>NC_034187.2:45581400-47981400 GCF_002021735.2 Oncorhynchus kisutch | reverse complement strand
TGCACAGTGCTCCTTGGGATGTTTAAAGCTTGGGAAATCTTTTTGTATCCAAATCCGGCTTTTAACTCCTTCACAACAGTATCTCGGACCTGCCTGGTGTTTTCCTTGTTCTTCATGATGCTCTCTGCGCTTTTAACGGACCTCTGAGACTATCACAGTGCAGGTGCATTTTATACAGAGACTTGATTACCCACAGGTGGATTGTATTTATCATCATTAGTCATTTAGGTCAACATTGGATCATTCAGAGATCCTCACTGAACTTCTGGAGAGAGTTTGCTGCACTGAAAGTAAAGGGGCTGAATAATTTTGCATGCCCAATATTTCGGTTTTTGATTTGTTAAAAAAGTTTGAAATATCCAATACATTTCGTTCCACTTCATGATTGTGTCCCACTTGTTGTTTATTCTTCACAAAAAAATACAGTTTTATATCTTTATGTTTGAAGCCTGAAATGTGGCAAAAGGTCGCAAAGTTCAAGGGGGCCGAATACTTTCGCAAGGCACTGTACATGCATATATATTCAAATTCACACAATACTAAACTCAGTTCAGTTTATCTTGCTGTGATCCCTAGAGATTTCTCATAAAGCCATGCCACTGCAGTCATTGTTCTCAGAAACACATCCATGTCATAATCTTAGAGAATTAAGTTACGAGTCCCAGATGTGAGCATGCTACGTCAATGCAGTGACAACAATGATCATAATTTCTGAAAATAAACGCATAATCCCCACGCTTGCTATTTTTACTGGATATCTGCACTAAATCTGTCCCTCTGGCTGCACTTAATCCCACACTCGCAGAAATAAAGGAGAGTTCGGGAAATAAGTTTATTTTTTTTCATTCTCCTTTTCTTGGTTTTCTCTAAATCTGTTTTTCCCCCTCAAACCCAATGCTTGATAAACCTACTGTTGTTGATTTGTTCATGGCTCTCTGTCTTTTTGGGTCGACGCCCTCCCCCTCTCCCCCAGTTTGTGTGGCAGATCAATCAATGGTCTTGATTAGAAAGCTATAGCTAATCTACTTGACAAGACTAATCATTTTGGTCAGTTAGGTGGTAACGATTTACCCTGTCTGCTTCCCTACGGAATAAACTGTGTGTGTGTGTGTGTCAGTTACAGATGCCCTACTATGCATTGGTGTGTACTATGTTTGTGCCTTGGGGCATGTTGACTCTGCCTGTGAGCGAGCTGCCGCTGTGTTTCAGTCCAACAGAGATCTTTCTGGCTGGGTTGTTGTGTGTGCGCCCGGGGCTCTGAAGTGCGACCAATTTTGTTGGATGCGACAAAATTATTTTGCTGTGCGACCAGGAGTTTTATTTTAGGAGCACCGTGTGACTATAAAAACAAAATCTCCCAGATATCATGTTGTAATGATAAGGCTTCCCTGTACCGTTACTTCTGAGTGCCCTAGAGAAACAAGCGAGTGCAGATTTGTTAGGGTCATGGTTGTACCATAACTACAACGAAAAGGCTTTGCTTTCAGACCAACCAGGTCAAAAGATCTGACCCATATTACCAGCGCAACATTTTTATCTTCCTATACCGGATCATCGTGGGTAGTTCTAAAACAGATTGTGCGTCGTTAGCCTTGTGTCCCTGTACAGGGACCAAAATCTGTGGAAATTTCAGAGCGCCAACTGTAGTACTCGATAAAACTCAAACTTTCATTAAAACACACATGCAGGGTACTCAATTAAAGCTACACTCGTTGTGAATCTAGCCAACATGTCAGATTTGTAAAATGCTTTTCGGCGAAAGCATGAGAAGTTATTATCTGATAGCATGCACCCCCCAAATACCTGAACGAGACATAAACAAAATAATTAGCGTAGCCGGCGCTACACAAAAAGCAGAAATAAAATATAAAACATTCATTACCTTTGACGAGTTTCTTTGTTGGCACTCCTATATGTCCCATAAACATCTCAATTGGGTCTTTTTCCCGATTTTAAATCAGTCATTGTATACCCAAAATGTCCATTTTATGAAGCCCGTCTGATCCAGGAAAAAGCGCCTTTCCAAAACGCAACGTCATTTTTTAAAATTAAAGTTGCCTATAAACTTTTACAAAACAATTCAAACTACTTTTGTAAACCAACTTTAGTTATTAATAATCGATCAAATTGATCACGGGGCGATCTGTATTCGATAGCTGCAAGTCTTGAAATCATCGTCCATATTTTCCCTTTCATAACTTCCTTCGGTGTACCCCAAGACAGGAAGTGCCTATTCGTCATCACACCAAGGATAAACTACCAATGAAATGCCAGTACTGGCGACATCGTGTGGAAGCTGTAGGCATTGTAAACGGGACTCTATCTATTATGCCTTGCCGTAGACAATACATTGACTGGCGGATGGATATTTTTTGTGTGTTTTTTGTGAACAGTTTTCCTTGGGATTTTTACTCCTAAACACGTTCTGTTATAGCCACAGACATGATTTAACCAGTTTTAGAGACTTCAGAGTGTTTTCTATCCACACATACTAATCATATGCATATACTATATTCCTGGCATGAGTAGCAGGATGTTGAAATGTTGTGCGATTTTTTTTTACAAAAAGCTGCGAAAATTCGCAGCATCCCCAACAGGTTTTAAATGTTACCTCATTGGCTGGCTAGCTAACAACCTGGTAACTTTACCACTATATCTAAACATTTGGGGCCACAGAAAGAAAGGAAAAGTGATGGCTTCTTCAGAAAATCAATGAGCATGGTGATACATGAATGACAGTCAACACAAACATGACTTTTCTTTTTAAAGAGACCGTGTACACTTTTAAATGTAATGCATCTAAATAAGAAATGTGTGCTTTTACACAATGTAGGATCCTAATGTTCCACAACTTTCATATCAACATTTTAGCTTTTATAATAATCTAATATATTTACAGTGTTACATATTTGTTTCTAGGGTGCAACGTAGGCTCAATATAGGCTGTATTTCAATCAATGAATTATTTTTGGGGGGTGTTCTCCTAACATTCTTTAACATTCTCTAATTTAGAGCCGTGTGCCTACATGTGTCAATCTGCAAGCTTGCATCATAGGTCAAGAAGGGCTTTATCATTGACACTGGTTCCCAGAAGTTGATATATCAGTATGCTTTGCTCGGTGTGTGTCTGTGTGAAAGGTGTGTCCAATGGGGGAAGCAGTGTGTTAAAGCACCAGCTCCTAAATCACTGACTTGCTCGCTCACACACACATGAACCCAGACGTTCATCCTCACACACTGCTGGGCAACGGGCACACTGCACTGCATTGCTGTGATTTGATGTTAACATTCATAACCCAAAAGTAAAGTAATACTGTAGCCTACTCATTCAGCTTGCTCTTTCTCTCTCTTTTACCCATTATTTTTTTCCTGACAGAGCATGAGTAAACCTCCCTCCTCCTCCCCGTACCTGTTTCTTCCTCTCTCCACCGCCCCCTCGCTCATTTTGGCTCTGTTCCTTGTTTCAAGCTGGTTGTGGCAGAAAGTTCAACATGTTCAATGTTAACGCTTTCCTTACTCCTTACTTTGATTTTTTTTCTATTTTTATTTGCCTATTTTCCATCTTAATGGCTTTTTTTCTTATCACATAATTCCAACTGTCCCTTTTTCTCGCTGCACATTTGATCTTTTTGGGGGTTTAATCTTCTTTGCTAATGTATAGATATTTTTTTTTTTTACCTCAATAAGCTTTACGATATTTTCACTCAACAGGCTTATCGCTCTATAGTGTATTTCATCAAAATAAGTGACCTTTACGGTGCATTTGCCTTGAATTAGTAAGTTAATTTAATTAAGTTAATTAATAAGTTTCACCCATATAAGTGATTTTTGCAAGTTTTATCCAGCCAATTTGGAGGTTTTTGTAGTGCTTCCTATACAAATTGGGGGTATTCTCTTCACGGAGTGCCACAGAAGAGAATAGTAACTGGTGTGACTGATTGGGGGTCAGAGTGCACAGAGTGCACACGGTGATGAAGTGCCATTGCCTCTATCAGTCTGTCAGTCATTCTGTCACTGAGGTGGCCTTTGAATGCTGTCTGCCGCTCAGGCCTCCCAAACCCGTGTGAAGAGGGAACTGCCTCGGAGAGATTCATTCTTCATCATGTCTCTGGTTCTCTATCTGCTCCCTCTCCACCTTTTTATCTCAACTTTACATGCTGCCCCCAGTCCATTATTTCCTCACCTCCTAGTCTCCCTCTCTAAAGGGAGGAAGGAGAAAAGAATGGTAAGAGGTGTGGATAAAAAAAATATATAAAAAAATTTGGCGCCCTTAGCTATTCGTCACTAGGCACTTTGCCATCTTTTTCTCTTTCTCCCGGCTTTACCTTTCCCTCAAGCAAACCCCTACCCACCTCTCCTTCCAGCCGCCATGGCTTATTCAATGACCTCAAGCAATTTTGACCCCTCTTTCAGTTGTTGGCTCACTCTGTATGCTTTTCTCTTCTTGTTTTTTTTTCACGAGGCAGTGGAAGTGGTCGAACCAGTCTGAGAACTCTGCTCTGCCACTGAAAGGAGTAAAATTGAGAATAACAAAGGTGTGTGTGTGTGTGTAGAGGGTTGGATAGCCACGTCTTCTGGTATAAGTAGGTGGTGTGTGAGAAGGGATTTCTACATTGTCTAAGCAATCTAAATTGTATCTCCCTCATCTCCTATTTTCTGCAAAAAGTGGCAGTTTTTCCTCTTCTCGCTAATCTCATATTTCCTTTTTCACCCCCTTTCTAGTAATATCTGTGAATGACTCTTCCACGCCCCACTCATTCTCTGTTTCTCTACCTCCCCCAAATCCCATAAACTGCTCCCTAATCTCTGTCTAGTGAATTGGAATCAGAGAACACGCTGAGATTGAGGACTACCAGTAGTCTGATGTGATGGCCTCAATTTGATTTTTATTTGATTTTATTAGGGTCCCCATTATCTGTCGCAAAAGCAGCAGTTACTCTTCCTGGGGTCCACACAACATGAAACATGACATAATACAGAACATTAATAGACAAACCACTCAAGGGCAGAACGACATACTTTAAAAAAATATATATGTTTTTATTATTATTTTTACAAAAGGCACACGCAGCCTGCATATCAATACACACAAACTATAAACCGTTGAAGTCAGAAGTTGACACACTTAGGTTGCAGTCATTAAAACTCGTTTTTGCAACCACTCCACAAATTTCTTGTTCGCAATCTATAGTTTTGGCACGTCGGTTAGGACCTCTACTTTGTGCATGACACAAGTAATTCTTCCAGCAATTGTTAAGACAGATTATTTCACTTATAATTCACTATCAAAATTCCAGTGGGTCAGAAGTTTACATACACTAAGTTGCCTTTAAACTGCTTGGAAAATTCCAGAAAATTATGGCATGGCTTTAGAAGCTTCTGATAGGCTAATTGACATCATTTGAGTCAATTGGAGGTGTGCCTGTGGATGTATTTCAAGGCCTGTCTTCAAACTCAGTGCTTCTTTGCTTGACCTCTACAAGTCTGGTTCATCCTTGGGAGCAATTTCCAAACGCCTGAAGGTACCACATTCTTCTGAACAAATAATAGTACACAAGTATAAACACCATGGGACCACGTAGGCATCATACCACTCAGGAAGGAGACACGTTTTGTCTCCTAGAAATGACCGTACTTTGGTGTGAAATGTGCAAATCAATCCCAGAACAACAGCAAAGGACCTTGAGAAGATGCTGGATGAAACCGGTACAAAAGTATCTATATCCACAGTAAAACGAGTCTATCGACATAATCTGAAAGTCTGCTCAGCAAGGAAGAAGCCACTCCTCCAAAACCGCCATAAAAAAGCCAAACTACTGTTTGCAATTGCACATGGGGACAAAGATCATACTTTTTGGAGAAATGTCCTCTGGTCTGACGAAACAAAAATAGAACTGTTTGGCCATAATGACCACCGTTATGTTTGGAGGAAAAAGGGGGAGGCTTGCAAGCCGAAGAACACCATCCCAACCGTGAAGCACGGGGGTGGCAGCATCATGTTGTGGGAGTGCTTTGCTGCAGGAGAGACTGGTGCACTTCACAAAATAGATGGCATCTTGAGGAAGGAAAATGATGTGGATATATTGAAGCAACATCTCAAGACATCAGTCGGGAAGTTAAAGCTTGGTCGCAAATGGGTCTTCCAAATGGACAATGACCCCAAGCATACTTCCAAAGTTGTGGCAAATTGGCTTAAGGACAACAAATTCAAAGTATTGGAGTGGCCATCACAAAGCCCTGACCTCAATCCTATAGAACATTTGTGGGCAGAACTGAAAAAGCATGTCTGAGCAAGGAGGCCTAGAAACCTGACTCAGTTACACCAGCTCTGTCAGGAGGAATGGGCCAAAATTCACCCGTCTTATTATGGGAAGCTTGTGGATGGCTACCTGAAACGTTTGAACCAAGTTTAACCATTTTTAAAGGCAATTCTACCAAATACTAATTGAATGTATGTAATCTTCTGACCCACTGGGAATGTGATGAAAGAAATAAAAGCTGAAATAAATAATTCTCTCCACTATTGTTCTGACTTTTCACATTCTTAAAATAAAGTAGTGATCTTAAGACAGGCAATTTTTTACTAGGATTAAATATCAGGAATTGTGAAACTGTTTTAAATGTATTTGGCTAAGTTGTATGTAAACCTCCGACTTCAACTGTAGGTCAATGATCATTGGCGTGTGAGAAGGGTGTGTTAGGGTTGGGCGGTATCCAGATGTTGTCATAATGTTTCTGTACAATACAGGGGTATATGGTATTATCGAGTGGGGCGCTATTTAAAATAATAATATATATATATATATATATATATATATATATATATATATATATATATATATATATATAAAATAAACTCAATGCAATTTAGGCAACAAAGGCTCTTGATCCAGGAGGGGATGTAATGTCTCTGCTGGTTACAGCAGACATTTGTACTATTTTCTACATTGTAGAATAATAGTGAAGACATCAAAACTATGAAATGACGCATATGTAATCATGTAGTAACCAAATACTGTTAAACAAATCAAAATAGATTTGAGATTCTTCAAAGTAGCCACCCTTTGCGTTGATGACAGCTTTGCACACTCTTGGCATTAGTTCAACCAGCTTCATGAGGTAGTCACCTTGAATACATTTAAATTAACGGGTGTACCTTGTTAAGTTCATTGGTGGAATTTCTTTCCTCAATGTGTTTGAGCTAATTAGTTGTTTTGTGTCAAGGTACGGGTAGTATACAGAAGATAGCCCAATTTGGTAAAAGACCAAGTCCATATTATGGCAAGAATAGCTCAAATAAGCAAAGAGAAATGACAGTCCATCATTACTTTAAGACATGAAGGTCAGTCAATACTGAAAATTTCAAGAACTTGTTTCAAGTGCAGTCGCAAAAACCCTGAGTGCTATTATAAACTGGCTCTCATGAGGACCGCCACGGGAAAGGAAACTCTGTTACCTCTGCCGCAGAGGATAAGTTCATTAGAGTTAACTGCACCTCATATTGCAGCCCAAATAAATGCTTCATAGAGTTCAAGTAACAGACACATCTCAACATCAACTGTTCAGAGGAGACTACATGAATCAGGCATTCATGGTTGAATTGCTGCAAAGAAACCAATACTAAAGGACACCAATTAGAAGAAGAGACTTGCTTGGGCCAATGGACATTAGACTGGTGTTAATCTGTCCTTTTGGGCTGAGTCCAAATTAGAGATTTTTGGTTCCAACTGCTTTGTCTTTGTGAGGAGCAGAGTATGTGAACGGATCTCTGCATGTGTGGTTCCCTCCGTGAAGCATGGAGGAGGTGTGGGGGTGCTTTGCTGGTGACATTGTCAGTGATTTATTTAGAATTCAAGGCACACTTAACCAGCATGGGTACCACAGCATTCTGCAGCGATACACCATCCCATCTGGTTTGGGCTTAGTCCCACTATCATTTGTTTTTCAACAGGACAATGACTCAACACAGGGCAATTTGACCAAGAAGGAGAGAGTGGTGGAGTGCTGCATCAGATCACCTGACCTCAACCCAATTGAGATGGTTTTGGGATGAGTTGGACCGCAGAGTGAAGTAAAATCAGCCAACAAGTGCTCAGCATATGTGGGAACACTTTCAAGACTGTTGGTAAAGCATTCCAGCTGATGCTGGTTGAGAGAACGCAAAGAGTATGCAAAGCTGTCATCAAGGCAAAGGGTGGTTACTTTGAAGAATCTAAAATATATTTTGATTTGTTTAACACTTTTTTTGGTTACTACATGATTCCATATGTGTTATTTCATAGGGTTGATGTCTTCACTATTATTCTACAATATAAAGAACCCTTGAATGAGTCGGTGTGTCCAAACTTTTGACTGGTACTGTATACACGCAAAACAATGGCTGTTTTGAAAATCATACATTAGTATTTTGAAATACTACTGTTTATACAGTATCACCCAAGCGGCAGTATTATAGTTGACAATCATCGGTTAAGCAGACTAACTACCTTGACGACCATAATGACAAAGCCAATGTCCTGTATGTCTGGGTGGGAGAAGGAAGGTTGCTAAGTTTTGAGTAAAGTAAGATAGTGATTCAGGCCAAAGGTTTTCAGAGGCAGTGTTACAAGAGCGTGTATGTGCGTGTTTCCCTACGAATGTGAGCTTCCTGGCCTAGTCTTTTCCCGGGAAATGGCATATCCTGCCGACACAATAAACAATACCGTTCTCACACACTGGCACACGCAATCACCAAACCCTGTACTTATTACTTAAGGGGGTTGATGAAATGATCCTGAGAACATTTTTATCAAAATTAACACAACGCGTTTCCTGCCAGTGAGAGTAATTGGATGAATAGTGATTGGTTGATTGTGTGTGTTCCACTGTCTCCAAGATTTTCCTTCTGATCATTTTCACCTCAATCAACCCCATGGGTGTTTTTCTGCCCCTGTCTCTGCCTCTTCCTTATCTATGCACCAGACTTCCTCTTCCTCCACCTCCTCCTCAATGTTTTACAACCTCTCAACCCCAAATACTGTGTATGAAAGACTTTCCTGGTAAACAGGCGTAGGAATATGATAAACATGGAATTGTGTGTGTCCAGACTTGTCCAACTACATAGTCTTTGTCTTTGCACGTATCCATGCATTTGTAATGAAGTGTGTAGGAGAGTGTGTATGGGGTCGATTGTCTCTGAAAATGAGCCATTATGTGTGTTCTGTAAATAAGGGTCGTTTTGATGTTTGTCCTGTTGTTGAAATGGCTGGACTCTGGTGGTAACTTGTTCCCACAGCGATTGCATGCATATGGTCGTTAATCTACAGTAGTGGTACTCATTGCGCGGCCCACAGGCCAAAGCCCTTTAATTTGCGGCTTGCAGTGATTTTTCATATTTTCCATTCATTGTACATAACAATGATACAATTTCAATTCAATGTGTAATGCAGGCCCGAAACACTTGATTGAATATATATATATATATATATATATATATATATATATATATATATATATCACACACACAGTTGAAGTCGGAAGTTTACATACACTTATGTTGGAGTCATTAAACCTCGTTTTTCAACCACTCCACAAATTCCTTGTTAACAAACTAGTTTTGACAAGTCGGTTAGGACATCTACTTTGTGCATGACCCAAGTAATTTTTCCAACAATTGTTTACAGACCGATTATTTCACTTATAATTCACTGTATCACAATTCCAGTGGGTCAGAAGTTTACATACACTAAGTTGACTGTGTCTTTAAACAGCTTGGACAAATCCAGAAAATGATGTCATGGCTTTAGAAGCTTCTGATACCCTAATTTACATCATTTGAGTCAATTGGAGGTGTACCTGTGGATGTATTATAAGGCCTACCTTCAAACTCAGTGCCTCTTTGCTTGACATCATGGGAAAATCATAAGACTCACTGTGTGTGTGGTGAACATTTTTATGAGCGACAGGTAGCCCAGTGGTTAGAGCGTTGGACTAGTAACCGAAAGGTTGACAGATCGAATCCCCGAACAGACAAGGTAAAAATATGTTGTTCTGCCAAGAACAAACAAGAATTTGTTCTTCACTGACTTGCTTAGTTAAATAAAAATAATTATTGCGAGGGCACTGAATCACCGGAAATTCTGCGAGTTGCTGGAGGAATACCAGACAGAATATGGCGACTTGATATTTCACAATGGCTGTCTCGTGACAGAGTTTTGGAAAGATTTCTCTCTCCTCCCTCCAAATCTGTGAAGGAGGATATTAAAGCTGGCTTTTTAAAATGACATCACCTGCCACCTGAACACGGTGAATCTCCAGCTCCAAGGGAGTTTGAGTCAAGATTCAAGGATATCAGTTCATTGCAATGTGAATTAAGATCAGGTGTTACCCATTTCTGGAGCCTTGTGTCAGACACGGTGTATCCACTTCTGAAGCAATGTGTGCAAAGAGGTGACCATTGTATATCGGCACTTAATCATGTGAAGCAACATTTTCAACAATGAACATTGTGAAACAAAAACAGAGACTGACCAATGCACACCTGGATTGCCTCACAAGGATAGCAACAACACTATACATTTAGAATGAATTCAGTCAAGGAGCAGAGGGGACATTTTCACTCATCCAACTACTGAGGTAACCATTAATATGGGTCTTTATACATGTGATGTAGCCTATTTGATGTGTGTGTGTGTGTGTGTGTGTGTGTGTGTGTATGTATATATTTGATGTGCTGTACATCAAATCAATTGCATGTGCTCTCTTGCTCTGAATTTGTTCAATTGATAATTGATAATATTGGAAGAAAAAGTCCAACAAATGTAAAGATCTGTGCGGCCCTCTGAATGATTGTCTCAACCCAAAGTGGCCCTCTTACAAAAAATAGTGAGTAACGCTGATCTACGGTATGGGTCTCACACATACATACACACAGCTCCAGTTACTGGTGCCCCCTGGAGGTCAAGATGTGTAATGATTATCTCAGCCAAACCTCCTTGTACAGTTTCAAAGCCACAGGGAGGCAAACAATGGTGAATGCTCAGACTATTATACTCTGAGGATTGGGGAAATAATGATTAAAAACAAGGTTTATCTTATGGAAATCAATTCTGCAAAAAATTGCGTCTTGAGTAATGTAATTTCAGTGGTGACATTTTTGGTCAGGCTCTCACACAAGTACAAATGACTCTGGGACTGTGTTAGACCGTTAGAAAGAGCATATCCCCGTGGTTGTCCAAAATAAGGCATTTATGTTGCTGGTGGTTTCTGGGGTTACTTTGTGGGAGGGAAGGCGTTGAAGTCTTTGGCCAAGGGCGCTGTCAGAATGAACAATGGACAAAGGTAAAGTAGCCGATATAGAAAGGAGAGAGATTGATGACAGAAGTCAACACAACCCAAGTATGAACCTGCCTCTGAATATTATGTTAAGTGGGAGGGGATAATAGTTGGCCCATTCTTGTTTCTATTAACTGTGTTAGCCAATACAAACAGTGGGTCACAAACTCACATATTTGGCATTCCAACAAGGCCGGGTCTGATTGGTTCGGTAAGTGCTAGGGGAGAGGTCTGAATTAAATGGGGATCTATTGGGCGTATTGAGTGATGCAAGATGGACTGGGAGAGGGTGGGGAGACCTGACAGAGATGGATAGATGAAACGAAAGAGAAATTTAGCTGTGTAGAAAAATGTGAACCAGCCCCACAAGCACAGCCAGACTTATATTTCAGAGTGGCTCTTCTCTCACGCTCCTCAATACATTTTTGTTTTAAATATTTTTTTATCTTAACTGTTTTTTTCTTTTTCCAGGGGATAAATTCAGAAAGAAATGCCAGCCCTGTAACCCATGTCTTTAATCTCTCTTCTTTAACACTCCTCACTTTCCCATTTTCCCTCCATGGTCCTATGGACACATACACAGGACACACACACACACACACACACACACACACGACACACTGTGTTCAGTCCTTTTTGAAGTCCCAAAGTCCAGAGTAATACCCCCTCTCTGTTTGGGAACAATGGACCCAGGGCCCCACCCTGCCCCACTCTCCCCCACTACTGTCCTCCCTCTCTGGGCCTCAGTGTCGGCTCTAAGTCCTTGTATTAGGCAGAGTCTGGTGCCGCTGAATGGACCCAAACTCAGCCGCTGCTGCACCTGATAATCCGTGCTCGGACGAGCCGATTAGACGCCCCTGCAGCATTCCGATCCACTCAGCCGTAACTCCGACCAGTCACCTCTTAGGCTGTATTAGTGTGGCATTATGACCCGATGTGGGAAAAAAAGATTCTGAGGTTAGTGTAATTGCTCTAGGTTTGAGTGATGGGTGATGGCTCTAGACTATGGCCCTGATGGTAATTGCTGTGGAGTTTCACAGTGGTCAGGTGTTGCGAGCTTGTCAGCTGGTGTAACCTCATGTGCTTTTAAATAGACAACTGAACCTCAAAGCAGGTGATTCTCCACACAACATCCATCTCAGGGCTTTTAAATGCATGGGAGCAGCACATTACTTGCTGACCGTGTGTGTGTGTGTCCAAGGACCCTCTGGTGCCGACTTTGCGATTGTCCGACCTTTGATCCCGAGTGAGCCCTCCTCCCCTCAGATGTCCAACATTCCACAGGGCAATAGAGTGCAGAGATGAGAGAAGGAGATGGAGGGAGGGGGTAGAGGTGAAGAAAAAAGCTAAACACTGGCCAGAGATTAAAGTAGATAGATCAGGCTCCTGCCCATGAAGAGGCTCTAATAAATCAAGAATTCACTCGAGACGAGGAGAGGTTGAAACAGTCTGGAGTCTATTTTGCACTAGACACAATACACAGAAACACAGACACAAAACCACTTGACGTTCGCTGGCTGTTTATCGTCGTCATTCATTATCCCCCTTATCTCACACACACACACACACAGATTCCTCAGTAAACCTAATATACACGCGCGCGCACACACACACACACACACACACACACACACACACACACACACACACACACACACACACACACACACACACACAATCGTAGTTGCATATCTGTCATCGTTCCACAAATCCTCCATAAGCAGAGAATGCAGTCACCCCTCCCGTCTGTAAATGTTGCTGTCATTAAAACTGAGCATCCGAGGAACAACAGAGGGCATAAATGAGCTCTAACCATAGTGAGAAGCAATTCAGGTGCCATTTTCAACATGGAGTCTGAAATCAAGAGAAGCTGTTCAGAGTCTGCCAGAGTGATGGTGACAACGTTTGACATTGTTAAAAACTTTTCAATCAGGCATTCTTTGAAGTGCCTTTAATCAGTCGTGCTGCAAAAGCCCCCGGGATAAATTAACTATTTACAATTAATAAAGGGGACCCTCATGGGTGTGTATTCAGCCGCCTGTTCATTTGGGTTAGTAAGATATTCCATCAGATGGTGCGAATAGTACCATTGTATGAAACGGTGACATTGATGAAGCAACTGCAATACTCACACACACAAAGTTTACCACAGAGGAAAAGTCATTCGCAGCTAGAGGCCCCTGACCCTCTCATTCACATGGCTCCCTCACTCTCAGCCTGAGGGTCCCTTTTTTTGTTTTAATTGCACTGCCCTTTGACACCCCCCTTTGATGAATACTTTGGAACCATACCACAAACAACTTTTAAATCAGGGGGAGAGCGAGCGTGCGTGCGTGCTCGGTCGTGTGGTTACTGTTTGAGGAGGATACTAGGTCAAACGCAGCATACGAACATGTTTGCTCAATAGTATTATCGATTTAGCTGGGATTGTGAGTGTCAGGCAAAATGTCCACTCTACAGTGGAACTTGTAAACAGTGTGTGGCAGCTAGGCAAACTGTAGATAAGCACTAAGCTGTCCTAGCACACAGTCAGTGGAATAATAATTACTGGTCCCGTGTTTGCTTAATATGCCACTGCAGTTAGATGGATGTTGACTCGCTTAATTAGTATACAGAGCGAAACGGTTGCTCTTTTTACCGGCCCCAACACTACTCTTGCCACGGTGCTGTTAATCTGATCATCTGCATTGAGGGAAAGCAATGAAGCGGGGAGGCAGAGGGGGTTGTGCTGGAGGGGTGGGGGAAGGGTAGTGGGCACTAGGAGTTTGGAGCCACAGCGTCTGTCCTTTAACCAGGGGGTCCACCGGTAACAAACACCAGCTAATGAGCGACAAGGGCCTCTCTCCGCTTGTGCACTTTGATCGTTACTCACACATATGGACCTTGTCACACCCCCCCCCCCCCCCCGGAACACATCCCCAATGTCACTTCTTGTGTTCATTGCTTTCATGGGGTGACGCTGGAATTCTCAACAACAAAAAACAGATACCCAAGAGCCAAAATGGCTCCAATGTGGAGTTTTCATTGGCAGATGTGCAAATACCCAACCCAGGACTATGGAGCAACCCATCTCTCACAGAGCTGTGTGGTGCAAAGGCGTCAGCATGCTTCAGTTCGACTTTGACTAGCCAAACTGAACGAGTATGATCCCATGCTCCCTGAAAAGATATTCACTTGAAAAAATGAAGAGGAAAGCGGCAATATTACCCCAGGACATTAGAGGCGGATGAGCTGGTAATGGGCCATCTACAGCCAAACAAGGAAGAAACGACACACCTAAACAAGGAATACACACGCAGGAGAATAAAATTGTGTATATAGAGAGACACTTGACTGGCGAGAAATGCATTTTTTTAATTGCCTGGGATCTACTAGATTTGATGTGCCTAGTAACACCCATAATAGGCGAGATATGGAGACAGAAGATGCCCGCTACAGGTTCACAATGGTGGATGTAGGGGCATATGGCCGAAAGAGCTAGGGTGAAGTGTTTCAGGAGTTCTTTTGGGTCCAAACTGCTGCAGAAGACCCTCGATTTACCACCGCCAGCTGTCCTGCCAGGTACCACAACGTCCTCATGTTTTCATGGGACATGCGCCTTTCCCCCTACAATGAGAACCTCATGCGCCCTTATCCAGGTATGTTGATAATAGAATGTTGGAATCAATTTCACTTTCTGTTTCTAATTTCCCTTGTTACTGCATACATGTATGCACCTCTATATGAAAGTGCCATTTTATCAAGGCTTTTGGAATATGGTTCCTGAAACTTTGTTTTTGTTTACTAAATTCATATATCTGACATTTATCTTGTTAGACTCCCGTGAGAGTTATCTCAAAAAACCTGGGTGTACCTGAAACTAGCACCACTCTTGTTGTCGGAGAGTCAGAAATTGCATTCGGCATCATGGCTGCAAGAAGGAGGATTCTTGATGGACGCGCACACACTGTGAACCAGTAGAGTTCTAATCTTTTTAATAAAATGAAACTTGATTCTGGGACGTCTGTGTGCAGTCATTTACACTGAAAAATATAAACGCAACATGTAAAGTGTTGGACCCATGTTACATGAGCTGAAATAAAAGATTCCAGAAATATTCCATAAGCACAAAAAGCTTAAAGCTTACATCCCTGTTAGTGAGCATTTCTCCGTTGCCAAGATAATCCATCCACCTGACGGGTGTGGCATATCAAGGAGCTGATTAAACAGCATGACTATTACAGAAGTGCACCTTGTGCTGGGGGACAATAAAAGGCCACTCTAAAATATGCAGTTGTGTCACACAACACCACAGATGTCTAAACTATTGAGGGAGCATGCAATTGGCATGCTGACTCCAGGATTGTCCCAGAGCTGTTGCCAGAGTATTGAATGTTAATTTCTCTACCATAAGTCGCCTTCAATGTCATTTTAGAAAATTTGGCAGTACGTCCAACTGGCCTCACAACCGCAGACCACATGGTGTCGTGTGTGGGCGAACGGTTTGCTGATGTCAATGTTGTGAACAGCATGCCCCATGGTGGGGTTATGGTATGGGCAGGCATAAGCTACGGACAACAAACACAATTGCAATTTGAATTCACAGAGACCGTGATGAGACGTTGTCGTGCCATTTATTCGCCGCCATCACCTCATGTTTCAGCATGATAATGCATGTCCCCATGTCGCAATGATCTGTACACAATTCCAGGAAGCTGGATATATCCCATTTCTCCCATGGCCTGCATACTCACCAGACGTGTCACCCATGTTTGGGATGCTCTGGGTCGAAGTGTAAGACTGCATGTTACAGTTCCCTCCAATATCCAGCAACTTCGCACAGCCATTGAAGAGCAGTGGGACAACATTCCACGGCAAATGTTAGTCACACCAGATACTGACTGGTTTTCTGATCCACGCCCCTACCTTTTTTTAAATGTACAGTATCTGTGGCCAACTGACGAATATCTGTATTTCCAGTCGTGAAATCCATAGATTAGGGCCTAATAAATTAATTTCAATTGACTGATTTCCTTATATGAACTGTAACTCTGTATTGACATGAAGAAATACAGAGCTTTTTCAGCAAACAAATAAACTTTTTATTCTTGCTTCTGAAATTAAGCCACAATACAAAATTGTCTGCTGAGAACAGACGCGTAAACAAGTGCCTATGGAGTAAAATAAGTGTCGGGGTGTAGTTGCACTCTTTCAGAAATATTTATATTCAGAAAGATGTGCAACCGTGTCTGCTATGAACAGACATGTAAAACCAAAAAAAAGTGTTGATAGAATAAAATGAACATGTCTAGTGTCTGTCTCCTGAGTTGTCTGAACAACAACAGAACAACTTGTTAATTTCATTGCGGTCCCAGTCGTTTGGTCCATGTCATTTTCTTGAAGTCATGCACAAACTCATGCAGCTGGTGGTCAAATTCCTCCCGGAGTTTTGGCCAGAGTTTGTCCATGAAATCAGCTATAGGTGCCAGGACCCTGTGGAGCGGATGGGATGAGGGGGGAAATAAGGAGTGTCTGGAGAGCAGAGGAGGAAAAAAGACGACAGAACAGAGGAAAGGGGATCAAAGTAAAGTCTGAAATTATTTAATTTTTTACTTCTGGGACAAGCTGGTGGCTCTATGCATCACAATGCCTTTGTGTCAAGGACTGAGTCTGCAGCTCTTTTTCCTCCCTTTACCAGACTTTGCTACCAAACTTTGACTTTGGTAACACCAATGTGGGTAGCTTAGGTTTTTCTTTATCTGACAAAATTGTTTGATCAAAAGTTGTGACGATCTTTAGTTTAGTTGGTTGTCTTTCTTTCCATGCATGAGTATGCTGCTAGGCTAGCTAGCCAATAGCCAGCCAAGAAGCTTGCGCTAGCTATTGTTAGCCAAACATGACTACTCTTCGTTGACTACAATAGAAAATACAACACACCCCATCCTTTGGTGAAGACGGCATGTTCCTTTCTGGCTTCCCATGCTTCGTGTGCTGAACAAGCCAGCAGCAACATTTCTGGAGTAGCCTTTCTACCGGGATCTCCACTGCGGCCCATGCTTTTCTTTTTCTTTGCTTTGACAAACTTGTTGCAAACCCTACCCCACTTTTTCGAATGAATTGGCATTTATGTAATGCATAGGTAGAATTGTACTGGGGAAGGTACTTTTTACTTACTCGGTCAAATGATGCTCGAAGTTGTCGTTCGCCGTGTTGAATCCACACGAGTTTCAGGCTGAATCGACAAGCAAAAACTTGCGGCAACCCGACAGTTGACCAATCACTGATGAAGGGGTGTCCATTTCAGCTTCCGAACTTCAGCTTGCCCTTGAGAAACAAATGGTTGTGTGCCCAAACAGCCGACAAAACCCTAACCGAACTCCAAAACGAACAAAAACTGCACAAAACGTCAGCATAATATATACACAAACTACCAAACTGTTTCGGTTGGGAATCATGCGGCCGCCTTAATAGGGGGTGGATATAACACACCACACACTAGCTGGCTTTGTGAGAGTCCCCCAAATGCAGAGTTGCACATGTATTCATTGCAAAAGCAATAAAACTCTAAGACACACATGTGTTGTGAAAACAACATTTAAGCTGGGTGAGTTTACTCCATTTCTCCGTTACTCTGGGCACCCTGGTGATGCAGACCGATTCAGGCAGGAGGAGTTGGTAATGGATAAGCACAGCTTAAGTAACTGAACACTGGGTGAGGGGGTGGTGGTTGTTTTGCTAGAGGCTAGAGCCAGCTACTGCTCTCCAGTTTGGTGTGTGTGGTGATGGATGGGGATGAATGCATATCTCTGTGAAAGAATGACGGGGAAGAAAGAAAGGTAGAGAAGGAGAGCAAAAGGAGAAAGAGGAGGGTGGGAGTGTAGGTGATTATTTATTTTTTACTGGGTGGAACTAGGGGCCTCTACACTACGCTACCTTGACGACACAAATCAGGTCCGGGAGAGGTAGTTTAGAGACAGATGAAGTCGGAAGTTTACATACACTTAGGTTGGAGTCATTAACTCATTTTTCAACCACTCCACAAATTTCTTGTTAACAAACTATAGTTTTAGCAAGTCGGTTAGGACATCTACTTTGTGCATGACACAAGTAATTTTTCTAGCGATTGTTTACAGACAGATTTATTTCCCGTATAATTCACTATCACAATTCCAGCGGGTCAGAAGTTTACATACACTAAGTTGACTGTGTCTTTAAACAGCTTGGTAAATTCCAGAAAGTTATGTCATGGCTTTCGAAGCTTCTGATAGGCTAATTGGTGGTGTACCTGTGGATGTATTTCAATGCCTACCTTCAAACTCCGTGCCTCTTTGCTTGACATCATGGGAAAATCAACCAAGACCCCAGAAAAAAATTGTGAACCTCCACAAGTCTGGTTCATCCTTGGGAGCAATTTCCAAACGCCTGAAGGTACCACGTTCATCTGTACAAACAATAATTCGTAAGTATAAATACCATGGGACCACGCAGCCTTCGTACCGTTCAGGAAGGAGATGGGTTCTGTGTCCTAGAGATGAACGTACTTTGGTGCGAAATGTGCAAATCAATCCCAGAACAACAGCAAAGGACCTTGTGAAGATACTGGAGGAAATGGGTAGAAAAGTATCTATATCAACAGTAAAACGAGTCCTATATCGACATAACCTGAAAGACCGCTCAACAAGGAAGAATCCATTGCACTGCCATAAAGACAGACTATGGTTTGCAATTGCACATGGGGACGAAGATTGTACTTGTTGGAGAAATGTCCTCTGGTCTGATGAAACAAAAATAGACCTGTTTGGCCATAATGACCATGGTTATGTTTGGAGGAAAAAGGGGTAGGCTTGCAAGCTGAAGAACACCATCCCAACCATGAAGCACGGGGGTGGCAACATCATGTTGTGGGGGTGCTTTGCTGCAGGAGGGACTGGTGCACTTCACAAAATAGAGGGCATCATGAGGCATGAAAATTGTGGATATATTGAAGCAACATCTCAAGACATCAGTCAGGAAGTTAAAGCTTGGTCGCAAATGGGTCTTCCAAAAGGACAGTGACCCCAAGCATACTTCCAAAGTTGTGGCAAAATGGCTTAAGGGCAACAAAGTCAAGGTATTGGAGTGGCCATCACAAAGCCCTGATCTCAATCCTATAGAAAATGTGTGGGCAGAACTGATAAAGTGTGTGCGAGCAAGGAGGCCTAAACCTGATTCAGTTACACCAGCTCTGTCAGGAGGAATGGGCCAAAGTTCACCCAACTTATTGTGGGAAGCTTGTGGATGGCTACCTGAAACGTTTGACCCAATGTGAAAAAAATGTAAAATATTAATTGAGTGTATGTAAATGTTTTACCCACTGGGAATGTGATGAAAGAAATAAAAGCTGAAATCATTCTCGCTACTATTATTCTGAAATTTCACATTCTTAAAATAAACTGGTGATCCTAAGGGAATTTTACTAGGATTAAATGTCAGGAATTTTTAAACACCTTAGCCAAATACATTTAAACTCGGTTTATGTAAACTTCCGACTTCAACTGTAGATTGAAATCTCTCTTTAAGAGAAAGTAGTTTGGAAGACATAACCCATCTGAGTGGAACAGTGTAAGACAACCTCTCTCACAACACATGTCCCCTAAATAATTACCTTAATACCCGTAGACAACATTTTTGCTCTGTTAGCCACATAGAAAATGTATGGCTTTAAAAAATATCCACACATTTGTGTATCATTGCATTAATCAAGTTTGCAAATGTATGTGCAATATGGTTTAGATGAAGCTCCTGTATAGTTTGAATTGCTATCCTTATTTTGTTAGTATGTAGACAATGGCATTTACAGTATGCTAAAAGCTGCACTCACACATGAAGCAGGAATCACATCCCAAGGCTAGTGTAAACCGAGAAGTTGCAAATCTGATGTTGAAGAGATACTGTTGATCTCACTAGACATATTTGACAAATGTAAATCCGCCCAAGGACTGCTGGTGTAAAAAGCTTAGAGGACTGGAGGGAGGAGAGGCAGGCAGATAGTCTGACTGTATCTGCTCCCTGTGTGTGTAGCTGTAATGAGAGGGGGAGTGTGGCTGGAGACAGAAACAGACAGGGACCAGACGTGTGTGTCTGTCCTTAATGAAAGGGGTAAATGCTCAGGAGAGACCTGGCCTCCTCATTCATGCCTCTCACTCTTTCGGGCGGCGGTGGTGCGTGTTTTGTGATTAGGCACCCCTTGTCTGTGCATGCCTGGTGTCTAGCTCTGTCTGCAGTTTAGTATCGATACTCATCTCCTGGCCCGGTGTCCTGAATGACTGCTAATGTTTCTCTGTAAACATCGCTGGGTGCCAGGGGGAGCCGGGATCAATGTGCACTCAGGACTAGCTCCCAGCACAGACGGCACTGCTGTCCACAATCATCCATATTTCTATACATCCACCCAACTCACTTTCCCACTTATTGTGTTTTCTCCCTACCTGCTGCTCATGCCTCTCAATCTCCTCCATGATTTCCCCTGTTGAATACGTGGCACACGCAACCGGCCGATACATACTTCAAAATTGTATTGTATTTTCTTTGCCGCCCTGAAGCCATCGCCATACTTATTAATCGCTATGACACTTGTGACTCGACTAACCCCCTCCTTCCCCCTTTGATCTTCGTCCTCAGGTTCCTAAGGGACAGCTATGCGGTGGAGGTGCGTCTGAATGACTACCTGGACATCGTGTGCCCCCACTACCCGCTGGGCGAGGTGGCATCGCAGGATGCTGAGCGCTACGTGCTCTACATGGTGGAGCGGGAGGACTACGACACTTGCAAGCCTCAGTCCTACGACCAGATGCGTTGGGAGTGCGGCCACCCCTTCGCCCCCCACGCTGCTGAGAAGTTCTCCGAGAAGTTCCAGCGTTTCACCCCCTTCACCCTGGGAAAGGAGTTCCGCCAGGGAGAGAGCTACTACTATATCTGTAAGTGTCTAGCTATTTTTTTTATCCATGTAAGTAAATTTGTAAGAGAACCCGAAAGTCAACGTTTGTTTGACGTTTTCAGACCTCAAAAGTAGTCGTGTCAAAATGCGAGTGAGGTGAAATGTTCCTTTTAAGTAAGGAAAAAATGTGAGGGGAAAAGCACTGCCGAAGACCTAGATGTGTATGACCCTTAGTAAAGCACCCAGACAAACAAGTCGTCACCTTGAAGGCGTATGTTAACATTCAGTGAATGTTGGCATGCTACGTTGTGTTGTTGGCATGCTATGTTGTGCATCAGCGCTCACATGGTAGCTAGCAGATAGCTGGTGGCCCAATCACCCAGAGAGGCGATGCTGTGACCCTGAGTGTGTTGTAATTAGATGAGCGATAGGACGGGACACCCTCCCCCTGTTCACAGATGGCTGCAGGTCGTGTGTGTGTGCGTGCGTCTGTCTGTCTGTGGAGGTAGATTAAGGTGACACAGGAGGATAAGTGCATTTGCTTTTCTGTAATTAACGCTCGTCTTTGTCCCTTCCCCTCTCCAGCCAAACCTCTGCACCACCACGGACAGGAGTGCCTCAGGCTCAGGGTAGATGTCGTAGCTACTGATGGTAAGTTTCACTGCCCAAGTGGTTGGGTGGTCAAAAGTAGTGCACTATATAGGGAATAGGGTGCCATTTGGAATGTAACCTTTGTCTGACAATGATGATGATGATTTTAGCTCCAGGCTGCAGTATGGCAGAGGAATTGATTGTTATTTTTCTCATCCAGGTTCTCAAGAGGCCAGGGTTGCAACTGGAGGAGCTGCAGCTGTACCTGGAGCTGAGGGTGGAGCACACAACCCCTCCAACAGGCTGCCTGCAGGTATGTTAATGAACAAACCATTGGGCCAGTTGTATTCTCTATGGGCCAGTTGTACTTGATCCTAGGACTGAACGTTTAGGGCCGGTTTGAAAGACGTGATGGGGGAGGGACCATTTAATACATGTTTGAATAAGGCTGTAACGTAACAAAATGTGGAAAAAGTCGAAGGGTCTGAATACTTTCCAAATGCATTGTATATGCCAATGGAGATTCTTCATTGATGCTTTTTTAATCCAGGACTAGGATTAATCTGTGTCCGGGAAACCGGCCCTTGAAGTTAAGGATGAGTTAACATGGACTAATATATATATTCTATAATTTCACCATACAGATGACCCAGTGGTAATCCTGCCAGAGGTCCAGAAAAGTGTGCGGACAAATTCGTCGGTGTCAAAGGCGTCCTTCTCCATCCTGTCATTGTTTGTCCCAGTCTTATTATTGCTGCTGTTACAGTGAGACTACAAATCTCATAGACTTGGAGGACATACAATGAAGTTGGGTCTGTGGGGAACCACGGGCACAAAAGAGTTCTCAAAGCCCAAGTGCTGGTCACTGGGAGAGGGACAAATTTGAGTCTCGTAAGTACGGATGGACACATGCACTAAGTGTGCCGAATGAGAATTTGGTTTGACTTTTGTGGGAAGGCACTGAGCTTTCTCAAGATGTCAGTATTTCCTGGAGAGATTTTGTTCTCTTTAAGGTTAGTGTTTTTGCTCTTCTCCTCCAAAAAAAAACATTCATTTTGGAAAAGTGCAGAAGACAATTTTGAAGAGGAACATAAATGGACGAAGAACAATCACTGACGACAAAAGCTAAATGACTTTCTTATATGGACAACTATTTGGATTTGATATGAATTTGTGTTAGAAAAAAAACTGCATTTAGTGTTACATCTTCTCTAAGCTTTTGAGCCAAAGAATACAGTGATCATCTCTTCAGTATTTAACTATTCTATTCCAACCTTGACTATTGTGTTCTGTTTGTGTTATTGTACTGTAATTGAGTGGCGCTAAATGTCCTAGTGATTCTTTCTCAATGTAGCATCGACAAAAGCAGGGGATGTGTTAGCGAACTATCAATGTTCCTGTGCAGACTCGACCATGTGCTTTCACAGCACTAACCATACAGCACAACAACAGACTGACTGATGCACAGACTGACACAGACCCATGACATAGTAGACACTGCATGGAAAGGAAAGGTATTGTGTACATTCTGTGAAAAATCATTTGTAAAAGTTTGCAGCTGAAAGATTGACTGTATACAATACTGTATGTTTAACAAATGCTATGCTTACTGTTGGTAAGTGAGCTCTCTCTGAGGGGGGAGAGTGTTAGAATTAGTGTTTCAGTGAGAGAGAAAGTGTGCGAGGGAGAGCTAGAGGTCAAACAATGTTCAAACTGCCAAAAGCAAACACGGATACAGTACATTGTGTGAAGCAGTGTAGGCAGGCCTTTTCTGTATGTCAGATCATGCACCCGTACCGTTTAAACTATGCTCATCACAGTACTTGCCAGAGCAGTGTTACACTATGCAACACTGTTCTCTACCTCTACTTACACTAAGTCAACCAAGTAAAAATGTTTATATTCAAAAACAGTTGAAATTTGGTTGGTAATACACTATATACAGTGTGGATTTGGCTATTTCAGCCACACCAGTTGCTGAGAGGTTTATAAAATCGAGCACAGTCATGCAATCGAGCACACAGTCATGCTCTATAGACAAACATTGGCAGTAGAACGGCCTTACTGAAGAGCTCAGTGACTTTTAACGTGGCACCATCATAGAATGCCACCTTCCCAACAAGTCTGTTTGTCAAATTCCTGCCCTGCTAGAGCTGCCCCAGTCATAAATGCTGTTATTGTGAAGTGGAAACATCTAGGAGCAACAACAGCTCAGCTGAACAGAACCGCTGTTATCGTGCAAATATCATCTGTCCTCTGTTGCAACACTCACTACCGAGTTCCAAACTGCCCCTAGAAGCAACGTCAGCACATGACATGAAATGGGTTTCCATGGCTCAGCAGCCGCACACAAGCCTAAGACCACCATGTACAATGCCAAACGTTGGCTAGAGTGGTGTAAAGCTCTCCACAATTGGAGCAGTGGAAATGCTTTCTCTCTGATGAATCACGCATCACCATCTGGGTTTGGCGGATGCCAGGAGAATGCTACCTGCCCCAATTCATAGTGCCCTGACCTCAACCCCATCAAACATCGAACCAGGCCTAATCGCCCAACATCAGTGCCCGACCTCACTAATGCTCTTGTGGCTGAAAGGAAGCAAATCCAGGGCAGCAATGTTCACACGTCTAGTGGAAAGCCTTCCACGAATAGTAGAGGTTATAGCAGCAAAGGGGGGACCAACTCCATATTAATGCCCATGATTTTGGAATGAGATGTTTGACGAGCAGGTATCCACATACTTTTGGTCATGTAGTGTAATTTTACAATTTGGTTGTATTAAAATGTAATTTGCCAGTCAGGGTTATCGGCCTACACACCCAGTCAGGCATACAGAACTCACTGAAACCAGAAGACACCGTATCAATCACAGCTGCCAAGCCCAACTTCACAGGATGGTTTGAACAACAGACAACATTATATGACTAACATTGAGTCAATCCTTTTTGTTACCTTATTTTGTATATGTGTAAGTAAAGTGTATTATATGTGTGTGTGTATATATATATATATATATATATAGAAGATTATATAAAGAACCCATTTGATAATTATGATAAATGTGAAATTCTCATGTGAAATAAAATATATTTTTGTGAAAACAAGAACAATTAGTGGTTTCCCTTCCTCTGACTTTATAATTTCCCCTTTCTTTTTTTTATCCCCCCCCTAACAGATTTCTGTTATATTACAGTGGAAAGAACATCACGGAGATAAGTTGATAGCTATAATAATGATCACTCCGATTAATATGGAGTTAAATACAGATGTTCACGCCACTTTTTCCAAGGCCAATTTCTCCCCCCCTGCCCTTCTCATTTCTCCATGTCCCCATCTTAGTCATCCTCTCCTGCTCTGTTTGTATTTCCATCCATTGTTCTCTTTCTTTCTCTCTTCCCAGAGGAGCTTTATGGCTGTGACAGTAAAAACAGCTGTGGCACCAAAGTGTGGTGCCACAGCACTCCCCTGTGTTTTCAAAGTGGTTGTCATAAATTAGGTCCAACAGACGGTTGACCCTTCAGAGAGAGAGAGAACATAATGGGAGCCTGTTGAGGAGAACTGCTCCTCTGTTGACTTACTCCTCCACTGCCCTGACATCAGTAAACGTGAAGAGTGTTGAGTAACAGGTGTAAAATCGTTATCACCCATACTGAACGTAAGGGCAGCGTAGACACAGCAAAGGCAAGAAAAGCCAGGCTGAGAACAATGTCTTCAACTGTTAAAAAAAAATTTAAAAAATTAAAAAAAAGGGCACGGCATGGTCGGTAGTGCACATTTCTGTAAATAATAAAACAAAACATTTTCGTCTGTAAACATCAATCGTCAGTGCAGTTAGACATGTAGCCATATACAATGGATTAGGAAAGTATTCAGAACACCTTCCCCTTTTCCACATTTTGTTAAATTACATCCTTATTCTAAAATAGATTAAATTAAATGTTTTCCTCATCAAGTATTCAGACACTCGAAATTGAGCTCCGGTGAATCCTGCTTCCATTGATCATCCTTGATGTTTCTGCACATTGATTGGACATGATTTGGAAAGGAACACACCTGTCTAAGGTCCCACAGTTGACAGTTCGTCAGTGCAAAAACCAAGCCATGAGGTTGAAGAAATTGTCTGTAGAGCTCCGAGAAAGGAGCGAGAATCCAAGCGGCACGTCTGGTGGAAACCTGGCACCATCCCTACGGTGAGGCATGGTGGTGGCAGCATCATGCTGTGGGGATGTTCTTCAGCGGCAGGGACTGGGATACTAGTCAGGATTGAGGGAAAGATGAACAGAGCAAAGTACAGAGATCCTTGATGAAAACCTGATCCAGAGTGCTCAGGTTCTCAGACTGGTGCGAAGGTTCACCTTCCAACAGGACAATGAACCTAAGCACACAGCCAGACAACGCAGGAGTGGCTTCGGGACAAGTCTCTGAATGTCCTTGAGTGGGCCAGCCAGAGGCCGGACTTGAACCCCATCGAACATCTCTGGAGAGACCTGAAAATAGCTGTGCAGCAACGCTCCACATCCAACCTGACAGAGCTTGAGAGGATCTGCAGAGAAGAATGGGAGAAACGCCGCAAATACAGGTGTTCCAAGCTTGTAGCGTCATACTCAGGGCTGTAATCGCTGCCAAAGGGGCTTCAACAAAGTACTGAGTAAAAAGTCTGACTTTTGTAAATGTTTTTTATTTTTTATTTCATAATTTTGCAAATTAAAAAATTAAAAAACCTGTTTTGCTTTGTCATTATGGGGTGTTGATTGATGAGGAAAAAATACAATTTAATTAATTTTAGAATAAGGCTGTAACGTAACTAATTGTGTAACAAAGTTGAGGAGTCTGAATACTTTTGAATGCACTGTACGACATAACCATTTCCAAAAACTGTGAGCCAATCTCATAGGTCAGGACAAACAGCATTTTACATCAGCAGTTGGGAGGATACAATAATCAGGAGTTTCCAGAGCCTAGGGTGTTATCTAAAGTTATGGTCATTGTATGCGTCCAAAATTGCACACAAAAAAATAAAAAATAATTGTGCACTACTATTGACCAGCCCTATGTGCCCTGGTCAAATGTAGTGCACTATATAGGGAACAGGGTGACATTTGTGGCGCACTCATGTTGTAGCATCTGTAACCTTGCTGGGCGGCACTGTGGTTGTGGAAACGGAACCGTGTGATCACAATTGGCTGACCTGTGGCTGACTTTATAATCTCATTGTAGTTATTTATTATGCAGTGGTGTGTGCAGATTACATTTCATCAATATCAAATGAACACAAATAGAACATAGCTCGCCAAAGTATTCGGAAGGAGAGCCCCCTGAGTGGTTGCCTAGCCCACTGGCTAGAAATGACAGAGAGTAGGTCTACGGGTCAGGGTCACAGAGGGCTGAAGGAAAGGAACACAGACTGGTCACTGTCAACACAGCCAGGCAGCTCGGCTCAGGCTCTCTATCCAATCAGGGAGCATCCTGGCACCCTGCCATCGGAGCGTGGTCTGGGTGTGGTCTGCTCTTCCCAGCAAATAGTCCTGTCACACGCTCTTCTCACCCATCATGCCTCTGCCAGGGTCATCTATCTTGTTTTCCAGCTCCAGCTCAGCTTTCCTGACCTTGTCACTTACCCAGGCTTTCTCTTTCTCTCTGCCTGACCCTGTCTCTTGCTCTCTTTTCAGACCAGTTCATCCCTTTCTTTCTATCTTTTTGTCCTCTGACTTCGCCATATTCCTATCTTTTTGAAGGTTCTTAGGTTTACTGTGAAATGTATAGGAGAGGAAAGGGTTTTTCTGTACGCTAGAAGGATTAGCTATACTTTAAACTCGTCTGTGTTGATGACACTAATCTTAGTGCTGTCAATGTCTCTGGATCCCTGTAGGACTGGCGAGGACCTAAGTATGACCCTCTATCCTTCCCTTCTTGCTCGATCTCTGGTTTGTTTGTTCCCAGTTTTTCGGCACTCCTCTCACACTGTTGTAGCCTATGCCTCTCACCAGCTCAGCAAGCAGAGGGAGTGCCGAAAAACAGGGGGAACATTCTGCGTGCATAAGTCATCTCTTTCTCTCTCTTGCTGCCTCTCTGTCAGATCCTCCCATGCCAAAACCAGTCCTCTCATGAAATTGTTATGCGAAATTTCAAAACAAAAAAAAGTCTACAGAAAGAACACGCAACACCACTAGGGAGTGTCTGCAACAAAAATAATTATTAAGTAACACTGAGCGTGTCTTTCTGTGAGAGAACTCAGATGAGTTTGACTTGTACAGAACGTATCACTTTATGTTTCAAAACAAATGAATCATTCAAAATGAACCATCCTTTTACCAGCAATGTAGAAACAATGGTGTGTCAACTCTAAATCTATCAAACATATTTTATGCCATTTAGCAGACGCTTTAATCCAAAGCAATTTACAGTCATGCATGCATACATTTAACGTACAGGTGGTCCCAGGAATCGAATCCACTGAGCTGGCATTGCAAGTGCCTTGCTCTATCAACTGAGCCACAGAGGACCACAAGGAGCATATCTCATACAAACAGCTATTCAGAACATCTGTTCAAGGTAATTCACAATTTGACGTTGATGTTACGAGTTAACGTTTGGCTTCCAGACTAACAGCTCATGGTTCCGAGAAAGGGGAGTATTTGATAGTTGGGCATGTTAGTGAATAACAGATCATTGATCGATTTATCTTGGTATCAGATAATGACTCAACCTACTCATGACACAGATTCACACAATTCCACATAAAATCAGACCAAAATATGAAAATAATCTTTCTTTGAATTTAACAGTGTCGATTGAATCGGTTGAATATTCTATACAAAGAATTCAATCTGTTGACTATACTATTCAAATAGTTCAAGTGGTAGGCATTATCTGATAACAATAATGAAGCAGTCATTTATGAATATACACTATTTCATTACTAACATTCCCAACTACACTGTCAAAATGAAGTGCTTTATAACACTACATCTAGTGGCAACTGAGGCCTATACCATAGGACCAGCAGCTATTGGCCTGGAGGTCAAAGGTTAATTCATAACATCAACATCAAATTTTATTAGTCACATGCGCCGAATACAACAGGTACCTTACAATGAAATGCTTACTTTCGAAACCCTAACCAACAATGCAGTTTTAAAAAAAACATAAGAATAAGTGATAAAAGTAACAAGTAATTAAAGAGCAGCAGTAAAATAACAATACCGAGACTATATACAAGGGGATACGGTACAGAGTCAATGTGTAGGGGCACCGGTTAGTTGAGGTAGTACGTACATGTAGATAGAGTTATTAAAGTGACTATGCATAAATGACAACAGAGAGCAGCAGTGGTGTAAAGGGGGAGGAGGTCTGGGTAGCCATTTGATGAGATATTCAGGAGTCTTATGGCTTAGGGGTAGAAGCTGTTTAGAGCCTCTTGGACCTAGACTTGGTGCTTCTGTACATAAGAGACGGTCATAAGAGACGGTAGCGGCAACATTATGTACAAAATAAGTAAAAAATAAGTTTAAAAAAAGTTACAAATAAACTAACAAAAAAACAATTGGCTGGGGGCACGTAAAACGTCTGCCTTCTTCTCTGGCGCCATCTTACGTATCACATCATGAATGAATATACTCTGTACAATGCAAGTCAACACATGCTTTTCACCTGAGAAACTGTATGGATGGTAGCTGTGAGTTTGACTTGTCTGTCCTGGCCAGGACTCACTTGAAAAAGAGATGTCAATCTCAATGTTACTTTCCTGGTGAAATAAAAGGATCGTCCTTCAGCAGTGAGAAGATGTTTAGACTGATTCTCAGAATATCAGATGAATTAACCTATTTGAATGTCAAACTATTTGGGGACCAAAACATGACACATTTTCGATTGAACTTTTTAACATTCTTCTTCTTCTCTGGCTTATTACTTATCACAGAACACATCTAACAAAGACATAATGCTTGGGCCCATAAGGCATACAAAATTGGGTCTCAAGGTCTATCATAACTGCCTCTCTTCCAAACATCACATTGAGTTATAACAGTCTTCAAAGTTGATATCACAGAATCTGTCAGTGGTACATTGAAATGCAATGGCAATGGCCTTTGCTGTTGGAATCACAACTCATAGTGCTGCAAGTCCCGCCTCTCCCATCTCCTCATTGGTTTTTAGGAGCATATACCCACGAGGGTTATTGAAAGATGAACTGAGGTGTCACACTCCAGTCTAGTTGGTGGTGGTAATGCACCTTAAAGTTGGTTGCAAACAGCCATACAAAGTCCTAAGAAGAAAAAGCCTGAAGGAGGAGTGATGACTAGAAACTAAATCAGTTAACCTTTTAATCTGTGGATTAATTGTCGGAATCCCAGGACAAATTAGCTAGCAACAGCAAGCAAGCTAGCTAAATTGCCATAAATGTTTAATGCTTTTCGACCTGTCCCCAAATTAATATAAACTCAGCAAAAAAAAGAAATGTCCCATTTTCAGGACCCTGTCTTTCAAAGATAATTCGTAAAAATCCAAATAACTTCACAGATCTTCATTGTAAAGGGTTTAAATACTGTTTCCCATGCTTGTTCAATGAACCATAAACAATTAATGTACATGCACCTGTGGAACAGTCGTTAAGACACTAACAGCTTACAGACGGTAGGCAATTATGGTCACAGTTATGAAAACTTAGGACACTAAAGAGGCCTTTCTACTGACTCTGAAAAACACCAAAAGACAGATGCCCAGGGTCCCTGCTCATCTGCGTGAATGTGCCTTAGGCATGCTGCAAGGAGGCATGAGGACTGCAGATGTGGCCAGGGAAATACATTGCAATGTCCATACTGTGAGATGCCTAAGACAGCGCTACAGGGAGACAGGATGGACAGCTGATCGTCCTCACAATGGCAGACCACGTGCAACACCATCTGCACAGGACCGGTACATCCGAAGATCACACTTGCAGGACAGGTACAGGATGGCAACAACTGCCCGAATTACACCAGGAACGCACAATCCCTCCATCAGTGCTCAGACTGTCCGCAATAGGCTGAGAGAGGCTGGACTGAGGGCTTGTAGGCCTGTTGTAAGGCAGGTCCTCACCAGACATCACCGGCAACAACATCCCCTATGGGCACAAACTCACCGTTGCTGGACCAGACAGGACTGGCAAAAAGGGCTCTTCACTGACGAGTAGCGGTTTTGTCTCACCAGGGGTGATGGTCGGATTCACGTTTATCGTGAATGAGTGTTACACCGAGGCCTGTACTCTGGAGCGGAATCGATTTGGAGGGTCTGTCATAGTCTGTTGCGGTGTGTCACAGCATCATCGGACTGATATTGTTGTAATTGCAGGCAATCTCAACGCTGTGCGTTACAGGGAAGACATTCTCCTCCCTCATGTGGTACCCTTCCTGCAGGCTCATCCTGACATGACCCTCCAGCATGACAATGCCACCAGCCATACTGCTCGTTCTGTGCGTGATATCCTGCAAGACAGGAATGTCATTGTTCTGCCATGGCCAACAAAGAGCCCGGATCTTAACCCCATTGAGCACATTTGGGACCTGTTAGATCGGAGGGTGAGGGCTAAGGCCATTCCCCCCAGAAATGTCCCGGAACTTGCAGGTGCCTCGGTGGAAGAGTGGTGTGACATCTCACAGCAAGAACTGGAAAATCTGGTGCAGTCCATGAGGAGATGCACTGCAGTACTTAAAGCAGCTGGTGGCCACACCAGATACTGACTGTTACATTTGATTTTGACCCTTCCCCCCTTTGTTCATGGACACATTAGTCCATTTCTGTTAGTCACATGTCTGTGGAACTTGTTCAGTTTATGTTTCAGTTGTTGAATCTTGTTATGTTCACACACAATAATTACACATGTCAAGTTTTCTGAAAATAAACGCGTTTAGTTGGTTCAGAGTTCATTTTGATATTTCAACCTGCGTTGTCCTGATCGCTTCTGGTGTGGGTGGACAACATCAATATGTGTGCGAGCGGTCTGGACAGCATGTCAGCCTCATCAGTGGGCCGGCTGGTAGAGACTTTGCATTATTATGCGATCATTATTATGGATTTGGCTCTGCGTTTCAAGTTACAGTACTGTACTAAATCAAAAGCTTCCCTCTTGCGAATAGCCTTTTGCCTAACACCCAGCAATAACACTAATGGTAATCCTCTCACGTGCATGGTAAGCAAAATGCAAGGAGATTTAACAAAGAGCTCTAGTAGTGGAAAGGTCATTTCTAATGGGAGAGCTTTGTGTATTACTGGCTCTAGGTTACATTAGATTGCAGATGTATCGCTAAACCATAAACATACTCAAACTGTGTTGAAGGCAATGTCATTTTTGAAGATTTGGTATTAAAGCCAAGATGGAAGTTAGTGCTTTAGTCTAGAGTTCTGTCGCCCTATTTTGATTGTCTGATGCAAAACATTGACATCAACAAGGATCTTTTTATGTATTAGGCCAAGGTTAACTTCAACACTATTTGTGTCAGCATACAAGCTAACAACCAAAGTTGGATCATCTTGGAGATAAAGACAAACAGATGAAAACAGATGAAGTCAGAGTTACGCATGCATGTGGTTATGAGTGGAAAGTGCAAATCTGCCAGACTAGAGGTCTGTTTTTCCTGTGGTGTATCACAGGTTCCTTTTCATCATTGAGCCAGTCAGCGCTCAGTCAACAGCTTGCAACAGATCCATGGGGGGTGGCAAGGCAGAGCTTGATCCCGTGCCAAATCAGGCACATGGAACACGTTGGCCGAAAAACTGCCAGTTCGTTTGCATTCGTTCTGAAGTTATAAGAGGGCTTTAAACCCTTTAATGATGCCTTTGCTCAGATTGTGCTTTGTTTGTGCACAGCAGGGGTCACTGAAAATGAATAATGAATAAAGTAACAAATAATTAAAGAGCAGCAGTAAAATAACAATAGCCAGGCAATATACAGTGGGTACCGGTACAGAGTCAATGTGCGAGGACACTGGTTAGTCAAGGTAATTGAGGTAATATAGGTATCAAAGTGGCTATGCATAAATAATAACAGAGTAGCAGCAGCATAAAAGAGGGGGAGAAGGGGGTGGCAATGCAAGTAGTCTGGTTAACCATTTGATGAAATGTTCAGGAGTCTTATGGCTTGGCGGTAGAAGCTGTTTAGAAGCCTCTTGGAACTAGACTTGGTGCTCCGGTAACGCTTGCTGTGAGGTGGCAGAGAGAACAGTCTATGACTAGGGTGACTGGAGTCTTTGACAATTTTTTGGGGCTTCCTCTGCCACCGCCTGGTATAGAGGTCCTGGATGGTAGGAAGCTTGGCCCCAGTGATGTACTAGGCCGTACGCATTACCCTTAGTAGTGCCTTGCGGTCGGAGGCCAAGCAGTTGCCATACTAGGCAGTGATGCAACCCGTTAGGATGCTCTCAATGGTGCAGCTGTGGAACCTTTTGAGGATCTGAGGACCCATGTCAAATCTTTTCAGTCTCCTAGGGGGGAATAGGTTTTGTCGTGCCCTCTTCACGACTGTCTTGGTGTGCTTGGACCATGTTAGTTTGTTGGTGATGTGGACGCAAAGGAACTTGAAGTTCTCAACCTGCTCCACTACAGCCCTGTCGATGAGAAATGGGGGGCAGGCTCGGTCCTCTTTTTCCTGTAGTCCACAATCATCTCATTTGTCTTTATCACATTGAGGGAGAGGTTGTTGTCCTGGCACCACACGGCCAGGTCTCTGACCTCCTCCCTGTAGGTGGTCTCGTCGCTGTCGGTGATCAGGTCTATCACGGTTTCTTCATCGGCAAACTTAATGATGGTGTTGGAGTCGTGCCTGGCCGTGCAGTCATGAGTGAACAGGGAGTACAGGACAGGATGGGACTGAGCACGCAACCCTGAGGGGTCCCGTGTTAAGGATCAGCGTGACAGATGTGTTATTACCTACCCTTACCACCTGTGGGCAGCCCGTCAGGAAGTCCAGGATCCAGTTGCAGAGGGAGGTGTTTAGTCCCAGGGTCCTCAGCTTAGTGATGAGCTTTGAGGGCACTATGGTGTTGAACGCTGAGTTGTAGTTAATGAATAGTATTCTCACATAGGGGTTCCTTTTGTCCAGGTGGGAAAAGGCAGTGTTGAGTGCAATAGAGGTTGGATCTGTTGGGGCGGTATGCAAATTAGGTGGGTATAGGGTTTCTGGGATAATGATTTTGATGTGAGCACTTCATGGCTACATACGTGATTGCTACATGTCGCTAGTCATTTAGGCAGGTTACCTTAGTGTTATTGGGCACAGGGACTATGGTGGTCTGCTTGAAACATGTTGGTATTATAGACTCGGAACAGGAGAGGTTGAAAGTGTTAGTGAAGTCCCTTGCCAGTTGGTCAGCGCACACTCTGAGTACACATCTTGGTAATCCGTTTGGCCCTGAGAATGTTGACCTGTTTAAAAGGTCTTACATCGGCTGTGGAGAGCGTGATCACACAGTCGTCCGGTACTGCTGATGCTCTCATGCATGTTTCAGTGTTATTTGCCTCGAAGTGAGCATAGAAGTAGTTTGGCGCGTCTGGTAGGCTTGTGTCGCTGGGCAGCTGAAAGCAGTGCTTGACTTGGACTGAAAAAGGTTCCGGTACTCATTTTGGGTGCTGGTACTGTTTATACACTACATGACCAAAAGTATGTGGACACCTGTTCATCGAACATCACATTCCAAAATCATGGGCATTGATATAGAGTTTGCCCCGCCCTTGCTGCTTTAACAGCCTCCACTCTTCTGGGAAGGCTTTCCACTAGATGTTGGAACATTGCTGCTGGGGACTTGCTTCCATTCAAGCACAAGTGCAGCAGTGAGGTTGTACAATGATGTTGGGCGATTAGGCCTGGCTCGCAGTCAGCATTCCAATTCATCACAAAGGTGTTCAATGGGGTTGTCAGGGCATTGTGCAGGCCAGTCAAGTTCTTCCACACTGATCTCAACCAACCATTTCTGTATGGACCTCGCTTTGTGCACAGGGGGCATTGTCATGCTGAAACAGGAAAGGGCCTTCCCCAAACTGTTGCCACAAAGTTGGAAGCACAGAATCGTCTAGAATGTCACTGTATGCTGTAGCATTAAGATATACCTTCACTGGAACTAAGGGACCTGGCCCAAACCATGAAAAACAGCCCCAGACCATTATTCCTCCTCCACCAAACCTTACAGTTGGCACTACGCATTGGGGCAGGTAATGTTCTGTGTGATTCATCACTCCTGAGAACGGATTTCCACTGCTCCAGAGTCCAATGGCGGCAAGCTTTACACCACTCCAGCCGACACTTGGCATTGCGCATGGTGATCTTAGGCTTGTCTGCGGCTGCTCCACCATTTCATGAAGCTCCTGACGAACAGTTCTTGTGCTGACCCTTGCCTCCAGAGGCAGTTTGGAACTCGGTAGTGAATGTTGCAACCGAGGACAGGCAATTTTTACGTGCTACAAGCTTCTTATATACTTTTGTATATATAGTGTATTTAAGTGCAGGAGCTCCACAATACTTTGTAGCAAGTATTTAGGTTCCGGTACTCAGCTCCGGCAAGGTCCTGCCCAAATCAAGCACTGTCTGAAACAGAGTCTAAAGGGAAACGACAGTATGTATATTTGTGTTGCCAAATATATAAATATTATATAAGACCATTCCATAGAACAGTACAGAGCATTCATTCTGTGGTTGAAGTAAAGAAGCCCCTGAGCCAAGGCCATATGTTGAGAGATCCTCAAACACACACACACAGAGCTTTGGGAAAAATTTGACAGTCTTTATTAAGTCACAACTGCCTCAGGACACAAGTCAGAAACATCTCAATGGAATGTGCACTTCTTGAACACAAAAAAACTAGCTGGCGAAATCAACAGCTGAATCTCCAGACACTCAATTAGCTAGAGGGTATACAAATGTTTGACAATCCTTGGGCGGAAACTAATCCTAGTCCCGTTCTGTATCAGCATGACCCTCGAGCTTTATTATTAGGCATTTCACAATTAACTACATTTGGCCACACAACAGTGATTTGACTGTGCTGCATGATACAGACTTCCCTAAAGGGTCTGGTCTATTACCTTAACGGTGCACAAAGTGCCCTTTATAGGGTTGGCGTAATAGTACAAGCATTAGTGATGTAACAATACAAACAGTTGATGTGTTGTTGTGCTCCGTTTCTCTTGATGTTATTGGTTAAAACTGGTACTGGATAGCGGTCGGTTTTGGATGACGGATGAGTCAGCCGAGTGACTAGGCATCTGTATAGGGTGAATCATGAATACAGAATAGGGACAACAGCATTCAATGGTGTATGTAACTAAGCAAGAACCACTTTGACTTTATCCACTATGGACATTGTACGAAATAAAATAACATGGTCCATGATAAGAATTTTGAGTTGTATATGAGTCCAAGTCTGTCATTGTGGTGTCTATCGCATAGTCTCTCAAGAGTCTCTATAAGTCTGTACTTTTCACATCTTCAACCCTTTTTTCCTCAGGTCCTCCTTGGCCTCCTTTATCTGATCCTGTAGTTCTTTGGATGCCTCCTCACAGTCGTTGAAGGTGGCCACCCTGTATCCCACAGTAGCCAGGGAGTAGCAGCCGAACACCACCAGCAGATACACAGGCATGGGCCAGGCCACCTCCTTGTAGGCCACTGGGAGCCTCAAGTTCAGAAGGTCAAAAGTCACGAGAGCCCATGCTGCACCTATTACCGAGACGCCAAACACCCACTCCAGGAGCTTGGTCATGGTGAGCAAGATGATGGGAAACTTCAGGGCCAGGAGACCAGATGCCAATAAGCCTGAGATAGGAAAAGAGTAACTTAGGGTTGAAAAGAAAACTCAGATCTTGAGTGTTTTACTAACTAATTTATTCAATGCAGTCCAGTGACTGCCCTGATCATTATTTAATGGATATATCAGCAAGAAAAAAAATACATGCATCTTAATCATATCAATCTCAAATTCTCCCTCGCTATCTACATCTTTAGATATTTTCTACAGTCACGTTCAGCAGTGTTGCTAAAACACTGTTACAAAACAACTGTAGCCAAAATTATGTGTATGCTCTGGGCTAGGCTGAACAAGCATCTGAGCAAAGGCGGAGAGGATGAATATGATAAGTCTCCTCTCTAGCCCAGTTAGCTACCATTACATTTTCCCATTAGACAGCTCTGCAAGCGTTATAATGTCAAAATACATTCGTTACTCACAGAATATGGAGTTTTGCTGAGCAACTATTCTTATTTATTGCCGTCCCGCTCGGTACGTACATCCCAAAAAGTTTTACAAGCAACTGAAAAAGTGTCTCATCTATGTATTGTTGAAAAAAAAATGTTTTAACCAATTGTAGGGTGTTCACCCATAAAATGATTAATTCATTCAAAGTTTATACAAATATGTCCATTCAATAGAGAATTGCGTAATAAAAACAGTCCAAACCCCATGTCCTACTATATATGGTTCAAAAGTTAAGATGATTTACTCTGAGAATTTAGCATATTTAGAGTGAATGTCGTCATTGGCATGATCAAAAAGTAGTCACTGCTCAGAACTCTGTGGCGCTGCTTCGCGGCACAACGTCACCAACTTCGAACGTCAACTGATGAGCTAACTAGTGGCTGCAGGTTCGTGTGTGAAAATGGGGTTTTTCGAAATTAAATCTGCTGAATACAAAACAAAACTATATATTTAATTACAAAACTAACGGACTTAACTTCAATATTCGCGAAGACAATCTGTTCCTGTTTTCAAGGCCACTCTAAAATGTGCAGTTTTGTCACAACACAATGCCACAGATGTCTCAAGTTGAGGGAGCGTGCAATTGGCATGCTGACTGCAGGGATGTCCACCAGAGCGGTTTCCAGTGAATTGAATGTACCATAACCCGCCTTCAACGACGTTTTAGAAAATTTGGCAGCATGTCCTACCGGCCTGGCCTCACAAGCTGAGGTCACGTGTATGGCATCGTGTGGGTGAACGGTTTGTTGATGTCAATGTTGGCAACTCAAATCAAATTTGTCACATGCGCCGAATACAACTGGTGTAAACCTTACCGTGACATGCCAAGCCCTTAACCAACAGATCAAGAAAGTTAAGAACATTTTTACTAAATAAATTAAAAAATAGTAACACCAAAATTTAACAATAATGAGGCTATATACAGGGGGTACCGGTACCGAGTCAATATGCGGGGGTACAGGTTAGTCAAGGTAATTTGTAAAGTGACTAAGCTTAGATTTAAAAAAAATTAAATTGGGGGGGGGGTTTACGTAAATAGTCCAGGTGGCCATTTGATTAATTGATCAGCAGTCTTATGGCTTGGGTGTAGAAGCTGTTAAGGAGCCTTTTGGTCCTAGACTTGGCTCTCCGGTACCGCTTGCCGTGCGGTAGCAGAGAGAACAGTCTATGACCTGGATGTCAGTGATGTACCGAGTGCCCTATAGTGGCGGTGGGGTTATGGTATGGGCAGGCATAAATTACAGACAAACACAATGGCATTTTATCAATGGCAATTTGAATGCACCAAAATACCATGAACGAGAAAGGTATGTGACCAACAGATGCATAGCTCTATTGACTGATTTTCTCATGAACTGTAACTCAGTAAAAATCTATGAAATTGTTGCATTTATATTTTTGTTGGGTATAGCTTCATTCCAGACAATACAGTTTAATTTCGAACTGTTATTGAAGTACATACTGGGCGGGACATCAGTAGATTCGGCCTCCTGAGTGACACAGTGGTCTAAGACACTGCATCCCAGTGCAGTAATGAACGTATTGTGACATTATAAACTCGGTGGTTCGAAAACGGGATGCTGATTGGCTGAACGCCAAATGACAAAACATTTATTTTTACTGCTCTAATTACGTTGGTAACCAGTTTATAATGGCAATATTGCCAATATACCACAGCTATATGCAGGCAATCCGCGTTACGTCGGGCGTAAGAACAGCCCTTAGCCATGGTATATTGGGCATGTACCACACACCCTTGAGCCTTGATTGCTTAATTATAACGCTTGCATAACTGTCTAGTCGGACAATGAATGGAGGAGACTCGTCATATTCATCGTCTGTTCTTCTGCCCTGATACTGGTTTTAGGCTAGGCTAATCGTTGCCAAGACTACAAATGAGGTAGCTAACAAGCTACCCTAACTCAACAGATCACAGTAGATACTGGCGACATCACAAAGCTGCAGCTCTATGAAAAGAGGAATAGCTTCAGTTAGTTGGCCTATATGACGACTATTTTGCGATATGTGAGTTTTGACTAGATTAGAGAGAACAGAGTATTTAGCTAGCTAGCTCTGTAGCTAACGTTAGCCAGTTTAGGTTCCAATGTTACAAAACAAACTAGCGACATAAAAGGCATTCAACGTCGAATTTGCATATAGTACATGTACATATAGTATTTGACCTTGCTAAATACATTTGAAAATTGACTTAAAAATACAAATATACATCGTTAAATATTAATACGCGTTCTTACCTTCTTCCTAAAGCCAATTCACCACTAGGCGCAGAGAAATGACGTCATAAGTAAATAGGGACTTGTGGGATATGTAGTGTCAGAGAGATTGAAGGGACTACAAGTTGTGTCCAACAAGTGACATATTTCTTTAGAAATACTCAGACATGAAAAGCAATCTGTTTTTTATGGTCCTAGGATATGTAAAACATATTGGAAACAGATTACTCAAAGTACCTCTAATTGTTTCTTTAAGCAAACATATGTCCACTGCTCTAAATGGAGAAATTAATTTTCAAATATTGTCATTCACAACCTTGGTCTCATCCTATGTGATGGTAATGATATACCAAGTTAAAAGCGGACCAACAAAGGTTACATGCGCTCAGTGGCACAGACGGTGTCATTAATTCAATGTCTCTTTATGTTTTTTATTTTTTATTTATGTCACCTTTATTTAACTAGGCAAGTCAGTTAAGAACTAATTCTTATTTTCAATGACGGCCTAGGAACAGTAGGTTAACTGCCTGTTCAGGGGCAGAACGACAGATTTGTACCTTGTCAGCTCGGGGATTTGAACTTGCAACCTTTCGGTTATTAGTCCAACACTCTAGCTACTAGGCTACCCTGCGTGTTATTGACAGTATGTTTGTTTGTTCCATGTGTAACTCTGTGTTGTTGTTTATGTCGCACTGCTTTGCTTTATCTTGGCCAGGTCACAGTTTTAAATGAGAACTTAACCACCTGGTTAAATAAAGGTTTAGGGAGGTAAGGCAATAAATAGGCTGTAGTGGCAAAGTAATTACAATTTAGCAATTAAACACTGGAGTGATAGATGTGCAGAAGATGAATGTGCAAGTAGAGATACTGGGGTGCAAAAAAAAAAATAACAATATGGGGTAGTTGGATGGGCTATGTACAGGTGCAATGATCTGTGAGCTGCTCTGACAGCTGATGTTTAAAGTTAGTGAGGGAGATATGAGTCTTCAGCTTCAGTGATTTTTGCAATTCGTTCCAGTCATTGGCAGCAGAGAACTAGAAGGAAAGGCAGCCAAAGAGGAATAGGCTTTTGGGGTGACCAGTGAAATATACCTGCTGGAGTGCGTGCTATGGGTGGGTGCTGATATGGTGACCAGTGAGCTGAGATAAGGGGGGGCTTTACCTAGCAATGACTTATATATTGACCTGGAGCCAGTGGGTTTGGCGACGAATATGAAGCGAGGGCCAGCCAACGAGAGCATACAGGTCGCAGTGGTGGGCAGTATATGGGGCTTTGGTGACAAAACGGATGGCACAGTAATAGACTGCATCTAATTTGCTGAGTAGAGTGTTGGAGGCTATTTTGTCAAGTCAAGGATCGGTAGGATGGTCAGTTTTATATGGGTATGTTCAGCAGCATGAGTGAAGGATTTTTTGTTGCGAAATAGGAAGCCGATTCTAGATTTAATTTGGATTGGAGATGCTTAATAATGTGAGTCTGGAAGGAGAGTTTACAGTCTAACCAGACACCTAGGTATTTGTAATTGTCCACATATTCTAAGTCAGAACCGTCCGGAGTAGTGATGACGGACAGGCAGGCAGGTGCGGGCAGCGATCAGTTGAAGAGCATGCGTTTAGTTTTACTTGCATTTAAAAGCAGTTGGAGGCCACGGAAGGAGAGTAGTATGGCATTGAAGCTCATCTGGAGGTTAGTAAACACAGTGTCCAAAGAAGGGCCAGAAGTATACAGAATGGTGTCGTCTGCGTAGAGGTGGATCAGAGAATCACCAGCAGCAAGAGCGACATCATTGATGTATACAGAGAAAAGAGTCGGCTCGAGAATTGAACCCTGTGGCACCCCCATAGAGACTGCCAGAGGTCCGGACAACAGGCCCTCCAATTTGACACACTGAACTCTGTCTGAGAAGTAGTTGGTGAATCAGGCGAGGCAGTCATTTGAAAAACCAAGGCTGTTGAGTCTGCCGATAAGAATGTGGTGATTGACAGAGTCGAAAACCTTGTACAGGTCGATGAATACGGCTGCACAGTATTGTCTTTTACCGATGGCGGTTATGATATCGTTTAGGACCTTGAGCGTGGCTGAGGTGCACCCATGACCAGCTCTGATTCCAGATTGCATAGCAGAGAAGGTACGGTGGGATGTGCCAAGGGTCACATCTGTTCATTCACGGCCCTCTTTAAGTGTCTACTTAGTAGCCAGAGAGACATCAACATAATTCACTTAGGGAGGGCAAGGGAGACAGCGAAGAGCCACTGAGACATAAACATCATTCACTGAGGAAAATGGAGAGTTCTTCTTGGGACGTTGGTGTTTGTGTGTGTCACTGTTAAATGTGTGAGTGACGGTGTGCATGTTGGGAGGCACATGTTGCTCTTTCTGTTTATACAGGGTTTTCACATGCGTACGAGTGTAAGATACACATATTCTACTAACATACACAAAAATATAGTATGTCTTTTAACACACACATTCGCTACTCATATAGGCCTACCCTACACAAACATTTGGTGCGTATTTGACTGTGATTGTAGGTTGAGTACTGAGCCTGAGTATATATAACTGCAATTGTCAAATAGTATTTATTACATATAGTGAATGTGAGTATCCCTTTACATATACATTTGCAATAGTATGTGCCTGCATCTACCTACCTACGTGTATCTGCCTTTATGTACGAATGTGTGTTGTGTTTCTGTGATGTGTAGTGTAGTGTAGTTGTCAATGTTACGTCAGTGTGCGTGTGCGAGTCTCAGTGGGAACGGCCGTGCTGGCGTTTCTCAGTGTGTTTCTCTGCCAGCTCCTGTTCCTGTACTCAGGAAACCTGTGCCCCAGCAGAGAGGGCCTGGCAGACACAGCACAACAGCCTGCCTGGAGGAGGGAAGCGGCACAGGGAGAGGCAGTGGGGAGAGATGGGGGAGTGACTGGGAGGGAGAGAGGCAGGGGGGAGAGAGGTGAAAGAGAGAGATTGGGAGGGAGAGCGGCAGTGGGAAGAGAGGGGGGAAGGGAAAGAGAGGGGATGACGTGGGAGAGAAAATAGGGGGGGTTGAGTCTGGGGTGTGGAGAGGAGAGGAGAGGAGAGGAGAGGAGAGGAGAGGAGAGGAGAGGAGAGGAGAGGAGAGGAGAGGAGAGGAGAGGAGAGGAGAGGAGAGGAGAGGAGAGGAGAGGAGAGGAGAGGAGAGGAGAGGGGTTGAGAAGGGATGCGGTTGAAAGGAAGGGAATTTGCAGGTGCAGGTTGAACAATTGATGACCTGAATGGTGCATTAAATCCAGATGCTCATCCAGACTTTTCTTCAATCCCCCAACACCTCCAACCACCTCCCACGTGCAAACAGAAACCCTGCTTCCAACAGTGTGAAGTTACAGCTTGGAGGGAATAGAAGGAACAGAGGTACCGAAAAAAAGAAAGATTGAGTTGAAAAAGAAGATACTGTATCATTAAGTCAGGAAAGAGGAGAAGTGACTCATGACTCCAGAGAGTGAGATAAAGCTGAACATTTTGTTTTAGAGATTTATGTTGTATGTGTGTGTGGTTAGGTCAATATCAGTCGAGTGAGAGGTTCAGATAAGAGATTGTGGTCTAAAAGAACAGAGGACATATTGAACATTTTGTACTGATAAATATTGACGTACAGTATATAACTCAGAATATAATTCTGAGTAACACAAAGAGCAACAAGGAGAAGGGGAGAGAGAGACTCACTGAGCTGAGAGTATATACAGTATAGGAGAGAGTCAGCCAGGGTAACAATAGAGCTTGGCGAACTAACAGGAACCCTCTGTTTCCTGAGTAGGAGACCTAGTCCGTTGTGTGTTATGTAGCCATGAGATGGTTGTAATGAGTGTTTGTGTACCCAGGGTGACTAACAGTGTGTCGTTGTGTGTGTGTGTGTGTGTGCGCATGTGCGTGCTTGCACGAGCTTGTGTGTACGTGTGGATATTCTGCATAAAATTTGTGTTCCAGCTAAGGGAAGAATATGCAACTGGGGTGTGAGGTGAGCGTGTGGCTGTGTGTGTAGTCAGTCAGTGTGTCCTATGAAAACCATATGAGGATGGCACTGCACTTGTGTGCTCTCGCTGCCCTAAGTCAAAACACACCTGTTTCAGCTGCTGCTGTGAAGGAAGAAAGGCCCAGAATTCGCCTCCCTGCCCGCCATCCTGTAGGCTTATGTGATGTACAGTTACCTGCTCTAGGTGCTAGGTGTGTGTGTGTGTGTGTGTGTGTGTGTGTGTGTGTGTGTGTGTGTGTGTGTGTGTGTGTGTGTGTGTGTGTGTGTGTGTGTGTGTGTGTGTGTGTGTGTGTGTGTGTGTGTGTGTGTGTGTGTGTGTGTGTGTGTGTGTCAATCATTATGGGGCTGATTGGACTGGACTGCTAGACTCTGGCGACCTGCCTGTCAATGGCTTTAGTCTGGACACTGGTTATATTGTACTCTCCACAGAAATCTGACCCATGGACCCTCAACCCCAGTCCCCTCAGGCACCTGCCAACCTCTGACCTGTGAACCTGGGGAGCGTTTGGAGAGGGTTAAGTGTTGACACTGTAACAGAGAAGGGCCAACAGTTCCAGACTTTAAAGAGACAGGTCAACTGTTTTAACTACCCCCTCCTCCCTGGGCTGTCTGAACCTTCTCCATACCTCTCTCCAGTCTTTTCTGTCTTTCCCTCCCTCACTGCCTGTCTCTCCCCTGATCCTTTCTATCCGTTCTCCCACTCTGTCCATCTCTCGGGGGTGCGTGTCCTGTGTGTCTCCCGGTGGCTATACACTGTCAGGATTTTGATGTGCACAGCTGCTCCTGACAGAGCGGTCCAGGAAACGTGTGGTTTACAAACCCCCTGTTGACACTCGGATTTGCCTCGACTTTCTCTTTTCAGGGACCTGGAATTTTAACAGCTCTGGGGCTGTTGGTTGAGGTTCCAGTCAGTGCAGGGTGTTTGACCATGGAGGGAAAGCACTGCCGCATAGATCTGTGACAGGATGTAAAGCTCAATCAAAATAACACTATATCATTACTCTTTCCAGATGCTATTCCAAAATAGCTGAAGTTGCACCAGCCTTAAAGTTACACCAGAGGGCCACAAAGGCATTAAGTTAATGTTTAGTTTGATAAATACATTATAGAATGGGACCCAGTTTCACCACATGCACTTGAGGTTCACCAAGAGATTTCTTTCCAGATTGCAATTCAGTATGAAGAATAGTTAAAGATGGAGATCTTTGTACCATAGACCGGTTAGGGGATTCCTCCTATACACTTGATTTAAGCCTTTGAGGTTGATGCCACAGTTTAAGTCAGCATTATTGTAAAATCAAAATCAAATCAAATTGTATTTGTCACATGCGCTGAATACAAAAGGTGTAGACTTTACTGTGAAATGCTTACGAGCCCTTCAACAACAATGCAAAAAAAAAGTAAGGAAATTGGCAAGTAGAAAAATAGTAACACAATAAATAAAAATAAGGAGACTATATACAAGGAGTAAGCATACTGAGTCAATGTGCATCGGTAGGAAGTAGTTGAGGGAATATTGTATGCACATGTACAGTTGGTAGGGGTAAAACAACTACTACACAATTAGGATAGATAATAAACAGAGAAGCAGCAGTGTATGTGAAGAGTGTGTGTGTGGTGTCAATATGCATGTTTGTGTGTTTTGTGAGCGTGAGCGTGTGTATGTTGGAGTGTAAGTATGTGTGAATGTGTGAGTAGAGTCCAGTGAGTGTGCAGAGAGTGTAAGAGTCACTGCAAATAAGGGTCAATGTAAATAGTCTTGGTAGTGATTTGATTAACTGTTCAGCAGTCTTATGGCTTGGGGGTAAAAGCTGTTCCGGTCCCAGACTTGGTGCTGCGGTACTGTTTGCCATGTGGTAGCAGAGTGAACAGTCTACGACTGTTGTGGCTGTGGTCTTTGACAATTTTCCAGGACCTTCCTCTGACACCACCTGGTATAGAGGTCCTGGATGGCAGGGAGCTCGGCCAAAATGATTGCCTGTGCCTCTACTCCACCCTCTGTAGAGCCTTGCAATTGAAGGCGGTGCAGTTGCCTCTGTAGAGCCTTGCGATTGAAGGCGGTGCAGTTGCTTCTGTAGAGCCTTGCGATTGAAGGCGATGCAGTTGCCATACCAATCGGGGATGCAGCCAGTCAATTTGCTCTCAATGGTGCAGCTGTAGAACTTTTTGAGGATCTGAGGGGCCGTGCCAAATCTTTTCAACCTCCTGAGGGTTAGCATTAGGGTTAGGGTTTACAAAGAGGGGCATACCCCCCCTCCCCCATTGTTTTTGTCCGCTGTCCGATCTCGACGATGCATGGAGAAACCCTAGAGTTTATTGTCAATATCACATTTCAAAGTGTGTGGTGGAATAGCTTTAGCTATAGTTTACCCTAACTGGGTTAAGGATATACTGTAGCTGCAGCAGCAAACCAATGACTGAGCCTTTATGCTTTCCTGTTCACATTCACTCTGCCAGTTCATCTTCATTGTGTAACAATAAAAGCAGAGTTTGTCTGTATAGGGAAAACGGAAATATTGAAAGACAATCCAAATGGATGTGGCTTTGGGAGTGTAAATGGTAATTTAATTATCCATTAGCCCCCCCCCATGACCGTAGTGCACCCGGATACAGTATGTGGCCATATGGGCTGTCTAGTATTACTGTCACCCCTAATTTATTATAGTGAATGAAGATGACCCCACAATGGCTTCTCAAATCCTCTTACCAAACATTTAGTTGATTGACCCCGCCCCCTGCCCCCGCACTTCAATTCAGCTTATCAATTTGATGAAGGCAGCCAAACAGGAATATATTCATGCTGCTGATGGATGAAAGAAACAGTATAAATGTTTTAACCAGAGGCCTATTTTTTGTGTAAAATGGTTTTATAATTAGAGTTTAAAGTCCAGGATGAAAAAGTATAATTTGGGACAATGGGTAATGTGAATGATACAGCATGCCAAAGGTGAAAAGGAAGATAAATAGAATAGTTTTATTATGTAACTTGTGCTGATTGGGTTGCAATTCAATCAAAGCATTTATATTGCAATCAAACCAAAGTGGGACAGTCAGTGCCATGTGGGTGGGATGTTAGGCTACTATTTATACTGGTTAATAAAAGGCATTGTCTATATGTATCACTGAGAGCCTCCATTTCAGCAAAGCATGGTAATGATTGATGACTTTAACTGTGCGGTATAGGACAGGTCATCAACAAACCTTGAAATATAGGCCATGTACACAGACAGTAGCCTGGTCACAGATCTGTTTGTGCTCTTGTCTATTCCATTGCTGCTGACAGGGAGTTGACATGATAAGCACAAACAGACTGGAACCCATGCTATATGGATATTATTTAGTACACTGGGCCGTACAAATGATATTGGCTTAGAGTGTGTACTAACACGGATCTTGTATACAGAAGATCATTACCAGCCTCAACAACCAGAATGTGCAGCGTGGTTCTTCAAGATGGTAGACTACAGTACAGCTCTTCCAGATTTGATCTCACAGCCAGCCAGGCCTTCATCAGAAAATGTCAAATGCCTTTTCCAGTCCCCCATCCACCTCCCCCCTCTCGTTACAGTACATGTTAAATAATGATCATGGCGATGAAGTATTGGTGGTAGTTGTTCTGAGGTATTTAAAAGAAGGCCCATGCTGGGCTTAATGCTCAATGGGAGGATAACGTGGTCCCCCTGCATGTGGTGTTGTGGCAGCATACCTCCAGCAGGTCTAAACACAATCTGTTACAGATTTAGACCAAATATGATTTTTTTTTAAAGAGAGGTGCAATGCCAACGAGCGAGAGAGGGAAAGCAGGAGAGAAAGAGAGAGGAGTGGTAGAGTACAATACATTCCAATTCCACTCCCTGTATCATGCGGCGATAGAGAGATAAAGCCATCCAGGATGACTTTTATCTATGTCTTAGGAAATTAAGAACCTCTGTATTGTGCTATTGGCTTTCTATAGTTTTTTGGTCGGTTTTTATTTCTCCTTGGTGGCTGAAGCTAGCAAACCCATCCACCCTTTGGTTCCCCTGAACATGGACCCAATTAAATACATATGTGGATTTTCATATCGAGGTCTCGTAAAAAAAAAAAGTAGGGATTTACATCACGCTCATCTACATAGGGACCATATGCTGAACATTCTTACATGTCCTGTACAGTCTTACAGTTTTCATTATTGTGTAATGATATTTAAGGGCACATCAGGTGTTCATTTTATTCACATGATTATTTCTCACTTCAGTCAAGTGTTATTTCATAAATACAGCATTTTACAGTCAGAATTTTGTTTTTTGTTAAACATGTGGAATTTGTTAAAAATATACTGTATAGTCTACAATGTCATCCATCTTCAGCATTCAGGCTACTGAGAAGGAAACCTACATTTTTCCTTCCATTCAACTACAATAAAGCATCATAGATGCAAACCATATTGTTTATATTATGAGGCTGGGATAGCAGCATTGCTTGTTTAAAGATCTGTATGTGTGCTTTAGCCAAGTCGTTTGACTATCATTGTCATTCTGAGGATTTGCTATAGTACATAGAGATTAGCGACCAGGCTAGTGACTCTATTGTCATTGTCTCCCAACAGGTTGCTCCATGCCTCCACAACGCTAAAGTATACCACTGTGGTATAATATAAAATGTTTTTTAAAATCCCTAAGATTGTTTGTCAGGCCAGGCTGAGTTTTATGTACCATGGTTTTTATGCATAGTTGAAACAGTGAGCTACATTCCCTCATCACTGCTGTCTATCCCAGTACATAGTACATATATTACATATAATATAACATCGTAAAGGGAGAATCTCAATTGCATTTCCTTGATTCCTCGCATCCTCTCTCCTTACCTTCTTCTTAAAACCCCTTTCGATGAGAAGGTCAGTGGTCCCTCCCTTTTCACTTTCTCATCCAATGGGTTTTGAGGAGGCAAGGAGAGAGGACATGAGGTATCACAGCAATACAATTTAGATTCTCTCAAGGTATGAATTAGGCTTACTGTTAGAATAGTTAATGTTCTACTGCCTCCCAGTGGTCAAAGTGAAACACTGCTCAGATATTGGTCAGAAATGTGGAAAAAGTCAAGGGGTTTGAATACTTTCCAAATGCCCTGTATACACTAGAAATAGAAATGCAACATGGGTTGGTCCTGTGTTTCATGGGCTGAAATAAAAGATCCCAGAAATTGTCTATGGACAACAAAATGTTTCTCTCAAATTTTACATCCCTGTTAGTGAGCATTTCTCCTTTGCCAAGATAATCCATTCACCTGACTGGTGTGGCATATCATGAAGTTGACTAAACAACATGATCATTACTAGGCTTGAACAATTTGGGGAATATTCAGAGGTGGGAACTGTCTGTGGGAATTAACAGGAATATATGGGAATTAATGGAAATATATGCAAATGAATATTAATACCATTTAAATGTAGATGTTTTTTGCATTGGATATATTTACCATATCATATCATATGGAGACAGAAACATAAACATTTTACCTTATCATCAGTAGACATAATTGCAAATGATTAAATTCTTCCAGTAGAAAAAAAACATTTAGTTACGAATTGAACTTTAAATAAATTAGTTGACACTTCACATGGGATGATTTCACTGAACAACTAAATAAAGGGAATATTGAATGATCCCAATGATCCATCGCATCTCCCAAAAATGTTTTAAACATACATCTGTAAAATGATAGTCTAGAAACTACAGCTTTGGTTCTCTTCCTCTCAGGCTTCCATGTCTTCTCCATGGACCTCCTCAATGTCCACCTCTAAAAACATTCATTCTCAATAGGGTCTTCTTTCCCCACTGATTCCGCCAAACCCTTGGCTATGGTTTCGCTAGATAGTAGGTAGAAACAGTGGGAGTCTCGTTCATCCATTCATGCGTGTCACTAATTAGATGACGAGGCATTTGGCTACCTTAACAGAGTCACAATCACTCCCGCCCTTTACCCGGAATTCATTGAATTTCTTCACTTTGACAGCTCGAAGCGGGGCTCGTCTCTTTTGAACGTCAGCCATTTGACCCTCGGTTGATCCGCATGGCGGGGTGGACTCTTTTCCGGTTTACCGACTGGCCGTCAGTTGCCTTCAAGCCATCTTGTGCTGCGTACTACTTACCTGGAAACGAGGTCACCAAGGACAAGCGCTACTGTATCTGGCGTCCTCCAGCTGGAGAGGGCATCCGATTCCTATTGCTTGACTCTGTCCGTCACCACAAGAGACCTGAGGGTGACAAAAGAGTGGGATTATTCGACCGTGTGTTGGATGGTAGCGGCCTCTGCATTGTATGGAACTGTAACACTATGTGTGGGTTTTGCCGGTGTGAGTGATACATGTTACCGTTCCGCCCCTGCGCACCTTACCATGTGCACGTATGCATGTAGTGTACCTCCCTTTCGGCCAGCATTTTTATCCTCTCTATTCACCATGGGGGCAGTTATTACCCCCGGGTCCTCGGAACCTAAGACCCATCTGTAGACGGTATGTTTTTGCTAAGGGTTAGTCACATGCCATCCCACTTCATGCTCTGAGAAGCGTGAAAGGGAGCTCCCACTTTAATGTGTAGAGTCCCTTACTCAGGTAAACCTGAGACCTGGTAGTACCTAACCGCTAAGCACCGACCATCGCACCGACCGTCTCCCTTTTAATGCTCATTCTTTGGCGTTCGATTCAAAACTTCGCGTTTTAGTGTTACCTAAGAGAGAGAATAAAGTAGATGTCACGGGTCAAAATTTTGATTGATGACCCTATGTGAACCTATGTGAACTCTATGTGAACCCTATGTAGTGATGACGTGTGCATGTCTTCTGGTCAGGCAAGCCTGGTTAGGTGGGGGCTATGGGGTGAGTAAGGGTCCATTTGACAGGCCGTTAATGATTGATGACCCAAGCCTGATAGGCAAGCCTGGTTAGGTGGGGGCTATGGGGTGAGTAAGGGTCCCTTTGACAGGCCGTTAATGATTGATGACCCAAGCCTGATTTATGACCCTATGTAATGATTTATGACCCTATGTCATGTAGAAGGGTGCATGCCCAGGGTTGAGTAAGTGACCATGTGTCAGGTCAACCTGTTACTGTTTCTCACGGTTTGGGTTGGTTAAGGCCCCTTATAAAGCCGCTGAACAATACCTGTTTAAGACTGTACATGATAACCCCCCCTGAATATTAAACAAAAATGACACCTATGCCAATTTTAGGGATGTTATGCTCGGCTTGTCATGAACCCAGTGACCAAAGCCTTGAAGAAGTTCTGTGTGAAGCTCCAGAATGTTTTAAAGGATTTTTGGGTACGAGTGAGGGCCACATGTCTTACATATTCCACCCGGAGGATTCTACGGTAAAGATATTCACAGACCGTGGACCCAAACCCCTTTATCCTGCAAAACCTGGGAGTTTTCCCCCGGCTCTGGGGATGAGAGAATGGCTAAACATCAGGCTGGCTCTTTGTAAAATTGAACAGGTCCTAAGTGTTACAAATGTGCCAGGATATGCGTTGGAAGAACAGGTCTGCGGCCGCAGTGATCTCAAGGCTCTAAGAATTGCTTCAATGGACTATAGCCCTGACAACAAAGTGACAATTTTAGCCTGTGACCTTTATGATAAGGCTAATGCTACAAAGTCTGTCAATTCTCCGGTAGCTTCCAGAGCACGCAAACATGTAAACTTTTTTATTCCTGTGTTTAGTTTTAAATGGGTGGATTATCCAATTTTCATAACACTTATGAATAAGCTGGACATTCTCTTCCAAAATGGGGAACAGTTAAAGCGCTGGGCGAGGCTTTCCTTGAGACAGAGTCAAGACCAAAAGGCCCGACGGCGGATCTACCCCTGGAGTGAAAACTTACCATGTGTTGATGGACATAGCAAGAGAGCCTTGCCTTTTGAGGGTGAACTCGACACGGACAATGGCTGTTGGTTGCATAAGCTCCCAGGATCTGTAAGAAAGGCATCGTAAAATACCTTAAGAATGTAACGATATAAAATGTATGTACTAAATATTTTGAATGAAATAAATGGTTTTAAAATCAGAATCTCACCACGTTATGAACTCTCGCGTTTGTTCACTCTTAGCGCAGTCTGTCCCTGAGAAAAATCTTGCGGAAAAAGCCATGTGCGCGCGCATGTGCGTGAGGGAGTTTTCTGTAGTGGCTGTGTGTGTGTGTGTGTGTGTGTGTGTGTGTGTGTGTGTGTGTGTGTGTTTCAAAAACAGAAAAAGGGGGGCGGGTTGTTTGTTAAAAAAATACCCCTGCATGCCTGGTGGGTCGTTTGAAACCAAGGTTTACACTAGCCTGCAAAACAGATGCCTACCCCCCAACAATAATATTGTGTCTTACGACTCCTAATCTTAAAGGCCTTTCATAAAACTATTTTTTTAGGGGGGCTAAAAAGTCATTCATCCCAGCGATGTCGAGAACAACACACCCCATGCATCTAGGTGCTAGCACCCCGGAGATTTTAGAAGCTCCAAAAGGATCCTAATGTTTAGACACACCCAATACCATGTGTTTGAAATGTGTCAAATATACCATGGGCGGGGGTATAGCCCGAAAAAAACGACAAACCCCAAATGCTATGTAAAAAAATCATTCAGGGGTTTTTCTCTAGGTCGTAGGGTACAAAAGCGCTAGAAACCATGGGCAATGTTAGCAGCGTTTTAGTTCCGATGCAAACAGCACCTCCAGAAACTCCAAGAATCGTTATCGGACTGAAGCGTTAAAAAAGATAATCGGGGAAAAAAGTCTAATGGATCTATCGCAAGGTGAGTTCTTGAAATAAATCTTTATTAGATTTGGTTGTTGTTGGGGAATTGTTTGAAAAGCGTGGGATGTTATAGAAATATTAAACAATCATTAGGATCAGTATGCTTACCGTATAACAAGGCAATATTAGCTAAAGTGATTATAGCTTTAATATTGTCGAATGTTTTATAGATTCTGAAGCATTCACGCAGATACTCCGAGGTATAACTGAGCTCGAACCATCCAATGGGGCTCCGAAACAAAGTGCCGACAAACAAACGCCTGCCCTGAATTGTCAACGTAAGTAAGCTCCAAGAATTCCATACATAAAAATATTTATACCTTAAAAACAAAAAGTGTGGGCATCTTATATTAAAAGTTATTTTATATGTTTACAGAGGACCTAAAGCCTAGAAGGTTAAACGATGCCCTATGGAGCCTGAACGGTTTCTGCGAAGCATATGACTACGAGACAATTCTGCCCTACTCCCAGGATGTATTTACACAAAAGCAGCGAACAGAGACTTTAAACGGCAGGTCAACTCCCCTTGGCCAGGACAACGTTGTCCCCCATATTTCTAAACACCAAAGGATAATTAGTGCTCAGATCCACAGTTCCGCTTCACCCGAACAATTCTACTTGGCCGATATTCACGAGACGTCGTTCCAAGGACTAGGTATGAATCAATTATATATTATTATTTATATATATTATTATTTTAATATTTATATATTTTTTTTATGCCGGAATATGTTAAAACAAGGCCTAATGCTGTTTTTTGTTTGTTTGTTTGTTTTTTTTCAGGCTCACCATCTACCGGACCTGCAGATGCTGTAATACAGGTTGAACAAAGACATCAGCCCATGGTTTCAGAGCTTCTTCAGAACAGCCCTCGTCAAAAAAGCCGAGGTATTTAATTAATGTATTGTTAATATATAGGCTTATATCTGAAATGTATTTGGCATTTTTAACATATTTTAGGGTTAATAACCTATTTGTGTATGTATTATTTTTATTTCAGACTCCTCACCGGCTTATGAACACAACGCACAAACATCGGAGGATGCCCAGACAAGCATCCCCGAGGAGGCTCCAAAGACACCAGCGAAACCTGATGATGTCAAAGATTTAAATGACATTTCTGAGGTAGACGATTTGATGTTCTGTGAAGCTGCCAACCTTCTTGAATCGGCCAATTCTGTGGGGGAAACAGCAGATTCTGAAATAGACCAAGAACGTTTTTTCAAAGCGTTTACCCTGGGTTTAAAATCACGAAAGGCTCTACTCCAGAGGCGCATGTGTATTCTACTCGAGCATCAATACAATCAGGATGTGTCATTCTGGCGTAGCGAGCTACCCCGTATGTTAAAAAACATTAGGGCTAAAACAAGCAAATACCGCCGTTAAAAAACACACATGTAAACACACACACACACACACACACATCCTTAATTAGACAGATGGCGCCCCCTATAGACCAAAGTGAGACAATTGAAACCCTCTTAGCCAGGATCCCTACAGAGCTCCAAGATATAGTTAACCATATGAATGATTCGGGGGTAATTGACATAATGACAATAGATGAAAATCTATTATCCCAGATTCCCTCCGAACTCATAGACATTATTACACGTATGAATGAGTCAGGGCCTTCCGAGGAAAACATGTTAACACAGATTCCCGAAACCATCATATCTCTAATTACCCAGCTTAACGCGAGCCCTAGGTTTAATTCGGCCCCACAGACACCTCTAAGACAGCCTTTAACAACATTGTCCGAAGAGTCTGAAAGTCAATATGATGTTTTTGAACAGTTGGACAAATGTCTAGCAAATCTGGAGGGGGGCGGTCTTGAGATCAGTGTACAGAACGAGAGCGCTAGGTTTAATTCGGCACCCCAGACACCTATAAATCAGCCTTTAACACCAATGTCCGAAGAGTCTGAAACCCAATACGATGTTTTTGAACAGTTGGACAATTGCCTAGCAAATCTGGAGGGGGGAGGTCTTGATCGAAGTGTACATGTTTTGCGTCGAAATAAATTCAACAATATTGAGGTTCGCCAGTTTTTCAATTTCGCATGGGGGGGTCAGATTCGGGAATATGCTGTGTTTTACGTAATGCTTATGGACACTTTGAATGAACTGTTAGCGAGGATTAGAGATTATAGCGAACCTAGGGATCTCTTACAGTTGGAAATTTGTGGAGACAGTCTACAGAGCAAGGTATCGCTTATTTTACAGAATGGTGAAGCAGAGCTTGAACAATTTGTTAAACTGCTAGAACGCCTTGTTCAGTCAAATTTAAACGTGCTAGCAGATAGGACCCTCGAACTTGTAGTACAATTAGTACGCCAACCACAAGGGGGCGGGGGTCAGAGACGAAAGCTCGAGAGTTTAATGCAGTCCGAAATCATAAGCAATAAAAGGGCCTATCTCATAAACGTTCACAATCCATGTAATAAGCTATGTTTTGCCATAGGTTTGGCCCACTTACTCAGCCCAGGATGTACGGATCAAGCCGCGTTACATAAAGCTCGAGAGCTACAAACTGCGGTGGGTCTCGGTATACAGGATGCTGTGGCTTTCTCAGACATAGTCAAATTTGAAAACTTTCTGAACATCAAGATTGTGGTTTTGTACCACAGTAGGGCTAATGACGCTCTCCTCAAGTTCCAAAATATACCCGAACCACATCCTAAGACTATGTACTTTTATGTGCAAAATGAGCATTACTATGCCGTAACTAACATCACAGCCTTTTTAGGCGCGCCATATGTCTGTCCAGCCTGTCATACCGGCTACACACGCATGGGGGGGCACTCGTGCCGTTACAACTGTTCAGTATGTCTGGATAAACATTGCCCTATGCAGCCGCTAAACTTGACCCCCTGTGCGGATTGTCACCGCACATGTCGTTCGGCCTACTGTTACGAAAAACACAAAACTGAAACATGGCATCCCAAGGCATGTAAATCTGTAAGCAGTTGTGACATTAACAAGAAATGTCCAAAATGTCATTGCAATTACAACCTTAAAATAGATAGCCCTAAACCTCATGTTTGTGGAATTATACACTGCCCAATCTGTAAAGGTCCTTTGAAAAGCAGAGACGCGGAAGCGGTTCAAGAAGTAACACATGAGTGTTACATTCAGCCCTTGGCTGAAGATGAACATACAGAGAAATATGTGTTTTATGATTTTGAGACAACTCAGCAATCAGGGGTTCATTTGCCTATTTTTGTGTCAACCATGACTTTCAAGGGTGAAAAATGGTCGGCCGAGGGACCCGATTGTGCCCGACTCTTTCTAAAACATTTTAGAAAAGCCCAGTACAGAAACTTCACGTTTATAGCTCACAATGCTAGGGCCTATGACTCCTATCTGCTTCTGAACCCTTTGATACAGCAAGGCGTGGCACCCAGTGTCATAGCTCAAGGGAGTAAAATATTATGCTTTGTTGACCCCGCCTTCAAACAGAGATACATTGACAGCTTAAGCTTCTTACCCATGAGATTGGCTCAAATGCCAGAGGCCTTGGGTTTTGAAAACTCTGTCAAAGGCTATTTCCCTCATTTCTTCACATCTGAGGAGAATCTACATTATATAGGATCTTATCCAGCCCCCGAAATGTACGGGTGTGATCAAATGTCTCCCAAAGAGCGTGAGAGATTCATGACATGGTACGAGACCGTAAGACATGGCACTTTTGATTTCCATAAAGAGATGGAATCATACTGTGACAATGACGTTGTTATACTTCGTGAAGGATGCCTCAGATTCAGAGAAGAGGTAATCAAAGATGCGGGCATTGACCCCTGGAGCTGTACAACTATTGCATCAGCGTGCATGAAAACCTATCGTACACACTATCTAACTCCTGAATCTATAGCTATCCCATCGCCAGACAACTACCGACGCCAATTCAAGGCCTACTCTAGTGGTTCCATTCAATGGTTGGAGTACTTGGCCCAGGATAAAGATATTTTTATCCAACATGCTTTGAATCGGGGGGAGAAGGCTTTTGGGCCTTACCATGTAGATGGATACACACAGATTGACGGGGTTGAGACAGTGTATGAGTACAACGGTTGTTTCTTCCACGGTTGTAAATTATGCTTTGTCCCCCACACCTTGTGTGTCCTAACCCAAAAGACTTTTGGGGAAATGTACCAAGAGTTTCAAGACAAACTGAATTCTTTAAAGGCTACTTACGGGTTAAAAGTTGTGGTTTTGTGGGAGCACGAATGGACAGCCCTCAAAAAGGCAGATCCTAGTGTTAAGGCCTTCCTTACCCATTATGACCCTCCAGAGCCCCTGGAACCGCGACAGGCCTTGTTTGGAGGCCGGACCAATGCTTTGACATTGCGTTATGTAGCTCAACCCGACGAGACAATAGGCTATGTAGATTTTACATCCCTATATCCTCATGTAATGAGTTCCTCATTCTATCCTATAGGGCATCCTGAAATTATTCACAGCGACTTTGACGAACCCCAAAATTATTTTGGTTTAATCAAAGCGACTGTCTACCCTCCTAGGGGGCTGTTTATACCTGTGTTGCCTTACAAGGGTCCTAAAGGAAAACTTTTCTTTCCCCCTTTGTCGCACATGCTGTGAAAACCACAACCAGGAAAACCCCTGTGATCACACAGATCAAGAAAGAGCCCTGACCGGTGTATGGGTCACTGTAGAATTCTCTAAGGCTTTAGAGAAGGGGTATCGTGTGGCCAAAATCTTTGAAGTGTGGAACTTTTCCAGGAAATCAGACACACTTTTTAAAGAGTACATCAAAACCTTCTTGAGATGCAAGCAGATGGCTTCAGGCTATCCTGCATCGGTCACAGATCAAGAAAGTAAAGACCAGTACATTCAAGACTACCATGACAGAGAAGGCATACTTCTTGACCCTGACAGAATAGAGGTCAACAAAACCAAAAGAAATGTGTCGAAATTGTACTTGAACTCCCTTTGGGGGAAATTAGCGCAGAGATGCAATATGCTAACAACTTCGATCATTAAAGACCCCGAAGAATTTTTGGAATTTGTTTTTTCGGACCAATACGAAATTTCACATTTTTCCTTCTTGAGTCAAGACATTGCCTTGGTGCAATGGAGGCGCCACCAAAAGTGGGTTCTACCCCCGGGTAATGTAAATGTGTTTCTTGCAGCATTTACCACAGCCTATGGCCGCCTTGAACTGTACACCCTCATGGAACAGCTTCAGAGGCGGGTTCTTTACCACGACACAGACTCTGTGGTCTATGTAAGCAAACCGGGGGATTGGACCCCCCCACTTAGCAACTATCTTGGGGGTTTAACGAGTGAACTCGAAGAGGGTGACCATATTACAGAATGGTCCTCATGTGGTCCAAAAAGCTATGCTTTTAGGACTAAAGCCAATCACGTGGTGTTGAAAGCCAAAGGCGTGACTCAAAACTATGAAAATGCACCGCGTGTAAACTTGGAATCAATCACGCGCTTGGTCGAGGGGTTCGTAAAGGACAAGAATAGTGACTTGGAGATTTTGAGCTCCTACAACAAAATAGTGAGGGATAAAAAGGGGTTCCATCTAAGAAACGCACCACTCACTAAAAGATTCAGGGTAGTCTATGACAAGAGACAGCTATTGCCTGACGGTACCACATTGCCCTTTGGCTACTGACTTATGCTACAAGCCCCAGTGTGTCTTAAAGCTTAAGATATTATGACTGCTGTCGAGGGTTTTGACCCCCGGCTACAATTGCCTTTTTCAGCATTAATTGCCGGCCCTTCAAACAGTGGCAAAACTTTTTTTGTAAAAAGTATTTTAGAGAATTCTGAACATGTGTTATCTCAAAAGCCTGACAATATTGTATGGTGTTATTCATGTTACCAACCTCTGTATGATGAATTATTGAAGACAATAAAAATCAAGTTTGTTGAAGGAATACCCGATTCTCTGTCTGATGATGAACTTCTCCCCCCACATGTAAATAATCTGCTGGTTTTGGACGATATGCTATTTGCTGGTAGCGAACACCCTGAAATTGCACGAGCTTTTACCCAATATACTCATCATAGAAACCTGTCCGTGCTTTACTTGGTCCAGAATGTGTTTCACCAAGGTAAAAATAGTCGGACCATTAGCTTGAATGCCAACTACATGGTATTGTTTAAAAATCCTAGAGACAAACTGCAAATTAGCACTCTAGCTCAGCAGATGTACCCTGGACGGAAATCATACTTTATGGAGAGCTATGAGGACGCTACCAAAGAGCCATTTTCTTATTTAATCGTGGATTTAAAAGCAAATACTCCAGAACACCTTAGGCTACGTACAGGGCTGTTTCCGGGGGAGAGGCCTGCTGCATACCTTCCTAAAAAGTAAACGCTATGTCTCTGCGTTTAAAAAGAAACCTCCCCCTCTTGAGAAGGCTAGTAGGTTCTACAGCTAAAGAACGGAAGGCCATCTTGGGTCGCTGTTCTTCAGATCTCATATTAGCCCTATGTGAGATTGCTTTGAATCTTCTCAAAGGACGCATTCCACTCACCCTGAACCAATTGAAAAAATTAAGGAGACAAAAGACAGCGATCAAACTCTTTGCCAATAAAAGGGCCAGTCTTCAAAAGAAAAGACATAGTATACAACAGTCTGGGGGTTTTCTTCTACCTTTACTCAGTATAGCCGTGCCCTTCATCACCAGCCTTATTGCGGCCAGACGTGGTGGTTGAACACGTGGGTGTGATGGCCACTAAAATGTACTTGGTGCCTCAACAAGAGTTGGATAGACTTAAAAAACAAATGCAGGGTCCTGAAGATATCAGACAAACAGCGGAAAATGATTTGGATACGGCCATGAAGGATGTTTTGAACCGAAAAGGATTGAACCCCTATGATAAGATTCAAAAATACACAAACCTAATGCAAAGGTATTTGACTCGGGTAAAGCAAGGGGAGAGAGAGACTAACCATTTAACCCTTTCCCTACCGGACCCTTTAACAGATGTCGAACCTAACGATAGCCATGCCCCTGTAAGGCCTGTACCGTCGATCTTACCTAGTGGAGATAATATGTCGGGTGAAGCTCAAATGCCATTTGAAGATAAAGTTATGCATGACCTACTGACACATGTGCCTTTACGTAACAGGAAGAATGTTAAATACATTATGAACAAGATAAAAGACTCAAAGGGGATAGCTGCTTGGAACGACTCTGGAGAGTTTATCCTTCAGGGCTCTGTGGTTAGGGGGTCCCATATGCAGGACTTGCTTAAAAGTACCACGGCTGCCCACAAGGTTGCTGATGACCGAAGGCCTCCCGGCTGGCGTCAGTTTCTTAAGGCCCTGGCAATCCTCAACATCCCCCTCTCCGGTGTACCCAACCATAAGCTTCGTCAACAGATTCAAGCTTTAAAACAAAAGCCTTCAACGAGATACAGCACCCCTAAAGATGCCCCAACGACACCGGCCCCATATGAAAGCGATGATGCTAACTCATTTACTCCCATGAACGTCTCAGGACCTTTTCCTAAACCCGATCTCTCGGCGTGGTTAGACTTTTGAAAATGACTTTTGAATGACTATGATTAAATTCAATAAATTTTTTATTTGAAAAATAAGCAAGTTAACATTTGTGGCATTCTTGAAACATATGACGTGAGCATACGCCTTGATTACGCGTTCTTAAAGGACACACATTTGAACACTTTTGATATTTTCTAACAAAACAAGATACAAGGTTATCATTACTTCTTAAATCATCCTTATAAAGAGACATAACATCTTCAAAAGAAACTCCCCGGGCTCTTTGGCACAGGTAAAATACACAGTGGTGACCGCATGTAGTGGAAAGGTTATCTTGCACTTGTTTGATGTTGTAGTAGATCTTTGTACCGTTTAGGGTCAAAAAATCTTTAATAGATTTAGGGAAATGTGAAAAACCGGGGGGAAAGCCATAGGAATCAAAAAAAGTTGAGATTTTTCGTCCACCTTCCTGTTCTAATGTCATAGCTAGCCAATGTTCACCAGGCATGTGTTTAGGATGGGTATTGACAATAAACATTGCAGGCCTCTCAGACCATATCTCCATAGGTAATTCATCACAAGCCAACACTCCACAAAATTGTTTTCCAATCAAGCGGCTCATGAGCCCGTCCAACTCTTGGGTATTCATGTCTTTGTTCAAAGGTCCTTAATAATAATCCACTAAGACCTGTCTTCGGGCATTCACTTCCAAGATTGAATCAGAGCATGCGTAAACAATCATGCTAACTGTACAGGCTAAAGGTGTACGGAAACGCATTTCCAGCCTGAGGTTACCTTGGGACACCACAGACAGATTTCCTGAGGTGTCATCATCAGGTGATAAATTGAAAGCATACAATGTGTAACCCTCTGCAAAATCATTTCTGTCAATAGGTAAAGAGAGATCTTTTAGATGTCGCCCTGTAGCCAGGAATAGATTGTAAAATTCTCGCACAGATATGTTGTTATTAAATTGTGGTTGGAAAGCCTTCGCCGGAACCTGACGTCCGTCCTGACAGAGCGCTACATACTCTGCATTGAAGTGCTGAAAATTAAAGGGGTTTTTATCTAAACTGCCCGTATTAGAGGCGTGATCAACCAGACCTATAACCACATATCTAGGTAAAGGGCCTAGAAATAGGTTTTCTTGACTGCAGATTCTACTGCCCACAGGTATGCTAAAGGTTTTCATGGTAATTCTTTGGAGAGGGTAAAGGGCATTTCCTTTCATCAAAGCATGTGAGTGACCCAGGCGCACGGCCGGAGATACAGATACTTTTTTAATAAAAAGGGTTGCCCCCAACACTTTCAAACTAAAATCCCCGTCTTGGGGAGACATCAGGCAAAAATCATCCTTGGCCCTGGTTAATTTTAATCTTAAATCAACCGAATTTAAGAGTAACCGTTCTTGAAAGAAAATGTCAGAGTGTATAGGGCCTAGCAAATGAAACTCTCGAGATTCGGCGCAGTAGCGAGCTCGTGCCGCTAGTCCTTTGTTTGCACCGGTGGAAGGGTCTGTCGATTCCATAGAGGCTCCTGCAGTATCCTTGCTAAACAGCCCGGCGCTAAATTGGGTTTTGAGAGTGTCTTCGGAGTAGTTTAGTAAACACTCCATGATAAATTTCTAACTTTTTCAAGAAATTATTTTAAAAACTTCCCAAGGGGCTAGAGGTCCCACATTTTGGCCCTCTCTGGTGATGGGCAACAATTACCCCAAAAAATGTAGAACCTATAGGAAGCTATAGGCCCCGCCCACCTATACATTTCTTCACCAACTTAAAACACGATTTTCTATTATAAAATGTTATTGAAAAACGGTTTTGATTAGTCGAAATGTGTGAGTGCAATTTTGTGCAAAAAACGCCCCATCCCAAGATTGGAGTTGTACTTTTTGAGTTATTAAAGGCTACATTTATTTCGGGGGTAGCGGGATTTGATCCCTGACGGCGGAGCAACACTATAGCTCCGTGAGTGTCAGGGCTTATGTCAACAATGCGGCCTGTCAAGTAGTGTACACACTCAGGTCTGGGTTGACTAGACATGTACCGGCGTAATTTCAGAAACCTAGTTGTCGACAACAAGAGATCCATGTCCTAGAGAGACGGGGTGGAGGAAAACTTCTCGACTCATGCGGAAAATGATAAACTGACACTTTTGAGGGTTGTGCACCCCTCAGAACCATGGTTCTTTGGTGACTATCCCTTCCGCGACCAATTTGGTGGTTGTGCAGCCCCAGGGAGGTCCTGACTTTTGATCCCAGTTTCCCAGCTTGGGAGTTGAGCTCTGTCCTGGGCAGGTGCTCTATCCCAGCTTTCACCTTGCGGGTTCTGGGTCCTTCATGACCATGGTTCTAGTCCTATGTATGTGCCCGTTCCTTCAGAGAACCAATTGGTGGTTGTTTAGCCCCGGGGAGGGCTGGCTCTCCAGTCCAGTCCCCAGCTCTGTTCACCTTGGTTCCCCACTGTTGTCCAGCCAGTTTATTTTCTTCTGACCGATTTGCATTCGTTATCCACCTGGGAGGGACCCTGTCGGCCGGCCTTCGGCCGGTGTTCAGACGGACAGTTCCTCCTGCCCTATGTGGATTTGCCTCTATCAGGGGAGCCCCTTTCGGAGACAGTTAACCCTGTTTCTTCGATACGCTCCAGCCGAGCCTCATCCGAGCGAGACCCAGCTGATCTGTCTGACCCAGTGGCCCTATATTGGTGTTCCAGTGCGGGGAGTGGCACACCCAGGCAGCGATGCCTGTGGTGGGGGCCACACCACTACGCACCAGCTCCAGAGACACGTGTGTTTCTCAAACCCTGTTGTTGTCTTAGCTGTGCGGTTCCTACAAAACCCTCCAACTAGACAAGAGACCTCTCGAGCGGTGCCCCGGCACCCGTGGCTTCGGCCATGGGCAGTTCAGGACCTCCCGCTGGGCGATTGGTGGATTGCACCAGGGCCTCCTCCCCTCATGGGGTAGGACCGTGCCCTGGCCGTTCTCTGCTTAGTGAGAACGGCCAGTAGCAAGCCAGTAGCATATGCTTGTCTCAAAGATTAAGCCATGCAAGTCTAAGTACACACGGCCGGTACAGTGAAACTCTGAATGGCTCATTAAATCAGTTATGGTTCCTTTGATCGCTCCAACGTTACTTGGATAACTGTGGCAATTCTAGAGCTAATACATGCCAACGAGCGCTGACCTTCGGGGATGCGTGCATTTATCAGACCCAAAACCCATGCGGGCCGCTCTCGGGTGCCCCGGCCGCTTTGGTGACTCTACATAACCTTGAGCCGATCACGCGTCCTTTGTGGCAGTGAAGTCTCATTCGAATGTCTACCCTATCAACTTTCGATGGTACTTTCTGGTGCTGAAAATCCACTTTTTCCGGGCTTTGCTAAGGGGTCCTTGAATGAGCTATCATACAAGGGTCCGTCTCTATGGGCCGAGGCGGTTTCAATGCACCTAGTCTTGTGACTTGGGGACTTTTCTAAATGTTGTCATTTTCGCGATGGTCAAAATGAATTGAAGTCATTGCAAATGTAGAAGGCTGTTTCTCGGTCTGGGAACCTTCTAGAGCCACATAGATCACCGTGCACTATCAACTTGAGCTCTAGAACATGTTTCTCAAGTTTCAGAGCTCTAGGTCTGACGGTTCTTTGATAGTTTGAACAATTTTAACTATTGCAGGCTTTGTGTGTCTGTCAGCCCCACACTCCATCCTTGCTGTGTGTGTGAGTTTTTCTTGGAAATCTGATGGGACAAATGACTGATTTACAGTTCATTAACCTCTTGGAACTAGGGGGTGCTTTTTTATTTTTGGAAAAATAACATTCCCAAAGTAAACGGCCTATTTTTCAGGACCAGAAAATATAATATGCATATAATTGACATCTTAGGATAGAAAACACTCCAAAGTTTCCAAAACTGTAAAAATATTATCTGTGAGTATAACAGAACTGATATTGCAAGCAAAAGCCTGCATAAGAGTCCCTTCCTATGCATCCCTATTGAGCAGATGACTTCCTTAAACAGAAGGCGCTGTGAATTTTGGGCCTACTCTGAAATATGTGATAGATGGCTTCTAAACGTGTTGGACAAAGTGAGTTTGGTGTCAGTATGTATCCGTTTGGTTTCAGAATGATATCTTATTGACTGATGGATGCTGACTTGATGGCTGACTTTTGTCCTTTTGCAATAAGTTTAAACATTGATGAATCATCACCAAATTCACATGCTGAAATCAACACTAACGAGCGATGGAGAGGAACCACTATCACTACCCGGCCATCCCGAGTTCAACAGGCCAGTCAATTGGGCATTTCTGCAGTATATTAGAGAGACCGTACACGGCTGTCCATTTACAATGTCTTACGATTTACCATCACGAATGTCAACCTGGTTTACCATCAGCATGTCAATCTAGTAACCTGAACGGATTAACAGTAGCACATTTTAAAAATGGTTTTTAATGCCTTAAGGGGGGTGCAAGGTGTCCATGGCCAGGTAGGGAGCACCCCCCACCCATTCCCAACCAATGGAGGGTGCCCCTGGTCATTTTGGACGTTTTTCCAAAAATATTCAGAAAAATGTCCCGCTTCTCTCTCATTGCTGCAGATTCTTACTTCTTATGACTTCCTATGATCAAATATGAAAAATAGACCTTCTAGTTTGATTCAGGCCTTAACATAGCGATATATATATCGTTTGGTCAGTTTAAATTCCATTTGGACATTTCTTATGCATTTGGACATAGTTTACTGACTTTTGGGTTCGGAAGCCGACTTCCTATGATCATATATGGCAAATGGACATAACATCCTGATTTAGTATGTTCAATACTTATCTATGGCATTTGGACATTTCTTATGCCATTCGGCCATGGTTCACTGACTTTTGAGCCCCTATGATCATATATTGCAAATGGACAAAACATAGGCCTTATGGACAAACTCAATAAAATAAGACAAATGTATGTTCATACGGGTATTACATATGTATAATTGACAAAAAAAATCTTATTTAAAAAAAAAGGTCCAGAAAGCACTTTTTTAGAGGTGATGAAATGTATTTATTTTTTGGGGGGGGGGGGGTTTGAAAGAACTGCCATCCATTTGAGTGGTATTTGTGATTGTATACATGGTTCGCCCAATGGCAATAAGTTGCCATTCATTTTTGTCAATTTCATGGCAGTCTTCCTTTACCCAGGTAGTGCAATGACAGAGACTAGACTTAGTCATTTTTTTGTAGATACATTTTTTTGAAAATGAATTAAATAACAATGCAGCGGTACATGAAAGGATAAGATTTAACAAAATGTTATCTTCAAATGTTGAAAAAGTTGTGTTAAATAGACATCCTATCATTTGAAAATAGTTGAAAGGCTGAGTGAATCATCTCCGGAGATGAGGTTACCAGTCTATCAACACTCAGTTTTCATAGAGGGGGGTCGGCCCCTGTTGGCAGAACCCGGGTGGGGGTGCCTCCTTGCCAAGCAATGGACCCCAGTAACCCCATGAAGCCATTAAGAACCACAATGAAAAATGAACCCGTTCATTCCCTAGGTGCACAGCTCAATATAGTGCAATGACAGAGACTCTGGACTTAGTCATTTTTTTGTAGAAAAACAATATATGTGAAAATGTATAAAATAAAGTTGCAGCAGTACATGAGATGATCAAACCAAACAAACTACTATCTTGAAATGTAGATTTTTTTTTCATAGTTCAGGCTGATCCGTCATCTTGTTAGAAAAATTGCATGTTCCTCGAGGCCTTATTTAGTCAAAAAAATTATAAAATGAAAAAAAGAATGACTCATAAGTGCATTAAAAGATTAAAGTCAAACAACTGCTATCTTCAAATGTCGAAAGATGGGCATTAAACGGACCCCCCGGCGTTTCACCTGCTAAGGTTAAGAGCCTCTCACCTAACCAAACCACCATAAAAAAATCCAGACTACGGTTTGCAACTGCATATGGGGAAAAAGTTAGTACATTTTGGAGAAATATCCTCTGGTCTGATTAACCAGTTGGATTTAGGGGGCGCTATTTGAATTGTTGGATGAAAAAACGTTCACGAAAAGATGCTCGACTATGCATATAATTGACAGCTTTGGAAAGAAGACACTGACGTTTCCAAAACTGCAAAGATATTGTCTGTGAGTGCCACAGAACTGATGTTACAGGCGAAACCCAGATAAAAATCCAACCAGGAAGTGCCGCATTTTTTAAAACCACCTCATGCCAATGACTCCTTATACGGCTGTGAATGAGCTACGAATGAGCTTACGTTTTCCCCAAGGTGTCTACAGCATTGTGACGTCTTTTTAGGCATTTCCATTGAAGAATGGAAGAATGGAAAAATGTTGCCTGCTGCCAGCAGAGCCTAGAATAGCATTATGCCATGATAAACTTACACAAATGCTTGTCTAGCGTTGGCTGTAACGCATATTTTGAAAATCTGAGATGAGAGTGTTGTTAACAAAAGGCTAAGCTTGTGTTTGAATATATTTATTTCATTTCATTTGCGATTTTCATGAATAGGAAAAGGTCCTAGGGGTATTTATGTCCGTTGCGTTATGCTAATGTGTTTGAGGCTCCCGGATACGGGTTTGCTCGTCGCAACTGGTTAAACAAAAATAGAACTGTTTGGCCATAATGTCCATCATTATGTTTGGAGGAAAATGGGGGAGGCTTGCAAGCCGAAGAACACCATACCAACCGTGAAGCACGGGGGTGGCAGCATCATGTTGTGGGGGTGGCAGCATCATGTTGTGGGGGTGCTTTGCTGCAGGAGGGACTGGTGCACTTCACAAAATAGATGGCATCATGAGGCATGAAAATTATGTGGATATATTGAAGCAACATCTCAAGACATCAGTCAGGAAGTTAAAGCTTGGTCGCAAATGGGTCTTCCAAATGGACAATGACCCCAAGCATACTTCCAAAGTTGTGGCAAAATGGCAACAAAGTCAAGGTATTGGAGTGGCGATCACAAAGCCCTGAACTCAATCCTATAGAAAATTTGTGGACAGAACTGAATAAGCATGTGCAAGCAAGGAGGCCTAGAAACCTGACTCAGTTACACCAGATCTGTCAGGAAGAATGGGCCAAAATTTCCCCAACTTATTGTGTGAAGCTTGTGGAAGGCTACCTGAAACGTTTGACCCAAGATAAACAATTTAAAGGCAATGCTACCAAATACTAATTGAGTGTATGTAAACTTCTGACCCACTGGGAATGTGATGAAAGAACTAAAAGCTTAAATAAATCATTCTCTCTACTATTATTCTGACATTTCACATTCTTAAAATAAAGTGGTGATCCTAACTGATCTAAGACAGGACATTTTTACTATGATTAAATGTCAGGAACTATGAAAAACTGAGTTTAAATCTATTTGGCTAAGGTGTATGTAAACTTCCGACTTCAACTGTACATAACTATTTGGCTCCTTGGCTCTCTTGTAGAGTGTATCCAATGTTTTCAGTGCCATGATGTCCTTGAGGAGCAGATTCAATGCATGAGCAGCACAGTCCATGGGTGTGATACGAGAGATGGTCTCCACTTTAGACCAAGCAGCCTTCATGTTCGCAGCATCGTCTGTTACCAGTGCAAATACCTTCTGTGGTCCAAGGTCAATGATGACTGCCTTCAGCTCATCTGCAATGTAGAGCCCGAGACTTGTGTCTGTGCTCTTGTAGAGTACTGGTTGAGGGGTGGAGATTATGTAGTTAATTATTCCTTGCCCACGGACATTCGACCACTCATCAGAGATGATTGCAATACAGTCTGATTTTTCTATGATTTGCTTGACCTTCACTTGAACTCTGTTGAACTCTGCATCCAGCAAATTAGTAGATAAAGCATGTCTGGTTTGGTACTTGGTGTTTTATTAGGATCCCCATTAGCTGTTGCAAAAGCAGCAGTTACTCTTCCTGGGGTCCACACAAAACATGAAACATAATACAGACTGACATAATACAGAACATCATAAGACAAGAACAGCTCAAGGACAGAACTACATACATTTTTAAAAAGGCACACGTAGCCTACATGTCAATGCATACACACAAACTATCTAGGTCAAATAGGGGAGAGGTGTTGTGCCACGAGGTGTTGCTTTATCTGATTTTTGAAACCAGGTTTGCTGTTTATTTGAGCAATATGAGATGGATGGAAGTTCCATGCAATAAGGGCTCTATATAATACCGTATGTTTTCTTGAATTTGACCTGGATTTGTTTTGGGGGGGGACTATGAAAAGACCCCTGGTGGCATGTCCGGTGGAATAAGTGTGTGTGTCAGAGCTATGTGTAAGGATTTTCACCACATAAATGTTTCTTTAAAAAAGAAGTGATGCAGTCAGTCTCTCCTCAACTCTTAGCCAAGAGAGGCTGGCATGCACAGTATTTACATCAGCCCTCTGGTTACAATTAAGAGCAACCGTGCCGCTCTGTTCTGGTTGGAGGGATATATGCTGGGCGAAGAACATTCAGAAATCTCTTCCAATACACAATGGCTGTGAGCATCAGAGGTGAACCAGTTGCATACACGGCTCGAGCAAGACATTCATCATCATTTCTCTGACTGCGTTCCTCCATTGAGTCAAAAACAACTTCTGATTCCAGGAGGACCGTGAGCTGTTGCTATAAGGTGTCTGATTCATCATTTTCACCTTGAATATAAGTAGAGGGACTTTTGTCAGAGGTTGCTTGTTGTGAGCACTGAGAGAACTTTATGCACTTGACCAAATTATTCTGCATCTTGTTGCATTCTTCACATATGATTTGGCACAGTATTTGCAAATGTACAAGCTAAAACCCACATGGTAGTAAAAACTAACTAGCAGAAATTGTTAACAAGTTAGAAATGTTTTAAACACACTTTGCTGTAGGCTACTATTTATTAGTTAACAAAAAATAATGTATGTCACATAAAATATATTCACTCACCCAGTATTATAATCAAAACTTACCGGAAAGCATGTAGTCCTTGGCTCAGACAGTGTAGTAGTGTGGGCTCAATAGCATCCCATTAGTGCGCAAGATCTTGAGAATCAACTTTCATGTGATGGAAGAGTACACTGCACATGGGATGGAAGAATGCACTGTGCATGCAGAGGGTTGCAATCCCATTGAATTGGGGATAGTTTAACCAAAATATACCAGAAGACGTAGAATTGCCTTACGTGTATCCCCCAAAAAAGGTTTACTGTTATAAGATAACTTTTAATAATTTAACAGAACGTTTCAGACCTTTTGTAACCCTTATCATTACACAGGTGCACCTGGTACACAAATGACTGATGATTGGCTGAGAGAAATTGCTGATAAAAAATATTGTGGGGGCTGTTTTGTTAGACTTCAGTGAGGCCTTTGACATTATCGATCATAGTCTGCTGCTGGAAAAACATACAATATGTGTTCTGGCTTTACTTCTCCTGCTATTTTGTGGAAAAATAGTTACCTGTCTAACAGATCACAGAGAGTGTTCTTTAATAGAAACCTCTCCAACATAATCCTGGTATCAGGAATTCCCCAGGGTAGCTGTTTAGGCCCCTTACTTTTCAATCTTTACTAATGACATGCCACTACTTTGAGTAAAGCCAGTGTGTCTATGTATGTGGATGACTCAACACTATACACGACAGCTACTACAGCGACTGAAATGACTGCAACACTTAATCTGTTATAGCTTTTTTCAGAATTTCCGACTGACTGACATGCCCAAAGTAAAACCAGGTTATGCATATAATTGGTACCATTGGATAGCAAACAATACTACAGCGACTGAAATGACTGCAACACTTAAAAAACAGCTGCAGTTAGTTTTGGAATGGGTGGCAAGGAATAAGTTAGTCCTAAATATTTCAAAAACTTAAAGCATTGTGATTGGGACAAATCATTCACTAAACCCTAAACCTCAACTAAAACTTGTAATAAATCATGTGGAAATTGAGCAAGTTGAGGTGATTAAACTGCTTGGAGTAACCCTGGAGTTGACCATGAAACTGTCATGGTCAAAACATATTGATACAACAGTAGCTAAAATGGGAAGAAGTCTGTCCATAATAAAGTGCTGCTGTGCCTTCTTAAGAAGACTATCAACAAGGCAGGTCCTACAGGCCCTATTTTTGTCACACCTGGACTGTTCAGTATTGGGGTCAGGTGCCACAAAGAAGGAAAATGGGAAATGATTATTGGCTCAGAAGAGGGCAGCACGGCTGGCCCTTAAAAGTACACAGGGAGCTAACATTAATGATATGCATGTCAATCTCTCATGGCTCAAAGTGGAACAGAGATTGACTTCATTTACTACTTATTTTTGTAAGAGGTGTTGACAAGCTGAATGTAGCTGTTTTTAACCATTTTTTGGATACTAAATTTCCCACCGTACAACATGGAAGAGGAGGTGTTATGGTGTGGGGGGCCTATGCTGGTGACACTGTGATTTATTTAGAATTCAAGGCACACTTAACCAGAATGTTTACCACAGCATTTTGCAACGATATGCCATCCCATCTGGTTTGGGCTTAGTGGGACTATCTTTGTTTTTCAACAGGACAATGACCCAACACACCTCCAGGCTCTACAATCCCCTGACCTCAACCAAATTGAGATGGTTTGGGATGAGTTGGACCGCAGAGTGAAGGAAAAGCAGCCAACAAGTGCTCAGCATATGTGGGAACTCTTTCAAGACTGTTGAAAAGGCATTCCAGGTTAAGCTGGTTGAGAGAATGCCAAGAGTGTGCAAATCTTTCATAAAGGCAAAGGGTGGCTACTTTGAAGAATCTCAAATATAAAATCTGTTTTTATTTGTTTAACACTTTGGTTACTACATGATTCCATGTGTTATTTCATAGTTTGATGTCTTCACTCTTATTCTACAGTCTATAAAATATTACAAATAAAGAAAAACCAGGGAATGAGTAGGTGTTTCCAAACTTTTGACTGGTACTGTACATCATTGGTCAAAACACTTGCAGTAGTCACCCCTATGCAGTTTTTAGGTTCCCCTCACAAAAATAGGTTAAAATAACTGTTAAATAAAAAGAGAATGGCAAGAGTGTTTTGACATGAAAGTACTCAGAAAATGTGACACATTTTGCAAAGGACAATACAAAGGACAATGAACTGAAGCTGGTTTGACTACTACTACCACCCATAACAATAAGGACAGATTTTGCTTATTTTCAGAATTTGTATTTATTTAGAGTTAATTGTTGGTCTATGTTTTTTATTTAAATTTTTTACAAACATTCTGCCAGCAGGAGAAGTCTACATTTCGTCTGCGTCCCACTTTTGACCAAGAATCGAGTTGATCGAAAGTAGTGCACGATATAGGGAATAGGGTGCCATTTCATAGACAACCTACATTTCTAGAAAGCTTATCATTCATAAGAAGCACTGCTCATTATTTACAATCAAGCCCACTTTGAAATAATCCAAAATATTCCCTAAAAGCCAAAATTATCATTAGCCAATGGTGATCAATATGATTATCAGACAAGTGAATTACTGCATTCTCGCTCCTTCTCCTACACACACACACACTGCAGAAGTTAAACATTGGAAAAACAATCAATGCACAAACGTATTAATCAAGAAGCAAGTGATAAAGGTGGTTGAAGCCGAAGCAGTATCATTCAGTTCCTAATTACAGTATTGCCTCATGTTCATGTTATCCACCTAACTAAATCTACTGTCTACTCAATTACAACAGTATTTAGTCCAGAGAAATCACTTTGGTTGGGGTTGTGATGGAGTGAGTGGGAAGATTTCACTAACAGTCAGGACTTTTTACCATTGGAGATACACAGACGTAGACGTGTGAAAAGTGTTAGTACACAGTGAAGGGGAACCTGTTACATTAAGTATCAAAAAACATAGATCCGTCAAATTCAAATCTGGACCTCAAAGCCAGTTCCACCAGAGACCCCAGATAGGTGCAATTAATTATCAGGTAGAACGGAAACCAGCAGTAGCCCAGACCTTGTAGGGTAAGATTTGAATACCCCTGACCTAGATGAACACCCAGACATAACATGACTGAGAAAGAGTGTTTCTAAACTATATCTGTTCTTGCATATATATATATATATATATATATATATATAAACATATATACTGTAAATATATACAGTATAGTGTGGTTAATAGTGCAAGTGTCAGAGATATAATGAGACATTACATAATTGCTGTGTGTGTAATTTGACAGCTCCTATTTAAGCAATTTAGTATTTCTGACTAAATAAAATGTGCAAACCTCAAAAATAATGCAGTAAAGTTAGACATTTGCATATTGGTTGCAATAAAAACTATTATTCTCATACAAATGAAATACAAAACACAATCTCTGAGGTTACTAACTTTTTGTTCCGGCCAAGTAAATAGCTTACAATTAACTTTACATTCTATGTCCAATCAATCACCTCAGATGATTGATGCGCGTTTTAAAGGCAATGTTACCGCATTTGCGGAGATCGCATTCAAGGTAAACGGTGCAGATGTTGTCACAATTGGAAATTACCTTTAAATGTCAAGCGCTCTACGCCGTGGTTTCGGATTGAATCTGGCCTAGTTATTCAGATTAGTGACACGTGGTTGGATGGTGACCCTCCTGACTGGAGTCTGGTCTGCCATCCGATTGGCCACAAGCTCCTGTAACTGCAGCGCCCCTCCGCCAATAAAACAGAAAGCCGGGCAAACGGGGCCGGAGCAATCGACAGGCCCTTCCCACAGTGGCCGGAGCGAGTGGGCATCGTAGAAAGTGACGCGACCCTTCTCGAAGTCAAGGCACACCCCGAGCCTGGGAGGCAGGGGATAGGTGAGGCCCGTAGGCGAGGAGGCGGGGATGTTCCCGTTGGAGATGGTGGGGCTGCGGCGAGGGCTGGTGCCATTGGCGGGGCAACCATGGTTGTTATGATGGTTGGGACCGTGGGGCAGGAAGATCTTGCCCATCCCCATGGTGAGGAAGGAGAAGGGGGGAGGGGAGTCCAGGGAATCCTCCGCCCCACTGTCATGACCACTGTCTGGGTCATAGCTAGAGAGAGAGAGAGAGAGAGAGATGAGTCATACATACACACACACACACACACACACACTAGGGCCTGTATTCATAAAGCAGAGTAGGAAGGCTGATCTTCATGTCCCCCTGTCCATGTAATTCTATTCATTACGCTGTAAAAGGCAAAACTGATCCTAGACCAGCACTCCTACTTTGAGACGTTTTTTTAATACAAGCCCTGATGTAGGTCAGTCTCTCCTCAACATATTTTCCATTGACTACTTCCTGTATTCCATGCACTTTACAGCCTTAAACTCCAGCACCACTCACCGGGGACTGGCCATGTCTTGGGGAAGATGAAACCACTCCTGTAGTTTGGCCTCTAGGCCCACCCCCACCTGCGGAACAGATAGAGGCACTGAAAAGGCGCAGCAGCATACAACGGGGTCTAAAATTATTGGCACCCTTGATAAAGATTAGCAAAAAAGACAGTATAAAATAATAATACAAATACTGAGCTATATTGTATGCTCCAGAATATTTTTAAATTACATTATTTTATACTAATACAATTGCTCAGAGAAATAGATTTTGTTTAACAAGAAATATTTATTTTCTCCGTTTAAATTGTTTTTGTCATCATTATTTTGACGGCAAACCCACCACTGGTGTGTGTGATAAAACAGCTCTATTTTCATTTAATCTGACCATAGCACCGGTTCCAATCGAAGTGCCAATGCCTTTTAGCAAACTCCAGGCATTTACATTTGTTGGATGACGTGAAAATAGAGATCTTTGGCCATGCATACCAGTGGTGGGTTTGTCGTTGAAAAATAAGTAACGCATAATCAGAAAAGAACCCCATATCTACTGTAAAATATGGTGGTGGATCTTTGATGTTATGGGGTTATTTTGCTTCCACTGGTCCTGGGGCCCTTGTTAAGGTCAATGGCATCATGAACTTTACCCAGTACCATGACATTTAAGGAAAAAAACTGGTTGCTTCTGTCATGAGGCTGAAACTTGGCTGCAAGTAGATCTTCCAGAAAGACAATAACCCAAAGCACACATCGATATCCACAACTGGTACATTTCCACAAACTCAACATTTTTCAATAGCCATATCTTCGGACTTGAACCCCATTGAAAACCTGTGGTTTGAATTGAATAGGGCAGTCCATAAGCACAGACGAAGGATATCAAGAATCCTGTACGGAGGTATGGTTTAGAATCCCTCCCAGTGTGTTCTCCAATCTCATAAAATATTTTTTCAAAAATAACTTGCATGGTGAGTTATTGAAAGGTATTGAAAATGGGGTGCCAATAATTTTGACCCCTGTCTTTTTTAGAAAAATACGAGCTGTTAACTATAACTCTTTCTCTGAGCAATAATAATATCATACAATATTATTATTTACACATTTGTTTTGCGTACAATATAGCCCAGTATTTTGTATAAATTTTTTGCTCATCTTTATCAAGGGTGCCAATAATTTCAGACCCCAGAGTGCATTATTACCCAAGAGGTCAACATGCAAAAACACATATGATCACACATTCATTTTCATACACATTTTTGCATATATCCTACAAAACCATACAAAATACACCACACCATCTACAGTACAGTAAGGGCCAATCCCTAATTGCTCTTTAACTTCACTAGGGTAGGGGCACTATTTTCACCTCCGGATGAAGTGTGCCCAAAGTAAACAGCCTGCTACTCAGGCCCAGAAGCTAGGATAGAAAACACTAAAGTTTCCAAAACTGTTCAAATAATGTATGTGAGTATAACAGAACTGATTTGGCAGGCAAAAACCAGAGAAAAATTCATCCGTGAAGTGGGATTGTCTGGTTGAAATATTATCGATTATTTAGGCTAAAAACAACCTGAGGATTTATTATAAACATTGTTTGACATGTTTCTACGAACTTTACGGATACTATTTGGATTTTTCGTCTGCCTGTTGTGACTGCATTTGAGCCTGTGGATTACTGAACAAAACGCGCAAACAAAACGGAGGTTTTTGGATATAAAGAGGGACTTTATCGAACAAAACAAACATTTATTGAGTAAATGGGAGTCTTGTGAGTGCAACCATATGAAGATCAAAGGTAAGTTATTAATTTTATTGCTCTTCCTGACTTGTGTAACTCTACTTGGCTGGTAACTGTTTGTAATGATTTGTCTGCTGGGCGCTGTTCTCAGATAATCGCATGGTATGCTTTCGCCGTAAAGCCTTTTTGTAATCGGACACCGTGGTTGGATTAACAAGAAGTTAATCTTTAAACAAATGTATAACACTTGTATGTTTTATGAATTTTTATAATGAGCATTTCTGTTTTTGAATTTGGTGCTCTGCAATTTCACTGGATGTTGGCCAGGTGGGATGCTACCATCCCACGTCCCCTAGTGAGGTTAAGCCCTATGCAGTAGCGGAGATCTGTGAGGATTTGATTGGTATAAGAAATATGGGTAAACGTCCACCTAGCCTATCAGAGGTCAAGGTGGAGTTATTACCAAATGGATTTCCCCTGTCAAATCCTCTCAGATCTCCACAGGTGAATAGGGCACGGGGCTTTGGGATTGGGCAAAACTCTTCCCAGCCATTCCACTTGCCTTGACCAGATAGGAACCGGGCTCCACTGAGCATGCCCAGTAGTGCCTGCCCTGGGTGATGGCCACGTCGCCCACCAGCAGGTCTGCAGTCAGGTGACAGGAAGTGAGCGCTAGGTCGGCGGCCTGCAGCAGGGACAGACCGGGGACGCTCCGGGCGCAGCGCTGTTCCTTACTCACCACCAGCCGGTCGGCATGGAGACCCCAGCGAGAGTCCAGGTAAAAATTTAACACTGAGAGATGAAGGCAGGGGAGGAGAGTGAGATGGAGGGAGGCAGGAGGAGAGGGAGAGAGGGAGGGAGGGTGGAAGGAGGAGTGCATTTTTAAGGAAAGAGAGAAGCGGGAAGGGGGGGGGGGTTTGATGGGATGGAGTAAAGAAGTGAAATAGGAGAGAGGTAGAAGATAAGGGTACAGAGGAGGTAAATACAGGGATAGACTTAGACTTAGAATCAGGGCAAGGAAAGAACTGAGAGCTTTAAGAGAGGAGGAGAGGTATGGACAACATGCAAGTCCTCTGGAATGAGGAGAGGAGACAAGGACTAATAGAAAGCGAGTCAAACTGTCCATCAACAAACTGGAAACGGATAGAAAACATTCAAAGCCAAAGGTCAATCAAAAGAGGGGATGCATCTTTCCTAAACTGGGATAATTTTGGGGATTAATATTCCTGAGGGAAATATCACAGGATAGAATACTTTACCAGGGGAGACAAGGGATACATTGACCACTTCTCAGACCCATTAGCATGGATCTCAACCAACCAAATTGATTTGTCAAGCCTCAGGTCTTAACAAACAGCAAACCTCATCAACACACTCTGAGATTTCATTATGGGAGAGAGGGAGAAAGAGGGTGGCTGGGAGAACAAGAGATGCATGGTATACATGTAAAAGAGGTAGAGATATGTGCAAAGCAACAAGAGGAAAAAGGAGAAAGGGTGTAGATGCTCACACTAACAGGCAGAGGTAGAAATGTGGATTGGGAGATTGGATCTAGGAGCGGAATGAGTGAGATGAGGAGAGATATGTGAAGACAAAGTGTAATGAGGAAAGAAGCTGGGTTGGATAGAGAGATGGGATGGGTAAAGAGAGGGATGGGAGGAGAGATGGATGGTATGGGCAGAAAGAAGTATGGGAATGGGCAGAAAAAGAGACATTTGTCATTAAGATGATCTCCATGGATACTGTTCTGATGTATACCAGCTATACCAAGACTTATGAGGCCAAGTGTGTGTGTTCGTGTGTGTGCGCGTGTGTGTATAGTGTGTGTGCGCCTTTAGAAAAGTGTATAGACCTCACCTGGTGCTGGCGGGGTGTGTAGGTACACCTCCTCACTGTACTCCCCGAAGCCGGCCTTGTTGCAGCCTCTCACCCTCAACACATACACACTGTCCATCTCCAACCTGTCAATCACAGCACTGGTCCCACCCACTTCCTCCAGCCGCTGCCAGCCCCAGCGGGCCGCAGCCAATCGTCCTTGGATACCACCTCTGGCCCCGCCTCCTGGCACCACCCCACGGCGACGGAACTCTACAGAGAAGTGCCAGGCGGGAGCGGATTCCTGAGGCAGCCGCCAACACAGAAAAAGCTGGTCATAGGCCAGGGTCTTTTGGGTGTCAATGACAGGGGCCAGAGGGGCTGATGGGAGAAAACATTACAGCTGTCAGTCAGATGTTAGATTCACAAACATACAATTCTCTCTGGCTTGATTATACTGTATATGCAATACTACCAGATGTTCATTACAGTTTGTGGGGAAGCCTAGTGGTTAGAGCGTTGGACTAGTAACCGGAAGGTTGCAAGTTCAAACCCCCGAGCTGACAAGGTACAAATCTGTCGTTCTGCCCCTTAACAGGCAGTTAACCCACTGTACCTAGGCAGTCATTGAAAAAAAGAATTTGTTCTTAACCGACTTGCCTAGCTAAATAAAAGGTCAAATAAATAAATAAACAGTTTGTAAAGAAATCAAATCTTATTTGTCACATGCACCCGAATACGTAGACCTTACCGTGAAATACATAGTTGAAGACGCAGTAATATGACATAATTAAAGGTAGACTCAGCGAGATGACGTTGCCTTAACCCTCTGGCTGACTCTATCCTCCTTCATATCCCCCTCCGTTATCCTCCTCTCTCTCTGGCTGACTCTATCCCTCCATGCCCCCCTAGACTTCATCTTCCTCTCCTCTCTCTCTGGCTGACTATCCCTCTATGCCTCCCCAGCCACCTCCTCTTATCCTCTCTCTCTGGTGGACTCTATCCCGCTACCCCTCCCTAGCCCCCGGTCCCCTCCTTTATCTTTTTCTCCTCCTCTGTCTCACCCTGGATGAACTGCAGGTCTGTGAGGAGTTTGAGCTCTTTGGAGACATCCAGCTGGAAGTGTCTGAAGGAGGGATCAGCGGCCAGAGAGAAACACTGCAACCCCTCGATGGACGTGGATAACCTTGGAGAGAGCGGGGAGGGGGGCGGGGAGATGGAGAGAGGGGAGGGAGAGAGAAAGAGAGATACATTTAGATGAATTGTTTGGGAGTAGACGAGAGATACAACAAGTTGGGAGAGGGAGACAATTTTATCATTAGGGTAATACACACAGAGATAGGCAGTATTTCTGTAACATGTACACTACCAGTCAAAAGTTTTAGAACACCTACTCATTCAAGGGTTTTTCTTTATTTCTACTATTTTCTACATTGTAAAAGAGTTTGCAAAGCTGTCATCAAGGCAAAGGGTGGCTATTGGAAGAATGTCAAATATGAAATATATTTTGACTTGTTTAATACTCAGAACACCAAACAAAAACCGGAATCACAACCGTCACATTCTGCCAGCTTCACAGAGCTAACAAAAAACAAGATCCCACAACATAGGTGAGAAAACGGGCTACCTAAGTTTGATTCCCAATCAGAGACAACGATAGACAGCTGCCTCTGATTGGGAACCACACTCAGCCAAAACCAAAGAAATACAAAACATAGAATGCCCACCCCACATCACACCCTGACCTCACCAAATAGAGAAATAAAATGTCTCTCTGAGGTCAGGGCGTGACAAGTACATATGCAGAGGGTTAGGCAAATTAACGTAGCAGGTTAGGAGAATTAGGCTAAGCTGTATCCCATCAAGACATGATCCCAAAAAAAGGCCAATAATAATACCCAGTGTGCTTTGCAGTTCATTTTGGAATGTTCATTTTCACATACAGTGACTTATTTCACATTCTGTTGTGTTACAGCCTGAATTCAAAAGAGATTAAATAAAACATTTTCTCACCCAGCTACACACAATACCCCATAACGACAAAATGAAAACATGTTCACATTTTTGGGGGCAAATTTATTGAAAATTAAATACAGAAATATTAAAATGTACATAAGTATTCACACCCCTGAATCAATACATGTTACAATCACTTTTGGCTGTGATTACAGCAGTAAATCTTTATGGGTAAGTCTCTAAGAGCTTTGCACACCTGGATTGCACAATATTTGACCATTATTCTTTTTTACATTCTTCAAGCTCTGTCAAGTTGATTGTTGACCATTGTTAGACAGCCATTTCCAAGTCTTGCGATAGATTCTCAAACCGATTTTAGTCAAAACTGTAACTCAGCCACTCAGAAACATTCAGTGTCATCTTGGCAAGCAACTCAGTGTAGATTTGGCCTTGTGTTTCAGGTTATTGTCCTGAATAAAGGTGAATTTGTCTTCTAGTGCCTCTAGGAAAGCAGACTGAACCAGGTTTTCTTCTAGGATTTTGCCTGTGTGTATCTCTATTCTATTTATTTTCTATCCTAAAAACCTCCCTAGTCCTTGCAGATTACAAGCATACCATAACATGATGCAGTCACCACCATTCTTCAAAAAATATGAAGAGTGATACTCAGTTATGTGTTGTTGGATTTGCCACAACGCTTTGTATTCAGGACAAAAAGTTCATTTCTTTGCCACATTTTTTGCAGTATTATTTAAGTGCCTTGTTGCAAACAGGATGCATGTTTTTGTATTTTTATTCTGTACAGGCTTCCTTCTTTTCAGTCTGGAGTAAATACAATGTTGTTGATCCATCCTAAGTTTTCTCATATCACAACCATTAAACTCTGTAACTCTTTTAATATCACCTTTGGCCTCATGGTAAAATCATGGTAAAATCATGGTAAAATCCCTGAGCAGTTTCCTTCCTCTTTGGCAACTGAGATAGGAAGGACGCCTCTAGTCTAATTAATAACTTCACCATGCTCAAAGGGATATTCAGCATCTGCTTTTTTAACCTTTTTTTTTTACACATCTAGCAATCAGTCCCCTTCTTTGCGAAGCTTTGAAAAACCTCCCTGGTCTTTGTGGTTGAATCAGTGTTTGAAATTCACTACTCGATTGAGGGTCCTTACAGGTTTGAAACTAACTATATGTTTGGGGTACAGAGATGGGGGTAGTTATTAAAAATCAGGTTAACCACTATTATTGAACATGGAATGAGTCCATGCAACTTATTATGCAAATTGTTAAGCACATTTTTACTTCTGAACTTATTTAAAACATAGGGGTTGAATACTTATTGACTGAAGACATTTCAACTTTTAATTTTTTATGAATTTCTAAAAACATAAACATTCCACTGTGAAATCATGGGGTATTTGTGTGTAGATCGGAAGGCACTGTACATGTTTCATGCCACGGATCCAGTGTCAGTCAGACAAACTATCATTGGAAACAGTGAACACCGGTTGGAGCACAACTAAACTCAGCAAAAAAAGAAACGTTCCTTTTTCAGGAGCCTGTCTTTCGAAGATATTTCATAAAAATCCAAATAACTTCACAGATCTTCATTGTAAAGGGTTTCAACACTGTTTCCCATGCTTGTTCAATGAACCATAAACAATTAATGAACAATTAATGAATTAATTGCCCACCGCTTTTCAGGCGGTGGGCAATTAAGGTCACAGTTATGAAAAGTTAAGACACTAAAGAGGTCTTTCTACTGACTCTGAAAAACACCAAAAGAAAGATGCCCAGGGTCCCTGCTCATCTGCGTGTGTCACGCCCTGACCTGAATATTCTTTGTTTTCTTTATATATTTTGGTTAGGTCAGGGTGTGACATGGGTGATGTACAGTGGGGTAAAAACTTACAGTGCCTTGCGAAAGTATTTGGCCCCCTTGAACTTTGCGACCTTTTGCCACATTTCAGGCTTCAAACATAAAGATATAAAACTGTATTTTTTTGTGAAGAATCAACAACAAGTGGGACACAATCATGAAGTGGAACGACATTTATTGGATATTTCAAACTTTTTTAACAAATCAAAAACTGAAAAATTGGGCGTGCAAAATTATTCAGCCCCTTTACTTTCAGTGCAGCAAACTCTCTCCAGAAGTTCAGTGAGGATATCTGAATGATCCAATGTTGACCTAAATGACTAATTTTTTTATTTTATTTATTTTACCTTTATTTAACCAGGTAGGCAAGTTGAGAACAAGTTCTAATTTACAATTGCGACCTGGCCAAGATAAAGCAAAACAGTTCGACAGATAAAACGACACAGAGTTACACATGGAGTAAAAACAAACATACAGTCAATAATGCAGTATAAACAAGTCTATATACAATGTGAGCAAATGAGGTGAGAAGGGAGGTAAAGGCAAAAAAGGCCAAGATGGCAAAGATGAAATAATGATGATAAATACAATCCACCTGTGTGTAATCAAGTCTCCGTATAAATGCACCTGCACTGTGATAGTCTCAGAGGTCCGTTAAAAGCGCAGAGAGCATCATTAAGAACAAGGAACACACCAGGCAGGTCCGAGTTACTGTTGTGAAGAAGTTTAAAGTCGGATTTGGATACAAAAAGATTTCCCAAGCTTTAAACATCCCAAGGAGCACTGTGCAAGCGATAATATTGAAATGGAAGGAGTATCAGACCACTGCAAATCTACCAAGACCTGGCCGTCCCTCTAAACTTTCAGCTCATACAAGGAGAAGACTGATCAGAGATGCAGCCAAGAGGCCCATGATCACTCTGGATGAACTGCAGAGATCTACAGCTGAGGTGGGAGACTCTGTCCATAGGACAACAATCAGTCGTATATTGCACAAATCTGGCCTTCATGGAAGAGTGGCAAGAAGAAAGCCATTTCTTAAAGATATCCATAAAAAGTGTTGTTTAAAGTTTGCCACAAGCCACCTGGGAGACACACCAAACATGTGGAAGAAGGTGCTCTGGTCAGATGAAACCAAAATTGAACTTTTTGGCAACAATGCAAAACGTTATGTTTGGCGTAAAAGCAACACAGCTCATCACCCTGAACACACCATCCCCACTGTCAAACATGGTGGTGGCAGCATCATGGTTTGGGCCTGCTTTTCTTCAGCAGGGACAGGGAAGATGTTTAAAATTGATGGGAAGATGGATGGAGCCAAATACAGGACCATTCTGGAAGAAAACCTGATGGAGTCTGCAAAAGACCTGAGACTGGGACGGAGATTTGTCTTCCAACAAGACAATGATCCAAAACATAAAGCAAAATCTACAATGGAATGGTTCAAAAATAAACATATCCAGGTGTTAGAATGGCCAAGTCAAAGTCCAGACCTGAATCCAATCGAGAATCTGTGGAAAGAACTGAAAACTGCTGTTCACAAATGCTCTCCATCCAACCTCACTGAGCTCGAGCTGTTTTTCAAGGAGGAATGGGAAAAAATTTCGGTCTCTCGATGTGCAAAACTGATAGAGACATACCCCAAGCGACTTACAGCTGTAATCGCAGCAAAAGGTGGTGCTACAAAGTATTAACTTAAGGGGGCTGAATAATTTTGCACGCCCAATTTTTCAGTTTTTGATTTGTAAAAAAAGTTTGAAATATCCCATAAATGTCGTTCCACTTCATGATTGTGTCCCACTTGTTGTTGATTCTTCACAAAAAAATACAGTTTTATATCTTTATGTTTGAAGCCTGAAATGTGGCAAAAGGTCGCAAAGTTCAAGGGGGCCGAATACTTTCGCAAGGCACTGTATTTAGTCAGCCACCAATTGTGCAAGTTCTCCCACTTAAAAAAATGAGAGAGGCCTGTAATTTTCATCATAGGTACACTTCAACTATGACATTGTAGGATTTTTTATGAATTTATTTGCAAATTATGGTGGAAAATAAGTATTTGGTCAATAACAAAAGTTTATCTCAATACTTTGTTATATACCCTTTGTTGGCAATGACGGAGGTCAAACGTTTTCTGTAAGTCTTCACAAGGTTTTCACACACTGTTTCTGGTATTTTGGCCCATTCCTCCATGCAGATCTCCTCTAGAGCAGTGATGTTTTGGGGCTGTTGCTGGTCAACACAGACTTTCAACTCCCTCCAAAGATTTTCTATGGGGTTCAGATCTGGAGACTGGCTAGGCCACTCCAGGACCTTGAAATGCTTCTTACGAAGCCACTCCTTCGTTGCCCGGGCGGTGTGTTTGGGATTATTGTCATACCCAGCCACGTTTCATCTTCAATGCCCTTGCTGATGGAAGGAGGTTTTCACTCAAAATCTCATGATACATGGCCCCATTCATTCTTTCCTTTACACGGATAAGTCGTCCTGGTCCCTTTGCAGAAGAACAGCCCCAAAGCATGATGTTTCCACCCCCATGCTTCACAGTAGGTATGGTGTTCTTTGGATGAAACTCAGCATTCTTTGTCCTCCAAACATGACGAGTTGAGTTTTTACCAAAAAGGTATATTTTGGTTTCATCTGACCATATGACATTCTCCCAATATTCTTCTGGATCATCCAAATGCTCTCTAGCAGATGCTCTCTTCAGACGGGCCTGGACATGTACTGGCTTAAGCAGGGGGACACATCTGGCACTGCAGGATTTGAGTCCCTGGCGGCGTAGTGTGTTACTGATGGTAGGCTTTGTTACTTTGGTCCCAGCTCTCTGCAGGTCATTCACTAGGTCCCCCCATGTGGTTCTGGGATTTTTGCTCACCATTCTTGTGATCATTTTGACCCCACGGGGTGAGATCTTGCGTGGAGCCCCAGATCGAGGGAGATTATCAGTGGTCTTGTATGTCTTCCATTTCCTAATAATTGCTCCCACAGTTGATTTCTTCAAACCAAGCTGCTTACCTATTGCAGATTCAGTCTTCCCAGCCTGGTGCAGGTCTACAATTTTGTTTCTGGTGTCCTTTGACAGCTCTTTGGTCTTGGCCATAGTGGAGTTTGGAGTGTGACTGTTTGAGGTTGTGGACAGGTGTCTTTTATACTGATAACACGTTCAAACAGGTGCCATTAATACAGGTAACGAGTGGAGGACAGAGGAGCCTCTTAAAGGAGAAGTTACAGGTCTGTGAGAGCCAGAAATCTTGCTTGTTTGTAGGTGACCAAATACTTATTTTCCACCATAATTTGCAAATAAATTCATTCAAAATCCTACAATGTGATTTTCTGGATTTTTTTCTAATTTTGTCTTTCATAGTTGAAGTGTACTTATGATGAAAATTACAGGCCTCTCTCATCTTTTTAAGTGGGAGAACTTGCACAATTGGTGGCTGACTAAATACGTTTTTGCCCCACTGTATGCGTTTTTGTACTGTCTAGGGGTTTTGTAGGTTTATGGGGTTGTTTACCATCTAGGTGTTTATGCATGTCTATGGTTGCCTAGATTGGTTCTCAATTAGAGGCAGCTGTTTATCGTTGTCTCTGATTGGGAACCATATTTAGGCAGCCATCTTCTTTGGGTATTTCGTGGTTATTGTTGATGTCTAGTTGCCTGTGTCTGCACGTTTGTAGTATAGCTTCACGTTCGTTTTGATATTTTGTTTGTTTGTTTAGTGTACTTCGTGTTTGTTTTCATCTATCATTAAATGGATGTATTCACATCACGCTGCTCTTTGGTCTCCTCACTACGACGTTCGTGACAGCGTGAACGTGCCTTAGTCATGCTGCAAGGGGGCATGAGGACTGCAGATGTGGCCAAGGCAATGAATTGCAATATGAGACGCCTAAGACAGCGCTACAGGGAGACAAAACGAACAGCTGACCTCCCTTGCAGTGGCAGACCACGTGTAACAACACCTGCCCCTTGATCGGTACATCAGAACATCACATCTGCGGGACAGGTACAGGATGGCAACAACAACTGCACGAGTTACACCAGTAACGCACAATCCCTTCATCAGTGCTCAGACTGTCCGCAATAGGCTGAGAGAGGCTGGACTGAGGGCTTGTAGGCCTGTTATAAGGCAGGTCTTCACCAGACATCACCGGCAACAACGTCGCTGGGCCAGACAGGACTGGCAAAAAAGTGCTCTTCACTGACGAGTCACGGTTTTGTTTCACATGGGGTGATAATCGGATTTGCGTTTATCGTCGAAGGAATGAGTGTTACACTGAGGCCTGTACTCTGGAGGGGGATCGATTTGGAGGTGGAGGGACCGTTATGCTCTGGGGAGGTGTGTCACAGCATCATCGGACTGAGCTTGTTGTCATCGCAGGCAATCTCAACGCTGTGCGTTACAGGGAAGACATCCTCCTCCCTCATGTGGTACCCTTCTTGCGGGCTCATCCTGACATGACCCTCCAGCATGACAATGCCACCAGCCGTACTGCTTGTTCTATGCGTGATTTCCTGCAAGACAGGAATGTCAGTGTTCTGCCATGGCCAGCGAAGAGCCCAGATCTCAATCCCATTGAGCACGTCTGGGACCTGTTGGATTGGAGGGTGAGGGCAAGGGCCATTCCCCCCAGAAATATCCCGGAACTTGCAGGTGCCTTGGTGGAAGAGTGGGGTAACATATCACAGCAAGAACTGGCAAATCTGATGCAGTCCATGAGGAGGAGATGCACTGCAGTACTTAATGCAACTGGTGGACACACCAGATACTGACTGTTACTTTTGATATTGACCCCCCTTTTGTTCAGGGACACATTATTCCATTTCTGTTAGTCACACGTCTGTGGAACTTGTTAAGTGTATGTCTCAGGTGTTGAACCTTGTTATGTTCATACAAATATTTACACATGTTAAGTTTGCTGAAAATATACGCAGTTGACAGTGAGAGGACGTTTCTTTTTGAGTTTAACAAAGAACAACATCACTAAAACAACGCCATGTTATTTTGATCTAACAGGTATAATGGTTCCCTCTTGTGTCCATTTGTTATTTTGCTGGTGATGTGGGATGAGCAACGAAAACACACAGAAAAAGGAAAGAAGCATAGACAATAGACATTGATAGAAGGAGTGGGAGTAGAAACGGAACAATAACAGAGAAACAAACAAACAAAGGAACAGAAAAATGAACAAACAACAAAACTAGGGAGTTAAAGAGTCCTGGATATGCGTCCCTAATAGCACACTATTCCCTACAGTGCTTTTGACCAGAACCCTATGTGAAATAGGGTGTTATTTGTATAACAATAGGGTGCTATTTGTTTAAGTTGCCACGCTGTCTGCTGTTCAGCCAGTCAGACCTATTGTGTGTACCTGCTGTGTGTCTGGCGCGCTGCCTGGACGAAGCAGGGCGGGTCCGTCTCCTTCAGCAGCTCCTGGGACAACGCCATGAGGCCTGCATGCTCCAGCAGGCTCCGCCTCTCCGCAACCTGGCCCGCCAACGCCTCGCCCCGCTTCTGCCTCGCCCTCTCCAGGGCCTCGGTCAATGAGGCGTGGCGCTCGGCGAGGAGGGCAGTCAGGTCCCTCACGCTCTGAGACAGCTGCTCCCGTGCCGCTACGCTGTTGGCCTGGGGACAGACAGCAACACACAGGGAGGTTAGGACCATAGAGATATACTGTATATGAATCTATATTATTCTAGAGTTGTGTTCTATTTCATTCTGTGATTAACACTGGCTACGCAGTTCAACAGTCAGACAGCAACACATAGAGAGGTTAGGTGGACCACAGAGATGATGTATTACACAGCAACACACAGGTTAGGACCATAGAGCAAGATATTTTATATACAGAATACAGTAGCATATGATGTTTACTGTGGTAAACAATGTTGTCCATCGTGGTGTGGTCAGTAGGATCAATGATCCTAATTTGCCTAAATATTCTGAAATAACTTGAAATGGCCATGGTCTAATTGACTCAACAACCAAAAACACATGTCGAAGTTGAACTTTCTTCACAAACCAGAAAATCTATAGTTATTGCTGGCTCTTTATCAAAGTTAGCTGGCTAACTCATTGATACTGCTTGGTAGTATACTCCTCTGGTGGGGTATTTCTGGAGCTCTGCAGACTGCAGTATTATTTAGTCACCTCTGTCTGAGTGATGGCACTCTCCAGCTGTGTGATCTGGCCCAGCACCGTCTCTTGGTTGGCCAGAACGTAGTTCATCTCCTTGGTAATCTTGTCCTGACAAATAAACAGTGACAACAAACAAAGAGTTTAACACCCAGACCAGACTTAAATCCTAATGCACAACAGTAGCTCTGTATTACACTACACTTTAACTGTACTCATCTCTTACACACTGGACGATCTAAACCCGCAGTTCAATGGCTACTCTTACCCCTTTCCTGTCATGCACTGTACTACTAGACTAACCACCAACCATTGAGGGCCAATCTCCATTGCATGTGATATCCACTAATGCCACTGAGTATAACAACTATTGCCATTTAGCAGATACTTTTATGCAAAGCAGCTAAAAGATATTACATACATTATTCAGTATATTGTACAGTATGAGGCCAATGCAGGAACCATGCCATAACCAATTAAGCTATTGCATCCAGATGCCCACCTTGAGAGTCTGGTAGGCCTGGGCGACTGGCGCCACTTTGTGCCCGGCGTGTACGCGGCGCAGCTTGCAGAGCGGGCACAGCAACCGCTGGCACGTCCTACAGTAGAAGTGCAGACGCTCCTGGTCATGCTCAGGACACGACAGAACCTGGAGGAGTAGAGGCAAGAGGGATGAGAGAGAGGAGAGAAGAGAGGGATGAGAGAGGACAGAGAGGGATGAGAGAGAGGCAGGCCTCACCTTGGGCCTAAAGTTGAGGGTGGGCTGGACGTGTTCGTGCTGGGCGCGCGGTGTCCCCCAGGGGTGGTAGAGCTTGAAACACTCGTTACAGAAGCTGGCTCTGCAGTCGGCGCAGCCCTTAGTGGCCTCCAGGGACTGGGGAGGCTTGCAGAACTGACACATCACAGCCACACTGCCTAGGCTCACTGTGTGTCTGTACCTGAGAGGAGGAGGAGGGGAGAGAGGGAGTGGGGGGGAGGAGAGGGGAATGATTAAAGGGAGGAGGATAGGGGAGAGAAAGAGAGATCATTGGGCGAATTAGGGCTGGATCGTAGTGGAAAGGGGGTGAGTGAGGGCGAAAAGAAGTGGAAAAAAAGAGAGACAAAAAATAATACAGTGGAAGGAGAAAACGGTGCCAAGACAGAGAGAGAGTGGATGGGTAAGACATGGTGATAAATATCATAAAGAGATTACTGTACAGGGGGGAAATAAGTTGCTTGCAGTTACACTGCAGTAGTCCAGTGGAAGTGCAGTGTATGTCATGTTGCAGTAGTCCAGTGGAAGTGCAGTGTATGTCCTGCTGCAGTTGTCCAGTGGAAGTGCAGTGTATGTCCTGCTGCAGTAGTCCAGTGGAAGTGCCGTGTATGTCCTGCTGCAGTAGTCCAGTGGAAGTGCAGTGTATGTCCTGCTGCAGTAGTCCAGTGGAAGTGCAGTGTATGTCCTGCTGCAGTAGGTTGCAGGAGCTCTGCTAGCTTCCTCTCTAGCGCAGCTTCACGCTGATTAACAAGAGTCAGCACTTGGCACCCTATTCCCACTATGTAGTGCACTACTTTTGACCAGGGTCCGCGCTACTTTTTAGCAGGTTGCCATTTGGGACGCAGGACTTGGACACGCTCTCTCACTCACTATTTAAGGGGCTAAAGCTGCTACTAAGTGAAATGTTACACTATAGCCTACCCTGCAGCATAGAGGCATGTAACAACCGACCACCACACAGTGTGAATGCTGTTTTTATATGTATCTTTGTCTGAGTGTGTTTGTGCATGTGCATGTGTGTGTGCACGTGTGTGTGTGTCAGGGGCAGCAGGTAGCCTAGCGGTTAAGAGGTTAGGCCAATAACCGAAAGGTTGCTGGTTCAAATCCCCGACTAGGTGAAAAAACGGTCAAGGTGCCCTTGAGCAAGGCACGTAACCCTAACTACTCCTGTAAGTCGCTCTGGATAAGAGTGTCTGCTAAATGACTCAAATGTGAGATCTGAACCTCTTGGGAAACAAAAATCTTAAACAGAAAATCCTTCCCGATGGTGACACTGATTTTGCAGGCATTGAGGGCTACATCCTCCCTTACAGAAGAACCACGATTTCACGGAAAATTCAGAAAATCATTTGAAAACGTCATTTCGGAACACCAAATTTGATCATGTGTTTTGCATGTTATCACATTACCTTCACATAAGATCACGTGAAATTCTAAATTTTTCACGTAAGGGCTCACAAGACCATGAACCGACACCTCCACTCCATATGATTGTGCATACGCGCATGTGTGCGTGCGTGCATGTACAAGTGTAAGTGTGTATAAGTGTGTGTGTGTTACCTCTCTACAATGCGCTCCAAGGTGAGGTTACGCAGGCAGTCAGTCAGACCCTTCTCTCCCAGCTCTACCTCCCTCCCACAGGGCGGGCATGGAAATAACATTGCATGGGGTGGTTCCTTACGCCGTCGCCCCGGCGACAGATAGGTCCCAAATCCTGGATACAGGGTGGGAGAGGGGATGGGTAAAGTGTGGATGAGAATAGAGTAAAAACAAGAATCAGAGAAGGATGTGTGTATTCCCATCGCATCCCCAGACTAGTCCTATTGATCGTCACATTCGACATTGAATCTAAAGACACAAACACTCTCTCTCATGTGCACACACTCACACACAAACATTACCTGAACGTAGCACGCGGTCAATGGGTCTATGGTCGGCCTTGCTGGGCATGGGCCTGCGTGCCTGGTGGGGAGAGCGGGTGTTGGGGGTGGAGGCAGGAGAGTTGGGCTCGGGCGGCAACTCCGGAGGAGGGTAGCCATTTTGAACCAAGACCTCGGAGGCACACATCAGACAGACGCTGTGCTGACACGGCAGGACCACGGGCTGCTTGACGATCTCCTTACACACCGGGCAATGCAGCTCGCGCTCCATGCTCTTCATGTTAGACTGGGGAGGAGGGAGATGGAGAGAGTCAATGAATCACACAGGTACAGCAGATAGAGCATGGCGCCTGCAAGGTCAGCGTTGTGGGCCACTACTGTACGTCGCTCTGGTTAGAGTGTTTGCTAAATGACCGAAATGTAATGTAAATGGGGAGTCTCTACTACATTGATATTCAAGGGAATTACTGTAATTAATTGAACTAAAATGAACCCACCAAGACAACAACAAAAAAGGAGGGGGTCCAGGGATGAATTTATAATACATTTTTTGAAAAGAGACCGAAGTATGTACGGGACAGAAACAGAGGAATGACATGAAGAAAATTTAAGAGAGTTATAGAAATAAAACAAATAGCTGCACCACCAACTACAATAAACCGCAGCACTCAAGATCCATAAACATGCAAGTCACGAGAACACAGAGCACAGGAGATGAGCGGTCTCGGTAACTGAGTGAGATACAGAGAGGCTGAGAGGTTGAAGGAGGAGAGATAGGCTGGCATCCCAAATTACACCCTAGTCCCTATATAGTGCACTAACTTTGACCAGAGCCTTATGGCCTTGGTAAAAAAGAATGCACTATATAGGGCCATCGAACTGAACTATTGGGCCTCGAAGCCAATTCCACTGCATTTTTTCATTGTTCCCCTATAATCAGGGACTGATTTAGACCGGGACATCAGGTGAGTGTAATTAATTATCAGGTAGAACAGAAAATCAGGAGGTTCCGGACTTCGTAGGGTAAGAGTTGAATACTCCTGATATAGATAATAGAGTGCCATTTGGGATGCAGCCGTAGCGTGAGAGAGGGCAGAGATTTCTCTAGCTAAGTGTTAACATGTGACATTATGACAGTGGGCTTTATAAATAGCTGTCCTCAATGGGCTGTCAAAACAGTGTGAGATGCGTTAAATATCAATAAGGAAGGAGGACCAGACGTTTTGTAATTCCTGCACACGCCTGATCCGGAGTGTGTGTGTGTATGTGAGTTTGTGTGTGTGTGTGTGTGTGTGTGACCCCTGGTCCCGATGAGTTCATTCCACACACCTCTGCTGTATAGACAGGTGCTCCCTGCTGTCACACACACCATACCTGGGTGTATTCATAAAGTTTCCTGCAGAAGTGCTGATCTAGAATCAGTTGAGCCTTTTCAAGCATAATGAATAAGATCTATATAGACAGTGGGATCTGATCCAAGACCAGCACTTCTACTTTGAGACGTTTTATAAATACAGACCTAGATCGGAAGGATGAATGGAGGAAATGCATTTGTATTGCTAAAGATAGCGTGTCCCTTAGAGCTAGACAGTGGGCACTGATAGGTCCAAGACTAGGTGTGTTGCTTCTGTGGTTGCCCTTGACAGAGGTCTGAGACATAAAGCTCTGGCTAAAACAGCTAGCGGCTAGATTCTAGCTGTTTAACTTTTTAGATCATAATGAGTAAGATTACATGGACAGGGGGGACCTGATCCTAGATCAGCATTCCTACTCTGAGTGAAGGAAATTAATGAATTAATGAGTGAATGAGTGAGTGAATGAATGAAGGAAATCCCCCTGTAAACTGTAGCAGCGAAGGTGCTATCCAGAACCTAAAAGGGTTCTTCGGCTGTCCCCATAGGAGAACCCTTTGAAGAACCATTTTTGGTTGCAGGTAGAACCCTTTTCTACAGAGGGGTTCAACATTAAACCTAAAAGGGTTCTCCTATGGGGACAGCCAAAGAACCCTTTTGGAACCCTTTTTTATGAGAGTGTAACTGCTGCAGGAATGCATTAACACTGATAGCGCACACACACACACACACACACACACACATTGACATTCACACTCACTCTCACACTGACACTCACTCACACAAACGCGCACATACACACACACACACACACACACTGCCACAATTTAATCAGACAGATTATATTGAAAACCACTTAACCTAACATATCCATTATATTGATTGCAGAGGGGAGAGGGGAGAGGAAGAGGATAACAACCTCCCTTTGAATTTTCTAAACTAATCACATCCACTTGAATTACATTAACTGCATTTGATTATATGATATAAGCAACAATATAAACTGGGTGGTTCAAGCCCTGAATGCTGATTGGCTGACAGCTGTGGTACATCAGACCATATACCACTGGTATGACAAAACATGTATTTTTACTGCTCTAATTACATTGATAACCAGTTTATAATAGTAATAAGGCACCTCCGGGTTTTCTGGTATATGTGCAATATACCACAGCTAAGGGCTGTATCCAGGCACTCTGCGTTGTGTCGTGCTTAAGAACAGCACTTACAGTGAGGGAAAAAAGTATTTGATCCCCTGCTGATTTTGTACGTTTGCCCACTGACAAAGAAATGATCAGTCTATAATTTTATAGACCTCCATGCTTCACGGTTGGGATGGTGTTGTTGGGGTTGTACTCATCCTTCTTCTTCCTCCAAACACGGCGAGTTGAGTTTAGACCAAAAAGCTCTATTTTTGTCTCATCAGACCACATGACCTTCTCCCATTCCTCCTCTGGATCATCCAGATGGTCATTGGCAAACTTCAGACGGGCATGGACATGCACTGGCTTGAGCAGGGGGACCTTGCGTGCGCTGCAGGATTTTAATCCATGACGGCGTAGTGTGTTACTATTGGTTTTCTTTGAGACTGTGGTCCCAGCTCTATTCAGGTCATTGACCAGGTCCTGCCATGTAGTTCTGGGCTGATCCCTCACCTTCCTCATGATCATTGATGCCCCACGAGGTGAGATCTTGCATGGAGCCCCAGACTGAGGGTGATTGACCATCATCTTGAACTTCTTCCATTTTCTAATAATTGCGCCAACAGTTGTTGCCTTCTCACCAAGCTGCTTGCCTATTGTCCTGTAGCCCATCCCAGCCTTGTGCAGATCTACAATTTTATCCCTGATGTCCTTACACCCTCTCTGGTCTTGGCCATTGTGGAGAGGTTGGAGTCTGTTTGATTGAGTGTGTGGACAGATGTCTTTTATACAAGTAATGAGTTCAAACAGGTGCAGTTAATACAGGTAATGAGTGGAGAACAGGAGGGCTTCTTAAAGAAACCGTCCCAGGGAAGCGCATTTGCGTGCTCATCGTCCTCACAAGGGTCTTGACCTGACTGCAGTTCGGTGTCATAGCCGACTTGTGGGCAGATGCTCGCCTTCAATGACCACTGGCAAGCTGGAGAAGTGTGCACTTCACAGATGAATCCCGGTTTAAACTATGCCGTGCAGATTGCCGGGCAGTATGGCGCAGTGTGGGCGAGTGTTTTCAACGTTGTGAACAGAGTTCCCCATGGTGGTAGTGGGGTTATGGTATGGCAGGCATAAGCTATGGACAACGAACACAATTGCATTTTATCGATTGGCCATTTTTATGCACAGAGATACCTTGAAGAAATCCTGAGGCCCATTGTCTTGTCATTCATCACCTCATGTTTCAGCATGATAATGCACAGCCCAGTCAGTGTCTCAAGGATCTGTACACAATTCCTGGAAGCTGAAAATGTCCCAGTTTTTCCATGGCCTGCATATTCACCAGACATGTCACCCATTGAGAATGTTTGGGATGCTCTGGATCGATGTGTACGACAGCGTGTTCCAGCTCCTGCCAATACCCAGCAACTTCACACAGCCATTGAAGAGTAGTGGGACAATATTCCACAGGTCACAAGCAACAGCCTTGACCAACTCTATGCGAAGGAGATGTGTCGCGCTGCATGAGGCAAATGGTGGTCACACCAGATACTGTCTGGTTTTCTGATCCACACCCTTACCTTTTTTTTAAAGGTATCCATGACAACATATGCATATCTGTATTCCCAGTCATGTGAAATCCATAGATTAGCGCCTAATTTATTTATTTCAATTGACTGATTTCCTTGTATGTAAGTTAAATATGTTTAATTGTTACATGTTGTGTTTATTTTTTTGTTCAGTGTACAGTATATACGTTAACTATACACTACCTTTGGTCCAGCAGTTAACAGTTCTGAGCAGTTTGATTAAATGATAGTTAATTGTATTGTTAACAAATGACAAGAACATCATATCAAAAGTAGGCTTATTGCATTTTGAAAAGCAGATACTTCGATTGAATATGTATCCAACTTGAAAGAGTGATTTGATGCAATTAACAAGTGACTGTGAATTAATTTGTTGTACTCAGTCAATTTAAAATGTGCTTAGAGTTTTGAAACATGAGCCATTTTCGTTTGGATTTTTGTGTTTTACAGTTGTGAAAATATACCACATAGCCAGCCTACTTGTTGAAATTGCACCAAAGCGATTTTTTTTGTTGGTATTATATGAAGCAATACCAAACAATCCACACACATCATATCATAAAAAAACATGCAGACCTGGAGGTTAAAGAAAGATCATTTATAATTTACCAGCAGGACATGGTTAGAGATCCTGTCTCGCTGTCATTCACCAATGTCAAATCCGTCCTGTCCTTTCTTGTTCTGTTCAAAACAGCCGGTGACTAAATTAGCAATAGGCTAGACAGGCTATGCTACACTGGCTACAATCTATTGACGCCCATAAATTAGTTTTCCAAATAGGACCTATATTCCATTTTACAGCAAAAATGGATTTGCAATGCGATGTCTGTCTGTCACCGGTTTGGTTTCCAGAACACGCGTTGTGCTACAGCGTATTTCTTACCTTCAACTGGAATCGAGGCGCCATGATATGAAGGTTTCTTCCATAGTAATCTGAGCGACGCACCCAGAGGGGATAGTAGAAACTGAAAGCCGGGGGTATTTCTGCCCCGCCACAAGGTGTGGCATGGGAGAGTTGTGAGATGCAAATATTTAAGGACTCCCTTTTCATTCCTGTTAATATAGTGCGTAAAAAATAGTTATTTTCAGTCTCTCATTGTTCTTATTTTTCAAAACTAGGTTAGCCTATTGCGCTGTGCAATATTCGGTACCCTATTTTTTTTTATCTCCCCCTCTGCTGCGCAAGACCGCGCCGCTTTCCTGCATCCCGTCTCCATGGTAACGAGCATCCGTGGTCCCTGCGCATCCCCGGAGCATGCACAAAACGCCTAGCATTTTAGTTGCACGGCTTCTTCATTTGTTTCCAGTGTGTCTATTGTTGCATTTGAGTAGGCATATGGTCTACATTTCATTAGCATGTTTGTTATCCACCCAAAAAATATATATACATAGCCTAGTTCTCAAAAATGTTGCCCAAAAAGGGTAACGCCTATAAAAGGCCTATAAGTGGTTCAATACATTTGGTAGGCATCCACATATTTGCAGGTGAATTCAATGGAAATTGGAATATTGCCTAATGGGAATAGTATGGTAAATGATAGTGTTATTTAAAACATAAATATATGTTTCCGTTTGGTCTAGGTTGAAGAATATTTAGGCCATCATAACGAATTCATGACCACATTCAAGGTAGAGGAATGGGGTGGAAGGGGAATAGATTTGAAGGAAAACAGTGTATAGACAGGCCTATATCACCTAAAAAAGATACAAATGTGTTACATTGAGCCGTGTTAAATATTGGAAATGATGTCGTAGACTAATAAGAGGGGTCCGACAGATGCATATGGGGACGAATCATATACCTGAAAATAAATGGTGATCTGTTTCTGGTAGCCAAGGCTTTAGGCTACTGCCTGCATCATTAGCCTATAAAATGTAATAGGCTATTAGTAGACTACAACGGGGAAACAACAAACCATGTAAACATATACAAAACACTGACATGACCAGATACATGTTACTCACACTAATACGAACCAGAGCGTCCATCATTGAAGAAGTGAGCGTTCAATCCGAGTGTGCCTTCTTCGATGAATTAGACATGATAGGCCTACCGTTATCATAACAATAACAACAGGTGCCATGAAGGCAAAAACGGCTAAATAGATATTCATAACTCCTGGATCAATATAGCGTATTTAGCCATAATAGACATTTGCGCATTATTGGAAATGGACGCATGCGCATGAGCCTACAACCTCCAAAAAAACCTTAACAAAATAAAAAATGAAGCCAAATGGAAGAGAGAAATGGAATTTGTAACCAAATGAAATGAAAGCGAACATTAAAATGCACACACCATTCCAAATCCTGCCAGATTATGCGCTTGGTAGGCTACTCCCCACCTAGTCGTCTCTCAACCTTCATTTACCGAATCACATCAGCCTCGGAAATTCTGCCACGATTCAGTTTTTCTGTCTCTGTCGGGGTGAGGACTACAGTAGTCGGAGCATGCGTAATAAACCCGACCTGTTACTAAAAAGAGTGACCTCAATTTATTTATTTGTTTTACTTAAAAAATTGCTACAGCTTTATAAACAGAATTGTAAAAAGTACATTAGAGTCTATAGCACAGGCGGGATTGCAAATGTTCATAAACGTGTGCAAAACAAACCACTTTCCAAACGTGGATCTTTGGTTGGGGATTTTGCCCATTTATTAGCAGCAAAGATAAAACATATCACGGTAAATACTTAGGCCTACACATAGCCTACACACACTGTTTACTATCTCACATGCTATGCTCTGTTTAGCAGCATTCTTGAGATCTTAATATAATCTAACAATATACGCCATTTATAGCAGAGGCTTTTATCCAAAGTGATTTAGTCATGCACGCCTACATTTTACAACGGGTGTTCCCAGGAATCAAACCCAATATACTGTTGTCGAAAGCGCCATGCACTACCAACTGAGCTACTTTCTGACAACGAATCCATGTGGGTAAATGTGTTTGAGGATCAGTCTCATAATTATTGCCGAGTTATGCAACCCTTTGTGTCTGTGCGGGCGTGCGTGCATGCGTGTGGACACAGGGAGGAGGGCATTTACCCAATGTACTCAATGAGATATGAGACATTAGTGTGACATGTAGGCCTAATGCAATACACTGTAGAAAGCAGATGGAAGCACGCAGGTTTTTTTCATGAAATGCAAACACATTTTCTCTTTCAGGACGCAGTTGCACATGCAGGCAAGGGATACAATCAGGGTAAGGTACTCCATGAAGTTCAGAGCGCCGTCACCGTCCTGGTCCAGCATCGTCACCAGGTCATCCCATTCAGGACCACCCTTCTGCTCATGACAACGTAATACAGGATCACAAGGAAGACGCAATACATTAGGATTTCAGTATTTTGTTGTCAATCGCACTGAATGGCTGGCACTTCGCACATGTCAAGAGAACGTGAAGGGGGGGGGGGGGGGGGGATTGGATCACAAGGAAGACAATACAATACATTAGGATATCTATACTTTGCTGTCATTAGTAGGCGACTAAATGAATGAGACTCTATGCATTATAATCAGTCAATCTCAATTCAACTTGATTTCATGTAAATGTTTTATTAAAATCACAACACATAACAATAAAAAATAGCATTTGCTAGTTTGTGAAGGACTAGTTTCCCAGACACAGATTAAGCCTAGTACTGGACTTTAAAACTGGCACGACCGTTTGCGATATTACAACAAAAAACGTTACTGCAAACAATTTATACTTTTCACTCGGATATCCTTGCACGCGCTATAGAACAGCACAATACGTACTGCATTTCCTTTTTATCACATTGCACGACGCACCTCACCCATGCATTGTCAACAAAGCAACAAAAAAAATAACAACAGCGGTTGGGCCGGCCGTGTCCTCACTGCGGATCCCGTCTTCACAAAAAAAAAAGGCATGCTCAACTGATAATCTTAATTGAAAGTGCTTTTTAGTTCAGGACTATAGGCTTAATCTGTGTCCGGGAAACTGGCCCGAGGTGTTGCAATGACTCACCACAGCGATGATGGATAGCTCTGCCTTGATGAGGTTGGTTAGCTTTCTTGCTGAGGGTCATGGCATCTCCACTGTCAGCATGCTTGTGGAATGTCATGATGATGGCTTCCAGGGAGGCTTCCAGGGGTGTGGGCTGTGCCATGGTGTCTGAGGGTGATGGTGATCCTGGGGGTGGAAACTATTATAAGTAGGCTACTAGGCAAGCAGCTTACTTGTGGAATGCCTTATGTTTTGCATCGGAATAAAGAGGACTAAGTCAGTAAGTAAGTGAAACTACATACAGTAATGTAAGTAGGAATTTACCACATGCAGAATATACATGTTAAATTGATGCATTTACTCGAGGATGATATCACACAAGTAACTGACATTTGAATTCTTGTGAATGCATGAACAGTAAATTAATGTTCATGTTTGAGACATTCTAAGTATTTTTTATGACAAAGTAGCGTGTGTAGGTAAAGAACTAAACAGATATGAATAGTACACTTTAAGGAACAAAATCATTAACAGAAGAATAATTTCTCAAAAATCTTTAAAAGTATTTACTTCCTGCATTCTACCCTAATGATCAATGTACTATTTTGTTCTTCAGTCTAATCAGCCGATTAAAAAAAATCCCCCCCAAAAAATGGTATGTAGGGAAGACCAGGGATGGCTGTAACACTTTTTGCATTTTTGTCAATTTCTCAGAGATTGTTTGAGGTACTAAATTCTAAATTTGATACGAACAACTTACATCTGCTACAAATTGGTAAAGGGTGTTATTTCTCTAAATCAAACTGACACGGTGTGACTTTTTCCTCAAATACAAGGAGTGAAATTACAATTTACACCACCTCCCGGGTTAGATGTAACAGGGCTTGGGGTGACGTAACGCCCAGCTCTAGGAAGAATATTGATGGTTCCAAACTTTTTCCATTTAAGAATGATGGAGGCCACTGTGTTCTTGGGGACCTTCAATGATGCAGAAATGACCCTTCCCCAGATCTGTGCCTTCGACACAATCCTGTCTCTGAGCTCTACGGACAATTCCTTCGACCTCATGGCTTGGTTTTTGCTCTGACATGCACTTTCAACTGTGGGACCTTATGTGTGCATTTCCAAATCATGTCCAATCAATTTAATTTACCACAGGTGGACTCCAATCAAGTTGTAGAAACATCTCAAGGATGGACAATGGAAACAGGATGCACTGAGCTCAATTAGAGTCTCATAGAAAAGGGTCTGAACACTTATGTAAATAAGGTATTTCTGTTTTTTATTTGCAATAAATTAGCAAAAAATGCCTAAAAACCTGTTTCCACTTTCTCATCATGGGGTATTGTGTGTAGAGTGATGTGGAACATTTTTTATTTAATCAATTTTAGAATAAGGCTGTAACATAACACAATGTGGAAAAAGGGTGAGGGGTCTTAATACTTTACGAATGCACTGTACTTCAGCCTGATTTGTCAGCTAGCTAGCCAGACAGTTTTATTTAGCTAATGATAGCTAGCTAACTGTTTTTGTAGCTTTCTGAATGTATGTAGCTTGCACTTTAATGGCATCCCTCGAGGAGATTTTGTTTTATCTTTCCAATCAGGTGGAATACTATGAAGGCATCGCTGATCTCAAACAAGAGTCGCAACATTCATAGGGCAGAGAAATTCACAGGGTAAAGTTTAATAGTTAACTTCAATTAGATCACTGGAAGGATTTATTGAACAACCGTTTTTCAACACTTAGCCATCTGGTTGGTCATCTACGTGTTGCTAGCTATACATTTAGTTATCTGTCTGTCATATTGAGGTATCTAACTACAAGTTAACCTTGATCAATCAAATGGATAGGTGTGAGCAATTATGGTAGCTCCAACTGCCCTTAGCTAGGTTTCTTCGCTAGAGAGAGAGAGAGAGAGAGAGAGAGAGAGAGAGAGAGAGAGAGAGAGAGAGAGAGAGAGAGGGACAGACAGACGACAGACAGACAGACAGACAGACAGACAGACAGACAGACAGACAGACAGACAGACAGACAGACAGACAGAAGAAAGAAGAAAGAAAGAAAGAAAGAAAGAAAGAAGAAAGAAAGAAAGAAAGAAAGAAAGAAAGAAAGAAAGAAAGAAAGAAAGAAAGAAAGAAAGAAAGAAAGAAAGAAAGAAAGTGAGAAAGGATGAAAGTGAGAGAGGGAGAGCGGGAGGTGGGAAGAGAGTGAAAGACAGAGAGAGAGAGAGAGACGCAGAGAGAGAGAGAGAGAGAGAGAAAGAAAACAGAGCAAATTTACTTAGACTAGTATTTCAACAACCCTTGTCTTCTAACTTCTAACAATCACATCAATGCGGGGGACGGACACTATTTGGCATGACAGGCCCATAATTTGCATTCCCAGCACTGAACCCATACCCCTGAAGGCTTGTTACAACTAACCCTGACCCTTGCATTGTTATCTTACATCAATCTACACACACTGGTTATGAACCTGATACAAGTTTCGTGAATCTAACTACAATGCAAGTAATGCCATCACAAAAACAATTTTGGTAAAAAAAAGTATTTCTTACCTCCAAATCAGATTCTTGTCAATGAAATCTGCTGTCTATCACAGGTCCATGTTTCTTCACATGAGGGTTGAGGACTAAACTGAGCATGTGCACAGCCAGTCACATAATTCTAGCTTGTTCCTGATTGGAGATATTGAGAGTGTTACAACTATCCTATGTTACAAACAACCCTGGTCTCCCCTAATTTACTGGCAGACAGTTAATCACCATAAAAACAACATTTTTTTTAGAGTGCAGGCAGGATCCTCCACATACCACTGGTCCTCACAAGCAATTTGTCCAAATAGCCTATTACAGCGCAAATTGCTGTGCAATGCGATGTCTGTCTGTTACCGGCTTGGTTACCAGAACAGCGCATTTCTTACCTTCACCTGGAATCTAGCCGCCATGATAGGAAGGTTTCTTCCATGGTAATCGGAGCGATGCTCCCGGAGAGGATAGAAACTGAAGGGGGGTGGGGGTGGGGGGGTATTTCTGCCCGCCACAAGGAGGGGTGAAAGGAAGATTTGTCTGCATGCATCATCATTAGCCTATAAAATGTCATAGGCTATAACTACAACGGGAAAACAACAACACGTGTAAACACAGACAAATCACACACTGACACGATCACAGACACAGGCTACTCACGAACCAGAGCGTCCATCATTGAAGTGAGCGTTCAATCCGACTGTGCCTCCTTCGATGAATTACACATGATACCCCTACCGTTATCATAACAATAACAACAGGTGCCATGAAGGCAAATATTGCAAAATAGATATTCATAACTCCTGGATGATCACGTTATTTAGATGGAGAAGGCCTTGCTTTAATACGGCATATGTTTTGCGCAATAAAATTGGAAATGGACGCAAGCGCGTAAGGCTATAGTTTACATTATACAACGCAATAGAACAATCATTCCAAATGGAAGAGAGAAATTCAATTTGTAACGAAATTAAATTTAGGTCTAAACGATAATCCGATCATGAAAATGCACACACCCCTTTCAGAGTGTTTGCCAGATTATGCGCTTGATAGGCTACTCCCGCCTCTTGATAGATTTCTCCCGCCCTCCTTTACGGAATCGCATCAACCTTGGACACGGTGCCACGCTTCAGGGATTTCGGTCTCTGCTGGTACACTGCAATATAATGGGGCGGGGGTAAGGGCTACAGTAGTCAGAGCATGTGTAGCCTAATAAACCATGTTAAAGTGGCCTCAGGTAAATGTATATTTTACATAATAAATTACTGCTGTAAAAAAAATGGTAAACAGGACATGCCTGTTTACCACTGTCAAGTGGGATTGCAAATGTTCGTAAATGCTTTACAAAACGTACTTGGGTCTTTGGCCCATTTATTAACAGCAAAGATAACATATTTTGTAGTGATCATCACTATATGAGTCATTTTCACAATTCCCACCGGGTGAGTTAACCCTATTAGCGCGATGGTGTTTGCCTTTCAATCCAGCGACCCAGGTTCTCTTCCCTGCCCCACCGACGTGTGAAGAGGCGGAGAAGTAAACAACTGGAAGGTGCATTCAGAGGGGGCAGTGTCGCGATTCTTGCTATATGAGCCACTTTACAAGTCCCATCAAGTGGGTCAACCCATAGAGATGTATAGAGGACTCTAATGCCCAAAAGTCCATTTTAGCATCAAATCAAACTTTATTTGTCACATGCGCCGAATACAACAACTGTAGACCTTACCATGAAATGCTTACTTACAATCCCTTAACCAACAGTGCAGTTCAAGAAGAGTTAAGAAAATATTTACCAAATAAACTAAAGTAAAAAATACAAAATAATAAAAAGTAACACAATAACATAACAATAGTGAGGCTATATACACAGGTACCGGTACCAAGTCAGTGTGCAGGAGTACAGGTTAGTTGAGGTAATAGGTACATGTAGTTATGGGGGACCCATGACAAATCTTTTGTCTCCTGAGGGGGAGACTGAAAAGAGGGGACAACTGTTTTGGTGTGTTTGGACCATGATAGTTTGTTGGTGATGTAGACTCCAAGGAACTTGAATCTCTCGACCCGCTCCACTACAGCCTCGTTAATGTTAATGGAGGCCTGTTCGGCCCGCCTTTTCCTGTAGTCCACGATCAGCTCCTTTGTCATACTCACATTGAGGGAGAGGTTGTTGTCCTGGCACCACACTGCCAGTTCTCTGACCCCCTCCCTATGGGCTGTCTAATCGTTGTCGGTGATCAGGCCTACCCCTGTTGTGTTGGAGTCGTGTTTGGCCATGCAGTCATGGGTGAACAGGGAGTACAGGATTAGCCTACTAGTTCGTTTTTATTTTATTCATAAAACCTTTCATTCCATATAAATTCCTTAATCCACAAAACCTATTCACAAAGAAAACACAAACAAAGGAAAATGAAACAGCCATTTATTAATGTAGAATCTACAGTATATTATAATACTGTAAGCCTCTCAACTGCGGTTGATTTGGTCATTGATTTTCTTAATTTTAGGCTGAAAGGAAGCATGTCCTTTTGTGTTTTGTATTTTTAATTTATTTTCCTGGTTTTTGTGTTTTGGAATATCCGGTATCCCTGGGATATCATGCTGTCACAATATAAATTATGTAAGCACTTGTAGCCCAATTTTGATTCTGTAGAATCAATTGCGCATTGACTGGACAATCCAAATTACCATGGCAATTATGCATCACATTAGAAGTATTAATATGCAACATGCAGCAATCCAAGGTATTACTATCAACAGTGCTGCTGCGTTTATAGTACCCTATTCCCTGTGCATAACATTTGCAAAGGGAGATCTCATGGCTCACTGCCCTGTTTTCCCCATCTCTTAAACTAACCCTCAAAGCCTTTCAAATAATGTTGTTAAATAAAGCAAGGTACTGTACATAATGACTCAAACAAGCTCTAGGCCTAAACATAGGCAACAAAAATGTACATCCCACTCCTAGTTTGGATGTGCGTCCTGCGCATCAGACATGCTGGGCCAGCGCTAACCTACAGGCCGACTGTTTTTACAATAGATATGGGCCTATTAAAACATAGAATTTTAAAGAGAAAGCATGCTCCATGATCCGACAGGAAATAGGCCAATGGGAGTTTTTTTAATGCACTGGAGTTGAAAATACTACCAGTATATCCAGACACATTTTGATTAGCAAAATGGGGGAATTGCATTGCAATCATGCAGCACAATAGTAGGCCTAACTCTATTTCGATTGTAGAATGCGTTTTTTAATAGATATGGATAACATGGGTTCATGGTAGGCCTATCAAAACACACTCCACCAAGTCAGCGACACACGAGGGAGCAAGCGGCCATTTCGCACATCTTGCTGACTTAAGTAACGGTCATGAAAGCAAGTGCCATGATCCAAAGGGAAATATGGGATTTTTTTACATTCCTCCAGAGATGATAACATTGGTAGCCTATCCAGATATCAAACATCTGAACAGATACATATTTGATTTACAGGAGGGGAGAATTGCATTGAATCAAATTATTAATTTCAAATTATTTACCGCTCAGAAGGGCAGGGTGCACTAGTGTATTGTAATACACTGTACAAAGCATATGGAAGCATGCATTTTCCACTATAGAACACAGTTGCACATGCAAGGGATCCAATCAGGGTGATGTACTCCTTGAAGTCCACAGAACCGTCAGTGTTCTTTCTGGTCCAGCATTGTCATCATTCTGCTTATATCAATATAATATAGGAATACAAAACATTAGGATTGATGTATTTTGTTGTCATTCACACTTAATGATTGTCCCTCCACACAACATACAACCAAAACAGTCAAACACCCTTCTGCTCATGTCAAGAGAATGTGGGCATTGTCACGATCGTTGTAATGAGGAGACCAAGGCGCAGCGTGATATGCATACATTCTTCTTTTAATGAAGGAAGAACACTGAATAAACCAACAACACAAACGTGCCACTATACAAAACGAGTGCTGACAGGCACACATAGACAAGAACCAACAAAACCAAAAGACCCTAGACAAGCCAAACAAGCATACCCACCCTCGTCATACCCTGACCTAACCAAAATAATAACGAAAACAGAGATAACTTAAGGTCAGGGCGTGACAGGCATGGGATATAAGATCACAAGGAAGACACAATACATTAGGATTTCTGTATTTAACTGTTATTCGCACTGAATGGCTGAGACACCATGCAATATAGCAAGTCAGTCAAAGTTCAATAAACCTTTTTTATAGTGTATTTTTGATTAAAATCATGACACACTTAAAAGCTTTTACTGCAGTGGGCTAAAGCAGGATCATACAGAGTCTTTCTTGGTAGTCTTAAACAAATCTACCAAAGTATACACCTCACACACATGGTTATGGGCTTAAAAAAAAGAAGTCACCTGTACGATGTCAGATATAGAGTTGAAATGTATTATTTTGCATCCCAATATTACACTTTATATACCAAAACCGTTTGCTATAGAAACACTATATTTTTGTCGGTTTAAAAAAAGTAAAGTTTATTCATTAGGAAATTATGCAAAATATTAATAACATTGCACCCATGAAGCAACTAGCCATTTGACTGCGGGAAAGGGCTACATTGATGCTACAGAGCTTTTGTGTATAATTTCAGCCAGTAGTTTTGAAAATAGTGCTCACTAGACAAAATGGTCCCCAAAAATGTTGCACAATTGTGCGCTATGTCAAATCAAATCAAATTGTATTGGTCACATACACATTATTAGCAGATGTTACTGTGGGTGTAGTGAAATGCTTGTGTTCCTAGCTCCAAATGTGCAGTAGTATCTAACAATTTACAACAATACACACAAATCTAAAAGTAAAGGAATGGATTTAAGAAATATATAAATATTAGGACGATCAATGGCATTGACTAAAGTAGAATAGAATACAGTATTTACATATTGTCACGTCCTGGCCTTAGTATTGTGTGTTTTCTTTATTATTTTGGTCAGGCCAGGGTGTGACATGGGTGATTTATGTGTCTTGTCTTGTTTAGGGGTTTATTAGATTTATGGGGTTGTGTGTAGTATAGTAGTCTAGGAAAGTCTATGGTTGCCTGGAGTGGTTCTCAATCAGAGGCAGGTGTTTATCGTTGTCTCTGATTGGGAACCATATTTAGGCAGCCATATTCTTTGAGTGCTTTGTGGGTGATTGTTCCTGTCTCTGTGTTAGTTTGCACCAGATAGGCTCAGTCACTTTGGATTTTCTTTTTTCATTGTTTTGGAAGAGAAGAGAACGAGCGCCATTCTCCTTGCGGAGATGGTGCTAAATACATCAACACGGTCGGTCCCTGGGATTGGGCTGGCCAATACGATTCGTTTTGCTTGGAAGGAAAAGGAGTTGGAGCCTTTAGGACGGGAAACTTTTGGAAGGATAATATTGATGGGGATTCTAAAGCTGACGGTGAAGGACGTGTTTTGTTTCCAAGGCAACTCGTTGGAGGGAGCATACGACGTGGCACTATATACAGAGGAGAAACACGATGATATCCTGAGAAGGGCAAGAGCAGTGGGAGGCGAGAGGCCGATGAGCCACTATGAAATAACAAGCCTGGCGAAGAATAACTTTAGGGTTGTAACGGTCAACATTTACAACCCATACGTTAAGGATGAAGAGGTGAGGGCCTTTCTGGGGAGATACATGGATAACGTCTCCTCAGCAAGGCACCTCAAAGACTCCCTTGGGTTTTGGAATGGGAGGAGAGGCTTCCAGGCCCTCCTCAGAGAGGACCCAAAGGGACATGGTGGCTACCTCCATCCTCCTGCTATGTTCTCCCTAGGGGCTGACAGGGGGACGTTGTTTTATACACGTCAGCCCCCATTTTGCAGGCGCTGTATGGCCTACGGCCACATATTCGCCTCGTGCAGCACAAGAAAATGCAGATTTTGTGGATCTGAGGAACACGAGGCGAAGGATTGTGACAAGCCTAAGGCGTGCCACGGGTGTGGCTCGTCAGCACACCTGTGGCGGGGGTGCCCGGCTCGTCAGAGGTCATATGCGTCTGCGGCTGGGGGGGGAGCAGGAGCGGGGGATGGGGGAAGAAGAGGGGGGGAAGGAAGCAAGCCTCATGACCAGAGTACAGGTCCAGAGGGGAAGGCCGCAAGGAAGGAGGAGGAGCAAGAAGCGGCGGATGGAAGAGAGAAGGAAACGGAAGGCACGGGAGTAGGAGAACCAGGAAAAGCGGCGGAAGAAGGCAACCGAGTGGAGGAGCATGAGAGAGAAGAAAGCGAGGGAGGAGTGTTGGAGAAGGAGACGGTGGAAGAGCAAGTGGACTGGGGGGAAAGTGCCCTGGTGGAAGAGATGAGGGGTATGGTGGAGGAGCTGGTGGGGGGGGGGGGGTGGTATCTCTCCACTACCGCCATCACCAAAGAAGAGAATGAAGAGGAGGGTGCGATTGGCCGACAGTGAGAGGGAGGGGATGGCCAAGAGAGTGATGGGGGTGGGAGAAACCTCTGGGTTGCTGCTGGTTTCCCCAGGCCCTCAACTTCTGTTGGGTGGGGACACACCTAACAAGACTCAGGACTGGGTACAGGAGGAGGTGGGGAGTTTTTTGTTTGGGGACTCAGCCTCCCCGATTTTTTTTCCAATCCAGCTGCAGCACTGGGGAGGGGGAGGATTGTGGGGGTAGACCCAGGGTGCAGGGCACCCCGGAGCCAAACACTATTCCTGCATCCTGGGTTGGTGAGATGGAGGAAGTGGGGGGGATGTCGGGAGTACGGATGGTGTTTTCACCGGTAGATATGGAGCAGGGGAGCATCGGGTGAGTCTCCTGTTTTTGTTTTTTTCTGTCTGGGTTTAGAATTTGAGTGTATTACATGATTTTATTTGATTCTTTCATGGGGTCTAATTTTACTTTTGTTACTTTAAATGTAAGGGGTTTAAGGGATTTTGTTAAGAGGAGGGCGGTATTTAGTTATTTGGAGGGTGTGGGGTTTGATTTTTGTTTTTTACAGGAGGTTCACCTGAGGGATGGAGGGGATGTTAGTAGGTTTAAGAGGGAGTGGGACAAGGGGGAGTCGGTTTGGGGTATTGGGGGGGTGCACTCATCGGGGGTAGGGATTTTGTGTGGGCACAGGGAGGTAAAAGTGGAGGATTCTTTTGTGGTAATGCAGGGGAGGGTTATAGGGGTGGATGTCACGATAAGGGATTGTAAATTTAGATTAGTGGTGGTGTATGGGCCACAGGTGGTGGCAGACAGGAGGGAGATGGTGGACTGTCTGACGCCCCTGTGTGTCACAAATAGGAAATTAGTGATAGGGGGGGATTTTAATACAGATTTAGGAATAGGGGGGGATAGCAGTGCAGGCGCCATTACCAGGCTAATGGCTTGCCATGGTCTGGTTGATGGTGGTCTGCACACTACTCCGAAAATGGCCGGTCCTACAGGGGGGTTGAGCGGAGGCTCGACTATATTTTTGTACCCAGGTCTTTGGGTAAGTTGTCTGGGCGGCTGTTGCCTGTTTTCTTTTCGGATCACGACGGGGTGCTCCTGCAGGTGGGGTCTCCAGTCTGCCTCTTTGGTAGGGGGTACTGGAAGTTAGATCGGGATGTGCTGGAGGAGCAGGCTTTTGTTGACAGGTTTTATGATTTCTTTTGGAGGCTTGAAGGCCTCCGGTCCATGTGCGAGGGGGTGTTAGAGTGGTGGGAATTAGTTAAGGTGAGGATTAGGGCTTTTATAATAGGGTATTGCAAGAGGAAAAAAAGGGAGGAGAGGAGGGAGGTGGATCGTATCCAAAGGTTAATTGAACTCGAGTATGAGGCAGGCAACCTCGGCGGGTCGTTTGACTGGGAGAGATCCGCTACCCTAAAGGCGCAGCTCAGGGAGTTGCAGGAGCGGAAGGCTCGAGCTTTCCTGGAGCGTGCGCATAGTGGCTTTCTAGAACACAATGAGACTTGTTCCGCTATGTTCTTTAAGTCGGTTAGGGCCAGACAGAGTAGGAAGGTAATGCATGGCATTAGGGAAGAAAATGGTAGTATAGTTAGAGAACCAGAGGATATGGTCAGGGTGACAACTGATCATTTCCAAGGTTTATTTAAGGAAAGGGAAATAGATGTAGAGCAGGGAAATGTGTTTTTAGAACACTTGTCCAGGCGGTTGCCGGAGGACATTAGAGAAGTGATGGAGGCCCAGATTTCACTAGAAGAGGTTGAGAGCGCTCTTAGGAGGATGGGAAAAGGGAAGGTGCCTGGGATGGATGGGCTGCCGGCTGAGTTTTATCTCAAGTTTTGGGGTATACTTGGACCAGTGGTCCTCGAAGTCTTGAAGGCCATCCTTGAGACGGGGGTCCCGGGGGGATCAATGGCTGTTGGTGTGCTGTCACTTTTATATAAGAAGGGGGAAGTAACAGACCTTGGCAACTGGCGGCCATTGACCATGCTGTGCGTAGATTACAAGCTACTTGCAAAGGTTTTAGCAGACCGGTTGCGCACAGCCCTTCCCTACGTCGTTCACGAGGATCAGACGTGCGGGGTAGAGCGCCGCTCTATTAGATGGAACCTACAGTTAATCAGGGACTCCATCGCTTGGGTTGAAGATAGAGGACTGCCTTTAATGGTAGCAGCGCTAGATCAGGCGAAAGCCTTTGATCGCGTGAATAGATCCTTTTTATTCAGAGTGTTAGGTCGATTAGGATTTGGGGAGAAGTTCATAGGATGGATTCGTACATTATATGTCGGAGCGGGGTGCCGAGTTAGTGTAAATAGTCACTTGGGTGACGTTTTTGACCTCTCGTCTGGGGTCAGGCAGGGGTGCCCACTCTCGGCTCTCCTCTTCGTTCTGTACATGGAGCCTCTGGGGGCTGCCATTAGGGCAGACACAGGGGTGGAAGGCTTGTTGATCCCTGGAGGTGGTGGGCTGCGTGTTAAGATGACGCAGTACGCCGACGACACTTCCTTGCTGCTGTGCAAGGACTCGTGCCTGACAAGGTCCCTTGCCATCTTTGGGGATTTCACCCGAGCGTCGGGAGCGGTTCTGAACCATGCAAAGTCTTCCGTCAAGTTTTTCGGTAGATGGCGCGGTAGAACGGATGTGCCCGGGGGGTTATCTCTCTGTGAGGGGGCCCTGAGGATTCTCGGGGTCCATTTTGAGACCTCCGGCTCAGCGACGCTGAACTGGAACATGCGTATCGCAGTGGTACAGAGGAAGCTAGCAATGTGGAAGGCTAGGTATTTGTCTTTTATGGGCAAAGTCCTGGTCCTAAAGGTGGATGTGTTGCCGTCTCTTTTGTATTTGGCGTACATCTACCCATTGCCGGCTTGTCTGAGGAGGCCTCTAGTGAGGCTTGTGTTTCAGTTCATGTGGAGTGGCAGGTGCGAGTGGGTCGCCAGGGCGCGCATGATCTGTCCCATCGGGGAGGGAGGTAGGGGGGTACCACATTTCCCCCTCAAGCTGGACACAATTTTTGTTTCTTTCTTGTTAACGGAGCTTGCTCATCCAGTGATACACCCATCCGGTTACCTCCTGCGGGTGTTCTTCTCATATCAGGCGAGAAGCATAATGGTGTGGTCTAACACGGGTCCTCGGGCAGAACAGCTGCCGTGGCACTTTGGTCATGCGGCCAAGTGGCTGCGTGCGCACCCTGAGGTTGAAGTTGCCCGAGTAGGTTTAGATCACAGGCACCTGTACGAGGAGGCCAGAAAGGCAGGGAGTCCGGTGCCTGTAGTGGGCATCTCGGAAGTGGTCTGGGAGGGAGTGCAGACGCGGGGTCTGGACAACAGGCTCAAGGACCTGAATTGGTTGAGCCTCCATAGGTGCTTGCCGGTACGTTCCATCATGTACCGGTATAGTTTGGTGCAATCCCCCACCTGTCCAAGATCCTCTTGTGGCAGGGAGGAGACTGTGCGCCATGTCTTTTGGGACTGTGCCTTTGCCGGAGTAGTATGGTCTAGGGCACGGGTGTTGTTAGGTTTGGTAAGGGGGGATTTTGTATTGACGTGGGCCAGGTTAGAGAGAGGTGTAGGGAGAGCGAGAGGGACGGATAGGGACAGGTTTCTGCTCTGGCTTCTCATGAGTCTCTTTAAACGGGGGCTGTGGGAAGCCAGGCAGAACATGGAAGACAGGGAGAGATTGGGGGGTGGAAGGGATAGTGAGGAGGGTGGAAGGAGATTTGAGGGGGAGGATGAAGAGGGAGGAGAGGAAGTGGGGGCAGCATGCTGCTCGGGAGAGGTGGAAGGGGGGTTTAGGGCTGGGTGTCATTTAGATTTGTAAGGGGATAGATTAGGGATGGGGAGATAGGGAAAGGTATTTTGTAGGGTGACGGGAGGGAAGATGCTCCCCTGAGGTTTTGTTTGGGGTTTATGTTTAGTTAAATTAGTTAAACTAAAATACCATTATTTGAGTATGTATGAAAATTATGAGTTGTAAAGAATGAATGGTATTGAAGATAATAAATTATTTTTTATTTAAAAAAAAAGATAGGCTCAGTCACTTTGGTTTTTATTTTTTCCTTGTTTTGGAAGAGAAGAGAACGAGCACCATTCTCCTTGCGAAGATGGTGCTAAATACATCAACACGGTCGGTCCCTGGGATTGGGCTGGCCAACACGATTCGGTTTGCTTGGAAGGAAAAGGAGTTGGAGCCTTTAGGACGGGAAACTTTTGGAAGGATAATATTGATGGGGATTCTAAAGCTGACGGTGAAGGACGTGTTTTGTTTCCAAGGCAACTCGTTGGACGGAGCATACGACGTGGCACTATATACAGAGGAGAAACACGATGATACCCTGAGAAGGGCAAGAGCAGTGGGAGGTGAGAGGCCGATGAGCCACTATGAAATAACAAGCCTGGCGAAGAATAACTTTAGGGTTGTAACTGTCAACATTTACAACCCATACGTTAAGGATGAAGAGGTGAGGGCCTTTCTGGGGAGATACATAGATAACGTCTCCTCAGCAAGGCACCTCAAAGACTCCCTTGGGTTTTGGAATGGGAGGAGAGGCTTCCAGGCCCTCCTCAGAGAGGACCCAAAGGGACATGGTGGCTACCTCCATCCTCCTGCTATGTTATCCCTAGGGGCTGACAGGGGGACGTTGTTTTATGCACGTCAGCCCCCATTCTGCAGGCGCTGTATGGCCTACGGCCACATATTCGCCTCGTGCAGCACAAGAAAATGCAGATTTTGTGGATCTGAGGAACACGAGGCGAGGGATTGTGACAAGCCTAAGGCGTGCCACGGGTGTGGCTCGTCAGCACACCTGTGGCGGGGGTGCCCGGCTCGTCAGAGGTCATATGCGTCTGCGGCTGGGGGGGGAGCAGGAGCGGGGGATGGGGGAAGAAGAGGAGGGGAAGGAAGCAAGCCTCATGACCAGAGTACAGGTCCAGAGGGGAAGGCCGCAAGGAAGGAGGAGGAGCAAGAAGCGGCGGATGGAAGAGAGAAGGAAACGGAAGGCACGGGAGTAGGAGAACCAGGAAAAGCGGCGGAAGAAGGCAACCGAGTGGAGGAGCATGAGAGAGAAGAAAGCGAGGGAGGAGTGTTGGAGATGGAGACGGTGGAAGAGCAAGTGGAGTGGGGGGAAAGTGCCCTGGTGGAAAAGATGAGGGGTATGGTGGAGGAGCTGGCGGGGGGGAGGGTGGTATCTCTCCACTGCCGCCATCCCCAAAGAATTGGCCGACAGTGAGAGGGAGGGGATGGCCAAGAGAGTGATGGGGGTGGGAGAAACCTCTGGGTTGCTGCTGGTTTCCCCAGGCCCTCAACTTCTGTTGGGTGGGGACACACCTAACAAGACTCAGGACTGGGTACAGGAGGAGGTGGGGAGTTTTTTGTTTGGGGACTCAGCCTCCCCGATTTTTTTCCAATCCAGCTGCAGCACTGGGGAGGGGGAGGATTGTGGGGGTAGACCCAGGGTGCAGGGCACCCCGGAGCCAAACACTATTCCTGCATCCTGGGTTGGTGAGATGGAGGAAGAGGGGGGTGATGTCGGGAGTACGGATGGTGTTTTCACCGGTAGATATGGAGCAGGGGAGCATCGGGTGAGTCTCCTGTTTTTTTCTTTTTCTGTCTGGGTTTAGAATTTGAGTGTATTACATGTTTTTATTTTTATTATTTCATGGGGTCTAATTTTACTTTTGTTAGTTTAAATGTAAGGGGTTTAAGGGATTTTGTTAAGAGGAGGGCGGTTTTTAGTTATTTGGAGGGTGTGGGGTTTGATTTTAGTTTTTTACAGGAGGTTCACCTGAGGGATGGAGGGGATGTTAGTAGGTTTAAGAGGGAGTGGGACAAGGGGGAGTCGGTTTGGGGTATTGGGGGGGTGCACTCATCGGGGGTAGGGATTTTGTGTGGGCACAGGGAGGTAAAAGTGGAGGATTCTTTTGTGGTAATGCAGGGGAGGGTTATAGGGATGGATGTCACGATAAGGGATTGTAAATTTAGATTAGTGGTGGTGTATGGGCCACAGGTGGTGGCAGACAGGAGGGAGATGGTGGACTGTCTGACGCCCCCGTGTGTCACAAATAGGAAATTAGTGATAGGGGGGGATTTTAATACAGATTTAGGAATAGGGGGGATAGCAGTGCAGGCGCCATTGCCGGGCTAATGGCTTGCCATGGTCTGGTAGATGGTGGTCTGCACACTACTCCGAAAATGGCCGGTCCTACATGGCGCAACTCCAGGGGGGTTGAGCGGAGGCTCGGCTATATTTTTGTACCCAGGTCTTTGGGTAAGTTGTCTGGGCGGCTGTTGCCTGTTTTCTTTTCGGATCACGACGGGGTGCTCCTGCAGGTGGGGTCGCCAGTCTGCTTCTTTGGTAGGGGGTACTGGAAGTTAGATCGGGATGTGCTGGAGGAGCAGGCTTTTGTTGACGGGTTTTATGGTTTCTTTTGGAGGCTTGAAGGCCTCCGGTCCATGTGCGGGGGGGTGTTAGAGTGGTGTGAATTAGTTAAGGTGAGGATTAGGGCTTTTAAAATAGGGTATTGCAAGAGGAAAAAAAGGGAGGAGAGGAGGGAGGTGGATCGTATCCAAAGTTTAATTGATCTCGAATACGAGGCAGGCAACCTCGGCAGGTCTTTTGACTGGGAGAGATCCGCAACCCTAAAGGCGCAGCTCAGGGAGTTGCAGGAGCAGAAGGCTCGAGCTTTCCTGGAACGTGCGCATAGTGGCTTTCTAGAACATAATGAGACTTGTTCTGCTTTGTTCTTTAAGTCAGTTAGGGCCAGACAGAGTAGGAAGGTAATGCATGGCGTTAGGGAAGAAAATGGTAGTATAGTTAGAGAACCAGAGGATATGGTCAGGGTGACAACTGATCATTTCCAAGGTTTATTTAAGGAAAGGGAAATAGATGTAGAGCAGGGAAATGTATTTCTAGAACACTTGTCCAGGCGGTTGCCGGAGGACATTAGAGAAGTGATGGAGGCCCAGATTTCACTAGAAGAGGTTGAGAGCGCTCTTAGGAGGATGGGAAAAGGGAAGGTGCCTGGAATGGATGGGCTGCCGGCTGAGTTTTATACCCCAAGTTTTGGGGTATACTTGGACCAGTGGTCCTCGAAGTATTGAAGGCCATCCTTGAGACGGGGGTCCCGGGGGGATCAATGGCTGTTGGTGTGCTGTCACTTTTATATAAGAAGGGGGAAGTAACAGACCGTGGCAACTGGCGGCCGTTGACCATGCTGTGTGTAGATTACAAGCTACTTGCAAAGGTTTTAGCAGACCGGTTGCGCACAGCCCTTCCCTACGTCGTCCATGAGGATCAGACGTGCGGAGTAGAGGGCCGCTCTATTAGATGGAACCTACAGTTAATCAGGGACTCCATCGCTTGGGTTGAAGATAGAGGACTGCCTTTAATGGTAGCAGCGCTAGATCAGGCGAAAGCCTTTGATCGCGTGAATAGATTATTTTTATTCAGAGTGTTAGGTCGATTAGGATTTGGGGAGAAGTTCATAGGATGGATTCGTACATTATTTTTTTTCAGAGCGGGATGCGAGTTAGTGTAAATAGTCACTTGGGTGACGTTTTTGACCTCTCGTCTGGGGTCAGGCAGGGGTGCCCACTCTCGGCTCTCCTCTTCGTTCTGTACATGGAGCCTCTGGGGCCTGCCATTAGGGCAGACACAGGGGTGGAAGGCTTGTTGATCCCTGGAAGTGGTGGGCTGCGTGTTAAGATGACGCAGTACACCGACGACACTTCCTTGCTGCTCTGCAAGGGCTCGTGCCTGACAAAGTCCCTTGCCATCTTTGGGGATTTCACCCGAGCGTCGGGAGCAGTTCTGAACCATGCAAAGTCTTCCGTCAAGTTTTTCGGAAGATGGCGCGGTAGAACGGATGTGCCCGGGGGGTTATCTCTCTGTGAGGGGGCCCTGAGGATTCTCGGGGTCCATTTTGAGACCTCCGGCTCAGCGACGCTAAACTGGAACATGCGTATCGCAGTGGTACAGAGGAAGCTAGCAATGTGGAAGGCTAGGTATTTGTCTTTTATGGGCAAAGTCCTGGTCCTAAAGGTGGATGTGTTGCCGTCTCTTTTGTATTTGGAGTACATCTACCCATTGCCGGCTTGTCTGAGGAGGCCTCTAGTGAGGCTTGTGTTTCAGTTCATGTGGAGTGGCAGGTGCGAGTGGGTCGCCAGGGCACGCATGATCTGTCCCATTGGGGAGGGAGGTAGGGGGGTACCACATTTCCCCCTCAAGCTGGACACAATTTTTGTTTCTTTCTTGTTAACGGAGCTTGCTCATCCAGTGATACACCCGTCCGGTTACCTCCTGCGGGTGTTCTTCTCGTATCAGGCGAGAAGCGTAATGGTGTGGTCTAACACGGGTCCTCGGGCGGAACAGCTACCGTGGCACTTTGGTCATGCGGCCAAGTGGCTGCGTGCGCACCCTGAGGTTGAAGTTGCCCGAGTAGGTTTAGATCACAGGCACCTGTACGAGGAGGTCAGAAAGGCAGGGAGTCCGGCGCCTGTAGTGGGCATCTCGGAAGTGGTCTGGGAGGGAGTGCAGGCGTGGGGTCTGGACAACAGGCTCAAGGACCTCAATTGGTTGAGCCTCCATAATTGCATCATGTTCCATCATGTACCGGTATAGTTTGGTGCAATCCCCCACCTGTCCAAGATCCTCTTGTGGCAGGGAGGAGACTGTGCGCCATGTCTATTGGGACTGTGCCTTTGCCGGAGTAGTATGGGCTAGGGCACGGGTGTTGTTAGGTTTGGTAAGGGGGGATTTTGTATTGACGTGGGCCAGGTTAGAGAGAGGTGTAGGGAGAGCGAGAGGGACGGATAGGGACAGGTTTCTGCTCTGGCTTCTCATGAGTCTATTTAAACGGGGGCTGTGGGAAGCCAGGCAGAACATGGTGAAGACAGGGAGAGATTGGGGGGTGGAAGGGATAGTGAGGAGGGTGGAAGGAGATTTGAGGGGGAGGATGAAGAGGGAGGAGAGGAAGTGGGGGCAGCATGCTGCTCGGGAGAGGTGGAAGGGGGGTTTAGGGCTGGGTGTCATTTAGATTTGTAAGGGGATGGATTAAGGACGGGGAGATAGGGAAAGGTAGTTTGTAGGGTGACGGGGAGGGAAGATGCTCCCCTGAGGTTTTGTTTGGGGTTTATGTTTAGATAAATTAGTTAAATTAAAATACCATTATTTGAGTATGTATGAAAATTATGAGTTGTAAAGAATGAATGGTATTGAAGATACCAGTTTTTCATGGTTCTTGTTTTTGTATATTGTTTGTAGTTTCAGCTTTCATTAAAGATGTTTATGAATAACCATGCTGCATTTTGGTCCTCCTCTCTTTCGACAGAAGAAAGCCATAACACATATGAGATGAGTAAAGCAATATGTACACATTATTAAAGTGACTAGTGTTCCATTATTAAAGTGGCCAGTGATTCCATGTCTATGTATATTAGGGCAGCAGCCTCTAAGGTGCAGGGTTGAGTAACTGGGTGGTGGCCGGCTAGTGACGGCTATTTAACAGTCTGATGGCCTTGAGATAGAAGCTGTTTTTCAGTCTCTCGGTCCCAGCTTTGGTGCACCTATACTGACCTCGCCTTCTGGATGATGGTGACCATTCCGTGGTTCGGGTGGTTGATGATCTTTTTGGCCTCCCTGTGACATCAGGTGCTGTCCTGGAAGGCAGGCAGTGTGCCCCCGGTGATGTGTTGGGCAGACCGTACCAACCTCTGGAGAGCCCTGCAGTTGTGGGCGGTGCAGTCGCCGTACCAGGCAGTGATACAGCCCGACATGATGCTCTCAATTGTGCATCTCCAAAAGTTTGTGAGGGTCTCAGAGACCAAGACAAATTTCTTCAGCCTCCTGAGGACGAAGAGGCCCTGTTGAGCCGCCTTCGCCATGATCAGCTCCTTCATTTTGTTGACGTTGAGGGAGAGGTTATTTTCCTGGCACCATTCCACCAGGGCCCTCACCTCCTCCCTGGAGGCTGTCTCGTCATTGTTGGTAATCAGGCCTATTACTGTTGTGTCGTCTGCAAACTTGATGATTGAGCTGGAGGCGTGCGTTGCCACGCTTTCATGGGTGTACAGGGAGTACAGGATTGGGCTGAGCATGCACCCTTGTGTGGCCCCTGTGTTGAGGACCAGCAAAGTGGAGATGTTCTCTCCTACCTTCACCACCTGGTGGCGGCCTGTCAGTAAGTCCAGGACCCAGTTGCACAGGTTGGGGTTCAGACTCAGGGCCCCGAGCTTAATGATGAGCTTGGAGTGTACTATGGTGTTGAATGCTGAGCTATAGCCAATGAACAACATTCTTATATAAGTATTCCTTGTGTCTAGATGTAATAGGGTAGTGTACAGTGCGATGGCGATTTCATCGTCTGTGGCTTTATTGGGGCGGTAAGCAAATTGAAGTGGGTCTAGGGTGTCAGATAAGGTTGGGGCGGCAGGTAGGCTAGTGGTTAGAGCGTTTGGCCAGTAACCAAAAAGTTACTGGATCAAATCCCTGAGCTGACAAGGTTAAAATATGTTGTTCTGCCCCTGAGCAAGGCAGTTAACCCACTGTTGCCTGTGTGCAGTGGATGTTGATTATGGCAGGCCCCTGCACCTCTGATTCTGAGCGGTTGGGTTAAATGTGGAAGACACATTTCAGTTGAACAAATGACTCCCCTGTTCCCTAAAGGTAGAGGTGATATGATCCTTAACTAACCTCTCAAAGCACTTCATGATGACAGAAGCTAAGGGTCGATAGTCATTTAGTTCAGTTACCTTTTGCTTTCTTGGGTACAGAAACAATGATGGACATCTTGAAGCAAGTTGGGAGAGCAGACTGGGATAGGAAAATAATATATCCGTAAACACTCCAGCCATCTGGTCTGTGTATGCTCTGAGACCGCCATTATGGATGCCGTTTGGGCCGGCAAGCCTTGCGAGGGTTAACACGCTTAAATGTCTTACTCACATCGGCCACAGAGAAGGAGAGCCCACAGCCCTTGGGTGCGGGCTGCGTTGGTGGCACTGTGTTATCCTCAAAGAAGGCAAAAGTGTTTAGCTTGTCCAGGAGCAAGAAGTTGGTGTCCACGACGCGGCTGGTTTTCCCTTTGTAATCCGTGATTGTCTGTAGACCCTGCCACAAACTCAGCAAAAAAATAAACGTCCTCTCACTGTCAACTGTGTTTATTTTCAGCAAACTTAATGTGTAAATATTTGTATGAACATAACAAGATTCAACAATTGACACAAACTGAACAAGTTCCACAGACATGTAACTAACAGAAATGAAATAATGTGTCCCTGAACAAATGGGGATCAAAATCAAAAGTAACAGTCAGTATCCGGTGTGGCCACCAGCTGCATTAAGTACTACAGTGCATCTCTTCCTCATGGACTGCACCAGATTTGCCAGTTCTTGCTGTGAGATGTTACCCCACTCTCCCAACAAAGGCACCTGCAAGTTCCCGGACATTTCTGGGGGGAATGGCCCTTGCCCTCACCCTCCAATCCAACAGGTCCCAGACGTGCTAAATGGGCTCTTCGCTGGCCATGGCAGAACACTGACATTCCTGTCTTGCAGGAAATCATGGACAGAACGAGCAGTATGGCTGGTGGCATTGTCATGCTGGAGGGTCATGACAGGATAAGCCTGCAGGAAGGGTACAACATGAGGGAGGAGGATGTCTTCCCTGTAACGCACAGCGTTGAGAATGCCTGCAATGACAAGCTCAGTCCGATGATGCTGTGACACACTGCCCCAGACCATGACGGACCCTCCACCTCCAAATCGATCCTGCTCCAGAGTACAGGCCTCGGTGTAATGCTCATTCCTTCGACGATAAACTTGAATCCGACCATCACCCCTGTTGAGACATAACAGCAATACACCAGTGAATAGCACTTTTTGCCAGTCTTGTCTGGTCCAGCGACGGGGGGTTTGTGCACATAGGCGATGTTGTAGCCGGTGATGTCTGATGAGGATCTGCCTTACAACAACAGGCCTACAAGCCCTCAGTCCAGCCTCATGGCCACATCTGCAGTCCTCATGCCTCCTTGCAGCACGACTAAGGCACATTTACGCAGATGAGCAGGGATCCCGGGCATCTTTCTTTTGGTGTTTTTCAGAGTCAGTCTTTAGTGTCCTAAGTTTTCATAGCTGTTACCTTAATTGCCTACTGTCTGCAAGCTGTTAGTGTCTCAAGGACCGTCCCACAGGTGCATGTTCATTAATTGTTTATGGTTCATTGAACAAGCATGGGAAACGGTGTTTAAACCTTTTACAATGAAGATCTGTGAAGTTATTTGGATTTTTATTAATTATCTTTGAAAGACAGGGTCCTGAAAATGGACGTTTCTTTTTTTGCTGGCGTTTACGTCTCGTGTCTGAGCCATTGAATTGCGACTCCACTTTGTCTCTGTACTGACATTTTGCCCTTTTGATTGCTTACGGAGACAACAACAACACTGTTTGTGTTCAACCATATTTCCAGTCAACTTGCCATGGTTAGATGCAGTGGTTCGCACTTTCAGTTTTGTGTGAATGCTGCCATCTATCCACAGTTTCTGGTTTGGGTAGTTTTTAATAGTCACAGTGGGATCAACATCTCCTATACACTTCCTGATGAACTCAGTTGCCGTGTCCGTTTATATCTCATTGTAGCAGTGGTCGATTGTTTTACCAGAGCAAGTAGTACAGTCAATGTGTTGATAGAACTTCGGTAGCGTTTTGCTCAAATATCATCCATATGATATCCTACATCCAGCCCAAAAAATTGTATGATATGATATGTACTTAAGCTCCCGGGCTACATCTTTAACAATAAAAGTTAGCGTTAGAAAAGCATTTTCTATCTCATAAAAGGGCGGACTTTTAAAAAAAGCATACTCAATGGGTACACTTCATTGAAAGTGCTTTTTAGTCCAGGACTATAGGCTTAATCTGTGTCCAGGAAACTGTCCCGATGTGTTGCAATGACTCACCCCAGCGATGTTGTGCAGCTCTGCCTTGATGAGGTTGGTTAGCTCTTTTTTGTTGAGGGTCTTAGCATCTCCACTACCAGCGTGCTTGTCGAATGTCATGATGAGAGCTCCCAGAGAGGCTTCCAGAGGTGTGGGCTGTGCCATGGTTTCTGAGGGTGATGGTGATCCGGGGGTAGAAACTATTATAAGTACTAGGCAAGTAGCTTACATGTGGAATGCCTTATGTTCTACATAGGAATGAAGAGGACTAAGTAAGTAAGTATGAAGTTGGTGAAAAGCAACTGCAACTGCAGTCGACTGCAGTCGAAACTTTATGACCTTTGATCACATGGTTTTTGTAGTGTTCATGCAGTCGCAAATTGGAAAATTTCCATCCCACACTTTGGAAGGTGCCACTCGAACGCGCCCAAAGACTCCCTTTTAATTCCTATTAATATAGCCTAAAGTGTAAAGAGTGATTTTCAGTCATTGTTCTCTTTTTTTTAAACTAGGTTACTACCATATTTTTGGGGGGCCGAGGTTGCGGATCTAAAGTTAACCGCCCCATTCTGCCCTCTTTGAAACCCTCTTCCCCAGAGCTAAAGATCCTAATCACGTTCTGCACCACGCATGTGTTATTTTATGCACACATTCTTTTTAGGCAGAGGCTTCAGGATCTGACTTTTCTGGGCCCTACTTCCTGGTAGCTGGGGGTCCCGGAGATCCTTGACATTGTGTGCATTCTCTGCTCTACTCGTATAGAGAACGTACAGTTATGAATAGAACTACTGTTCCCCGAATGAGGGAACGAGGTATAACGAGGTATATTGGGAGTCAACAACCAACCAAAACTGAAACTGTTCCCTTTCAGTCGGTCACACGGTATAACATATTATGGCGACATACAGTCGTGGCCAAAAGTTTTGATAATGACACAAATATTAAGTTCCACAAAGTTTGCTGCTTCAGTGTCTTTAGATATTTTTGTCAGATGTTACTATGGAATACTGCAGTATAATTACAAGCATTTCATAAGTGTCAAAGGCTTTTATTGACAATTACATGAAGTTGATGCAAAGAGTCAATATTTGCAGTGTTGACCCTTCTTTTTCAAGACCTCTGCAATCTGCCCTGGCATGATGTCAATTAACTTCTGGGCCGCATCCTGACTGATGGCAGCCCATTCTTGCATAATCAATGCTTGGAGTTTGTCAGAATTTGTGGGGTTTTGTTTGTCCACCTGCCTCTTGAGGATTGACCACAAGTTCTCAATGGGATTAAGGTCTGGGGAGTTTCCTGGCCCATGGACCCAAAATAATTGTCACGCCTTGGTCTTAGTATTTTGTGTTTTCTTTCTTTATTTGATCAGGCCAGGGTGTGACATGGGTTTATTTTGTGGTGTGTTTTTGTATTGGGGTTTTAGTAGGTATTGGGATTGTGGCTGAGTAGGGTTGTCTAGGAAAGTCTATGGCTGCCTGAGGCGGTTCTCAATCAGAGTCAGGTGATTATCGTTGTCTCTGATTGGGAACCATATTTAGGTAGCCCGGGGTTCACTGTGTGAGTGTGGGTGATTGTTCCTGTCTCTGTGTTATTGCACCAGTTTAGGCTGTTTCGGTTTTCACGTACGTTTATTGTTTTTTTTTGTATTTATCGTGTTTATTCTTCTATTAAACATGTATCGAATTAACCACGCTGCATTTTGGTCCGACTCTCCTTCAACGGAAGAAAACCGTAACAATAATGATGTTTTGTTCCCCCGAACTACTTAGTTATCACTTTTGCCTTATGACAAGGTGCTCCATCATGCTGCAAAAGGCATTGTTCATTGCCAAACTGTTCCTGGATGGTTGGGAGAAGTTGCTCTCGGAGGATGTGTTGGTACCATTCTTAATTCATGGCTGTGTTCTTAGGCAAAATTGTGAGTGAGCCCACTCCCTTGGCTGAGAAGCAACCCCACACATGAATGGTCTCAGGATACTTTACTGTTGGCATGACACAAGACTGATGGTAGCGTTCACCTTGTCTTCTCTGGACAAGTTTTTTTCTGGATGCCCCAAACAATCGGAAAGGGGATTAATCAGAAAAAATGACTTTACCCCAGTCCTCAGCAGTCCAATCCCTGTACCTTTACCTGTACCTGGAGAGAAGTGCCGTCTTTGCTGCCCTTCTTGACACCAGGCCATCCTCTGTACTGGTGGTGCCCCGATCCCGCAGTTGAATCAACATTAGGAGATGGTCTTGGTGCTTGCTGGACTTTTTGGGCGCCCTGAAGCCTTCTTCACAACAATTGAACCGCTCTCCTTGACGTTCTTCATGATCCGATAAATGGTTGATTTAGGTGCAATCTTACTGGCAGCAATGTCCTTGCCTGTGAAGCCCTTTTTGTGCAAAGCAATGATGACGGCACGTGTTTCCTTGCAGGTAACTATGGTTGACAGAGCAAGAACAATGATTCCAAGCCCCCCCCTCCTTTTGAAGCTTCCAGTCTGTTATTCGAACTCAATCAGCATGACAGAGTGATCTCCAGCCTTGTCCTCATCAACACTCACACCTGTGTTAATTTCTTGGTAACATGGGGGCAGTATTGAGTAGCTTGCCCCAGATGCTAACATATGCATATTATTAGTAGTATTGGATAGAAAACACTCTGAAGTTTCTAAAACTGTTTGGATGATGTCTATGAGTATAACAGAACTCATATGGCAGGCGAAAACCTGAGAAAAATCCAACCAGGAAGTGGGAAATCTGAGGCTTGTAGTTTTTTTTAACTCCGTCCCTATTGTAGATACAGTGGGATATTGGTTATGTTGCACTTCCTAAGGCTTCCACTAGATGTCAACCGTTTTTAGAAACTGGTTTGAGGATTCTACTATAAAGGAGGGGCTCATGAGAGCTGTTTAAGTAAGTGGTCTGGCAGAGTGCCTTGGGCTCGTGACGCGCGGTCACGAGAGAGTTAGCTCTCGTTCCATTACTTTTCTACAGACAAAGGAATTCTCCGGTTGGAACATTATTGAACATTTATGTTAAAAACATCCTAATGATTGATTCTATACTTAGTTTGACAAGTTTCTACGGGCTGTAACGGAACTTTTTGAACTTTTCGTCCGACGTTCGGCGCGACCTGAACACGCTTTTGGAATTGTTTACCAAACGCCCTAACAAAAGAAGATATTTGGACACAACTGATGGACATTATCGAACAAATCAAACATTTATGGTGGAACTGGGATTCCTGGGAGTGCATTCTGAAGTTAAGTGAATATTTATAATGCTATTTCTCACTAATGTTGACTACCCAATATGGCGGATATCTTTTTGGCTGCTTTGTTGTCTGAACGCTGTACTCAGATTATTGCATGGTTTGCTTTTTCCGTAAAGTTTCTTTGAAATCTGACACAGCGGTTGCATTAAGGAGGAGTAATTCCATGTGTAATACTTGTGTTCTCATCAACATGTATGATGAGTATTTCTGTAACTTGATGTGGCTCTCTGCAAAATCAATGCATGTTTTAGAACTATTGAACGTAACGCGGCAATGTAAAATTAGATTTTTTTTAAATATGCACTTTAGCAACCAAATCATACATGTACTGTATAACATGAAGTTCTATGAGTGTCATCTGATGAAGATCATCAAAGGTTAGTGATTCACTTTATCTCTATTTGTGCTTTTTGTGACTCCTCTCTTTGGCTGGAAAAATGGCTGGATTTTTCTGAGACTGACCCAACATAATCGTTTGTGGTGCTTTCACTGTAAAGCATTTTTTAAATCAGACACTGTGGCTGGAGTAACGAGAATTCTATCTTTAAAATGGTGTAAGATACTTGTATGCTTGAGGAATTTTAATTTTGAGATTTTTGTTGTTTTGAATTTGGCGCCCTGCACTTTCACTGGCTGTTGGCGAGGTGGAACGCTAGCGTATCTCAGAGAGGTTAACAAGAGAATCACTGACATGATGTTAGCTGGTCCTTTTGTGGCAGGGCTGAAATGCAGTGGAAATGCTTTTCGGTGATTCAGTTCATTTGCATGGCAAAGAGGGACTTTACAATTAATAGCAATTCATTAGATCACTCTTCATAACATTCTGGAGTATATGCAAATTGCCATCATACAAACTGAGGCAGCAGACTTTGTAAAAATGAATATTTGTGCCATTCTCAAAACTTTTGGCCACGATTGTACAATCACGCCCCAAGCTGGCTCAGAGGGTACCAAACTAGGAGGTCCCCGGCAGCACAAGCACACACTAGTTCCTTCTCCATGGTGGCCTGGATCAGATTCACCGGAGGAAACGCATAGAGCAGGGTTCGAGGTCACGGATAAGCCAAAAGCATCCATTCCCAACAGAGCGCCCAGATCCCTCATTGAGAAGAACAGACGATCTACGTCAGCATTGCCAAAAAGGATATCTGGGCAACCACCGTGGGGTGCAGTCTCCAATCCGTAGAGATGGGACCCCCCCTGGAAAGTAGATCCGCACCCACGTTGAGAGATCTGGGAAGATACGTTGCCCTGAGCGACAGGAAATGCAGCCTGCTCCATATGAGCAGATCGAACAGGCAAGGTTTAGGAGAGACAAAGACCACGTCCCCCCGCCTGTGGGTGTACTCCACCGCCGTCCTGTTGTCGGACCTTACCAACACATTCTGTCCCCTTTACGCTGTTGACCAAATCCCTCTTTCCGTGTAGCCCACACACAGCGCTCCCCATCCCAATAAGGATGAGTCTGTTGTGATCACGATGCAGGACACTACCCAGCCCATGAGAACCCCCTGCAACAGCAGTTGCGGATTCCTCCAAGTAGTCAACGCACATAGGCACGACGGGGATACTTTGAGCAACCAATGGCAGCAGTGAGATGCATCCAGTAGTGTAATAAATCCCCCAGCGCTGAAACCGACACATCAACAGATGTCCCAGAGGCACCACAGCTATCATAGAGGAACCGTCCCAGACAGAGCCAGAATGCGACCCTCGTCTGTTGGGACAATAATGCATGATTCAGAATTGAGTCCAGTACAAGACCCAGAAACACGAAAAGGAGGAGGACGCACAGAGAACTGCATATTGTGCCCCCTCGTCACCGTCCTCATCACCCATGGTGAAACTGTGCATGCCCACCACTGGACAAAGCATACTGCCAGACTCCCATTCATTATGTTCTGAATGGACAGAGCACCACCCTAAGGACTGGGATAGAAAAAGAAAATGTAATTCTTGTTTTCACAACCTTGTGTCAAAATATTGAGCAGGAACTGTGTTTATCATTCTGCGAAAGAATCAGCTTTCACCCCACTCTCCTTTGACACAGCATGACATCTGTGCCAAGATGTTCACCGCTGCCCAGAAACACCAAGCCACCCCCTGGCCCAGGGCAATCCACCTCTGGCCTGGACCCTTTCCTTCACATCTCGGGAACTGCCGAGCCGCCCCTGCGATGGATTTTTATGGGAAAAGAACCCGTAGAGCTACATCCTGTTTTTGTTTCTCCTCGAAACGAGCCAAACAATATTGTTGGCAAAACTGGCTCGTCCAAATTCCCTTTCAGGAACTAAACCCTCAGCCTGGTACACTTTGTCCAGGTGATCTGCCGAGAACCAGCTCTGTTTATTCGGAAGCACCGTGCCAGGATTAGCCCCCTTGTTAGCCCCTGGAGCTAAGTATCTCGTCAGCTTTCCATCCATCTGCGGTATGCAAATGAGCCCTGCTGCCTCCATACCCTCTACATTCATAAACTCACCATAACCTGGTAGCACCAGCCTGGCTGAATAAGGAAAATCCCAGGTCGCCTTTAGCTCATCTGCAAAATCTTTAAACAGGGGTAAGTGTAACGGATGTGAAATGGCTAGCTAGTTAGCGGTGGTGCGTGCTAAATAGCGTTTCAATCGGTGACGTCACTTGCTCTGAGACCTTGAAGTAGTGGTTCCCCTTGCTCTGCAAGGGCCGCGGCTTTTGTGGAGCGATGGGTAACGATGCTTCGTGGATGACTGTTGTTAATGTGTGCAGAGGGTCCCTGGTTCGCGCGAGGGGACGGTCTAAAGTTATACTGTTACATAAGCAACGCCAGGGCTTTAAGCTGCCCCAGACTGTCATCCGATTCATACCCTGAAAACCTTCTAGAGCCAACCAGGGATAGTACATCATCGGCTGGGACGACCCCGCTATCAACTCCAACCACGGCTGCTGCTCTCTCCCGGCCTCAGACAACCCCATTCCAGAGGTCGCTTCACCGGAAGACCCTTTGCCAGCAGGCCCAATCATAAAGCCAGCCTGACACCCAATGAAAGTTGATCCCAGCCAAAGACAATGGTCATACAAACTGGTCAGAGCCAAATGCCTCCTGAGCATGTTTCCACTCCAGGCAAACAGGACAGCACTCGTGAGTATCTTTCATTTTCATTGTGAAACCACATGCCCAAGGGCACAGTCGGAGGTTCAAACTTGGCTGGTTAGCCTTTTACAGCAGTGGGCTAAAGCAGGGTGTAACAATTTTCGTTGGTGGAAGGAGAGGAGGACCAAAGTGCAGCGTGATACGTATCCATAATACTTTTAATCAAGAATGAATACACGAACAAAAAACAACTAAACGATAAACTAACAGTTCTGACAGGTGCAACAAACACTAACCAGAAAATAATCACCCACAACTCAAAATGGGAAAGCAGGCTACCTAAGTATGGCTCTCAATCAGAGACAACGATAAACAGCTGCCTCTGATTGAGAACCATACCAGGCCAAACACATAGAAAAAGAAAACCTAGACCTACAACATAGAATACCCACCCACATCATACCCTGACCAAACTAAAAATAGAAACCTACAAAGCAATCTACGGTCAGGGCGTGACAGTAAAGGTGCGGACTCCGGCCGCAAAACCTAAACCATAGGGGAGGGTCTGGGTGGGTATCTGTCCGCGGTGGCGGCTCTGGCGCTGGATGTGGACCCCACTCCACATATAGTCTTGGCCCACTTAAGTGGCGCCTTTGGAGCGGCGACCCTTGCCGCCGACTTTGGACTGGGGACCCTTGCAGCGGGCCCCAAATAGATGGGAGACTCCGGCAGCACCGGAGTGAAGGGCGAGGACTCAGGCACAGGACGCACTGGGCTCTGCAGACGCACTGGAGACGCAGTGCGCAGAGTTGGAGCAGGATAACATGGGCAGAGGAGATGCACTGGAGACCAGATGCCATCCCTCCGCCCACTCTAGCCCGGCCGATTCGAGGAGCTGCGATGTAACGTACCGGGCTGTGAACGTGCACTGGAGACACTGTGCGCTCCACCGCATAACACGGTGCCTGACCAGTACGTAAGCACAGGGAGTTGGCTCAGGTCTCCTACCCGACTCTGCCAATCTGCCCGTGTGCCCCCCCTAAGACATTTTTGGGTCTGCCTCTCGGGCTTCCTTGCCAGCCGTGTTCCATCAAATCGCTGGCTCCCTTTTCTTGCTGCCTCCACTCTCCTGGTCATGGTCATGGTCATGTTTTTCTGTAATAAAAGGGCTTATTACAGGCTGGCATGGTTACACGTGGTCTGGGCTGGCGTGGTTACACGTGGTCTGCGGTGGTGAGGCTGGTTGGAAGTACTGCCAAATTCTCTAAAACGACATTGGAAGTGGCTTATGGTACAGAAATTAACATTACATTCTCTGTCTGTCAACAGCTCTGGTGTACATTCCTGCAGTCAGCAAGCCAAGTGCACACTCCCTCAAAACTTGAGACATCCGTGGCATTGTGTTTCGTGACAAAACTGCACAATTTAGAGTGGCCTGTTATTATCTCCAGCACAAGGTGCACCTGTGTAATGATCATGCCGTTTGGCAAAAGAGAAATGCTCACAAACAGGGATGTAAACCAAATGTATGCACAAAATTGGGAGAGAAAATGAGAGAAATAATCATTTTATGTGTATGGAACATTTCTTGGATCTTTTATTACAGCTCATGAAACATGGCACCAACACTTTATTGTTCAGTATAGTTCAAAGAACGTTAAGAAACAACATTTAACTGTGGAAATGTCAGTACTTCAGCATAACGTTTCCTTCAGGTTTCCAAATGGTTCTATTTAAATTCATGCTCTCAAATTTTCCAAGAAAGTTAAGAAAACTACATAAAAAAATCACAAGAAAACATTCTTAGAACGTTCTCTGAACATTACCAAAGTTATCTAAAAACATATACATTCCATTCTCAGCATCATCATACTCCCAGGAAACTTCAAAGGAACCAGAGTAAAACATTCTCAGAACCTCCCTGCAAGCTAAAATTAAACATTCCCAGAACAGGCAACATTTTCACTTCTTTTCTCAGAAGGTTTAAAAAACGTTTGGGTTTACTGATCAGGAAACCTATGGCTTCGTTCCCAAAATCAATGTTAAACCAAAAATATACAGTGCCTTGGAAACTATTCATAGCCCTTGGATTTCTTCACATTTTATTGTGCTGCAAAATGTACTTAATTGTCTTTTTTTGTTGTCAACAATCTACTCAAAATACTCTGCAATCATTTTTTTTTAAAGAATATTACAAACTAGATCACTAAAATATAGTTGTTGCATAATTATTCAGCCTAAATTAGTTCAGGAGTAAAATTTGGCTTAATTAATAAATTACATAACAAGTTACATGGACTCACACTGTGTGAAATAATAGGGGTTGACATCATAAAGAAGGCTAGTGATTGGTAGATGGGTAACAATATCAAATCAGACGTTAAATATCTCTTTAAGCATGGTCTAGTTAACAATTATGCTGTAGATGATGTATTAAACCACCCAGACACACAAAATATACAGTCATCCTTATAAACTGAGCTGCAGGACAGGAATGAAACTGCTCAGGGCTGTTACCATGAAGCCATTGGTGATTTTAAAACAGTTACAGAGTTCAATGGCTATGATGGGATAAACCTGAGGATGGGATCAACAACATTGTAGTGACTCGACAATAATGACTTAAATGATAGAGTAAAAAAATAAAATAAATACAGAATAAAAATTCTCCAATATATGCATCTTGTATTTTATTTAACTTTTATTTAAGTAGGCAAGTCAGTTAAGAACAAATTCTTATTTACAATGACAGCCTACCCTGGCCAAACCCCAACCTTGACAACGCTGGGCCAATTGTGCGCCGCCCTAGGGGACTCCCAATCATGGCCGGTTGTGATACAGCCTGGAATAGAACCAGAATCTGTAGTGACACCTCTAACACTGAAATGCAGTGCTTTAGACCGCTGCGCCACTCGGGAGCAGAGGCCTATGCAACAAGGCACTAAAATAAATGCCAAAAAAAAGCCATGGCAAAGGAATACACTTTGGGGCCTAAATTCAAAGCATTTTGTTTGGGGCAAATTGATTGACATCGGCTAATACTGGGGAGTTTTCATGGATAAAAAGAAGCGGGATGTAGCAAAGCGTAGGCAAAATCCTAGAGGAAAACCTGCTTCAATCTGCTTCACACCAGACACTGGGAGAGAAATTCACCTTTCAGCAGGACAATAACCTACTATACAAGGCCAAATCTACACTGGAGTTGCTTACCACAGTGAATGTTCCTGAGTGGCCAGGTCACAGTTTTGACCTAAACCTGATGGAAAATCTATGGCAAGACTTGAAAATTGCTGTCTAGTGATTATCCACAACATCTTGACCGAGGTTGAAGAATGATGAAGATAATAATGGGATTATATTTTTCAATCCAGGTGTGTAAAGCTCTTAGAGACTTACCCAAGAAGACGCACAGGTCAGCTGTAATCGCTGCCAAAGGCTTTTATTACATGTATTGACTATATTTTAGTTATTTAATTTCTATCAATCTTTAGATAATATTTACAATTAAATTACAATTAAATCCATTTTCATCCCACTTTGTAACACAATCAAATGTGAAGAAATCCAAGGGGCATGAATACTTTTGCAAGGAACTGTAACATAACCACAACATTCAAGGAACCAAATGTGCTAGCTGGGTCGTCTCTTTGGTTCGAGACCTGGACGAAACTGATTCTTTGCATGTGTCTTTAGAACAGCATGCTCATGAATGAGAGTGCATGCAACCGCGTTCCTGTCCCAACTTCTGAATGCATCAAGAACCGAAAACCTCGCCAACAGGCAACATCTCAAGAGGAGATATTTTGTTTGTAATGCACGCGTTTGTAATTTATCAGTCATATCTTGTGTTGTTTTTGTTTAGAAAAATATGTATGTAATTCTTAGACAAACGTTTAACTTTTAAAGAAGAACGGATTTTGTGAAGACTATGAAGACACATCTAGCCTATGGAGAGAAGTCTTGAGAATGTGTGGTGCATTTGCATCAGTGGATGTCATCCAATATGACAAGAGAAAAAGGCAAATATCGTTTTCCTTCTTTCCTTGTTATTTTTTACCCTTATTTACTCTCACTGTTAATCAAAAAGTGTAATTAGAAAAACTATTTGTCGACAAGGAGCCAAATGTTCATAATCTCAAAGTGGCTCTTAGGCCATTTAGGTGAAACATAAGTATCTAAATTGTGAAATGACATAAAAATAATAGTCAACAATAGTCGGTCTACAATAAAGTTCATAACTCAATTGCTACAATAGTACTACTACTACATCACCAACAGACCGACTCCTTACAATCTTCCTGAATTGACTGAGCTGAAATGGAATTGACCCCAAGCCTGGTATCTATCAATATAGAAATAAGATGATTATTTAAACATATTGGGAAATCTTTATACAGAGAATGTCTATCATCCTCATCACCTGGATAAAGTGCAGATGCCCATCTGTCACTTGTTTTGGGCTATGTAGTATAGACTATAGATTACAATCTCAAAGACCTATTCCCCACTGCAAACTCTCTGTTACATCAAACATAAATTACCCCTTGGCTTTGAAATGTGCCTATGTCTCTATTGCTATCTGTGTCTGCACTTCAGGAGCCCTAATTCTCCTTGCATAAGCACTTCACATAGTGGTATGGCCAACAGCCAGCCTGGTCACCGGTGATACAAGTCAGTATTCGATGTCCTTCCATGTCGGAGGACGTCGGGAGATGACGTGGAAACCAGGCACTTACCTTCAAGTAGGTTTTGGTTTTGCTAGGGTGTTGTGGAAGGGTATTGTGGAATGGTGTAAGCCTCTGATTCCAAAGGTTGCAAGTTCGAATCCAGAGATAGAAAGTTGTTTTTTTGATTTTGGTTTTGAGCCTATGCCAAACCATTAATTAACCATTAACCATTAATTAACCATTAACCAAGTTAATGCCTAAACTTAACCTTAAACACTTCGAAATTTGACGTTTGAGAAACATGGATGAACATCTAATTCTGATGTGAGACTGAGCGCTAGCTGCAACAGCAACATTCTTGTTATTCGTTTTCACTCTCCTCTGTGGTGCCCAGCTGTTGCTTTGATTGACAGGCCTTCGATACCGTCTTTCCAAAGAATGTCTATGTGCTTATTTCTTCCTTCAAGGCACACGCACACGCATACAAAATAAATTGTACACTGACTCATTAACTCACAGATTAGTTGAAAAGACCAGGTTGTGTCAAAGCTACTGAAATGACATCACTGAAATGTCATCAGCGATCAGTGGAGTAGTGAAGGGTATTTGTATTATGGATCCCCATTGGATCTGCCAAATCAGCAGGTACTCTTCCTGGGGTCCAGCCAAATTAAGGCAGTTTATAACATTTTAAAAACATTACATTCACAGATTTCACAACACACTGTGTGCCCTCAAGCCCCTACTCCACCACATATCTACAGTACTGTAAGCAAGTTCAGGGAGTGTTTTAATAAATAAACGCAACATAATACAAAACAAGAAACACAAACAACGCACAGACATGAAACAGAAACAGAAACAATAACATCTAGGGAAGGAACCAAAGGGAGTGACATGTATAGGGAAGGTAATCAGGGAAGTGATGGAGTCCAGGTGAGTCTGATTATGTGCAGGTGCGCGTGAAGTAGCTACCTAGTAGCTAATATCAGGGTGAAAGTCACGCTAAGCACACACATACAACACATACAAACAACAGTAAACCCATCATCAGTACTTTTAATAAAAAATGAACAATTGTCAGTTTTATAGCTTCAAAACAGAAGTCCAAACTCTAAGTGCATGTCGCGCCCTGGCCTTAGAGAGCCTTCTTATGTCTCTATTTGTTTGGTCAGGGTGTGATTTGGGTGGGAATTCTATGTTCTTTATTTCTTTGTTTCTGGCCGAGTGTGGTTCCCAATCAAAGGCAGCTGTCTATCGTTGTCTCTGATTGGGGATCATACTTAGGCAGGCATTTTTCCCCCACCTGTGATTGTGGGTAGTTGTCTATGTGTAGTGGCCTGCGAGCACTACGTAGCTTTAGCTTGTCTACCTACTTTTTTTATTTAATTAAATTTTTTACAGTTAACCCACCTTTTGGGGGAAAAATGCATTGAAAGTATAGGGTGCGTTATTTTTTTCACCTCGATCAGAGTTTACCTGTCATGGATCCCCCGTTACTGCTGCTCGTTCTGTTCTCCAGTTCCGAAGGTCTACTCACTGGTTTTCTAGGCTTCACTGAACAGGCTTCATTGTCATAAACCCCGGACTGTCTTGTCTGATTACACACACCTGGTTCCCATTTCCCCTGATTAGTATGCTATATATGTGCCCTCTGTTCCCTGTGTCGGTTACTGTTCCCATGTCCTTTGGTTGTGTGAGTACCTACCCGGTGGTACAGCGGTTATACTGCGTGCTTTATAAATTGTGTATTATGGTTATCGGCCCATGTCGTTCAACAAGGTTTACCCTCGCCTGTCTCCAAATCCTTTATACCAGCGTGACATTACCCACCTATTTTTTTACCACTACATCACAGGCTGCATCATTACATTGCCATACGGTACATAACTGTCGCAAACCATGCACCGCATCACAACAAAAATAATCACACTACACGTTAGCACCTTCTTCTGTGGTTTATCTACTTCTGTTTCTGATACAGCATGGCAAAGCAAGTTGGAAAAATTCCACGCATGGACACACTTCATACACTGCAACCTAGTCCAGCAGATGAGTCGCAGCAGTGCAGATTGCCTCCCATTGAAATTAATGGATTTCTGTAGCAGCAGTTGGTGTGCACTAGGCTTAAAGGAACATTCCATTCGGGGTATGATAGTAGGTGCCAGGTGCACTGGTTTCAGTGTGTCAAGAACTGCAATGCTGCAGGGTTTTTCACGCTCAACAGTTTCCCCATGTGTATCAAGAATGGTCCACCACCCAAAGGACATCCAGACAATTTGACATCTGAGGGAAGCATTGGAGTCAACATTGGGCAACATCCCTGTGGAACGCTTTCGACACCTTGTAGAGTTCATGCCCCGAAGGACAGAGGCTCTTCTGAGGTGCAACTTATTAGGAAGGTGAACACTCAGTGTATTTAAAACATGCCTGTTTCCTTTAGGTCTTAGGCTAACATAACAAATGAATGATCACATTCAATGTAGAGGAATGGGGTGATGATGGGCAGGATGAGGCTATAGCTTTTATTTTTTTTAAATAGCCTATAGATAGGCCTATAGGGCTATCATATTAAAAATATCAATGTGTTACATTGCGCTGGGTTAAATGTTGGAATGGAATGACATGAGGTATTGCATTGAGTGCTGAATGTTGTTGTGAGATATAAAGCATAATAAGAATGGTCCAACAGGGCAAAAATGCGGACAAATCAGACACCTGAAAAAAAATGGTAGCAATCTGTTTCTGGTAGCCTTGGCTTTTACTGCCAGCATGCATCATCATCAGCCTGTAAAATGTCGTAGGCTATAACAAAACATGTTAACACAGACAACACACGCTGATATGACCACAGACACACTCACTAATACGAACCAGAGCATCCATCATAGAAGTGAGCATTTTCAAATCCGACTCTTGCCTCCTTCGATGAATTATACATGGTACCCCTACCGTTACTATCACAAAAATGCAAGGTGCCATAAAGGCAAATACTGCAAAATAGAAATTCATAACTGCTATTTAGATGGAGTAGGCCTAGCCCTAATATGGCATCGGTTTTGAGCGATAAGATTACTGAAAATGGACACACTCACTTACTGTAGGGCTATAGCAGTTCACGATAGAAAAATGAATCCAAATGGAAGAGAGACATTGAATTTGTAATGAAATTAAATGGAAACGACCACGAAAATACACACACTGTTCCAAATGCTGCCAGATGATGCGCTAATGTGACTCCCCGAGCGCCCAGATGTCTCCCAACCTTCCTTTATCAAAGCGCATCAGACGATTCAGGGGCCTCTGTCTCTGCTATACACGGTATGTAATATAATGGGGCGGTGGGTGAGAAGGGCTGCAGTAGTCACACCATGCACAATAAACCCTGTTTAAAAAGAGTGGTCTCTAAAATCATTTATTGCAATTAAATTAATCAGATATTTACATAGGAAATTGCTACTGCTTCACAAACAGAATAAAAAGAGCACTGTAGTAGGCCTAGCCAATGATCTATATAAACACTAGATTGCTGATGCTATGTATTGGTCAATGAGAGGCCCTGAAGCCATATTGGTTCTCATTAGAATGACCTGTCCTCCATAGGAATGAATGTTATTCTTCAGTTCATAAATTATATTTTATCAGTATACATGTCGTTGGTAGTAGCCAACATCCCTGTTAGCCACACAGGTGGGATTGCAATGTTCATAAACGCATGGGAAACAATCAGCTTTCCAAACATTGATCTCTGTTTGGGTCTTTTGCCTTATAAGCAGCCAGGGGCATAGGCCTGGGTGGACATAGGCTCACCCACTGGGGAGCCAGGCCCCGCCAAGCCCACCCAATCAGATTGAGCAAAAACAAAAGAATAATACATTATCAGTTAAAAAATACTCCCCAGCATTCATTGCGTTACCGATGAGAACTATACAATATGCTCTCCATACCTTTGCTAAGAAATAAACTACGGTGTTTAACATACTACAAAGACCTCTGATTGTAAAATGTCTACACTTTTTAGTCAATAGGCTATGGCTATCCATACCTGTGCATCCCTACTTCTTGGTCACCTACAGTGGGGCAAAAAGTATTTAGTCAGCCACCAATTGTGCAAGTTCTCCCACTTAAAAAGATGATAGAGGCCTGTAATTTTCATCATAGGTACACTTCAACTATGACAGACAAAATGAACAAAAAAATCCAGAAAATCACAGTGTAGGATTTTTTATGAATTTATTTGCAAATTATGGTGGAAAATAAGTATTTGGTCAATAACAAAAGTTTATCTAAATACTTTGTTATATTCCCTTTGTTGGCAATGACAGAGGTCAAACGTTTTCAGTAAGTCTTCACAAGGTTTTCACACACTGTTGCTGGTATTTTGGCCCATTCCTCCATGCAGATCTCCTCTAGAGCAGTGATGTTTTCAAATCAAATCAAATCAAATTGATTTATATAGCCCTTCGTACATCAGCTGATATCTCAAAGTGCTGTACAGAAACCCAGCCTAAAACCCCAAACATCAAGCAATGCAGGTGTAGAAGCACGGTGGCTAGGAAAAACTCCCTAGAAAGGCCAAAACCTAGGAAGAAACCTAGAGAGGAACCAGGCTATGTGGGGTGGCCTGGTCTTCTGGCTGTGCCGGGTGGAGATTATAACAGAACATGGCCAAGATGTTCAAATGTTCATAAATGACCAGCATGGTCGTATAATAATAAGGCAGAACAGTTGAAACTGGAGCAGCAGCACGGTCAGATGGACTGGGGACAGCAAGGAGTCATCATGTCAGGTAGTCCTGGGGCATGGTCCTAGGGCTCAGGTCCTCCGAGAGTGAGAAAAAAAGAGAGAATTAGAGAGAACATATGTGGGGTGGCCAGTTCTCTTCTGGCTGTGCCGGGTGGAGATTATAACAGAACATGGCCAAGATGTTCAAATGTTCATAAATGACCAGCATGGTCGTATAATAATAAGGCAGAACAGTTGAAACTGGAGCAGCAGCACGGTCAGATGGACTGGGGACAGCAAGGAGTCATCATGTCAGGTAGTCCTGGGGCATGGTCCTAGGGCTCAGGTCCTCCGAGAGTGAGAAAAAAAGAGAGAATTAGAGAGAACATATGTGGGGTGGCCAGTTCTCTTCTGGCTGTGCCGGGTGGAGATTATAACAGAACATGGCCAAGATGTTCAAATGTTCATAAATGATCAGCATGTTCGAATAATAAGAAGGCAGAACAGTTGAAACTGGAGCAGCAGCACGGCCAGGTGGACTGGGGACAGCAAGGAGTCATCATGTCAGGTAATCCTGGGGCATGGTCCTAGGGCTCAGGTCCTCCGAGAGAGAGGAGAGAATTAGAGAACGCACACTTAGATTCACACAGGACACCGAATAGGACAGGAGAAGTACTCCAGATATAACAAACTGACCCTAGCCCCCCGACACATAAACTACTGCAGCATAAATACTGGAGGCTGAGACAGGAGGGGTCAGGAGACACTGTGGACCCATCCGAGGACACCCCCGGACAGGGCCAAACAGGAAGGATATAACCCCACCCACTTTGCCAAAGCACAGCCCCCACACCACTAGAGGGATATCTTCAACCACCAACTTACCATCCTGAGACAGGGCCGAGTATAGCCCACAAAGATCTCCGCCATGGCACAACCCAAGGGGGGGCGCCAACCCAGACAGGATGACCACATCAGTGAATCAACCCACTCAAGTGACGCACCCCTTACAGGGACGGCATGAGAGAGCCCCAGTAAGCCAGTGACTCAGCCCCTGTAATAGGGTTAGAGGCAGAGAATCCCAGTGGAAAGAGGGGAACCGGCCAGGCAGAGACAGCAAGGGCGGTTCGTTGCTCCAGAGCCTTTCCGTTCACCTTCCCACTCCTGGGCCAGACTACACTCAATCATATGACCCACTGAAGAGATGAGTCTTCAGTAAAGACTTAAAGGTTGAGACCAAGTTTGCGTCTCTGACATGGGTAGGCAGACCGTTCCATAACAATGGAGCTCTATAGGAGAAAGCCCTGCCTCCAGCTGTTTGCTTAGAAATTCTAGGGACAATTAGGAGGCCTGTGTCTTGTGACCGTAGCGTACGTGTAGGTATGTACGGCAGGACCAAATCAGAGAGATAGGTAGGAGCAAGCCCATGTAATGCTTTGTAGGTTAGCAGTAAAACCTTGAAATCCGCCCTTGCTTTGACAGGAAGCCAGTGTAGAGAGGCTAGCACTGGAGTAATATGATCAAATTTTTTGGTTCTAGTCAGGATTCTAGCAGCCGTATTTAGCACCAACTGAAGTTTATTTAGTGCTTTATCCGGGTAGCCGGAAAGTAGAGCATTGCAGTAGTCTAACCTAGAAGTGACAAAAGCATGGATTAATTTTTCTGCATCATTTTTGGACAGGAAGTTTCTGATTTTTGCAATGTTACGTAGATGGAAAAAAGCTGTCCTTGAAATGGTCTTGATATGTTCTTCAAAAGAGAGATCAGGGTCCAGAGTAATGCCGATGCCATTAAAATGTCATTTACCACCTTCACAAGTGCCGTCTCAGTGCTATGATGGGGTCTAAAACCAGACTGAAGCATTTCGTATACATTGTTTGTCTTCAGGAAGGCAATAAGTTGCTGCGCAACAGCCTTTTCAAAAAATTTGGAGAGGAATGGAAGATTCGATATAGGCCGATAGTTTTTTATATTTTCTGGATCAAGGTTTGGCTTTTTCAAGAGAGGCTTTATTACTGCCACTTTTAGTGAGTTTGGTAAACATCCGGTGGATAGAGAGCCGTTTATTATGTTCAACATAGGAGGGCCAAGCACAGGAAGCAGCTCTTTCAGTAGTTTAGTTGGAATAGGGTCCAGTATGCAGCTTGAAGGTTTAGAGGCCATGATTATTTTCATCATTGTGTCAAGAGATATATTACTAAAACACTTGAGCGTCTCTCTTGATCCTAGGTCCTGGGAGAGTTGTGCAGACTCAGGACAACTGAGCTTTGAAGGAATACGCAGATTTAAAGAAGAGTCCGTAATTTGCTTTCTAATAATCATAATCTTTTCCTCAAAGAAGTTCATGAATTTATCACTGCTAAAGTGAAAGTCATCCTCTCTTGGGGAATGCTGCTTTTTAGTTAGCTTTGCGACAGTATCAAAAAGGAATTTCGGATTGTTCTTATTTTCCTCAATTAAGTTTGAAAAATAGGATGATCGAGCAGCAGTAAGGGCTCTTCGGTACTGCACGGTACTGTCTTTCCAAGCTAGTCGGAAGACTTCCAGTTTGGTGTGGCGCCATTTCCGTTCCAATTTTCTGGAAGCTTGCTTCAGAGCTCGGGTATTTTCTGTGTACCAGGGAGCTAATTTCTTATGAGAAATGTTTTTAGTTTTTAGGGGTGCAACTGCATCTAGGGTATTGCGCAAGGTTAAATTGAGTTCCTCAGTTAGGTGGTTAACTGATTTTTGTCCTCTGGCGTCCTTGGGTAGACAGAGGGAATCTGGAAGGACATCAAGGAATCTTTGTGTAGTCTGTGAATTTATAGCACGACTTTTGATGTTCCTTGGTTGGGGTCTGAGCAGATTATTTGTTGCAATTGCAAACATAATAAAATGGTGGTCCGATAGTCCAGGATTATGAGGAAAAACATTAAGATCCACAACATTTATTCCATGGGACAAAACTAGGTCCAGCGTATGACTGTGTCAGTGAGTGGGTCCAGAGACATGTTGGACAAAACCCACTGAGTCGATGATGGCTCTGAAAGCCTTTTGGAGTGGGTCTGTGGACTTTTCCATGTGAATATTAAAGTCACCAAAGATTAGAATATTATCTGCTATGACTACAAGGTTCGATAGGAATTCAGGTTACTCAATGTTTTGGGGCTGTTGCTGGGCCACACAGACTTTCAACTCCCTCCAAAGATTTTCTATGGGGTTGAGATCTGGAGACTGGCTAGGCCACACCAGGACCTTGAAATGCTTCTTATGAAGCCACTCCTTCGTTGCCTGGGCAGTGTGTTTGGGATCATTGTCATGCTGAAAGACCCAGCCACGTTTCATCTTCAAAGCCCTTGCTGATGGAAGGAGGTTTTCACTCAAAATCTCACGATACATGGCCCCATTCATTCTTTCCTTTACACGGATCAGTCGTCCTGGTCCCTTTGTAGAAAAACAGCCCCAAATCATGATGTTTCCACACCCATGCTTCACAGTAGGTATGGTGTTCTTTGAATGCAAATCACCCAAAAAATTGAATATTATCTGCTAAGGTCCGATAGGAATTCAGGGAACTCAATGAGGAACGCTGTATATGGCCCAGGAGGCCTGTAAACAGTAGCTATAAAAAGTGATTGAGTAGGCTGCATAGATTTCATGACTAGAAGCTCAAAAGACGAAAAGGTATTTTTTTTTTGTAATTGAAATTTGCTATCGTAAACGTTAGCAACACCTCCGCCTTTGCGGGATGCACAGGGGATATGGTCACTAGTGTTACCAGGAGGTGAGGCCTCATTTAACAGTAAATTCATCAGGCTTAAGCCATGTTTCAGTCAGGTCAATCACATCAAGATTATGATCAGTGATTAGTTCATTGACTATAATTGCCTTTGAGGTAAGGGATCTAACATTAAGTAGCCCTATTTTGAGATGTGAGGTATCACAATAAGGACTGGAATGGAGGTCTTTATCCTAGTGAGATTGCTAAGGCGAACACCGCCATGTTTAGTTTTGCCCAACCTAGGTCGAGGCACAGACACGGTCTCAATGGGGATAGCTGAGCTGACTACACTGACTGTGCTAGTGGCAGACTCCACTAAGCTGGCAGGCTGGCTAACAGCCTGATGCCTGGCCTGCACCCTATTTCATTGTGGAGCAAGAGGAGTTAGAGCCCTGTCTATGTTGGTAGATAAGATGAGAGCACCCCTCCAGCTAGGATGGAGTCCGTCACTCCTCAGCAGGTCAGGCTTGGTCCTGTTTGTGGGTGAGTCCCAGAAACAGGGCCAATTATATATTTTGGGAGGGGCAGAAAACTTATTTCAACCAGCAATTGAGTTGTGAGACTGCTGTAGAGCTCATCACTTCCCCTAACTGGGAGGGGGCCAGAGACAACTCGATGCCGACACATCTTTCTAGCTGATTTATACTCTGAAGCTATGTTGCGCTTGGTGACCTCTGACTGTTTCTTCCTAACATCATTGGTGCCAACGTGGATAACAATATCTCTATACTCTCACCAGTTTTAGCTTTAGCTAGCACCATTTTTTTTTTTTTTTTTTCACCTTTATTTAACCAGGTAGGCTAGTTGAGAACAAGTTCTCATTTGCAACTGCGACCTGGCCAAGATAAAGCATAGCAGTGTGAGCAGACAACAAAGAGTTACACATGGAGTAAACAATTAACAAGTCAATAACTTGGGGGACAAAGGGGGAGTCTATATACAATGTGTGCAAAAGGCATGAGGAGGTAGGCAAATAATTACAATTTTGCAGATTAACACTGGAGTGATGAATGATCAGATGGTCATGTACAGGTAGAGATATTGGTGTGCAAAAGAGCAGAAAAGTAAATAAATAAGAACAGTATGGGGATGAGGTAGGTGAAAAAGGGTGGGCTATTTACCAATAGACTATGTACAGCTGCAGCGATCGGTTAGCTGCTCAGATAGCTGATGTTTGAAGTTGGTGAGGGAGATAAAAGTCTCCAACTTCAGCGATTTTTGCAATTCGTTCCAGTCACAGGCAGCAGAGTACTGGAACGAAAGGCGGCCAAATGAGGTGTTGGCTTTAGGGATGATCAGTGAGATACACCTGCTGGAGCGCGTGCTACGGATGGGTGTTGCCATCGTGACCAGTGAGCTGAGATAAGGCGGAGCTTTACCTAGCATGGACTTGTAGATGACCTGGAGCCAGTGGGTCTGGCGATGAATATGTAGCGAGGGCCAGCCGACTAGAGCATACAAGTCGCAGTGGTGGGTGGTATAAGGTGCTTTAGTGACAAAACGGATGGCACTGTGATAAACTGCATCCAGTTTGCTGAGTAGAGTGTTGGAAGCCATTTTGTAGATGACATCGCCGAAGTCGAGGATCGGTAGGATAGTCAGTTTTACTAGGGTAAGCTTGGCGGCGTGAGTGAAGGAGGCTTTGTTGCGGAATAGAAAGCCGACTCTTGATTTGATTTTCGATTGGAGATGTTTGATATGAGTCTGGAAGGAGAGTTTGCAGTCTAGCCAGACACCTAGGTACTTATAGACGTCCACATATTCTAGGTCGGAACCATCCAGGGTGGTGATGCTAGTCGGGCATGCGGGTGCAGGCAGCGACCGGTTGAAAAGCATGCATTTGGTTTTACTAGCGTTTAAGAGCAGTTGGAGGCCACGGAAGGAGTGCTGTATGGCATTGAAGCTTGTTTGGAGGTTAGATAGCACAGTGTCCAATGACGGGCCGAAAGTATATAGAATGGTGTCGTCTGCGTAGAGGTGGATCAGGGAATCGCCCGCAGCAAGAGCAACATCATTGATATACACAGAGAAAAGAGTCGGCCCGAGAATTGAACCCTGTGGCACCCCCATAGAGACTGCCAGAGGACCAGACAGCATGCCCTCCGATTTGACGCAAGGAACTCTGTCTGCAAAGTAATTGGTGAACCAGGCAAGGCAGTCATCCGAAAAACCGAGGCTCCTGAGTCTCCCGATAAGAATATGGTGATTGACAGAGTCGAAAGCCTTGGCAAGGTCGATGAAGACGGCTGCACAGTACTGTCTTTTATCGATGGCGGTTATGATATCATTGAGTACCTTGAGTGTGGCTGAGGTGCACCCATGACCGGCTCGGAAACCAGATTGCACAGCGGAGAAGGTACGGTGGGATTCGAGATGGTCAGTGACCTGTTTGTTGACTTGGCTTTCGAAGACCTTAGATAGGCAGGGCAGGATGGATATAGGTCTGTAACAGTTTGGGTCCAGGGTGTCTCCCCCTTTGAAGAGGGGGATGACTGCGGCAGCTTTCCAATCCTTGGGGATCTCAGACGATATGAAAGAGAGGTTGAACAGGCTGGTAATAGGGGTTGCGACAATGGTGGCAGATAGTTTCAGAAATAGAGGGTCCAGATTGTCAAGCCCAGCTGATTTGTACGGGTCCAGGTTTTGCAGCTCTTTCAGAACATCTGCTATCTGGATTTGGTTAAAGGAGAACCTGGAGAGGCTTGGGCGAGGAGCTGCGGGGGGGGCGGAGCTGTTGGCCGAGGTTGAAGTAGCCAGGCGGAAGGCATGGCCAGCCGTTGAGAAATGCTTATTGAAGTTTTCGATAATCATGGATTTATCAGTGGTGACCGTGTTACCTAGCCTCAGTGCAGTGGGCAGCTGGGAGGAGGTGCTCTTGTTCTCCATGGACTTCACGGTGTCCCAGAACTTTTTGGAGTTGGAGCTACAGGATGCAAACTTCTGCCTGAAGAAGCTGGCCTTAGCTTTCCTGACTGACTGCGTGTATTGGTTCCGGACTTCCCTGAACAGTTGCATATCACGGGGACTATTCGATGCTATTGCAGTCCGCCACAGGATGTTTTTGTGCTGGTCGAGGGCAGTCAGGTCTGGGGTGAACCAAGGGCTGTATCTGTTCTTAGTTCTGCATTTTTTGAACGGAGCATGCTTATCTAAAATGGTGAGGAAGTTACTTTTAAAGAATGACCAGGCATCCTCAACTGACGGGATGAGGTCAATGTCCTTCCAGGATACCCGGGCCAGGTCGATTAGAAAGGCCTGCTCACAGAAGTGTTTTAGGGAGCGTTTGACAGTGATGAGGGGTGGTCGTTTGACTGCGGCTCCGTAGCGGATACAGGCAATGAGGCAGTGATCGCTGAGATCCTGGTTGAAGACAGCGGAGGTGTATTTGGAGGGCCAGTTGGTCAGGATGACGTCTGAGGGTGCCCTTGTTTACAGAGTTAGGGTTGTACCTGGTGGGTTCCTTGATGATTTGTGTGAGATTGAGGGCATCTAGCTTAGATTGTAGGACTGGCGGGGGGTGTTAAGCATATCCCAGTTTAGGTCACCTAACAGAACAAACTCTGAAGCTAGATGGGGGGCGATCAATTCACAAATGGTGTCCAGGGCACAGCTGGGAGCTGAGGGGGTAGCAGGCGGCAACCGTGAGAGACTTATTTCTGGAGAGAGTAATTTTCAAAATTAGTAGTTCGGACTGTTTGGGTATGGACCTGGAAAGTATGACATTACTTTGCAGGCTATCTCTGCAGTAAACTGCAACTCCTCCCCCTTTGGCAGTTCTATCTTGACGGAAGATGTTATAGTTGGGTATGGAAATCTCTGAATTTTTGGTGGCCTTCCTGAGCCAGGATTCAGACACAGCAAGGACATCAGGGTTAGCAGAGTGTGCTAAAGCAGTGAGTAAAACAAACTTAGGGAGGAGGCTTCTGATGTTGACATGCATGAAACCAAGGCTTTTTCGATCACAGAAGTCAACAAATGAGGGTGCCTGGGGACATGCAGGGCCTGGGTTTACCTCCACATCACCCGCGGAACAGAGAAGGAGTAGTATGAGGGTGCGGCTAAAGGCTATCAAAACTGGTCGCCTAGAGCGTTGGGGACAGAGAATAAGAGGAGCAGGTTTCTGGGCATGGTAGAATATATTCAGGGCATAATGCGCAGACAGGGGTATGGTGGGGTGCGGGTACAGCGGAGGTAAGCCCAGGCACTGGGTGATGATGAGAGAGGTTGTATCTCTGGACATGCTGGTAGTAATGGGTGAGGTCACCGCATGTGTGGGAGGTGGGACAAAGGAGTTATCAGGGGCATGAAGAGTGGAACTAGGGGCTCCATTGTGAACTAAAACAATGATAACTAACCTGAACAACAGTATACAAGGCATATTGACATTTGAGAGAGACATACAGCGAGGCATACAGTAATCACAGGTGTTGAATTGGGAAAGCTAGCTAAAACAGTAGGTGAGACAACAGCTAATCAGCTAGCACAACAATAGCAGGTAAAATGGCGTAGACTATTTTACCATCTTCAGATTAGCCTTAACATCGGTAGCCCTGCCCCTGGTAAACAGTGTATGATCGCTGGATGAGTCATTTTAAGTCTAATACTGCGGGTAATGGAGTCGCCAATGACTAGAGTTTTCAATTTGTCAGAGCTAATGGTGGGAAGCGTCGGCGTCTCAGACCCCGTAACGGGAGTAGTAGAAACAAGAGAAGGCTCGGCCTAAGACTCCGACTCGCTGCTTATTGGGGAAAACCAGTTGCTTATTGGGGAAAACCGGCTGAAAGTTTGTCTGCTGAATGAGCGACACCGGTTGAGCATTCCTACAGCATTTCCCTCCAGAAACCATGAGAAATTTGTCCGGCTGCGGGGACTGTGCGAGGGGATTTATACTAACGTTACTATCTGTACTTACTGGTGGGACAGACGCTGTTTCATCCTTTCCTACACTGAAATTACCCTTGCCTAACGATTGCGTCTGAAGCTGGGCTTGTAGCACAGCTATCCTCGCCGTAAGGCGATCGTTCTCCTGTATATTATGAGTTCAGCGACTACAATTAGAAGGCATCATGTTTATGTTACTACTTAGCTTCGGCTGTTGGAGGTCCTGACAAACCACGTCCAGATAAAGGGTCCGGAGTGAAAAAGTTGAATGAAGAAAAGTTGAGTGAGGGAAAGAAACAAAAATAAACGGTAATTAAAAAGTAAAAACCGTAAAGTTGTCAGGTAGCAAAGTAAGGTTGGCAACAAAACGCACAGCAACACATAAACAAGTCTGCAAGTTGTGACCGGAAATGGCGTAAACAGTTTCATTCATCTACCAGTATAACCAGTGCAACTATGTGAAAAACGTTATTCCACATACAAAACCCTTATTCACACAAAACACTCAGAGTAAACACCCGAAAAACCAAATTAAAATGAAACTGCCATTTATTAATGTAGAATGTAATGTACAAAGCAGATGGAAGCAGGCAGGTCTTTACATCCAATCACATACTCCTCAACAGGGCACAGTTGCATGCGTAGGCAAGGGATCCAATCAGGGAAATGTACTCCTTGAAGTCCACGGAGCCGTCAGCATCCTGGTCCAGCATCGTCATCAGGTCATCCACTTCAGGACCACCCTTCTGCTCATGCAAATGTAATATAGGATCATTTACATTTTAGTCATTTAGCAGAGCAACTTACAGGGGCAATTAGGGTTAAGTGCCTTGCTCAAGGGCACATTGACAGATTTTTCATGTAGTAGGATCACAAGTAAAGAAAGACAATACCTTAACATTTCTGTATTTAATTGTCATTCGCACTGAAAGTCTGAGACTCCATGCAATATAGAATCAGTCAAAGTTCAATCAAACAAAGCATTAAATTGTTTTTATTCAAATCACAACACACTTAAAGGGTTACTTCAGGATTTTGGCATTGAAGACCTTCATCTAACTCTAGGTTCTAGATAAACCCGTTGGCACAATTTCTATGTGTCTGCGTACAGTTTAAAGGAACTGCTAGCATGCTAGTAGATACCATAGACTTCTAATCATTGCGGTAATGCTAGTTAGAATTGGTTAGTGAAACTACCTCTAACTTCCTTCGTACTGGATGCAGAGACATAACAATAGTATCCATGAGTTAATCGGACACTGGGAAAGTAAATAAAGGGCTTAGTTGCCAAAATCCTGGAGTATCTCTTTAACAATAAAAGGTAGCATTAGAATAGCATTTACTATCTCATGAGGGGCCAGTTTCCCAGATACAGATTAAGCCTGGTCCTAGATTTAAAAAGAATGCTCAGTGGTAGCTAGCAGATCGAAACGGGCCAATGTGATATTCCATTATCCGTTGCTGGATAGCTACTGGCGTAGCACAGAGAATTTTCGACCAAACTGTCAGAGTCCAGTTGGTTTGTTTGAATTTATAAAATCCGGAATTATTATAAAGTTTTGCTCCATGAAGTGCTCCATCTAACAACGTGTTCGTCGCCATCTTGTCTTTTTCAAATATTTTCTCATTGATTGAGACAGGTGGGTCCACCCCAAAGTGTTACGATGACACTCATCTGTCTCGATCAATGAGAGAAGATTTGAAAAATAAAAGACGGTGGCGTACACATTGTTGGATTACTTCATGGAGCAAAACATTTATTTTAATAACCGAGCATTTTCTAAATTGAAACAGACCATCTGTAACTGGACACGGACATTTTTGAAGATACATGTTTGGCCTGAATCGAGAAAGAAGATACTATTGCCTAAATTAAGGTTGGTTGTATATTCTCTGTGCTACGCCAAACAGTACCTATCCTCTCGCAGGACTGGGCACACACTTTTGCCCTAACACACCTGACTCCAATAAGCAGCTAATCATGATCTTCTGTTAAAACCGCAACTAGTTTAAATCAGGTGTGTTTGCTAGGGATAGGGGAAAAGTGTGACACCAATCAAGCCCACAAGGACTGGAATTGCTCAGGCCTGCGAGCATCACATTAGCCCGTTACAATCTGCTAGCTACCTTAATAGATACTCTTCATTGAAAGTGATTTTTAGTCCAGGACGATAGGCTTAATCTGTGTTCGGGAAACTGGCCCGAGGTGTTGCAATGACTCACCCCAGCGATGTTGGGCAGCTCTGCCTTGATGAGGTTGGTTAGCTCTTTTTTGTTGAGGGTCTTGGCATCTCCACTCCCAGCATGCTTGTGGAATGCCATGATGATGGCTCCCAGGGAGGCTTCCAGAGATGTGGGCTGTGCCATGGTGTCTGAGGGTGATGGTGATCCTGGGGGTAGAAACTATTCTAAGTACTAGGCAAGTAGCTTACATGTGGAAGGCCTTATGTTCTTTACAGGAATGAAGAGGACTATGTAAGTAAGCACTTACAAAATGAAGAATAGACATGTTAAATTGATAACAGTTACTGTATTATCTTTTAAGGTTCAATCTAAGAATGTATTCAGTTTCCTGTCGGTCTTACCTGTGTGTAGAATAGGAGAATCTGTCAGGTGGAAAGGGAAGGAGCTTATATAGAACAGCACCTGGCCTGTGACACTCTCCTTGATTCCATCCTTCTCTCTGCCCTTCCCTGTTCCCTCCTTTGTCTCTCCTCTCCCTCATCTCTCTCTACGCTACGCCCTTCCTGCATGTCCCTGTGTGACCTGACCTTTCATGGTAGCTGCTTTAGCAAATATAAGAATTCTCTGTAGAATTCGCTGTCTAAAAAAGTATTGTCCATATTAATAGCATCATCCTTAGCCTTAATAGCGTTTGTGTGATTAATAGTAGTAGTCTATACACTAAAGTTGCATAACATGCAACTCAAATGAATACAAAACATTCCTTGTCCTCTCTTACGTTTTTGTGAACAGCATGCCTTCATATATCATGCATGTATCATGCAACAACAACTGCATATAGAGAGAATGGTAAATGGTTTAAGTTATCTAAGTTCATTGAAAGTCTGTTTTCTATTACACTGTCCGTGGCATTTAATTGAATGGCAGGGTGTGTCCATGCTCTCTTTGTCTTGTAGTAAATACTTGCAATCCAGATCAGGTTATATTTTAGTTTATCCTGTTTATGGTTTGTTATAGTGGTGTCATTAAAAGCACAGCCTCTCTAACCGTAATTTAAAACAGGCATTTTTTAAGTCAAATCAAATGTTATTTGTCACATGCTTCGTAAACAACAGTTGTAGACTAACAGTGAAATGCTAAACGTTTAGCCCAGTGACTAAGAGAGTATGTGTTTATACTGTTGTTTTGATTATACAACAGTATAAATATGACTTGGCTAAGTCATCTGAAGAGCTGAAGGACTAATGTGACTGATGATAAACCATGAGATTAAAAACCCTCATAATTACTCACCCCTATCAAAATGAAACCTACAGTTTTATTGCTTCTAAAAAGTAGTGCGTAATCATTTTGTAACTTTGGTGAACTATCCCTTTAATATTTCAAATGCACACTGTGGACTCAATTCAAATGTACGCCCTTGGCTGGATTCATGTAGTTGCACTTTTTCCCATGGACAAATAAAATCACAAAATGGTTTTGTGCACTGTGAATACCTCCTTGACATCCACGCAGGTGGATGCTTCAATTTGACAGATGTTTTTATGGGATACCAATTTCACTTTTCATTTGATGATGATGTTATCATCATCAAGAAGCAAGAAGAAGGAAGATGGTATGGATCTTACATTTGGGACACCTTTAATATCAACACATGTATTGTTGGCATTGTGCCACTTGGGGGGTTCCTCCTGTGAGAAACATTTCTGACATCTTCTCATGACATTCTCCATTTGAATGCTAGGCTCACTACACAAAGCCACTTTCCCACAACTTTAGCTGCTTACAAAAAGTGGGTTGCAAAAGATATTTGATAAATGCCATTCACAGCTAATAATGTTTCTGCAAGGTACAACACACCAGGGAAACCATGACAGCTGCAAAAGGTTTTTGTAGTATAAAAAGAAAGAAAGTTGCATATGTACTGTATGTTCCCAACAATTGGCTTAACCTAATAACCAGCGTTTCGGCAACACAGTGCCTTCTGGTTTTAGTATATAAAATATTTATCTTGGGTATGGGCAGTTTGGTTTGGCTGTTTGTCTCTCTCTCTCTGTGACCTTGTAGATATTCAAGTTGAACTTGTTTGGTTGTGACATTTAGTTTAATATCATCAGAGTTATACAAATAGAGAACCCTCATGCATGATATGCAGCACAAATGATCTCTATCTAAGGTTAAGCCATGGGTAGAGGAGCACAATGAGGCTCAACGAGCCATTGAATGTCATGTGTGAGTCATACACTGATGACACATAGAGAAATTAAGAGTGGGAAAGAGTTAGGAGCAGGGCCATTTGGAGGCCCAAAGCGAGACTTTGTGACAAACTACATGCAATTCCACTTATTTTGCCTCCTGGAGGTCAGGCCCCTGGCCTACAACAAATTTAGATCGCTGGCTAGACTGGTGTACCAATCTAAAAAGTGTTAGCTGACATGGCTAATTGAGTGGCTGTCAGTGACTGACATAACAAGAGAAACATTGCTGATGCAGAACCAAATTTCAAACAAATACAAATCTTTCGGGGGGGGGGGGTTGTATCCCCCTAGCAGCTTGGGGCCTAAGCAACCGCATATGTTGCTCATGCCTGGAGCAGATTGAGAGGGAAAAGGGTGTAGACCGAAAAGGGTGTTTTTTTTTAAAGAAGCTGGGTGTTGTCACTAGGTGACCCTCCCTGTATGCCCATGTCTTTTTGGTCACCAAATTATTTCAAACACATTTATGCACACACACACACACCAGAGATCAAGAGGGAGGGAGAGTCTGGTTAGGGGAAAGAGAGGGGTAATTTTTATTTTTTAAACTAGGCAAGTCATTTAAGAACAAATTCTTATTTACAACGATGGCCTACCAAAAAGGTAAAACAAACATTATTGGGTACAGACAACAGCACAAAGGTAGAGACAACAATACATCACACAAAGCAGCCTCAACTGTCAGTAAGAGTGACCCTCTTTGAACGAAGAGATTGAGATGAAACTGTCCAGCTTGAGTGTTTGTTGCAGCTTGTTCCAGTCACTAGCTGCAGCGAACTGAAAAGAGGAAAGACCCATGGATGTGTGTGCTTTGGGGACCTTGAACAGAATGTGACTGGCAGAACGGGTTAGGGCAGAGAAGCAAGACAGAGAAAAAGAAAGGAATGAAATGGGAGAGATAAAGAGAACTCTGCCATTTCATCAGCTTCCCCATCATCGCTGCAGTTCCAAACAACCGCATTTAAAACTCTATTTTAAATCTTTCACTTATAGTACAGTAATCTGTCATTGAAGATATTTCACTAGAGGGCATAAAAACATGACTTCTATTGAAGAAATGAACCTAACCATCCAAAAGTTTCAATGTCGCACAATAAAACTGTTGCACCCCTCCATTAGGATCGCTTTACATGGTGGTTGTAGAGGCAGATTGCTATTTAGCTACGCAGTGTTGATATGTGGAGCTGCCAAATATACATTACCGCTTTTCTCAAATGTATCTAGATGTACAGGAAAACATAAGAACATGTGGCATAAGAATCTATTTTAAATGATTTTCATGAGACGTTTCCATTAGCCTACCCGCTAATATAAAAAATGTGCTGTAGGCTACAGTCAGACCGTGGAAAGATTTTTCGACAGGGGTGCAGGATTTTTTTTGTCTGATTTAGATATTTATTCTTTAATTTCCGAGGGAGGTATATACTCAATCCCCTGGCTGTCAGTCCTTCCCAACCTGCTTGCACAAATAAGAGTACTTTTTCAACAAGCACCCTGTCTAGCCCACTCGACAAACTTGTTGTCTAGTTCGTTACTCAATGTCAAAGAATAATGTGCATGTTTTGCTGAAAATGTGAAACTAGTATATCTGATTTTGACTGAATATCAGAAAGCCACACATCTAGCTAGGGCTACAGATGTAGGATCTAAATTTGAGCCAGTTTGCTACAGCAGGAAAATAATTCTGCAGTAAGAGGACATGTGAATTATGTGGAGTTTGTAAGGGAAAATCAAGTCTGAAATTTCAAAGTGGAAATCAAATTTCAGAATCTTCAAATATAGTGTAGCCTCAAATACACTACAAGTTAAACATTTCCTTGCAGGAAAGTTCTCCCGCAACAGGTTGATCAAATTAAGATCCTACAAAACCTATTCTGTAACGGCGTTCGTCTGTAGAAAGAGGAGCGGACCAAAATGCAGCGTGGTGGTTACTCATGTTCTTTAATAAAGAAGAACAAACGAACAAAATACAAAACAACAAACGTAACGCGAAAACCTATACAGCCTATCTTTTTTTAAATAAAAAATAATTTATTATCTTCAATACCATTCATACTTTACAACTCATAATTTTCATACATACTCAAATAATGGTATTTTAATTTAACTAATTAAACTAAACAAAAACCCCAAACAAAACCTCAGGGGAGCATCTTCCCTCCCCGTCACCCTACAAACTACCTTTCCCTATCTCCCCGTCCCTAATCTATCCCCTTACAAATCTAAATGACACCCAGCCCTAAACCCCCCTTCCACCTCTCCCGAGCAGCATGCTGCCCCCACTTCCTCTCCTCCCTCTTCATCCTCCCCCTCAAATCTCCTTCCACCCTCCTCACTATCCCTTCCACCCCCCAATCTCTCCCTGTCTTCACCATGTTCTGCCTGGCTTCCCACAGCCCCCGTTTAAAGAGACTCATGAGAAGCCAGAGCAGAAACCTGTCCCTATCCGTCCCTCTCGCTCTCCCTACACCTCTCTCTAACCTGGCCCACGTCAATACAAAATCCCCCCTTACCAAACCTAACAACACCCGTGCCCTAGCCCATACTACTCCGGCAAAGGCACAGTCCCAAAAGACATGGCGCACAGTCTCCTCCCTGCCACAAGAGGATCTTGGACAGGTGGGGGATTGCACCAAACTATACCGGTACATGATGGAACGTACCGGCAAGCACTTATGGAGGCTCAACCAATTCAGGTCCTTGAGCCTGTTGTCCAGACCCCGCGCCTGCACTCCCTCCCAGACAGCTTCCGAGATGCCCACTACAGGCGCCGGACTCCCTGCCTTTCTGACCTCCTCGTACAGGTGCCTGTGATCTAAACCTACTCGGGCAACTTCAACATCAGGGTGCGCATGCAGCCACTTGGCCGCATGACCAAAGTGCCACGGCAGCTGTTCCGCTCGAGGACCCGTGTTAGACCACACCATTACGCTTCTCGCCTGATACGAGAAGAACAGGAGGTAACCGGACGGGTGTATCACTGGATGAGCAAGCTCCGTTAACAAGAAAGAAACAAAAATTGTGTCCAGCTTGAGGGGGAAATGTGGTACCCCCCTACCTCCCTCCCCGATGGGACAGATCATGCGTGCCCTGGCGACCCACTCGCACCTGCCACTCCACATGAACTGAAACACAAGCCTCACTAGAGGCCTCCTCAGACAAGCCGGCAATGGGTAGATGTACGCCAAATACAAAAGAGACGGCAATACATCCACCTTTAGGACCAGGACTTTGCCAAAAAAGACATACCTAGCCTTCCACATTGCTAGCTTCCTCTGTACCACTGCGATACGCATGTTCCAGTTTAGCGTCGTTGAGCAGGAGGTCTCAAAATGGACCCCGAGAATCCTCAGGGCCCCCTCACAGAGAGAGAACCCCCCAGGCACATCCGTTCTACCGCGCCATCTCCCGAAAAACTTGACGGAAGACTTTGCATGGTTCAGAACCGCTCCCGACGCTCGGGTGAAATCCCCAAAGATGGCAACGGACCTTGTCAGGCACGAGTCCTTGCACAGTAGCAAGGAAGTGTCGTCAGCGTACTGCGTCATCTTAACACGCAGCCCACCCCTTCCAGGTATCAACAAGCCTTCCACCCCTGTGTCTGCCCTAATGGCTGCCCCCAGAGGCTCCATGTACAGAACCAAGAGGAGAGCAGAGAGTGGGCACCCCTGCCTGACCCCAGACGAGAGGTCAAAAACGTCACCCAAGTGACTATTTACACTAACTCGGCACCCCGCTCCGACATATAATGTACGAATCCATCCTATGAACTTCTCCCCAAATCCTAATCGACCTAACACTCTGAATAAAAAGGATCTATTCACGCGATCAAAGGCTTTCGCCTGATCTAGCGCTGCTACCATTAAAGGCAGTCCTCTATCTTCAACCCAAGCGATGGAGTCCCTGATTAACTGTAGGTTCCATCTAATAGAGCGGCCCTCTACCCCGCACATCTGATCCTCATGGACGACGTAGGGAAGGGCTGTGCGCAACCGGTCTGCTAAAACCTTTGCAAGTAGCTTGTAATCTACACACAGCATGGTCAACGGCCACCAGTTGCCAAGGTCTGTTACTTCCCCCTTCTTATATAAAAGTGACAGCACACCAACAGCCATTGATCCCCCCCGGGACCCCCGTCTCAAGGATGGCCTTCAAGACTTCGAGGACCACTGGTCCAAGTATACCCCAAAACTTGAGATAAAACTCAGCCGGCAGCCCATCCATTCCAGGCACCTTCCCTTTTCCCATCCTCCTAAGAGCGCTCTCAACCTCTTCTAGTGAGATCTGGGCCTCCATCACTTCTCTAATGTCCTCCGGCAACTGCCTGGACAAGTTTTCTAAAAACACATTTCCCTGCTCTATATCTATTTCCCTTTCCTTAAATAAACCTTGGAAATGATCAGTTGTCACCCTGACCATATCCTCTGGTTCTCTAACTATACTACCATTTTCTTCCCTAACGCCTTGCATTACCTTCCTACTCTGTCTGGCCCTAACCGACTTAAAGAACATAGCAGAACAAGTCTCATTGTGTTCTAGAAAGCCACTGTGCGCACGCTCCAGGAAAGCTCGAGCCTTCCGCTCCTGCAACTCCCTGAGCTGCGCCTTTAGGGTAGCGGATCTCTCCCAGTCAAACGACCCGCCGAGGTTGCCTGCCTCGTACTCGAGTTCAATTAACCTTTGGATACGATCCACCTCCCTCCTCTCCTCCCTTTTTTTCCTCTTGCAATACCCTATTATAAAAGCCCTAATCCTCACCATAACTAATTCCCACCACTCTAACACCCCCTCGCACATGGACCGGAGGCCTTCAAGCCTCCAAAAGAAACCATAAAACCTGTCAACAAAAGCCTGCTCCTCCAGAACATCCCGATCTAACTTCCAGTACCCCCTACCAAAGAGGCAGACTGGTGACACCACCTGCAGGAGCACCCCGTCGTGATCCGAAAAGAAAACAGGCAACAACCGCCCAGACAACTTACCCAAAGACCTGGGTACAAAAATATAGTCGAGCCTCCGCTCAACCCCCCTGGAGTTGCGCCATGTAGGACCGGCCATTTTCGGAGTAGTGTGCAGACCACCATCAACCAGACCATGGCAAGCCATTAGCCCGGTAATGGCGCCTGCACTGCTATCCCCCCCTATTCCTAAATCTGTATTAAAATCCCCCCCTATCACTAATTTCCTATTTGTGACACACAGGGGCGTCAGACAGTCCACCATCTCCCTCCTGTCTGCCACCACCTGTGGCCCATACACCACCACTAATCTAAATTTACAATCCCTTATCGTGACATCCACCCCTATAACCCTCCCCTGCATAACCACAAAAGAATCCTCCACTTTTACCTCCCTGTGCCCACACAAAATCCCTACCCCCGATGAGTGCACCCCCCCAATACCCCAAACCGACTCCCCCTTGTCCCACACCCTCTTAAACCTACTAACATCCCCTCCATCCCTCAGGTGAACCTCCTGTATAAACCAAAAATCAAACCCCACACCCTCCAAATAACTAAAAACCGCCCTCCTCTTAACAAAATCCCTTAAACCCCTTACATTTAAACTAACAAAAGTAAAATTAGAACCCATGAAAGAATGAAATAAAAACATGTAATACACTCAAATTCTAAACCCAGACAGAAACAAAAACAAAAACAGGAGACTCACCCGATGCTCCCCTGCTCCATATCTACCGGTGAAAACACCATCCGTACTCCCGACATCCCCCCCTCTTCCTCCATCTCACCAACCCAGGATGCAGGAATAGTGTTTGGCTCCGGGGTGCCCTGCACCCTGGGTCTACCCCCACACTCCTCCCCCTCCCCAGTGCTGCAGCTGGTTTGGAAAAAAAAAAATCGGGGAGGCTGAGTCCCCAAACAAAAAACTCCCCACCTCCTCCTGTACCCAGTCCTGAGTCTTGTTAGGTGTGTCCCCACCCAACAGAAGTTGAGGGCCTGGGGAGACCAGCAGCAACCCAGACGTTTCTCCTACCCCCATCACTCTCTTGACCATCCCCTCCCTCTCACTCTCGGCCAATCGCACCCTCCTATTCATTCTCTTCTTTGGTGATGGCGGCAGTGGAGAGATACCACTCTCCCCCCCTGCCAGCTCCTCCACCATACCCCTCATCTCTTCCACCAGGGCACTTTCCCCCCACTCCACTTGCTCTTCCACCGTCTCCTTCTCCACCACTCCTCCCTCGCTTTCTTCTCTCTCATGCTCCTCCACTCGGTTGCCTTCTTCCGCCGCTTTTCCTGGTTCTCCTACTCCCGTGCCTTCTGTTTCCTTCTCTCTTCCATCCGCCGCTTCTTGATCTTCCACCTTCCTTGCGGCCTTCCCCTCTGGACCTGTACTCTGGTCATGAGGCGTGCCTCCTTCCCCTCCTCTTCTTCCCCCATCCCCCGCTCCTGCTCCCCCCCAGCCGCAGACGCATATGACCTCTGACGAGCCGGGCACCCCCGCCACAGGTGTGCTGACGAGCCACACCCGTGGCACGCCTTAGGCTTGTCACAATCCCTCGCCTCTTGTTCCTCAGATCCACAAAATCTGCATTTTCTTGTGCTGCACGAGGCGAATATGTGGCCGTAGGCCATACAGCGCCTGCAAAATGGGGGCTGACGTGCATAAAACAACGTCCCCCTGTCAGCCCCTAGGGAGAACATAGCAGGAGGATGGAGGTAGCCACCATGTCCCTTTGGGTCCTCTCTGAGGAGGGCCTGGAAGCCTCTCCTCCCATTCCAAAACCTTTGAGGTGCCTTGCTGCCTTGCTGAGGAGAAGTCATCCATGTATCTCCCCAGAAAGGCCCTCACCTCTTCGTCCTTAACGTATGGGTTGTAAATGTTGACAGTTACAACCCTAAAGTTGTTCTTCGCCAGGCTTGTTATTTCATAGTGGCTCATCGGCCTCTCACCTCCCATTGCTCTTGCCCTTCTCAGGATATCATCGTGTTTCTCCTCTGTATATAGTGCCACGTCGTATGCTCCCTCCAACGAGTTGCCTTGGAAACAAAACACGTCCTTCACCGTCAGCTTTAGAATCCCCATCAATATTATCCTTCCAAATGTTTCCCGTCCTAAAGGCTCCAACTCCTTTTCTTTCCAAGCAAACCGAATCGTGTTGGCCAGCCCAATCCCAGGGACGGACCGTGTTGATGTATTTTGCACCATCTCCGCAAGGAGAATGGCGCTCGTTCTCTTCTCTTCTCTTCTCTTCTCTTCTCTTCTCTTCTCTTCTCTTCTCTTCTCTTCTCTTCTCTTCTCTTCTCTTCTCTTCTCTTCTCTTCTCTTCTCTTCCAAAACAAGGAAAAAAGAAAAAAACAAAGTGACTGAGCCTATCTTTTGACAACTAACACAGAGACAGGAACAATCACCCACAAACACACAGTGAAACCCGGGCTACCTAAATATGGTTCCCAATCAGAGACAACGAGAATCACCTGACTCTGATTGAGAACCGCCTCAGGCAGCCATAGACTCTCCTAGACAACCCTACTCAGCCACAATCCCAATACCTACTAAAACCCCAATACAAAAACACACCACAAAATAAACCCATGTCACACCCTGGCCTGACCAAATAAATAAAGAAAACACAAAATACTAAGACCAAGGCGTGACATATTCACAAAACCCTTATTCACACAAAAAACTCACAAAATAAACAACCGAACAACAAACTTGTCTGGTTCAAGTCAACCAGCATGTTTTTCCCGCACTCCTGCTTTTGCTATTCTCTCTTTTGCTAGTCCTCCCGGTTTTGACCCTTGCCTGTTTTCTGGACTCTGTACCTACTGGACTCCTACTGGACCTACTGGTTTTGACCTTTTGCCTGTCTACGATAATTCGCTTGCCTACCCCTTTTGGAACTAATAAATATCACACACTCAAACCATCTGCCTCCCGTGTCAGCATCTGGGTCTGGCCCTGAGCCCTTATAGGAACTGCTAGCATGCTAGTAGATACCACAGACTTGTCCTAGATTTAAAAAGAAAAACTATGGTTAATAGTAGCAAGCACATTCAGATTACTTCATGGAGAAAAACATTTATTTTAATAACAGAGAATTTTCTCAATTGAAACAAACCACCTGCAACTGGACACTGACACTGGTTGGTTGAATATTCCCTGTGCTACGCCAAACAAATCAAAATCAAATCAAATTTTATTTGTCACATACACATGGTTAGCAGATGTTAATGCGAGTGTAGCGAAATGCTTGTGCCTATCCTCTCACAGGCCTGGGCACTCCAGTCCTCAGGGGCCTGATTGGTGTTACACTTTTGCCCTAACACACCTGACTCCAATAATCAACTAATCATGATCTTCAGTTAAAAATGCAATTTGTTTAAATCAGGTGTGTTTGCTAGGGATAGGGAAAAAGTGTGACACCAATCAAGCCCACAGGGACTGGAATTGCTCAGGCCTTATAGTACTGTAATCTGTCATTACAATGATATTCCACTAGAGGGCATAAAAACATAACTTTTGGATGGTCCAATTCATCAATAAAAGTCATATCATTGCCCTAGAAGACTAAATAAACCCTTGCTCCCCAGATTGTCACAAATAGATAGATTGTATGCTTCCAACTAGTTGACATCTGTACAGTTCTCTGTGATCTCTGTTACTTTCATGAAATCAAGCCATTTATGGACTGGGGAGAAAATGCAATAACAGAAAAAACATTGTGGAAAAGATTTTCAGTTCAAAATTTCCAAATGACATCAGTTTGACCGGATGCAAAGAAATAGAAAGCTGTGAAAATGACCCAACATGTTTCTGATAAGATTTCAGTTTGGATTGGATGCATATATCTGGTTGAATTGAAATACTACCTGCTTTTATGATGCTGATCAAGATAGCACCCCTACTGACAGTATCTGACTGTGCTTTCGCATTCTCTCATATTTCTCCACTGGAGTATGTTGCCTGCATTTTGTGTGATCTGAACAGTAGGCTACGGTTCCCTTGATGTGCCGTAGGCCTATTTGAAGTCCCCATCTTGTGACTGTCGAATTTGTATGGCGCCTCACAATCATCACACATAACATAGGCACTGCTATCATCCTCTTTTACCACTTCACCAAATCATTAACAAACATTACTTTTTTGGCCCTCCCTCTTCCTTTTCAACTCCCCATTTTGCAGCTTTTCTTTTATTGAATTAAACTCAGATAATGTGTGGATGGCATTAACTTTTTCTTGTCGGCAGGCCTATTTGGCGCACGTACAGTTAGTGCACAAGCCTAAATTTTAGGGCCTAATGCCAGATAACCTAAAATAATGAAAGATAAACCTCAATGTAGCAGAACTATAGGAGGATGTGCTCATTGTAATGGCTGGAATGGAATCAATGGAATGGTAACAAACAAAGGAGGGGGTGGCTGCAGTTTTATGTGCTCCTAACCAACTGTGCTATTTTGTTCAGTTTTTTTTTGCGTTGTTTGTCTTTTTTTTTAAACTTATTTTGTACATAATGTTGCTGCTACCATCACTTATGACCGAAAATAACTTCTGGACATGAGAACAGCGATTACTCAACTCAAACTGGGCAAAGATTTTTCTTTAACGAGTCCAACGCGAAGGATATACTGCTTTCTCAGGAATGGTCCATTTGGCAAATCTGACCATAACTCTATCCTCATGATTCTTGCTTACAATCAACAACTAAAGCAGAACGTATCAGCTCAATAAGGAAGTGTTCATAGGACGTAGATGCTAAGCTACAGAACTGATTTGCTAACACAGACTGGAATATGTTTTGCATTGTCCTCACCCAACCCCCTATTTTTACACTGCTGCTGCTACTCTGTATATTATCCATGCATAGTCACTTTACCTCCACCTACAGAATATCTAACCGGTGCCTGTGCACATTGACTCTGTAACGGAACTCCCTGTATATAGCCTCGCTATTGTTATTTTATTGTTGCTCCTTAATTATGTGTTACATTTTTGTATTTTTTTTCTTAACTGTGTTGTGGATCACTGGGTCCAAGCTTCCTGACATAAAGGACCTTTACTAGGTGTTGTCAGAGGATGACCCAAAAAATTGTTAAAGACTCCAGTCAACCAAGTCATAGACTGTTCTCTCTGCTACCGCACTGCAAGCCATACCGGAGTGCCAAATCTAGGACCAAAAGGCTCCTTAACAGCTCCTTAAAGACTGCTGAACAACTAAACTAATCAAATGGCCACCCGGACTATTTACATTGAACCCCCCCCCTCGCAGTTTATGATCTATACATAGTCACTTTACAAATTACCTCGATGAATCTGTACCCCGCACATTGACTCTGTCACGACTTCCACCGAAGTTGGTCCCTCTCCTTGTTCGGGTGGCGTTCGGCGGCCGAAGTCTCCGACTATCTAGCTATCGCTGATCCTCTTTTCATGGCCTACCTGGACGTGAGGGTTTATGTTTCCTCCTGCTCGGTGTGCTCCCAGTGTAAGGCTCCTAGGCACCTGCCCAGAGGTAAGCTACACCCCTTACCCGTTCGACAGCGGCCTTGGTCGCACCTGTCAGTGGATTTTCTTACTGATCTTCCACTCTCACAGGGAAACACAGCGATCCTGGTTGTTGTGGATCGTTTCTCTAAGTCCTGTCTTCTCTGCCCGGTCTCTCTACGGCCCTACAGACTGCGGAGGCCTTGTTTACACACGTCTTCCGGCACTACGGGGTGCCTGAGGATGTAGTGTCTGATCGGGGTCCCCAGTTCACGTCTAGGGTCTGGAAGGCGTTCATGGAACATCTGGGGGTCTCGATGTGGAGACATTGGCTTGAGGGGGCTAGACACCCTTTTCTCATCTGGACTGACCACCGCAATCTGGATTACATCCGGGTGACGAGGAGACTGAACCCTCGCCAGGCAAGGTGGGCCATGTTTTTCCACCCGTTTTGTGTTTACCCTGTCTTACAGACCAGGCTCCCAGAACGCGAAGGCAGACGCATTGTCCTGGCTGTATGACACAGAGGAGCGGCCCATGGCGCTGGTAGTGTTGGAGCTGGACACGGACATTGAGCAGGCATTACGTGCAGAGCCCTCTCCCGTCCAGTGTCCCGCTGGGCGTCTGTACGTCCCGTCTGCTGTTCGTGACCGGTTGATCTATTAGGCCCACGCGTCACCCTCCTCTGGTCATCCTGGGATCGGTCGGACAGTGCCCTGTTTGAGCGGAAGGTACTGGTGGCCTACCTGGACGTGAGGGTTTATGTTTCCTCCTGCTCGGTGTGCTCCCAGTGTAAGGCTCCTAGGCACCTGCCCAGAGGTAAGCTACACCCCTTACCCGTTCGACAGCGGCCTTGGTCGCACCTGTCGGTGGATTTTCTTACTGATCTTCCACTCTCACAGGGAAACACAGCGATCCTGGTTGTTGTGGATCGTTTCTCTAAGTCCTGTCTTCTCTGCCCGGTCTCTCTATGGCCCTACAGACTGCGGAGGCCTTGTTTACACACGTCTTCCGGCACTACGGGGTGCCTGAGGATGTCGTGTCTGATCGGGGTCCCCAGTTCACGTCTAGGGTCTGGAAGGCGTTCATGGAACATCTGGGGGTCTCGATCAGCCTTACTTCAGGTTTTCACCCCGAGAGTAATGGGCAGGTGGAGAGAGTTAACCAGGATGTGGGCAGGTTTCTGCAGTCCTATTGCCAGGACCGGCCGGAGGAGTGGGCGGAGTTTGTGCCCTGGGCCGAGATGGCACAGAGCTCGCTTCGCCACTCCTCCACTAACATCTCTCCCTTCCAGTGTGTACTAGGGTACCAGCCGGTTCTGGTGCCTTGGCATCAGGTGTCCACCTTCAGCAGGCCGTGACGCGCCGGAAGAGTAATGCAGATCGCCACCACAGTGAGACCCCAGTGTTCGCACCTGGGGACTGGGTCTGGCTCTCGACCCGAAACCTACCCTGCCGGAAGCTGGGTCCGTGGTTTGTGAGGCTATTTTAAAGTCCTGAGGAGAGTGAACGAGGTATGTTATAGGTTACAGCTTCCCCCCGATTACCGCATTAACCCCTCGTTCCATGTGTCTCTCCTCAGGCCCGTGGTGGCTGACCTGCTCCAGGAGTCTGAGGTGTGGGAGGTTCCTCCGCCACCTCTGGCCACCTCTGAACGTACTCCGTTCGCTCCATACTGGATTCGAGGCGCCGGGCAAGGGGCCTTCAGTATCTTTTGGAGTGGGAGGGGTACCGCCCGGAGGAGAGGAGCTGGGTTCCGGTCGAGGATGTGTTGGACCCATCTATGCTGCAGGAGTTCCACCGCCTTCGTCCGGATCGCCCTGCGCCTCGCCCTCTGGGCCGTCCCCGAGGCCGGTGTCGGGGGGGTTACTGTCACGGCTTCCCCCGAAGTTGGTCCCTCTCCTTGTTCGGGCGGCTTTCTAGCCATCGCTGATCCTCTTTTCATTTTCCTTTGGTTTTGTCTTGTCTTGTATCACACCTGGTTCCATCCCATCAATTACATGTTGTGTATTTAACCCTCTGTTCCCCCTCATGTCCTTGTCGGTGATTGTTTGTTTGTAAGCTATGTTCTGGTGTGCAAAGGGTTTGTACCCACAAGTATTATTTTGTTTTTTGGATTTTTTTGAGCCCTTATTAAACTGCTCCATTTATACCAAGTTCGATCTCCTGCGCCTGACTTCCCTGCCATCAGCACGCACCCTCTTACAGACTCTGTACCGGTACCCTGTATATAGCCTCCTATTGTTATGTACATTTCTTGTCATTTTGTTAACTTTAGTTTGTTTAGTAAATATTTTATTAACTCTTTCTTGAACTGCATTATTGGTTAAGGGCTTGCAAGTAAGCATTTCACAGTAAGGTCTACACCTTTGTAGACCTTACACTTTATTTGAAAGTGTTACGTTCGTCGGAAAGGAGCGGACCAAGGCGCAGCATGCGTAGAGTTCCACATACTTTATTACAAATTGAAACTTCACAAAAACAACAAAGAATAAACGAACGTCCAGTACAGAGCGCACTTAGACACTACCTGAAAACAATATCCCACAACGCAGGTGGGAATAATGGACCAACTTAAGTAAGAACCCCCCCTGGTCACACCCTGACCTAAAACACTATAGAGAACACCAAGAGCTCTCTATAGTCAGGGCGTGACAGTACCCCCCGAAAGGTGCGGACTCCGACCACAAAACCTGAACCTGGATGGGGAGGGTTAGGGTGGGCACTTCGCGTTGGGGGCGGCTCCAGTGCAGGACGTAGCACCCGCTCAACCCGTGGATCTGGCCATGGAGCCGGGCTGAACGCAGTGCCCGGACTGGGAACCAGAGCAGAGGAAGGCTCCGGCCATGGAGCAGGACTAGATGCCGTGCCTGGCCTGGACACCGGCGCAGAGGAAGCCTCCGGCCATGGATCGGGACTGGACACCGTGCCTGGACTGAGCACTGGCACAGAGGAAGGCTCCGGCCATGGAGCGGGACTGGATGCCGTGCCTAGACTGAACACCGGCGCAAAGGAAGGCTCCGGCCATGGAGCGGGACTGGACGCCGTGCCTGGACTGGGCACCGGCGCAGAAGAAGGCTCCAGCCTTGGAGCGGTACTGGACACCGTGCCTGGACTGGGCATTGGTGCAGGTTGCATTGGACTGATGACACGCTCCTCAGGACGAGTGCGTGGAGCCAGCACAGGACGCTCCGTGCTGGGGAGGGGCACTGGAAGCCTGGTGCGTGGAGCCGGCACAGATTGCACTGGACTGGTGACACGCTCTTCAGGGCGAGTGCGGGGAGCCGGCACAGGACATACCAGGCTGGGGAGGCGCACTGGAGGCCTGGTGCGTGGAGCTGGCACAGGGTGTACCGGGCTGGGGAGGCGCACTGGAGGCCTGGTGCGTGGAGCCGGCACAGGACGTACCGGGCTGGGGAGGCGCACTGGAGGCCTGGTGAGTGGAGCCGGCACAGGTTGCACAAGACTGGTGACACGCTCTTCAGGGCGAGTGCGGGGAGCCGGCACAGGATGTACCGGGCTGGGGAGGCGCACTGGAGGCCTGGTGCGTGAAGCCGGCACAGGTTGCACTGGACTGGTGACACGCTCTTCAGGGCGAATGCAGGGAGCCGGCACAGGATGTACCGGGCTGGGGAGGCGCACTGGAGGCCTGGTGCGTGGAGCCGGCACAGGACGTATCGGGCTGGGGAGGCGCACTGGAGGCCTGGTGAGTGGAGCCGGCACAGGTTGCACAGGACTGGTGACACGCTGTCCTCCTATATTCCTTGGCGACTCCCTCCGGGGTCCACGCATCCTCCTAGGATTTCCTCCCATGTCCAACTCTCCTTTATCTCCCAGGCATGCTGATTGGTCCTTGGGTGGTGGGATATTCTGTTACGTTCATGGAAAGGAGCGGACCAAGGCGCAGCATGCATAGAGTTCCACATACTTTATTACAAAGTGAAACATCACAAAAAGAACAAACGAACATCCAGTACATAGTCACTTAGGCACTAACTGAAAACAATATCCCACAACGCAGGTGGGAACAATGGACAACTTAAGTATGATCCCCAATTAGAGGCAGCTGATTATCGTCTCTAATTGGGGATCGTACTTAAATTGTCCACTGTTCCCACCTGCTTTGTGGGATATTGTTTTCAGTTAGTGCCTAAGTGCGCTCTGTACTGGACGTTCGTTTATTCTTTGTTGCTTTTGTGAAGTTTCAATTTGTAATAAAGTATGTGGAACTCTAAGCACGCTGCGCTCCTTTCGAAGAACATAAGAGTGCTTTCTCAAACAAGCCTATTGTCATTACAATCGATTATCATTTACACTAGGCTATGTCTATTTGTCTTTACCTCACTCTCAATTTTCACTATTCTCATTATTCTGTATATAAATGGGAGATTAATACAATTTGGGGATATTAATAATTTCTCAAATAAAATTTGCCCTACTTGTCATGTAAATGAGTAAGTCATTTTAATAATTTTAAACGCACAACGCGAACTATTCGTTGACTGTGTTTGCAAGGTTTACCAATTTAACCTACTATATTGCTCAATATATCATTACTTCACTCAAGGCAGCGCATAGGCGCCGCCCTGTAGTCTGTATATAAATTCTCAGACGCAATATTTTTCTCAGCTCAGCACGATTCAACTCTTCTCAATCGCCAACTCCACACTCGTGAACGGTAAGAATTCAGCATTTAATATGTATACTCTTGTTCTTGTCCGACTGGCGGTAAAAAAAAATGTCTACGAATGTAAAAAGTTGCTTCAGGCTAAATAGTTTTGTTAATCCTATCTGATCTCTTCATCCAACTCAGGAACTAGTCAGCGGACTTGAAATACTTTAATTCATTCTTGGTCTTGTGCATTTGGCTTTGAAGTGCAGTTTTCTATGGGGTAGTTGTCAAACTTTTCATCTGTAAATATAAAAGTCAACATAAGTCACTTTTTACAGTCCAGCCTTACAGTAGTACCTGTTTAGGTGTTCTGCATTGATGAAGGATTTTAAAACTTTATAGTTTCATAACTAAAATAATCACATTTGTCATAAGGACAAAAGAGCATGTCCAACACATAGATATAGAACCTAGAATGTTTGCTAAACAATTAGAGCATTATAATTGTGTGCATTATAATTGTTTTGGTCTAAAATAATCTGCGTTTGTAATATTATTTAACAATAAAGAAATTGACTGAAATACGGGTGTGGCTCACTTTGAATGACTGGGTTAAGAGCTGACTGTGGACATGTACACACACGTATTTTCTCCCTGTTGGTGCAACCTCTCTTTCTCGAGTCTGGTTTGTCTTTCCTTTTACCCTACTTTCCTCAGTTTTGGACTACATTTTTTCCAAGTTCAGTCATTTCCTCTCTTCTCTCATACCACACCCTTTTTCATTGGCTCTCTTTTACATTTCCCTTCTATCTAATTCAACCAGGTAAAGTTAGGTCAAATGATCTGTGTGCTCTTTGTATCTGACTTGTGTGAATGTATTTTGTGTTCTGTATTTGAGAGAAAAGAACTTAGTAGTGAATCTGTGATCAACTTTTGTTGGTGATTTTATGGATTACTCATGTGAGCATTACTCATTGGAATGGGCAGGGCACATGGTGCTGATTTTCTTCAACATGGCCCATTCACTCACACACACACACACACACACACACACACACACACATTCCCTCATGAAATATAGTTCCTTTAGCCAACATCTTGTAAACTACAGTATTTGTTAAAAAAACATTATGCCAGACTAAAAGATACATGTTAGTCACATTAATGCTTTGCTACCCTGTCATTCAAATGTAATTTTTCTCTCTCTCTCTCTCTCTCTCTCTCTCTCAGTGCAACCTAACTTAGACCTGCAACCATGCCATCAGACCTGGAACGAGCAATGGAGTCCATGATCACTGTGTTCCACAAGTATGCTGCTAAGGAGGGCAGTGGCAACACTCTGAGCCGCCGTGAGCTAAGGGACCTGATGGAGAACGAGCTGTCTGGCTTCCTCAAGGTGGCCATCTCTACTACTACTACTCTCTACTATGTCTGTGTATCATATGGCACCATAGGGCTCTGGTCAAAAGTTGTGCACTATTTCGGCAATAGGATGCCATTTGGGACGTACAGTATATTATCTCTATTACTATTTTGCTGTAGAAGCACTCCCTGTTAATTTGATCACGTGACTTGACCAGGAAAAACTCAGGGGACCCTGAGGGGACTCAGGGGACCAGGTCATAAGGCCCAGAGTTTTCCTTGGTCAGGTGGTCTGCAAAAAAAATGTGTTCCTACTTGTCATGTATCTGCCCAATAAAGAGTAGCGACGTCAACAGTTGTCCCCTAGTACTGTTTGTGAAATTACAGTATTTACATTTAGTATTATTAAAACATCCCTGTCTTCCTTTCAGTCTCAGAAGGACCCAGCCACAGTAGACAAGATCATGAAGGATCTGGACTCTAATGGTGATGGAGAGGTGGACTTTGAGGAGTTTGTTTCTCTAGTTGTGGGCCTGTCCATCGCCTGTGAACAGTGCTACCAGATGCACAAGAAGAAGATGGGGAAGTGAGGGATGAAAAGAGGAGAGGAGGAAGGGGCGTGGAGAAAAGAAGGGTTCTAATTTTCACTTTTGTAATGATCACACTGTCCATTAAACACAAAGACCAAGGAGTTGTTGTCATTATTTTGTGTGTGTGCATGCATGCATTAGAGAAAGTAGTTATAGATGCAGGTTGTACATGTGTTATACTGTAGCTAGTCTATTGGAATTCAATTAGAGTACAAAAACTGTAGATGTGTGTTTATTTTTGTCTACAAAAAAATGCATAATAGTCTTGGGGGAGGTTTCTTGGACACAGATTAGGCCACAGGAGATTGGTGGCACCTTAATTGGGGAGTACGGGCTCGTGGTAATGACTGGAGCGAAATGAATGGAATGGTAACAAATATATCAAACATGGTTTCCAGGTGTTTGATGCCATTCAATTTGCTCAATTCCGGCCATTATTATGAACCGTTCTCCTGGAGTAAAAAGCCATTTCCATGGATAATCGCTGTTGAGCTTGTTTTTGTTGTTGTCCAGAACTAGGATTAATGTGTGTCTGAGAGACTGCCATATAAAGACACCATATACCATGTCCTTTCACAGATTTACCTGTGATTTCAGTCTTGTACAGATTAGATTTTAGTCATTTAGCGGACACTCTTATCCAGAGCGACTTACAGTAGTGAGTCCATACAATATCGTACTTAGCCACTCAGTAAAAGGCACATGACAGCCCACTTGGAGTTTGCCAAAAGGCACCTAAAGAACTCTCAGACCATGAGAAACAAGATTCTCTGGTCTGATGAAACCAAGATTGAACTCTTGAATGCTAAGCGTCACGTCTGGAAGAAACCTGGCACCATCCCTACAGTGGAACATGGTGGTGGCAGCATCATGCTGTGGGAATGTTTTTCAGAGCATGGGACTGGGAGACTAGTCAGGATCGAGGGAAAGCGGAGCAAGTACAGAGAGATCCTTGATGAAAACCTGCTCAGGACTGAGGCGAAGGTTCACCTTCCAAGAAGCTGACCTAAACACACAGCCAAGACAACGCAGGAGTGGTTTAGGGACAAGTCTCTGAATGTCCTTGAGTGGCTCGGACTTGAACCAGATCGAACATCTCTGGAGAGACCTGAAAATAGCTGTCCATCCAACCTGACAGAGTTTGAGAGGATCTGCAGAGAAGAAAGGGAGAAATTCCCCAAATACAGGTGTGCCAAGCTTGTAGCGTCATACCCAAGAAGACTCGAGGCTGTAATCACTGCCAAATGTGCTTCAACAAAGTACTGTGTAAAGGTTCTGAATACTTATGTAAATGTAATTGCTTTTAGAATAAGTCTGTAACGTAACAAAATGTGGAGAAATTCAAGGGGTCTGAATACTTTCTGAATGCACTGTATGTAACAGAGGCCAACAAAAGAACTGTAGGGTGGTTTAATTATAGGACACATAGTGGGCTATATTTTCATACAATTATTTTCCCACAAGGCCTTTCTCATCGTGTGTCATGGTCTGGTGCAAGTTGAGTAACAAAAGCTGTTATTTCCTCTCTCATTCTCTCTATTGGCAGGACCTACCCTCTCTTGTTCTCTGAGTATACTTAAGCAGGGCCTACTTTGCTGCCAACCAATGTTATTGGTTACAAGGCAAACAGGGGTGTTGCTAGGTAACTGTGGGTTGAGGGGGAGGTTGCATAAACAGTATAAACACTATATCCACATGAGTTACACGCCCATGTGACACACAAAAGGGTTTTAGAATGGGGACTTCTCTCGGGATAATTTCATAACATCCTTTCTACTCACTTTGTGCTATGTGCATTTTACAGAATGTTGTAATGCTGTATAATGTACTGTGTTAAATGAGACAACAAAACTACAGTAATTTACATATTCTCAATTTAAGTGAGACAACACCAGATACGTTCCTACTTGCCAGGGTACAAAACTGGTTAAAAATACATAATTTCTTACAGTTTTGCAATTGAAACAAAATATTTTCAACCAGTTTTCCTCAATGGGTTGGAAGTCACTGATCATTGGTTTGAGAGTCTATATGTAAACACATTTTCGGCAAGAAAAAAAATCGGAGAATTTCGATTTCAACTATTTAGATACAATTTCCATTTTGGATAGTTCAATAAAACTAACTTATGTAGTTCCATTTACAATGCCTGTCTCAAAGTACAGTACCAGTCAAAAGTTTAGACACGCCTGCTCATTCAAGGGTTTTTCTTAATTTTGTATTATTTTCTACATTGTAGAATAATAGTGAAGACAATAAAACTATGCAATAACACATATGGAATCACATAGTAATATATTTTTTTTTAAACAAATCTAAATATATTTTATATTTGAGATTCTTCAAAGTAGCCACCCTTCGCCTTGATGACATCTTTGCACACTCGTGGCATTTTCTCAACCAGCTTCACGAGATAGTCACCTGGAATGCATTTCAATTAACAAGGTGTGCCTTGTTAAAAGTACATTTGTGGAATTTCTTTCCTTAATGCATTTGAGCCAAGCAGTCGTGTTGTGACAAGGTAGGGGTGGCATATAGAAGACCAAGTCCATATTATGGCAAGAACAGCTCAAATAAACAAAGAGAAATTACAGTCCATCATTACTTTAAGACATGAAGGTCAGTCAGTATGGAACATTTCAAGAACTTTGAAAGTTTCTTCAAGTGTAGTAAAAACCATCAAGCGCTATGATGAAACTGGCTCTCATGAGGACCGCCACAGGAAAGGAAGACCCAGAGTTACCTCTGCTGCGGAGGATAAGTTCATTAGAGTTACCAGCCTCAGAAATTGCAGCCCAAATAAATGCTTCACAGAATTCAAGTAACAGACACATCTCAACATCAACTGTTCAGAGGAAACCGTGTGAATCAGGCCTTCATGGTCGAATGGCTGCAAAGAAACCACTACTAAAGGACACCAATAAGAAGAAGGGACTTGCGTGGGCCAAGAAACACGAGCAATGGACATTAGACCGGTGGAATTTTTGGTTCCAACCACCGTGTTTTTGTGAGACGCAGAGTACGTGAACGGATGATCTCCGCATGTCAAGGCACACTTGACCAGCATGTCTACCACAGCATTCTGCAGCAATACTCCATCCCATCTGGTTTGGGCTTAGTGGGACTATCATTTGTTTTTCAACAGGACAATGACTCAACACACCTCCAGCCTGTGTATTGGCTAGTCCAAATATGAGATTTTTGGTTCCAACCGCCGTGTCTTTGTGAGACGCACAGTAGGTGAACGGATGATCTCTGCATGTGTGGTTCCCACCGTGAAGCATGAAGGAGGAGGTGTGGGGGTGCTTTGCTGGTGATGCTGTCAGTGCTGTCAGTGATTTAGCATGGCTACCACAGCATTCTGCAGCGATACACCATCCCATCTGGTTTGCGCTTAGTGGGACTATAATTTTTTTTCAACAGTACAATGACCCAACACACCTCCAGGCTGTGTAAGGGCTATTTGACCAAGAAGGAGAGTGATGGAGTGCTGCATTAGGTGACCTGGCCTCCACAATCACCCAACCTCAACCCAATGGAGATGATTTGGGATGAGTTGGACCGCAGAGTGAAGGAAAAGCAGCCAATAAGTGCTCAACATATGTGGAAATTGTTGGAAAAACGTTCAAGACTGTTGGAAAAACGTTCCAGGCGAAGCTGGTTGAGAGAATGCCAAGAGTGTGCAAAGCTTTCAAGGCAAAGGGTGGCTACTTGGAAGAATCTTAAATATACAATATATTTGTTTAACACTTTTGGGTTACTACATTATTCCATGTGTTGTTTCATGGTTTTGATGTCTGTGCTATTATTTTACAATGTAGAAAAGAGTAAAATAAAGAAAAACCCTTGAATGAGCAGGTGTGTCCAAACTTTTGACTGGTACTGTATGTCTAACTGATTAAAAACAAGTACAAGATTTGGCACTGACCAAAGTTCTTATCTTCTCTATTCTGGAATAATGGTGATCAGGCCACAGTTCCATATTTGACCCCTAGATGTCAGGAGAGTATGGCAATCCTACTGTTAAACTATTGCATTGTTGTATGGAAGAAAACAAATTTAAAAAGGGAGGGACTACAAGAATGAGTGCAACGAGAAACTAGTTTTCATATTCTGTTGCAGAAGGATTTGCTGAGATGTGCCTTAATAAATACGACCCAGGTAATTTGTTACTGTCAACCCTCACATACACAAACAACCACATAACACTGCTGCTTACATTAACCTCTACTGTGTGCTCTTCCTTTTGTATTGTCTGTCCTTCAAAGACAACAATGTTTAGATTGAGAGAAGGTGTTGGTGAGGGGGCAGCAGAGGGAAAGAAAGGCAGAGAGGAGTTCCACAGGGGAGGTCAGTCAAGTCAAATGAAAAATCTAATTGTATTTGTCACATGGTCCAAACACAACAGGTGTACACTTTACCGGGAAATGCTTACTTTACTTTACTTTCCCAACAATGCAGAGTTAAAAAGTAGAAAATAGTAAAACAATAAACAATAATGAGGCTATATACAAAGGATGTCGCGATATGTACTCCTATGCTATATCTCATTATGGTTACACAAACATATTTGAAGATGAAGACGTTTGTGTTCTCATGTGATAAGTCGGTCATATGTGTGTGGATGTGCGACTGCTGTTTATTTATCTATTGCTCCTATTTATGAGCACTGGGTAATAAAGGCCTGGGTTGTGTGCGTGCGAGCCTGTGTGTGAGTGGGACTCTTGTTGTTTACTACAGAATCTTACACAATTGAAACATCAGTCCCTTGGGACCCTGGGACTGAATACTGCAACTGGATCCTGGACTTTCTGACGGGCCGACCCTAGGTGGTGAGGGTTGGTAACAACACGTCTGCCACGCTGAACCTCAAAACAGGGGCCCATCAGTGGTGTGTGCTTAGTCCCCTCCTGCAGTCCCTGTTCACCCACGACTGTGTGGCCACGCACGACTCCAACACCAGCGTCAAGTTTGCTGATGGCACGCCGGTGGAAGACGTGATCACTGACGACAATGGGGCAGCCTACAGGGAGGAGGTCAGAGACCTGACAGAGACCTCTCCATCAACGTCAGCAAGACAAAGGAGGTGATCGTGGACGACATCAACAGGGCTGTGGTGGAGTGTGTTGAGATCTTCAAGTTCCTTGGTGTCCATGTCACCAAGAACTTAACATGGTCTTCTCACCCCAGCACAGTTGTGAAGAAGGCGTGACAGAGATTTGGCATGGCCCCTCAGATCCTCAAAAAGTAATAGAGCACTGAGAGTATCTTGGCTGGCTGCATTACTGATTGGTATGGCAACTTCACCACCCTCAATCACAAGGCTCTGCAGAGATTGGTGCAGACAGCCCAGTGCATCACTGGGGCCAAGCTCCCAGCCATCCAGGACCTCTATAACAGGTGGTGTCAGAGGAAGGCACCAAAAATTGTCAAAGGACCCAGCCACCCAAGCCATAGACTGTTCACTCTTTATTTAACTAGGCAATTCAGTTAAGAACAAATTCTTACTTACAATGATGGCGTAGGAACAGTGGGTTAACTGCCTTGTTCAGGGGCAGAACGACAGATGTTTACCTTGTCAGCTCAGGGATTCGATCCACCAACATTTCGGTTACTGGCCCAACGCTCTCCATGCCGCCCCAATCTTATAATCTTATAGTTACCAAAGATACTTGAAAGTTAGACCATTAAATTGGATCCTATTGTATCGGAGGCTCATGCTATCTTGAAGACATGTTGAATTAAGGACGAATTCCAAGGAGGAATATATACAATGTATACATGTACAGACAAATGCAGAAATCCAAGATAGTACACATAATGCATCCTTGATTAAACCACTGACCATACGCACACACACATCCATGCACACAAACACATTTATGCACACACGCACACACATGATGACCACTGAGACTGCATTGGTTGCAATAATGGTAGAGATGGGCCTGACGCTCAGATGTTCATAATTATGTTCAGTCAGGCGTCTGTCTGACTCATTTGCTCAGGGTCATGTCAGTGAGTCACAATCCCAACCTCAGAAATGTGGAATTAAATCGCTGTGGAGGAAGAGTGGACCCACTCACTACCAGTGAGTCAGGAGGAGCTCCATTTGCAGAACTTAACTGGAACTAGTACACACACACACATTCAGCTTCCTCACTGAGTCACACACACGCGAGTGATTTGAAGGAGAACCAGCCCCACACAGTAATCTAGATGCACATTTTTAGGAATAAAAGCACGCAGGGAGTTGTGGGAGTGGTACATAAAGCATGCACTCACTGTCTTTCTCTGTCTCCAACTCAAGCGTTACATTAAAAGAGCCAAGGCCTGACAAATTACTCTGACTCAAAACAATAAACTGTTGGAATCTTTCAACTGTGTGTGGGTCAGCGTTTCTATTATTCTTCTTACAAGCTTTAGAAAAGCGTCACAAGATGAAGTTGATTATCATTTCGCAAAGCAACAAAGGAAGAGCACGGGACAGAGACTCTGCCTAGGCCTGTTTTGTGTGTGTGTGTGTGTGTGTGTGTGTGTGTGTGTGTGTGTGTGTGTGTGTGTGTGTGTGTGTGTGTGTGTGTGTGTGTGTGTGTGTGTGTGTGTGTGTGTGTGTGTGTGTGTGTGTGTGTGTGATGTAATGGCATATACAGTATTTTAGTGCAAGTAAAACCAGATATTAATGTATTAATGTGAAGAAGAGCTACAATACAGAAATTATATAAGATGTGTTGGTGATTAAAAGTGTTTTCTTCTCAGTAAATACAGTAATATTATGGTATAGTAACTCAATTACATTATTTATACATATTGTAAACAATTTATCCTCCAGTGAATACAGCCCATGCCTCCTAGTTGAAAGATGTTTGGTCAAGTTGTGAAGCAATTCCTATAAATGCAACTAAGAATCTAACTGGTGACTGAAGTTAATTGTGACCAAGGAAACCGCAGGCTTTTGGGACATGTTGTAATTATATAAATGATACTGCATGACTCACTCAGACAAGCAGGGCTGTGAAGCTATGTTCATTTCCCTCTGTTAAACACATATCCAGCCATAGGCTTGTGTCCCAAATGGCACCCTATTCCCTTTATAGTGCTTTTGACCAGGGCCCATCAGAAGTATTGCACTATGTAGGGAATAGGGTGCCTACTGTTAAACTATTAAACCCGTAGCGAAATTTTATTCTAGATCTGCTGTCTTACCACACCTAAATAAGTTGAATGTGTTCTCATATAGTCAACTTTGCAATGGGCTACTTTTACTGTGCAAATGGAACTCATATTATACTGTATCTACAGTATGACTGTGCTTATCCATAAGTACCATGTAGTGCAAGTCTGTAGGACACTACGCTGTATGTGAACTTTAAACAACCAGTGCACAGTATCAATAACGTGTTGTCAATAACACAGTATAAATAACGTGTTGTCAGTAACACAGTATCAATAACGTGTTGTCAATAACACAGTATCAATAACGTGTTGTCAATAACACAGTATCAATAACGTGTTGTCAATAACACAGTATCAATAATGTGTTGTCAATAACACAGTATCAATAATGTGTTGTCAATAACACAGTATCAATAACCTGTTGTCAATAACACAGTATCAATAACCTGTTGTCAATAACACAGTATAAATAACGTGTTGTCAATAACACAGTATCAATAACGTGTTGTCAATAACACAGTATCAATAACGTGTTGTCAATAACACAGTATCAATAACGTGCTGTCAATGACACAGTATCAATAACGTGTTGTCAATAACACAGTATCAATAACGTGTTGTCAATAACACAGTATCAATAATGTGTTGTCAATAACACAGTATCAATAACGTGTTGTCAGTAACACAGTATCAATAATGTGTTGTCAATAACACAGTATCAATAACGTGTTGTCAATAACACAGTATCAATAATGTGTTGTCAATAACACAGTATCAATAAGACATACTAGCTGGCAGATTCAATGTTAGCGTCACCCATTTGCATTACGAACAAGTTACAAAAGTAGGCCTGTTTGGCAGACAATAATACATTATGGGTTTTAATACTTCACAATCAAAATCATTCTTAAGCAAATCCCATCTTTGGTCAACCTACAATACAACTAAAGGCTGCTGGTCATAAGCTCAAGGTAAACTTGATGTAAATGCATTGCTTAACCTATAGTGTGAGAAGGGCAGTGAATTGTTCTAAATGTATTGTATTGCATCTAAAGTCTTGGGATTGAATGGTTGGATATAATGCAAGGATTTAGACCATGTCAGGTGCACCAAGCTAAACATCCACTCTTATGCAATGTGGTGTAAATATTGAGACAATTAACACTATCAGGTAACATGATAAATGAATGATAAATGAACGAAGAGGAAAGTAATAGTTAATGTATCAGAGAAAGAGAGAGGGGGGAAGAGAATTTAAGGACCAAGATAAAGGGAGGGATGGAGGGTGTGGAAGTGTATAAAACACATCCCTCTCTCCATCAGTCTCTCACTATCTCAATCTCTCCATATACACTCACTTTCTACTTTGCTTTCTCATTCTTCGTACATCTCGGTGAGTAGAAAATGTCATCTTGTTTCTCTTAACTGGGCGGTCTGATGTTTAAACTTCAACGCTACTGCAGAGTTTTTAAATGTAATCCCTGTTAAGTATGTTTTGATTTGTGCACTTCTTATTTTTCTCTTGATATTTTCTCACTTGAAAACAAAATGTCCTTCTTTGGCTCCTGTTGTGGTTGTCTTATTACGATGCATTGATTCTGTAACTGAGGTTGGGTGTAACATATCACTCTGCTCAATACTCAGTAGTTGTAATGTGTCATCTCTGGGGGGGGGGAAACAATATATCAACAGTTTTTGGTTCTCCTATTCTCATTCCCTTTTCCTTGCTCTCCCTTCTTTCATTCATTCTCTGTGTCATCTGGCTAACGTTACCTTGGCTCGACTCATTCCTCCCTCAGCCACACCCTAAATAGCAGGGGCACACGCACACAACATTAAAGAAGTGACTCTCTTGGGGATAACACACCGCATATGGAAAATGAATAATCCACAGATGGGATTTGCCCGGACCTTAACCTGTTTCCTCATCAGGAGTCATGTGAATTACCAGAAGAGCAGGATCGTTGCCATAACAGTGCCTGTGTTTTTCACCATAGAACCTGTGGTAGAGACCATGGTTGCCTCCCAAATGGCACCCTATTCCCTATATAGTACACTACTTTGTTTTGACCAGGGCTATGTAGGAAATATGGTTCTACCATGGGCTCTGTGGAAACCAGGGTTTATTTTTATCCCTCTTCATGGAAAATACAGAGAAAAACACAAGAGACAAAAGCTATGATGAAAAAGCTACAGTATGATGCAAAACAAAAACCATATGCTGTCAGTGAATTCATTGAAATGGTTTAATGCCCCACAGATGTCCAGAAACTTTATTTATTTAGTGCTTCTAATAGGTTGTGTGTCCCTCTGTTTCCCCTTTAACTATAGTTACCATGTCTGGGATCCAGCAGGCCATGTCTCTCCTCATCGCCTCCTTCCACAAGTACTCTGGGAAGGAGGGAGACAAGTTCACCCTCAGCAAGGTTGAGCTGAAAGAGCTGCTCCAGGCTGAACTAGGGGAGATGCTGGGGGTGAGTGAGACTGAGCAAGTCCTAATGATCTGGGATCAGATTTCTTGTTGCACTACAGCAGGTGTGTCAATTCCTGGAGGGCCGTCCCATTGGGCACAGACGTCGGTTTAGTTTTGATATACATTTGGTTGAGTTGTCAACTAATGTGAATTCAATGTGAAATCAACAAAAAGTGTTACCATGTCATTGGGTTAAAAGTTGGGTGAAAAAAATATTAAATTCCCTTTTGTTGATTTTTTTTTTTTAAACCAATCAGTTTTCCACATTGATTCAACATCATCACATTTCATTTAGGGGTTGAAATGACGTGGAAACAACATTGATTCAACCAGTTTTTGCCCAGTGGGGTGTGTCTGCTGATTTTTGTTATTTCCTTTCAATTTGTGTCCAATGAAGACCTAGACAACTAGGTGAGGGCCCTCGAGCAATTGAGTTTGACACCCCTGCACTAGATACTGCACTGTTGCAGTATCTAGTGTTGTTCGTTAGGGTAAGTAAGCATTCCACTGTAAGGTCTACACCTGTTGTATTCAGCTCATGTGACTAATACCATTTGATTTGATGCTGGATCAGTTCTCTCTCTTCAGAGATCCATTGCGCTGGACAGAATAGGAAAGCTGGAAAGATGGGGTCCATTTTTGAATACAGCTCAAATAAACAATGCTTGCTAACTCCAGCAATGGCATCCCAAAATATTGAAACTCAAAGATTTATCTCACCATTGGCCAGAAATACAGCAATGTGTCGCCATGATCAAAATAAACGGATAGATAAACCAAGACAGTTTGTTTGCTGTGTTAACCTCCCACTTCTTTCTTCTGCATTCTCTCTGTTTGCAGAAAGCCAGTGACAAGTCAGCAGTGGACAGAATCTTCAAGGACCTGGACTCTAACAAAGACAACACTGTCGACTTCAAGGAGTATGTCACTTTGGTGTCCTGCCTCACGGTGATGTGCAATGACTTCTTCATAAAGAAGTAAGAGCACTTTCGCCACCTAGCGGCCGTCATGCAAAACTGGAGGAGGAGACATCATTTTCTCTCCACTAAACAGAGATTTCACGGGAGGGAGATACACTTGGAGGACAATGACATGCAAACACAGTGAAGCGGTGTAGAGCAGTAATATTACAGTAATAGATAATAGTCAGGTTGAGTCTGTGAATGTGTCCTTGTCCATTGTTAAACAAATTAGATCAATAAACAAATTAGATGAGTATGTTCAGCCTACCCTGGTCTGGTGTCATTTTTGTGTGCTGCTGTCACTTCTTCATATCATACGTTTCTTACTGAGGTTTTGTTTAAAGTTGTGATTATAATTCCTCATGAACTCAATAGATATTAGATCATTGATTTAATGAATTGTTCCTTCAACCAAAAGTTGAGCAATTATTTCTTGATTATTTTTCCAGAAGGAACTTCAGTTGTGGCAAGTCGGATTAGATAAAGATAAAGGTATGCAATCAGTGGCCAGTTTATTAGGTACATCCATCTAGTACTGTGTCGGACCCCCCTTTGCCTGCAGAACAGCCTGAATTCTTTGGAGCATGAATTCTACAAGGTGTGTTGTTCAAACGTTGCTTAATTTGTATCAAGGGACCTAACATCTGCCAGGAAAATTATTCAGTTACTCCTGAGTCAGTTATTCCTGACTCTGCCATCAGCAGGACTTGATTTATTAGGATCCCTATTAGCCGACCTCAATGGCAACAGCTAGTCCTACTGAGGTCTGACACATAACGAAAAAGACATTACAACAACAACAAAAAATACTTTACAATTTACATACATTTAAAAACATTAACATGTACTGTGTGTGCATCTATCAGTTACACATACATATGTCAGTACACACACACACACAACAAGTAGGTCACATGGGGGAGGCGCGTTGTGCCGTGAGGTGTTGCTTTATTTGTTTTTTGAAACCAGGTTTGCTGTTCACTTGCGCTATATAAGATGAATGGGTGTTCCATGCACTCATTCATGGCTCTGTATAATACTGTACATGTACATGAATTTGTACATGAATTTGTTCTGGACCTGGGGACTGTGAAAAGACCCCTGGTGGCATGTCTGGTGGGGTAAGTGTGTATGTCAGTGCTGTTTATACAATGGCTCTGTCACGTTCTGACCTTTATTTCCTGTGTTCTGTATTTAGTTAGTATGGTCAGGGCGTGAGTTGGGTGGGCAGTCTATGTTTGTTTTTCTATAATTTGGGTATTTCTATGTTTCGGCCTAGTATGGTTCTCAATCAGAGGCAGGTGTCATTAGTTGTCTCTGATTGAGAATCATACTTAGGTAGCCTGGGTTGCACTGTTTGTTGGTGGGTGATTGTCTATGTTGTAGCTTCACGGTCGTCATTTGTTTATTGTTTTGTATACAGTGTCAGTACTTTCGGTATTAAAGATTTACCATGGACACTTACGACGCCGCATTTTGGTCCGATCCTTCTCGCCTCTCCTCTTCAGATGAAGAGGAGGACGGCCGTGACAGGCTCGGTCTAATCCTGATTGATTAAAACCACATTCCAGGTGTCTATTCCCCCAGCTAAATCTACGATGTTAAAATGCCTATTTACTCTGTTCCATCTGACTGCGCAATCCACTGTCTCAATCCAGTGAAACCTTGCTGTCTATCTCTTCAACATTTGAAACATTGTTTCAATATTCCACTTCGACCTCCAGCTGTCCCATAGTAATGAATGTGTCGAGAGTCGGGACGAGACAGACAGGCGGCGTTTCTCAGCCAGTCTAAATCATGAATCGTGTCATGACTGTCCTGTGAGGATCCAAATAGGTCAGATCAGCTTGGCAATGGATAACTTCAACCAGACCCTCTCTCACCCATAGACAGCTCACACCCTGCTGTCAATCAAGAACAAGAACTTTCAGCTATCTCCCTCTCCAAATTCACACAGCAATGTGCCTGTTTCACAGATGTTTTCCTGACAAAACTCTAACATGTTCTAAAGTACTGGAACAATATTTCTAACATAGGAAACTTTTTCACACTACGTGCAGGACAACAATCCTTTCCCCATGAGTAGGGCAGACATATCACATATCTCAGCTGAAATGACAGAACATGAGACTGAGGTTGAAGAGGATAATTCCTCGGCTCCCAGGGGCAAAGACGGAGTGAATGAAACATTGGAGATGGTACCTGGTGAGCCAGAGTCTACAACAGTGACCTCTCATTCCAAGATAAAGAAGAAGAACAAGAAGGAAAATGCTAAAACTCTGAGGTTAATAAGGGACCCCGAAGGTAGTGAAACTCTCTGGCGAATACAAAAGAAGGCAGCCAAACATCAACGCTGGCCTTCATTCAAACAATCCGGAATAAACTTACACCCAAGCGGCCCAGGGTAACAAGCTCCTCATCAGAGTCTGGAGTTAGGTCACCTGCTGATATGGAGGATGTAATTCTGGGGAAAATGGAGAAAAGTCCTCCTACTTAGCCATCCAGACCAAAATCATTGATGAAGGATTGAAATAATCTATATCTGAGAAAAAAATGGTCTGGTTCAGAGAAGGATATTCTGTGTATGTGAGCATAACTTCTGTCGCTAACATGGCTTTCCAAGAGAATGAGCAATCTGCTGATAATGTCATTTTAATGTCAACTCTTGATTCGTGTCCCAAACAAAACCCGCTTTTGAGTCAGAAACTCAGTTGCCTTAACACAGGTATGGTAACGCTCCGGGTGTCGTGGGTGTGGAGTCAGACGCAGGAAACAGAGAGTGCAATGCTGTGCTCTTTAAAGCACTAACACAACACAGGGTGCTCACAACCAAACTGCCCCAAACACAGGGGACGAAAATAGTACAACAAAATACACGACCAGGAACAAACACGTTCCTCTACTACATAACCCAAGGTCACAATAATTAATCCCGCACAAAGAAACAGGCGGGCCGGCTGTCTAATAAAGCCCAACTAATCATTCACGAACAGGTGCTAACAATAAACATACAAGGAGGGGGAGGAAAGACAATCAGTGGCAGCTAATAGGCCGGTGACGACGACCGCCGAGCGCCACCCGACCGGGAAGGGAAGCCACCCTCGGTCGGACTCGTGACAGGTATTAGAAAACATTGTACCATGAAACTTTTCCAAACCATAGTCAGTCTAAAATGCTTTGGGACCATGGTTCCAAGCCTAGAGGAATATTGGGAGGTAATCTGAATATTCATAGCATTATTCTAAGAGTGAACAGGTAGAACATTTATTGAATGACTCCTATCTAGATTTTCTTCTGTTTCTCTGAGTCATGGCTGAAGAAATCTTCTCCTATTTCTGTCTTTAATGTCCCTGGATATTCCAATCGTATCATATGGAAACATGCCAATGACCTTGAATGTATGGGGCTGAATGTCTTCCTCTCCCCTCATATGTCTCTCACTATTATTGGATTATATCGACCACCAACATCTGATATCTTGTTTTATGACCATGTAAATGCCATGCTTAAAGAATGTGATCATAAGAAAGAGATCATCTTCAGGGGCGATTTCAATATAAACTGGGAAAACAAAACTTGCAGTAAAAAACTCAATGAGATCACAGATTATTTCAACCTGACTCAAATAATACAAGGTCCAATCAGAGTAACACAGTCATCCCAGACTCAAATTGATCTGGTCTTTACTAACAGACCTGATCGAGTTCAGTAAACTTACCAACTGGCATATCTGACCACAATGTTACATTGGTGGCTAGAAAGCTCACTAAAAAGAGATTTAAGAACCATATTAATGTGCAACAGTATGGTAAAAAAAAATCCTGAAAAGTAAGCAGAGTAACACCGATGCAGTTCTAAGTCAAATTGACTGGTCTGATCTGTTAAGCTATGAAGACCCAGAGTCTGGATACAGAACATTTCTGTCAGCTTTTGACAAAGTGGATACCTCTTTCACAAGGACATTTCAATGTAAGCCAAGATGGAAAACTTCTCTGCCATGGCTCAACAAGGACCTCTGGAGGCAGATGAGAGAACGGGATCTTTCCTTGAAAAAAGCACAGAAGTCTGGAAAGAATGATGACAGACGTGTATTTACAGCACTGAGAAATAAGGTGGTTAGGAATATAAAACAAAGCATAAAGTCTTTCTTAGAGTGATCAATGAAGCGAAAGGAAATGGAAAAGTGATTTGGGAAAATCTTAACAAACTAACAGGGAGAGGAGCTGAAAAGGCCAAAAAACATCCAGAATTAAAAGTTAACGGAATTCTAATTCAAGACTCCGATTTCATATCCACCACCTATAATGATTTTTTTGTTGACTCTGTCAGGGAACTAGCTCAACGACTTTCATCCAAGACCACAGTTCTCACTCCCATATACAGTTGAAGTTGGAAGTTTACATACACTTAGGTTGGAGTCATTAAAACTCGTTTCTCAACCACTCCATACATTTCTTGTTAACAAACTATAGTTTTGGCAAGTCAGTTAGGACATCTACTTTGTGCATGAGACAAGTCATTTTTCCAACAATTGTTACAGACAGAATATTTCACTTATAATTCACTGTATCACAATTACAATGGGTCAGAAGTGTACATACACTAAGTTGATTGTGCCTTTAAACAGCTTGGAAAAACCCCGAAAATGATATCATGGCTTTAGAAGCTTCTGATAGGCTAATTGACATAATTTGAATCAATTGGAGGTGTACCTGTGGATGTATGTAACGGCTTTCTTGTGGTGAAGGAGAGTCGGACCAAAATGCAGCGTTGTGATGATTCATGTTATTTTAAAGGAAAACCTATACATGAAAAACTACCAAAATAATGAAAATGTGAAAACCGAAACAGTCCTATCTGGTGCAAACACAGGGACAGGAGCAATCACCCACAAAACCCAACACAAAACAGACTACCTAAATATGGTTCCCAATCAGAGACAATGACTAACACCTGCCTCTGATTGAGAACCATATCAGGCCAAACATAGAAATAGACAAACCAGACACACAACATAGAATGCCCACCCAGCTCACGTCCTGACCAACACTAAAACGAGGAAAACACATACGAACGATGGTCAGAACGTGACAGCACCCCCCCCCCCCCCCCCCAAGGTGCGGACTCCGAACGCACAACCTAAACCTATAGGGGAGGGTCTGGGTGGGCATCTGTCCGCGGTGGTGGCTCTGGCGCTGGACGTGGACCCCACTCCATAACTGTCTTAGTCCACCTCCTTAGCGTCCCTTGAGTGGCGACCCTCGCCGTTAACCTTGGCCTAGGAAACCTAACAACTGGCCCCACTGGACTGAGGGGCAGCTCCGGACTGAGGTAGCTCGGGACTGAGGGGAAGCTCAGGACTGAGGGGAAGCTCAAGAGGAAGCTCAAGACTGAGAGGAAGCTCAGGACTGAGAGGAAGCTCCGGCAGGTTGATGGATCTTGCAGATCCTGGCTGGCTGGTGGTTCCGGCAGATCCTGGCTGACTGGCAGATCCTGGCTGAATGGCGAATCCTGGCAGACTGGCGGATCCCGGCAGACTGGCGGATCCTGGCTGACTGGCAGTTCTGGCAGATCCTGGCTGACTGGCGGATCCTGGCAGACTGGTGGATCCTGGCAGACTGGCGGATCCTGGCTGACTGGCGGATCTAACTGATCCTGGCAGACTGGCGGCACTTGCGGCGCTGGACAGACTGGCGGCACTGGCGGCGCTGGGCAGACTGGCGGCACTGGCGGCGCTGGGCAGACTGACGGCACTGGCGGCGCTGGGCAGACTGACGGCACTGGCGGCGCTGGGCAGACTGGCGGCACTGGCGGCGCTGGGCAGACTGACGGCGCTGGCGGCGCTGGGCAGACTGGCGGCACTGGCGGCGCTGGGCAGACTAGCGGCGCTGGGCAGACTGGCGGCACCGGGCAGACTGGTGGCACTGACGGCGCTGGGCAGACTGGCGTCACTGGCGGCGCTGGGCAGACTGGCGGCACTGGCGGCGCTGGGCAGACTAGCGGCACTGGTGGCACTGACGGCGCTGGGCAGACTGGCGGCACTGGCGGCGCTGGGCAGACTGGCGGTACTGGCGGCGCTGGGCAGACTGGCAGCGCTGGGCAGACTTGCGGCGCTGGGCAGACTGGCGGCACTGGCGGCGCTGGGCAGACAGGCGGCACTGGCGGCTCTGGGCAGACTGGCGGCACTGGAAGAGTCTGGTTGACTGGCGGATCTGGAAGAGTCTGGTTGACTGGCAGATCTGGAAAAGTCTGGTTGACTGGCAGATCTGGAAGAGTCTGGTTGACTGGCAGATCTGGAAGAGTCCGGCTGACTGGCGGATCTGGAAGAGTCCGGCTGACTGGCGGATCTGGAAGAGTCTGGCTGACTGGCGGATCTGGAAGAGTCTGGCTGACTGGCGGATCTGGAAGAGTCTGGCTGACTGGCAGATCCTGGCAGACTGACAGATCTGGCTGCTCCATGCTGACTGGCGGCTCTGGCTGCTCCACGCTGACTGGCGGCTCTGGCTGCTCCATGTAGGCTGACAGCTCTGGCGGCTTCTTACAAACTGGCAGCTCTGGCGGCTCCGTGCAGTCTGGCAGCTCCTTGCAGACTGGCAGCTCCTTGCAGACTGGCAGCTCCTTGCAGACTGACAGCTCTGGCTGCTCCATGCAGACTGACAGCTCTGGCTGCTCCATGCAGACTGACAGCTCTGGCTGCCTCATGCAGACTGGCATCTCTGGCTGCCTCATGCAGACTGGCAGCTCTGGCTGCTCCATGCAGACTGGCAGCTCTGGCTGCTCCATGCAGACTGACAGATCTGGCTGCTCCATGCTGACTGGCGGCTCTGGCTGCTCCACGCTGACTGGCGGCTCTGGCTGCTCCATGTAGGCTGACAGCTCTGGCGGCTTCTTACAGACTGGCAGCTCTGGCGGCTCCGTGCAGACTGGCAGCTCCTGGCAGACTGGCAGCTCCTTGTAGACTGGCAGCTCCTTGCAGACTGACAGCTCTGGCTGCTCCATGCAGACTGACAGCTCTGGCTGCTCCATGCAGACTGACATCTCTGGCTGCCTCATGCAGACTGGCAGCTCTGGCTGCCTCATGCAGACTGGCAGCTCTGGCTGCTCCATGCAGACTGACAGCTCTGGCTGCTCCATGCAGACTGGCAGCTCTGGCTGCTTCATGTAGACTGACAGCTCTGGCTGCTCCATGCAGGCTGGAGACTCCAGCAGCGCTGTAGAGGAGGAAGGCTCTGGCTGCGCTGAATAGGCGGGAGACTCCGGCAGCGCTGGAGATGAGGAAGGCTCTGGCAGCGCTAGATAGGCGGGAGACTCCGGCAGCGCTGGAGAGGCGAGGCGCACTGTAGGCCTGATGCGTGGTGTTGGCACTGGTGGTACTGGGCCGAGAACACGCACAGGAAGCCTGGTGCGGGGAGCTGCCACCGGAGGGCTGGTGCGTGAAGGTGGTACTGGATAGACCGGACCATGCAGGCGCACTGGAGCTCTTGAGCACGGAGCCTGCCCAACCTTAACTGGCTCGATGCCCACTCTAGCCCGGCCGATACGAGGAGCTGGAATATACCGCACTGGGCTATGCACCCGCACTGGGGACACCGTGTGCACCACTGCATAACACGGTGCCTGCCCGGTCTCTCTAGCCCCCCGGTAAGCACAGGGAGTTTGCGCAGGTCTCCTACCTGGCGTAGCCATACTCCCTGTGAGCCCCTCCCCCAAGACATTTTTGGGGCTGACTCCCGGGCTTCCTTGCCAACCGTGTTCCCTCATATCGCCGGCTCCTCTCTCCGGCTGCCTCTGCTCTCCTCGCTGCCTCCACCTGTTCCCATAGAAGGCGATCCCTTCCCGCCAGGATCTCCTCCCATGTGTAGCAACCCTTGCCATCCAATATATCGTCCCATGTCCAATCCTCATTGCGCCGCTGTTGCTGTTGCCTGTTGTCACGCTGCTTGGTCCTGTTGTGGTGGGTGATTCTGTAACCGCTTTCTTGTGGTGAAGGAGAGTCGGACCAAAATGCAGCGTTGTGATGATTCATGTTATTTTAATAAAGGAAAACCTATACATGAAAAACTACCAAAATAATGAAAATGTGAAAACCGAAACAGTCCTATCTGGTGCAAACACAGGGACAGGAACAATCACCCACAAAACCCAACACAAAACAGGCTACCTAAATATGGTTCCCAATCAGAGACAATGACTAACACCTGCCTCTGATTGAGAACCATATCAGGCCAAACATAGAAATAGACAAACCAGACACACAACATAGAATGCCCACCCAGCTCACGTCCTGACCAACACTAAAACAAGGAAAACACATACGAACGATGGTCAGAACGTGACAATGTATTTCAAGGCCCACCTTCAAACTCAGCGCCTCTTTGCTTGACATCATGGGAAAATCAAAAGAAACCAGCCAAGACCTCAGAAAACAAATTGTAGACGTCCCCAAGAAGGAGACGCGCTCTGTCTCCTAGAGATGAATGAACTTTGGTGTGCGAAAAGTGCAAATCAATCCCAGAACAACAGCAAAGGATCTTGTGAAGATGGTGGAGGAAACAGGTACAAAAGTATCTATATCCACAGTAAAACGAGTCCTTTATCAACATAACCTGAAAGGCCTCTCAGCAACGAAGAAACCACTGCTCCAAAACTGCAATACAAAAAACAGACTAAGGTTTGCAACTGCACATGGGGACAAAGATCGTACTTTTTGGAGAAATGTCCTCTGGTCTGATGAAACAAAAATAGAACTGTTATAGAAATAGAACTGTGTTAGAACTGCCATAATGAACATCGTTATGTTTGGAGGAAAAAGGGGGATGCTTGCAAGACAAAGAACACCATCCCAACCGTGAAGCACAGGGGTGGCAGCATCATGTTGTGGGGGTGCTTTGCTGCAGGAGGGACTGGTGCACTTCACGAAATAGATGACAACATAAGGGAGGAAAATGATGTGAACATATTGAAGCAACATTTCAAGACATCAGTCAGGAAGTTAAAGCTTGGTTGCAAATGGGTCTTCCAAATGGACAATGACTCCAAGCCTACTTCCAAAGTTGTGGCAAAATGGCTTAAGGACAACAAAGTCGAGGTATTGGAGTGGCCATCACAAAGCCCTGACCTCAAACCTATAGAAACTTTGTGGGCAGAACTGAAAAAGTGTGTGCGAGCAAGGAGGCCTACAAACCTGACTCAGCTACACCATCTCTGTCAGGAGGAATGGGCCAATATTAAATACTAATTGAGTGTATGTAAACTTCAGACCCACTGGGAATGAGATGAAAGAAATAAAAGCTGAAATAAATCATTCTCTCTACTGTTATTCTGACATTTCACATTCTTAAAATAACGTGGTGATCCTAACTGGCCTAAGACAGGGAATGTTTGCTAGGATTAAATGTCAGGAATTGTGAAAAACTGAGTTTAAATGTATTTGGCTAACGTGTATGTAAACTTCTACCTTCAACTGTATAATAATAAACCAATATTCATAATTCCTGAAATCTCAGAGTCAGCAGAGTCAATGTTTTTAATTTGCTGTTTTTGATTTTGTTATATTTGCAACGGTTTTCTAGGTGTGGTGAAGGAGAGTCGGACCAAAACGCAGCGTGTAGATTGCGATCCATTTTTAATCAAACAAAAACACAAAATAACACAAACACTACAAAACAATAAACGGAATGTGAAAACCGAAACAGCCTATACTTGTCAACTAACACAGTGACAGGAACAAAGACACTAAGGACAATCACCCACGACAAACTCAAAGAATATGGCTGCCTAAATATGGTTCCCAATCAGAGACAACGATAAGCACCTGCCTCTGATTGAGAACCACTCCAGACAGCCATAGACTTTGCTAGATAACCCCACTAGCTACAATCCCAAATACATACACACCAAAACCCCAAGACAAAACACACCACAATACAAAAACTCCATGCCACACCCTGGCCTGACCCAATACATGAAGAAAAACACAAAATACTTAGACCAGGGCGTGACAATATTCTAGTGAATTCTATGGTTTTTACTAAATTACTTGTAGTTTTTCATGTTGTTTTTCTGTCATTTTTCTAATGACTTGGTGCTGCCTATCTTGGCCAGGACGCTCTTGAAAAATAGATTTTAAATCTCAATGAGCCCTTCCTGGTCAAATAAAGTTGAATAATAATAATAAATATATAATGCTCAAGGAAAGCACCTCCAGGATAACAAGGGCAGTAACTAGAGGGTATCGCGTTGTCCCTTCTCGACACAGTAAAATCGGTCATTCGGCCTTCTCTGTTAGAGCTACAATATACTGGAATGTAATGCCCATGGACGTGAGAAGCTGCATTGATTATTGTACTTTTAAATTTGAATAGAAAAATGGCTCAAATCTATCCAAACCTGTACACATGAGTTGTCTGTGGTATATGTAAGACGACAGTTGATGATGGTGTTGTTGTCGTTAGAATGATTTATTACTGGATGTAATGTATTGTATTTTGTATTGTTTCGGTGAGTATTTGTATTGTGGCTGTGTAATTGTCCTTAGCTGCCCTGGGACTATGGGTGCAAATTAGCTTTTGGCTAACCCCGGCACATTTACATGGATGTTGCATTACTGTAATATTGATGTTGATTAATGTGCATTGTCCCCTATAAATAAATAAAAAATAAATGTGGGGAATGGTCAGAGGCGATCTAAAGAATTATAATGCCATTTCGGTTGTTATTTTGTTATGTCATTAAAAATGTTATAAAGGAAATGCCGTAACTTGAAAAGTATACACGTTATATGTGCGAAGTCTCCATCCTCTACATTATGCATGAAATATGAATGATGATGAAAGTGTTTTTGTTAAGAGAGGGATGTGATCTTAGAAACTATAAGAGGAAATTGTTTCAATAACTTTGTACAAGTGAGTAGTCACCGCCCCCTTGAGTGAGGTAAGAGAGTGTCAGCCTCACGAAATGCCCCTTTTGAATGAACTGTATAAAACGGTGGGTTAAGAATTAACATATCAGACCAGAGAGGCGTGTAGCTGCAGCTCACATCCAAAGTGGTTTGAACTCTGAAATATCAACACGAGGTAGAGACAATAGTCACCTCCCAGACAATCACTGGTGCGGCTGATTAGCTGTCCTAAGTAAAGTATCTAGAAAACTAATTTAAGTGGGACCAGTGGAACCAGCTATCATCACTCCAATTGGAACCATCGACCCCTTCTTCAAAGAGGCAGCTTCAGGAGCGAATGGAAAGTCGATTAAACTACGCAGTTCTGTTCAGGACTACAAGACAAGTTACCGGATACAGAACGACGGCAGAGAACAACAGTAGAAGACGAGTGGGGACCCCTTTTGGACATTCAGAGCTTTGCAAGCGTGCCACGGAAAGGCCCAACACCCTTTCTAAGAAGGCCTGTTTCCGACAGCAATACTTGGAGAACCAAGTTTTATGATTTCTTAATCCAAACGGGCGGCAGTTTGTGTGCAAAGTATATGATTACTGTGAGAGTAGTTTCTAAAATGTACCAACGATAAGTGTCTCTTTCTCTCGCTCTCCCTCCCTCTCTATTGTGTCAGTCCTCTAGGGATCTGTTTCTAATCTAGTAAGTGTGTATGTTTACCCTGTGTTATCATTTAGTTAGCTAGTAAATAAATAATTAAACCAATTTGTGTAGTACTGAATCATAAATAAGGCTGGAGTTTTTGCAGATGCAGGAGGTTACGACTGTTCAGAATGATGATATGATACAAGATTATGATTAATGAGTTGACTGTTTATGGATGTAATAGGTAAAGACCTTTAGAGTTTAATTTGCCCCAAATCCCTAATTAGGTCATTTTTACATGATTAATTTAATTTGGTAACAATTAAACACATTTAGTTGATTAGATAAATAACAGTCATCAGATTAATGAAAGAAAAGTCACAACAATCAGCTGGCTTCATTTTTATGGATAGATACAAAGAAATGTAAATTGAAAAAAGGTGAAATGAAACGAAGAGTTAGTTTGCAGTCTTTCTAGCTTCAGTTTGAAGTGATTGTGTTAGCTGTGCTGTCGGCTAGCTCCTCTGTCCTGACGAGAGAACCCATTTTCTATGCCTCATTAGCTAATTGTTACTATAAAACAGCTTAAACAAATTCAAATGCAGCTACTCTGTTGTTATTCTGGCAGCACTGTTTGACGTGACTGTAAGTTAGCCGTAGTTGGCTAGCTAGCAAGCAAGGGATAAGGACGTTGCCAGCCAGGATGGCAATGAACAATCACCCACGAAAGACAAAGCGAACTCAGGCTACCTAAATACGGTTCCCAATCAGAGGCAACGAGAAGCACCTGACTCTGATCAAGAACCGCCTCAGGCAGCCAAGCCTAACTAGACACACCCCTAAACCTAGCAATCCCAAATCCTATAAAACCCCAATACGAAACACAACACGTAAACCCATGTCACACCCTGGCCTGACCAAAATATATAACGAAAACACAAAACACTAAGACCAAGGCGTGACAGAACCCCCCCCCCCCAAGGTGCGGACTCCCGGACGCACCTCAAAACCATAGGGAGGGTCCGGGTGGGCGTCTGTCATTGGTGGCGGCTCCGGCTCGGGATGTGGACCCCACTTCATTAATGTCCTAGTTCCTCCCCTTCGCGTCCTGGGATAATCCACCCTCGCCGCCGACCATGGCCTAATAGTCCTCACCCAGAACCCCACAGAACTAAGGAGCAGCTCGTGACTGAGGGGCATCTCGGGACTGAGGGACAGCTCGGGACTGAGGGGCAGCTCGGGACTGAGGGGCAGCTCGGGACTGAGGGGCAGCTCGGGACTGAGGGGCAGCTCGGGACTGAGGGGCAGCTCGGGACTGAGGCAGCTCGGGACTGAGGGGCAGCTCGGGACTGAGGGGCAGCTCGGGACTGAGGGGCAGCTCGGGACTGAGGGGTAGCCCGGAACTGAGGGGCAGCACCGGAACTGAGGGGCAGCCCGGAACTGAGGGGAAGCCCAGTACTGAGAGGAAGCCCAGTACTGAGAGGAAGCCCAGTACTGAGAGGAAGCCCAGTACTGAGATGAAGCTCAGGTAGGTAGTAGGCTCCGATAGATCCTGACTGGCTGGCGGATCTGGAAGATTCAGGTTGACTAGCAGATCTGGAAGATTCTGGTTGACAGGCTGATCTGGAAGAATCTGGTTGACTGGCAGATCTAGAAGATCATGGCTGACTGGCGGATCTAGCTGCTCTATGCAGACTGACAGCTCTGACTGCTCCATGCAGGCTGACAGCTCCTTGCAGACTGGCTGCTTCATGCAGACTGACAGCTCTGACTGCTCCATGCAGGCTGACAGCACACTGCAGACTGGCAGCTCCTTGCAGACTGACAGCTCCTTGCAGACTGACAGCTCCCTGCAGACTGGCAGCTCCTTGCAGACTGACAGCTCCTTGCAGACTGACAGCTCTGACTGCTCCATGCAGGCTGACAGCTCCTTGCAGACTGACAGCTCCTTGCAGACTGGCAGCTCCTTGCAGACTGGCAGCTCCTTACAGACTGGCAGCTCCTTGCAGACTGACAGCTCCCTGCAGACTGGCAGCTCCTTGCAGACTGACAGCTCTGACTGCTCCATGCAGGCTGACAGCTCCTTGCAGACTGACAGCTCCTTGCAGACTGGCAGCTCCTTGCAGACTGACAGCTCCTTGCAGACTGACAGCTCCTTGCAGACTGACAGCTGCCTGCAGACTGGCAGCTCCTTGCAGACTGACAGCTCTGACTGCTCCATGCAGGCTGACAGCTCCTTGCAGACTGACAGCTCCTTGCAGACTGGCAGCTCCTTGCAGACTGGCAGCTCCTTGCAGACTGGCAGCTCCTTGCAGACTGACAGCTCTGGCTGCTTCATGCAGACTGACAGCTCTAACTGCTCCATGCAGGCTGACAGCACCCTGCAGACTGGCAGCTCAGGCTGCTTCAAACAGGCAGGAGGCTCCGGCAGCGCTGTAGAGAAGAAAGGCTCTGATAGCGCTGAACAGGCGGGAGACTCCGACAGCGCAGGAGGGAAGGAAGGCTCTGGCTGTGCTGAACAGGCGGGAGACTCCGACAGAGCAGGAGAGGCGAGGCGCACTGTAGGCCTGATGCGTGGTGCGGGCACTGGTGATACTGGAGCGAGGACACGCACAGGAAGCCTGGTGCGGGGAGCTGCTACCGGAGGACTGGTGTGTGGAGGTGGCTCTGGATAGACCGGCGCCTTGCACGGAGCCTGCCCAAGCTTACCTGGCTCGATGCCCACTCTAGCCCGGCAAATACGAAGGGCTGGTATGAACCGTACCGGGCTATGCACCCGCACTGGAGACACCGTGCGCTCACTAGCATAACACGGTGCCTGCCCGGTCTCTTTAGCCCACCGGAAAGCACAGGGAGTTTGTGCAGGTCTCCTACCTGGCATAGCCATACTCCCTGTAAGCCCCCCCCCAATAATTTTTTGGGGTTGCTTCTCGGGCTTCCTTGCCAACCGTGTTCCCTCGTATCGCCGGCTCCTATCTCCTGCTGCCTCTGCTTCCTCCTTGGGGCGGCGATATTCACCAGGCTGAGCCCAGGGTCCTCTTCCGTCTAATATCATCTCCCAAGACCAGAAGTCCTTATATCGCTGCTCCTCATGATTAACAGGGAGAGTTGGCTCAGGTCTGACTCCTGACTCTGCCACTCTCTCCCTGAGCCCCCCCCCCAATACATTTTTTGGGGTGACTTTCGGGTTTCGCTCTGCGCCGCCGTGTTTTCCTTTTCGACTCCATTCGCCTATAGCCTTCTTCGCACTGCTCAAGCGAATCCCATGCGGGCTCCTGCACTCTCTCTGGGTCGGCCGCCCACCTGTCGATTTCTTCCCACGTCGTATACTCCATGCCATTGCTGTCCATAACGTCCTCCTTTCGCTTTTCCTGCGGTCGCTGCCTGTAACCACGCCGCTCGGTCCGTGTGTGGTGGGTGATTCTGTAACGCCGTTCTTCGTTTGTTGAAAGAGAGTCGGACCGAAATGCAGCGTGGTGGTTAATCATGATCTTTAATGAAGAAAACGGAACGATACATGAAAAAACTAAATAAATACAAAAAACAACAAACGGAACGTGAAACTATTACAGCCTATCTGGTGAACACTACACAGAGACAGGAACAATCACCCACGAAAGACAAAGCAAACTCAGGCTACCTAAATACGGTTCCCAATCAGAGGCAACGAGAAGCACCTGACTCTGATCAAGAACCGCCTCAGGCAGCCAAGCCTAACTAGACACACCCCTAAACCTAGCAATCCCAAATCCTATAAAACCCCAATACGAAACACAACACGTAAACCCATGTCACACCCTGGTTTGACCAAAATATATAACGAAAACACAAAACACTAAGACCAAGGCGTGACAGGATTAACGTTTCTTATAAAAACAAGAAGTGACGGTGTCAGTCTTTCCTCAACTCTCAGCCAAGAGAGACTGTCATGCATAGTATTAATATTAGCCCTCTGATTACGATGAAGAGCAAGACGTGCCGCTTTGTTCTGGGCCAGCTGCAGTTTAACCAGGTCTTTCTTTGCAGCACTTGGCCATATGACTGGACAATAATCAAGATAAAATCAAATTAGAGCCTGCAGGACTTGCATTGGGGAGTGTGGTGTCAAAAAAGCAGAGCATCTCTTGATTACGGAGAGACCTCTCCCCATCTTTACAACCATTGATGCAACAGGAAACGGGATTCGTCAGGCTAGGCGATGTTTATCCACTCCTCAATTGTCCAGTGTTGGTGACCTCATGCCCACTGGAGCCACTTCTTCCTGTTTTTATAAGGAGTTGATCCCAGTGTGGTTGTCTGCTGCAATAGCCCATATGTGACCAGGACCGACAAGTTGTGCGTTATTTGCCTGTTTGTGGCCCGCCTGTTAGCTTGCACGATTCTTGCAATTCTCCTTCGAAAAACTGTTTTCGCCCCACAGGACTGCTGATGACTGGATGTTTTTTGTTTGTCTCACCATTCTCAGTAAACCCTTGACACTGCCGTGTGTGAAAAGCCCAGGAGGCCGGCCGTTTCTGAGACGCTGGAACCGGCGCCCCTGGCACCTACTATCATACCACCATCAAAGTTGCTTAGATCATTCGTTTTGCCCATTCTAACATTCAATCAAACAGTAACTGAATTGCTCGATGCATGTCTGCCTGCTTTATAAGGCAAGCCACGGACATGTGACTCACTCTGTAGAAGTTAACCATTTTTGTGAACAGGGTGGTGTACCTAATAAACTGTAAACATAAAGTAAACATATAAAAAGCAACATTCACATGACAGACACAAATGCTTACAAGGTATATACAAGATAAATGTAAGTCACAACAATCAATTTCATTAAAAAGCAGTGATATACAAGACAAATGTAAGCCACACAAATCCATTTTCACTTAAAAGCCGTACTGTTAGTAGCTCTCTTGGTTTCAATAGGTAAAGACCTCAGTACAAAAATGCATAATAAAAACTCATTGTGTGAGGTAGTCCCCAACTTGAAGCAGCTACTGGCCTACTTACGTGTAGGGAGAGCATTCAACGAGCATAACCTCATGAGGGTACACTTTAGCCATTGATTGTGTCCTCCTGTAACTTTCTATTTACAAGATTCTGGCAAAATGTAAACTAGACCTTTTGACTGGAGGGCTACTCCAGACGGCACCTATTATATGTACTATAGACTTACATCAGCAGGCTTATGCACCATTTACATAATAGGGTGGTGACACAGGAGGTTGGTGGCACCTTAATTGGGGAGGACAGGGTCAATGGCTGGAAAGGACTGCATGGAATGATATCAAACTCATCAAACAAACACATGGTTTCCATGTGTTTGATACCATTCTATGAACTCCATTCCAGCCATTGTTAGGAGTGGTCCTCCCCTCAGCAGCCTCATGTGGGTGTGATAAACATATGCTTGTGTAGGTTAAACCGAAATACAATAAACAGAAAGCATCTGCATACACTGACAGTTCTCAGATCCCGTTGCCTGGGTGGAGAAAGTGAAAAGCGGTCTCGTGATGTGATCAAGGGGCGGGCTGACTGAGGGGATTCGATTATCTGGCCCGGGATATCGCGGTGAAGGAGTTTACTCAGAGAGAAAAGTGATTGTATTTGTTTTGTAACCTGGCTGCCTCCCAGGCATGAGCCAGGTGCCCCATTCAAAGCACACAGTGGCAAAGTCTGCTCAAAACAAAAGTAGGCTAGATTAAGCATGCGGTGTAATCAAATGAAATTGTATTGGTCGCATACACATATTTAAATGTGTGTGTGATGGGATATGGACAGTATGTGGATAGAATATTTAGTATATCTGTAGGATATAATAGTATATAAACAGCAATAGTTGAATAGGATGGCATTGACAAGAATACAGTATATACATATGAAATTAATAAAACAGTATGTAAAAATTATTAAAATGACCAGTGTTCCATTATTAAAGTGACCAGTGATTCCATGTCTACAGTGTATACAGTTGAAGTCGGAAGTTTACATACACCTTAGCCAAATACATTTAAACTCAGTTTATGGATGGATTAGGTCAGTTAGGATCACCACTTTATTTTAAGAATGTGAAATGTCAGAATAATAGAAGAGAATGATTTATTTCAGCTTTTATTTCTTTCATCACATTCCCAGTGAGTCAGAAGTTTACATACGCTCAATTAGTATTTGGTAGCATTGCCTTTAAATTGTGTAACTTGAGTCAAAAGTTTTGGGTAGCCTTCCACAAGCTTCCCACAATAAGTTGGGGGTATTTTGGCCCATTCCTCCTGACAGAGCTGGTGTAACTGAGTCAGGTATGTAGGCCTCCTTGCTTGCACACGCTTTTTTCAGTTCTGCCCACACATTTTCTATAGGTTTGAGGTCAGGGCTTTCTGATGGCCACTCCAATACCTTGACTTTGTTGTCCTTAAGCCATTTTGCCACAACTTTGGAAGTATGCTTGGGGTCATTGTCTATTTGGAAGACCCATTTGCGACCAAGCTTTAACTTCCTGACTGATGTCTTGAGATGTTGCTTCAATATATCCACATAATTTTCCTACCTCATGATGTCATCTATTTCGTGAAGTGCACCAGTCCCTCCTACAGCAAAGAACCCCCACAACATGATGCTGCCACCCCTGTGCTTCACCGTTGGGATGGTGTTCTTCAGCTTGCAAGCGTCCCCTTTTTCCTCCAAACATAACGATGGTCATTATGTTCTAACAGTTCTAACACAGTTCTATTTTCAGTTCTTGTTTCCTCCAGCTACTTCACAAGGTCCTTTGCTGTTGTTCTGGGATTGATTTGCACTTTTCGCACACCAAAGTACATTCATCTCTAGGAGACAGAACGCGTCTCCTTCCTGAGTGGTAAGACGGCTGCGTGGTCCCATGGTGTTTATACTTGCGTACTATTGTTTGTACAGATGAATGTGGTGCCTTCAGGCATATGGAAATTGCTCCCAAGGATGAACCAGACTTGTTGAGGTCTACACATTTTTTTCTGAGGTCTTGGCTGATTTCTTTTGATTTTTCCATAATGTCAAGCAAAGAGGCGCTGAGTTTGAAGGTAGGCCTTGAAATACATCCACAGGTACACCTCCAATTGACTCAAATTATGTCAATTAGCCTATCAGAAGCTTCTAAAGCCATGACATTTTCGGGGATTTTCCAAGCTGTTTAAAGGCACAGTCAACTTTGTGTATGTAAACTTCTGACCCACTGTAATTGTGATACAGTGAATTATAAATTAAATAATCTGTCTGTAAACAATTGTTGGAAAAATTACTTGTGTCATGGGTAACGATGCTTCGAGGGTGACTGTTGTTGATGTGTGCAGAGGGTCCCTGGTTCGCGCCCGGGTATGGGCGAGGGGACAGTCTAAAGTTATACTGTTACACATGCACAAAGTAGATCTCCTAACTGACTTGCCAAAACTATAGTTTGTTAACAAGAAATTTGTGGAGTGATTGAAAAACAAGTTTGAATGACTCCAACCTAAGTGTATGTAAACTTCCGACTTCAACTGTACATAGGGCAGCAGCCTCTACGGTGCAGGCTTGAGTAACCAGGTGGTAGCCGGCTAGTGGCAATGACTAAGTTCAGGGCAGGGTACTGGGTGGAGGCCAGCTAGTGATGGCTATTTAACAGTCGGGTGGTCCTTAATGATATTTTTGGCTTTCCTGTGTCATCAGGCGCTGTAGGTGTCTTGGAAGGCAGGCAATGTGCCCCCGGTGATAAATTGGGCAGACCGCACCACACTCTGGAGAGCCCTGCGGTTGCGGGTGGTGCAGTTGCCGTACCAGGCGGTGATACAGCCCGACAGGATGCTCTCAATTTTGCATCTGTAAAAGTTTGTGAGGTTCTTAGTGGCCAAGCCGAATTTCTTCAGCCTTCTGAGTTTGAAGAGATGCTCTTGTGCCGTCTACACCACACTGTCTGTGTAGGTGGACCATTTGGGATTGTTAGTGATGTGTACGCAGAGAAACTTGAAGCTTTTCACCTTCTCCACTGCGGGCCCATTGGTGTGGATGGGGGCTTGCTCCCTGTCTCCTGAAGTCCACGATCAGCTCCTTTGTTTTGTTGACGTTGACGTTGAGGGAGAGGTTAATTTCCTGGCACCACTCTGCCAGGGCCCTCACCTCCTCCCAGTAGGCTGTTTCGTCATTGTTGGTAATGAGTAGGACGCTTGATCTGCCTTACCAATCAAAACTACTTAGAAAATGCTAACATATATTTGGTGGAAAACAAATGTATGTTTCTGGAAGATGCACCAAGCTGTCCTGTTTACAACATGACTGAGCAGCGCATTACTGTTGGATTTGAGAAGGGCGCTCCTTCTTCACCGTTTTTTGCCCGTTCACGTCACGGGCCATAGACCGGTGCACGGTGGTTGAGGTTAATAGAACTCCCTCTGAGTCGGTGTCGAGGAGCTAGGCTGAGCGTATTTCTACTTGTTGTTTTGAAACCGCTAAACACCGACCGGAGGCATTGAGTAGAAGATGGCGGATGTTGAAGGCGATGAAATTAAGTCGGCTCTCCCTTCGGCTTCCCGTAATGGACCCGCTGCAGGTTCGGTAGTCGGTACCGGAGTCCAAAATGCTACCCAAGTGACGTCAGGTCCACGAATGGTTAGAATTGTAAAGTCGGAATCAGGATATGGATTCAACGTTCGTGGACAAGTTAGCGAAGGAGGACAACTGCGAAGCATCAATGGGGAATTGTATGCACCTCTTCAGCATGTCAGTGCTGTTTTGCCTGGAGGGGCAGCGGACCGAGCTGGCATATCAAAGGGTGACAGGATTCTGGAGGTGTAAGTCAGATTTCTTTACCCATAATAGAGGCCGTTAGCTGGCTAGCTAGCTACCTCTGGGGAGGACTGATGCCGCGTTCAAAACAACTGTGAACTCAAATCTCCGACTGGGAAACTCGGAAAAAAGGAGCTCGGACGGGGAAAAATCTATTTGAACGGTCATCCAACTCGGGAATCGGCATCATGCTCGCGTTCGAAACAACTGAGAACTCGGAAAGAACGAGTTCAAATCATGACGTCAGTGGTCTTCAGATCGGGAATTCGGAGCTCTAGAAAGAGGCCCTAGTTCCCGAGTTGCAATTTCGAGTTGTATGACCTTTCATATCGAATTCTTCCAATTTCCCGGTTGGTTTGAACACATGGAAGTCGGAGAGTTCCAAGTTGTTTTGAACGTTGCAATAACTAGGTATTTAGCAAAGTGGCTAACGTTAGCTAGCAAGTTGCTAGCTAGTTAACCTCACTGCAGTAATTGGCTGAAACGTTATCTGTAGCTAGCTAGTACACATTAGCTAGCTAGCACCCATGCTAATTAGCTAGCTAGCACCCATGCTAATTAGCTAGCAAGCATTTTAATAAACAAATCCAGGCCGATAATCATTGCACAAATTTGTGAGTAGTATGTTTTCAAATCATCGCACCACCACCACAAACAATATGATCTTTGCTAGCTAATTTGGTAGAGTACGTTTGCGCAGTCAGTGAGTGATTTTTAACACTGCTCATGAGTGTTGAATGTCAGAGTTGTCATTGGTTTCTTGGTAACTTTTTAATCATTTTTTGAAATGGGAGATTCAAAAGATAGGGCTCTCTCTGTCTAGCGTCCTCATGACTGACAGGATTATGACAGTGAGTAGGTCAGTTATTGTCACTCAACCATCTGTAGACCGACAGTTCAACTCAACTGTGTGTGAAATTGTTTTTTTACTCAGTCTGACAGTCTACCATAGGGAGGGGAAGGGGGGCGGGGGATTAGCCTGGTTATGTAGCCAGTCAATCATGCTTTGAAGTGTTTGTTTGCCCTATTTCTGAGTGTATTTGTGTGCAAGTCAGTGTGCCTGGGTGGAGTTGATACAGGAAAACCCGGACCCTCGTTTTGAAAACATTTTGGGGCAAGGCCATCACCTCTAAAATATAATTTTAATCATAACATCAGAGGAGGGAATTAACATTTCATACCTTCCTAAAAAAGTTGCAAAGGAAATGGTCTTCCTTCAATACATTACTCAGTTTATGTAATTGCAGAAGCAGTGCAGTCTGTTCAGGGCACAGATTTTTCTTTTGCGTATTAGTTTGCCTTACTCTTGAGGAACAAGAAAATGGAAACGATACCAAGCTTTTCTTGGTCAATGACAAACGAGAAAGAATGAGGAACATGATCGACAACTTGCTGAGGCATCAAAAGGGTGTTTCTACTTCCAAATGGCACCCTATTCCCTATGTAGTGCACTATGGGCCCTGGTCAAAAAGAGTGCACTATATAAGGGATAGGGTGATATTGGGACGTAAACCTTTGTCTTCCTAACGGTATGTTTTTATCCATCAACTAGCCACTTTGCCTGTGTCGTATGATAAGTAGTGCTAATGTGTCAAATGAATCAACCACTACTGCTTCCCCAGCAATTGGAAATAAACCTGATGTGTGTAGTCAAGTTATTCCCCTAGTGCCTACACCTCTAGCTCACATTAGTGGATCAGGCTTGAAGGTTAGTTTGTTTGTTTACGCATGCACACTTGCTGTTTTACTAGATGGCTTTAGGCTGTTGTCAATCCCTACTTATTTATTGATTGAGGGAAACCTAAAAGTTATGCAATGTTTTATTTTGCAATTTCAATTCATTTAGATCCACCCTTGTCAATGAGTGAAAAATTCTCATGAATTAGCCAGAAATTGGCCAACTCTCTTGGTACTGTCCCTTTTTAAAAAAATTGGACTTTATTCCAATTCAGTTCACCTACCTTTACGTTTCGATAAATGGTATTCATGAGATTAATTTGGCGGATGCTACAGATAACTGTTTTTCTGATTGATAGAAGGATCAAGGCTACATCAAAGCTGTGATGTGGAGAGGGGTTAGCCTACATCTCCCAATATCCCTTTTCTTTCCCCCCCGGTCCCCTCTTTGTCCCCCTGAATAAGCTTGAGGAAAGTTCCCAATACAGATTTGTTTTCAGCCAGCTACGTTTTCCACTTCATATTAAATAGGGTACTTTTTATTTAAAAGGTTTAATTCGCTAGTCTGTCGAGCCCTCTCCTGCTAGAATGAACGACATACATCTTATAGCGATCTATTGATAGGATAGGTGCCTTTCAGTCACAAAGCGAGTGATGACAGGGAAACACAGCAGAGAGGAAGAGGTGAAGCATTTCAATGTGCATATTTTGGACCTAAGCTTGTCTCCTGCCTTTGGGACAACGACTCCCATTGTTAGGGTGGAGACTTGAGCATATAATTTATATACAGATCTCTAGATGCAGTTGAATTTCTTTACACGGAGGGGAGAGAGCATGATGCTTGTGAATTTGTATGTCCCATGCAATGTAATTGGTAACGATGAGTCAAAATCCACAACTTAGCTACGCAGTGTCATGGAGCATAGTAGGCTATTTCTTGTGTGTGGACTGACGACTGAACAGCAAGTGTTGACTAGTTAATAAAGGTGAACTAACTGAACAAAGTCGATCTCCTATATCCTTTTGCCATTCATGAATCATGAAACGTGGTTATGTCTATGGTATCATATCAGGACTAGTATACCAAAGTATTTCTGAAGTTTCCTTTCCTAGGATGTCTGGGCTTGCCAGACAGTGACGCTGAAGTGGGTGACTCTCGTCACTCAGTGTAAGCTCCTGAATTGGCATCGGTGGGAGAGCCTTTCATTTGACTCCCAAATTTGCACAGGCTACAGGTAGACTTAAGCTTTTTGGCGATTATCTGCAGATAAATTATGAAAATAATTGATGACGATGGTGAATCATCATTGCAGGAATAATGGTTCGAGGAGTGTATAATTGAGAGGTACCCGACTCTACGTATTTTAGTGATTTGTGACCCACCGACACTGCCCCGGTTAGAATGGGAATAAAGCAGCCCAAGAGTTCACACATACGCAAACTTTATTTAAACAAACTGATAAAGATGAACATGGGGATGGTAGTGGTTCTGTAATGGACAGAAACGGAGGTAATGAATACAACGGGGCACAGATGCAAAGGACTGTATAGATTGCATATGCTACCTGCAGAGTATTACACAGTTAACGCAGAGGGGCAACATGCAATAGTAGTAACTATGAAGAACAATATACAAATGTCACACAACTCACTTTTGGCACACACACCATCCCACAAGTCCAGATATGAATGAGTCCAGCTGTTGTTGTGCAGGACAGAGATGAGCTTGCTGCTCTCTGACTGCTTGAAGTATTGTGTGACCTGCAGAGTCAAGAGGATGGGCAGCTGTCCGGCCCCTAGTAACCTCCCTAGCAACCTATCAAGGCACAGGTCACATACATCAGAGAGTTTGAGAGGCACGTTTATGGTACTCCCTAGATTCTCAGGCTCCGGTCGTGGGGAATGGGAGTGTGCAGCTCAGGGTTGTGAGGTGCTGATAAGTCACCGGCAGGGAATTTGTAACAGCCACCCCTAAATATGAGCAACATACAAAATAAGTAATTCCATGCTTGAATGTCAGTCTAGAGCCTATTGGTCCCAAGGTAGGTCTGGGCCCCCATCAGAGGTAGGCAAGGAGCAGCTGCGGTTCCTCAACTGAGGCAGGAAAGTTCCCCAGTGCAGGAACCAGAGGAGGACCCAGAGCAGGCCCCAATGGTAAACTTGAGGCCAGATCAGGCGGCAGTGCTGGTGAGCCCAGGGCAGATGGTGGATCAGCTCGGACACCAGAAGAAGGAATAGGTAGTGCCCCTGGGACAGGACACTGGGGGGGGTCTGGTCTGGTGTGTCTCCCACCGTCACATCTGGGGTTGAGTCCAGAGGCAGCAGGACTGAACCTGGATCGGGTGTTGCACGCTGGGCAGGTGCATCCTGGACATACTGAATGGGCTGGGGCAGGTGAAGCTCTACTGCCAGTAACTGGTGGCTGGGTCTCCCCATGGGCCCAGGTCAGGGCTGGAACTCTCATCGGAGGTAGCAGCAGACGGGTCCGGTGCTTCTGCAGGATTCCATAGTTCAGGGACAGGCGGTGAGGAATAGGGTACGGTCAGCAATAGGTTTACTACCGCTTGGCGATGCTGGCCGAGCCAGGGAGAGGGTTCCCCCAGAGTTCGCCGTGCCACCAAAGAGGCAGAATACTAAAGTCACAGTCGTAGTTTGGGTTGGAGAGGGCTCCCCTGACTGGAGAAAGCCCGGGATCTGGTCTGCTATTCGAAGATGCAAAGATCTATTCTGCTCCATACGAACTATATGTTCTTCCTGTACTTCAATCCCATAGGCTCCATAGAAGGGGTATAGTCCACATGGTATTAGTCCACTGTATACCCCGGAGCCATACTCCACTAGACTGCAGGTAGGCAGTATGGAAAGTGCCCTGAATGACCTGCAGAGTCAAGAGGATGGGCAGATTTCCGCCCCCTTAGTAACCTCCCTAGCAACCTATCAGGGCACACGTCACCCAGGTCAGAGAGTTTGAGAAGCAGGTACTTCTCAGGCTATGGTCCTAGGGAATAATGACCTGAGTGTGCCGATAAGCCCAGCAGGGAATTCGTAACAATCATTCTGATCCAAGTATGATAATTAGGGCACACATCGAATCCAGGCATTAAAACGGAAGTGCTGACTTTAGTAGTGCATCCACTAAATGTATTGAAAATGTATTAATTGTATTACCTGCAACTTTCTGAAGAGGCTGTGTGTGTGTGGGTGGGTGGGTGGGTGGGGGGGGGTCTAATACTTTGTGTAGCTGTTAGCGATGATGCTTATAAGGTTTCCCGAAAAAACCTTCTCAATTAAATGTTACCTACAAAGTAGCCTATGCTGACCTGTCAGAATGATATCATGATAATTTATCAATCCAGTGGGTATTTGTTTTGCAAACACTATCATATGTGCACTACAAAAACACAGCTAAACAGCCTCTTGCTAGGTGTGCACTTCAATTAAAGGATAACTACACCTCAAAGTCAACATTTCTCAGGTTTAAGTGTTGTTGTGGACGTGTGATTTTTAAGAGCAAAAACCTGTGAAAAGCGGAAGCCTAAAACAAACATCATTGTGACAGTTTCATATCTTGCAGTAAAAACTTTAATCTCGAGGAGGTGTTAAAGGTTTAATGTTCTCTTACATAGAAAATAGTCCTGATCTTATAGGCTAGGAGTGTCAAAGGTTACTAAAATGAATAAGTAATGATGGAAACAGTGTGTGGCAGGCAGGCAGGCGCTCCCCTGCCCTCTCCCTCAACCCCCTTGGTACTCAGAGGCAGATTAGCCGAGACACCTGATGCTGCTGCCATCTGGCTTCAGCATCGTGAGTTAAGGAGGGAGGCTTGTCACCACCAGGTAAACTTGTAGGGCGTCAGGTAGCCTAGCGGTTAGCGCACTAGTCCAGTAACCGAAAGGTCGCTGGTTAGAATACTCGAGCCGACGTGGTGAAAAATCTGTCTGTACCCTTGAGCAAGGCACTTAACCCTAATTTGCTCCAGCGGCGCTGTACTACTATTGCTGACCCTGTAAAACTAAATATTTTCACTGCACCTATCCGGTGTGTGACAATAAAACACCCAGTGACAAAGTCACCCAGTGACACATTTTGTTACGTTACAGCCTTATTCTAAAAAAAAAATTACAATTTTTTTTGTCCACTCATCAATCTACACACTACCCCATAACGACAGCATAAACAGGTTTGCAGAGATTGTTGCTAATCTATTAAAAATAAATTTGACATTTACATAAGTATTCAGACTCAGTACTTTGTTGAAGCCCCTTGGGCAGCGTTTACAGCCACGGGTCTTCTTGGGTTTGACGCTACAAGCTTAGCACACCTGTATTTGGAGTTTCTCCATTCTCTGCAGATCCTCTCAAACTCTGTCCGGTTGGATGTGGAGCGTCGCTACACAGCTATTTTCAGGTCTCTCCAGAGATGTTTGATCGGGTTCAAGTCCCGGCTCTGGCTGGGCCACTCAAGGACATTGAGACTTGTCCCGAAGCCACTCCTGCATTGTCGTGGCTGTGTGCTTCGAGTCGTTGTCCTGTTGGAAGGTGAACCTTCGCCCCAGTCTGAGGTCCTGAGCACTCTGGATTAGGTTTTCATTGTGGATTTCTCTGTACATTTACTCTGTTCATCTTTCCCTTGATCTTACTAGTCTCCCAGTCCTTGCCGCTGAAAAATATCCCTACAGCATGATGCTGCCACCACCATGTTTCACCTTCGGGATGGTATTGGGGACCTTGAATGCTGCAGACATTTTTTGGTTCCCTTCCCCAGATCTGTGCCTCGACGCAATCCTGTCTCGGAGCTCTACAGACAATTCCTTCGACCTCATGGCTTGGTTTTTGCCCTGACATGCACTGCCAACTGTGGGACCTTATATAGACGTGTGTGCCTTTCCAAATCATGTCCAATCAATTGAATTTACTACAGGTGGACTCCAATCAAGTTGTAGAAACTTCTCAAGGATGAACAATGGGAACAGGATGTACCTGAGCTTGAGTTTTAAGCATATTTATATAAAATAAGGTATTTATTTTTAATAAATGTGCAAACAATTTAAACGTTTTGCTTTGTCATTATGGAGTATTGTGTGTAGATTGATAAGAAAAGACATGCATTTGATCAATTTTAGAATAAGGCTGTAACGTAACAAAATGTGGAAAAAGTGAAGGGGTCTGAATACTTTCCGAATGCACTGTATCTATATATAGTACCAGTTAAAAGTTTGGACACCTACTCATTCAAGGGTTTTTATTTTATTTTCATACATTGTAGAATAATAGTGAAGGCAAACTATTAAATTGTGTTAAACAAATCCAAATATATGTTATATTTAGGATTCTTCAAAGTAGCCACCCTTTGCCTTGATGACAACTTTGCACACTCTTGGCATTCTTTCAACCAGCTTCACCTGGAATGCTTCTCCAACAGTCTTGACAGAGTTCCCACATATGTTGAGCACTTGTTGGCTGCTTTTCCTTCACTCTGCGTTCCAACTCATCCCAAACCAATTGGGTTGAGGTTGGATGATTGTGGAGGCCAAGTAACAGACACATCTCAACATCAACTTGAGATGGTTTTGGATCAGTTGGACCGCGGAGTGAAGGTAAAGCAGCCAACAATTGCTCATGTGTGAGAACTCCTTCAAGACTGTTCAAAAAGCATTCCAGGTGAAGTTGGTTGAGAGAATGCAAGAGCGTGCAAAGCTGTCATCAAGGCAAAGGGTACTTTAAAGTTTCTCATATAAAATATATTTTAATTTAACACTTGTTTTCTTTTTGGTTACTACATGACTCCATATGTGTTATTTCATAGTTTTGATGTCGTCACTATTATTTTACAATGTAGAAAATATTAAAAAGAAAGAAAAAACATGTAATGAGTAGGTGTCCAAACTTTTGACTGGTACTATATACATAAAGTTTTTTTTATTTTTTTACTATTTTATATATATATATTTTTGTAGCGATAGGGAATCGATAGCGAGAGACTCAGCCAACATTAGAAAGAGATGTATATCAGGGGTTAAAGTTTGGCAGGTTACAGAGCTAGACAGAATAAGGCAAACGTGTATAATTTCAGAGAAGGTGTTGGAGGATAGGTCTAACCAAACACTACCACCCTTAACGGGCATAACATGAGCACCGACTGATCCCGTCCCACCATCTCTCACTCTGCGTCCCACAGTAATGGTGTGAGCGTGGAGGGGGCCACCCACAAGCAGGTGGTGGATCTGATCCGGGCCGGGGAGAGGGAACTGGTGCTTTCTGTGCTGTCTGTGCCGCCCCAAGAGGCAGACGGTCTTGAGGCCGGGGATGAGAGCGCCGCCCAGCTCAGCTATGACTACAGCGACAAGCAGGCCGTGCCCATCTCCATCCCCACATTCAAGCACGTGGAGCAGCATGCCGAGAGGTTTGTGGTGAGTAAAAAATACATAGTTTATGGGGAGGTTTCTGGCTGGCCTTGTTTACTAGAGAATGACTAAACTTTTCTAAAAGCCCAATGTGTCTTTTGCAGTGCAGAGTTCGGCCATGCCAAAATGTGTAGGCCTTTGTCAGTAATCACGTACACAATGCGACCTACACTGAGTATACCAAACATTAGGAACACCTTCCTAATATTAAGTTGCACCCCCCCCCCCCTTTTGCCGCCAGAACCTCCTCAATTTGTCGGCGAATGGACTCTACAGGGTGTTGAAAGCATTCCACAGGAATGTTGACTCCAATGCTTCCCACAGTTGTCAAGTTGGCTGGATGTCCTTTGGGTGGTGGATCATTCTTGACACACATGGGAAACTGTTGCGCGTGATACCCAGCGGCGTTGCAGTTCTTGAAACAAACCAGGGCGCCTGTCACCTACCATACCCCGTTCAAAGACAGACATGTTTGGTCTTTCCCCTTCACCGTCTGAATGGCAAACATACATGGATTGTGTATCTGTTGTCTCAAGGCTTAAAAATCCATATTTTAACCTCCTCTTCCCCTTTATCTCCACTGATTTAAAGTGGATTTAACAAATGATCATTATCTTTCATCTGGATTCACCTGGTCAGTCTGTCATGGAAAGAGCAGGTGTTCTTTGTTTTGTTTACAGGGAGTACCAGCACCAGATCAATGTGCCGTGGTATAAGGTATTTGAGGTAGATGTGTACATGAAGGCAGGGTAAAGTTACTAGGCATCAGGATAGATAAGTGTAAAATAAAGAACAGATTAGCAGCAGCAAATGGTGTGTGTGTGTGTGTGGGAGTGTCAATTCATACCCCTTAACTTATTCCACATTTTGTTGTTACAGCATGAATTATTTATTTTTTAAATAGATGTATTTTCTCACCCATCTACACACAATACCCTATAATGCCAAAGCTAAAACATGTTTTTAGAAATGTTTGCTAATTTATTTAAAATTAAATATAGAAATATCTAATTCACACCCCTGAGTCAATACATGTTAGAATCACGTTTGGCAACGAATACAGCCGTGAGTCTTTCTGGGTAAGTCTCTAAGAGATTGTACAATATTTGCACAATATTCTTAAAACAATTATTCAAGCTCTGTCAAGTTGGTTGTTGATCATTGTTAGACTGCCTTTTTCAGGTCTTGCCATATATTTTCAATCCAATTTAAGTCAAAACTAACTAGGCCACTCAGGAAAATGCACTGCTGTCTTGGTAAGCAACTCCAGTGTATATTTGGCCTTGTGTTTTTAGGTTATTGTCCTACTGAAAGGTGAATTTTATCTCCTAGTGTCTGTTGGAAAACAGACTGAATCAGGTTTTCCTCTAGGAATTTGCCTGTGCTTAGTTCTATTGTTTCTTTTTATCCCCCCCAAAATCCATAGTCCTTGCCAATGACAAGCATACCCATAACATGGGTAGCCACCACCATGCTTGAAAATATGAAGAGTGGTACTCTGATGTTCGTTTTGCCCCATACATAATGCTTTGTATTCAGGACATAAAGTTGATTTCTTTGCAGTTTTACTTCAGGGCCTTATTGTAAACAGGATGCATGTTTTGGATAATTTTTATTGTACAGGCTGTAATTTCTTTATGCCGTCATTTAGGTTAGTATTGTGATATGACTACAATGTTGTTGATCCATCCTCCATTTTCTCCTATCACAGCCATTGTTTTAAAGTCACCAATTCTTGAGCCATTTCTGGTAACTGAGTTAGGAAGGACGCCTGTATCTTTGTAGTAACTGGTGTATTGATAACTTCACCATGCTCAAAGGGATATCTTTAAAAAGAAATGTTTTTAACCAATCTACCAATAGATGCCCTTTGCGAGACAATGGAAAGCTTCCCTAACCACTTATTGAATATGGAATGAGTCCCCAAAAAATAATGAAACAAATTCTTACTCCTGAACTGATTTAGGCTTGCCATACCAAAGGGGTTGAATACTTATTAACTCAAGACATTTCAGATTTAATTTTTTATTCATTTGTAAAAATGTCTAAAAACATAATTCCACTTTGACATTATGGGGTATTGTGTGTAGGCCAGTGATACATTATTTAGATTAAATCCATTTGAAATTCAGGCTGTAACCCAACAAAATGTGGAAAAAGTGAAGTGGTGTGAATACTTTCTGAAGGTGAGTGTGCATAGGGTCAGTGCAAGATAATTAATGGTTACCGGGACTAATTATTTAGCAGTTTTATGGCTTGGCGGTAGTAGCTGTCGCACCGCCCTCTGTAGCGCTTTGCAATCAACGGTGGTGCATTTGTCAAACCAAGCGGGATGCAGCCGGTCAAAATGCTCTCGATGGTGCAGCTGTAGAAATGTGAGGATCCGAGGGCCCATGCCAAATATTTTTTTTTGAGGGGGTGGAAGAGGCGCTGCCATGCTCTCTTCATGACTGCAGGTTCTTGTGGACTAAGGCTGTTACGGTGACAGTATTACCGCCACACCAGCGGTCACGAGTCAAATTCCACGTGACCGTTTAGTCACACAACTGGGTTTCTCCAAAACTGCGCTCTGATGCTGCTGATGGTCATTAGTATTCTACCAAACTTTCTAACTGACAGTCGCTTATGTAGCCTAGCCCATAGTCTTATGTTTTGATACGGTGTGTATCACAACTGAGTGAAACATGTTCTTATAAGCCCAGTCATTATGCAATCGCAATGGTGGAATGTAAAGATACCTTAGTAGAAAAGGACTTAAGTGAAAGTCACCCAGTAAAATACTACTTGAGTAAAAGTACATGTAATTGCTCAAATATACATATTTATCAAAAGTAAATATTATTTCATATTCCTTATATTAAGCAAACCAGATGGCACGGTTGGCTTTTTATTTATTTGTAGATTATTCATTTTTTGCGGATAGCCAGAGGCACACTCCAACACCATTTACAAACAAAGCATTTCTGTTTAGTGAGTCCACCAGATCAAAGGCAGCAAGGATGACCAGGTAGGTTCTCTTGATAAGTGAGTGAATAAGTGCTAAGCATTCGAAATGTAATGAGCTGTCAGGGAAAAATTATGGAGTAAAAAGTAGTTGTAAAAGTTGCTAAATGTAAAGTAAAGATACCACCCAAAAAACGAATTGGCATTTTAAAGTAATTTTTCTTAAGTACATGATTTGTGTAATTGTATGTGAAAACAGAGTTTTGACTGGCCACTATTTAAGAGGATCACAGCTTTCTTATGCTGCAATATTTAGTGCTCAATTCTTAAAATTAAGCACATTCATCCACTTTCCAAAGGTGCCACGTGAGTTTCAAGTTTGGGGAAGCTAATTTTCACCATAAAAATGCATATTTTTTTTATACTAAAGAAAAATATAAATGCTACATGCAACAATTTTTAATCCATTTTAGAATAAGAATAAGGCAGTAACGTAACAAAATGTGTGAAATGTCAAGGGGTTTGAATACTTTCCGAATGCACTGTGTATGTACAGTGCATTTGGAAAGTATTCCGAACTCTTGACTTTTTCTACATTTTGTTACCTTACAGCCTTATTCTAAAATGGATTAAAATATTTTTTCCCCCTCATCAATCTACACACTACCCAATCATGACAGAGCATAAACAATTCTTTAATTTAATACAAATATTTTAATATCACATTTACGTAAGTATTTAGACCCTTTACTCAGTACTTTGCTGAAGCACCTTTGACAGTGATTACAGCCTCGAGTCTTCTTGGGTATGACGCTACAAGCTATTTGGGGAGTTTCTCCCATTCTTCTCTGCAGATCCTCTCAAGCTCTTGTCAGGTTGGGTGGGGAGCTTGGCTCTGGCTGGTTCACTCAAGGACATTCAGAGACTTGTCCCTGAAGCCTCTCCTGCGTTGTCTTGGCTGTGTGCTTAGGGCATTGTCCTGTTGGAAGGTGAACCTTCGCCCCAGTCGGAGGTTGTGAGCTCTCTGGAGCAAGTTTTCATCAAAGCGCTCTCTCTGTACCTTGCTCCGTTAATCTTTCCCTCAATGCTGACTAGTCTCTCAGTCCCACATAATGAATTTGGACCAAAGGACAGATTTCCACCGGTATAATGTCCATTGCTCGTGTTTCTTGGACCAAGCAAGTCTCTTCTTCTTATTGGTGTCTTTTAGTAGTGGTTTCTTTTCAGCAATTTGACCATGAAGGCCTGATTTGACGCAGTCTCCTCTGCCCAGTTGATGTTGATGTGTCTCTTTACTTGAACTCTGAAGCATTTTTTGGGGCTGCAATTTCTGAGGCTGTTAACTCTAATGAACTTCTCTGCAGCAGAGGTAACTCTGGGTCTTCCTTTCCTGTGGCGGTCCTCATGAGAGCCAGTTTCTTCATCAGCGCTTGGTTTTTGTGACGGCACTTGAGAAATCTAGTTGAGAACAAGCTCTCATTTACAACTGCGACCTGGCCAAGATAAAGCAAAGCAGTGCGACAAAAACATCAACGCAGAGTTACACATGGGATAAACAAACGTACAGTCAATAACACAATAGAAAAATCTGTATACTGTGTGTGCAAATTAAGTAAGGAGGTAAGGCAATAAATAGGCCAATAGTGGCGAAGTAATTACAATTTAGCAATTTACACTGGAGTGATATGTGCAGATGTGCAAGTAGAAATACTGGTGTACAAAAGAGCAGGAAAAACAAATATGGGGATGAGGTTGGTAGTTGGTGGTGTACAACTTTTGACGTGTGTGTGTGTGTCTGTGTGTCTGTTGTGGGGATTGGAAATGGTGCAGACAATTACATTGATGAAAGCTTACAATCTGTCTGCAATATTAAAGCTGATCTACCACCTAAAAAAATATAAACCTACAAATGTTAACCTAGGCACATTGGTGTTCCCAAATTTAAGTCTAGGTCACACAACAAAATATTTAGAAGCATATGCAACCAAAATGGTCACACTTTAGAGCCCTGTGTACATGTCTCATCTTTTACAAGTGAATACTGTGCATCATTTCCCCTGTGTTCTGTCATATGCCACCTTACCGCTCACCTCGGTCTGTTCCCTACAGGTGTACAACGTGTACATGTCGGGCAGGCAGCTGTGCTCCAAGCGCTACCGGGAGTTTGCTATCCTGAACCAGAACCTGAAGAGGGAGTTTGCCAGTTACACCTTCCCCAAGATCCCAGGGAAGTGGCCCTTCTCCCTGTCTGAGCAGCAGCTGGACACACGCCGCAGGGGCCTGGAGGAGTACCTGGAGAGAGGTGAGAGAGAGGTAGAGTGTACCTGTAGAGAATTGAGGAGAGTTAAAGAAAAGGAAAAAAATTAAGGATGGCAACATAATTCCCTTCAATGATGTGTAATGGACATGCAGATAGTGCCTATAGCGCCAACACCACAGGTATCATATTACACATAGAGATGTGTATATATTACTATTATTACGTTCTATTTCATTCTGTGGTATTACACCCCTTCCATATGTCAGTGCTGGAGATCAGTTGAGGAGAGATGAAAAACAGCACGTGCTTTATTTTTGGAATGCCTGTGTGAGTTAATTAGAGGAACAAGTAGCACAGAAATCGTGAGTTTTTGGAGAAGTGAGAAACCACGTATGCTGTAACGCAGTGTGTCGAACTCCAAGATAGCTCAATCTCCTGCAGACAGATGGCAAATCATTGCAATACTTGTGGAATGCCCTGGAATGTGTATGTACTGGTAATATAACTGCAGTGCACATTGTGTCCAACTTCAAGTGTGCACGTGAATGCAATATGGTACGATGACCTTTTGCTCTCTCTGTTTCTCTTATTTTCTCCTTCTGTAGTTTGTTCAGTACGGGTGATTGGTGAGAGTGACATCATGCAGGAATTCCTTTCTGAATCAGATGAGGTACGTTTGTGCAGACCGTTTCCGTAGCTCCAGGAGAGCATCTTAAAACGCACACTGATACTCACCTTTCCTTTCTCTATCAGAATTACAATGGCGTTTCAGACGTGGAGCTGCGGATAGCCCTGCCAGACAAGACCATAATCTCTGTCAGGGTGCGCAAGAACAGCACAACTGACCAAGTCTACCAGGTATAGAACCGTTTTTATAGAGAAGTTCCTCACTTGTAGTCAAATATATGCTGACCAAACCGGGCGCGCGCGCACGCATGTTGACTTTTGTATCCCGACACCAGACGTGATCAGGACACCCAGGTTGAAGTATCAAAACAAACTCTGAACCAATTATATTAATTTGGAGACATGTCGAAAAGCATTAAACATTTATGGCAATTTAGCTAACTAGCTAATTTGTCCTGGGATATAAACATTGGGTTGTTATTTTACCTGAAACGTCCTCTACTCCGACAACAGATAAAACGGTAAACCGAATTCCTTTCTCGTCATCTCTCCTCCTTCCTCAGGCTTCTTTTTTACTTCTTTGGCGGTTGACAACCAACTTTGCGGGGAGTTACTACAACTGACTGGTGGAGTGTGGATGTCAGTTCATCTTTCAATCACCCACGTGGGTATATGCTCCTAAACACCAATGAGGGGATGGCACGTGGGTATATGCTCTCAAAAACCAATGAGAAGATGGGAGAGGCCGGGCTTGCAGCGCGTTGAGTGTCACAAATAGAACCTATTTCTATTTTAGCGCCTAGTCACGCAGACGCTCGGTGCAATGACTGAATAACATGTATGTGTACATTTATTTTGCGACGCGAGCGGTATGGTCAGCATGTGTAACCATTTTGGTTGCATATGCTCCTAAATATTGTGCTGTGCCACCTGAAATTTTATTTTGGGAGCAACTGTGCGCCAGAAAAATAAAATCACCCAGATATTTGTTATAATGATTAGGCTTCGCTGTACCGTTGATACCGAGTGCCCCTTAGAAATTGGTTTCTGCCTAGAAAACTGCTCGAACTAGCCTTTTATTCAAGCCATTATTAGAGGGACAGCACAAAGCACGAACAAGGTCGAGAGGGAGAGGAGTTGGCAGCCCCCGACGGTACCACTGGACACCGGTGCTATGGCGCTGGCATTTTCCACCTCTCAAAACATACTGCTAATAAAGTTAACAAAGCACTAACTAGTTTAGCTAGCTACTGTAATGAATAGCTACAGTGCCTTCAGAATGTATTTGCACCCCTCAACTTTTTCCACATTTTGTTACAGCCTGAATTTAAAATGGATTAATTTGACATTTTGTATCACTGGCCTACACACAATACCCCATAAGTGGAATTATGTTTTTCAAAAAATGTTGTCCATAAGTATTCAACCCCTTTTGTTATGGCAAGCCTAAATAAGTTCAGGAGTAAACTTTTGATTAACAAGTCACAAGTTGCATGGACTCTGTGTGCAATAAGTGTTTATTATTTTTTTATGACTACCTCGTCTCTGTACCCCACACATACTGTAAGGTCCCTCAGTTGATCATTGAATTTCAAACACAGATTCAACCACAAAGACCAGGGTGGTTTTCCAATGCCTCGCAAAGATGAGCACTTATTTGTAGATGGGTAAAAAAAGCAGACATTGAATATTCCTTTGTGCATGGTGAAGTTATTTTATCTTTGGATGGCGTATCAGTACACCTTCACTACAAAGATACAGGCGTCCTTCCTAACTCAGTTGCCAGAGAGGAAGGAAACTGCTCAGGGATTTCACCATGAGGCCAATGGTGACTTTAAAACAGTTAGAGTTTAATGGCTGTGATGGGAGAAAATTGAGGAAGGATCAAGAACATTGTAGTTACTCCGCAATACTAACCTAATTGACAGAGTGAAAAGAAGGAAGCCTGTACAGAATATTCCAAAACAGTTTGCAACAAGGCACTAAAGTAAATGTGACAAAGCAATTCACTTTTTGTCCTGAATATAAAGTGTTATGTTTGGGGCAAATCCACTACAACACATTACTGAGTAGCACACTCTATATTTTCAAGAATAGTGGTGGCTGCATCATGTTATGGGTGTGCTTGTAATTGTTAAGAACTAGGGAGAATTTCAGGGTAAAACATATTAAGGAATGGAGCTAATCACAGGCAAAATCCTAGAGGAAAACCTGGAACAGTATGCTTTCCACCAGACCCTGGGAGATGAATTCACTTTCAACAGGACAATAACCTAAAACACAAGGCTCAATATACACCGGAGATGCTTACCAAGACGACATTGAATGTTCCTGAGTGGCCTAGTTTTGACTTACACGGAGTGTACAAAACACTGCTCTTTCCATGACAGACTGACCAGGTAAATCCAGGTGAAACTAGGATCCCTTGTTGATGTCCACTTCAATCTGTGTAGATGAAGGGGAAGGATTTTTAAGCCTTGATAAAACATGGATTGTGTGTGTGTGCCATTCTGTGATTGAAGTGCCTTTGAACAGGTTATGGTAGTAGGTACCAGGCACACCAGTTTGAGTGTGTCAAGAACTGCAACGCTGCTGGTTTTTTCACACTCAACATTTTCTCTGTGTGTATCAAGAATTGTCCACCAGCCAACTTGACACTTGTGGGAAGCATTGGAGTCAACATGGGTCAGCATTTCTGTGGAACAATTTTGACACCTTGTAGAGTCCATGCCCTGACGAATTGAGGCTATTCTGAGGGCAAAAGGGGGTCAAACTCAATACTAGGAAGGTGTTAATCAGTCAATTAGACATTGAAGTTGAACCCTGTAAGAATCTTGCATCTACAGTGCATTTAGGAAGTATTCAGACCCTTTTTTCCCCCACATTTTGTTACGTTACAGCCTTATTCTAAAATGGATCCAATTTTGATAAAATTTGATAAAATTCTCTCACCAATCTTCACACAATAATGACAAAGCAAAACGTTATTTTTTTATTTTTGCAAATGTATTAAAAATGTTACTGAAATATCACATTTACATAAGTACTCAGACCATTTACTCAGTACTTTGTTGAAGCACCTTTGTCAGCGATTACAGCCTCGAGTGTACTTTGGTATGACGCTACAAGCTTGGCACACCTGTATTTAGGGAGTTTCTCCCATTCTTCTCTGCAGATCCTCTCAAGCTCTGTCAGGTTGAATGGGGAGCGTTGCTGCACAGCTATTTTCCGGTCTCTCCAGAGATTTTTGGTTGGGTTCAAGTTTGGGCTCTGGCTGGGCCACTCAAGGATATTCAGAGACTTGTCCCGAAACCACTCTTGCATCGTCTTGGCTGTGTGCTTAGGGTCATTGTACTGTTGGAAGGTGAACATTCACCCCAGTTTGAGGTCCTGAGTGCTCTGGAGCAGGTTTTCATCAAGGATCTCTCTACTTTGTTCCTTTCATCTTTCCATCTATGCTGACTAGTCTCCCAGTCCTTTTTGCCACTGAAAAACATCCCCACAGCATGATGATGCTGCCACCACCATGCTTCACAGTTGGGATGGTGCCAGGTTTCTTCCAGATGTGACGCTTGGCATTCAGGCCAAAGAGTTCAATCTTAGTATCATCAAATCAGAGAATATTGTTTCTCATGGTCTGAGAGTCTATAGGTGCCTTTTGGCAAACTCCAAGCGGGCTGTCGTGTCTTTTTTACTGAGGAGTCTCTTCCATAAACGCCTGATTTGGTGGAGTGCTGCAGAGATGGTTGTCCTTTTGGAAGGTTCTCCCATCTTCAAAGGGGAACTCTAGAGCTCTCTGAGTGACCATCGGGTTCTTGGTCACCTCCCTGGCCAAGGCTCTTCTCCCCCGATTGCTCAATTTGGCCAGGCAGCCAGCTCTAGGAAGAGTCTTAGTGTGTACAAACTTCTTCCATTTAAGATTGATGGAGACCACTGTGTTCTTGGGGACATTCAATGCTGCAGCCATTTTTTTGGTACCCTTCCCCAGATTTGTGCCTCGAAAACAATCCTGTCTCGGTACTCAACAGACAATTGCTTCGACCTCATGGCTTGGTTTTTGCTCTGACTTGCACTGTCAAATGTGGGACCTTACATAGAAAGATGTGTGTGCCTTTCCAAAACATGTCCAATCAATTGAATTTACCACAGGTGGACACCAAGTTATAGAAACATCTCAAGGATGATCAATTGAAACAGGATTCACCTGAGCTCAATTTCAAGTCCCATAACAAAGGGTCTGAATACTTATGTAGGTAAGGCGTTTCTGTATTTAAAAAAAAAAGAATCTGTTTTCAGTTTATCGTTATGAGGTATTTCTGATGAGAATAAGGCTATAAAAAGTTGAGTCAAGGGGTCTGAACTGTAGCTGTCACTTTAGAAAAAAACTTATGTTTGTTGTATTGTATAACTACTAGGTGTAGTGGAACTACTAGGGATGCACAATGTATCGGTAAGCATATTAGCTAAAAATGCCAATGTCGGCATCGGCCTGATATGCAAAACCGATGTCAAAGCTGATGTGCATACCTATATAACGTAGGTAGTTGAAGTAATGATGCCACACAAATACTGCGCTACACATGCAACACAGCATTCCTAACCTAGCCCACAATGTCTGCTGTGTGGATCTATTTTGAAGTTTCAAAGGAAGATAACAAGAAGGTCATATGTAAAATTTGTGCTGCTATTATTTCCCGAGGGGAGAAAGTGGTATCTTTCAATACCATAAATGTAATTACTCATTTGAAAGTGCATCACCCCCAGACTTTCAGCGACTACTTAGAACAAAAGCAGAAAAAAATTAAGTGTACACTTCCAACAAGTTCAAGTCAAGCAGTCATTTGAAAGAGTAAGACAATTTCAACAAGAATATAATGGGATTCATTGCCCTTGACAATCAACCGTTCTCTGTCGTGGATGATATTGGCTCTTGCCGACTGGTCGAGCACCTCGAGCCCCGGTACACACTACCAAGTAGGCGCTATTTTTCAGATGTTGCCCTACCGGAGTTACAGTATTGTTGAAACGCACATCCAGAGGAAAGCCTTATTGCATTGGTCAAGAATGTGCTGGTTCTCATACCGCTGCTGGCATTTCAATGGCATTTGAGAACATGTTTGAAACTTGGAAAAATGAACACACTCCTAGCTCCATTCGAACAAGTGACTGGAGAAATAAGCTCATCAACTGCGTCTGCAGCAGACGTGATACCCTCTGTCATGGCATTGAAACGCCTGCTCAACAGAACTGCAGACGGGTTAAAACTTGTAAAAGTACTCTACTAGAGGCTGTGAACAAGCAGTTTGGTGGCATTCTCTCTGAGCCTCTTTACTGTGTTGCCACCATGCTCTATGCTAGGTACAAGGACCGCTACTTTGATGCAGACAACAAACAGGGTTTACGTGAAATGTTACACAGCTGGACAAGATAGAAACAGACTTTGACAGTGCGCAACGACGAAGGTGACCCACGACAGAAGAGGCGGGGTATTGTGTGTAGATTGAGGGGGGGGGGGGGGGGACTCAATTTTAGAATAAGGCTGTAATGTAACAAAATTTGGAAAAGGTCAAGGTATCTGAATACTTTCCGAATGCATTGTATGTTGAATAGGTGGGCCAATTTGCACATTGGAATTGCATGTACAAATGTCGACCTGCATGAAAATCCTTAATTTTTTTAAGTGCAAAAAATTTTGATCACAATGTAAACCCTGTTTGGCCCCATTTTTCTTTCTAGAAATACCTTTTAATATGCTACAGTACTTTACAAACTGTTCATATACACCCTTTTTAAAGAGACAATTTTCAATGTAATGCATCTCAGTAGGTAAATAGAGATTTTACACAATGTAGAAACCTAATTCTACCAATTTAGTTTTTTTGTATCAAGATTTTAGCTTTGTAATACACAAATCTTTACAGGGTTACATATTAGTTTCTGGGGCGCATGTGTTTCAAAAGTAGCTAGAATTGATATAGTTCCAATATACACTGCTCAAAAAAATAAAGGGAAAACTTAAACAACACAATGTAACTCCAAGTCAATCACACTTCTGTGAAATCAAACTGTCCACTTAGTCCACACTTTGTCCAACACTGATTGACAATAAATTTCACATGCTGTTGTGCAAATGGAATAGACAATAGATGGAAATTATAGGCAATTAGCAAGACACCCCCAATAAAGGAGTGGTTCTGCAGGTGATGACCACAGACCACTTCTCAGTTCCTATGCTTCCTGGCTGATGTTTTGGTCACTTTTGAATGCTTGCGGTGCTTTCACTCTAGTGGTAGCATGAGACGGAGTCAACAACCCACACAAGTGGCTCAGGTAGTGCAGCTCATCCAGGATGGCACATCAATGCGAGCTGTGGCAAGAAGGTTTGCTGTGTCTCAGCGTAGTGTCCAGAGCATGGAGGCGCTACCAGGAGACAGGCCAGTACATCAGGAGACGTGGAGGAAGCCGTAGGAGGGCAACAACCCAGCAGCAGGACCGCTACCTCTGCCTTTGTGCAAGGAGGAGCAGGAGGAGCACTGCCAGAGCCCTGCAAAATGACCTCAAGCAGGCCACAAATGTGCATGTGTCTGCTCAAACAGTCAGAAACAGACTCCATGAGGGTGGTATGAGGGCCTGACGTCCACAGGTGGGGGTTGTGCTTACAGCCCAACACCGTGCAGGACGTTTGGCATTTGCCAGAGAACACCAAGATTGGCAAATTCGCTACTGTCGCCTTGTGCTCTTCACAGATGAAAGCAGGTTCACATGTGACAGACGTGACAGAGTCTGGAGATGCCGTGGAGAACGTTCTGCTGCCTGAAACATCCTCCAGCATGACCGGTTTGGCGGTGGATCAGTCATGGTGTGGGGTGGCATTTCTTTGGGGGGCCGCACAGCCCACCGTGTGCTCGCCAGAGGTAGCCTGACTGCCATTAGGTACCAAGATGAGATCCTCAGACCCCTGGTGAAACCATATGCTGCTGCAGTTGGCCCTGGGTTCCTCCTAATGCAAGACAATGCTAGACCTCATGTGGCTGGAGTGTGTCAGCAGTTCCTGCAAGAGGAAGGCATTGATGCTATGGACTGGCCCGCCCGTTCCCCAGACCTGAATCCAATTGAGCACATCTGGGACATCATGTCTTGCTCCATCCACCAACGCCATGTTGCACCACAGACTGTCCAGGAGTTGGCGGATGCTTTAGTCCAGGTCTGGGAGGAGATCCCTCAGGAGACCATCCGCCACCTCATCAGGAGCATGCCCAGGCGTTGTAGGGAGGTCATAGAGGCACATGGAGGCCACACACACTACTGAGCCTCATTTTGACTTGTTCTAAGGACATTACATCAAAGTTGGATCAGCCTGTAGTGTGGTTTTCCACCTTAATTTTGAGTGTGACTCCAAATTCAGTCCTCCATGGGTTAATACATTTGATTTCCATTGATCATTTTTGTGTGATTTTGTTGTCAGCACATTCAACTATGTAAAGAAAAAAGTATTTAATAAGAATATTTAATTCATTCAGATCAAGGATGTGTTATTTTAGTGTTCCTTTCTTTTTTGGAGCAGTGTATTTGTCAATCAATTAAACTTTTTTTTTTCTGGTGCTCCTTTATTTTATGTTGTGCTCCTAACACCAGTGATTCCAATGATTTTTTGTTGTTGTTTAAGAGCACTGCCTAGAGGGCAACCGTGTGTGCTGGCTTTTGTTACAGCCCAGCGCTGCAATACCTGCATCTTAAAGCATCTTAAAGTACGTGTGCTGATCTAGGATCATTCCCCTCATCTTATTAATGATGATGTAAAACTGATCCTAGATCAGCACTCTTACTGAGACGCTATGTAAATATGGGCCCTGTTCAGGAGGATGTAACATTACAGAACTTTCAGATAGCAATCATATAATTTGTACAATTTCTGTGTCGGATATGACAGGGAAATGTCCGCTCTATTAATTATATTTATATCTGAAACATTCAGTACACCACTGAATACACCCCTGATTTAACCAATCAATAATAATACATTTTGTTTCAAGAGCTTTTCAAGGTGCCCAAAGTCACTTTACATACACCATGAAATCAGCAGGATAAAAAACAAAATCACATAAAAAGAAGTATGTAAAAGTACACTAAACATGATTGATTAACCATTGAGATATTCATCAAATCATCAAGACCCTGGTTATTTGAATCATCAGGTGGGTTAATGCTGGGCTGGGACAAAGGCTTGCACTCCCAGGACCAGAGTGTATAACACTAGATCAATATCAATTATGCGACTGAATGGTGCTTAAATATCAATAATTGATAGGCCGCCACTGTACTTTCCCTCTCTCTATTCCCCAGGCTTTAGTGATGAAGGTTGGTATGGACAGCATCATGGCCAGCTACTTTGCCCTCTTTGAAGTCATCAACCACTCATTTGGTAAGACCATTCATCTGTTTATTCATTCATTTTTTTGGAGTCCACAGCTACTCCATGTACCGACCCCTTTACCTTTCACCTTTACTCTTCTGATCAGTACAGTTGCATCTCAGTAGTCTAAAGTGGCTTCCTCTCTCTCCCTGTCTCCTTCCATTTAACTGCACCAATCTGAAACGACGGGAGACAAGGAAGCCCAACCTCTCTAGTCTATTGAGATGCACCCTCCAGTCAGTTTGTAGACTACTATATTGTTTTAAGGGTATGGAAATAAATAGGCTGCCCCTTTCTACCTCTCCATCTTTCCCTAGTGCGAAAACTGGCCCCCAACGAGTTTCCCCACAAGCTGTACGTGCAGAACTACACGTCAGCTGTGCCGGGCACCTGTCTGGCCCTCCGCAAGTGGCTTTTCACTTCTCAGGAGGAGGAACTTCTCAGGGACAACCCGTTGGCCGTCCACTACTGCTTCCACCAGGTAAGGGCTCCCTCTTGATTATTTGTGTGTGTGTGTGATAGATATATATATATATATCACACACCCCTCCCAGTCAAAAGTTTGGACACCTACTCATTCAAGGGTTATTCTTTATTTGTACTATATTTTTACATTGTAGAAAATTATGAAATAACACATGGAATCATGTAGTAATCAAAAAAGTGTTTTTGAACAAATAATTTTCTTCAGAGTAGCCACCCTTTGCCTTTGACAGCTTTGCACACATTTGGCATTCTCTCAACCAGCTTCATGAGGTAGTCACCTGGAATGCATTTCAATTAACAGGTGTGTCTTGTTAAAAGTTAATTAGTGGAATTTCTTTCCTCAATGCGTTTGAGCCAATCAGTTGTGTTGTGACATGGTAGGGTTGGTATACAGAAGATGGCCCTATTTGGTAAAAGACAAAGTCCATATTTTGGCAAGAACAGCTCAAATAAGCAAAGAGAAATGACAGTCCATTACTTTAAGACATGAAGGTTAGTCAATGCGGAACATTTCAAGAACTTTGAACGTTTCTTCAAGTGCAGCCGCAAAAACCATCAAGCACTATGCTGAAACTGGCTCTCATGAGGACCGCCACAGGAAACGAAGACTCAGAGTTACCTCTGCTGCAGAGGATAAGTTCATTAGAGTTACCAAATAAATGCTTCATAGAGTTCAAGTAACAGACATCTAAACATAAACTGATCAGGGGAGGCTGTGTGAATCAGGCCTTCATGGTTGAATTGCTGCAAAAAAAACATTGTTAAAGGACACCAATTAGAAGAAGAGACTTGCTTGGGTCAAGAAACACAAGCAATGGACATTAGACCGGTGGAATTTTTGGTTCCAACCGCCGTGTCTTTGTGAGACGCAGAGTACGTGAACGGATGATCTCCGCATGTCAAGGCACACTTGACCAGCATGTCTACCACAGCATTCTGCAGCAATACTCCATCCCATCTGGTTTGGGCTTAGTGGGACTATCATTTGTTTTTCAACAGGACAATGACTCAACACACCTCCAGCCTGTGTATGGGCTATTTCACTGAGAAGGAGAGCGATGGAGTGCTGCATCGGATGACCTGGCTTCCACAATTAGAGATGGTTTGGGATCAGTTGGACCGCAGAGTGAAGAAAAAGCAGCCAACAAGTGCACAGCATATGTGGGAACGCCTTCAAGACTGAAAAGCATTCCAGGTGAAGCTGGTTAAGAGAATGCCAAGAGTGTGCAAAGCTGTCATCAAGGCAAAGGGTGGCTACTTTGAATAATTTAAAATCTGAAATATATTTAGATTTGTTTAACCTCTAGTGACACCCCATCCTGTGAACGGGACCGTTGTCATCATCTGACACTAATTAGCATAACGCAACGGACATAAATATTCCTAGAAAATATTCCTATTCATGAAAATCACAAATGAAATATATTGAGACACAGCTTAGCCTTCTGTTAATCACCCTGTCTCAGATTTTCAAAATATGCTTTACAGCCAAAGCTAGACAAGCATTTGTGTAAGTTTATCGATAGCCTAGCATAGCATTTTTTCCAGCGAGCAGCAGTTAACTTGGTCACGGAAATCAGTAAAGCAATCAAATTAAATCGTTTACCTTTGAGCTTCAGATGTTTTCACTCACGAGACTCCCAGTTAGATAGCAAATGTTTCTTTTTTCCAAAAATATTATTTTTGTAGGCGAAATAGCTCCGTTTGTTCTTCACGTTTGGCTGAGAAATCGCCCGGAAATTGCAGTCACGAAAACGGCGAAAAATATTCCAAATGAGCTCCATAATATCAACAGAAACATGGCAAACGTTGTTTATAATCAATCCTCAAGCTGTTTTTCAAATATCTATTCGATAATATATCCATCGGGACAATTCGTTTTTCAGTAGGACCGATTGGCGTAATGGCTACCTCTGTATTTTACGCGAGAGTCACCCTGGGAGCCATCAGGTGACCACTTGCGCAATATGGCCGCCTACGGGTATTCTTCAACATAAATGCGTAAAACTACGTCACAATGCTGTAGACACCTTTGGGAATACGGAGAAAGAGTAATCTGGTTGATAGCCCATTCACTGCTCAATAGGGATGCATTGGAACGCAGCGCTTTCAAAACATGAGGCACTTCTGGATTGGATTTTTCTCAGGCTTTCGCCTGCAACATCAGTTCTGTTATACTCACAGACAATATTTTTACAGTGTTGGAAACTTTAGAGTGTTTTCTATCCTATGCTGTCAATTATATGCATATTCTAGCATCTTGTCCTGACAAAATATCCCGTTTACTACGGGAACGAAAAAATGAAAATGAATGAAAAAATGAAAATACTGCCCCCTAGTCACTAAAGGTTAACACTTTTTTTGGTTACTACATGATTCCATATGTTATTCTATAGTTTTGATGTCTTCACTATTATTCTATTATACAATGTAGAAAATAGTAAAAATAAAGAAACCCTTGAATGAATAGGTGTGTCCAAACTTTTGACTGGTACTGTATATGATTATTATCTGGGTTACTGTATTCAGGGCCTAAAATGTATGTTTTTTTTTATTTTTTAAACTGTTGCAGGTAGATGGAGGGAAAAAAATCTACCAGCCACTCAGATTTTTTTTACCAGCCAAAATACTTCTAACCAAACTGTCAGTTGAAATAAAATATTCAGCTGCCCCTTTAAGGGCGGGAGGTTCCCGTGATAACGGGGCCAACAAAGTTGTCGAGTGTGTGTGTCTGAGATTTGGGATCTGACTAAGCTGAAGCAACAGACTCAAACTAACATTGAAATACAACCGAGCTTGTAAATAGCCAAGATAATCTCGCTTTGTAGACTTTCCAGTAAGTTAGACCAACTTGAATTCCTGTGTGCAGCGCCTCCAAAAAGGAATCGATCAGCACTTCACTGTGCACAGTTACCCAGCCAGGTAGTGTTGCTGCTGGAGGTGGAATATAGGATTTGTATTTATTTGTGCGATTAGCATCTACAGTATGAAACCAAACAGCAGAATTACTTTTTAAACATCTACTGCAGCATTTTCTTGCTAGAAAATCTCAACTCGCACAAGTGCTCATACTTGACTTTTGACTTTATTTGTTATGTGAACGTAATACTCGCACTGTAGAGCCCTTCAAGTTTACTACCCTCCACGTGGCTGGTGAAAGGCATTCATACCTAAATCTATCCTCATTTGCTGTATTACTGGTCCTGAGTCAGTGTTAGACTACTGTATAATACTGATCCGTGGTCAGTGTCAATGATATTACCGCCACTACTGCTTCCCAGTGCCACTGCTCTGAGGTCAGTGCTAGATTAGATGAAATGTGGTCTCTAACAAAGCCCCTTTCTCGCTCTCTCTCTCTCTGCTAAGGCATTGGATGACGTGAAGAAGGGATTCATCAAAACAGAAGACAATTCTTACCAGCTGACGAAACTGGCAGAGCAGCGCAAGATGGCCATGGTTAGTCCTTTTGTCTAGTCTCTCGTTTCTATTCTCTTCCCATTGCAAGTGGTCCTCTGTAGCTCAGTCGGTAGAGCATGGCACTTGCAACGCCAGGATAGTGGATTTGATTCCTGGTACCACACGTACGTATAATGTATGCATGCATGACTAAGTCTCTTTCGATTAAAGCGTCTGCTAAAAATGACATCATATATTATTATAACTCATAATGTGTATGTGCCTTAACGTACAGCATGATAATTTGTGGGTCAATGATGTATAACAGTGTTTCCCAAACTTTTTATAGTCCCGTACCCCTTCAAACATTCAACCTCCAGCTGCATACCCCCTCTAGCACCAGGGTCAGCGCACTCTCAAATGTTTTGCCATCATTGTAAGCCTGCCACACACTATATGATACACTCATTCTTATGTTTATTAAATGTGAGTTTTTGTCCCAACCCAACTCGTGGGAAGTGACAAAGACCTCTTATCGGACCAGGGCACAAATAATAATCAATAATCAATAATTTTGCTCTTTATTTAGACATCTTAAATATAAAAATGTATTTGTTCATCAAAAATTGTGAATAACTCACCACATGTTAATGAGAAGGGTGTGCTTGAAATGATGCACATAACTCTGCAATGTTGTATTGGAGAGAGTCTGTCTTAAATCATTTTCCACACACAGTCTGTGCCTGTATTTAGTTTTCATGCTAGTGAGGGCTGAGAATCCACTCTCACATAGGTACGTGGTTGCAAAGGGCATCAGTGTCTTAACAGCACGATTTGCCAAGGCAGGATATTCTGAGCGCAGCACAATCCAGAAATCTGGCAGTGGCTTCTGATTTGAATTCAATTTTCACAGAACCTCTTGTTGCAAATTCGATGGGGCTCTCTTGTTTAGATACTGGTAAGTGGACTGGAAGCAGGACATTAAAAATCCTACAATGTGATTTTCTGGAGAGAAAAAAAATCTCATAGTTGAAGTGTACCTATGATGAAAATTACAGGCCTCTCATTTTTTGAAGTGGGAGAACTTGCACAATTGGTGGCTGACTAAATACTTTTTTGCCCCACTGTAAGTGAACCCCAAATCAATGTAGTTCTCATCCTATTTGTGCCTCTTCGATGGTCCAATGCCCGCATCTGTTTCTGTGCTTTCCTGGGTAAGGCGGCAGTAGCTCTTCGGCTGCAACAGATTCACAACTGTCAGTGTCCATGCTAGCTGGGCTAACAACATGTTGAAATACTGATGCTAGCATTGGATGTGCTCGTGGAAGCAGCAACTTGTCTTCAACAGGTCTCGGTGTAGTACTGCGTAGAGCTGTTATGTGTCTCTATGGACACGGGCCTTACTTTTTTTTTAACCATTTATCCATTTTCAAGCAAACTGAATGAGCAGCAGCTACATAAGGACTGTTAGTGGAATTCCCGCAAGAGAGTAATGGTTAATGTGATTGGATGTTAATTATTTTACTAGGCTAACTGTATTTGACATTGTTGTTATTTTGCTGAACACTAGATGGTTTCATTTTATTTTTAGCAGTGAAATGAGGCTACTCAGTCGCGAGAGGAAAAACTTCACCCAAATGTATAGCACCGTTGGGAAATGTAAATGTTTGAAAATGTGAAGATTACAAACAAATATAAAATGTGAATTACATTTTTATTTGGCGTACCACTGACGGCATTGCGCAGTGCCGAATTTGGGAATACCTGATGTATACAGTTTTCAAAAGTGAAAACGTTTGAAAAGGGAAAACTATTTAATTTGAAACACTTCATGTTCCCTATGCACTTTCAGGTTTTGTCGCAAAAACTTGATGTTAGAAACATGTTTTTTTTAAATGTGATTGTTAAAATGAACTTCTAAAAAAGTAATTCTGTGCGACCATAAAAACAAATCTGACCATTATTTCATGTTAAAGAAGTATTTAACATTAAGTAATATGTGACAATAGTATAATTTTAAAAAATCCACTTTTTTATTTTACCAGGCAAGTCAGTTAAGAACAAATTCTTACTTTCAATGACAGCCTAGGAACAGTGGGTTAACTGCCTGTAGGTTTTCAGTCCAACGCTAATATAGCATATCTGGTTCAGCTAGTTAAGGTCTTGTTGAGCAGCTAATTATTAGAATCCGATGTGTTAAATTAAGGTTGGACTGAACCCACAGGACGGTAGATCTCCAGGAAGAGGGTTGGGCAGCCCTGTTCTACAACTTCTGTTAAAAAAATGAAAACCATTTAACATTTTACAGAAATGCTTTTTTTTCTCTTATAGACTCACCTGACTCTGCATTGTTTAAACAATAACATAATTGAATTGTTTTTTTTAACACTAAAAACACTGGCACCGCATTACTATTTTTGTGATGGTGTCTTTTTTTTTTTTGGCAGATCAAATGTATTTGTCACATGCGCGACCTTACAGTGAAATTCTTACTTACAAGCCCTTAACCAAAAATGCAGTTTTAAGAAAAACAAATGTTAAGTAAATAATAGATAAGTTAAAAATAACAAATAATTTACGAGCAGCAGTAAAATAACAGTAGCGAGGCTTTATACAGGGGGTACCGGTACAGAGTCAATGTGCGGAGGCACAGGTTAATTGAGGTAATATGTACATGTAGGTAGAGTTGAAGTGACTATGCATAGATAATAAACAGAGAGTAGCAGCAGTGTAAAAGAGAGGTTTGGGGGGGGGGGGGGGGGGTGTAAGTAGCTGGGGTAGTCATTTGATTAGATGTTCACGAGTCTTATGGCTTGGGGTGGAAGCTGTTAAGAAGCCTTTTGGACCTAGACTTGGAGCTCCGGTACCGCTTGCCGTGCGGTAGCAGAGAGAACAGTCTGACAAGAGTAGCTGGAGTCTTTGATCATTTTTAGGGCCTTCCTCTGACACCGCCTGGTAGAGAGGTCCTGGATGGCAGGAAGTTTGGCTACAGTGATGTACTGGGCCGTACTCACTACCCTCTGTAGAGCCTTGCGGTCGGAGGCCGAGTAATTCTATGTTTAATAACTGTATTATTTGACATATTACAAGTTTAAGAAAAAGTAAGATGTTTCTGTGCAGTATCTTTTAAAGACCGTAATCTCCTCATTGCGTAGACACATTTCTAATATTAAAACATCAACAGATGTGATTTAAATTTAGAAATAGCAAGATTAAATGTTTGAATCATGAATTGTTTGAACAATTAAAGACAAAGAAATTCTCACTTTGTAGCAGAAGTTGTAACACAAACTCATTGAAGTTGACAATAATCAAACTTGCATTCTTAAAACAGTGTGTTTTGATGTTGCGCTAGTGTGACATGAAAGCAGCCCAGTCTGTGTCGGACAGCCGAGATTCTCTTAAGCTGAAGGGCTCAGGCTCACTGATCATTGACTTCACATCTCCTTAGTAGTAGATGTCTGGGACAGAGGGCTATATTCTCAGTCAATTTACCTGGTAAAATAAGGGATAAATAAATAATTGAATGTGTATATTGAATGTGTACGTGCCTGTTTGGTGCCTACCTGTGTGGTTGATGGCAGTCTATCTTGTCTGTCAGTACCTGAGTCTGCTGCGCTCCTGTGAGGGCTACAACGAGGTCATGTTCCCCCACTGCGCCTGTGACTCCCGGAGGAAGGGCCACGTCATCACGGCCATCAGCATGCACCACTTCAAACTGCACGCCTGCACAGAGGACGGCACGCTTGAGGTGAGTGAGTGAGATTGGAGTGTGTGTGTGTATACACTGACTTTTATTGTGTGTGCCGTGCTTCTCTCACCACACAGAACAAAAGGAAAAACATTAGAGTGTATGTCTGTGTATACTCTGGCTCATACTCTGTGTATATACTTACCATTCTCTCTCCCGCCCCATCAGAACCAGGTAATAGCTTTTGAGTGGGTGGAGATGCAGCACTGGGACACTGACGAGGAGGGCATGGCGTTCTGCTTTGAGTACGCCAGGGGAGAGAAGAAACCTCGCTGGGTCAAGATCTTCACACCATACGTGAGTTTACAATACACAGACAAAATACACTAGGACATCTCCCATAAATCACTGCTTTAATATATTCAGCCATCAATGAGCATTTCTCCTTTGCCAAGATAATCCATCCACCTGACAGGAGTGGCATATCAAGAAGCTGATTAAACATCATGCTCATTACACAGGTGCACCTTGTGCTGGGGACAATGCCACATTTGTCTCAAGTTTTGAGCGAGAATGCAGTTGGCATGCTTACTGAAGGAATGTTCACCAGAGCTGTTGCGAGATAATTAAATGTTCACTTCACTACCATAAGCCGCCTTCAATGTTTTAGAGAATTTGTCAGTACGTTACAACCGATGACCACGTGTAACCACGCCAGCCCAGGATTTCCACGTCCGGCTTCTTTACCTGCTGGATCGTCTGAGACCAGACCGCTAGACGATCTAGCCACCCAGACAGCTGATGAAACTGTGGGTTTGAACAAACAAACAAAGTATTTCTGCACAAACTGTCAGAAACCATCTCAGGGAAGCTCATCTGCGTGCTTGTCGTCCTCACCAGGGTCTTGACGTGACTGCAGTTCGACGTCGTAACCGACTTTATTGGGCAAATGTTCACCTTCGATGGCCACTGGCACGCTGGAGAAGTGTGATGTCAACGTTGTGAACAGAGTGCACGATGGTGGGGTTATGGTTTGGGCAGGCATAAGCTATGGACAAAAAACAGAATTGTATTTTATCGATGGCAATTTTAATGCAGAGATACCGTGATGAGATCCTGAGGCCCATTGTCATGCCATTCTTCCGCCGCCATCACCTCATTTCAGCCTAAAGCACCACCACCTGTTGCAAGGATCGAGTTCGAAATTCCTGGAAGCTCAATGTCCCAGGTCTTCCTTGGCCTTAAAACACGCCAGACATGTCACCCATTGAGCATGTTTGGGATGCTCTGAATCGACCTGTACGACAGCGTTTTCCAGTTCCTGCCAATATCCAGCAACTTTGCACAGCCATTGAAGAGGAGTGGGACAACATTCCAATCAACAGCCTGATCACCTCTATGCAAAGGAGACGTCGCGCCAGACACTGACTGGTTTTCTGATCCACACCCCACATTGTTTTGAAGATATCTGTGACCAACAGATACATATCTGTATTCCCAGTCATGTGAAATCCATAGATAAGGGCCTAATTTATTTATTTAAATTGACTGATTTCCTTTTATGAACTGTAACATGCTGACCACACCGCTTGCGTCAAGGTGCGCGAGCAATAAAAAATCAATGTACCCATACATGTTATTCAATCATTGCACCTACACTGCTCGTGTGTGCCAATGAGCGTCTGCATTGCCAAGCACTAAAATAGCCCTAAAGTCAGTTCTGTTTGTGACGCTGAACACAGTGCAAGTCCTGCCTCTCCCATCTCCTCATTGGTTTATACAAGCATATTACCCATTTGCCATCTCCTCATTGGTTATACCCACGTAGGTGATTGAAAGATGAACTGAGGTTGGTTGATCGTGGTAATACACCTTTATTATGAAAGTTAGTTGCCAATCATCATATAAAGTCCAAAGAAGAAAAGGCCTGGGAGGAGAGATGACTAGAAACGATTCAGTTGACCATTTTATGTGTGGATTAATTGTCGGAGTAGATGACCTTGTGCATTTTTAAAGCTTTTCGACCTGTCCATAAATGATTATAAATGGTTCAGAGTTTTGATATTTCAACCTGTGTGTCGAGATCGAGTTTAGTGTGGGGGAACAAAATCAATTGGCGCACGTGGACGCACGTTTTGGGCATGGTGTAACTTGTGTTTTTATATTTTTAAGTGCATGTAGAAGAGTTCATTCTAACAAGGTGTGTTTGTCGTCTCTCCCTAGTTCAACTACATGCACGAGTGCTTCGAGAGGGTCTTCTGTGAGCTCAAGTGGAGGAAACGGGTAGGAGTCACACCCTTCCTTCTCTTCCAATACACAACTAATTGTCTGTATCCCAAATGGCACCTTATTCTCTTTATAGTGCACAACATTTGACAAGGTCCCCTATTAACCGGTCAACAAATGGTTACATTTTATCCAAACAGTAAAATTATGTGACCAACTGAAACTTTATCGGATCGGGCAGCAGGTAGCCTAGTGGTTAGAGCGTTGGGCCAGTAAACGAAAGGTTGCTGGATCGAATCCCCGAGCTGACAAGGTAAAAATCTGTCGTTCTGCCACTGAACAAGGCAGTAAACCCACTGTTCCTAGGCTGTCATTGTAAATAAGAATTTGTTCTTAACTGACTTGCCTAGTTAAATAAAAAATATAAATTATAAAAGCATGTTTCACTACCAGCTTTTTGAGGTGCTCTCACGCTGGCAATAAGCCATTTAATTCCACTAAATTATGCAAATGTACCTGGTCAACCATGGTCAACCATTAACATCCCTAGTTTTAAAGCTAGTTTCCTGCAATTCTATGCATTTTGCCATGGCTAATGTAGTGTTCTTTTGATCAAACATAACAACAAAGTTAATACTGCTCAATTCATTTTTTTTAATAAAAAATTTATTATTTTTCTCCCTGACTGTCTAGCTTTTTTGTTGGTGATTATTAGTTCTTAAAGATTGTAGTATGAAAAAAATATATTGGTCCCTTGTCTTTTCTACATACTTTATATATTTTTTATAGTTATTTTTTACTGTTTCGACTTAAGCGACCCACCCAAAGATTACAATGGCAGTACAATTCCATTGTCTTACAATGTTGTTTAAATAAAAAAATACATGTTTTATTGTCACACCAGATAGGTGAATTGAAATGCGTTGTTTTACAGGGTCAGCCATAGTAGTATGGCGCCCCTGGAGTAAATTAGGGTTAAGTGCCTTGCACAAGGCGGCGTTGACAGATTTTTAACCTTGTCGACTCAGGTATTCAAACCAGCAACCATAGTTACTGGCCCAACGCTCTAACTGCTAGGCTACCTACCGCCCTCACCATTGTAAGAGTTTTAGACTATGGATTTTACAACATTAGGTACTCTAAATGTCAATTTCCCTCTCTCTACGCCAATGGTTATTTTCAAAAAATAAAATAATCTTTCTCCTTTCCCTCTCCACATGTTAGGTTGAAGAGGAGGCCTCTGACAAAGACAACCAGAACTGCAGTAACAACGGTAAGTGTGCTCTGGAAAGCCTTGTTGTCCAACATAAACCACATGAACCGGTCACAATGCTGCTGATAAGAGGCTACTTATTTCACAAGTTTTAACAGTCCACTATACTCAGTGACATGAAAGCTTAAAGCACCCCCCCCCCCCCGTCCAATATTCCCAGTAGGTAAGAATGAGTGAGAACAGAGCAAAGTTGATCATCTCCTGAGGCGAGGTGTACAGGAGCACATATACAGGTGTATGCTTATGAGCATAAAAGAAAAGCTGCCATGTGGTCCATATCAAGGTCACTTCCTTCCCAGGCACAAAGATGAATAAACCCAAACTGACAGCTATTTACCCTGTGGGAGACTGTCATACAGCAAAGGCAAATGAACAGCAAAGTAATATGAATGGCAAATGCAAAGTGACCAGTAAAGACAAGTGAACAGCAAAGGAATGTGAATAGCAAATGAACAGGAAAGGTAAAGGGCAGCAAGTCACCAGCAAAAGCAGAATTGTAGCGTGGACACTGGACACTATGTCTGCTCTGTTTGTTACATCTGCAGCTTCACTGTCAGGAAGGGAGGGTGGTTGAGTTTGGTGTCTTGAACCTTCTCTCTATTCTAGAATATCTCCCTGCTCTGGAGACACAGAAGGGATGGCGCCATCTAGGGGGCGAGATCGCCACATCCTAAATACTCCCAGAACCAGAATCGGTCCACTCACGCCATCACAGCCACAACCGAGGTTGACATCTGCAAAAGAAACAAAAAAAACTAAGAACTTAGGTGATCCACTCCCCAAATGACAACTGGAAACTGATTTTAAAATCACACAAACCCAGGAATTCTCAGATAGACAACGAGCAATGAAGGAAAAAAAAAACATTAATGTCATTACTAGATGTTCATAGAATAGCATATACTTTTTCCTCCATGCATCACCCCTCCGACATGGAGCGGGACACTGAGTTCTGCCACCCCACTGGTTGAAGAAACAGAACAGTACAGTTCGATTGGTCAAGGTTCACACCAGTCTGCGGCACCATTGGGCGAAGGGAACTCCTTGATGCGATCAACCGATGAAACGCCAGCGAGGAAGCCAGCCGACATCTGCGACGTGATTGTGACGGCCAGCTCTGCCACACGTTTGGTCTGGGCCAATGCTTTCAATGTGCCTCTGGTCTACTGAACTACAAGCTGACATGCTGGGAAACGAAATGGAGGGTGGGTGGGACACCGTTGTCACTGGCAATGGTTTTCCCTGATGCTGGACATTATTAGATGGATTAGGTTTTCTGGATAAGGGGGGTAAGAAACAAAAGGTTATCTGTCAAAAGCTGTAGGCTATAAAAACAATTGTTGCACAATATAAGCTCCCAGTAATTAGTTGAGTGGTTAACCTAACAAATTACTGGCAGCTTATCTATATGTGTGTGCAACTCTATTTTTATAGCCTATAGTTTACTCGCCGTTAGTCAGCACATCTTCTAACTTTTTGGGCACCAGGTTATGCTTTTCAAAAGCATAGGAAACAAAAGTAACTGACTGGAGATGCAAGGGGTTATTGTGTTTTGTTCATTAAAACAATACAGCTATGTTTTAGAAAAATCTGCTAAAGTGATATATTAATATAAGAGCTCAACTAATTCCTTATTCTTACCGTGTGGAAAGCTTCCTTCTTGGCTTCTCATTCTTGCTCTATTTTTCACATTTTCTAACCTAGCTAACACACTAGTCATGAATGATGTCTGTTGGCAGTTCACCAAAAGATTGAACATTTTATCACCTTAAAATGTTTGTGGTGATTCAGCAGAAATTCCAAGTTCGGAGGGAAAATTGTGTTTTTCATCAAAGTGGTGTTGCCATCTATTGAAGGAAGTCGGGGTTTGACCTTGTGAACTAAACGTTCAGAGAAACTAGAAACCAGCTAATATTTCCCCCATTCTGAGTATTGATCAACAAACAGACCGGGATGGAAGTAGTGTGTTGGGTGCAGTGCATATTGCAGCCAGCAGAGAGCGGTAGAGTACTACTAAAGTACTATGTACTACTGAGACAGTATTGAGCAGACATGACAGAGATTGCTCCGCTGGGCTCTGTAAATCAACCAGTAAGTACTGCTCTACAGTTTGACCATTACCCGTGTGTGTGTGTGCACCAGTGTACGTGTGTGTCTGCGTATAAGTGGGACCATGGCCACAGTTATGATGCATGTTGTCTCTCCCCTCATTGCACCTTGTCTAACCAAACGGTCACAGTATTAAGGGGATGTGAGCATGGGGCATATTCATTACGCCAATTCTGTTGCAAAACCTGTCTTACATGGAATGAAACTGAGAGGGACCTACCTGAATTTGGTGGATAGAGAGAGAGAGATAGTATATAGATATATATCTCTGTTTTGGTTTGGAAATGGTCTCTGTAATGAAGACACCCCAGTGTTACTCTCAGTATTGTGAAGGCGGTAGGCTTGATTAGGATGTGATATGTGGGGGTTTAGGTTTTGAGGCAGCAGATAAAGACCTGGGCGGTGTCCCAAATGGCACCATATTCCTGATGTAGTGCACCTCTTTTGATGGCCCCGGTCAAAAGTAGTGCACTACATAGGCAATACAGTGCCACTTGGGACGCACCACAGAGCGGGTTGTGCAGGGTGACAGCTGTGCAGATAGATGGATGGGAGGAATTTCCCCTCCCCTAGTGAGCGCTGCCTTGCAGCCTTTTCAAGCTGTGTAAGGTTAGCTCACACCTCTTCAATGCCTCAGCCCCTCGCTCCTCCCTCTGTAGCAGAAACTATGTTGAAATAAAGGATATTACTGAAGTTTGACAGGTATAACATTTGACCATTCTTAATTGAAGGGTTCTGCACTGCTTGCCTTCCAAAAGGAGAATAACCAATGACAACCGATACACTAGCATTTCTGTTATAAACACCACAGCTGCATCCTGAAAGAAATGCTAAAGATGTGCAATTGAGGTGCTGCCTATTTGTTTTGACAGCCAGGGTAATAGCCAACTTAGTGATGGATGACAAAGATAGCAGATGCTCTACCAGAACGTGTGTGTGATTTTGAGAGGGACGAGAGGGACGATGAGCAGGTGTGTGTGTGTGCGCACGCACATCCGTTCTGCGTGCCAGTGTTCCGTTCTTCCACTCCAGGTTGGTCTGCCATCAGACTAGATGTGGTTGCCTTAGCAGCACTACGCTGTGTGAGCATGCCCAGTCTCGCCCCAGACAGCATAACAAAACTGACTCGCTCACCCTTATAACGTATTCATGTTAATGTTCTTTAATGTTTGATGTCGTCGAGATGGTATCTGTTCTTGTGAGAGAGAAAAAAGCCTTTGACAGACTTCGGTCTACGTCCCTAGGCTGTAGCAGGTGCTATGTCTGTTGGCTTTCATACCCTGGAATTACAGGGGCGCATGCATACCAATTCGCATACACAGGTGCACACACTTGTATGTGGAGTGGGTTGTCAGTGGTCCATCGTCATGGTTACAGGGAGTAGGAGCCAGTGAGATGCCGGGGATGCTAAGATGTTGTCTTTGTGACTCATTTGTTCCGAGCTATAATAATGCTAGTCACCTGTGCTTACTTTGCTGCATCTCTATGTCAGTTGTAAGAGAGTGATCATGTCTCCCCGATCGAATGTATTTCAAAAGGTCTTTCACCCCTACCTTTTTGTTTGCGGTATTATTTAAAAGGTCAGTGTCCTCTGATAGCAGCTTGACACTGTTGTAGATTCAGCCTCCACTACATTACCATAAGAGTGAAAAAAAACGGGGCCACGTTCAGTAGCCAAACTCCTTATTCTACATGTCGAAAGGGGTGTTTGTTCTACATACTGTGTTTTTATATCTGAACGTTCCAAAATGTTTTGCCCTGTTGAATGCACCCCTGCATTAAAGGATGGCACCCGCTTCTTAACACTTGAGCTAGGCATTCTAAACAACTAACCAACATGGAGATGTAAGTGCTGTTTTCTGACTGTTAGCCTTCTTTGTGTAGGTAAAACATGGATTTCTGTTCTTTTACATTTCAGATGAGCAGGGCTTTTGTTCCATGGCAAGTACAGTAGGTAACATTAAAAACCTAGACATGTTTAGATTTTGTCTTCAGCATAACTTGTAAATTATAGGATAAAAATTCTCTCTCTCTCTTCCTCCATTTAAAACTTTAATTTATTTCAGCAAATTATTAAAGCTGTGGGAAACCATAGTGTGGTGTCCTAGTACTACTGTAGGGTATTTGGGGAAGCAAGACCTAACTAAAATATACATTGAGTCAAGTTTTGGAAGTTAAGCAGTGTTGGATTTACTTATCAAAACTAAAAACACGAATAAACAACTGATACTGAAACACAAAATGGAAAGTTTTTTAAAATATAAAATATATGAAGGTTTAATAACCAATATAAAAATGGAAAAAATATTACAGGTTTGGAAATGTCATGTAGAGAAATATTGTAACGTTATTTTAAATAAAATTATATATTGAAGAAAAATTGTGTTCTATGTTTCTACTGTACTTTTCACCCCTAGGGCAAAGACTATAATTGTTTTTGGTCACACACCCTTGCATGCTGAATGTGAAGTTGGTAATTAGCTCAATTTGTTGTTGGAACAACTCATTACCTCCTCCTGTCATTTTGATAAAGTACTCAGGTGGTTCTTATCAATGCATGGACCGTTATTCTCCACAGGGATATCACTGATGTCTTGGTTCTGCTTCTGTGAAGTCTTCATTACCCTCCTGGGCAGGGATGGACTGACCAAAGGGCAATTCTGGAAAATGCCAGATGGGCTGGTCCATCTTTAGCCCAGTAGGCCTTATGCATTTATTTTATTTGTTTGTTTTGGGCAAAATTGTAATTATTTGGCTAGTTTTGGGGGTCAGTGTGGGGGCCTCAAAAGAGAAAAAATGGGCTGGTGTGTTAGAAATGCCCAGGACGATTTCTGGTCCCAGTCTATCCCTGCTGCTGTGGTGATGAGAAACTTTTCTGACTGTTGATCGCTCTTTCAAAAAGTCAGATTTATAAAACCTGTCAGAATAGTGCCCTAAAAAACCTGTAGTAGGGAACACTGACAAAACGTTAAAGTTTCGATGGGCACTCCCTGCAAAGGTCTTTATTATACCGTCATTGTGCTGTCAGTCAGTCATACATTACCATGTTTCTGTGATGACACTATGACTTAAGGCAGCTTGTTAGGCCTAGCACAAGCACAGATGAAATGGAGTTAGTTACACAAATGATCCAGAATTGCTCATGTGATCCTTAATCGCTCGCTCCCCCTTAGCCTTAACAAATGGCTTATTTAGATTTCTCATTATGGTAGAGGAATTCGGTTTGTCCAGGTAAATTTATATAGGGCTCTGGGGCCAATTGATTAGAGCTACACTGCTGACTGCTCTAATCTTCGAGAGGCTGCAGCTGTATGTCAAACCTGGCACCTCAGTGGTAATGGGCCCCAATAAAGTCCCCGGCTGAGTGCCAAAAGGCAAACTAATCCCTACAAGGGCTGTGTTTACACAGACTGGCCAATTCTGATCTTTTGACAATAATTAGGCAAAAGATCAGAATTGGGTTGGGTGTCTAAACAGCCATTTTGCACTACTTTTGACCAGAGCCTAAATGGGCCCTCGTTAAAAGTAGCGCACTATATAGGGAATTACATAGCTACCATTTACCTGATAGTACATTTTTAGGTTTGCAGTGATTAATAGTGCTGAGCGATTAGTGCTTTTTGAGGTTGGTATAAACAATTGTAAAAATATATATATATATATCATCATGCATCATGTGGGTTGAATGCTGTAACACAGAATAAAACAATTAATAAAAGTCCCAAGATGGTAGTGTCTTCCCCTTACTTATCACCATTTATTCACGTTACTTTGATTAAATATTTCAGTTGTGTATATTATCATCTAATCTCTCTAATCTCTCCCGTGCTTCTACACCTGCATTGCATGCTGTTTGTGGTTTTAGCCTGGGTTTCTGTACAGCACTTTGAGATATCAGCTGATGTACGAAGGGCTATATAAATAGATTTGATTTGAAATAATTGAGCAGACATCAATTACTTATTTAATAATGAAAATGTCAGTTACTCACACTAGTGATAAAGGTACTTTTGTCTTTAGTCGGAGTTCAACATTGTTCATGAATTAATGTTAATTCTCTTTTCCCCATTGATCATGGAAGTCTGAGCTACAATTCAATTCAACCCACGTGCACTTTGAACCCTGACCAACCTAGCTGTTCCAGGTGACTCTCTCTATCTCCAAGTCCATTTCTACTTAAAGAATGATGTTCCGGACTTAATCAATAAAGACCCAGTATAAAAGTCAACTGACCCATGTTTCGGTCCACCTCAAACTGTCCAACCTTGATTTACGGCCAGACTAGAATACCCTCATTGGCCCACTAAACGCCCACAACCAGCTGACCACTTAATCTTGTGACCGCAGAGGTTTGGGACAGCTGAATGACAGTCAGCATGGTGAGTGAATGTGGCTTGGCAGGCTTAGTCTACGTCCTGAATGGCACTCTGTTCTCTGGTGCACTGCTTTTGACCAGAGCCATATGGGCCCAAATAGGATGTAGGGTACCATTTGGGACGTATCTTTAATCAAGGCAGTCCCCAGGTGGGACCAGGCGGGTACGGGCATCAATCACGGTCCAGAGCAGGTCTCTGCCTCTCACTCTCTCTTCTCTCTCTTTTCTTTCTGTCTCTCTCACTCTGCTTCACATCAGCTCTATCGACCAGCGCTCCCGGCCGAACGGTAATTAAAAGGTATTGATCATCTGCACATCGGGAATATGGTCCGAGGGAAACAACAGAGCAAACTGTAGGGGTGGGGGGGTTCTGAGAGGCTGTATTTAAAAAAAAATAAGGATGTGGACCTACAAGCCTTGTGTATTTATTCGGTGTGTGATGGATGTTTTTGTGCTATGTAAATGGTGTGTTTGTAGTGTGTTCAGTATTAACAGGTGTATGTCTGCCGCAGGAATGTGTTTGTCTCAAATTGAGCTGTAGGTTTTCATTCTGCCTTTGCAAGTAATGTATATTTTAATGAAAAATTGCAGTGCCCATTCACACATACTCAAACAGTCTGAGGGGTAATGTTTCCAGCCGGGTACTCTTCAATTGGCCGCCTGGAGAAATGTCTCTCGGTGTGGAGAGTGCATTGGCTACGCACTTGCTCATTAACTGAGAGAGAGAGAATGAGCGAGAACTGGTTGATTCGAAGCATGCACACATGCATTCCTCTACACACACAAATAACAGCACGGGACACACACACTCCCCTTATCTACTCTCTTCTTTTTCCATCTGAGTGAACCCAGTACATTTGAGAGCTGAGTGCCAACACTGCACATTGCCAACCCAAGAGCCTCTGAAAGAGGGAAAGTGAGAGGATCGAAAAGAGAATTACCCAGTCAGACAGGCCTACAGTACAAGAACAGCTGCTATAAGTATAGCCCCTCCATCTGTCTGACACACTGAAGCTCAAACACTGACCACACACCCTGAGAGAGAGGGAGATGTACACACACTACCGGTCAAAAGTTTCAGGACACCTTCTCATTCAAAGGTTTTTCTTTATTTTCACTATGTTCTACATTGTAGAATAATAGTGACGACATCAAAACTATGAAATAACACATGGAATCATGTAGTAACCAAAAATGTTAAACAAATCAAAATATATTTGAGATTCTTCAAATAGCCACCCTTTGCTTTGCACACTCTTGGCATTCTCTCAACCAGCTGGAATGCATTTCCAACAATCTTGAAGGTGTTCCCACATATGCTGAGCACTTGTTGGCTGCTTTTCCTTCACTCTGCAGTCTGACTCATCCCAAACCATCTCAATTTGGTTGAGGTCGGGGGATTGTGGAGGCCAGGTCATCTGATGCAGCACTCCCTCATTCTCCTTGGTAATATAGACCTTACACAGCCGGGAGGTGTGTTGGCTCATTGTCCTGTTGAAGAACAAATGATAGTCCCACTAAGCCCAAACCAGATGGGATGGCGTATCGCTGCAGAATGTTGTGGTAGCCATGTTGGTTAAGTGTGCCTTGAATTCTAAATAAATCACAGACATGTCACCAGCAAAGCACCCCAACACCATAACACCACCACCTCCATGCATTACGGTGGGAACCACACATGCAGAGATCATCCGTTCACCCACACTGCGTCTCACAAAGGCAAGGCGGTAGTAACAACAAAAAATCTCAAATTTGGAGTCACCACCAAAGGACAGATTTAGTCCGTTCTAATGTCCATTACTCCTGTTTCTTGGCCCAAGCAAGTCTCTTCTTATTATTGGTGTCCTTCAGTAGTGGTTTCTTTGCAGCAATCGACCATGAAGGCCTGATTCACAGTCTCCTCTGATCAGTTTATGTTGATGTGTCTGTTACTTGAACTCTATGAAGCATTTATTTGGGCTGCAATTTCTGAGGCTGGTAACTCTAATGAACTTATTCTCTGCAGCAGAGGTAACTCTGGGTCTTCCTTTCCTGTGGCAGTCCTCATGAGAGCGAGTTTCATCATAGCGCTTGATGGTTTTTGCGACTGCACTTGAAGAAACTTTCAAAGTTCTTGAAATGTTCCGTATTGCCTGACCTTCATGTCTTAAATTAATGAACTGTCGTTTATTTTTGCTTATTTGAGCTGTTCTTGCCATAGTATGGACTTAGTCCTATTTGCTATAAGACCATATTCTGTATACCCCCCTTGTCACTACACAACTGATTGCCTCAAACTCATTAAGGTAAGAAATTCCACAAATGAACTTTTAACAAGGCACGCCTGTTAATTGAAATGCATTCCAGGTGACTACCTCATGAAGCTGTTTGAGATAATGCCAAGAGTGTGCAAAGCTGTCAAGGCAACGGTTGGCTATTTGAAGAATCTCTAATATAAAATATATTTTGATTTGTTTAACGCTTTTGTTGGTTACAACATGATTCTATATGTGTTATGTCATAATTTTGATCTCTTAACTAATTTTCTACATTGTAGAATAATAGTGAACTGCAAAAAAGGGCTTCACCGGCAAGGATATTGCTGCCAGTAAGATTGCACCTAAATCAACCATTTATCGGATCATCAAGAACTTTAAGGACAGCGGTTCAATTGTTGTGAAGAAGGCTTCAGGGCGCCCAAGAAAGTCCAGCAAGCGCCAGGACCGTCTCCTAAAGTTGTTTCAGCTGCGGGATCGGGGCACCACCAGTACAGAGCTTGCTCAGGAATGGAGGCCGGCAGGTGTGAGTGCATCTGCACGCACAGTGAGGCAAAGACTTTTAGAGGATGGCCTGGTGTCAAGTAATTTTCTCTGATTAATCCCCTTTCCGATTGTTTGGGGCATCCCGGAAAAAAGCTTGTCCGGAGAAGACAAGGTGAGCGCTACCATCAGTCCTGTGTCATGCCAACAGTAAAGCATCCTGAGACCATTCATGTGTGGGGTTGCTTCTCAGCCAAGGGAGTGGGCTCACTCACAATTTTGCCTAAGAACACAGCCATGAATAATGAATGGTACCAACACATCCTCCGAGAGCAACTTCTCCCAACCATCCAGGAACAGTTTGGTGACAAACAATGCCTTTTCCAGCTTGGAGCACCTCTTGCCGTAAGGCAAAAGTGATAACTAAGTGGCTCGGTACAAAACATCAATATTTTGGGTCCATGGCCAGGAAACTCCCCGGACCTTAATCCCATTGAGAACTTGTGCTCAATCCTCAAGAGGGGGGTGGACAAACAAAAACCCACAAATTCTGACAAACTCCAAGCATTGATTATGCAAGAATGGGCTGCCATCAGTCAGGAGGTGGCCCAGAAGTTAATTGACAGCATGCCAGGGCGGATAGCCGAGGTCTTGAAAAAGAAGGGTAAAACACTGCAAATATTGACTCTTTGCATCAACTTCATGTAATTGTCAATAAAAGCCTTTGACACTTATGAAATGCTTATGATTATACTTCAGTATTCCATAGTAAGATCTGACAAAAATATCTAGACACTGAAGTAGCAAACTTTGTGGAAATTAATATTTGTGTCATTCTCAAAACTTTCGGCCACAACTGTATATACTGAATAAAAATGTAACGTGTTGGTCCCATGTTTCATGAGCTGAAATAAAAGACCCCGGAAATGTTCCATATGCAACTGTATTTACATCCCTGTTCATGAGCATTTCACTTTTCCCAAAGATAATCCATCCACCTGACAGGTGTGGAATATCAAGAAGCTGAATGAACAGGTGCACCTTGTGCGGGGGAAATAAAAGGCCACTCTAAAATGTGTAGTTTTGTCACACACCATGCCACAGATTCTTCAGGTTTTGAGGGAGCGTGCAATTGGCATGCTGACAGCAGGATATATCCACCAGAGCTGTTGCCAGAGAATTTAATTAGAATTTCTCTATCTATCATAAGCCACCTCCAACATCATTTTTGAGAATTTGGCAGAACGGCCTCACAACCGCAGACCACGTGTAACCATGCCTGCCCAGGACCTCCACATCCAGCTTCTTCACCTGTGGGATCATCTGAGACCAGCCACCTGGACAGCTGAATTAACTGAGGAGTATTTCTGTCTGTATTAAAGCCCTTTTGTGGGGAAAAACTCATTCTGATTGGGTGGGCCTATGCCCTCCCACCCATGGCTGCGCCGTTGCCCAGTCATGTGAAATCCATAGATTCGGGACCTAATGTATTTATTTAAATTGACTGATGTCCTTAAATGAACTGTAACTCAGTAAAATCATTGACATTTTGTTGCATGTTGCGTTTATATTTTTGCTCAGTTTAATTTCCTGCATGAAATGTATTTTTGACATGGATAATGCTGTTCTTTTGCTCAAAATGAATACTGCTAAATTAATTGGTTTTTAAATGTTCAATTCTCCCTGACTGTCTAGCTTTTATTTGGGTGATTTATTAGTTCTCAAAGTTTATATTATAAAAAAATATCTACATCCCTTTATGTTCTTTACATACTTTATATCTGGTTTTAGTCGTTTTAAGTTTACCCTGTTTGGCATTAGGTGACCCCAAAATAACGCTTAGGTGACCCGCACTGTAATATACCACATATTTTGCATTGTGGTGTACTGCAGTGTTTCCCAACCCCGGTCCTCGAGTACCCCCAACAGTACACAGTTTCGTTGTTGCCCTTGACAAACACAGCTCATTCAACTCATTGAGGGTTTGATGATTAGTTGACAAGTTGAATCAGGTGTGTTTGCCCTGGGTTACAATAAACATCTGTACTGTTGGGGGGGGGGGGGGGGGGTACTCGACTGTGTGACTGTGTTATGCTTTGTCGAGCGGCTATCCCCCTGGTCCTCTCTCATAAATTCAGAGAATTACCGAGCATGACCTCTCTCCTCCGTTAACTCTCCTTCCCTTCCCTCTCTTCCTGGACGTGATCAATTAAAACCCTGTCCGCTGCGTGTCAGCACTTTCTCTGCCCCTCTGTCATTTGTCTCTTATGTATTACAGCACCGGTGTCCATTGAGGAAAGGAAGGCAAGGATAGTAAAAATATATATATATTTTATTTGGGGATGAGAAATATTTCTAGACTTGTGTTTGTGCCAGAGATAGTCAGTCCGCCTACTCCCAACTTTAAGTTTTCCCTGAAGGGAAGAGATCTGTCAGTTTATAGAGAGAAAGAAATGGAGCGAGAGATGTGAGATCTTCCAGGAGCTCTGTGGTCTTAAAAATAACTGTGGGAAATATATTTTAGTAGCTATACGTTGAATTTGGAAATAATTAAAATATCGAAAACTCCTATAAATGATCAACCATATTGTGTAATATAAAAATTACAATTGTGTCATTTAAATCAAGTCATTTGTGTGTTCATCTTGAGGTTTGAGGCTCACTCTTTCCTTCACGTTCCTCACATAACAGTATATTATAGGAAAAATACTCAAACTATATTATGGTATTGTTTTCTACTGTTAATACAGCAACGAATGTTTTTGCATGTCAGCAGTCGACTTTTCAACAAATTGGACTTTCAAGAAGCAGTGTCACTTGCCACATCATGATGATGTGACATTGCTTCTTGAAAATCCTATATCTTCAAAACTTGACTGCTGACAGTCTCAAAATGTTTTGCATATGTCAACAGTAGACTAATTAAAGATAATACCAAAAGACCACTTAAAAGTTTTTGAGTGGTATTTTCCTTTTAACCTTTCACTTTGGAGCCAATGAGATGAGCCTTCTCTATTAGGACCTGCCAAATTCTATTAAGTGACTTTTTGATGGGTCATTATTGGATCAACCCTCCACTGTAACACAATTACTGACAATTACACTGACGATTACGCACTAATGCAGTTGCCCAATCACAAGCAGCGCTGCACACTGAAGGAGATTGGTAGACACTGGCAACCCACTGACAGATCAGGCCTGGGGAAGGAAGTGGGACTTCATTTAGTGCTTCAATCGATCGAAAAATACCCCATGTTATTTAAGACCTTGCAATTTGATGCCCATGAAACAAATGAGACAGAATGAAAGATGAGATTAATTTTTATTCCTCTCATCTGATGTGTTCTTCTGTTTTATCCTGGAGATCTAAGTGTTCACATTAACACTGCCCAGATTAGTTTGTTGGACCTTCCCTCCTTCGCTGTCAACATAGAATACCTCTGTCTGTTCACACACTCATTCCTTGTTGTCTCTCCTTGTAAAAGTCAGTCTCTCCCCCTCCTTCCCGGTCCCCCCTTTCAGTAAATGATGCCGTCTTTCTTTGCCTTTTCTGGGACTTGAGAGTGAAGGGTTATCTTCTCTCTGCCAGTAAATCAAACAGCCCTATATATCTGTATGTTCCTCTCTGTCTCTCTCTGTAGGGACTGCAATCTTCCCAATCTCAGGTTGAATTATCCCATATTCCACTTTTCTTATTGCCCATCCTGCTCACCTTCACTTCTTATAGGTCTTTGAGAAAGCCTTATAGTTCAATACAATTGACTTCACCCTCTACAGTCCTTGAACCATCCCTTTTTTGATTCTTCTCCCATAAACTCATCCCTCCCCATCCTGTTCCATTTCATCAGACGTCCTTGATAGACTTCAATAGACCATCTTGAGATGTACTGTAGACATCTCCAAAGAACCCCCCTCATCTTGACACGAGGGTCTGTTGTCCCCGACAATAGCCCTCTTAGACTGAGCCCCAAATCATTCCACATCCTGCTCTTTCTCCCCTACTTCTCCCCTCACTCTTAATATCTCCTCCTCCTCTGCCCCATCCTCTTCTTCCTCAGAAGAAGTCCTTGGAGGCGGCCTCCACAAAGTTGGGAGCGGACATGAGGATGGCGATGGTGCAGATGATGTTGAACACACTGAAGGCCACCAGGCAGAGCCGGTCGATGACTGCTGCCGCAAACTTCCACTGGTCGGCCACGCTCTCTGTCTCATCCTGCTCACGGAAGCGGTCCGCCATGTAACGCACTTCCTCCAGAATAGCCTGGAGCTGGGGGTCGCCTATACGCCCTGCTGAGTACTGTCCTCCACCCCCCATTCCGAAGACTCCGCCACTGGAAATGGTGCTAGGGCAGCCCACGGTGTCCGCGTTGGGGGTGGGGGGTGGCGGAGGGCTGCAGAATGGAGGGGGCAGATGGGGAGGGGGACTGCCTGCTACTCGAGGAGGCCCGGCCGAGATGCTGTAATTCTGGATGTGATCTGGGAGCAGTGGGGGGTCGTCCAGATTCTGGAAGCCAATGTAGAGCAGGTTTCCATTGTTGTTGGCGCTGGACTGGGCGTGAAGATGGGGATGACCCAAGTGCTGGGGGCCAGCCTGGAGAGGGGCCAGGTTCTGGGGGTGGAGTTGGTGGAGTGTGGGGTCTGGAGGGTTAGGGATGCTACCGCTCTGGGAGCTTGAGGAGCAGCGCCGTAGGTGGGGGGCGCAGGGTGGTCGCTCTGGGTCATCACTCTCCCCTGGGCGCTTCATACGTAGGAACCATGCTACCCACTGCAGTAGGACCACATTAACCTGAAAGGAAGAGAAAGGAGAATCAATCAGAGAAGGATGTTATAATATACACTGAGTGTACAAAACATTGAGAACACCTGCTCTTTCCATGACAGACTGACCAGGTGAAAGCTATGATCCTGTATTGATGTCACTTGTTAAATCCACTTCAACTCAATATTAGGAAGGTGTTCTTAATGTTTTGTACACTCAGTGTAGATGCATAGCAAGGGAGGTAAACACATCTAGTGAGGAATACACCTACACCTAAAAAGGGTAGTGCACTTGACAATACTCTAGGGGAAAACCTTTCAGCTGGTAAAAGCTTGACACAGTGGGTGGTGTGTGCAGATGCTGGTATGTTCAACTTGACCTTTTGTATTCAACGCTTACTTTCATGAGCACAAGAATGAGAAAATCACCTAAGGCAGGAAACCTTTATATAAAGCTTCATTTAAATTCTAACCATGGAATTAAAGTTAGACACCGCCATTTGTCTCCCCCTTAGGTGTCTTTTATCCCTTTTATATCTAGACAAAAATCTGTCTTTATACCATCTTTTCTTTATATCTGAAAGCGGTAGGGGGTCAAAAACGCTGTAGATTAAAACCCGCCAAGAGAAATAGTCATTGTTGAGGTATTTTCTTTAAAAATTCTGCATACGGCTCTGTGAAAACCGGGACGTTCAACAAGTCCCAGCTTTGGGACGACACTCATTTGGGTGAACCAATCACTAAACTTCAAAGTAATACTTTAGCATGTATTCTCTCTTGCTCTTCATCGCTTTATCATTTCACTAGCAATTTCTCCTCGCATGTTAAATCAGTTGATGAAGATGTTTTGAGCAAGCTATCAATGTGCATATAATACTTCCACAAGTGGAAAGAGGCTAGGAAAAAAAGATGAAATGCCGATCTTCGTTCTGAATGAGTTACAGCAGATCATCTGCCCACTGCAACTTTTGAGGACACAAACACACACAAGTCCACTGCTTCTGGTCTGCGCTGCTATCTTGGTTTAACTATCTAAATGTAATATTGATAAAATTGGCAACATTTCTTTAAATTGACAATTCTGTGAATTGTCTTGTGCAAGTGTTAAATTGACACACTACCTGTTAGCAAAGGTGTCAGATTGAGATGATGTGCAGGAGCTTGTTAGAATTTGTAGTATTGCATGATGTCTACAGTGCATTCGGAAAGTATTCAGACCCCTTCACTTTTTCCATAGTTTGTTACGTTACAGCGTTATTCTAAAATTGATGAGAAAAAACACAATTTTAATCAGTATACACACAATACCCCATAATGACAAGGTAAAAACAGGATTTTAGACAATAAAAAACGGTAAATATATGTATTCAGACCCTTTACTCAGTACTTTGTTGAAGCACCTTTGGCAGCGATAACAGCCCAAGTCTTCTTTGGTATGACGCTACAAGCTTGGCACACCTGTATGTCGGGAATTTCTCCTATTCTTCTCTGCAGATCCTCTCAAGCTTGGTCAGGTTGGATGGGGAGGGTCGCTGCACAGCTTTTTTCAGGTCTCTCCAGAGATGTTCGATCAGGTTCAAGTCCGGACTCTGGCTGGGCCACTCAAGGACATTCAGAGACTTGTCCTGAAGCCACTTGCATTGTCTTAGCTGTGTGCTTAGGGTAGTTGTCCTATTGGAATGTGAACCTTTACCCCAATCTGAGGTCCTGAGCGCTCTGGAGCAGGTTTTCATCAAGGATCTCTCTGTACATTGCGATCAATCTTTCCCTCAAACCTGACTAGTCTCCCAGTCCCTGCACACAGAATGAGTCTGCCACCACCATGCTTCATCATAGGGATGGTGCTAGGTTTCCTCCAGATGTGAAGATTAGCATTCAGGCAAAAGACTGCCATTTTGGTTTCATCAGACCAGAGAATCTTGTTTCTCATGGTCTGAGAGTCCGGTTTTCACTTTGTCATTGTGGGGTATTGTGTGTAGATTGATGAGGATTTTTTTTTATTCTAGTCCATTTTAGAATAAGGCTGTAACGTAACAAAATGTGGAAAAAGTGAAGTGGTCTGAATACTTTCCGAATGCACTGTATTTTGACGCTAAATAGCTTTTTCGAATCTGAGAGTAAATAGAGCCGTGAATATATTGATAAAAGTCAACTCCGAGAGAGATTTACATGATTATCAAAACGCCCCAATTGGAAAAATGATTGGAACCATTTCCCCATTTGACCGCTAGGTTTTATGGGTATTATGACACCTCCACTGTGGGCCTCTATAGTGTCTGTTGTTGTTGTGCAATTATTAACATTGCCGTTCGATGCCCTTCTCTGAACCCCCATCATTTACGTTGCTAATTGACCAGCTGACTACCCAAAGTGGGCCATTTATCAGTGGGAAGACCTTGCAGATTGCACCAATCTATAAAGCATCTTCAACCCATCCATTCTCCTTCACTAAAACCCATTCTCTGAGTTGATGACATCAATAAATCTGTAAATGCCGTATCTGCCAAACAGGGGAAGCTGAGAGATGCATTTGGAAAAGCTTCAAGGTATTGCACAAAGTGAGAGACTGAGATAAGGCTAGAAACTACGTCAGACACAAGCCTACAGACCCAATGTATTATTGTGTCCAACCGAAAGGTATGGTACTGTTGATCTGAACTTGGACAGACTGCAAAGGAGTGAGGAGATGTATAGTGATTTGTTAGTATAAGTAGTTTAGAAGGACAAATACAGAGTGATGTGAAAATTAGAGATTGGAGGATGAAAAGATGGAGAAAACTATAGAAAGAGGCATTGAAAGAATAGTCCCATACAGTTGGAGTGAAGGGCAGATAAAGAGGGTAGCAATTAAGGGGTAGAAGGTAGCATGGAGGCAGGGTATTGCATCAGGCATTTTTGAAATGCGGTGGCATTTGCGCCTTTCGCCTTTGCAACCATAAAAAAAAATACTTTAAAATGACAAATAGTTGCACATCACATCATTCTGTTTTTTAATTGAACTGTTTATCAATGATAAACCACAATGCAAGTTCTTTATACTGCATAAAAATGTATGTTTATACATTGTTTGAAGCAAATTGTTTAAAGCAAATTGGCTTGTCCCACTAGTGATGAGTATAGTTGTAGCATTGTGATATACCAGGAGACCAGCCACGGAGGGATTGGTGGGTGAGCGCATAGAGCGAAGCGTGACGTGTTTTCCCATGGGAAATGCTAAATAGTTAGTAATGACTGGTGGTAGGCTAGCGGTTAAGAGCGTTGGGCCAGTAACCAAAAGGTCTCTGGTTCGAATCCCCGAGCCGACTAGGTAAAAAAAAATCTGTCTTTGCCCTTGAGCAAGGCACTTAACCCTAATTGCTCCTGTATGTTTTTCTGGATAAGAACGTCTGCTAAATGACTCAAATGTAACTGTCTTTGGCTGGAGTACACTGCATGAGCTCTGGCCTTACCCATTTGGGCATCTGTCCTCCGTTTGGGTCATGGTGATGATACTGCAGCACCACCGTTGTAGCTATGACTGACATCCCAACAATGATCATAGTACTGGCAAAGTACTGTCCTGAAAGGTGGGCAAAAAAGGAGGAAAGAGACAAAACAATTAGAGTAGAGAGAGGAAGCCATTTGTAATAACAATGCTAACAGTGGTTCTTGCTGATCATGACTTGGCATTTTTCTTGGGCTTCAGTGGACTGCATTTGTGTTTTAGTAGCCATCTGTCTGGCTACAGGGTGCTCACCGTACATAATTTCCAGCAGCGAATCTTTCAGATTTATTTAGCCAATTACATTTAAGGACAACCAGATGGTTAGATCACCAGGGCCTGACAAACATTTGGGACAATTATTTCAAGTGCACATACACACACATTCTAGACTCTAACACGCATATAAGAACACACACACCTATGAGAGGGATGGAATCTGAAGTGGCTGGCATGATCTCTGCCACCAGCAACATGAAGACAGTGAGAGAGAGCAGCACAGTGATACCTGAAAAGAGAGAGGAAGATATTAAAAATGTATAAAACAGTGAGTGGATGCTGAGCACCATCTCCATAACTGACCAGGCTCTTGGGTTTTGAAATACTCAGTACAACTATAACACACACTACTTCCCCACGCTTCTCACACATTTATTAACATCATTGCCTCAATCAGTTTTGATCCCGGACAGGCCTACAGAAATCCACATTTGTAAAGATAAACTTTCTTATAGGCATCTCGTTTGACAAATACTTTATGGTCTCTACCAATCAAGCCAATGGTTATTCATTTCAATTGACTATGATTCGATTTGGTTCAATCTGATGCAAATTGCAAAGTGTGACAGAGTAATGTACCCAAAGTGAAATTACTTTACTACATTCCTCTTCTTCAATTTCCCTTAGTAAAGCCTTACTTCTAACCCACACATATGCTTACCCTATATTAGCAATCCATCTACCCCAGCTGTCTCTGTCCCCCCCAACTCCCTCCCTTCTCCATCTTCATTCATCAGATTTAATCTTCATCTCCTCCCATTACCTCTGTCCCACTTTTTTTTAAACCCACATTTTACAAGTGCTTTCTTGGCATAACTGGTACCGTCCAGAAGCAAGCCGATAAAACAAACATCTGTCAAGTGAGTCAGTCCTGTTCGCTCTATAGATAAAAAACAAATGTCCCTTCAAGGGTTGAGAGGAAATCAGAAAATCACTTTTAGGAATGTCACAGTAAGAAATGGACAGTGGCTTTCATTTAAGCAATATGCTTATCTTGGCTAGCCTGGTTGATACCAAACTCCCACGTCCTCCTTACGTGAGCGGCTGGGGAGGCTCCTTTGATGTTGTTGGCACAATCAATGCGTTTCAAATGCCACCCTATTCCCCATACAGTGGACTTCTTTTGGCCAGAGCCCTGGTCAAAAGTAGTAGACTATAAAGGGAATGAGATGCCATTTGGGATGCAGATAGAGCCTCAATAATGAAGGTTGCTCTGCTTTTACACTGGTTTGTTCCACTCCTACATCTCTCTCGCTGTAACACCCCCACACACAAATAGGCTGTGAGCGCTGACCCCTTGCTTTACAACTGCTCGTTTTCAAATCCAAATAGCAAGAGTTTTCAATGCCCCTCGGGTCATTTTTGGGGGGGTAATAACCAATCGGTGCCAAAGCACAAAACTGGGAGCATTTCTACCCTTATCATGAGACTCGATTTAGAGTTAAGAAAACAGCCTCTCCACACTACGATAGGTATTCGGTACATAGCTTGTGTTGTACAGTCTGGCTGATACCAGGCTATGTTGTATCTTGGCACTTAATTCCTTAAAACCTGTTCACCAAGCATGGTGTCAAGCTGAATTCCTAGAAGGCTGTGTGTATGCTCTCACTCCCTAATCAATTCCTGGGCTTAATTACATCAATATGTTAATTGGCTGTGGTGTGTAATACAATGCAGCGTAATGCATCCTCAAATTAGCTTAAAACGTTTCACATCCCCAAAGTTCTTCTAGGTCTTCTTTGTTTTCCTCCACTTTTTTACAATTTTTTTTTCTAGAATCAATCTACTCTCCCTCCCCTGTCATCTTTTCTTCCCCGTCACCATTATTCCCCCACGTCCTTTTCTTATTCCGCCCTATACTCTCTAATGCATTTCCTCCTCTCCATGCTGCTGTCCACCATCCTCTCATCCTCTCCTCTCTGTGTTCCTTCTAGGAAAATAAGGTTAGTCTATTCTATCACTCTTGGATCATGTTCTCCTCTCTGCTCACCCAGAGAGATCTTCTCTCCAGAGTCGGCAGGCAGTAAGAAGATGAGCAGGGTCATGGAGGATAACAGCACACAGGGGATGAGCAAGTTTAGAGCGTAGTAGAGAGTGCGCCGGCGGATGGTCACAACGAACGTCACGTCAGGGTAGGGCTCCTTACAACAGTCATAGAACACCTCGCTACGAGTACCTGGCACTCCTTGAGAGAGGAAAAAAAGAGTAAAGGAGAGAATATATATATATATATTTTTTTTTTAAATAAAAGTTGAAGTTGAGTTGACAATGAAGTTGAGAAATTGATAACAGAAATTTAGGAGGGCGATTCCAACTCCACTGACCCACTAGGTCCCACTCCCCGTTGGACATGTACCCGGAGATGTCGGCCTCATTCATTTGTAGGTCCATCAGCCAGCCATCGTACGTCCACGAGCCAAACTTCATCTCACACTTTTGGATGTCGAAGGGGAACCAACGTACGTCCACGTTACATGTGCTCATGAAAATCCCTAACAGACGTGGAAAGAGTGATTAAAAGGGAGGCAAAGAGTAAAGTATAAGAAATATAGACACATTCCTGTGCACAGGGCGATTTGAAGAGAGAATGAGAGACATTTGACTTTTTGTCCACATATACTCTTTAAGAAAATATGTACTTTGCATATACAGTCATGGCTAAAAGTTTTGAGAATGACACAAATATTAATTTCCACAAAGTTTGCTGCTTCAGTGTCTTTAGATATTTTTGTCAGATGTTACTATGGAATACTGAAGTATAATTACAAGTATTTCATAAGTGTCAAAGGCTTTTATTGACAATTAAATGAAGTTGATGCAAAGAGTCAATATTTGCAGTGTTGACCCTTCTTCTTTAAGACCTCTGCAATCTGCCCTGGCATGCTGTCAATTAACTTCTGGGCCACCTCCTGACTGATGGCAGCCCATTCTTGCATAATCAATGCTTGGTGTTTGTCAGAATTTGTGGGTTTTTGTTTGTCCACCCGCCTCTTGAGGATTGACCACAAGTTCTCAATGGGATTAAGGTCTGGGGAGTTTCCTGGCCATGGACCCAAAATATCAATGTTTTGTTCCCCGGCCACTTAGTTATCACTTTTGCCTTATGGCAAGGTGCTCCATTATGCTGGAAAAGGCACCAAACTGTTCCTGGATGGTTGGGAGAAGTTGCTCTCAGAGGATGTGTTGGTACCATTCTTTATTCATGGCTGTGTTCTTAGGCAAAATTGTGAGTGAGCCCACTCCCTTGGCTGAGAAGCAACACCACACATGAATGGTCTCAGGATGCTTTACTGTTGGCATGACACAGGACTGATGGTAGCGCTCACCTTGTCTTCTCTGAACAAGCTTTTTTCCGGATGCCCCAAACAATCGGAAAGGGGATTCATCAGAGAAAATTACTTTACCCCAGTCCTCAGCAGTCCAATCCCTGTACCTTTTGCAGAATATCAGTCTGTCCCTGATGTTTTTTCTGGAGAGAAGTGGCTTCTTTGCTGCCCTTCTTGACACCAGGCCATCCTCCAAAAGACTTTGTCTCACTGTGCGTGCAGATGCACTCACACCTCCCTGCTGCCATTCCTGAGCAAGCTCTGTACTGGTGGTGCCCCGATCCCGCAGTTGAATCAACTTTAGGAGACGGTCCTGGCTTGCTAGACTTTCTCCACCAATCTAATACTTTAAGATTTTTGGGAAGTAGTGAGGGGGAGAATCTCAATTGCACACTCCTCGGGTCCTCTCTCCTCGCCTCCTTCTCAAAACCCATTGGAGGAGAAGGTCAGATGGGCGGGACCTCTGGCTTTCTCATCCAATGGGTTTTGAAAATTAGGTGAGGAGAGAGGATGCGATATTCTCCCAATGAGTACACTTCAGGAGAACGGAGATATAGTGCGATATAGAGAGTGACACTGATCTCTACTCTGCAGTCAACATTTTCATTATACAGAAACACACACAAAGTACTACATTATTGATGAACACAAGGGGAAACACAGAGATGACACACCAAGTACTACACAGTTTAGATTGCTGGCAAACTTAAGCAAAGCAATTACTGAAATGACAAATCAACCCTATTGAGTTTTCCAGTAGAGCACAAAACCAAAATGCCATAGTAGCCAAACAGCACTCAAAAACATTAATTATGAGACACAAGACATGCAAATAAGGGACAACCAGGTGGTTAGAAAAGCAATTTGAATGGGTTAGCTGATTTTCCGAAAATGCAACCAGAAGTTGACGATCAAACCAATACTAAATTAAATCCAGTATTGATTATAAAACGTAGTCATCACATAAACATAAAATGTCTAATACAAGATTTATTTTGGGGGGGAATCACACATAATGTCATCTCCAGGGTAGAGATCAGTATTTTCTCTTTCTATGTTTTTAATAAATGTAATTTAACTAGGCAAGTCAGTTAAGAACAAATTCTTAATGACAATGACGGCCTACCGGGGAACAGTGGGTTAACTGTCTTGTTCAGGGGCAGAATGACAGATTTTTACCTTGTCAGCTCGGCAATTATATCCAGCAACCTTTGGGTTACTGGCCCAATGCTCTAACCACTAGGCTACCTGTTGCCCCAGGTAACCTAGTGGTTAGATGGCACTCTCTGGGTGCGTACCAATATATATGGCTCTCTCTGGGTGCCTCCCAATATATCCCCTTTCTCCTGAAGTATACAGTACTCATTGGGAGAATCTCAATTGCATACTCTGCTTGGTATGGCAACTGTTCAGCATCCGACCGCATCACCGCTTGGTGTGGCAACTGCTCGGCATCCGACCGCAAGGCGCTACAGAGGGTAATGCATACGGCCAAGCTTCCTGCCATTCAGGACCTCTATACAAAGCGGTGTCAGAGGAAGGCCCTAAAAATTGTCAAAGACTCTAGCCACCAAAGTCATGGACTGTTCTCTCTGCTACCGCACGGAAAGTGGTACTGTAGCACCACATCTAGGTCCAAAAGGCTCCTTAATAGCTTCTACCCCCAAGCCATAAGACAGCTGAACAGTTAATCAATTGGCTATCTGGACTATTTGCATTGACCCCCTTTTTTTATTCTGTTGCTGCTACTCGCTGTTTATTATCTATGCATAGTCACTTTACCCCTACCTACATGTACATATTACCTCGACTAATCTGCACCCCCGCACATTGACTCGATCCTGTACCCCCTGTATATAGCCTTGTTATTGTTCATTTTTTATATTTTTTATGTAATTTTGTTTATTTAACTTTTTATTTTTTTTGCAAATATTTTCTTACTTACAAAAAAAACTGCATTGTTGGTTCAGGGCTTGTAAGTAAGCATGTAAGTAAGCATTTCGCGGTAAGGTCTACACTTGTTGTATTCAGCGCATGTGGCAAATACAATTTGATTTGATATATAGTTTCACACTGAGCCATAAAGGCATGTGACAAGGAAATTGTCAACAATGAACAGTCCAAAACACAACTTACAACTCTCCAAAACTCAATTTCCTTACAACTGCACCTCTTTGCTCTGTGGCAAGGCCATTGTAATAACTCATTATTTTCTCTAAATTGATTAAATCTAAAACTAAACTGATTAGCTAAAAGCTACACTTACCTCCATTTTCAATTCACTGCTCTCCTGCAGCCCTGTAACAGATCCTCTAAGCTAACAATTAGGTTACTCTAAAAGCTGATCTGACAAGCAACATTCCTTGACACAAAATATCCTCAAACTGCAACTTGTCGAAAAATATATCTTAAAACTCTGGACAATCTCTACACAGGAAACAAGATGGATCACCCCAGCCTTTAAAAACCAATTTCCTTCCTTTCCCTTATGCTGCCGTTTGGGACAAACACTATTTCCTTTATAGTGCACTACTTTTGGGGTCTGGTCAAAAGTAGTGCACTATGTAGGGCAGGGGTAGGCAACCCTGTTACTAGAGTACTGCACATTTTTGTTCCAACTAAATCAAATCAAATTGTAATTGTCACATGCCAAATACAGCAGGTGTAGGTAGACCTTACAGTGAAATACAGTGATGTCGGCGCCATCTCCGCAAGATGGCGCCGACAGAGATGGTCGCCTCTCTTCGAGTCCTTAGGAAACTATGCAGTATTTTGTTTTTTTATGTATTATTTCTTACATTGTTACTCCAGGAAATTTTAAGTCTTATTACATAGAGCTGGGAAGAACTATTGGATATAAGAGCAATGTCAACTTACCAACATTACAACCAGGAATACGACTTTTCCGAAGCGGATTCTCTGTTTGACCACCACCCAGGACAATGGATCTAATCCCAGAAACCGACCCAAAACAACAGCACCGCAAAAGGGGCAGACAGAGCGGCCTCCTGTTCAGATTCCGTAGATGTGCACTTCCCCCACCGCTCCCAAGTATACTACTCGCCAATGTCCAGTCTCTTGACAACAAGGTAGATGAAATTCGAGCAAGGGTTGCCTTCCAGAGAGACATCAGAGATTGTAACATTATCTGTTTCACGGAAACATAGCTCTCGGGATATGTTGTCGAAATCGGTTCAGCCACCGGGCTTCTCCATGCATCGCACCAACAGAAATGAACACCTCTCTGGGAAGAGGAAGGGTGGGGGTGTATGCGTCATAATTAACGTCTCATGGTGTAATCATAACAACATACAGGAATTGAAGTCCTTCTTCTCATCCGAACTAGAATTCCTTACAATCAAATGCCGGCCATATTACCTCCCAAGAGAATTCTCGTCAGTTATCGTCACAGCTTTGTACATTCCCCCTCAAGGAACTTCACTGGACTCTATGTAAACTGGAGACCATATATCCTGAGACTGCATTTATTGTAGCTGGGGATATTAACAAAGCAAATTTGAGAACCAGGCTACCTAAATTCTATCAGCATATTGATTGCTCTACTCGCGGAGGTAATGCACTCGATCACTGCTACTCTAAGTTCCGTGATGCATGCCCTCCCTTGCGCAAATCCCACCACTACGTCATCTTGCTTCTACTGTCTTATAGGCAGAAACTCAAACAGGATGTACCAGTGACTTGAGCCATTCAGTGCTGGTCTGTCCAATTAGAATCCACGCTTCAAGATTGTTTTGATCACGCGGACTGGGATATAGTCCAGTCAGCCTCAGAGAACAACGTCAATCTATATGCTGACTCAGTAAGTGTATTGGAGATGTGGACCCACTGTGACTATTAAAACCTACCCTAACCAGAAACCGTGGATCGATGGTGGCATTCGCGCAAAACTGAAAGTGCGAACCACCGCATTTCACCATGGAAAGAGGTGGGAATGGGATAATGGCTGAATATAAACAGTGTAGTTATTCCCTCCGCAAGGCAATCAAACAAGCTAAATGCCGGTACAGGGACAAAGTGGAGTTGCAATTCAACGGCTCAGACACAAGACGTATGTGGCGGGGTCTACAGGAAATCACGGACTACAAAAAGAAAACCAGCCACGTCACGGACACCAACGTCACGCTTCCAGACAAACTGAACGCCTGCTTTTCCCGCTTTGAGGATAATACAGTGCCACCGTCGCGGCCTGCTTACAAGTACTGCACCCCACCCCCTCCCTCTCCTCCATGGCCAACGTGAGTAAAACATTTAAATGTGTTAACCCTCGCAGGGCTGCTGGCCCAGACAGCATCCCTAACCGTGTCCTCAGACTATGCGCAGACCAGCTGGCTGGTGTGTTTACAGACATATTCAATCGCTCCCTATCCCAGTCTGCTGTCCCCACATGCTTCAAGATGGCCACCATTGTTCCTGTACCCAAGAAGGCAAAGATAACTGAACTAAATGACAACCTCCCCATAGCACTCACTTCGGTCATCATGAAGTACTTTGAGAGGCTAGTCAAGGATCATATCACCTCCACCTGACCGGCCACCCTAGACCCACTTCAGTTTGCATACCGCCCCAACAGGTCCACAGACAATGCAATCGCCATCACACTGCACACTGCCCTATCCCATCTGGACAAGAGGAATACCTATCTAAGAATGCTGTTCATTAACTACAGCTCAACATTCAACACCATAGTACCCTCCAAGCTCATAATCAAGCTGATGACCCTAGGTCTCAACCCCGCCCTGTGCAATTGGGTCCTGGACTTTCTGACTGGCCGCCATCAAATCAAAGTTTATTTGTCACGTGCGCCGAATACAACAGGTGTAGTAGACCTTACAGTGAAATGCTTACTTACAGGCTCTAACCAATAGTGCAAAAAAAGGTATTAGGTGAACAATAGGTAAGTAGTAAAGAAGTAAAGAAATAAAACAACAGTAAAAAGACAGGCTATATACAGAAGCGAGGCGATAAAAGTAGCCAGGCTACATAGACACCGGTTAGTCAGGCTGATTAAGGTGGTATGTACATGTAGATATGGTTAAAGTGACTATGCATATATGATAAACAGGGGGGGGGGGGGATAGGCTCTTCACAAATAGGCTCTTCACAACTGTCTTGGTGTGTTTGGACCATTCTACTTTGTTGTTGATGTGGACACCAAGGAACTTGAAGATCTCAACCTGCTCCACTACAGCCCCGTCGATGAGAATGGGGGTGTGCTCGGTCCTCCTTTTCTTGTAGTCCACACTCATCTCCTTAGTCTTGTTTACGTTGAGGGAGGTTGAGGGGGGTTGTTATTCTGGCACCACATGGCCAGGTCTCTGACCTCCTCCCTATAGGCTGTCTCGTCATTGTCGGTGATCAGGCCTACCACTGTTGTGTCATCTGCAAATTTAATGATGGTGTTGGAGTCGTGCCTGGCCATGCAGTCGTGGGTGAACAGGGAGTACAGGAGGGGACTGAGCACACACCCTTGGGGAGCTCCAGTGTTGAGGATCAGCGTGGCAGATGTGTTGCTACCTACCCTCACCACCTGGGGGCGGCCCGTCAGGAAGTCCAGGATCCAGTTGCAGAGGGAGGTGTTTGGTCCCAGGATCCTTAGCTTAGTGATGAGCTTTGAGGGTACTATGGTGTTGAACGCTAAGCTGTTGTCAATGAATAGCATTTCACATAAGTGTTCCTTTTGTCCAGGTGGGAAAGGGTAGTGTGGAGTACAATAGAGATTGCATCATCTATGGATCTGTTTGGGTGGTATGCAAATTGGAATGGTTTCTGGGATAATGGTGTTGATGTGAGCCATTACCAACCTTTCAAAGCACTTCATGGCTATGGACGTGAGTGCTAGGGGTCTGTAGTCATTTAGGCAGGTTGCCTTTGTGTTCTTTGGCACAGGGACTATGGTGGTCTGCTTGAAACATGTTGGTATTACAGACTCAATCAGGGACATGTTGAAAATGTCAGTGAAGACACCTGCCAGTTGGTCAGCACATGCCCGGAGCACACGTCCTGCTAATCCGTGTGGCCCCGCAGCCTTGTGTATGTTGACCTGTTTAAAGGTCTTACTCATGTCGGCTACTGAGAGTGTGATCGCACAGTCGTCCGGAACAGCTGATGCTCTCATGCATGCCTCAGTGTTGCTTTCCTCGAAGTGAGCATAGAAATGGTTTAGCTTGTCTGGTAGGCACGTGTCACTGGGCAGCTTGTGGCTGTGCTTCCCTTTGTAGTCTGTAATAGTTTGCATGTTGTGGTATGTACGTACAGTCACTGTGGGGACGACGTCCTCAATGCACTTATTGATAAAGCCAGTGACTGATGTGGTGTACTCCTCAATGCCATCGGAAGACTCCCGGAACATGTTCCAGACTGTGATAGCAAAACATTCCTGTAGTTTGGCATTTGCTTCATCTGACCACGTTTTTATTGACCACAGGGCGCCAGTGGCGAATTTGCCAATCTTGGTGTTCTCTGGCAAATGCCAAACGTCCTGCACGGGGTTGGGCTGTAAGCTCAACCCCCACCTGTGGACGTCGGGCCCTCATACCACCCTCATGGAGTCTGTTTCTGACCGTTTGAGCAGACACATGCACATTTGTGGCCTGCTGGAGGTCATTTTGCAGGGCTCTGGCAGTGCTCCTCCTGCTCCTCCTTGCACAAAGGCGGAGGTAGCGGTCCTACTGCTGGGTTGTTGCCCTCCTGCAGCCTCCTCCACGTCTCCTGATGTACTGGCCTGTCTCCTGGTATCGCCTCCATGCTCTGGACACTACGCTGACAGACACAGCAAACCTTCTTGCCACAGCTCGCATTGATGTGCCATCCTGGATGAGCTGCACTACCTGAGCCACTTGTGTGGGTTGTAGACTCCGTCTCATGCTACCACTAGAGTGAAAGCACCGCCAGCATTCAAAAGTGACTAAAACATCAGCCAGGAAGCATAGGAACTGAGAAGTGGTCTGTGGTTATCACCTGCAGAACCACTCCTTTATTGGGGGTGTCTTGCTAATTACCTAGAATTTCCACCTGTTGTCTATTCCATTTGCACAACAGCATGTGAAATTTATTGTCAATCAGTCTTGCTTCTGTAACGGATGTGATACGCTAGCTTAGTTAGCGGTGGTTCGCGCTAAATAGCGTTTCAATCGGTGACGTCACTTGCTCTGAGACCTTGAAGTAGTAGTTCACCTTGCTCTGCAAGGGCCGCGGCTTTTGTGGAGCGATGGGTAACGATGCTTCGTGGGTGGCTGTTGTTGATGTGTGCAGAGGGTCCCTGGTTCGCGCCCGGGTATGGGCGAGGGGACGGTATAAAGTTATACTGTTACACTTCCTAAGTGGACAGTTTGATTTCACAGAAGTGTGATTGACTTGGAGTTACATTGTGTTGTTTAAGTGTTCCCTTTATTTTTTGGAGCAGTGTATATATATATATATATATATATATACATACAGTTGAAGTCAGAAGTTCACATACACCTTAGCCAAATACATTTAAACTCAGTTTTTCACAATTCCTGACATTTAATCCAAGTAAAAATCCCCTGTATTAGGTCAGTTAGGATCACCACTTTATTTGAAGAATGTGAAATGTCAGAATTATAGTTGAGAGAATGATTTATTTCAGCTTCTATTTCTTTCATCACATTCCCAGTTGGTCAGAAGTTTACATACAATTAATTAGTATTTGGTAGCGTTGCCTTTAAAATGTTTAACTTGGGTGAAACGTTTTGGGTAGCCTTCCACAAGCTTCCCACAATAAGTTGGGTGAATTTTGGCTCATTCCTCCTGACAGAGCTGGTGTAACTGAGTCAGGTTTGTAGGCCTCCTTGCTCGCACACGCTTTTTCAGTTCTGCCCACAAATGTTCTATGGGATTGAGGTCAGGGCTTTGGATTGGCCTACCTTGACTTTGTTGTCATTAAGCCATTTTGCCACAACTTTGGAAGTATGCTTGGGGTCATTGTCCATTTGGAAGACCCATTTGTGACCAAGCTTTAACTTCCTGACTGATGTCTTGAGATGTTGCTTCAATATGTCCACATAATTTTCCTACCTCATGATGCCATCTATTTTGTGAAGTGCACCAGTCCCTCTTGCAGCAAAGCTTCCCCACAACATGATGCTGCCACCCCCGTGCTTCACGGTTGGGATGGTGTTCTTCGGCTTGCAAGCCTCCCCCTTTTTTCTCCAAACACAACGATGGTCATTATGGCCAAACAGTTCTATTTTTGTTTCATCAGACCAGAGGACATTTCTCCAAAAAGTACGATCTTTGTCCCCATGTAGTGGCTTTTTTTATGGCGTTTTGGAGCAGTGACTTCTTCCTTGCTGAGCGGCCTTTCAGGTTATGCCGATATAGGACTCGTTTTACTGTGGATATAGATACTTTTGTACCTGTTTCCTCCAGCATCTTCACAAGATCCTTTGCTGTTGTTCTGGGATTGATTTGCACTTTTCGCACCAATGTACGTTCATCTCTAGGAGACAGAATGCGTGTCCTTCCTGAGCGGTATGACGGCGGCATGATCCCATGGTGTTTATACATGCGTACTATTGTTTGTACAGATGAACGTGGTACCTTTAGGCATTTGGAAATTGCTCCCAAGGATGAACCAGACTTGTGGAGGTCTACAATTTTCTTTCTGAGGTCTTGGGTGATTTCTTTTGATTTCAAGGAAAGAGGTACTGAGTTTGAAGGTAGGCCTTGAAATACATCCACAGGTACACCTCCAATTTACTCAAATTATGTCAATTAGCCAATCAGAAGCTTTTAAAGCCATGCCATAATTTTTTAAAGGCACAGTCAACTTAGTGTATGTAAACTTCTGACCCACTAAAATTGTGATACAGTGAATTAGAAGTGAAAGAATCTGTCTGTAAACAATTGTTGGTAAAATTACTTGTGTCATGCACAAAGTAGATGTCCTAACCAATTTACCAAAACTATAGTTTGTTAACAAGAAATTTGTGGAGTGGTTGAAAAACAAGTTTTAATGACTCCAACCTAAGTGTATGTAAACTTCCGACTTCAACTGTATATATATATATATATATATATATATATATATATATATATAAACAGAGTGGGAAAGAGAAAAAGAGACTCACCTGGAGGGAGATACTCTGCGAAGCCACTGGAGTTAACCAGCACATTGGTCTTAAAGGTAGAGTCAAAGTCATCGTCTGCACTGAGAAAGGAGAAAGGAAAGGGTGGATCGAACTCTAAACTGTAGTGTTTAAAGCAGAAAACGCATGCATGTAAATGTGATGCATGACGACGTGATATGGCTATAGGTGTATTACCTGTTATAGAGGAGAATGTCTGGCGTCCACACCTGGTCAGTTGTGAACCGAAGGTTTTTCACTCCAGGGTATTCAGATTGGTTCCACTGAAGATAATGATCAAACCAGCTCTGGAAGACAGACTCAAACTGGATATATTGGACAAGGCAATTGATTTCAACGTGAACAGAATATACACTGAGTGTACTAAACATTAAGGACACCTTCCTAATATTGAGTTGCACCCCCTACTTTTGCCCTCGGAACAACCTCAATTCATTGGGGCATGGACTCTACAAGGTGTCGAAAGCATTCCACAGGGCTGCTGACCCATGTTAACTCCAATGCTTCCCACAATTGTGTCAAGTTGGCTGGACGTCCTTTGGGTGGTGGACCACTTGATATTCATGGGAAACTGTTGATCATGAAAAACCCAGCAGCGTTGCAGTTCTTGATACAAACCGGTATGCCTGGCACTTACTACCATACCATGTTCAAAGGCACTTAAATCTTGTGTCTTGCCCAATCACCGTCTGAATGGCACACATACACAATCCATGTCTCAAATCTTAAAAATCCTCTCCTCACCTTCATCTACACTGATTGAAGTTGATTTAACAAGTGACAACAATAAGGGAATACCTTATTTCACCTGGTCAGTCTATGTCATGTCAAGAGCAGGTGTCCTTAATGTTTTGTTCACTTAGTATATAACAGAAGGTCCCCTGAGATACATTTACTCTCACTTCGACAGCTGTATACTCTTACTTGAAGCTGTGCCGTGCTTACCATCCGAAGCCAGATGTTAGTGGTGACGACCTGATTCTTCTCATCCTGTAAGATGTGAATCTTTTTAAGTAAATTCTTATTCTGAGGACCTAGTGTATATTGAGAGACTTAACTCAAAGAATTGTGTATAAAAAATAAAAATAGGTGCAGTGGATGATTTACTTTTACAGACAGGCAGGTGGGCACAGGTATTGACGAAGGCACAGACCGATACAATAACGTAAATGTAATCTGAACATTGATCCCTACCACATCCATGATCTGCATCAGACTGATAGAGAAGAAGACGGTGAGGGAGTGTGAATCGTTGCCCACCGGCCTCTCCATACGATTGTAGTCCTTCAGTAGGTTCTTCAACAGGGTCCTCTGGTGAGGGCCCTGCACCGACACTGAGAGAAGAACGGAGGAGAGGGAGATGGAAGGAAAAGGAGAGCAGGGGATTTCAGAAGAGAGGTGACATAAATAGAAGGTATCAAAAAGCTGTATACAAGTAACCTATTCCAGACTGGTCTGCACGTTTTAAAGTTTGAATGGCATTTCTAGCTTAAACGGTTGAAGACTACTGTAGTAGCGAACCGGAATTTTTCCCATTCAAGTCTATGGCTCCTGAAATGCATTTAGATTTATGCAAATATGGTTGTAGTGGGAAAAGTCTCATTAGTATCGAAATGTTTTTTTTCGAGCAACAGTAACAGGACCAGTCTGCATGCTATAAAGTAGTTTTGGTGTTGGTAGCTTTAACGGTTGCGTATCCAAATACTTCCCATTCAAGCTTATTGAGTTTTATGCACATTTGAAACAGTTATAGTTCAAAAATTGTAAATGGTATCAAAAAGCTGTTGACAAGCACACCATTCCAGACTGGTCAGCACATTTTAAAGTTTGAACGATGCAAACTTTTACGTTGTGGCCATTGAAATGCATGGCCATTTAAATGCATTGGGATTCATGCAAATGTTGTTGTGGTGTGAAAAGTATCAGTAGTATCAACAAGTTTCTTTCAAGCACACTGCGGACAGTCAGCCTGCACGTTGTAAAGTTGTTTTGGTATTGGTAGCTTTTATGGGAGCGGAAGGAGAATAATAATAAGTATGAACAGTTTCTAAAGTTGTGCTTTGCTTTCAGCAAGCACACCTAATTAATGAATAATAAAGCAGTTTTGTGTAAAACCCCTGAAGCACTAAAAATGTATGTAGTGTGAATCATTAAATAAGGCAGGCTAAGGATTTGTTTCAAGAAAGTGTTGCGTGACTCATTTAGAAATGTAGAATTTTACTGACGATTATATCTTCGATGAGTTTCTGTTTTATTACTCAGATTAGGAGGACGAGCTGAACGTAACGGTGGGAATGGAATTCATGGAATGGTATAGAACACATCAAACATGGTTTCCATCCGTTTGATTCCATTGACTCCATTCCAGCCATTATTATGAGCCGTCCTCCCCTCAGCAGCCTCCTGTGCATTCAACTACTGTAGGACCACCATCTTGCACTGCATTAGAACGTGCGTTATGATGTATTACTGCTGTGTATGCTTCTAACTCAAGTCTGTGGGTATTAAATATTTTTTGAGGTCGACTTAGCATCTTTTGTCAGCTTGTAGCTGTTGTGTATGGTTTTGGCAGCTGTATTTGCAGTTAGCTTTTAACATCATAGGCCCATAACCGTAGCTGTTATGTTCTCCCGATATGTGTGTTGCTGTTGTGTGTCATTTCAGATCCATTTGGTGTACAAACGGACGTTAAGAGCGCTTTCAGTGGTCGGTGTACTTCTAGCTGTCGCTATTATCCTTTACCACTGTGTGTCAATAGCCAAAGGAGAATCGGGTATCACCGGGAAAGTATCAAGAATCTCTACAAAAGGTTGCGGTCTGGAAATGATTTACGATTTTGCACTGAGAGGAAAGTTCACTGTCTCTTTATCTAATTCCAGGGTAAGCAGCCTCTGATATACTGTAGTAATACCTTTCATTTCCCTTAGTAACCTATATCTTCCTCTGCTTACAGCGCATCTACTCTCTCTGCTACAGAAACATGTCCATAACAGCATAACAAGGGAGCAAGATCGAACCAGATCTATAATGGTGTTCAATTGAAATAACACCATTCAATTGACGTGAACACCACTGACAGTTGTCTGTTCCCTGCTGGTTCAATCCTATAAATACTGCACTTTCTGTCAACAGAGATTTGGAGAAAATAGAGGGGAGAGAGTGAGGGATCAAGGTTTTTACATTTACGATTGCAGCATAAAATCCTTCCCTAGTAAAGCATTTATCCCCATCTCTCTCAATTTATAAACCGACTCTCTTTCTTTTTATGTCTGTCCCCGCGATAAACATGTATTTTATATTGAGCACCACGTCACATCAGGCTCTGAATAACAGATGTAGACTACTGTATTAACTATGCACACAGGTAGGCATGTACACACAGACAAACATAAAACAAGAGCACAAACACTGACCGAACACAACAAACTCACACACAAATACACCGACACTTCTCATTCGTTCTCTCCTCCTTTACAGTGATATTTTCCTAGTCTTTCCCTCTGGCTTTGTAACTCTAATCTTTCAATGTAGTCAGAGAGAGTAGATAGAGAGGCAGACCTACCCTGGACCAAAGCAGAGAATCCACAGACAACCAGAACCACAGAGCACCACATTTCTAATGGATAGGAATCGGAGAAGAGTGCAGCTGAGACAGGGATAAGAGGAGAAGAGGCACGGACAGGAGGGTTGGATTCAGAGGCTGGAATATCCCTGATTTGCATCCACAAAGCATCAGAAGGAATGAATAATTGAATCAGAGAGAGAAAGACAGAGATATGGGTGGCAGGCAGTGAGGTACGGAGCCTAAGTTTGCACACGCCGTCTGGAAAAATGCAGTGAATGAGTGGAGGAAAAAAACAACTGATTCTACACAAGCCAGCCCCCCCCCCCTCTCTCTTTCTCTGTTGCTCACTCTCCTTATCCTCCCTCCCTTACTGTGTCCCTCTGCTTCCCTGGGAGGTGGAGTCTAGAAGGAAACCGTGAGAGGAAATAAGTGATGTGGAAGAGTGGAAAAAGAGAGGGGGAGCCTCAACTGACCTTTTTGAGAAAAATAGTCCGACCTGATTGATTTGTGTCAACATCTTAATTGACTATTTGTATATATTCCATTAGTTCCGTGTGTGTGTACAAACATTCCTCTTGGGTCCAATCTCCAGATTTGTCTGTGCTGCACAGTGATATACACAGTCTACTGGAGCAGAGAACTGATGGAGAGGAGAACTAGCCTGTGTGAGTGAGCGAGGTGATAGATAGGTGAGTGATTTGGCTGAGTTGTGTGTGGTGTGGTGGGGTGGGGAGGTAGCTCTGTCAATGAGGGGGACAGGGGGAGTTGAATCAGCAGGAGGGATGGACTTGTATAATTGAGAAAGTGCTGGGCTCTGCATGGGGGCCCAGTAATGTGCATAGTTGGACTCCACTCGTCCTCATGTAGTGCTGATGCAGGGAAGAGGAGAGAAACCGAGGGGGAAAGAAAGAGGGAGAAAGATAGGGACTGTAGAATAGAATATCCTATTACTTCTGCTGCCTTTCGCTATCCATGGCTTATGGGGAGTTGTCAGGCCTCTCCTGTGCCCTAGAGGCACATATTCACGCATGGGTGCACACAATGATGAATGGCCTGTAGAATGGGGGGAGGAAAGCATCGGTATCGGTTAAGTAAAGAAAACTGCACCAAGCATGAAACAACAAGGATATACAGGTAACTGCCAAAATAAAGGAAACACCAACATAATAGGGCGTTGGGCCATGACGAGCCACCAGAACAGCTTCGATGCACCTTGGTATAGATTCTACAAGTGTCTTAAACCATACGACACCATTCTTCCACAAAATAAAACCATAATTTGGTGTTTTGGTGGTGGAAAACGCTGTCTCAGGCACCCCTCCAGAATCTCCCGTAAGTGTTTCAATTGGGTTGAGATCTGATGGCTGAGACATACACACACACACACCCTTTAAACCCCCTATGCTCTTTTGAGACCCCTCTTTCAAAGTTACTGAGATCTCTTCTTCTAGCCATGGCATCCAAAAATATTGGGCAACAGGGCATTTTTGGGATGTTTACATTTAAATTGCTTAATTAACTTAGGAACCACACCTGTGTGGAAGCACCTGCTTTCAATATACCTTGTATCCCTGATGTTGTCAAATATTTCCTTTCCTGTAATAGGCTATGTAAGAAGATTCATGTTGAATCTACATACCTCCATCATTAGAATGTGTACAGAATTAACTAAAGTCTGATTCAAATATGGTGTCAAATATGGTGCCTGTCCTATTACGCACTATTGTATTGTGCCAAAATCAAAACCATGATGCCTCGTAAAAATATGCGTGTCAGCCACTAGGGTGTGGGCGACATCTGGTGGTTTGTACAAGAACTACATTCAGGGTAAAGATAAATATTTCTCACCAACCTGTAATGAGGTGAGGGGAGAGGAGAGCAGGAGGGTAATGAGGAGGAGGAGAAGATCAAGAGAATGATAAAGAATATGAAAACAATGAGTAGTGGCTTTTGTAAAACAATTGCTCATCAAAAAAAAGAATTGATATGGAAGCTGAATAAATAAAATAATTTTCATTATGAAGATTACGTGGATGCTGCTGGTGATGATTTCACTATGGAAGAATAGTTAATCCCATTGAGTGCTACCCGGCCTCTCACAATGGAACCATGACTACGTCTCAAATTGCACCCCAATTCCCCAATGTAGTGCACTACGTTTCACCAGGGCCCATAGGGCTCTGGTCAAAATAGTGCACAATACAGGGAATAGGGTGCCGTTTGGGGACGCACACAATTAGTCATTGTACTGTGTTTTTTTAAATACTCTCTTGATTGGATTAGGGCATTATACTACGTTGACGACTCCCATTTAATAGGGTATTATTAATAAAAAGTATATTATTATACAGTTGAAGTCGAAAGTTTACATACACTTAGGTTGGAGTCATTAAAACTTGTTTTTCAACCACTCCACAAATTTATTTTTAACAAACTATAGTTTTGACAAGTCTGTTAGGACATCTACTTTGTGCATGACACAAGTCATTTTTCCAACAATTGTTTACAGACAGATTAATTCACTGTATCACAATTCCAGTGGATCAGAAGTTTGCATACACTAAGCTGACTTTGCCTTTAAACAGCATGGAAAATTCCAGAAAATTATATCATGGCTTTAGAAGCTTCTGATAGGCTAATTGACATCATTTGAGTCAATTGGAGGTGTACCTGTGGATGTATTTCAAGGCCTACCTTCAAACTCAGTGCCTCTTTGCTTGAGATCATGGAAAATAAAAAGAAATCAGCCAAGACCTCAGAAATAAACTGTAAACCTCCACAAGTCTGGTTCATCCTTGGGAGAAATTTCCAAACGCCTGAAGGTGCCACGTTCATCTGTACAAACAATAGTACGCAAGTATAAACACCATGGGACCACGCAGCCGTCATATGTCTAAGGAAGGAGAAGTGTTCTGTCTCCTAGAGATGAACGTACTTTGGTGCAAAAATTCTCAGTCACAAAACGACAGCAAAGGACCTTGTGAAGATCCTGGAGGAAACAGGTACAAAAGTATCTATATCCACAGTAAAACGAGTCCTATATCGACATAACCTTAAAGGTCACTCAGCAAGGAAGAAGCCACCGCTCCAAAACCACCAATAAAAAAGCCAGATTCCAGTTTGCAACAGCACATAGGGACAAAGATCGTACTTTTTGGAGAAATGTCCTCTGGTCTGATGAAACAAAAATAGAACTGTTTGGTCATAATGACCATCGTTATGTTTGGAGAAAAAAGGGGGAGGCTTGCAAGCCGAAGAACACCATTCCAACCGTGAAGCCCAGGGGTGGCAGCATCATGCTGTGGGGGTGCTTTGCTGCCGGAGCGAATGGTGCACTTCACAAAATAGATGGCATCATGAGGAGGACAATTATGTGGATATATTGAAGCAACATCTCAACACATCAGTTAAGTTAAAGCTTGGTCGCTAATGGTTCTTCCAAATGGACAATGACCCCAAGCATACTTCCAAAGTTGTGGCAAAATGGCTTAAGGACAACAAAGTCAAGGTATTGGAGTGGCCATAACAAAGCCCTGACCTCAATCGTATAGAAAATGTGTGGGCAGAACTGAAAAAGCGTGTGCGAGCAGGAAGGCCTACAAACCTGACTCAGCTACACCAGCTCCGTGGGAAGGCTACCCAAAATGTTTGACCCAAGTGAAACAATTTAAAGGCAATGCTACCAAATACTAATTGAGTGTATGTGAACTTCTGACCCACTGGGAATGTGATGAAAGAAATAATAGCTGAAGTGAATCATTCTCTCTACTATTATTCTGACATTTCACATTCTTAAAATAAAGTGGTGATCCTAACTGACCTAAGACTGGGAATTTTTACTAGGATTAAATGTCAGGAATTGTGAAAAACTGAGTTTAAATGTATTTGGCTAAGGTGTATGTAAACTTCTGACTTCAACTGTATCTGCGGCATTTTCAAAGTAGCCTTTTCCTGATTATTTTTGACGAATGCCTTTCACCTGTCTCATTGCATACTTCTAGTAGGCTACTATCTCGATTTGAGTATGTGTTGTATTTTGATTTTACAATACCTGTCTTTATCCTCCTCTCTCCAACCCTCCTTGACCTCCTCTGTTAACTGGAGCCCCATCTGTCAAGTATTAATAGATGGAATTAAATGTTGGTGAATGTCATTGTTATGACTTTAATTCCAAGACCATTTCCCTCTTCACATTGTCAGGCTAAAGGGTGACATATTTCATTAGCCCGTAAGTATCAGATCTCTGACTCTCAAACCAATTTGATTAATCTGTCATATTTCTATAATCTCCTCCCCTGCATTCATACACAGGACCATCACGCACTCTCTTAGATTAAATGGGAAATGATCCAAATTGCCAGCTTGGCAAGCTCCCATGACCATAATAAAAATAAAACCCAATAAAATAGTAATTCTTATCACTCAATAAAACTAAATGTCAACTATTCTTCCCTTATTCAACACATACACACACACACAAAAGGAGAAACAGGAGAAAGAACTGACAAACTTGATGAATTATTCTGTCAGATGACAAATACTTTGCCATGCAACTGGGGGACAACTGAAACTGTGGATCTTAGTCAGTCATAAGCCTAGTTTAAATTAATATGTCATGATGGACATAACGTAAGTGGAAAATAATTAAATAAAGGAGTCATAATACAATTGATATCCATGGACATATGGTTCATATGCTGCTATATGGATTATAGTTCATAACCTTTACTTGTGTCTGTGGGAGGGGAGCTGGATTGATAGAAAGTTATTTCTGAGAGACTAGAGAAACTGAATATATTTTTGTAGTTTTGTCACCTAATTATCTTTAGGTAATATCCAAGATATATTTAACTGATGCTTCAATTCCTTTGTGTTGACTTTGAGGATATTGACTAAAGGACAATTTAAGGAATTTAAAAAGAACAGGGGCATTTTTATCCAACAACGGTGGAATTGAAAACTTATTTGGAAGTACCTGAAATACGTGGAAAGGTAAGACTGAGCGGAAACAACTAGGTTTTAATAGTAATTTGGCAAGAATATTGATGATTGACATGGTAAGATTACCAGGTGCTGCAATAACTTCAAAAATTCTAGTGTTTCTAGATAAGTTTTTCCACCAGGTTTCCATTGTCTTATCATATTATCTTCAATGGAAACCCCATAGAGAAATGTCAATATATTGTCAACCATTATCACAGAGGAAGATTTGTGTTCATGTTTACATGTGAACTGTGAAGAGTATGAATGTCTTCTGTGAATCTCTTAGCATTCCGCAGGCATATCAACTCCGCCTCAGATTTCTTTTACAATAGAGTTTGTGTTTTTATATGCTTCCCTCTTACACATTTGTACTGTTTTCACTCCGACTGGCTGCATTAACTCCCTTTTGTCTCTTTCCAAACCCCATAAAATATTTCAATATGTATCAATCCCTAGATGGAGCCCTCTCCCTCTATGAACTTGACAATGCAGAATGAGGAGGATCAACATCCCCTCCTTCAATCAAAAGTGGTCCCTCTCCCTTCTGTTTTTGACAACCAGTGCAGAAGGAACCACTCATGTCAAAGAGGGGAAGATCACTCAGTGTGGCTCGATGGAACCCAGTCACCACCCACCCTCCAATATTACAATGGCTGCCAATATGTCCCACCCTCACCCCGAAGGGGAGACGATAAGGAAAAGTTTAGGGGGAAGGAGGTGCGCAAGGAAAAGAGAGGCGAGAAGCCAGCAGGAAATGAACAGAATGCTGGGCACAAGGAACGGATTTGGGGTAGTAAAGCCAAAAAGGCAAGCCCACAGAGGCGCCAGCAGGACATGAAATCCACTCAGTCACCCTACAACAGAGTCCGCATGTCTCGTATGGACTTAAGGGAGACAGAAAGTGGGCCTCCCAGTGAAGGAGGTCAAAGGCTAGAGCCCACATCAATGGAGATGCAAGTCCGCCAGAGTCTACCTGAGATTATCATTACAACCAAAGACGACTACCAGCCAAAGGACTCCAATCAAACATCCAGCTCTGACAAGAATCACACCAAATCTGAGGCCAAGGGCACCTATGGTGGAGGTGAGGAGAGCAGTGGTGCAGAGCTCAAGGATGGTCCCCGTGACTGCCCTCACAAGAAGACCCAGAGCATCGGTCATAGGCTGGTCCGGCGAAGGGCGTTGTTTGAGAGGAGGCAGAGGCTGAATGACTGTGCGCTCGCTGTGGGGATGTTTGGAGTGGTGGTCATGGTCACCGAGACAGAGCTCTCCTGGAGCGTCTACAGTAAGGTGAGTCTTGGGGTACAGATATGGGTTCCAATGCTTAATTTTTTTTCTGTATACTTTGAGCATTTGCTTGAGTCTGCCTGGAGTGCCAGATGGGAGGGGTTTGCAGTTTTGGGTCTTTTCTGTAGGTTAACTAAGCCAGGCAAGTTCAACCAGGCACAGATCACATTTTTTTTACACCTGGGTAATTAATGAGAAATAATGAGTTCTAACTAAGAGAAATGTATTTGAAGGTCTTCAGTGTTTGTTACTGAAGATGGCATATTTGAAGGTTACTGTGGCCAAGATGCAGTCTGAGGCACGTTGTACTGTAGAGCGCTGTGGACAACATGCCTTTTAATGTTCCCATGTTTGCGAAGATTGTATCAATCTGAAATGACCTTTTAAATGTCAAGCGTGCTACAATGCACTGATGATGATTGAATCCCAGCTGTATGTTAAAAGAAGGCATATTTGCCCAATTGAAGGGTACTGTATGTTAAGATGAGTGAGTCCACTACATGTGTTCCCCTACAGAGCTCCATATACTCCGTGGCTATGAAGTCTATTATCAGCCTGTCTTCTCTTATCCTGCTGGGCCTGATCATTGCCTACCACATCTGTGAGGTGCAGGTAATTTCACCTCTCTGACTACTTAATATACTGCCCATATCTCCCTATTTTAAACAAGCTATGATCCCTTGGCTTTGATTATTTTAAGTCATTCTACTCTTCAATTTTTTTGTTATATGCCAGACTATAATATAGTAGAGGTTCTATTGCTAACCTGGAAAGAAGATGGTGACAGAGGGCAACCTTGTCTGGTACCTCTCGTTATATAATTTATTACACTTTGACTACACTCTCAGTGACACCGTACTGCCTCTATGCTCTAACTCGGATATGGTTTTGTACCCATACTCTCATCACTGAAAGCTCTACATCCACGATAACGGAGCAGAGGACTGGCGAATCGCCATGACAATGGAACGAGTGACTCTGATCGCCCTGGAGCTGTTTGTAGCGGTGGTGCATCCGTTCCCGGTGGGTCTCCCATTGTCATGGCAAGCCATGTCCCCCACGCTGTCAGAGACGGAGCTGGAGATTGTGCTGGCTCTGCCCATGTTCCTGCGACTCTACCTCCTGGGTCGTGCCTTGATGCTGCACAGCCGACTCTACACAGACACGGCCTCGCGCAGCATTGGCGCCCTCAACAAGGTCAGGGGTCAACATTGGTCACCATGCAAGTGGTGCAACCTCTCCCTCAAATCTTAGTTACTTGCTTTAATGGACTTGTACACACTCAGTTTGTACATTAGCCAAAATGGATTTGACTTGAAGTTCAGTAGCAAGTACCACGATACGATGCTAAAGCTGCCCATTGGATTCCACAACACTTCCAGCAGCTACTCACCCCATTGCTAGGTGTTGCATTTTCATGGAATCCAATGGTCTGCTTTAGCATTGGCTCGCTGAGCATGCTAACAAAAAAGGCAATTTAATAACAACCAGAAGTATTTAAATCTTCTCGATATGTGATAATTAGAAGTAAAGCTACACCTTCCATCCTTGGATTGAGATACTGTACGTTTTCAAGCCATATCCCAAATTCCACTTGAATGAGAAGATACTTACTACTGATGTCGAGATTTTGTAGGCACAAAAATGTTTACACAACCATTGTGCAGTATCTCCACAATGCTTTTGTAATTATTTTACTTTTTTTTGTACAACTTGAGTTTGTTGGGGACACTACTATGACAGTGACACTACATTCTGCTTTGTCCCGCAACCCGCCTCCCTCTCCCACTCTCCTGAGTCTCTACCAAATCCTCCCACTGTAATTCCTTCCCTTGTTATTACTTTTTAAACTCTGATCAAACTGATGACCTTGAACTTCCCGCTTGGCTTTGCAAACCTCTCCATTCTTACTGTGGATATGAATATTATTATTACTTGTATCCAGATCCACTTCAACAGCCGTTTTGTGGTCAAAGCACTGATGACCATCTACCCTGGCACTGTGTTGATGATCTTCAGCGTCTCTCTGTGGCTCATCGCTGCATGGGGCCTTCATGTCTGTGAGAGGTGAGTGACTAACATGGAACCTGAACCGGCTGCATGCGTGCGTGTGCCATCGTGCATAAATGTATTTTGTCCCCCCACACCAAACACGATCAGGACACACAGGTTAAAATATCAAAACAAACTCTGAACCGATTATATTAATTGGGGGACCGGTCGAAAAAGCATTAAACATGTATGGCAATTTAGCTAGCTAGCTTGCACTTGCTAGCTAATTTGTCCTATTTAGCTAGTTGCTGTTGCTAGCTAATTTGTCCTGGGATATAAACATTGAGTTGTTATTTTACCGGAAATGCATACTCCGGCAATTAATTCACACATAAAACGGTCAACCAAATCATTTCTAGTTCTCTCTCCTCCTTCCAGGCTTTTTCGCCACTGACCTCGTTCATCTTTCAGTCACCCACGTGGGTATAACCAATGAGGAGATGGCACGTGGGTACCTGCTTCTATAAACCAATGAGGGGATGGGAGAGGCAGGACTTGCAGCTCGATCTGCGTCAGAAATAGAACTTGCTTATATTTTAGCCCTTGGCAATGCAGACACTCGTTGGAACGCACGCAGGCAGTGTGGGTGCAATAATTGAATAACATAGATTTCTACATTTATTTTGCAACGCTAGCGGTGTAGTCAGCCTGTAAGAAGGGAAATGAGGAGATTGAGGAGGAGTGAAATATGCAATAGACTTTTCCCGGGTCTATTGGTTGCAAGTTCGAATCCCCGAGCTGACAAGGTACAAATATGTCGTTCTGCCCCTGAACAGGCAGTTAACCCACTGTTCCTAGGCCGTCATTGAAAATAAGAATTTGTTCTTAACTGACTTGCCTAGTAAAATAAAGGTAATTTTTATTTATTTTTTTAATTAAAAGAAGTTGGGATTGAGAGAATGATGAACGAAGCAGAGAGCTTCTTGATGAAAACCTGCTCCAGAGCGCTCAGGAACTCAGACCTGGGTGAAGGTTCACATTCCAACAGGACAATGACACTAAGCACACAGCCAAGACAACGCAGTTGTGGCTTCGGAACAAGTCTCTGAATGTCCCTGAGTGGCCCAGCCAGAGCCCAGAATTGAACTAGATCGAACATCTCTGGAGAGACCTGAAAATAGCTACGCTGCGATGCTCCCCATCCAAGCTGAAAAGTTTGAGAAGATCTTGTAGCTTGTAGCATCATACCCAAGAAGACTCGAGGCTAAATTGCAGCCAAATGTGCTTCAACAAAGTACTGAGTAAACGGTCTGAAAACAAATGTAAATGTGATATTTCATATTTTTTTTTAAATACAGTGGGGCAAAAAAGTATTTAGTCAGCCACGAATTGTGCAAGTTCTCCCACCTAAAAAGATGAGAGGGGCCTGTAATTTTCATCATAGGTACACTTCAACTATGACAGACAAAATGAGAGAGCAATCCAGATAATAATTTTTTATGAATTTATTTGCAAATTATGGTGGAAAACAAGTATTTGGTCAATAACAAAAGTTTATCTCAATACTTTGTTATATACCCTTTGTTGGCAATGACAGAGGTCAAACGTTTTCTGTAAGTCTTCACAAGGTTTTCACACACTGTTGCTGGTATTTTGGCCCATTCCTCCATGCAGATCTCCTCTAGAGCAGTGATGTTTTGGGGCTGTTACTGGGCAACACGGACTTTCAACTCCCTCCAAAGATTTTCTATGGGTTTGAGATCTGGAGACTGGCAAGGCCACTCCAGGACCTTGAAATGCTTCTTACGAAGCCACTCCTTCGTTGCCCAGGCAGTGTGTTTGGGATCATTGTCATGCTGAAAGACCCAGCCATGTTTCATCTACAATGCCCTTGCTGATGGAAGGAGGTTTTCACTCAAAATCTCACGATGCATGGCCCCATTCATTCTTTCCTTTACACGGATCAGTCGTCCTGGTCCCTTTGCAGAAAAACAGCCCCAAAGCATGATGTTTCCACCCCCATGCTTCACAGTAGGTATGGTGTTCTTTGGATGCAACTCAGCATTCTTTGTCCTCCAAATACAACGAGTTGAGTTTTTACCAAAAAGTTATATTTTGGTTTCATCTGACCATATGACATTCTGCCAATCTTCTTCTGGATCATCCAAATGCTCTCTAGCAAACTTCAGATGGGCCTGGACATGTGCTGGCTTAAGCAGGGGGGACACGTCTGGCACTGCAGGGTTTGAGTCCCTGGCGGCGTAGTGTGTTACTGATGGTAGGCTTTGTACTTTGGTCCCAGCTCTCGGCAGGTCATTCACTAGGTCCCCCCATGTGGTTCTGGGATTTTTGCTCACCGTTCTTGTGAACATTTTGACCCCACGGGGTGAGATCTTGCGTGGAGCCCCAGATCGAGGGAGATTATCAGTGATCTTGTATGTCTTCCATTTCCTAATAATTGCTCCCACAGTTGATTTCTTCAAACCAAGCTGCTTACCTATTGCAGATTCAGTCTTCCCAGCCTGGTGCAGGTCTACAATTTTGGTGTCCTTTGACAGCTCTTTGGTCTTGGCCATAGTGAAGTTTTAGTGTGACTGTTTGAGGTTGTAGACAGGTGTCTTTTATATTGATAAAAAGTTCAAACAGGTGCCATTAATACAGGTAACGAGTGGAGGACAGAGGAGCCTCTTAAAGAAGAAGTTACAGGTCTGTGAGAGCCAGAAATCTTGCTTGTTTGTAGGTAACCAAATACTTATTTTCCACCATAATTTGCAAATAAATCGACTAAAAATCCTACAATGTGATTTTCTGGATTTTTTTATTCTCTTTTTGTCTGTCATAGTTTAAGTGTACCTATGATGAAAATTACAGGCCTCTCATCTTTTTAAGTGGGAGAACTTGCACAATTGGTGGCTGACTAAATACTTCCCCCCCACATTTGCAAACATTTCTAAAAAATAGTTTTTGCTTTGTTATTATGGGATATTGTGTGTAGATTGATGTGGGGAAATAAAACAAATTAATTTTAGAATAAGGCTGTAACGTAACAAAATTAGGAAAAAGTCAAGGGGTCTGAATACTCTCCAAATGCACTGTATAGCCTAGTAAGCAACTAACTCTAAAACACTGAGAAATGTCTCATTTTCATGAATTAGAAATTACATGACCCTCCCCTGGACTAGATTAAATACTAAACCCTCCCCTTGACCAAAATTGAAAAAGCATGACCCTCCAGCTACCATTCCTTAAATTTCGATCCATCCTTACTAACTATTGTTTGTTTGTTTTTTGATTTGGACATTCTTGAAAACGAGATGGTGCATCTCAAGAGATTTCATCCTGATAAATTTCTAATAAATAAATACATTTGCTGGCACAGAAAGAACAGAAAGAAAAGAAAAGGGATAGCAAACTATTTATTGACTAAATTCCTCTTGCACTACACTATATCTGACTGGGTAAAGAACTTTATTCTTCTTTTATTCTTCTTGAGTTAAAGCTGCAATATGTAACTTTTTGGGCAACCCGAACAAATTCATATAGAAATGTAAGTTATAGATCTGTCATGATCATTGTAAGCAAGTCTAAGAAGCCGTAGATCTGTTCTATGTGCACTATTTATTTTGGTTTTGTACACCAGCTTCAAATGGCTGAAAATACAATATTTGTGGTTATGGAAAATATATTTCACAAAGGCCATCAAATCAAAGTTGTTTTTGACAAAAATGAAAACATGTTAGTTTGTCACTTTCACGAGGTTGGAGTAATAACATGTTCAACTACTTAAGACATTGGCTTGATTCTAGGTTGTGCCTTTAGATGTAGAGAAAATGGAATAAGAGTCACATCTGGAGGCAACCAGTCACGGCTCATCACCTGCCCAATACTATCCCTACGGTGAAGCATGGTGGTGGCAGCATCATGCTGTGGTGATGTTTTCAGTGGCAGGGATTGGGAGACTAGTCAGGATCGAAGGGAAAGATGAACGGAGCAAAGTACAGTGATCCTTGATGAAATCCTGCTCCAGAGTGCTCAGGACCTCAGACTTGGGCGAAGGTTCCCCTTCCAACAGGACAACGACACTAAGCACACAGCCAAGACAATGTCCTTGAGTGGCCCAGCCAGAGCCCAGACTTGAACCCGATCTAACATCTCTGGAGAGACCTGAAAATAGCTGTGCAGCTGTGCACCTTCCAACCGGACAGAGCTTGAGAGGATCTGCAGAGAACAATAGGAGAAGCTCCTCAAATACAGGTGCGCCAAGCTTGTAGCGTCATATCCAAGAAGACTCGAGGCTGTCATTTCTGCCAAAGGTAATTCAACAAAGTACTGAGTAAATGAATACATACAGTTGAAGTCAGAAGTTTACATACACTTAGGTTGGAGTCATTAAAAATCGTATTTCAACCACGCCACAAATATCTTGTTCCACCATAATTTGCAAATAAATTCATTAAAAATCCTACAATGTGATTTTCTGGATTTTTTTTCTCATTTTGTCTGTCATAGTTGAAGTGTACCTATGATGAAAATTACAGGCCTCTCTCATCTTTTTAAGTGAGAGAACTTGCACAATTGGTGGCTGACTAAATACTTTTTTGCCCCACTGTATATGACTTGGACCAACCTGTACTGTGACTAATATCAGATGGGCCCATCATAAGTTCAGTCAGTCATATCAAAAATACAGTCAAATATCACACTCCTAGACAGAAACAAGTTTTTTGTTAAATGTTAATATGGTAAGAGTGGACAAGACAGAGGAAAAGCTGAACCATCATCCCTCCCTTGTCCTCTAGACACCACAACTATAAGGACCTGAGCAGTAACTACATGGAGGCCCTGTGGATGGTCTCGGTCACCTTCTTGTCCATTGGTTATGGGGATGTTGTTCCCCACACCTACTGTGGCCGCAGCATCTGTCTACTCACTGGGATCATGGTAAGCAGCTTCGGCGAAATAGGAAAGGCAATCGCACAGCTGAGTTGGCTTGTTGCCGGTGCCTTGGAATAATTTGATGAAATCTTTAAAAGAGAAGATGGTGGGAATCATTGTAATTGTGGTCATTAGCATACTGTGTTATTTTCCTTAAAGACCCAATGCAGCCATTTTTATCTCAATATCAAATCATTTCTGGTTAACAATAAAGTACCCTACTGTGATTGTTCTCAATTAAAATAGTGAAAAATTAACAAAAATGACTTCTTAGCAAGACCAATATCCCAAGCAAGAATTTTGCTAGGACTGTCTGGCAGTAGTCTGAGTGGGGAGGGGAAAACTGAAAACTAGCTGTTATTGGTTTGGAAATCTCTTTCTTATTGGTCTATTAACTCATTTACCGCCTGGTGGTGTCACCGGGTAGGCCAAAACTCCATCCCACCAAAACAGGCTAATATTTCAGGTGGTCTTTTCAAATAGCTCCTACACTAAAAGGGCATTATCATAATTTTCACAATTTCATAGTTCTATTCCAACTCCTAGTGTGGAAATAAAACAGGAACATCTAGATTTTGATTTCGCTGGGCCTTTAACCTTTTTTGTTTTGTTTATTTCTCTCTCTGTCATACACACACAAGGGGGCTGGTTGCACAGTGCTGGTGGTTGCCGTGGTTGCCAGGAAACTGGAGCTGACCAGGGCAGAGAAACACGTCCACAACTTCATGATGGATTCCCACTTTACAAAAGGGGTAAAACTCACCTGACTTAATTAACATGTGAATGTATTCAATAGTGGTCTTTGGAACCTTGACTTAACATATGTGAGACATTCAACGTTGACCTGTAAAGTTGTATGAATCATGGACTGTCTCACAAATGGCAACCTATTCCCTATATAGTGCACCGGTAAAAGGGTGCCATTTGGGATGCACACATTGAAAACTGAGTGTTGGATAAGGAAGCAATTGTTCTCTTCCAGATAAAAATTGCTGCAGCAAATGTACTGAGAGAGACCTGGATGATCTACAAACACACCAAGCTGGCCAGGGAGAGGGACCACTGCAGAGTGCGCATGCACCAGAGGAAGCTGCTGCTGGCAATCCACCGGTAAAGCACCATTCAAAACACACTTCCCCAAGTAACCCACCAATCAGCTTAGATATTCCCCTCTGAAAAGCCAATGAGGTTACACTTTACACCACATGCACAGGGGTGTCAGAACTCTAGAACTTGTGAAAGCCTCGACTGTAATACAGAAATGGTCATTCTCTGTTTATCATGAATTATATTTTCAATTTGTTTTACCTGTCCTGTGATTATGTCTGAAAGTTAGAAATCTTCTTCCTCTGTGTTCACCCCAGGCTGCGTGATGTGAAGATGGAAAGGAGGAAATTGGCTGACCAGGCCAACACGCTGGTGGATCTCTGCAAGGTGAGAGACAGGCACGGTTACCCATTAGGTTCACCCACTACTGTTGCAACAACCAAATATGACCAATATTCTAGAGGCCACTACTAGCCTGGACCCAGATCTGTTTGTGCTATCATGTCAACTCCCTGTCATGCCAAATGAGTGATGAGGAGTTGACATGGTAGCACAAACAGATCTGAGTCCAGGCTAGGCCACTACTGTTGCAACAACCAAATATGACCAATATTCTAGAGAAGGGAGCAATCGACAATCTTCTAAACATTATCACATTCTCAGACCACTCTGCACCTTTTCCCCCATGTAGATGCAGAATCTGATGTATGACGTGCTGTCAGAGGTGAGTGGATGCCGAGGGGACCTGGAAAAACACACAAACAGTCTGCAGCAGAATGTGGAGGAGCTGAGAGAAGGCTTTAGGACCCTAATGCCCCTCCTCTCTAGCACCCTCGCCACACAAAATGCTTCCATCCGCCACCTGCTCAGGGAGAGAGAGGAGCAGGCAGTGACATGGAGCATGGCAGGACAGGATAGGTAAGATGGCAAGAGGTATGCAATGTGTATTGTTACAGGGAAAGGTAGAAAGAAATTGATGGGCAAAAGTTGGGACGAGGATCTTCAAAAGATACTTTATAGGAATAACTGTTCAAAGTGTACGTAAAGAATGTGTCAAAGCAATAAGGGATGGATTATATTTTTATTTGAATTACGATGAGCCAACATCCAGACTATATGCAGTACTGATAAGTGACCCATACTGGCCCAAAAAAAACCTTGGTGATACTAGTCTTGATTTTAACATTCTCTGAATTAAACAAAAAATGTGTTGTTAGCCAGCATGTGCACTGAATGTTCTGCGCGTCGTAACTAATGTATTGTCATGATAGTATGTGGTGTACAGTATAAAACCATGTCCAGTAATAACCAAATCTGTTTTACTGAATTGTATAATTTACAGTAAACATTAATAAAGTTACATCTTTCTTGTCACGAGTCAGTTAATTACATATGGCTCCTTATGTATTTTCTTGAAAAAACAAACACTCGCTTTACTGTAACAGGCTATGAACACATGCCAGTGGTCGAGTTCCTGCCCAACTACATGCGCAGGTGTTGCGTGCCACGTCGTACAATTGGGAATCAGATTGCTTAATCATGTGTTCAGCAGATATCTTAAATACGGATCCCGGCGTTGTAATTTCTGGCATACGTCTGCAATGAAGTCAGGCAACTGTGCTATAGAACAGTGTTTCCATGCCATCATAGGCAAATATGGAAAAGGGAACAAAAGTTCAAACCACCCCAATTCTTTAGCCAAAACAATATTTTATTAAGAGACTGGTTGGAGGGTTGAGTTACAGCAACAAAGTGGACTATCACAGAGTACTCCCATCTGGCGTCCAGACGTCATGGGCACTTCTAGATCGATCCGCTGTTTCTTGGATGCAGGGACTGCTGTGTCAAGGCTGGAGTCGCTGAAATCAACCTGTCCAACCCCTCCCTTACATCTCTACCAGGGCATCGGGAGTACAACTAATGCTGCTTCCTCCTGAATGAGCACCCTGATGGAAAGAGAAAAGGACAGTCAGGCCACAGACAATGGGGCCATTACCACTACAATCTGAATGACTAGAGAGTAGCGGGACAGTGTTCATTCATTTGGTTGCATATTTACAGCATCTAGTGCTAAACAGTCTACATGGCACGAAAGCATTCACTGCCAAAACAATAATTTAAGATCTGCTAAAGCAATGTTGGAATCCAGTGTACTGCAACACCTAAATAATAAGTAGCACCATAGCATAACTTGCATCTTGTTCTCAGCCTTCGAAAGGAGAGAGCCAGTGGTCTAGCCCTACCCTTCTGCAAACTGAGATGTATCATCTGGCACTGGAATGAGACAGTACAACCATTGGGGTGGCAGTCCAGTCACTTGACAGTGCAGTTAGGTCATTTGATAAAGATATGAGCCATTAACATCTACAGTGAATGTGACAAGTCTGAATTAATCTGTGCCAATATCATCCAGTCAAATTACTATTCATTAACATAGGGTAGCGTAGTGGTGTGTTGGACTAGTAACCGAAAGGTTGCAAGTTCGAATCCCCGAGCTGACAAGGTACAAATCTGTCGTTCTGCCCCTGAACAGGCAGTTAACCCATTGTTCCTAGGCCGTCATTGAAAATAAGAATTTGTTCTTAACTGACTTGCCTAGTAAAATAAAGGTACAATTAAAAATTTAATAGGACCAACTACATCAATAAATATTGACATGCTGTACTTAACTGTTACTACTGTGAGTTTTTCCACAGATATTAAATTAGAGACTATCCACTCTCCAACATGAGTTGGAAAACCCAGGGGGAGACAGAATGCTGAGACTACTGACCCTCTGTGAGACGTGCTTTGCCGCCAGTGGGCTGACATAGAACTGTGGAGCAACCCACACACAGCACAACCGTCTGGGCGTGGCTGAACACAGTTGTGATCTTGTAGCATCCTGAGGGAAACAGAAAAATACAAAATATTAAACACACAATCTGAAGACCAACATCATTAGTGTCTGGGGGTGTATTCATAGTGTACATAGCAGCAAAGAAACTGAAACGAGTGTTTCTTATTGGACAAATACTAATAGGCCCCTCCCCATTTGCTTCCTAATGAATACAATGTTGTAAGTACTGAATCATTTAGCTACTGCATTCAGATAGACAAGGTGGCCCCTTCAAACATGAGTCCAATGAAGGAAAGAGCTGGATCTACCTGGGCACTTAACATCCATAAAATAGGAGTTAGGGCTCTGGACGAGACGCTTCTTCTTGTGGCTCCTCTTCTCCTCCTCAGGGGATGGGTGCAACAAGTCTTTTGCGAGCTGCAGAAGAGTGGACAAAAGACAGCTTAAAACGTTATTTAGCTTGATTAGTTAGGACTACTGTTTACAAGTGACAGACCGTGCATTTAACATTTGTCAATAGCAGACCCCCCTATCCAGAGAAAGCTACATCGCGGTATCAGCCAATAGTTATGTCAGATACACAACCCACAATGGGTGTTGGCTCACAGCCAGTTGAATTACATTGAAATCGAATCACATATCAACCACTCAAGCTTTGTTGAAATTGACATCAAAATAGGAAAATTGCTGCGAGTGATACTGCCAAGGAACTGTAATGAATTTGCGATCCAAAACCTTATAGCTACCACAACTCTTGCTCACTGGATTACGTAAAGTCAACGCTGACCCTTGTTCCGAGGCAAAATAATAACATGTTCACTTGGGATTTGAGCAGTAACTGGCACTACATAAATCTACTAGTACACACGTCAACTGTATGTTTAACAGCGACCGCTGTTGCGCGTATATATTTAGACAATGTTCCATTTTCAGGTGACTCTTTCTCCATGTTTGCGATATGCAGGCCGCCATCTTGTATCACAATGCGCGAGTATGTGAATGATTGTAATAGCAACACCTCGGCACTGAATAGGCCGACAGAGCTAAAACACACAACAGTCAGTACTCGCATTATTATGCATTACTGACTCCAGTATTGGCATCTAAAGCCCCATATGAACGGTTAAATTCGCAATTATGTCAGGCTCCAGTACTCACTGGCATGTTGGCGAGGAAATAGCCGCTGCCGGAAAGGAGGCATTGCCGGAAACAGGGGGTTCATATTGAAACTCATTTTGTGCACCGGCAGGAAGTGAGTGAATTAGAGGAGGTTGGTGGACATATTTGTAAGGTCAAAACACGTAAACTGTGTTCGAATACTCATACTAACCGTACTATTTCGGACGTGAATTGAGTATCTAGTATAGTTATCGATCATAGTATGGATATAGTTAGTATGCCAAAAGTTCCAGGATGTCATACGTAATTCGCAAAAATACGAAGTATACACGAGGTAGACACTATTTCCGTACTTTTAAGGCCCATAAGACAATTCTTCAGAAATGGGCGTGGCTTCACAACGTTTTCAGAGTTTAAGAAAATGGCAGAAAATATGCAGCTGAAGTCCAACGAGAGTGGATACAAATTGATTTCTTAAACTAGTTATGACAAATGTTAAGAAAATGTTAAGCAATGTAATAAAATAACTCCATTCCCTCAGGTGTTGCTATGTTATTCAGGAACATGTCAAGACCTGACCCTCAGAGCCTACCTTCTATTGACCCTGTTGACTCATCAGTAGGAAAGATTTGTTTCTCTTTTGGTCCATTCAACAACAGAGCGATACGATCCTTGTTTCAGCAGGATGTTGTATCTATACCTTATGTCATGCCTTATTGGAATGGATTTATTGATAATATCTGTTGGAAAAAAGTTTGGATGTTGCCACAAACATACCTACTTGTTAACAAAATTAAGGAAATTTCCTTTAAAATTATTCATAAATAATATCCTGCCAACCACTATATGAAGAAGTTTAAGGAAAACATCAACTCAAATTGCTCCTTTTGTAATGACCACCCAGAAACAGTTGTGCATCTTTTTTGGCATTGTATGCATGTAAGAAAACTGTGGCAAGACATCAGTAGGTTTATAATTGAACACATTTATGAAGATTTTACACTATTGTGGAGAGATGTACTGTTTGGATTCTTTACATACAATAGAAATAAGCGGAATCATTTTTATGTAATTAATTTCATTATTCTTTAGGCCAAATTTCATATACACAAATGTAAATTTACAAACAGAAAACCACATTTTCGTACCCTACAAAAAGAAATTGAACTGTATTTTAAGACGGTTAAATGCTCTACTAACAAAAAAGCTGTTAGAATTGTAAGTATATGCTTGTCCCTTAAGGTCCTTGTGTAATTGTAATGTGATATTGTACCCCCTAGCTCGATTGTCTATTATTTGTAATCTATGTATGCTTGTGTTCCCTCATGTGCTTTATGTATTGATTTGTTGTTAATAATAAATAAAATAAATAAAAAATAAAAATAAATAAAAAAAAGTAATAAAATAACTCTTCAAATAGGTTACGTTACGTGTTAGCGACGCTATCCTTACGCACTAGCGTCACAGCAGTATGTACTAGTTACCTAAATAATAAAAAATATACATTTATTTAACTAGGCAAGTCAGTTAAGAACAAATTCTTAGTTACAATGACAGCGTACTGGAGAACAGTGGTTTAGCTGCCTTGTTCAGGGGTGAAATAACATTTTTACCATGACAGGGCGGGGATTTGATCCAGCAAACTTTCAGTTGCTGTCCCAATGCGCTAACCACTAGACTGCCCGCCGCCCCTAATGTTAGTTGGCTACTAATACATCCAACTTGCCAGGCAGTATATTAACTATCTGCTATCTAACTAACTACCCAACTTTTATTGACTTGATTATTCACATCATGCTTAGCTAAGTGGTATGTATAGTTGTTTTGATTTTCAATGGAGTTAATGGCACTCTAGTCTGAGTGCCAGAGCGCCGAATAACTGATGAATTTACCAACGCTCAACACCAGTTGAATATGGCTGGTCAGTAAACGGAATATATGGTCAGTAAACCTTGGCATAAAAAAGCTTAATTAAATTGTTGCCAGCAGCACAGCTAATGTCACCAACGCTCTGGATAACATGAAAACAGCCTGACCACCTATGCCTAGGGCAGGAAAAATGGTCAGAGTGAGGTGTTCTCTCAATTGTGTCTGGAAGTAGCTAACCAACGTTAGCCAGTTAGCTTGAGTGCTTGACTGCCGTTGAACGCTCGGATCAACCATACTTATTGGCCAAAGCGTCCAGTGTGCTATCTGAATTTATGAACCGACAATCTGACAAAGCTATGGGTTTACGGACGTCCAAAGTGCACTCTGACACTCCAGATTGAATTTAATAACACACTCAAAGTCGTAAATTGCCTAGCTAGTAATTTGTTATGCTAACAAGCTAGCAAGAGGTTGCATAGCAACAGCATCAACTTCCGGTAGACAGGCTAGTATGCTCAACTGAAATTATACCGTTCGTTTAGAAAACTAAAATGAACTAATATCATGTAGTATACAGTATGTTAGCATGGGTTTTTGAACACCGCTATAGATTGATTGACAGATTGCACCCGTATTCAATTAAGGTAGATATTTAGCCAACAGGTGTATTGTCTTTTATCAGATTTCTCTAGAGATGTCATATCCCCAGTCGCATGGATTACAGAACACATCACAATCCAATAATGATGTGAGCAGAGACATATACAGTGTATAGAGAGAGTTAGGCCAGGTTTTAGGATGGCTAGCGCCCATATACTGTAGTACTAATTCAAAAAAGTTCTGGGACACTGTAAAGTCCATGGAGAATAAGAGCACCTCCTCCCAGCTGCCCACTGCTCTGAGGCTAGGAAACACTGTCACCAGTGTTTCTCTACGGCTGGCCATGCTTTCCACATGGCTACCCCTACCCCGGTCAACTGCCAGGCACCCTCAACAGCAACCCGCCAAAGCCCCCACCATTTTTCCTTCACCCAAATCCAGATAGCTGATGTTCTGAAAGAGCTGCAAAATCTGGACCCCTACAAAACAGCCGGGCTAGACAATCTGGATCCTCTCTTTCTAAAATTATCTGCCAAAATTGTTGCAACCCCTATTACTAGCCTGTTCAACCTCTCTTTCGTATTGTCTGAGATTCCCAAAGATTGGAAAGCTGCCGCGGTCATCCCCCTCTTCAAAGGGGGTGACATTCTAGACCCAAACTGCTACAGACCTATATCTATCCTACCCTGTCTTTCTAAGGTCTTCGAAAGCCAAGTTAACAAACAGATTACTGACCATTTAGAATCCCACCATACCTTCTCCGCTAAGCAATCTGGTTTCAGACCTGGTCATGGTGCACCTAAGCAATCTGGTTTCAGACCTGGTCATGGTGCACCTCAGCCACGCTCAAGGTTCTAAACGACATGATAACCGCCATCGATAAGAGACATTACTGTGCAACCGTATTCATCGACCTGGCCAAGGCTTTCGGCTGTCAATCATAACATTCTTATTGGCAGACTCGACAGCCTTGGTTTCTCAAATGATTGCCTCGCCTGGTTTACCAACTACTTCTCTGATAGAGTTCATTGTGTCAAATCGGAGGGCCTGTTGTCTGGACCTCTGACAGTCTCTATGGGTGTGCCACAGGGTTAAATTCTTTGGTTGACTTTATTTTCTGTATGCATCAATGATGTTGCTCTTGCTGCTGGTGATTCTCTGATCCACCTCTACGCAGACGACACCATTCTGTATACTTCTGGCCCCGCCTTGGACACTGTGTTAACCAACCTCCAGACGAGCTTCAATGCCATACAACTCTCCTTCCGTGGCCTCCAACTGCTCTTAAACGCAAGTAAAACTAAATGCATGCTATTCAATCGATGACTGCCTGCACCTGCTCGCCCGTCCAGCATCACTACTCTGGACGGCTCTGACTTAGAATACGTGGACAACTACAAATACCTGGGTGTCTGGTTAGACTGTAAACTCTCCTTCCAGACTCACATTAAGCATCTCCAATCCAAAATTAAATCTAGAATCGGCTTCCTATATCACAGCAAAGCATCCTTCACTCATGCTGCCAAACATACCCTTGTAAAACTGACCATCCTACCAATCCTCGACTTCGGTGATGTCATCTATAAAATAGCCTCCAACACTCTACTCAACGAACTGGATGCAGTCTATCACAATGCCGTCCGTTTTGTCACCAAAGCCCCATACACTACCCACCATTGCGACCTGTACGCTCTCGTTGGTTGGCCCTCGCTTCATACTCATCGCCAAACCCACTGGTTACAGGTTATCTACAAGTCTCTGCTAGGTAAAGCCCCGCCTTATCTCAGCTCACTGGTCACCGTAGCAGCACCCACTCGTAGCACGCGCTTCAGCAGGTATATCTCACTGGTCACCCCCAAAACCAACTCCTCCTTTGGTCGTCTTTCCTTCCAGTTCTCTGCTGCCCATGACTGGAACGAATTGCAAAAATCTCTGAAGCTGGAGACTCACATCTCCCTCACTAGCTTTAAGCACCAGCTGTCAGAGCAGCTTACAGATCACTGCACCTGTACATAGCCCATCTGTAAACAGCCCATCTGGAATTTATTTATTTATTTTGCTCCTTTGCACCCCAGTATCTCTACCTGCACATTCATCTTCTGCCGATCTACCATTCCAGTGTTTAATTGCTATATTGTAATTACTTTGCCACCATGGCCTATTTATTTCCTTAACTTACCTCATTTGCACTCACTGTATATAGACTTTTTATTTTCTACTGTATTATTGACTGTATGTTTTGTTTATTCCATGTGTAACTCTGTGTTGTTGTATGTGTCGAATTGCTACGCTTTATCTTGGCCAGGTCGCAGTTGCAAATGAGAACTTGTTCTCAACTAGCCTACCTGGTTAAATAAAGGTGAAATAAATAAATATACAACTTTATTCTTGAAATGTTGGTGATGTAACAATAGAGTGCTGCCGACAGTTCCCTATGAAATGAACCGCTGTAAACAAGCAAAAAAGAGCAGTGAATTTAATTCATTGATTTATATCCAAGTCTTTACTGTGTTGTAGTGTCAACAAATTGTATATCTGACATCTTCATATGTTTAGAAAACTATCAGATATAAACAGCACAACTCGGAAGCGTTAATTATCACTTAGCAATGGCTATGCGCCTAACTCTTTATATACACTCAGTGGCCAGTTTATTAGGTACACAAAAATGGTTTGCTCCTATAGACAGTGAGCCATGTTATATAAAGCAGCCAGACAGACATTGAGGCATTCAGATACTGTTCGACTGAATGTTAGATTGGGCGAAACGAGTGACCTAAGCGACTTTGAGCATGGTATGATAGTTGTTGCTGGGCGCGCCGGTTCCAGCATCTGAGAAACGTCCACTCTCCTGAGCTTTTCATCCACAACAGTGTCTAGGGTTTACCGAGAATGGCGTGACAAATAAAAAACATCCAGTCAGCGTCAGTCCTATGGGCGAAACTACTCATTGATGAGAGGTCGAAGGAGAATGGTAAGAATCATGCAGGCTACCAGGCGGGCCACAAACAGGCAAATAATGGCGGATGGGCTATTGTAGCAGATGACCACACTGGGTTCAACTCCTATCACCTAAAAACAAGATGTGGCTCCAGTGGGCATGCAATCACCAACACTGGACAATTGAGCAGTGGAAAAGCATCGCCTGGTCCGACAAATCATGATTCCTGGAGCAGCATGCTGATGGCAGAGTCAGAATTTGGCGTAAGCAGCATGAATCCATGGCCCCATCCTGCCTGGTGTCAACGGTACAGGCTGGTGGCGGTGGTGTAATGGTGTGTGGAATGGTTTGAGCAATGTTTCCATGCCACGAAGAATGCAGGCTGTTCTGGAGACCCACTAGATGGGTGTACCTAATAAACTTTCCACTGAGAGTACATGGCTCTGATTGTGAGTGATCATACATCACAATGAGTGATTGTGACACTGATTGTTCTGTGTTCATCCCTAAATATGAAAATGTATTAAAACGGCAAATCTATGTGGTGGAACACTTTGCATTTCCGTCTTCTGTAATCTCTTTCTACATCTATCCAATATATCAACATATGAGGCATTTCTGAAATCCTCAAGATGTTTCCTAATCACACAAAAATGACAAATGTTGATGATATATTCACAGAAGGCATTATACAACCATTTGTGTATGTAGCCGATGCGAAATGGCTAGCTAGTTAGCGGTGGTGCACGCTGGTAGTGGTTCCCCTTGCTCTGCAAGGACCGCGGATTTTGTGGAGCGATGGGTAACGATGCTTCGAGGCTGACTGTTGATGTGTGCAGAGCGTCCCTGGTTCGCGCCCAGGTTGGGGCGAGGGGACAGACGTAAAGTCTGTACACTAAGCCAAAACCATATTTTCATTTGGTGTTTGGTAAACCGGGATAGCAGGTTAGATAAACACTTTGTTGGCCGACATTCTGCATATGATCAAATCGATGAAACGGCTAAATATCTACCTTAATTGAATACGGGTGTAATCTGTCAATCAATCAATGACAATTGTATTGACACTTTGTTGGCCGACATTCTGCATAAATTCAAATCGATGAAACGTTTCAATATAATACATCTCAATACAGTGTTCTGTTCCTAAAACTAGAATCTGTCAATACAGTGTTCTGTTCCTAAAACTAGAATCTAAATCCCACTCCAATTCGCATACCGCCCCAAGAGATACACAAATGAAGCAATATCAATCGCGCTCTACACTGCCCTTTCCCACCTGTACAAAAGAAACACCTAAATGAGAATGCTGTTGACGACAGCTCAGCGTTCATCACCATAGTGCCCACAAAGCTCATCACTAAGCTAAGGACCCTGGGTCTAAACACCTCCCTCTGCAACTGGATCCTGGACTTCCTGACAGGCCGCCCCCAGGAGGTAAGGGTAGGCAACCTGCCCAGGGACTGCGGTTGAAAATGAGCCGGCTGGCTAAAACCTGCACTTTTACTGAAATGTTGATTAATGTGCACTGTCCCTGTAAAAATAAAATCAACTCAACAACACATCTGCCACGCTGATCCTCAACACTGGGGCCTCTCAGGGGTGTGTGCTTAGTCCCCTCCTGTACTCCCTGTTCACCCACAGCTGCGTAGCCAAGCACGACTCTAACACCCTCATTAAGTTTGCTAACGTCACAACAGTGGTAGGCCTGATCACTGACAACAATGAGCCTATAGGGAGGAGGTCAGAGACATGGCAGTGTGGTGCAAGGACAACAACCTCTCCCTCAATGTGTGCAAGACAAAGGAGTTGATCGTGGACCACAGGAAAAGGAGGGCCGAACAGGCCCCCATTTACATCGACCGGGCTGTAGTGGAGCGGGTCGAGAGTTTCAAGTTCCTTGGTGTCCACATCACCAACAAACTATGATGGTCCAAACACACCAAGACAGTCACGAAGAGGGCACGACAACACCTTTCCCCCTCAGGAGACTGAAAAGATTTGGCATGGGTCCCCAGATCCTCAAAAAGTTCTACCTCCGAACATAAGGCGCTACAGAGGGTAGTACGTACAGCCCAGTACATCCCTGGGGCCAAGCTTCCTGACATCCAGGACCTACAGTACCAGTCAAAAGTTTGGACACCACCACACCATCACAACTCTTCCATCTTTCACCGTGGGAAACACACATGCGGAGATCATCCGTTCACCTGCTCTGCGTCTTACAAAGACACGGCGGTTGGAACCAAAAATATCACATTTGGACTCATCAGACCAAATGACACATTTCCATAGGTCTAATGTCCATTGCTCGTGCTTCTTGGCCCAAGCAAGTCTCTACTTCATATTCGTGTCCTTTAGTAGTGGTTTCTTTGCAGCAATTCAACCATGAAGGCCTGATTCACATTGAACAGTGGATGTTGGGATGTGTCTGTTACTTGAACTCTGAAGCATTTATTTGGGCTGCAATTTCTGAGGCTGGTAACTCTAATGAACTTATCCTCTGCAGCAGAGGTAACTCTGGGTCTTCCTTTCCTGTGGCGGTCCTCATGAGATCCAGTTTCATCATAGCGCTTGATGGTTTTTGCGACTGCACTTGAAGAAACTTTAAAAGTTATTGAAAATTTCCAGATTGACTGACCTTCATGTCTTAAATGAATGATGAACTGTCATTTCTCTTTGCTTATTTGAGTTGTTCTTGCCATAATATGGACTTGGTCTTTTACCAAATAGGGCCATCTTCTTCTCAAACGCATTACGAAGGAAAGAAATTCCACAAATGTACTTTTAACAAGGCACACCTGTTAATTGAAATGCATTCCATGTGACTACCCAAGAGTGTACAAAGCTGTCATCAAAGCAAAGGGTGGCTACTTTGAAGCTATTTATGAAATATATTTAGATTTGTTTAACACTTTTTTGGTTACTACATTATTCCATATGTGTTATTTCATATTTGATGTCTGAAATGTGTTATTTCATAGTTTTGAATGAGCAGGTGTGTCCAAACTTTTGACTGGTACTGTACATACTAGGCAGTGTCAGAGGAAAGCCCCCAAAAATTGCCAAAGACTCCAGTCACCCAAGTCATAGACTGTTCTCTCAGCTACCACATGGCAAGCGGTACCGGAGCTTCAAGTCTAGGTCCAAAAGGCTCCTTAACTTCTTGGATATAGGGGGCGCTCTTTTAATTTATGGATAAAAAAACGTGCCCGTTTTAAGCGCAATATTTTGTCACTAAAAGATGCTCAACTATGCATATAATTGACAGCTTTGGAAAGAAAACACTAACGTTTCCAAAACTGCAAAGACATTATCTGTGAGTGCCACGGAACTCATGCTACAGGCGAAATCAAGATGAAACTTCAACCAGGAAATGGGCAGAATTTTTGAGGCTCTGTATTCCATTGTCTCCTTATATGGCTGTGAATGCGCCGGGAATGAGCCTGCCCTTTCTATCGTTTCTCCAAGGTGTCTGCAGCATTGTGACGTATTTGTAGGCATATCATTGGAAGATTGGCCATAAGAGACTACATTTACCAGGGGTCCGCCCGGTGTCCTTTGTCTAAATTGGTGCGTAATCTACAAGCTGCACGCAGTCATCCAGTGATTGAGAGTAGAGAGGAGGCTTTCAACGAATGATATATCATGAAGAGATATGTGAAAAACAACTTGAGGATTGATTCTAAACAACGTTTACCATGTTTCAGTCGATATTATGGAGTTAATTTTAGTTTTTTTTTTGGTAGCCAAACGTGACGCACCAAACGGAGCGATTTCTCCTAAACAAATAATCTTTCAGGAAAAACTGAGCATTTGCTATCTAACTGAGAGTCTCCTCATTGAAAACATCTGAAGTTCTTCGAAGGTAAATGATTTTATTTGAATGATTTTCTGGTTTTTGTGAAAATGTTGCCTGCTGATGCTAACGCTAAATGCTACGCTAGCTGCGCTAGCTGTTACACAAATGCTTGTTTTGCTATGGTTGAGAAACATATTTTGAAAATCTGAGATGACAGTGTTGTTAACAAAAGGCTAAGCTTGAGAGCTAGCATATTAATTTCATTTCATTTGCGATTTTCATGAATAGTTAACGTTGCGTTATGGTAATGAGCTTGAGGCTGTATTCACGATCCCGGATCCGGGATGGCTAGAATCAGCTTCTACCCCCAAGCCATAAGACTGCTGAACAATTAATCAAATGGCCACCTGGAATATTTACATTGACACTGCCCTATGGGACTCCCAATCACAGCTGGTTGTGATACAGCCTGGAATCGAACCAGAGTATGTAGTGATGCCTTAGACCACTGCGCCACTCGGAAGTCCAGTAAAGGACTTTTATTTATTTAATACATTTTAAAATAAGGCAGTAACATAACAAAATGTTGAAAAAGTCCATTAGAAATTATATTCACAGGGGGTTCTAAATGTCTGTTTGTGTGGTTTTCTGAAAGTACAGAATGAAGAGGAATTATAATTAGTAAATGTCAGGTTATAGCAATAAACAATATTACATTGACGTAACATAATAAACTGCTATTAGAATAGTAAGCCACATTGACAATATGACAGTTATACTGTAAATTAACCATGGATTTACACAGGAAACTAACTGAAACGAACTCCCACAAGGGAGCAGGGCAGAACTATACAATGCACAGCCCAATGAAGGGCCATGATGGCAACTTCAAAAGGAGTCAGTCTTAGCAGTACAAGCTATTAATTCTGACAACCCGTACAGTGGTGCTGTGAGCCGGATCTACAGTTGCGCTAAGCTCAATACTGGGGTCGCTGTTGATTAAATTTGAGAGGTGAATGTAGCACATGGGGATGTATGAAACTTACTCCTCAGCTTGAAGTGTCTCCACTTCCTCTAGCTTTTTGTGTGGCGCTTACTGGTTAAAGGGAGGTCACGTGTGCTAGGAAGGCAAAGGTCCTGTATGGGGGTTAATTCTGGTGTTAAGCACCAGAATTAAGCCTTGTAAATCTACTGATACCTCTCACGAAGTCACCTAACATCTTCCTAGCGCCATAAAATACTGTGAATTAACATCGGAAAAAAACTTGGGTCCATTGACAGTCTAAGGACGACGTGTTCACGTAACGTAGCACTGACACTTCACTTGTAAGTTTATTATGAACGACCTTAGCACCGACGCCTTCAAAACGTCTACATGTGTTAGGCGTCTCATGTTTAGTTTATTATTAAAGATCCACCGTGATCGCCTTAAATGTCTATATGTACATGATTTAGATTTTTATTTTTTTTAATTGCTAGAGTAATCTAATCAATTTCATTTGTAGATTTAGCTAAAATAGGCATATCACCTCAATACAAAAATTATTAGGCTAGTAAATTCGGAGCTCAGACTGAAATAAAAATATATAAAAACATTTTTTCAGAAACTCTGGCATCTTTCTCTAACCTGAAAATCACTGATGTCATGATTGTACCTATTTTTTCCCCCTTGATTCCCAGGTTTAACAGACACAGTCACTGTCACCATGCAATCCTTAGGCTATACATTTCTGTGGAGATGTCTTATGTTTAACAGCAGCGCTTGAAATGAGGGTGGTATGTGAGGACATAGGCCTAACCTGTGTTATAGAGAGTAGCATAAAGCATATGCTACCCCTTGTTTGCTTAGCCTTAGAAAAAACAACGGTTCAGATTTTATAAAGCGATCTAGGCTATAACAGTCATATCTGCATAGCCTACTAGCCCATCGAAGGTCTTGCTCAGCCTCAACATCACAGAAATCTGTGGATGGTTTATTAAATGCTCTGCAATTTAGAAAATTAGTGGTAGGCTATGCCTACCACAAAATACCAAGAAGATAGAATCGGTATGGGTCTATGCATAGACCAAACAGCTTAACAGATAAAAACGTATTTATTCAAGAGTCCCATTGAGTCAGGCTATTCATTTGCAGTTGCGTTCTTACGCATAACCTTAGCCTAAACGGAACTGAAAACAACCCAGCCTGTTTTGATCACAGATCATGATGAAGCCTGAACATTTCAGGCTGTTTGTCACTGATTTAGCCCACAATCGCCTACAAATTTGATACACATGAAGACCTATATTTATTTTGGATTTGACAAACAATACCCTGACTAGGATCCTGACTTTTCCCCACATCATATTTGTTACCAATTAGGCTAAATGTATTCCTATTAATAAGCTTTTGTTTTCCTAATGTTTTGCATAGGCTAGCCATTGCAATTGTTATTTTCCATCTTCTGCTTTTTATGAATAAACAGGCATCGGGTTAAAAAATTATATCATTTTGATACCCCCCCCACACACACATTAACGCCACTTACCTTTCAGATCACAAAGTCAGCTAATTTCCACTCATTCATATGCAAATACATTTGATTCATACACAGGCTTGTCTGGCTGGCATGTTTTCATTTAAAAAAATCACAGTTCATTAGTACACCCGTGTGGTTGAATACAACCATGAATAATGTTGAACTTACAAATACCATCAAGGGATATGTTACAATTTACAATAATGAACACCTTATGGCATGAAAACCAATCTGGCAATATTTTAGATTTAAATATAGAAACGTTGTTTTTTGGTACATGTGTGTCAATTTACTTTCTGAATTTTATACACTCACATGGCAATCATAGACTGAAATACTGAATTATTTTGTGTGGAATAGAGAGGCGGGTTTTTGAGGCGACATTGTGTGAGCAGTGGGAATTTGAAGAAAAACAGACAAACTTTACTCGGTGTTGTGACGGTTTGGCACAGCTGTGCTGTGACTGGGTTAGAGATGGTAGGAGATAGTGATGGAAAAGAAAGTGAAGCAAGTATGGAGCATAGTAGTACAAATAAAGGATGGAGTAAGAAAAAGAAAAAGAAAGTGGAGAGAAAGGGAGTAGGGGTTTGAAGGGGAGCGAGAGGTCTATGGAGGTAGAGAGGAGGCAGAAAAATAAGTTTGAGGAGAGAAACATATTTTCTAACACTAGAGGCAGTTCAGAGGTACAATGTGTCGAAGAAGGGCAAGATAAGACATGAGGGGGGCATGGAGGTGAGGAGGAGCATAAAGTTATTCTGAAGTTTAGGAAGGAAGGGGGAGTAGGGGCAATGAGTCTGATAAGGTTGACGGCTGTGATACGGCTGTGATAAAAGAGTTGATTGGGGATTGGGGAAGTGTTAAGAGTTTGTTGGTGTTCTGTAAGGACATGACACAGAGGGAGAAAGCTGTGAAGCAAATACACTGCAAATAGCAAATACACTAAAAAGTTCATTTGATTTATTTATTTCACCATTATTTAACCAGGTAGGCCAGTTGAGAACAAGTTCTCATTTACAACTGCGACCTGGTCAAGATAAATCAAAGCAGTGTGACACAAACAAAACAGAGTTACACATGGAATAAACAAACGTACTGTCAACAGCACAGTAAAAAAGTCTATATACAGTGTGTGCAAATGAAGTAAGATTAGGGAGGTAAGGCAATAAATAGGCCATAGTGGCGAAATAATTACAATTTAGCAATTAACCACTGGAGTGATAGATGAGCAGAAGATGAATGTGCAAGTAGAGATACCTTTTTGCAAAGGAGCAAAAAAAAAAATATGGGAATGAGGTAGTTGGGTGGGCTATTTACAGATGGGCTATGTACAGATGCAATGATCTGTAAGCTGCTCTGACAGCTGATGCTTAAAGTTAATGAGGGAGATATGAGTCTCCAGCTTCAGTGATTTTTGCAATTCGTTCTAGTCATTGGCAGGAGAGAACAGGAAGGAAAGGTGGCCAAAAGGAGGAGTTGGCTTTGGGGGTGACCAGTGAAATATACCTGCTGGAGCGCATGCTACAGGTGGGTGCTGCTATGGTGACCAGTGAGCGGAGATAAGGCGGGGCTTTACCTAGCAAAGACTTATAGATGACCTGTATCTGGTGGGTTTAGTGACAAATATGAAGCGAGGGCCAGCCAACGTGAGCATACAGGTCGCAGTGGTGGGTAGTATATGGGGCTTTGGTGACAAAACGGATGGCACTGATAGACTGCATCCAATTTGCTGAGTAGAGTGTTGGAGGCTATTTTGTAAATGACATCGCTAAAGTCAAGGATCGGTAGGATAGTCAGTTTTAAGAGGGTATGTTTGGCAGCATGAGTGAAGGATGCTTTGTTGCAAAATAGGAAGCCGATTCTAGATTCAACTTTGGATTGGAGATGCTTGATGTGAGTCTGGAATGAGAGTTTACAGTCTAACCAGACACCTAGGTATTTGTAGTTGTCCACATAGAAGTCAGAACCATCTAGAGTAGTGATGCTAGACGGGCGGGCAGGTGTAGGCAGCGATCGGTTGAAGAGCATGCATTTAGTTTTACTTACATTTAAGAGCAGTTGGAGGCCATACCCCAGGAGTTGTATGGCATTGAAGCTCGTCTGGAGTTTTGTTAACACAGTGTCCAAAGAAGGGCCAGAAGTATACAAAATGGTGTCACCTGCGTGGAGGTGGATCAGCGAATCACCAGCAGCAAGAGCGACATCATTGATGTATACAGAGAAAATAGTCGGCCTGAGAATTTAACCCTGTGGCATAACCATAGAGACTGCCAGAGCTCCAGACAACAGGCCATCCGATTTGACACACTGAACTCTGTCTGAGAAGTAGTTGGTGAACCAGACGAGGCAGTCATTTGAGAAACCAAGGCTGTTGAGTCTGCAGATAAGAATGCGGTGATTGACAGAGTCGAAAGCCTTGGCCAGGTCGATGAATACGGATGCAGAGTATTGGCTCTTGTTGATAGCGGTTGAGCATGGCTGAGGTGCACTCATGACCAGCTCGGAAACCAGATTGCATAGCGGAGAAGGTACGGTGGGATTCGAAATGGTCGGTGATCTGTTTGTTAACTCGGCTTTCGAAAGACTTTAGAAAGGATGGATAGATATAGGTCTGTAACAGTTTGGGTCTAAGGTGTGTCCCCATTTGAAGAGGGGGATGACCGCGGCAGCTTTCCAATCTTTAGGGATCTCAGACGATACGAAAGAGAGGTTGAACAGGCTAGTAACAACAATTGCGGGGATCCAGAGAGGATCCAGATTGTCTAGCCCAGCTGATTTGTAGGGGTCCAGATTTCGCAGCTCTTTCTGAACATCAGTTATCTGGATTTGAGTGAAGGAGAAATGGGCAAGTTGCGGGGGGTGCAGAGCTGTTGACCGGGGTAGGGGTAGCCAGGTGGAAAGCATGGCCAGCTGTAGAAAAATTCTTATTGAAATTCTCGATTATCGTAGATTTATCGGTGGTGACAGTGTTTCCTAGCCAGTGGGCAGCTGGGATGAGGTGCTCTTATTCTCCTTTGACTTTACAATGTCCCAGAACTTTTTGGAGTTTATGCTACAGAATGCAAATTTCTGTTTGAAAAAGCTAGCCTTTGCGTTCCTAACTGCCTGTGTATATTGAGCCCTCTATGGTTGAAATACATAGAGGGCTCAGCATAATCAGAGGTGAGACGTTACTAGGTCGGGTCAACAGGAAGTATTATTAAAGAGATACTTTGCATTGAAATACAGATAGAGATGTATTAGTCCCAGAGTTAATGATCCAAAGTTTTGCGTTTCACCTCCTGATGTTTATGATGACTGGCAGTGTTAGAATAAAAAAAAACATAAGCTTAAACACGCTCTCTCTCTCTCCATCTGTCTCTCGTCTGCAGGTATGTTTTGATGTGAGAGATGCCAACCCCCCGGAACCTAGGAAGAAACCTAGAGAGGAACCAGGCTATGAGGGGTGGCTGTGCCGGGGGGAGATTATAACAGAACATGGCCAAGATGTTCAAATGTTCATAGATGACCAGCAGGGTCAAATAGTAATAATCACAGTGGTTGTAGAGGGTACAACAAGTCAGCACCTCAGGAGTAAATGTCAGTTGGCTTTTCATAGCCAATCATTCAGAGTATCTCTACCACTGCTGCTGTCTCTAGAGAGTTGAAAACAGCAGGAGGTCTGGGACAAGGAAGCACGTCCGGTGAACAGGTCAAGGTTCCATAGCCGCAGGCAGAACAGTTGAAACTGGAGAAGCAGCACGACCAGGTGGACTGGGTTCAGCAAGGAGTCATCAGGCCAGGTAGTCCCGAGTTATGGTCCTAGGACTCAGGTCCTCAGAGAGAAAGAAAAAAATAAAGTGAGAAAGAGAGAGAGAATTAGAGAAAGCATACATAAAGTTTGCACAGGACACCAGATAAGACAGGAGAAATACTCCAGATATAACAGATTGACCCTAGCCCCCTGACAAACTATTGTAGCATAAATACTGGAGGCTGATACAGGAGGGGTCGGGAGACACTGTGGCCCCGTCCGACAATACCCCAGGACAGGGCCAAACATGCAGGATATAACTCCACCCACTTTGCCAAAGCACAGCCCCCACACAACTAGAGGGATAACTTCAACCACCAACTTACTATCCTGAGACAAGGCCGAGTATAACCCACAAAGATCTCCCCCATGGCACGAATCCAAGGGGGGGGGCGCCAACCCGGACAGGAAGATCACGTCAGTGACTCAACCCACTCAAGTGACGCACCCCTCCTAATTCTATGGACAGTAAGGAGGCCTGCGTCTTGTGACCGTAGCATACGTGTAGGTATGTATGGCAGGACCAAATTGAAAGATATGTATGAGCAAGCCATGTAATGCTTTGTAGGTTAGCAGTAAAACCTTGAAATTAGCCTTTGCCTTAACAGGAAGCCAGTGTAGAGAGGCTAGCACTGAAGTAATATGATCAAATGTTTTGGTTCTAGTCAAGATTCTAGCTGCCGTGTTTAGCACTAACTGAAGTTTATTTAGTGCTTTATCCAGGTAGCCGGAAAGTAGAGCATTGCAGTAGTCTAACGTAGAAGTGACAAAAGCATGGATACATTTTTCGGCAGCATTTTCGCAATGTTACATAGATGGAAAGAAGCTGTCCTTGAAACAGTCTTCATATGTTCGTCAAAAGAGAGATCAGGGTCCAGAGTAACGCCAAGGTCCTTCACAGTTTTATTTGAGATGACTGTGCAACCATAGAGATTAATTGTCAGATTCAACAGAAGATCTATTTTTTTCTTGGGACCTAGAACTAGCATCTCGGTTTTGTCCGTATTTAAAAGTAGAAATTTTGGGGCTTCACCATGTTTCATCGAAATGTACAGTTGTGTGTCATCCGCATAGCAGTGAAAGTTAACATTATGTTTTCGAATGTTATATATGTTACCTCACCAAGAGGTAACATATATAGTGAAAACAATAGTTGTCCTAAAACGGAGCCTTGAGGAACACCAACATTTACAGTTGATTTGTCAGAGGACAAACCATTCACAGAGACAAACTGATATCTTTCCGACAGATAAGATCTAAACCAGGCCAGAAGTTGTCCGTGTAGATCAATTTGGGTTTCCAATCTCTCCAAAAGAATGTGGTGATCGATGGTATCAAAAGCAGCACTAAGGTCTAGGAGCACGAGGACAGATGCAGAACCTTGGTCTGATGCCATTAAAAGGCAATTTACCACCTTCACAAGTGCAGTTTCAGTACTATGATGGGGTCTAAAACCAGACTGAAGTGTTTTGTATACATTGTGTGTCTTCAGGAAGACAGTGAGTTGCTGTGTAACAGCTTTTTCAAAATGTTTTGAGAGGAATGGGAGATTCGATATAGGCCGATAGTTTTTTATATTTTTGGGGTCAAGGTTTGGCTTTTACAAGAGAGGCTTTATTATTGCCACTTTTAGTGAGTTTGGTGCACATCCGGTAGATAGAGAGAAGTTTATTATGTTCAACATAGGAGACAAAGCACAGGAAGCAGCTCTTTCAGTAGTTTAGTTGAAATAGGGTCCAGTATGCAGCTTGAAGATGGAGGCAATGATTATTTTCATCAATGTGTCAAGAGAAATAGTATTAAAAAACTTGAGTATATCTCACTTGATCCTTGGTCCTGGCACTGTTGTGCAGACTCTTGGAGCTTTGGAGGAATACGCAGACTTAAAGAAGAGTCTGTAATTTGCTTTCTAATGATCATTATCTTTTTGTCAAAGAAGTTCATGAATTTATCACTGCTGAAGTGAAAATCATCCTCTTGGGGAATGCTGCTTTTTAGTTAGCTTTGCGACAGTATCAAAAATAAATTTGGGATTGTTCTTATTTTCCTCAATTAAGTTGGAAAAATAGGATGATCGAGCAGCAGTAAGGGCTCTTTGATACTGCGCGGTACTGTCTTTCCAAGCTAGTCGGAAGACTTCCAGTTTGGTGTAGCACCATGTTCGTTCCAATTTTCTGGAAGCTTGCTTCAGAGCTTGGGTAGCTGTATACCAGGGAGCTAGTTTCTTATGACAAATGTTTTTAGGGGTGCAACTGCATCTAGGGTATTACTCAAGGTTAATTTGAGTTCCTCAGTTAGGTGGTTAACTGATTTTTGTACTCTGACGTCCTTGGGTAGGTGGAGGGAGTCTGGAAGGGCATCTAGGAATCTTTGGGTTGTCCGAGAATAGCGCAGCTTTTGATGACCTTTGGTTGGTGTCTGAGCTGATTATTTGTTGTGATTGCAAACTTAATAAAATGAGGAAAAACATTAAGATCCACAACATTTATTCCACTGGACAAAACTAGGTCCAGAGTGTGACTGTGGCAGTGAGTATGTCAGGAGACATGTTGGACAAAACCCACTGAGTCGATGATGGCTCCAAAAGCCTTTTGGAGCAGGTCTGTGGACTTTTCCATGTGAATATTAAAGTCACCAAAAATGTGAATATTATCTCCCATGACTACAAGGTCCGATAGGAATTCAGGGAACTCAGTGAGGAACGCTGTTTATGGCCCAGGATTCCTGTAAAGTGATTGAGTAGGCTGCATAGATTTCATGACTAGAAGCTCAAAAGACAAACTAAATTTTCTATCGTAAATGTTAGCAACACCTCCGCCTTTGCGGAATGCACGGGGGATATGGCCACTATTGTAACCAGGAGGTGAGGCCTCATTTAACACAGTAAATTTATAAGCCTTAAGAGCCATGTTTCAGTCAGGCCAATAACATCAAGATTATGATCAGTGATTAGTTCATTGACTATAACTGCCTTGGAAGTGAGGGATCTAACATTAAGTAGCCCTATTTTGAGATATCACAATCTCTTTCAATAATGACAGGAATGGAGGAGGTCTTTATTCCAGTGAGATTGCTAAGGTGAACATCGCCATGTTTAGTTTTGCCCAAACTAGATCGAGGCACAGACACGGTCTCAATGGGGATAGCTGAGCTGACTACACTGACTGTGCTAGTGGCAGACTCAACTAAGCAGGCAGGCTGGCTAACAGCCTGCTGCCTGGCCTGGACCCTGTCCCATTGTGGAGCTAGGGAAGTTAGAGCCCGGTCTATGTTCGTAGATAAGATGAGAGCACCCCTTCATCTAGGATGGAGTCAGTCACTCCTCAGCAGGCCAGGCTTGGTCCTGTTTGTGGGTGAGTCCCAGAAAGAGGGCCAATTATCTACAAATGATATCTTTTGGGAGGGGCAGAAAACTTATTTCAACCAGCGATTGAGTTGTGAGACTGCTGTAGAGCTCATCACTCCCCCTAACTGGGAGGGGGCCAGAGACAATTACTTGATGCCGACACATCTTTCTAGCTGATTTACACGCTGAAGCTATGTTGCGCTTGGTGACCTCGGACTGTTTCATCAAAACATCATTGGTGCCGACGTGGATAACAATATCCCTATATTCTCTACACTCGCCAGTTTTAGCCTTAGCCAGCACCATCTTCAGATTAGCCTTAACGTCAGTAGCCCTGCCCCCTGGTAAACAGTGTATGATTGCTGGATGATTAGTTTGAAGTCTAATACTGCGGAGTCGCCAATGACTAGGGTTTTCAATTTGTCAGAGCTAATGGGAGGTTTCGGCGTCTCAGACCCCGTAACGGGAGGAGGAGAGACCAGAGAAGGCTCGGCCTCTGACTCCGACCCGTTGCTTAATGGGGAGAACTGGTTGAAAGTTTCTGTTGGCTGAATGAGCAACACCGGTTGAGCATTCCTACAGCATTTCCCTCCAGAAGCTATGAGAAAATTGTCCGACTGCGGGGACTGTGCAAGGGGATTTATACTACTATCTGTACTTATTGGTGGCACAGACGCGGTTTCATCCTTTCCTACACTTAAATTACCCTTGCCTAACGATTGCGTCTGTAGCTGGGCTTGCAGCACAGCTATCCTCGCCATAAGGCAATTGTTCTCCTGTATAATATGAGTACAGCGACTGCAATTAGAAGGCATAATGTTAATGTTACTACTTAGCTTCGGCTGGTGGATATCCTGACGAACCACGTCCAGATAAAGCGTCCGGGGTGAAAAGGTTAAATGAAAAAAGTTGAGCGAAGGAAAAAATAAAAATATAAAACGTAATTAAAAAGTAAAAAACGCAAAGTTGGCAGGTAGCAAAGTAAGGATAGCAACAGACCGCACAGCAGCACATAAACAAGTCTACATTCTAATGGAGTTGGCCTAGTATTTTATATTAAACCTACCTTACGCATCCAATTGTTTCTCCATTGTTTCTCCCACCAAAAATATAAATATGCTGTTTTACATTTAGCTTTATTTGTGCAGTCTAATTCCTAAAATGGTGTAACTTGTACACTGGGAGTCAGGAAGCAAGTTCAGGGAGTGTATTTAATAAATAAATGAACATAGAACAAAACAAGAAACAGACATGAACAGAAACATAGTCAATAACACCTAGGGGAAGAACCAAAGGGAGTGACAGATATAGGGAAGATAATCAGGAAGTTGATGGAGTCCAGGTGAATCTGATGAGGTGCTGGTGCGCGTAATGATGGTGACAGGTGTGTGTAATAATAAGCAGACTGGCGACCTCGAGTGCCGGAGAGGGAGCATACATGACAAATGGAATAGAAGAAGAATCTGTGTGCTCTCGGATAGTAGCAATAGTTCATATGGTGCTCTTCGATGTCCCAGGTATTGGCATTGATGAATAAATAATGTCATATTTACGTAACGAGTCCACTGTGGGGCTCTATAGATGGGTTAGCTGACAACTTCTAGAAAACTATACACATGCTTCTAAGGGGCAGAATCATTGGCTTAGATTGTTGATAATGTGTGGATGGCAGATTCTTGTCATTGTTGCTAGCTATCTGGCCATCCAGACCACTGAGGTATAGCAAGAAGGTTTGCCCCATTGTTGAGCCTCATGGGTCAAGAATCAAAACGCAATTGGCTTATTTCCAAACTTGATTTTAATTAAAACAAACTTTAACTCCCTAGAGTTGAATGACGCAAAGAAAATTCCCATCAGAATCCGTCAATTTAAGATAGACATACATTTTTGCATTGGATGTGTCTCAATCCACCGCATCCGCCTATGTCGCACTTCTGCATTTGTGGTGAAAGGTGGTGCTCTTCGATGTCCCAGGTATTGGCATTGATGAATAAATAATGCTCTGGCAGCCTCCTCTGCCCAGTTCAAGGTGGAAGAGTAGTGTTTGTCTAACCATGAAACATCCCTCTCACGAAAACCTCTGTAGCGTCCGAACGGTTTGTCCGACAAAACTATTACAACCCCAGGTACCTTCCATTTTCCAACTTCTGTTTGTAGCGTCTGAACGGTTTTGGCTACATAAATATACGTTGGAGTTCTACGTTTTTGCTCTGTGACCCACACAAGTGTCACGGGACTCGTCTGAAGGTAACCGGTACTGGTTTATATTTTTTTATGGAAGTGTGAGGGTAGTTTTGTGCCTACCCCAAAAATGGGTAAAATATTTTTTATATCTCATAGATAAAGGACAAACGCTTCAAAACCTTGTTTCTTATGATACATTTTTTGACTGTCTTGAAAAAAAAACATTTATAAATGTGTTATTCAATGCATTTCTTTGGACTATAGTAGTAAAGGCCAAATTCAATATTTTTTTTAATTATTTATTTAATCTTTTTTATACCGAAAAAGGCAAATGATCCATAGTATGACCATCTTAAAACAATTCCATATGTCAGACCCCCCCACCCAACGGCTTGGAATTAATCAAATAAAAGATAGGAATGATAAGTAGGCTTGAGGTATTTAAAAAAAACTTAGATGACCTAAAATAAAATATGAACAGTGACATCACGATAACAGAATGACGCAATAAACCCAAATCAAATGAATGACTCAATGAGGCCCGAGTAACAAACAGTAACAAAACCGTCTATTTGTTACTTGTGCACCGTGTCATTCATTTGATTTCGGCTTATTGCATCATTTTGTTATCGTGTCTGTTGGTTGATTTCTGGTATGTAGCTGGATGAACCACTGAACTAGGAGGTAACTGCCAAAATAAAGGAAACATCAATATAAAGTGTTGGCATTGATTCTACAACTGGAACTCTATAAAGACACCATTCTTCCAAGGAATTTACATAATTGAGTGTTTTGTTGATGCTGGTGGAAACCGCTGAAGGCGCAGCTCCACACAAACACACTTTAAACCCCTAATGCTCCTTTGAGACCCCTCTTTCAAAGTCAGTGAGATCTTTTTTATTCTAGCCATGCTAACCAAAATAATGGACAACTGGGCACTTTTATGCATGAGCCTTAGCATGATGGGGGGTGCAATAACTTAGGGAACCACACCTGCATGGAAGCACCTGCTTTCAATATACTTGGCATCCCTCGTTTAAGCAAGTGTTTCCTTTATTTTGGCAGTTACCTGCAGGTTTATCAAATAACTATATGAACTGTGGTCCAGAGAACATAAACAGGACAAGGAGAGTGCCCAAATCCATCCATCCATTGCAGGTAAAATATGTTGTCCTAGTTTTTATCTTGGCCAGGTCGCAGTTGTAAATGAGAACTTGTTCTCAACTTGCCTACCTGGTTAAATAAAGAAATAAAGAAATACAATTCCCTGGGAAAGGAGGGGCGGTTGGCATGGTGATAACGAGTAATGACGCCAGTCCAGCTCGCTCTGGCAGTTTCAAGCAAGTGAAAACAACTGAAAGTGGCGTAAATTGGACTGAAAGAAAACACACACAGCTTGCTAAAAGCATATGTCGCTAGATAGCAAGCGAAATATTACTTGTTCGTTTAGGAGGCTATAATGAAATGTTCATTTGACTAACGTCAGACTGTAACAACAGTAGCTATAGTATAGTTACAGTCAACATCTGTGGATTTTAGCTGGCTAGCTAGCTTGCTAACGTGACCTGCCTACTGTACTTACTTACTAGCTAGCTAAGCTACATCACCTTGAGGATGAAAAAGAGGGTTGAGAAAGTCGTGAAAGAGAAGGCAGCTGGTAACGTTGAGGATGAGTTTTCGAAAACTGCTGGTAAGAATGAAGGAATTCAGTCCCAGCCTTGCCTGACAAGTGCTATTTACGTAGACCGTGGTGCAGATGCAGAAGTTTGGCTTATTTTGTTATATATTTCGGTTGTTAATTAAATAGCTGAGCACTTCACTGTTCTTTGTCCTTTTCTCTGGCCATTAGGACTAAATATACAGGAGAAATGTCCAGTTCAGAGGATAGGTAAGATTTGAACCAGTAACATTATACATTATCTGGGCAGAGGAAGAGAAGATAAATATCACGAGTAGGCATATTCATCCTCCTCTGCCCAGATATACCCCAGTTGCCCAGATACTGGTTCAGGTAAGATTTTACTATTTTGGGAAATATATAGTACTGTACCTAACATTTTGTTTGTTGCTGCAGATTGAACTTTCTGTTTTTAATAACCTCAGTACAGTGACATTGTATTGCAAAACGGAATGGGTAGTCATAATGACAGATGGCATCACTGGATGTCATTCTGTGGTTTGATCCTCTCTCTAAAAGATGATTATCAGTGCTCTGGCAGCCTGGAGATGGACTTCCCTGAGCTGTGTTCTCTTCTGGGCATGAAGGAGATCCCTGCTGTAACCCCACGAGCCCCAGCCTCTGTCACTCCTACCACAGAGAGAGGCAACATGGGTAAATGACAGTCCACCAGCCATTCACATTAACCACCAAACTGTGGCGCTAAGCCTCATGTCTTACTCGTTTCTCTATTGCTAGGCCCAGGTTTGTTTTTAGATCAAAAAGGGGCTTAGGTATTGGACGTTGCAGGGGGCGTGACAATGGGCGTGGTCGACCTGTTGCTTTTTTAAGCCAATTTCCTGCATTTCAAAAACATTATCCATGAAGCTGAGAGAAATGTTTACAGTTTTAAAGTAAATTTACACACATTCAACATATTCTACCATGGAGCTGAGATAATTGTTTTGCAGTGTTAAAGCAAATTTCCCATAAATTCTATGCATTTTGCCATGGCTAATGCTGTGTACTTTTGCTCAAACATAAGAACAAAATCAGTACTGCTAAATTAATTGTTTTTGGAATTTTTTATTATACCTGTCTAGCTTTTATTTTGGTGATTTTTGTTCTCAATGATTATATTATAAAACTATTGGCCCATTTATATTTTCTACATACTTTATATATTTTATTCACGGTATACATTTTGTGTGTCTGTGCACACATTTCATTACACATTATTCCCAAGTTCTCTCATCGTCATTCAGGTTGTGTCCCAAATAGCACCCCATTCCCTATAATGTACTACTTTTGATCAGTGCCCATAAGTGTACTATAAAGGGAATAGGGTGCCATTTGGGACTCAGTCTCACTTTTTATTATTGCTGTTTATCATTTACATACTTGTGGCGTCAGAGGAGAGCCAGTCCCAGATGGGTGCTGGTATAGCGACCACAACGTGGTGCCCTAAACCACGCCTCCAAGTGGAGCTGGAGAGCGAGGACCCTCGCAGTATTAAAGAGGTCAGGGTGTGTGGTGAGAGCATAACTGAACCAAACATAATCCTTCACTGTCTGAACAACATTAGAATACTCCTAAAGTAAACAATGTAGTGTAGTTGTGATAGTAAACAACATACAGAAAAAATCTTTTAAAAATGAGTTGTTTTAAAACAATACTGCTTTCTCTCAAGAGACACTGACATTGACATTTGAACTGTACCACTTCTCTTACATATACTCCTCTTACACAGTGAACAATATAAATAGTACCATGTAGTGCAATTGTATGAACATAATTTGTAATGGCAAACAAGAAGTGTCAGAGCCATTGTTTCTGTCATTTCGTAGGGTGGAAGGTAGATGAGCTGATGGCTCGAGTGCTTAACAAGACACTTCCAGCCCTAAGCAACCTACAGAATCTGCAGTGAGTACTGTATTTAGATTGAGATGCATCTTTTTGTACTTCATGATATACAGTATTTGCCCAAAGCAAAGCTAAGCTCTATTGGGCATGTTCGGCATGTTTTTTTCCCCCAGCTAATGTTCTTTTCCTGGAAGAAACTGAGCAAAATATCCCACATTTATTGTTACTTGGTTGTTAGTGTAATGTTTGGGGGGTAGGCATTGCTCTTGCAATATTATCTTCTGTGTTGCAGTCTGTGGTGTGCTGGTCTGACGGGGCGAACTCTGACCTCCCTGAAGAATACAATATCTCTCTGCTCAAACCTAAGGTGATTGGATGATTCACCATATACAGTGCCTTCAGAAAGTATTCATTATACCCCTTGACTTATTTCACATTGTGTTACAGACCGAATTCAAAATGTATTACATTTATTATTTTCTCACTCATCTACATACAATACCCCATAATGACAAAGTGAAAGTGTTTTTAGAAATATTAGCACATTTATTAAATACAGAAATCTCATTAACATAAGTATTCACACCCCTGAGCCAATACTTTATAGAAGCACCTTTGGCAGTGATTACAGCTGTGAGTCTTTCTGGGTAAGTCTCTAAGAGGTTTCCACAACTGGATTGTGCAACATTTGCCCATTTAGTCTTTTCAAAATTCTTCAAGTTCTGTCCTTGCCATAGATTTTCAAGTAGATTTAAGTCAAAATTTTAACTCAGCCACTCAGGAACATTCAATGTCGTCTTGGTAAGCAACTCCAGTGTAGATTTGGCCTTGTGTTTTAGGCTATTGTCCTGCTGAAAGGTGAATTATTCTCCCAGTTCTGGTGGAAAGCAGACTGAACCAGGTGTTTCTGGTTCAGGATCTGAACCAGGTTTTTCTCTAGGATTTGCCTGTGCTTAGCTCCATTCAGGTTTTTTTTTTTATCCTGAAAAACTCCCCAGTTCTTACCAATTACAAGCATACCCATAACATGATGCAGCCACCACTATGATTGAAAATATGAAGAGCGGTACTCAGTAAGTTAAAGTTAACAGGGAAAGACCATAGTAACACTGCAAAAAGACTAGAAATCATGGTGAATAACAATCTAACACAGGATGCAGTCGAAATAGCAATAGCCTTCAATTCCTACTTTATTGACTCTGTTATGTTACTGACACAGAACCCCTCCACTGGTTTCTTGGGCTCAGTGCTAGTGAATGACACTCAACCTGTCTTCATCATAAGGGAGGTTTCTGAGTCAAAGGTGAACAAGGTGATTAGCTCACTAAAGAACTCCAAAGCCAAAGATGTGTTTGGGATGGACTCTACCTTTCTTAAAAACTACAAAGAGTCACTCATTGGCCCCATTACTAAGGTCACCAACACATCTATTGGTCTCGGTGTGTTTCCAAGGGTATGGAAGTCGGCCATAATAACGGCCATCTTTAAATCAGGCGACCCTGCTAATGTGAGTAACTACAGGCCCATTAGTATACTACCTGTGGTGTCAAAGGTTGTTAAAGTGTGTATCAGAACAACTGATTGCCCACCTCAACAACAGCCCCTTCACATTACACTCCATGCAGTTTGGCTTCAGAGCGAAACACTCCACAGAAACGGCCAACTGCTTTCTTCTGGAAAATGTGAAGTCCAAGATGGACAAAGGGGGTGCTGTTGGGGCTGTGTTTCTGGACCTAAGGAAGGCTTTTGATACTGTTAACCATGAGATTCTCATCACAAAATTGTCCAAGTTCAACTTTTCCCCTGATGCCTTGAGATGGATGAAATCATACCTTGAAGGCAGAACTCAGTGTGTCAGAGTGAGCAATGAGCTGTCGCCCACTCGTAGCTATGATGTGGGCGTGCCCCAAGGGTCAATACTGGGGCCCCTCCTGTTCAGCCTGTACATTAATGATCTGCCTTCTGTCTGTACTGGGTCTGAAGTTCAAATGTATGCAGATGATACAGTGATATATGTGCATGCAAAGAGCAAACAACAAGCTGCACAAGAACTCACTACTGTAATGGTCCAGGTTACAAAGTGGCTCAGTGACTCGTGTCTGCATCTCAATGTGAAAAAAACTGTTTGCATGTTCTTCACAAAGAGGGCAACAGATGCTACTGAGCCAGATGTCTATGTGTCAGGGGAGAAGCTCCAGGTGGTATCTGATTTTAAGTACCTTGGCATCATACTTGATTCCAACCTCTCTTTTAAAAAGCATGTGAAAAAGGTAATTCAAATAACCAAATTCAACCTAGCTAATTTCCGATTTATACGAAATTGTTTGACTACAGAGGTAGCAAAACTGTACTTCAAATCTATGATACTCCCCCACTTAACATACTGCTTGACTAGTTGGGCCCAAGCTTGCTGTACAACATTAAAACCTATTCAGTCTGTCTACAAACAGGCTCTCAAAGTGCTTGATAGGAAGCCCAATAGCCATCATCATTGTCACATCCTTAGAAAGCATGAGCTCGAGTTGGGAAAATCTTGTGCAATACACCGACGCATGTCTTGTATTCAAGATCCTTAATGGCCTGGCTACCCCTCCACTCAATATTTTTGTTAAACAGAAAACCCAGACATATGGCAGCAGATCCACAAGGTCTGCCATGAGAGGTGACTGTATAGTTCCCCTAAGGAAAAGCACCTTTAGTAAATCTGCAATTCTCTGTGAGAGCTTCCCATGTCTGGAATACACTGCCATCAGACACACATAACTGCACCACATATCACACTTTCACAAAATGCTTGAAGACATGGCTAAAGGTCAATCAGATTTGTGAACATGGTCCCTAGCTGTGTGTTGCCGCTCTCCATGTTGTCTGTTGTCTGTAGCTTGTGAGGTGTGGAAACACTTTGTTGCTTTTATGAATTTTGTCTTGCTGCTTTTTGTTTTATGTTGCTCTGTCTGTATGCTACGTCTTGCTTGTCCTATGTTGCTCTGTCTGTATGCTATGTCTTGCTTGTCCTATGTTGCTATGTCTTGCTTGTTCTATGTTGCTATTGTCTATATTGTAATTGTTTTTAATAACCTGCCCAGGGACTGCGGTTGAAAATTAGCCGGCTGGCTAAAACCGGCACTTTTACTGAAACGTTGATTAATGTGCACTGTCCCTGTAAAAATAAAAATAAATAAACTCAAACTAAACTCAGTAATGTGTTGTATGAGATTTGCCCCAAATACAATCAGGACAAAAAATGAATTGCTTCGCCACATTTTTTTGCAGTATTTTAGTGCCTTGTTGCAAACAGGATGCATGTTTTGGAATACTTTTACTCTGTGCAGGCTTCCTTCTTTTCCCTCTATCAAGTAGGTTAGTATTGTGGAGTAACTACAATGTTGTTGATCCATCCTCAGTTTTCTCCTATCACAGCCATTAAACTTTGTAACTGATTTTTAAAGTCACCTTACACAAAATTGTATGCGTGGGATACAGAAATGAGGTAGTCATTAAAATACACTATTGCACAAAGTCCATGCAACTTATTGTGGGACTTTAAGCAATTTTTTTTACTTACTCTTTTAACTTATTTAGGCTTGCCATAACAAAGGGCCTGAATACTTATTGACTCAAGACATTTCAGTTTTAAATGTTTAATTCATTTGTAAAAATAATAATTGCACTTTGACATTATGGGGTATTGTGTGTAGGCCAGTGACAAAAATATATATATATTTAATCCGTATTAAATTCAGGCTGTAAAGTGGAAAAAGTCAAAGGGTGTGAATACTTCCTGAATGCACCGTACCTATTCTCTTTGAATGTGCTTCACTACCTGTGTCATGGAGATATGCAGAGCATAATGAAAGAATATCTGGGCCCGTATTAATCAAGCGTCTCGGAGTAGTGCTGATTTAGGATCAGTTTTACCTTTTAGATTACAATGATAAGATTACATGGACAGTAGGGACCTGATCTTCAGGTAGCGCTCGTACTCTAAGACGCTTGATACAGTCAGCCCCTGAACTTCATGTTCTCTGTCTCTCGGTTAGGACTGTGGTTTTGGAGGGAAACCCACTACCAGAGCAGAGTTATCACCTCCTTATATCTGAAGACAGTATGTGAGTCCGTTTTTTATTTATTATTATATATATATTTTTCAATCATGCTTACACACACATTTCAATGATGATGTGTCACTGCAATACAGGCTTACTCATGTATCACTGCGTAATAACCGGATTGGCGAGGAGGGAGCTCGCCTGATTGGCTCAGCCCTCGCTACAGCCCAGACTGCCAACAATAATCTTCTGTCACTCAATCTGGCCTTCAATTCCATTGGTGATGCGGGTGCTGCTCATATAGCGCAGGTACTCTGGATGAGAGCATCTGCTAAATTAGTCAAATGTAAAAAATGTACTCCACTATTGTAGAAATGTGTTTTCCACATTTACCAGCCTTGAAGGATGATACGTGGGAGATTTGTTGTTGTATCAACTTCTTTCTCCCATATTTTTGCTACCAGGGTTTGCGTCTGAATCGCTCTTTGCTGTGTCTATCTCTGGCCAATAATCATATTGGAGACACAGGAGCCTCTCGTCTGGCAGAGGTGGGTACTTAACCGCTTACAAATGATTCCCCTTTAAAAATAAACTAAGAGTTTTCAAAGGGTGTATAACAAATGGCACTCCATTCCTTAAATAGTGCATTACACACACATTTCAATGATGATGTGTCACTGCAATACAGGCTTACTCATGTATCACTGCGTAATAACCGGATTGGTTATAATAATAATTCCCTATGGGCCTGGTTTGAAGTAGTGCACTACATAGGGAATAGGGTGCCATTTGGGATTCAAGTCTTTTTTTGTATCTTTACCCTCCCAATGATCTCTCTCTCTCTGTGTGGGATCCTTAGGTGCTGGGTCCCTTTTCTCTGACCCATGATGAGGTTGTTGAGAGGAGGAGGCTGCTGCTCAGAAGAGACCTGTCGGTGAGAGCGGAAAGCACACCTACACACTACTTTTCTTAAATGAATTTTTTTTAGTACTGGGGCAGTCCCACTTCTTTTTATATATTTGCTTTTCATATTTTTTTTATTAGATAGAACAATAAAAGACTGACAGGAAAGGTAGGAAGAGAGAGAGAGAGTGTGCTAGAAAAGCAGTGTGCCAGATTTAAACCCACGCTCTCACTGGGATATGTATTCTGGAGGCAGCGGCTTAGACCGCTAGACCATCCCAAGCCACACACACACACCTACACACTTCTATAGAAGAATAACACACCAATAGCTACACACTAACTCAAACTAAACTGCACGCACACTAATCTGATCCTGTTTTCTCTCTCTCTCTGTCTTCCCAGCCCTCTCATGCTGACTCTAAGTGTGAACGACCTCTCTCCATCCCCAGCAGCTCCTCACTGGAGCGCAACGTCAGCAAAGGAGCCAAGGGTGCCTCCAAGAAAAAAGTACCTACCAGAACTCGGGGCTAGTTTCCCAGACACTGACTAAGCCTAGTCCTGGACTAAGACATGGTCTAGGAATGGGGTTCCCAAACATTTTGGGCTCGTGACCCTATTACAAATCCGTCAGACAGTACTTCAATCTAAAGCAATTATGGTTTGAAGTGACTGTATTGTATCAGAAAGATATTGGGAAGTTCAGATCATCAGGCAAAAATTGGATATGATCTTCTATGTAGAAAAGAACGCCATCATTGTTTTGAATTTGGTGCATGGTCCTGTTCTTTCTAATGAATCCTGCATGGCCTGTGAGCATTGTAGAGGGAAACAGACAATAAAAATGTGTTCCTGAGAGTCTTAGGTCGGGTTCCCCTGTGGCGACGATGAATGCATCAAGCAATGGTTGTGTGCCTAAGGCTGTTGCGATGACCGTATTACCGCCACACCGGCAGTCACGAGTCATGAAGGCAGTCAAATTCCACATGACCATTTAGTCATGGTAATTAGGCTTCTCCAGGCACTGATGTTGCTGCTGGTCATTCGTGACCACCACAGCCCTATGTGTACCACGTCATCGACTGTGCCGTCGGGCACCAGATTTCTATAACATGACGTGGTCAACTGATACGTAAAATAGCTATCCAGGCGTTTTAAGATCTGGCATGCGTCAGCAACGTCAGAGCAGCAGCAGACGACTTTAGCTTTCGGGAATGGGGTCCTAATACAGGTAACTGCAAAAATAAAGGAAATGCTTTACTAAATGAGGGATACAAAGTATATTGAAAGCAGGTGCTTCCACATGTGTGGTTCCTGAGTTAATTAAGCAATTAACATCCCATCATGCTTAGGGTCATGTATAAAACTACCCAGTTGCCCATTATTTTGGCTACCATGACTAGAAGAAGAGCTCTGACTTTTTAAAGAGGGGTCTCAATGGAGCATAGGGTGTAAAAGTGTGTGTGTCAGTCACTAGATCTCAACCCGATCAGGAGATTATGGAGTGGTGCCTGAGACGGCGTTTTCCACCACATCAACAAAACACCAAATTATCGACTTTTTCATGGAAGAATGGTGTCGCATCCCTCCAATAGAGTTCCAGACACTTGTAGAATCTATGCCAAGGCACATTGAAGCTGTTCTGGTTCATGTTGGCCCCACACATACTGAGACACTTTATGTTGGTGTTTCATTTATTTCGGCAGTCATCTGTAGCGTATAGCTTCAAAAGTTAGAGCCACATTTGAAGGAAGGAAGGAAGGGGAGAGGGAGATAATTTAAGTGATGTACAGTGTATTCAGACCCCTTCACTTTTCCCACATTTTGTTATGTTACAGCCTTATTCTAAAATAGATTAGATTATTTATTTTCCTCAATCTACACACAATACCCCATAATGACAAAGCGAAAACAGGTTTTAGAAATGTTTGCAAATGTACAAAAAAACTACAGAAATACCTTATTTAACATAAATATTCAGACCCTTTGCTATGAGACTTGAAATTGAGCTCAGGCGCATCCTGTTTCCATTGATCATCCTTGAGCTGTTTCTATTACTTGATTGGAGTCCACCTGTGGTAAAGTCAATTGATTGGACATGTTTTGGAAAGGCACATGCCTGTCTGACTATATAAGGTCTCACAGTTGACAGTGCATGTCATTGCAAAAACCAAGCCATGAGGCCATGTCGAGGCACAGATCTGGGGAAGGGTACCAAAAAATAACTGAAGCATTGAAGGTCCACAAGAACACAGTGGCCTCCATCATTTTTAAATGGAAGAGTCTGGAACCACCAATACTCTTCCAAGAGCTAGCCGCCCAGCCAAACTGAGCAATCGACGGAGAAGGGCCTTGGTCAGGGAGATGACCACGATCACAATGGTCACGCTGACAGAGCTCCGGAGTTCCTCTGTGGAGGTGGGAGAACCTTCCAGAAGGACAACCATCTCAGCTGCGCTCCACCAATCAGGCCTTTATGGTAAAGTGGCCAGAAGGAAGCCACTCCTCAGTAAAAGGCACATGACAGCCCACATGGAGTTTGCCACAAGGCATTTTAAAGGACTCTGACCACGAGAAACAACATTCTCTGGTATGATGAAACCAAGTTTTAACTCTTTGGCCTGAATGCCAAGCGTCACGTCTGGAGGAAACCTGGCACCATCCCTAAGGTGAAGCATGGTGGTGGCAGCATCAATGCTGTGGGGATGTTTTTGAGGGGCAGGGACTGGGAGACTAGTCAGGATCGAGGGAATGGTGAACAGAGCAAAGTACAGAGAGCTCTTTGATGAAAACCTGCTTAGGACCTCAGACTGGGGCGAAGGTTCACCTTCCAACAGGACAACGACCCTAAGCACACAGCCAAGACAACGCAGGAGTGGCTTCGGGACAAGTCTCCGAATGTCCTTGAGTGGCCCAGCCAGAGCCCGGACTTGAGCCCGATCGAACATCTCTGGAGAGACCTGAAAATAGCTGTGCAGTGACGCTCCCCATCGAACCTAACAGAGCTTGAGGATCTGCAGAAAAGAATAGAGAACCTCCCCAAATACAGGTGTGCCAAGCTTGTAGTGTCATACCTAAGAAGACGAGGCTGTAATCACTGCCAAAGGGGCTTCAACAAAGTACTCGGTAAAGGGTCCAAATACTTATGTAAATGTGTTATTTCAAGGTTTTTATTTTTTATACATTTGCAACCATTTCTAAAAACCTGTTTTTGCTTTGTCATTATGGGGTATCGTGTGTAGATTGATGAGCAGAAAAAAACTATTTAATACATTTTAGAATAAGGCTGTAACGTAACAAAATGTGGAAAAGGTCCAGGGGTCTGAATACTTTACGAATCCACAAGGCGCATTTGTAAATGAGACCTAGGTCTCAATATGTCTTCACTGTTAAAATAAAGGTAACATATACATATATATATATATATATATATATATATATATTTTTTTAAATCAGACGACCCCCACCGTTGGTCACGACCCCAAGTTTGGGAAATGCTGTTCTAGGCTTAAACTGTCTCAGGGAAACCACCCATACAGTATGATCTCTTTCATAAACACACAGAAAAAAAAGGTTCCTTCATATTCAGATTAATCACTTGATTTTTTGTTTTAGGACACAGCCAAAAAGGATGAGAAGCCAGCAGCAAACCAGACAGGAGGGGTAGCAGGAAAGAAAGAGGAACCAAAGTTGGCCAGAAAAGGTAAAGCATTGTCATAAACCCTTATGATAACCATAATATTTCTCTCTCTTTCTATAACCGTTTTTCTTGTTCCCTCTTTCAGCCTCTGACACCAAGTTGCCCCGGGGTAAAGGGGGAAAGTCAGGGGGTAAAGAGAAGCGCCCATCTGTGTTGGATCAAGAGGTACCAATAGAGACCCTGTTAGACTCAGGTTAAATGCATTGTATCCCCTTGGAAATATGTACATTGTGGACAGCTCATGTCCCTCTGTTTCTTTCTGCAGGAGAAGGCCAATGCTACACAGAATAAGGTGTGCTTGTTTGGGTGTATGTGTACATTTCAGTTTGTCTCACAGATGACACCATGTTTGTGTTTCTTTTCAAAGAGAAAAAGCTTAGACTGTGAAATGCACAATGTTTGGATTTGGTGGATATACAGTGCATTCGGAAAGTATTGAGACCCCTTGACTTTTTCCACATTTTGTTACATTACAGGCTTACTCTCAGATTTATTAAATTGTTTTTCCCCCTCAATCTACATACAATACCCCATAATGACAAAGCAAAAACAGGTTTAAAAAAAACTGAAATATCACAATTGACATATGTTTTCAGATCCTTTACTCAGTACTTTGTTGAGGCACCTTTTGCAGAGATTACAGCCTCGAGTCTTCTTGGGTATGATGCTACAAGCTTGGCACACCTGTATTTGGGAGTTTCTCTGCAAATCCTTTCAAGCTCTGTCAGGTTGGATGGGGAGCGTCGCTGCACAGCTATTTTCAGGTCTCTCCAGAGATGTTCAAGTCCGAGCTCTGGCTGGGCCACTCAAGGACATTCAGAGACTTGTCCCAAAGCCACTCCTGTGTGGTCTTGGCTGTTTGCTTAGGGTCGTTGTCCTGTTGGAATGTGAACCTTCGCCCAGGTCTGAAATCCTGAGCGCACTGGAGAAGGTTTTCATCAAGGACCTCTCTGTACATTGCTCCTTTCATCTTTCCCTCAATCCTGACTACTCTCCCAATCCCTGCTGCTGAAAAACATCCCCACAGCATGATGCTGCCACCACCATGCTTCACCGTAGGGATAGTGCCAGGTTTCCTCCAGATGTGACACTTGGCATTCAGGCCAAATAGTTAAATCTTGGTTTCATCAGACCAGAGAATCTTGTTTCTTTACTGACTGTCCCCATGGGGAAATTTTGTTGCAGTGTCATGTACAAAACAAATTGACAATACAACTTTCATAAGTTACATACCATTAAAAAGAGACTAGCCTGCTGGCCTTACTCGGTGGATAGGAACATTAGCCCGAGCTATTTAGGAGGAATATCACACCTGGCACAAATTATTGTCTAGTTCTGTTTTTCTTTCCGAGGGATGCACTATACCTGCGCCCAGAGGGGAGTAGTTTAAAGTCCGGGTACAGTGGGTGGCTTGGGTCTAAAATTATTTTGTGAGCCTTGCGGAGGGCCATGACCTTAAAGTTCTCATCCAGGCCTGTCTGTTTGACTCCAAGTACCTTGCTTGATGTGGTGATGATCCTTCTCAGCATATTTCTCTGGCTGACAGTAGAATTGCCAAACCAACAAACAATACAAAAAGTGAAAACTCAATGAAAGATTTGTAAAACAGAGTCAGTATAGTACAATTAACATTAAAAGATCCCAGCTTTTTGAGAAAGTACAGTCTCTGTTGACTATTTTTGTAGATCAGTTTCTCATGGTCAGAGTCCTTTAGGATCCTTTTGGCAAACTCCAAGCGGGCTGTCATGTTCCTTTTACTGAGGAGTGGCTTCCATCTAGCCACTCTACCCTAAAGTCCTAATTGGTGGAGTGCTGGAAGGTTCTCCCATCTCCACAGAGGAACTGGAGCTCTGTCAGAGTGAACATCTGGCTCTTGGTCACCTCACTTACCAAGGCCATTCTCCCCCGATTGTTCAGTGTGGCCAGCTCTAGGAAGAGTTATTGAGGACTTACAATGCTGCAGGAATATTTTGGTACCCTTACCCAGATCTGTGCCTCGACTCAATCCTGTCTATGAGCTCTACGGACAATTCCTTTGACCTCATGGTTTGGTTTTTGCTCTGACATGCACTGTGAACTGTGGGACCTTACATAGACAGGTGTGTGCCTTTCCAAATCATGTCCAATCAATTGAATTTACCACAGGTGGACTCCAAGTTGTAGAAACATCTCAAGGATGAGCAATGGAAAGAGAATGCACCTGAGCTAAATTTGAGTCTCATAGCAAAGGGTCTGAATACTTATGTAAATAAGGTATTTCTGTTTTTTTATTTTAATAGATTAGCTAAAATGTCTAAACCGGTTTTCACTTTGTCATCATGGGGTATTGTGTGTAGATTGAGGGGGGGGGATATTTTATCAATTTCAGAATAAGGCTGTAACGTAACAAAATTTGGAAAAGGGGAAGAGGTCTAAATACTTTCCTAATGCACTGTACGATGTACATAAAACTAACAACTGTTAAATCATTATTACCATTGTATGTCCAATCAAACTCCATCAATATTTTGATACTGCGTTGCATCCCAAATAGCACCCTATTCCCTTCATAGTGCACTACTTTTGTCCTGATCAAAAGTAGCACACTATAAAAGGAATAAGGTGCAATATGGCACACAACTCACATCTTTTAATCCAGTTTCCCTCCACCAGTCAGCAGAGTTGGTTGAGACAGTGAGCCCCCTGCTGGAGCCGGGAGTGCAACACACTGGAGGCCGAGTAATTCTGCCTGGGAACACAGCCCTCACCTCCCTCAACCTAGCAGGTCAGATTCCACACAATTCCCAGAGACTCATTACTTGGACTCGAGTCACAACTTTGATGACTTGAGACTCAACCTGATAGAAAAGAACTTGCGACTTGATTTGGACTTTGAGCCTCAAGACGCGGGACTTGACTTTGACTTGAGACTTGAAATGATCTGGCCAGGTTTTTGTAATGTTTTGTCACTCTACGGCACAGAGTCTCCGTGGATTACTCTCCACGCAGCCAGAGACAGTAGCCGCAGCATTGTCCTTGCAAAAAAAACCTGCAACAGATTGGCTAGAGAAACGCACACTTGTCACTGATTGGACCAGCAAATTATCAACACAGGGCGGGAGAGCTAGTGAACAGATTACTGATTTGATGTACAGCAATAGGATCGGGTACAGCGCAAATGTCAAAATGTAAGGAGACAGGATTGCCATAATAAATAAATATTCAGCTCTAAAAATTGTCTATCCACTTGTTCTCTCCAAACACCTGCCAGTGGAGAGAGCTTTGTTCTCTTGTTGAAATGTTTGCTGTTACTTTCACACGTTTAAATGCATATGTGGTAAATCTATACTGGACAAAAATAAACAGAACATGTAACAATTTCAAACATTTTAGAGTTACAGTCCATATAAGGAATTGAAATAAATTCATTAGGCCCTAATCTACGGATTTCACATGACTGGGAATACAGATATGGATCTGTTGGTCACAGATACCTTAAAATATGTAGGGGCGTGGATCAGAAAACCAGTCAGTATCTGGTGTGAGATGTCACAGCATGACACATCTCCTTCGCATAGAGTTGATTCTGGCCTGTGGAATGTTGTCCCACTCTTCAATTGCTGTGAGAAGCATCCCAAACATGCTTAATGGGTGGCATGTCTGGTGAATATGCAGGCCATGGAAGAACTGGGACATTTTCAGCTTCCAGGAATTGTGTACAGATCTTTGAGACATGGGGATGTGCATTATCATGCAGAAACATGAGGTGATGGCGGCAGATGGCACGACAATAGACTTCAGGATCTCATCACAGTATCTTTGTGCATTCAAATTGTCATCGATAAAATGCAATTGTGTTTGTTGTCCGTAGCTTATGCCTGCCCATACCATAACCCCACCATGGGGCACTCTGTTCACAACGTTGACATCAGCAAACCGCTTGTCCACATGATGCCGTACACGCCGTCTGCCATCTGCCCAGTACAGTTGAAGCCGGGATTCATCCAAGAAGAGCACACTTCTCCAGCGTGCCAGTGGTCATAGTTATTTGACAGTTTGTGCAGAATTCCTTTGGTTGTGCAAACCCACAGTTTCATCAGCCGGATGGGTGGCTGGTCTCAGACGATCCCGCAGGTGAAGAAGTCGGTTGTGGAGGTCCTGGGTTGGCGTGGTTAAACGTGGTCTGAGGTTGTGAGGCCGGTTGGACATACTGCCAAATTCTCTAAAACGACAATGGCATTAACATTAATTTCTCTGACAACAGCTCTGTTGGACATACCTGCATTCAGCATGCCAATTGCACGCTCCCTCAAAACTGGACACATCTGTGAAATTGGGTTGTGTGACGAAACTGCACATTTTAGGGTGGACTTTTATTGTCCCCGGCACAAGGTGCACCTGCGTAATGTTCATGTTTAATCAGTTTGATATGGCACACCTGTCAAGTGGATGGATTATCTTGGCAAAGAAGAAATGCTTACTTACATTGATGTAAACACATTTGCGTATGGAACATTTCGGTATCTTTTATTTAATCTCATGAAACCAACACTTAACATGTTGCGTTTCATATTTTTGTTCAGTGTATATATTCCATCTAATCCTAAAATAATTGCTAGCGTTTCAACATTCCATCCCTGTACTGTTTATTGAAACACTTGGACATTTCTGTTTCATGTTTTCATGTACCATTTCTTACCTTCCGAGTGGGCACGATGTTCATTGCGAACTTTCATGTGCACAAGACTCATGACGTAGAAATTCTGTTAATTGAATTAAATATGGTTTCGTGTGTTTGTCAACAGCAAACATTTCAACAAGAGAACAAAGTGCTCTCCAATGGTGAAAGCGCCATATCATACAAAATATACAAGCAGATTGACCAAATATACATGGGCAATAGCCTCTGATACAGAAATTGTGGTTGTGTGTACCGTAATAGGAGTGTGCGAACCTCAGTGTGTCGGTAGCAGTGCGTGGGTAAAATCAGTAAGTAGAAAAAACATGTGGACTCACCCTACTTGTAGAGAAATGCCAATACCATCCTCCTGTCTTTCATGTTGCCGAAACAGTCTGTGACTCTGTCATACAGTATACGCTTTTAGTTTTTGTTGTCCTAGGCTACCTGGCTAAAATGCTTGGTTGCTAGACTAACTTCCTATCATGGGCAACAATTAGCCAGCTAGCTAACATTAGCCTTCTACATATTGAACTTACATCCTCTCAGGCCAGATGAAGAATGTATGAATTCATGGTTGGGTCAGAATGACTAATCATTGGCCAGTACAAAGAATTAAGTCCAAATTCATATCTCCATCCATGGCTTATTTAGGAAAGGGAACATTTTAGCTAGCTAGCCAACGGAGGACAACAACACAACTAGAGGCAACTGTAACAGTATAGCTTCCGTCCCTCTCCTCGCTCGAACCAGGGACCCTCTGCACACATCAACCACAGTCACTCACGAAGCGTCGCGCCACAAAAGCCGAACAAGAGGAACAACTACTTCTAGGTCTCAGAGCGAGTGACGTCACCGACTGAAACACTATTAGTGCGCACCACTGCTAACGATCTAGCCATTTCACATCGGCCACACAACAATTCCATTTTTTTCCCAAAACGTGCTGTAGACTAGTGAAAGCCTCAATAAATAAAGATGTGTAATGACTGGTTCAACTACAAGTCTAGATTTAATTTTACTTGACTTGCTCTTAGAATGCAGGACTTGGACTTGACTAGAGACTCAAACCTTGTGACTCTAATAATAGTGACTTGGTCCCACCTCTGCCACTTTCACAACACAGGTTGCGTCCATAATTACACCCTACTACTTTAGACCAGAGCCCAATGGGTACATTTGACCAGAGCCCTATGGATCCTGGTCAAAAGTAAAGCACTTTATAGGGAATAGGATGCCATTTGGGACATACTAACAACATCCTCAGTGAAGGCAGCTTTCATCACATGGGAATAACTGCTGTAGTTGTGACATTGGAAGATTTTTTATAATAATTATAATGTGATGTTGAAGTGAGGAAGTATTTTTTTTTTACAATGACTTCAATCGTCTTTGTATTGGGATGTAGGCAACAGGCTTTCAGAGCAGTCGCTGCTCCTCTTCCTGTCCTCAGTGGGGGCGCAGACTGAAGGGGGAGGTCTGCTTCGTCTCTGTCTCAATGTGAGTCTTGTCTATTCAAGCTCTTCCGTGTGTGTGTGTGTGTGTGTGGTGCATTGATCTGCTTTTTTTGTGTGTTTGTTGCTGGGTCAAAAGCTTGAAGATTCGTATAATTAAACAACTTAATTACTCCTGTTGACAGTGTCCTTAACACTGAATGTGACCCCAGTCCACTTCTCTTTTTTTTCTGCAGAGAAACCGCTTCCCTCCAGACTGTGATTCCTTCCTCAAGATAAAAGAACTGATGTCACTCAGGGATCCTCTCAACAAAACGGCCTCTGCTCAAGTAGATGACGAACAGGGGCAGGCAGCATAAACTATAGATAGCAGAGTGAAAATCTTAACTCCCCTACCCATTTTGTTATCGTGGGTACCAGAACCAATTTGTGCTATCATTCCACACCTTGCCACTCCTTGTTTGGCATATGACAATAACTGGCATGATAGCAGGTCTGGTACCCAGGCTACCAATTTGTTTCTCAATTTGAATTACAAATTGATGTTTTTCCTGCTAGTGCCCCATTTATATTTCCACGTGTCACTTGTCTACTCTAGTCCAATCAATAAACAAAAACAATGACATGAAATACTACACACCTCCACAACTGTTCACTTCATAAGAGGTGAAATCTTTAACTCTGAAAATAAACAGTTGTAGGAATCAGGATGCAAAATAATTTCAAGAAAGCAAAATATTTTTTTTGATAGGATGTTCTCTGTGATTCTTAATGTAAACATTTAGGGCAGTAGTGTATCTGTACAGGCACTCCAGTTATCAGTTCCTTCATAACACTGCAGCAGTGTGATGGCTCTCCATCAATGCACATTGGATGCATTGTAGTTTATGAATTCCATTCAAATGTCTTTGTATATCAGCAAGCTCCTGATTTAGTTAAAACATTTATGATACCAAGCCAAACAAAGCACAAAAATAGCGATCTGTTTTACATACTTTTTAGTTGTCACTTGAAAGGTGCCAGCACGCACCAGGATGTGAAAACGAGTCTCTACTGGTGAATGCATTTCAAGACAAATTTGTGAAGGCACATTGGACAACATTTATTTCATGCCTCTGTTACCTGCTAGATAAACTTTAAATGAGCTGCAATGGATGGGATGGGGACATCCTTGGTACTCCTGCCAGTATTTTACACTCTCAGCACCTGATGTGTCAACGTTCAGCTCCATCCAGCGTGACACCCAGGCAAACAATGTAAAAAAAACAAAAAAAACATGAATTGTTGCATCATTAAATTGGGGTTATGATGACAGTATTGTGTTACCGTGACGTTACGTTTTTTAAACTATATAAAAGGGGCTGAATCAACGTTAAGGTCATTCAAACCCATTAGCTCCCTTTTGATAACAGTAATACTCCAATTGGCTAGTTAGGAGTTTATCAAAGCATCAGCAGCTTCAATACAAAAGTTGGTAGTTGATTATTTGGCCAGCATATTGTCTGAAACCAGAGGAAGATGATCCACCTCAACCCAAGTCTGCTTGGGGGGAGAATGTTGAGTGGAGACCGGCATTTTGCTATTTCCCCATGTGCAAAGAGGTTGCCTTAACATGCTTGCTTCGTGTGCGCGAGCGTTGCAAAATAAATGTACACATGTTATTCAATCATTGCACTCACACTGCTCGCACTTATCAACGAGCATCTGCGTAGCCAGTCGCTAAAATACAACTCTGTTCTATTTGTGACATTTGACACGGTGCAAGTCCCGCCTCTCCTCATTGGTTTTTAGGAGCATATACTCACGTGGGTGATTGAAAGATTGAGAGCAGACCCCTGGACCTTAGTTAATCTTAGTAACATAATAAAGAAATCCCATTAGAAATACGTCAATTTAAGCTGGAGATGCTTTGGATGCGTCCACCGCCTACGTCGCACTTCCGCATCTGCGGTGAAAGGTGGCAGAACTAGAGTGGTGATTGTCAGACCATGAGACATCACAAAAATAGGTATTCTCAGGAAACCGTCTGTAGTGTCCAAACGGTTGGACCTATGAACTACACTGAAGAAAAATGTAAAACGCAACATGGAAAGTGTTAGTTCCATGTTTCATGAACTGAAATAAAAGATCCCAGAAATGATCCATACACACAAAAAGCTTATTTCTCTCAAATGTTGTGCACAAATTGGTTTACATCCCTGTTAGTGAGAATTTCTCCTTTGTCAAGAGAATCCATCCACCTGACATGTGTGGCATATCAAGAAGATTAAACAGCATGATCAAGATGAAAAAGCATCATTACACAGGTGCACCTTGTGCTGGGGACAAAAGGCCACTCTACAATGTGCAGTTGTGTCACACAACACAATGTCACAGATGTCTCAAGTTGGAGCTTACAATTGGCCTACTGACTCCAAGAATGTCCACCAGAGCTGTTGCCGGAGAATTGAATGTTAATTTCTCTACCCTAAAGCTGCCTCAAATGTCATTTTAGGGAATTTGGCAGTGCGTCCAACTGGCCCTCACATCAGTTTGTAGCCCAAACGGTTCAGACGCTACAAACAGAAGTTGGCACATCGACAGTACCGACTAGACAAGTCCCCTGACACTTGGGGCCGTAAAGCAAAACGGAGACCGCCATCTTGTTCACCACCCTATGACCTCCATTATCTGGCTTCTTCACCTGCGGGATCGTCTGAGACCAGCCACCCGGAAAGCTGATGAAACTGGGTTTGCACAACCAAAACATTTCTGTACAAACTGTCTCATGCACATCTGCGTGCTCATTGTCCTCACCAGGGTCTTGACCTGACTGCAATTTGGCATCGTGACCGACTAGGATGGGCAAACGCTCACCTTCGATGGCTACTGGCACCCTGGAGAAGTGTGTTCTTCACAGAATTATCCTGGTTTCAACTGTACGGGGCAGATGGCAGACAATGTGTATGGCATTTTGTGGGCGAGCGGTTTGCTGATATCAACGTTGTGAACAGAGTGCCCCATGGTGGCGGGTTATGGTATGGTTAGATGGACAACAAACATAGTTGCATTTTATTGATGACAATTTGAATACACAGAGGTACCGTGATGAGTTGAGGCCCATGGTTGTGGCCATTCATCCACTACCATTACCTCATGCTTCAGCATATTGCATGGTCACAAGTCGAAAGGATCTGTACAGTTACTGGAAGCTGAAAATGTCCCACATTGAGCATGTTTGCTCTGGACCGACATGTACGATAGCGTGTTCCAGTTCCTGCCAATATCCAGCAACTTAGCACATCCATTGAAGAGGAGTGGGACAACATTCCACAGGTCACAATCAACAGCCTGATCAATTCTATGCGAAGGGTGTGTCACATGAGACAAATGGTGACACACCAGATACTGACTGGTTTTCTGATCCACACCCCTTCCTTTTTTTAAAGGTATCTATATTCTCAGTCATGTGAAATCCATAGATTGGGGCCTTTTATTCAACCAGGTAGGCAGGTTAAGAACAAGTTCTCATTTACAACTACGACCTGGCCAAGATAAAGCAAAGCGACAAAAACACAGAGTTACACATGCAATCAATAACACCAAAATAGAGAAATCGTTGTACAGTGTGTGCAGAAGAGTAGGGAGGTGAAAATAATAGCAATTTAGCATTAATACTGGAGTGATAGATGTGCAGATGATGATGTGCAAGTAGAGATACTGGGGTGCTAAAGAGCAAGAGGGTAAGTAATAATATGGGGATGAGGTAGTCGTTGTGCTATTTACAGATTGGCTGTGTACAGGTACAGTGATCAGTAAGCTCCTCTGACAGCTGATGCTTAAAGTTAGAGAGGGAGATATAAAGACTCCAGCTTCAGAGATATTTGCAATTCGTTCCAGTCATTGGCAGCAAAGAACTGGAAGGAAAGGCGGCCAAAGGAAGTGTTGGCTTTGGCGATGAACAGTGCAATATACCTGCTGGAGCGCGTGCTATGGGTGGGTGTTGCTATGGTGATCAGTGAGCTGAGATAAGGCGGGGCTTTACCTAGCAAAGACTTATAGATGACCTGGAGCCAGTGGGTTAGACGACGGATATGTAGTGAGGGCCAGCCAACGAGAGCATACAGGTCGCAGTGGTGGGTAGTATATGGGGCTTTGGTGATAAAACGGACGGCACTGTGATAGACTACATCCAGTTTGCTGAGTAGAGTGTTGGGGGCTATTTTGTAAATGACATCGCCGAAGTCGAGGATCGGTAGGATAGTCAGTTTTACGAGGGTATGTTTGGCGGCATGAGTGAAGGAGGCTTTGTTGCGAAATAGGAAGCTGATTCTAGATTTAATTTTGGATTGGAGATGCTTAATGTGAGTCTGGAAGGAGAGTTTACAGTCTAACCAGACACTTAGGTATTTGTAGTTGTCCACATATTCTAGGTCAGAACCGTCCATAGTAGTGATGCTAGTCGGGCGGGAGGGCGCGGGCAGCAATCGGTTGAAGAGCATGCACTTAGTTTTACTAGCATTCAAAAGCAGTTGCAGGCCACGGAAGGAGTGTTGTATGGCGTTGAAGCTCGTTCAGAGGTTTGTTAGCACAGTGTCCAAAGAAGGGTGAGATGTATACAAAATGGTGTCGTCTGCGTAGAGGTGGATCAGAGAATCACCAGCAGCAAGAGCGACGACATTGATATATACAGAGAAAAGAGTCGGCCCGAGAATTGAACCCTGTGGCACCCCCTTAGAGACTGTCCGGACCTCTGACAACAGGCCCTCCGATTTGACAGACTGAACTCTGTCTGAGAAGTAGTTGTTGAACCAGGTGAGGCAGTCATTTGAGAAGCCAAGGCTATTGAGTCTGCCGATAAGAATGCGGTGATTTACAGAGTCAAAAGACTTGGCCACGTCGATGAATACGGCTGCACAGTACTGTCTTTTATCAATGGCGGTTATGATATCGTTTTGGACCTTGACAGTGGCTGAGGTGCACCCATGACCAACTCGGAACCAGATGATTGCATAGTGGAGAAGGTACGGTGGGATTCGAAATGGTCAGTGATCTGTTTATTAACCTCACTAGGGGACGTGGGACAGTAGCGTCCCACCTGGCCAACATCCAGTGAAATTGCAGAGCGCCAAATTCAAAAACAGAAATACTCATTATAAAAATTAATGAAGCATACAAATGTTATACATCGGTTTAAAGATTAACTTCTTTCTTTCTTTCAAAAAGGCTTTACGGCGAAAGCATACCATGCGATTATCTGAGAACAGCACCCAGCAGACAAATCATTACAATCCGTAACCAGCCAAGTAGAGGAGTTACACAAGTCAGAAATAGTGACAAAATTAATCACTTACCTTTGATGATCTTCACATGGTTGCACTCACGAGACTCCCATTTACTCCCATGTAATGTTTGTTTTATTCGATAAAGTCCCTGTTTATATCCAAAAAACTCCGTTTTGTTCAAGAATCCACAGGCTCAAACGCAGTCGCAACAGGCAGACGAAAAATCCAAATAGTATCAGTCAAGTTCGTAGAAACATGTCAAATTATGTTTATAATCAATCCTCATGTTTTTAGCCTAAATAATCAATAATATTTCAAGTTACTGCAGGGGGTGCTGAGATGTTGGCCGGGGTAGGGGTAGCCAGGTGGAAAGCGTGGCCAGCTGTAGAGAAATGTTTATTGAAATTCTCGAATATCATAGATTTATCGGTGGTGACAGTGTTTCCTATCCTCAGTGCAGTGGGCAGCTGGGAGGAGGTGCTCTTATTGTCCATGGACTTTAGTGTCCAAAAACCTATTGGAATATGAGCTACAGGAAGCAAATTAGTGTTTGAAAAAGCTAGCCTTAGCTTTCCTAACTGACTGAGTATATTGGTTCCTGACTACAGTATGGAAAAGGGAGACTCCCACAAACACAAGATTGTTCTCTGTTTTGCTCTACGACCCCCACAAGGACTCATTTGAAGGTAACTGGTACCTATTTAAAAAAAAAACTGAAAGTAGTTTTGTGCCTACCCCCCCCCCCCCCTTTTTTATCTCCTAGATACAGGGCAGACACTTCAACTTTGTTTCTTTTGACACATTTATTAATGTGTTATTCAATGTGTTTCTCTGGGATATAGTAGTAAAGGCACATTTTATATTTTCACAAATAACCTTTTTTTTAATATACCTAAAAGGGGTTCTAAAATTCCAAATCAAACAGATAAATGATCCATATGAGCATCTTACACCAATTCCATATCAGTTTAGTGCAATTAAGTGTTTAAAAAAAATCTAACTTTTTTGGTTAGTACTGACTGTTCGGTCACCCGGTCAGATAAAAACCCACCTATGGAGCTACGCCCAAGAGGAAGACCGAGAGCCAGATGATCGAACCAATTGGCGGACGACCTCCACAACCTGGGAATCAAAACCACATCAGACTGGGACCCGGCCCTGAATAGGACAGCGTGGAGATCCATGTCAAGGTGTTATGTGCAAGTGAGTAACTAACTGTACAGGGACGTTTTCTATTGAGTATACTTTTGCATCCTGACCTTGGATTTTCCTTTTTATGGTTTGTGTGTGTTCCTGCTGAACTCCATAATTAAATTAGCTCTTATGCACCGGCAGCCACCTATCTAAACCTGGGAGCAGACCCTCGTACTGCTTTTCTACATCCCTGCTTAGATGGCTGAATATAACTCAATTATATTAAGGAAATCCAGAGCACAATTTAGCATGATCAAAAAGGCAAGGCAAAATAAACATTTATTCACAATAATGTAGTGCTTTTTATTAAAAAACAAAAACAAATTGAATATAAAACAAAAAGTAAAAACCAACAGCATTTTCATAACTTTAGAATCATAATTACAAACTTTTAACGAGAGTGGAAGAAGTTGACAAACTGTACACATCACAAAATGTCTGCCAGTCTGTCCATTTACAATGCTTGTATCTTATTTTGTGATTGTCTAAAAAAATAACTAAACAAATCACACAAAACACACAAATACAAGTACAAGCATCAAATTTATGACCGCTATCACAAACTGAACAATTTCTCATTGGGGGGGGGGGGGGGGGGGGTTACATATTGGAGCTGACATCTTTCAAAATATCAACATTAAGTTGGTTTGTTTTTTTAGTGTTCAACACTTTGCAGCAAAAACAAGGAGCATATTTTCTCCTCAAAAGTAATATTATTACAGCGACAGATGTAATTTCAGAGTCACTGTTATGTCCCAATGCTTTATATGAAGTTCATTTGACATTCTTCTCACACTGAACAAAAATATAAACGCAACATGTAAAGGGTTGGTCCCATGTTTCATGAGCAGAACTAAAAGATCCCAGAGATTTTCCATATGCATAAAAAGCTTATTTCTCTCATTGTGCACAAATTTGTTCACATCCTTGTTAGTGAGCACTTCTCCTTGACCAAGATAATTCTTCCACCTGACAAGTGTGGAATATCAAGGTAGCTTATTAAACAGCATGATCATTACACAGGTGCACCTTGTGCTGGGGACAATGAAAGGCCACTAAAATGTGCAGTTTTGTCACAACACAATGCCACAGATGTGTGAAGTTCAGAAAGCGTGCAATTGGCATATTGACTGCAGGAATGTCCACCAGAACTGTTGTCTGAAAATGTAATGTTCATTTCTCTAGCATAAGCCGCCTCCAACATTGTTTTAGAGGATTTAGCAGTATATCCAGTCGAGCCTTACAACTGAGCAGTTTTCTGATGTCAACGAACACAATTGCATTTTGTCTATGGTAATTTGAATGCACGAAGATGCCCTTAAAAAATGGGCCTCCTTTACCAAGAGTTGCATATCGGTGAAATCCATAGATTGGGGCCTAATGAATTTATTTCAATTGACCGATTTCCTTACATGAACTGTAACTCAGTAACATCTTTGAAATTGTTGCATGTTGCATTTATATTTTTGTTCAGTTTAATTTTTAGGCAACAAAAATTCTGTTTAAGTTCATGTCATTCAATTAGGACAGTTGTACGTTTTACTGGACAAATACACCTCTCCCAAGCTTAAGTGTTTTGATTATAGTAATACAAATGGCAGAAATAATAATTATAATACATATGGGGCTGAGTACTGTACAATACACGAAATCCGTTATCAAGATATTGCTTTTGGAGACACTTCTCACATTATCCCAGTCTGTATATACATAACTTGGCACTGTACAACTTTCTGTCCTCTCCGTCTGTTTTCTTACACTCCATCTCTATGCCAGTCCATCTTGATGGGACATCTCAATCTAAGTCTCATTTTAAACAGAAGCATTTGGAAAAAATAAATCTCATCAAATCTCACAAATGATTTAAAATATTCTCCATGGCAACCAGAAACACATTTGAAGAAAACATTTACAGCTAGAATCCCTTCCCTCCCAACAGATACCCCTTTTCATAGAATATAAGAAAATATGACCGTCACAATACATTTTACGTTACCTATGGTTTCCACAATTTCCCATAAAATGTTAATTGCCATCAAGCCCTTAATTTTTTCATAATTTTTTTTCTTCAAGAATTCTGGCAGATTAGACACACAAATGTGCATACACTCACGCAAGGCAGTCAGGGACCACGGCGTTCTAAGGCGTTACAGTAAGAGTCAGTGTTCCCGCCGCCTGACTTCATTAAGCTGGTGAATCAGGTACTTCAGAAAGAGGGGCAAAGCGGACAAGACACTTGACTGACCAAAAGCGCACATTATATCTTTCCAAAGACCACCAGCTATTCTTTACAAACACAATCCCGTCCTTCCTTCTCTGTTCCTAATGAATTATTACAGTATGAAAGAAAAAGAAATACTTATTATTAACTTGCTTTTAAGACTGCATCATCCAATAACATGTGAGTGTTAGTGTGTCTCGTTGATACATTAGAGAGCCAACCATATCCATGGTACCAAAGTGCAGTTGACCAACCTCGTTCCTGCAGCTCTTCTCTCCTAGTTCATCGTCAGCAGTGTATGTTTACAAGTTGCTCATACAGTCCACTGCATTGCCTCCTATACCTCTTATCCTCGTACATTTAGGTCTCGTGGCCTTTGTTTAGTTTCATTACCACCTAGTCCCACTGGGGGCACAGGTTTCCAGCCTCCTCATTCCCATTTGATGTCGTTAAAAAAAAATTATATTTGAGTCTATGACTATGCCACAGCCATGTTCAGTACCACATGTTCCTTTCTTTTGCTCACTAAAAATAATTGACTCAAGGTTTCACTGATGAGCCATGTGTATAGATAATGTGAAGCCTATGTAATAGTCTCTTTGCCCTGAGTAACCAGGGCTGTCTTTGATTAACATTTGTTCAATGCGCATTTTTAAGTGCATGGGGTACTTTTTCCTACGTAAAAAAAAATGCTTTTGCATCGTACTTCAATAAGTCTGGGTCCACCCTCCTGAGAAGAAGTCCTTGTGTCACCAACAAAACCGTTACCATTGACCACGACAGCCGAGTGCACTGCTTCAAACTGTTGGGTTGTCTCATCACTTGAGGTGACAGGTTGGGGAAGAGGGGACACGCCCGGGAAGGGTACCAACCCTTGCCCTTTGTGGTCACTTTCTCTTTGCAAATGTCATCTTCCCTTACCATGTTTTCCATTTCACCCCCACCTCTCCCAAGTGAATGAAAGGGGAATGTGCTTGCCAGGTAAGTGGCAACATCATTTTCTACCCACAAAGTCTCCAAATCCAAATCCAAGCGTCCTTCTACGTAATCGCCGCCCTGACCCCTCCTCAAGAAGATAAGTGACATCTATGGCTGTTGGAAGAAGAGAGAGAAGTTACTAAACACCAATGACACTAAGTTAACTGTCCGATATTTCCCCTTCATCAAGTCTCCCTCTTCATCAAACCACCCAGTGTCTCTATACCCGTTTCCTCATTGCCTGCTCACCATTCTTATTGGGTGTTCTGTGTAGCAGATCCAGCAGAATCTTGTTTAGCCGATCCCTTTGTGCCTCCCTCCTGCCAAGTCCAGAGTGATGGAGGGGTGAGGAAGAGATGGAGGGGAGGAGATCCAGCATGTCAACTCCTCTCTCTGCTGCACCTTCCTCCAGCTCCCTATGCTCCTCTACCTCCTGCCCCCCGTCCTCTTCTTCTCCCTCCCCTGGCCCAACTGGTTGCGGGGGTGGGGCAGCCGCAGGGAGTGTGGTTTCTTCTTGGGCAGCATCTATGTCTCCCTCCACCCCTCTTCTGTTTTCACTCTCCGGACGGAAGTTGTCACCCTGGTCGCATGGGGAAGCATTGTCCTCACAGGCTCCTCCAACTCCTTTGGGCTGCTCGCTCTTCCAGGCCGAACGCCCCCCGTTCCTCTTGTAGTTGTCGGGAACGTAGTGCGGCTAAGGCGAGGTTGGGAAGGAACAGACTTTCAGTTGACTTACAAGTTGTTCATGCACAAGTTAGATTTTGGGATTATTAACAAATTGTTTTATGAACAAGCGATACGAATTGGAGCAGAATTAACTATCAAGCTGAACCCCCATCATCTCTCAGGATAACTAACGGTTTGCAAAAACAGCACACAGTTAAAGAATGGTAGGCACATCAGTCATCACTAGTGCCTGATCCATCATCTTTGATAAATCAACTCTGATACACTTCTCCGATTACACTAAATTCAACTCCAGAAAAACACTTCAATACAACCCCCAAGCCCTCCTCTTGGACCCTCTTACCGAGAAGTCTCTCTTGGGGGCCAGCCTCTTGGGGAAGTGGTTGAAGGCGTAGGGCTTAGTGCACACGGGGAAGCGGTTGCGGTGGATCTTGTAGAAGAGGTGAGCTGACTTGTCCAGGCGGTAGTCGCAGATGTACACGTCCTGCTCCTTCACTCCCTTTGGCCGTCCTGAAAGAAAATAACACCACAGGTCAGTTTAGGTAATTATGTGTGTTAGCGCAGTGTGTGTTTATACATCTGCCTTACAAACTGTGTGCACGCGTGAGTGTTTCTCACCCTTGCAGTAAGTGTAGTGGTCGAGGACACAGCAGGTCCCAACCACGGCCTCCAGTGGGATGATCTCGTAGAGCGGCACGCGGAACAACTCGTTGTGGTAGAAGCGGCGCGAGGGCGAGTGGTGTGTCTCGTGGGGCCTGAAGTAATGGTGGCCAAAGGCAAACCTCTCACCCCTACAGGGCACACACACAAAATGAGACGAGAGAGTCAGAGACAAAAATACAGCAATGAAATCGCTGATGTTGCTCAATGCTGGCTCGAAGTGGTGTTCCCTTTGTCCCATTCCTTACTTTTCGCTCTTCCAGAGTTTCTCGATGCGGAAGATGTCCAGCTTGTCCCTGTTGACATGGGACAGGAGGCGGTAGGACTGCCTGACTGGCTGGCCTTCTGGGGTGCGTCTGCTGTCCCTCATCAGGTACACACAGTCACCTGGACAGACAGGTTACATAACATTGTCATGGTTTTTATTTATAAAGCATATTTAACACACCCCAAGGTGCTATACAACTATTATTCAATGTGGCAACCTGTGCAACTGGCACACAAACATACTAAAACATTGACTTGGCCTTATACAGTACATGGGGTTGAGTCTGAAATGTCATTCTATTCCCTATATAGTGCCTATACTTCTGAGCAGGGCCCTAGTCAAAAGTAGTGCACTACATAGGGAATAGGGTGCCCTTTCAGACACAACCATGGTTATAGTCCCCTTCCATACCTTGGTGCAGCAGCAGTTCGTCTCGCAGTAAACAGATGTGGTAGATGGAGCCAGACTGGGCGTAGTTGGGCTGGGGCAGCATTGGCACCTCCTGGAGCACCAATGGGACAGGTTATCAGATGAAACAGGAAGATGAAATAGACAAAGCACTCATTTGACATAACCAGGGCTGTGGCAGTCATGAAGTCGTGTCAGCCGGAGATTAGCAGTTATTTGCTCGACGGTCTCACTGTAATTGACTGTTAATAACAGTTTCTCAACTGTTTACGGTCTAAAATTGGAACTTGAAACGCAATCACTGAAACCTGAAACTCATGGAACAAATCCCTAATCCAAGTCTGCAATTCTGCAAGCACAATTCCTGCTTTACACTCAGTTTTCAATTCTATCACACTTTTTGCAAAACACTACACACAGTTCTCTACATTAGGCACAACATTCAAAAATTGTATATTTTTTGTCCCTTTGGAAAGCAACGCCAATCACAATGCCGAGCTCTACACACCAATTAGCAACACCCACTTCCCATAGGTGTAAACAGTATTTGCTTAATTGTTCACTTAGAAATCAGAGCTTTAGCACTATAAAAGGCCACAGATGAGCTCTCCTGTTTTGGAGGAAAATGGAAGTCAATGGTGAAGCTAGAGGTGAAGGATAATTACTATTGCAACAACATATCATCAGTAGGGTAAAACTAACCTGTCACACGACAGTCTAATCCCAGCTCACGTTCCCTATTAGTGTGTGAACAATCCAACGCTTGGTGAATTCTGCTTCACAATGACAGGAAGAGCCGACATCGAAGGATCAAAAAGCGACATCGCTATGAACGCTTGGCCGCCACAAGCCAAGTAAGAGGAAGACGAGGAAAGACAGTCATCTCAGATGAGATCAGGGACACATTGGTTGACCATGTGCTCAACCATGGATTGGGTATGAGGGAGGCTGGGCAGAGAGTTCAGGCCAACCTGAGCCGCTACATGGTTGCATCCATCATCCATACATTCAGAAATGACAACTGGTAAGTTACCTACCATCTCCACTATGCTCTTTATGTATGTATACTGTCATATACTGCAGTTAGACATATCAGTAGGCCTATGTTACTCAGTGATTGTTGGCCAATGTTTATTTATATTTAAAGAAAATAGATTTTAGTTTACTGTAACCAATCATATATTTGTGGATCATCTGCAGAACTGAGAAACTGCCAGTTTTACGGACACCTAACCAAATGTGCTGTGTTTTGTTTTCGCGTTATTTGTAACTTATTTTGTACATAATGTTTCTGCCATCGTATCTTACAGCAAAAAAGAGCTTCTGGATATCAGGACAGCGATCACACACCTTGGATTAGACACGGCTTTCTCCAACAAGCAGGATGCACTTCAGACACCCAACAAAGCCAAAATCCCCGTTATTGGAAAGAGAAAGGACACAGAGCGGGGGGGTGCCTCGTAAAGATCCGCGGATGGCGAGTGGGGAAATCTGTCTTTACCGTCAGTAGTACTTGACAACGTACAATCATTGGACAATAAATTAGAGGTACGATCACGAATATCCTACCAACGGGACATCAAAAACTGTCAAATTCTTATGTTATTTGTAAGGAAGTATCTAGATTTTGCATGCCTGAAGTAGAGCATCTCATGATAAACTGTAGACCACACCATTTGCCAAGAGAGTTTCCATCTATACTTTGTGGCTGTTTTTTTACCACCACAGACAGATGCTGGCACTAAGACCACACTCAGTCAGCTGTATAAGGAAATAAGCAAACAGGAAACTGCTCACCCAGAGGCGGCGCTCCTAGTGGCCGGGGACTTTAATGCAGGGAATCTTAAAACAGCTTTACCTAATTTCTATCAGCATGTTAAATGCACAACTGGAGGGGGATTTCTTTTTTCTAGATCATCTGTACTCCACACACAGAGATGCATACAAAGGTCTCCCTCACCTTCCATTTGGCAAATCTGACCACAATCGTATACTCGTGACGACTCCTGCTTACAAGCAGAAATTAAAGCAGGAAGCACAAGATCAATTAAAAAGTGGTCAGATGAAGCATATGGTAAACTACAGGACTGTTTTGCTAGCACAGACTGGAATATGTTCTGGAATTCTTCCGATGGCATTGAGGAGGACACCACATCAGTCTCTAGCTTTATCAAAAAGTGATAGGCTAATTAACATAATTTGAGTAAATTGAAAGTGTAGGCCTACCTTCAAACTCACTGCCTCTTTGCTTGACATCATGGGAAAATCAAAAGAAATCAGCCAAGACCTCAGAAAGACAATTATAGACCTCCACAAGTCTGGTTCATCCTTGGGAGCAATTTCCAAACGCCTGATTGTACCACGTTCATCTGTACAAACAATAGTACGCAAGTATAAACACCATGGGACCATGCAGCCGTCATACCACTCAGGAAGGAGACGCATTCTGTCTCCTATAGATGAACGTACTTTGGTGTGCGAAAAGTGCAAATCAATCCCAAAACGACAGCAAAGGACCGTGTGAAGATCCTGGAGGAAACGGTACAAAAGTATCTATATCCACAGAAAAATGAGTCCTATATCGACGTAACCTGAAAGGCCGCTCAGCAAGAAAAAGGCCACTGCTCCAAAACCACCATAAAAAAGCCAGACTACGGTTTGCAACTGCACATGGGGACAAAGATCATACTTTTTGGAGAAATGTCCTCTGGTCTGATGAAACAAAAATAGAACTGTTTGGCCATAATGACCATCGTTATGTTTGGAGGGAAAATGGGGAGGCTTGCAAGCCAAAGAATACCATCCCAACCGTGAAGCACGGGGGTGGCAGCATCATGTTGTGGGGGTGCTTTGCTGCAGAAGGGACTAGGTGCACTTCACAAAATAGATGACATCATGAGGTAGGAAAATGATGTGGACATCAGTCATGAAGTTAAAGCTTGGTCGCAAATGGGTCTTCCAAATGGACAATGACCCCAAGCATTCTTCCAAAGTTGTGGCAAAATGGCTTAAGGACAACAAAGTCAAGGTATTGGAGTGGCCATCACAAAGCCCTGACCTCAATCCTATAGAAAATTTGTGGGCAGAACTGAAAAAGCATGTACGTGCAAGGAGGCCTACAAACCTGACTCAGTTACACCAGCTCCGTTAGGCGGAATGGGCCAAAATTCACCCAACTTATTGTGGGAAGCTTGTGGAAGGCTATCCGAACCATTTGACCCAAGTTAAACAATTTAAAGGCAATGTTACCAAATACTAATTGAGTGTATGTAAACTTCTGACCCACTGGGAATGTGATGAAATAAATAAAAGCTGAAATAAATCACTCTACTATTATTCTGACATTTTATATTCTTAAAATAAAGTGGTGATGTTAACTGACCTAAACAGGGAATTTTTACTAGGGATGTCAGGAATTGTGGAAAAACTGAGTTTAAATGTATTTGGCTAAGGTGTATGTAAACTTCCAACTTCAACTGTACATACCCCAACCAGAAGCCATGGATTACAGGCAACATTCGCAGAGAGCTAAAGGGTTGAGCTGCCGCTTTCAAGGTGCGGGACTCTAAGCCGGAAGCTTATAAGATATCCAGCTATGTCCCCTTGACGAACCATCAAACAGACAAAGTGTCAATAAAGGACTAAGATTGAATCCTACTACACATGTCTTCCGTGGCAGGGCCTGCAAACTATTACAGACTACAAAGGGAAGCACAGCCGCAGGCTGCCCAGTGACATGAGCCTACCAGACGAGCTAAATCACTTAGAGGCAAGCAACACTGATACATGGATGAGAGCGTCAGCTGTTCCGGATGACTGTGTGACCACGCTCGCCGTAGCCGATGTGAGTAAAACCTTTAAACAGATCAACACCCACAAGGCCGCGGGGCCAGACAGATTACCAGGACTTGAGCTCTGGGCATGTGCTGACCAACTGGCAGGTGTCTTCACTGACATTTTTAACCTCCCTGTCCGAGTCTGTAATACCAACATGTTTCACGCAGACCACCCTAGTCCCTGTGCCCAAGAACACTAAGGTAACCTGCCTAAATGACCACCGACTCACGTCCGTAACCATGAAGTGCTTTGAAAGGCTGGTATGGCTCACATTAACACCATTATCCCAGAAACCCTAGACCCACTCCAATTTGAATACCTTCCAAACAGATGATGCAATCTCTATTGCACTCTACACTGCCCTTTCCCACCTGGACAAAAGAAACACGCAAAAAAAGTATTTAGCCAGCCACCAATTGTGCAAGTTCTCCACTTAAAAAGATGAGGCCTGTAATTTTCATCATAGGTACACTTCAACTATGACAGACAAAATGAGAAAAGAAATCCAGAAAATCACATTGTAGGATTTTTAATGAATTTATTTGCAAATTATGGTGGAAAATAAGTATTTGATCACCTACAGAAAACCCTTTATCTTACTGAATGTTTTTCCTGGTCCTCTCCCGTTGGGTATGGGAAGTGTTACATACAAAACAAGTGTTCAAAAATACTGCATTTTGGAAATACATTTTTGTTACTATATTGCATGTGGTGTGTTTATGTATATTTGAGTAGGTATACATTACTGTAACAATATTTTACAACCGGCTAAAGTGTAACACTGGAAATGCAAAAGGCATAAACCTACTAATGGGATACTCATAGTAATTTGTGTTGTTGGTTGGTAGACAGATCTATTCATATGACGCGTGTCATTTTGATGAAAAAAACTACATTTTGAATGCATTTTTGTGTTTAGAGTTTTGGGGAAATGGCCCAGAGATTCAGCAAACGTGTGTAAACAATTTTGGAAAACTGCAACAAACACATTTCGCATCTCCTGGCTTCCACACATACGGATGCAGACCTTTGGAACATTACATTAAAAAGTCTAATAAATTCATTTAATATAGCCTACACCATCACAATAAATCCATTAGACAGGTCTAAAGAAACATGATATGAACGAAATGTCTATATCAGAAGAATAGAATAGCATACTCTTTTTTTAATATATTTTTTTTTTACCACAGGTGGACTCAAAATTTAAGTTGTAGAAACGTCTCAATGATGATCAATCAAAACAGGATCCACCCTTTGCTATGACCTCAATATCGAGTCTCATAGCAAAGGGGCTGAATACGTGTGTAAATAAGGTCTGTTTTGATTATTTTGAATATATCCATAATAAATACAGATATAAATACAATAGAGTGTGGAATACTAATCAGCAAGTTTGGTAGGCTACTAATGACCATCAGCAGGATCAGAGCTTGGCAGGAATACAATCACCATAGCAGCCCTAGACAACACCACCTTTAGCTTTTAATTGAACAATGTTCATGCCTGGAACAAAAATGTTTTTTTTTTTGTCCCAAATGGCACCCTATTCCCTGATACATTTACAAGCAGCAATCTGCGAATGGTAGATAGTGTACATTTTTGGACTTGTAAATTACTCATTATATATCCATTGATTCGTCAAGATTATAACATAGAAATGCCTTAGGAGCTTAGTTCAACTGCCGTTCCCCATCAGAGCCCAAAATATAAGCTTTTACTACTGCCTTGCAGGTAAACGTCATTGTTCTACTAAGCTATTCAGTGGGTTTGGTTCTCCGTTTGTACATATGATGAAGCATGCAGAGAAATATGACGCAACCACAAAAAAAATGCTAAAATGTCTTGAAATCAAACAATAATTTTTTTACTTAGGATTTATAATGAAATATTGCCCATTCACATTTCATGTGAAGTTGCCCGACTACAATATTTTAGCTTAATATGTTAATAAATACTGTATTCATTTTTGGATGTTTACCTGCCTATAATACCTACCCACTGGAGTGTGCGTAGATCACAAGCCCATAGTAAGTCAATAAGGCGAACTGGCAAGCTAGTTAGCCACAAAGAATTGGTAGCTGGCTACCCAGGGAAAATGGACAGCTAGTCATCTACTTTGCATAACATTCGTTTGAAGTTGTTTATGACTGTTAAACTAGACGGCTAGCTAGATTATCATCTTCAGTGAATGGGTAGGTGCAGCATGCCATAACAGTAGAGGGAGTGCGATTGCTTCTCAAATGTAATATTTGATTCACACTCGCGTCCTCACAAGAACATGCTCAAGAGAACATCCTCTGAGCATGCACTCGGAGCATAAGTGTGGAGCACAGTACTATGCGCATAGAGAAACACCCATGGTTGGTTTAGACCACGGGGTGCGGTCGAGGTTGGGTTAAAGAGGACAACACTCACCCTGTCCACAGGTCGGGGGTCGCACTGATCACACAGGTAGTGTTCCACCTCCGCCTCAAGCCGCATGCAGTCAAAGTGCTGCCACACCTGAGATAGACAGACATCACCGTTTACACTGACTCACACCAGGATCACAGCCAAAACTAACAATTTATAATAAGAGTGCCATACTAAGAAGTCTCTCACACAACCAACTCCTGCTTTCAAAACATTGCTTCCACAGACAAGAACAAACACTCACCATTCACTCGGAGTCATCAGGCAGGTACCACTACATTCAACAAGCCTGGAATCCTGGAATACACTCATTCAAGCCTGGAATATTGCTTGGTTTTACTACTAGAGTTACTGATATTCAGTTGTATCTATATTTAGTTTGGATTCCAGGCCAACATTCAACGACACAAAAATGAGCCGGCAGTGTTGGCCTGTGTCCCAAATTCACCCTATTCGCTATAAAGTGCATTACTTTTCACAAGGACCAATAGGGCTATAGGAGACAAAACTAGGCCATTGAACTCTGGTCAAAAGTAGTGCACTATGTAGGGAATAGGGTCACCATTTGGGACTCCATTCTCCAGACGCTCTCTCTCACCATGCACTTCTCACACTGGATCATCAGGCCCTCGTCTTTGTACATGCCGCAGATGCAGCGGATGATGTCATCGTCCTTGTCGTGGGAGCCCGGCCAGCCCCCTCCATGGTGGTGATGGGCGTGGTCTCGCTCCAGCGAATCCGAGCTGTCCGCTTCGCTGGCCGTCTCCCCAACGATCTCGTCGATCTGGACGGCAGCCTCGTGGCGAGCTCCGTAGTAGGCCTTCCTCAGCCGGCACACATCCCTCCCAACCGACGATTTCCGCCCGTAGTATTTCTGCCAGGATGGAAGGTGCACAGGGCAACAACGTTGAGAACTTGGGAAATACAGTGTGTGTTGTAAAGTGGAGTCAAAGACCAGCTCCCATGAAAATAATAACAAAGCTACCTAAATAAGCTTGACCAGGCTTCCAATATCCCACTGGGAATTCTAAGCCCTTGCACAAGGATACGTTTTCCCTGGGGTTCATTGCAGACACTGAGGGCCTTTGGACAGCGGGGTCAAATTACTTTCAAGGTGCACTTCATTGACGAATTCGCTGACAATGTCATGAAAACAATGCACGCGTCGATGGGGCAGAAGTCTGTGTGTTGTTATGATTCTAGACTGTCAGAGAGCTAGCAACAATGACAAGAAGCTGCCACGTGGGGAATTGTAGGGGCCTCAATTCAGCTCTTATCTTGTTATTGATACCATGTGGTGTTTTGACCTGGCAAAAAAATTGCTAGCTAACCAACAACATTAACATCCTATTTGAGCGGCAACAAGAAGCTCATTGTGCAAATGTAAGATTTGGAGAGGAAATATAATTGACAGTGTTAACAGTCCTTTGGACTTTTAACCAAAAACGCCTGTTTTGCTCCTCGGTTGCGCACACATCGGTTTTGCTGCTAAACAACCCACCTGTCTAGCGTTAAGTACCCTTCAGATGATTCCAGTGGCACTTACATCCTGCACAGTAAATCAAAGATACCTCTGTGCTTGTGTGTGTAAATGATCCGTGGCCGTGTATATCTCATAGGGAGGAGGATTGTGGGAGACCCACCTCTGCGTTGCGGAACACTTTGAGCATGTCGGTGTCAAAGGCCTCCACAGTCTTGTAGTGCCCTGTGGTGATCTGCTTTTCAATGGTGCTCAGGTCCAGCGGGTCGGACACCTTCTCATAGTACTGCGTGTTCCTGGGGTCAAACACACACAATGAGTCATGGGTGAGAGCCAAAACTGGGCCTCTTGTGTCATGAATCCAAACATGATTGTAATGGTTGCAGGAAGCGATAAGAACATTGAGGGCGTTCTGACCTGGATAAGACAAAGTGTTGCACAATACACTTACATACAGTAAACATGGGTGAAAGCACTAGCATGCATAATGAAAACAAACACGCAAACGCTTACCGCTTTCTTGAAGGTAGGTTGACCAGCGGAGCAGCAAGGGTCTGACCAGCTGAGTCTACGGACAGAGATCGACGTTTTATTATATTCAGCAGCGTATTTCCATTTACTGTTATAGGGCATAAATATACTCAGGGGAAAATGTGTCTATGCTAATTTGAATCAGATGTACATCAGTAGACGTTTGTAGAGGCAAAAGCCACACAGGTAAGCCAGTTGTAGTGGTCCGTACAAGCACGTGTTGAGATTGGGTTGCATTACAGAGAAGTGTTGACTTTATACCGTCTTAACCATTTGCTTGAATTGAAACCTGGTTGAACAGAAGTCTCTCTGAATACATCAGAGATGGCAATGAAAGTTTGTCTAGAGACTAGGGAGTTGATGTGAAGGAGTACAGTGTGTGAGTGATCGAGTGTGTGTGTCAGCGAGTATTGCATGTGTGTGTGTGTGTGTCACTGACCCTTGTAGCTGGTGATCATGTCACAGATCTCTTTGAAGATGTGTGCCAGGCGGGCGGTGCGGGTGACCTCCGTGTTCTCCTCGGCCGCCGCCAGCCTCCGCGTGCGCACCGACCGGGACGTCTGCAGCGCCGAGAACTGTGTCAGGAACACGTCTGCGACGACAACGTGACAAACACACACACACACAGTCAACAAGCCATCAAAAACATTGACACCGCATACAAAACATACCCATTATTTGTAAGCAATAAGCCACAAGAGGCAGTGCTGTATCGTGAATAGTTACAGGTAAATGGCGTTGTTCAGCCCAATGTAACAGCAGAGGGCCAGTCAACCCATTTACCTGTGTCTGTATTCATGATACATCACTGCCTCGTGTGCCGTATTACTTAAATATAAAGGCGTTTTTTTGGGGAAAAAATACAATGAATTACAGTACCAGTCAAAAGTTTGGACACACCTACTCATTCAAGGATTTTTCTTTATGTTTTACTATTTTCTACATTGTAGCATAACAGTGAAGACATTAAAACTATAAAATAACACATGGGATCATGTAGTTAACAAAAGTGTTAAATCTAAATATATTTTAGATTCTTTAAAGTAGCCACACTTTGTCTTGATGACAGCTTTGCACACTCCTGGCATTCTCTCAGCCAGCTTCATGAGGTAATCACCTGGAATGTATTTCAATTAAGAGGTGTGCTTTGTTAAAAGTTAATTTGTGGATTCTCTTTCCTTCTTAATGCGTTTGAGCCAATCAGTTTTGTTGTGACAAGGTAGGGGTGGTATACAGAAGATAGCCCTATTTGCTAAAAGACCAAGTCCATATTATGACAAGAACAGCTCAAATGAGCGACAGTCCATCATTACTTTAAGACATGAAGGTCAGTCAATACGGAACATTTCAAGAACTTTGAACATTTTCAAGTGCAGTCACAAAAACCATCAAGCGCAATGATGAAACTGGCTCTCATGTGGACTGCCACAAGAATGGAAGACCCAGACCTCTGCTGCAGAGGATAAGTTGAAATGACCAGCCTTTGAAATTGCAGCCCAAATACATGCTTCAGAATTCAAGTAACAGATATCTCAACGTAAACTATTCAGAAGAGACTGTGTGATGCAGGCCTTCATGGTCGAATTGTTACAAAGAAACCACTACTAAAGGACACCATTAAAAAGAAGAGACTTGCTTGGGCCAGGAAACACAAGCAATGGACATTAGACCAGTGGAAATCTGTCCTTTGGTCTGATTTGAGATTTTTGATTCCAACCACCGTGTCTTTGTGGGACGCAGTGTAGGTGAACAGATGATCTCTGCATGTGTGGAGGTGTGATGGTGCTTTGCTGGTGACACTGTCAGTGATTTATTTAGAATTCAAGGCACACTTAACCAGCATGGCTACCACAGGATTCTGCAACGATACCCCATCTCATCTGGTTTGCACTTAGTGGGACTGTCATTTGTTTTTCAACAGGACAAATACCCCAAACACACCTCCAAGCTGTGTAAGGGCCATCTGACCAAGGAGAGTGATGGAGTGCTGCATCAGATGACCTGGCCTCCACAATTACCCAACCTCAACCCAATTGAGATGGTTTGGGATGAGTTGGAACGCAGAGTGACGGAAAAGCAGCCAACAAGTGCTCAGCATATGTGGGAACTCCTTCAAGACTGTTGGAAAAATCATTGCTCATGAAGCTGTTTGAGAGAATGCTAAGAGTATGCAAAGCTATCAACAAGGCAAAGGGTGGCTACCTTGAAGAATCCAAAATATTTTTACATTTGTTTAACACTAACTACATGATTCCATATTTGTTATTTCATAGTTTTGATGTCTTCACTATTTTTCTACAATGTACAAATAAATACAAACCCTTGAATGAGTAGGTGTGTTCAAACTTGACTGGTATTGTACATATTTTCTTTAAAACCTTATTTTGATGAGTAAATTTTAATTATTTCACCAGAAGATATAGTGCAGACAAATCTGGTTGTTAGTTATTTCACTCTACAGACGTGACCCAAGTTATTAATAATTTTTGCATAGTTGTATCACCTAGGCACCGTTCACAGTCTATGTATGGTGCAGAGATTGAAATTCCAAAGTAAAAAGTGTTCCGGGGTCAGACAGGCAGACAGCGAAGCTTATATTAACTCCCACTGTACCAAACTAAATGCTAGGCTGGAAGCAAGGAGAAATAATGTGCTAGCTGAGATAAATACAAGAGATGAATTTGGACAGCAACATGATACTCTTATGGGAGAGGCGCAGTGATCATTTTCAGATGGAACTGTTAGCAGGCATAGTGTGCCTGTGACGGCAAATACAGCATGGTTTGGAACACTGCTTAGCCAATCAGCATCCAAACAACCAGTTTTATAAAATCAGGACTAAACTGCAGAGTTTCCCCAAAAGCTTTGTGGCACTAATATCATCACAAGTCTATTGTAAGCAAAGGAGGAAAGATCATACTAGTGTTACAAAACTTTTTGGAAAACTTACCTCTGGTACATTCCTGCATATAGAAATAGAATGATTATTCTATTCATTCTAGTTCTGTGATTCTGCACACATGGCTATGGTCCCCTGATTCCTCGCTCACACTCGCCTCTGACTCCTCACACACTGACCTGACTTGATGTTTCCATCGTCGCGGATGACTCCTCCCCAGCGTGTGTAGATGGACAGGCCGCCGCTGGCCTCCCTCTCGCCCTCCCTCTTCAGCAGCTCCTGCTTCTCCCTCATCTTCTCCCAGTTCCTGAGCAGGAACACCCGGTGTTTCAGCACAAAGTTTCTGAGCCACGGAGAGAGAGAGAGAGAGAGAGAGAGCGGTGAGTATGTGTGTTGGCGTGTGCATGATGGGGAGAGTGTTTGGCACAGGCGCACAGTGTGTGTGGTTGTTACCTCTCTCTATTGGACATGGGTTTCATGAGAAGGTGGGGATAAAACTTGCTGCTGTCACTTGATTCCTCCTCCTTGGGAAAAGAAGGGGAGAGTTAGAGATATGCGTACTGCTGATCATATGCCTCCGTTAAGTTCACCCATCTCACGATTCATGTCCATTGTGTAATCTTTTTTTATTATAGAACCTTCCACACCACAAAAACATCCTTTGAAACAAAGAACCACAGTCCTACATACACACTGCCCCTTAAAATAAACCTAACCGGGTAGGAGACCACACTCTAGGTTACAGAGCTAAAGAAAAAGAAAATATTGGACTGATTTAGAATCAGAATATGTCTTTGTGCATTATGCACCGTACGCTGTGTAAAAACAGCCAACAACGGTAAATAACAAAAGACCCATTTACGGCAGCAGTAACAAGACACCTGATAACCTTTTTTCTCTGACATTTCCTCCTGCCTCACTCCCCTGCTCCCTTACACGCACTCGTTTTTTCAGCTGGTGCTTGGACTTGCGTTTCTCCTTGAGTCGACCCAGTCGCCGTGCTCCGCCCGTCTTGCCAGGCATCCCGTTGAGTCGCTGACTCTTCCCTCCAATGATACCCCGGCAGCCCTCAGAGCCACACTTACACACTTGCTGGAGAGAGAGAGAGGTGGGGGGCGAGAGAGAGAGTAAGCAGTAGTAGGAAGGAGGGGGCGAGAGAGAGAGTAAGCAGTAGTAGGAAGGAGAAGGTAAGAGGAGAGAAGGTCAAGGTATGAGGTGATACAAAGGAATGTGTGTGTGTGTGTGCCAGGAAAAGGGAACAATGGGGAGAATTTAGATCAAAGATCGAAACCCAGTTGAGCGCTCTTGGATGGTAATATAACTAGGAGAGAAATGGGGGTAGCCTGGTCCCAGATCTGTTTTTGATAGCTTGCCATGGCAAAAACAGATCTGGAATCAGGTTAAGTTGGGTCTGTAACTGAGAGAAGATGGTCGATGTGCAGCCACACCCACCTGCTCTTCAGTGTTGAAGGAGTGGAAGTTGTAGTCGTAGGTGAGCTCTGTGCTGCTGCTCATGTCCCTGAGGGCGAAGAGGCCGATCCTGTACACCCCATTCACCGACCTGCAGGAGCAACAAACAGGAGGGAAGAGAGTGAGTGGAAGGGAGAGATCAGATTTTCCCAGGCAGGCTTTGAACTTGAGCATAGGGCACAGCCTGAGCAAAGAACTCTGGTCAAAAGTAGTGCACTATATAGGGAATAGGGTGCCAATTTGGCAGCATTCTTTCTTTATCTCCCTGCACAGTACAACAGTGTAGGCTGCACGTTCCCTTTGCCGTCTAATTTTTAATCCTGTGAGGACAAAAAGCAGTTTCGGCACATTGTCTCTGGGCACTAGTACAGCTGTGTCCAAGGCCCCAGCTACCACGCCGTATAATCGCTCTTCTGTGACAAGATGGATGACTGGCCATGCTTCACACTGGAAATTCTCTATCCCTGTAGAATCTCTTATTCGAGGCCTGCTCCACACCACAGCAGAGACAGAGTTGTTAGATCGGTGTGTCCTAGTTTACTGCCTGGATGTTCACGAACGGCAAGGAAGAAAACACGTCTTTTCTCAACAGCCGTTAACCGTTTTTACGGTCTGTGTTCAGGCCCTTTTGGGATTAAACAACACTCTCAACAATGAAAAAGCTATTTTATCAACCTCAACTGTCCTCCAAGAGTTGCTGAAATTCCTCTTCACTTAAACGGTGGGATGAACATGCTGAGGTCCCATTTGCCTTTTCATTCAACCCATCCAGACAAACGATAATAGTTATGCATCTTAGAGAAGGAACCAATGATTCAGATGCCTGCTTAACCAGGTCTACAACTGTCTTGCTTGATCCTGACTGAGGTGTGCAATCCTGTAATAGTCTGAGGGTTGGCCAATTGGTTTATCTCAGTGAAAGGGCTTTAAACTGTTTAGTGTGGTAAACTCGGGCATAGTCCGGACGACGTGATCTTATCAGGTTATCGTGACAGAAGCAGACCATTAAGTGGAGGGGGTGAGGGGATTTAGGTGCAGATTTACAAAGCGTCTGCACCAGTATTAAGTTACCTCTCAGCAGTGAAAATCTAAGCGACAACTGTCTGTTTCACTTCCTTTCAATTCCATCTCGTAACCTTGGTTTTACCTTGTGTTCTACCTTTCATGTATTGTTCCCTGTCAAAAATAACAAGCTTGGTAGACACTTAGTAAATCATACTATTGTGTGTTAACAGACTGTCTTCTGTACTAGAGAATTAGCTCCTCAACATTAGCCAAAGAGGCAGTTTCCTGGAAACAGATTTAGCCTTGTCTAGGACTAAGAAGCACTTTTAATGGGAGAATATCCATTGAACATGCTTTTCGGTAAAGTAAGTACTGTGTCCGGTAAACCGTCCCTAGCTGAACCCCAAGCATTTCTAGAGTTGTCATGTGTGGCTCAGTTGGTAGAGCATGGCGCTTTCAACGCCAAGGATAGTGGGTTCTATTCCCGCTTGGGCCACCCATACCAAAATATATGCATGCTAAATGACCTATTATTGTCCTACTAACTCACCACTTCTGCATCTCACAGTTGGGTTCACAGCTGTGGTTGATGAAGCGGGCCTCGTTGCCCATCCGGTAGCTGTCGATCACCATGCCGCTGTCCAGGTTCAGACAGTATTGGCCGCTGTGGGCGAAGTACTGCTCCATCATGCGACTTCTACAGGACGGGGGAAGAGGGACAGAGGGACATTAAAATGGGGAAGAGGGACATTAAAAGATAATAATACTATACAGCGTTTAGGAACACAGACTGACACTACAGAACCAGTCAAAAGTGCACAAAAATAGAATCATGATTTAACAGGGAAGAATACAATACATTTGGCCGTGAATCCTTCCCAATTTACACTTAAGTCAAAATTTCTCTTTGTCTCCCATTGACATCAATTTATGACTACGGGCTCTATATTCGGCTGGCGCTAAGGAGGCGCAAGGGCCTATTTATAAAATGAATTTGGAGGGCAGAAATGAAATATTAAAGCATTAGACCTCATTAAAGGTGTCAGTCATTCACAAGTTATACTTAAATCCGAACTGGTTCTATAGCAAACATTTATTCTGATTTCAATCTCTCACTTTCGGTTATTTGAAAACGAAATCTCCAAAATGTATTTTTTCCCCCGATGTTCTGATTCCATGGCACATGTTTTATGAATTGACACATAAAACAACACCGTATTCAAAACCTAGAATTTTTCCATTTAAATGATTATACAAAATTATTGCAACCAATAGAATGTTATTTCTACGGGGGATACAACATTCACAGCTCTGCAGATTTTGCTGCAAAGAGACAGTTATTTTATCATTTATTTTGGTACTGTCCATATGTAGCTCGTTTTTGGTCACAGGTCCAGGAACGGCTGAAGAATTGCAACATTTACCTGGAGCTAACTCCGCAGAAAGAAATACTGGGTGAATTGAAAAGTCAGTCAATTGATCAAGAATATAATAACACTTTTAGCCAAAATGTTTTTAATTTGAAAATCTCTAGAAACTATTAGACAAGGGTTCAGAACTTTTGTGAAACATCACAGCACAGTTAAAAAATATATGGCAAATAGAAATCCAATAAGGATAGAAGGGAGGGGTTTAATGGAGCTGCAGGGTGGGACTAATAAGATAAAAGGTCAAATATACTGTGTCTGTAAAATGTATAGATTCAGAACTTTACTTTAATAGCACAGTTATAAATATCTGGCAAATAGAAATCAAACTGGACGGACATCAGAAATAGATGGGAGAGGTGCAGGTTAGAGGAAGGCCAGGCCTAAAAACAAACGAAATATAACAATTGTAAAATACATTATGTCTGTAAAATGTATATATGTATCAGCTGGAAGTAGAAGCCTAAGTGCTGTTGTTTACTAGTTTACTCCAATTAGGGGAGGGGTGGTAGGGTTTGTGGGAAATATATATATGTGGTTATGTGCAGGGTTGGGTAAATTACTTTCTAAATGTAATCAGTTAGTTACGCTTACTACTTACCTATCCAAAATTGTAATCAGTAACTTCAGGTTGGGTAATCCAACCTAATCTGATTACATTCAGTTACTTTTAGATTACTTTCCCTTTAGGCATTAGAGGACAAAAATGTATGTTACCAATTGAACAACATCTATTGAAGGTTAAAATTGACATAGCTGGCCATATATGGATGTAACATTTTATTTTATGGGTTGGTTATGTACAGTGGTTCCTCCTTTAAAAGTTGAGAGTTTAAACCGCGGTTTTTAGAGGTAATATGTGGTTTAGTATGGTTCCCTGCGTCACCACTTCATTGCACCAGACCAGCGCAAGGGGGAGTTAGAGCACTGATTATGCTTTTGGTTCCTACTGTGTTTCTAAAAATGAATGGGTGACATAAACCGAAATAGAAACTGATAATTGTGCACGAATTCAGTATTACTTACTAAAACTGTTGTTACACTAAGGTTTTTATTATGTTATTAGGATTATTTTGCTCTTACTGTAGGCCACTCCCGACCGGTCACGTTGTACAGCGCCTGAGTGGCGCAGCGGTCTAAGACACTGCATTGCAGTGCAAGCTGTGTTGCTACAGATACTGGTTCAAGACCCATGCAGGTCTTGACTGGGAGACCCATAAAATGACTTAAGGTTTTTCTCCCTCTAAAAATATAAATAAACTGGCTTTATTTACAAATTAGTAACCATGTCTCACCCCATGTTCAAGAATGACCTTTTTCTTGCTAATTTTACATGATTTGAAAATAAAATCTCCAAAATATTTAAGGGGCATTGCATTTATATTGACGCTAGGGAAACGTTCCTGCTGATCTTAGTGCCAGTCTACACGTTCAAACTAAAACAATGTAACTAATAATGGCATCTTTAGGCTTTCATTAAGAAAATGATAACACTTAAAATGCCAGTGTTTATTTAGTTATCGATTCATAAATTATGGGAATAAATATCACTGAAATACAGAAATATCCGCCAATCCTCAATGTAATTATTGGCGGAGAGTCGCGTCATATTTTTCCATATACTGTATGCGACATGAGTCTCACTTGTGTTGAGTAATGTGCTGTTAAAAGTGGTGTATGTCTTATTTATTTAAAGAGCATATTGAAGTTATAACTATTTTAGCACCGTTTCGTGCTGCTGAGGCAAGCATGGGGGGGACTGGTCTTTATAAATCAATGATACCTTTATTTTCACCGAAACTCCGTTTGGGTATTGGTTAGAATAGAATTCAAAAATGAGGGTGTAGAAATGTTATGCTCTTAGTGTAACCTTTATTTAACTAGGCAAGTCAGTTAAGAAATTCTTATTTACAAGGGCAGCCTACTCCTTTCTCCCCGTCTGGGAATTGAAGCCCAGTCTCCCGCAGGACACAAGATTCAGTTACCAACGACGACGAGACGGCCTACAGTGTGGTGTCAGGAAAATAACAAAACTAAGGAGATGATTGTGGACTTCAGGAAACAGCAGAGGGAACACCCCCCTATCCACATCGATGGGACAGTAGTGGAGAGGGTAGTAAGTTTTAAGTTCCTCGGCGTACACATCACAGACAAACTGAATTGGTCCACCCACACAGACAGCATCGTGAAGAAGGCGCAGCAGCGCCTCTTCAACCTTGGGAGGCTGAAGAAATTCGGCTTGTCACCAAAAGCACTCACAAACTTCTACAGATGCACAATCGAGAGCATCCTGTCGGGCTGTATCACCGCCTGGTACGGCAACTGCTCTGCCCACAACCATAAGGCTCTCCAGAGGGTAGTGAGGTCTGCACAACGCATCACCGGGGGCAAACTACCTGCCCTCCAGGACACCTACACCACCTGATGTCACAGGAAGGCCATAAAGATCATCAAGGACAACAACCACCCGAGCCACTGCCTGTTCACCCCGCCATCATCCAGAAGGCGAGGTCAGTACAGGTGCATCAAAGCTGGGACCGAGAGACTGAAAAACAGCTTCTATCTCAAGGCCATCAGACTGTTAAACAGGCACCACTAACATTGAGTGGCTGCTGCCAACACACTGACTCAACTCCAGCCACTTTAATAATGGGAATTGATGTAAAAATATATCACTAGCCACTTTAAACAATGCTACTTAATATAATGTTTACATACCCTACATTATTCATCTCATATGTATACGTATATACTGTACTCTATATGATCTACTGCATCTTTATGTAATACATGTATCACTAGCCACTTTAAACTATGCCACTTTGTTTACATACTCATCTCATATGTATATACTGTACTCGATACCATCTACTGCATCTAGCCTATGCCGCTCTGTACCATCACTCATTCATATATCTTTATGTACATATTCTTTATCCCTTGTGTGTATAAGGTAGTAGTTTTGGAATTGTTAGTTAGATTACTCGTTGGTTATTACTGCATTGTCGGAACTAGAAGCACAAGCATTTTGCTACACTCGCATTAACATCTGCTAACCATGTGTATGTGACAAATACATTTGATTTGATTTGATTCTTTAGCTAATTAGCCCAGTACTGTACTCCCGAGCGCCACGTTGTACAGCACCATATTTTCAGTTCCCAGAAACCCAGAAGGTTTTTCATTTTCTTTGGAATAGAAACACCATAACATTATTCAAATGAATCCCAAACTCTAAAAGTAATTAGAAAAGTATATACAAATTATTTGTGACATTGTGTTTACAATAAAGAATGTAAAAAAGATGTAAACAAAACGCTTTGTTTTTATTTACAGTAGTGATGGACAGGTGGTGGCATTTTAACAAACAGTTTTTCAAACACTTGTAGCCCGATTAGCAGGACAATACTCTTTATAGCCCAGCTACTGTAGGTATGAACATCCCCTATACCTGCAATGTATTGAACGCTTAAGGACTCTGAAGTGTTACATTACTAACTCAATTGTTGCTGCTTACTGGAATATACTCTTTCAAACACACGGTCACGTTGTACAGCTCCATTATGGCTATTAACAGGGCTATATTTTGGCCTTTATGGGCGGCACACAATTGGCCCAGCATTTTTCTCCCTCTAAAAACATAAATAAATGTTTGCCTTTATTCAGATTACAATTTTTCGTTGTTTAAAAAAAACGAAATAACCTCCAAAATACAGTTATATATTATCAAGTTGATGACACGTTCATATAGCCGGCACCTACATAAAGCGGAGTGGCACTAATTCATGGCTTTGGATCAAAAAAATTCAGTACCAACATTCTTTCTGATAGTCTTAAATAAAGAAATGTTTTGGTTATCCTGACCTAGCCACCATGTACAGTATTATAAAAGCCCATGTCGGGCTATTAGCAGGACAATATACCTTCAACACTTCTCTGTATTTTGATACTTTCCGGAGTGGATGGGGGATCCCGAAGTGCAAAATGCATTGCTGCAGATGCAGGTTCAATACCCGTGCCGGCCGCCACCAGGAGACCCATGAGGTGGCTTTTGGTTTTCATTTAAAATCCTCTATGTAATAATTGGCGGAGAGTCACATATTTTTCGATATACTTTAGGTCTACCGTAAATGACATGAGTATCACTAGTGTTGGGTAATGTGCTGTTAAAAGTAGTGTCGCATATTGAAATTAGAAGCAATAGCCTACAACTATTTTAGCACTTTTTCTTGCTGCTCTGAGATAAGCATAGGGACTGTTCTTGATAAATCAATGAGATTTTTATTTTCACCAAAACTCAGTTTGGGTATTGGTTAAATATATTTGTTTTAATTCTTATTTACAAGGACAGCCTACACCTTCCTCCCCGTCTGGGAATTGAACCCCGGTCTCCCGCGTGCCCTGCCCGTACGACATTGGGATTCTTTAGCTAAATAACCCAGTACTGGCCGACCATCCAGTTGTATTTTTCCTCGCTCACTCAAGGTTAAATGAAAATGGAAATCTCCAAAATATTGTTACTTATTATATAAAAATCCCCTTAGATATTCTCACAGATCCTAATGGATACTTAGATACTAATTTAGAATCCTACAATCCTCTAAAAATGTAATTATTGGCAGAGAGTAGTCATTGAAAAAAATATTTATAGATATACTGTAGGCCTAGCATAGGCGAAATGAGTATTGGTTTCACTACAATTAGGGTGTGGAAATGTTATGCCCCTTATATATTAATTTAGAATCCTCTTATGCTGTATCCTATTCCCGATTGTCACGTTGTGAAGCATAATATTTTGCATTCCATCCTAACGAAAACCATGAGGGTTTCGTTTTTCTCGGAAAAGAAACACCATAACATTAATCCAATTAAGCCAAATGTCTTTAAAACAAATCCATATACTACGTTATTACAAGTAATACCAATATGGGAGACTTTCAAATGCTTCAAAGTTGCCCTCTGGTGGTCAAACTAGCACTAACTTGCATTAACGTAAAGAATGGCTGACAATTAAATAACGTGCCATAGAATGCTGCAGCAGCCCGCAGGGTGTTCTGCAGTATGATGCAACTTTTAAAGGAGGAAGCACTGTAGGCTTCTAACCCATCACTTTCTACTGTATAATATGATCTTATTAAATCTTAACATAAAAAAAAACTAAGTCTATCAGAACTCCCTTCCTTCCAATAAATGTTATACCCCTTGATCGTCAAGAACAAGACTTGGAAATATGTAAGTATAAATTAGCAAAATTGTCTTGCCTGAGCATAACCCCAAAACAAAGGGCTTATTAGCCAGCCCTACTCTGTTGTTAATGATGTTATTGTCATGGAGAACTGATTGTGCTCATTGATTCGATTTGAAAAATAAACGTTTCGCTCATGGAATGGCATGCTTTGAGCACTACTGAAAAGTGGTATTACATGTGAATGCCATATGCTGCATTTGCTATAGGCCTATTGTTAACCTTTTTGTTGGTGACACTTTGACATCTTGATAACATGCAGTTTTTTAAAGAGCAAATCCATAAATGAAACAATAAAATGTTTGCCCCGCCTCTCGTTTGGTAAAAAGCTGAGGGATGGGCCTGGAGAAACTTAACCACTCTCAGATGAATAGACAGAGCTACCGATGAAAGGACTGACCATCCATGACAGTGTTTGTTCACATTTACAATGTTTACAAACATTGGAGAAACAAGCTTATATTTTGGGTTCTCATGAAGTGTGACAGTTGAACTAAGCTCAAGGCATTTATAAGTTATATTCTTAAGAATCAATGGATATATCATTTATAAGTCCAAAAATTTACAAACTACAGATTGCCCCTTTACGTCTATCAAAAGTGTCAAAGTTTGAACATGTGTCCATTAGGCCTATGGATTATTCTTACCATGAATTAGATTGAGCAATAAAAGCCTCACTTTTATTCCATAGGCTGGGATCCGAACTATGAAGCTGAAGCAAGAGAGCATTTTTCACTGGCTGTCCACTGGTTTCAAAAACAATGATTGATAAGGCTGCTTAAACTTCTTGAATTCAACCATTGGGTTCAAATACACATTTAGATTTGTGAACAGCAATCCACAACAATAGGTAAATGAGAGCAGCAGTGTGATTCACATCAATGCTCTGTGTTGATAACAATAAGTGATATCCGGGCGCCGTAGATTACACCACTGCTGTCATCCTTACCTCCAAGTGTTTATTCAAAGTGGATAATCTTTGGATGCCGACAGCAGTCGCACCATTGGAAGACAACGTTTGGACTATAGCCTACAAAAGCCAATTCCTGCGATCCATCAAACACATTTGGTGTGTCATCATAGTGGTCTGATTTATAGTCAGACTCGCTCAATGAATTTAAACGTATGCCTTTCTTCAACGCTGATTTGAATGTCATTGAAAAAAACAGAAGTGTCAAAGAGTTCTCAAACATCGTTTCTGATTTAAAAAGTAATCTAGTTTTTCAAAAATATCCAATCAGATTACAATATGTTTTGCTGGTAACGTAAGGGATTATTGTTACAGATTATTTGTAATCCCTTACATGTAACGGATTATATGTAATCCGTTACTCCCCAACCCTGGGTATGTATGTGTATATCAAAATCAAATTTTATTGGTCACATACACGTGATTAGCAGATGTTAATGCGGGTGTAGCGAAATGCTTGAGCTTCTAAATTCAGCACTAACTCAGCTTCTAAACTCAGAACCCTGTCTTCCAAAGATAATTCGTAAAAATCCAAATAACTTAAAAGATCTTCATTGTAAAGGGTTTAAACACTGTTTCCCATGCTTGTTCAATGAACCATAATTAATGAACATGCACCTGTGGAACGGTCATTAAGACACTACCAGTTTACAGACGGTAGGCAATTAAGGTCACAGTTATGAAAACACTAAAGAGGCCTTTCTACTGAAAAACACCAAAAGAAAGATGCCCAGGGTCCCTGCTCATCTGCGTGAACGTGCCTTAGGTATGCTATGCTGCGAGGCATGAGGATTGCAGATATGGCCAGGGCAATCAATTGTAATGTCCGTACTGTGAGACGCATAAGACAGCGCTACAGGGAGACAGGACGGACAGTTGATCATCCTCGCAGTGGCAGACCACGTGTAACACCTGCACAGGATCGGTACATCTGAACATCACACCTGCGTGACAGGTACAGGATGGCAACAACTGCCCGAGTTACACCAGGAACACACAATCCCTCCATCAGTGATCAGACTGTCTGCAATAGCCTGAGACGGGATGGACTTAGGGCTTGTAGGCCTGTTGAAGGCAGGTCCTCACCCAGACATCACTGTCCAACAACGTCACCTATGGGCACAAACCCACCGTCGCTGGACCAGACAAGACTGGCAAAAAGTTATCTTTTTGCGACGAGTCGCAGTTGTGTCACCAGGGGCGATTGTCGGATTCACATTTATGGCAGAAGGAATGAGCTTTACACCGAGGCCTGTACTCGGGATCGATTTGTAGGTGGAGGGTCCATCATGGTCTGGGGCGGTGTGTCACAGCATCATTGGACTGAGCTTGTTGACATTGCAGGCAATCTCCATGCTGTGATTTACAGGGAAGACATCCTCCTCCCTCATGTGGTACCCTTCCTGCAGGCTCATCCTGACATGACCCTCCAGCATGACAATGCCACCAGCCATACTGCTTGTTCTGTGCGTGATTTCCTGCAAGACAGGAATGTCAGTGTTCTGCCATGGCCAGCGAAGAGCCCGGATCTCAATCCCATTCAGCACGTCTGGGACCTGTTGGACCAGAGGGTGAGGGCTAGGGCCATTCCCCCCAGAAATATCCCGGAACTTGCAGGTGCCTTGGTGGAAGAGTGGGGTAACATCTCACAGCAAGAACTGGCAAATCTGGTGCAGTCCATGAGGAGGAGATGCACTGCAGCACTTAATGCAGCTGGTGGCCACACCAGATACTGACTGTTACTTTTGATTTTGACCCCCCCCTTTTGTTCAGGGACACAATATTCCATTTCTGTTAGTCACATGTCTGTGGAACTTGTTCAGTTTATGTCTCAGTTGTTGAATCATACGTTCATACAAATATTTACACATGTTAAATTTACTGAAAATAAACACAGTTGACAGTGAGAGGATGTTTCTGTTTTTGCTGAGTGTACATATATATATATACACACATACACACACTATTGTGTGTGGGGTAGAAAGATGAGGTTGTCATTTAAAAAAATCTTGTTAAACACTTATTTCACATGGGGTCCATGCAATTTATGTAAGTTATTACTACTACTGTTTACTCTTGAACATATTCCGGCTTCCCATATCAAAGGGGTTAAATAATTATACACTCAAGACATTTCAGCTTCTCATTTTTAGTTAATCAAGCTTAACATTATGGGTATTGCATGTAGGCCAGTGACACAAAAAATATCTACTTAACCCATTTTAAATTCAGGCAAAAAACACAAGAAAATATGGAAGAAGTCAAGGGGTGTGAATTGTTTAGAAGGCACATATACAAAGCCCCTCGTAAAGTATTCAGGCCCCTTGACTTTTTCCACATTTTGTTACAGCTTTATTCACAAAAACAATAGATTTTTTATTTTTAAATATCCCCCTCAATCTTACACAATACCCCATAATGACAAAGCAAACAGGTTTTTAGAAATGCTTGCTAATTTATAAACGATTCTAAACTGAAATATCACATTTACGTAAGTATTCCAGACCATTTACTCAGTACTTTGTTGAAACACCTTCGGCAGCGATTACTGCATTGAATTTCCTTGGGTATGACACCTGAAAATAGCTGTGCAGCGACACTCCCCACCCAAGCTGACAGCACTTGAGAGGAACTGCAGAGAAGAATGTGAAAAACTACCCAAATATAGGTATGACAAGCTTGTAGCGTCATACCCAAGAAGACTCGAGGCTGTAATCTCCGTCAAAGGTGCTTCAACAAAGTACTAAGTAAACGGTCTGAATAATTATGTAAATGTAATAGTTTATTTGATAAAATTTTCTAAAATAAATAAAAAACTGTTCCTGCCTTGTCATTATGGGGTATTGTGTGTAGCTTGATTGGGGGGGGGGGGGGGGGGGGGGGGGGGGACTATTTCATACATGTTTGAATAAGTCTAATGTAACAAAATGAATACTTCCCGAACGCACTGTATATATGAGCCCAAGTAATGGTACAAATGATTGTACCATTATATGATATATAGCCTACCGCATATTACACATGGCAGAAAAACAAATAAATACCTATTTAAGATATTTGGTACAGAATGGTCTAGCCTAAATCAAACAAATTCAGATTTAGCCTACAAATTTGTGCATTTTATTTTGACTAGCTTAGTAATTTCATAATTAATAGACGGACACATTACCTTTAGCTACAGAATATCTCACCACCGTGAGTTTCCATCTCCTCCCCTCTCTCCTTCATTCCTTTCTTCAGCGCTCAGAGAGGGGGGCTGTCAACAGTTTAATGAAATGTTTCATTGTTAAAACATGTTACTATCGATGTTGCCAAACAGATTTCACTTGGTTTCCCAAATTAAGCACTGGGTAGCTGCAGGAACAGGGTTGGAGAGCCCATGGCATACAGAGTTTGGGCGGAATATCACCTGTCACGCAGCAAAATTACCGGAGTAGACTACCAGACATGAGTTATAAACATACTGGCGGGAAAGTGGCCTCCATTCACTATCCCGGAAGTATTTTTGTCTTGCCCATTTGATAAATGGGCCATTACTAATATGCAACATTTATTTCGATTTGGAAAGTCAAAATTAAATTGAGAATAGTATGATGGGTGAAAATATGATCACTTGATGAGAGAACAGCATGTGCAGCTTGAGGCAAGGAGCTGAGTAAGCTTCTTTTTTTTTTTACACTTTCTCAAATCATCAATAGCCTGTAGTCGCATCATGCAGCCCATACATCGTTTGATTTCTAAGGCATACCTAAATACACAACTTGAAGCAACCACATATTTAGCCATGGTGCATGTTCAGATTGGTCAGTGAAGGGGGGGGGGGGGGGGGGTCAAGCCTCGGCACAACTACAACTTGTTTATCCAAACCCAGCCCTTACCCGCCACCTACTACAATCATAGTACCGGTTGTGAACATAGCTACACCCAGCACTAAGATTTACCATTGCATTACATTTGTTAATAAAAATAGAGCACAAAGTGAATATGTGACTTGTGGAAGTTAGGATTTGCCCCTTAATGCATACACACACTACATGGCCAAAAGTATGTGAACATCTCATTTGAAAATCATGGGCATTAATATGGAGTTCATCCCCCCTTTGCTGCTACAAGTCTCAACTCTTCTAGGAAAGCTTTCCACAAGATGTTGGAACATCGCTGTGGGGACTTGCTTCCAATCTGCCACAAAAGCATTGGTGAGGGCGGGAACTGATGTTGGGCGATTAGGCCTGGCTCGAAGTCAGCATCCAATTAATCCCAAAGGCGTTCGATGGGGTTGAGGTCAGGGCTCAAGTTCTTCCACACCGATCTTGACAAACCATTTCTAGACGGACCTCGCTTTGTGCACGGGGGGGGCATTGTCATGCTGAAACAGGAAAGGGCCTTCCCCAAACTGTTGCCAAAGTTGGAAGCACAGGATCATCTAGAATGTCATTGTATGCTGTAGCATTAAGATATCCCTTCACTGGAACTAAAGGGTCTAGCCCAAAACATGAAAAACAGCCCCAGACAATTATTCATCCTCCACCAAACTTTACAGTTGTCACTATGCATTGGGGCAGGTAGCATTCTCTTGGCATCCGCCAAACCCAGATTTATTGAAGCGTAATTATTGAACTCATCACTCCAGAGAATGCTTTTCCACTGCTCCAGAGTCCAATGGCAGTGAGCTTTACACTACTCCAGCCGATGCTTGGCATTGCACATGGTGATCTTAGGCTTGTGTGTGGCTGCTCGGCCATGAAAACCCATTTCATAAAGCTGTCAATGAACAGTTCATGGACTGACGTTTCTTCCAGAGGCAGTTTGGAACTTGGTATTGAGTGTTACAACCAAGGACGATTTATAAGCGCTCCGCTACTCGGCGGCCCCGTTCTATGAGCTTTTGTGGCCTACCATGTTGCAGCTGAGCCATTGCTGCTCCCAGACGTTTCCACTTCACAATAACAGCACTTAAAGGTGACTAGGGCAGAAATAGCAGGGCAGAAATAGTACGCACTGACTTGTTGGAAAGTTGGCATCCTATAACAGGGTCAAAGTCACTGAGGTCCTCAGTAAGGCCATTCTACTGCCAATGTTTGTCTATGGAGATTGCATGTCTGTGTGCTCGATTTTATACACGTCAGCAACGAGTGTGGCTGAAATTGAGGAATCCACTAATTTGAAGGGCTGTCCACATACACTATATATACAAAAGTATCAATACATGCATTCAAATCTATCTCACCTGAACTCGTGCTCGCTGACGACCTCTCCCAGGTACTCGATGATGAACTGGCCTGAGCGGAGGGGCTCCTTGGTGCGAATGCCCCAACCCTTGCCCTCGGCACGGAAGCGCTCCAGGCACTGCACCCACTCATGCCTCTGGATGTGCTGGTTGTCACACTGCTCCCCGCAGGGACAGGTGCCGGGAGAGCACTCGGCAAAGCTCATCCTGAGGGAGTGGAAGAAAATACGTATTACTGCTAAGTGCGAGACACCAAGATTCTTTAAATAATTCTGAATTCAATTCACATCTTGAGATGCTATTCCAAGGCAGGTGTCTGAATATTGATGTAAATTGAAAACCCACGCAGGTTTGAACGAGTTTTCCTTGTAGATAAGCATGGCACTTCAGGGAGCATATGCCAGTGTGCGGGTCTATTTTAATCTCCAATGCCAGTGTTTATACCTGTTGAGGCATTCGTCAAGGCAGCCTCTGTCTACGGCTTCCCCGGAAGGCCTGCAGTTACAGGTGGTGGCTTCATAACCCGAGACAGGCTTCACATCCACATAGACGTCTACAGCGGAAACAGGTTACACAAGGTCAGACACACAATAGCTTGACCAGATTATGGCTGCCTTAATGCTCAGCATGAAATAGTGTTTGGTTACGTTTTTATTGACTGGACCGTAGAAAAGAGTGTGAACTCACTTGATCTGATCTTTTTATAAAGGGGGACGTCAGGCTTCTCGTAGAGCTAAAACGACCAAGAAATGTAGGTTATTACATCATAAGTAGCCTTGTCCGTGCCAGAACTGCCCTTAGTGCAGGAGCCTATCTCCTGTTTTTGTAGAGTGAGGAAAGCTTGATGTTCAAGTACACCTGCTGGACAGGACGCTAGTCTGTCGCAGGCCTTACGTCATAAAAGAGACAAACCGTTACATAGATTGAACAAATTCCTATTATAGTTTATCGACTCTGAAGGACCAACACTTAGCAGTGAACATAAGTGATCACCTGGTCATGTTTCCACAGCCACAAGATGTCATAAGGCAACTGGAAATCAATGCGCTTCTGTCTTAGGTACTTTCCTGAAAGAGGGGGGGGGGACAGAAAATAACAGAATGCGTGAGGGGAACGAGGGAGTTGATTTTAAGACACAGTAACATGTCATGACAAAATGTGTGCGTTTGCGTGCAAAGGACACTCACCGACATGGATGGGGGCAGGAAAAAGCCCATACTCGTGTTCCCCAGGTGTGTACTCCAGTTTCTCTTTCTTCAGTTGCAGGATCTGACTGCGAGGACTGAAACAGAAACAGGGACAACAAAAAAATAAGAGCGAGTGAGATGTCCATATATGCATATATTACTGGTTTGAACTATGGTAAGCAAACGGGTTATCCAGATTTTATGTCTGGTACAATTATGGGACCCACTCCGCAGTCTTGTACACATCAGAGTAGAGCCCAGCTTTTTGGTACTTCTTCTTTGGAGGCCTGGCTGCCCTCTTCTCCCGTAGGCTGGTTATAGGCATGGGTGGAGCTTGTTCCATGGAGACGGTGCCCTGAGGTTCCGGGGAGGAGGGGCCATCTGGTTTCCCCTCCAGAGCACTGAAATCAAGACTCACTTTAAAGTAATGACTGGCTTGATAGACTCTCCTATATATACACACAGCTGCTAAGATCTAAGATTAGCACTGCCTATGAAAGTAAGCAGCATCATGATCACAGTGCTCGCTGTTGAGGCTACAATCACGTGTTGGTCTGCGGTGGTGGTGGTTTTACCTGCGAAAGCGCTGCAGCTCCTCTTGGGTGAGCCAGCCTCTTCCTCCCCCGGCTCTGGACCTCATCCCCAGGCCTCCCAGGTTCACCTCCCTGTCCAGCGCTCGTTCTTCCACCTTCTCGCCCTCCGCTACCTCCTCCCCCTCCCCCTCTTCCTCCCCATCTCTCTCCCAGGGTTTCCTCTTCTGGCCTTTCCTGCGCTGGCCCTGGACCACTGACTCGATCGCGTCTGTCACCGTGTCCTCTTTACACGCTCCTCCCCCTGACCCTCCTCCTCGGTCCCGGTGCCTGGTCTGGGTCACTTCAGCCGGAGGGGGCGGCGATGGGGGCGGGGAGGGCAGGGGATGCTTCCTGGGGCGCCCGGGGCCCCTCTTCTTGACCACGTTGTTGCCTGTCCTCGCCTGTCTCTGGAGCTTCTTGGCACGGAGGATCTTGTTGACGTGGTGCAGGCTGTGTTTGGAGGGCTGAGCCCGGTGGGAGTGGTGCTGCGGGGAGGCATCATTGTCCAGGCAGCAGCCCTGGGAGGGTGAGTCGTGGCCGCAGTGGGAGAGGCAGGCGGAGGAGGAAGAAAGGGAGTGGAACAGAGGGTGGTGGTTGTGGTGCTGCATGAGGTGGTCCTTAGGGGCAGAGTGGTCACCTCGGGTCTGGACACCTGATGAATTGCCTGCGCATAAACAGACAAGGACAGAGAAGATAGAGGGGGGGGGGATTAGATGATAAACATAGGAATAAGCTGCAGCGTGACACTTGTGAACTTGTATTTATTCCAAGTCCTAGCTTACTCCCACTGTTAGGCCGACAACTAGCCTCCGTCTTTCAATGCTGCCTAATAATGATCAAGGCTTAATCTTTAATTTAAAGGAAATTAATCAACTTGACATCCACTGCCAAATCACTCACCAAAATGCAGTTTATTACAGATAGACATATAGACTAGGCCCACCTCACCAAACTGAAACGCAACGTCACGTAATGAACAATGACGCCAGACTTTCTCAGCTTATTGCATTTAGTCCACTCACATTACTTATAGTAGCACCGTTCACTAAAAGGGGACTGTCAGTTTGCCCAATCAGCACCTGGGCACTCCACCGGCTCCCCATCCCCTCTGCTGCTTCTCCCCACGTTTCTCTCCTCTGGTTCACACTCCTGTGCGAGGTTCTTCCACACTCCACCTCCCTGCCGACTAGGCTACCTCCATGGTGGTGGTGCAGTCTGACCGCTGGACGACCCTGTGTCCTGAGCTCTAATCCTGGATTACCCTGGCTGGGTTCAAACTACACCATGCTGCCTGCTTACCTCACCAGGAGCCTTCCACCCAAGCGTGCCTGGCCTCCTCACACATGCACAGTAACACAGGCACACACGCCCATCTCGCGGTCAAAGGCAGCTTGATGAAGCAGAATCATTACCCAAAGCACTCAGACTTACCTGTCCAGCTATATTAGCTGTGTACACAGAGATCTAAGACAGACAGAAGCAGCCTTTCAGTTTGACAGCTTTGATGGGGAAGGAAGCCTACCAAATATAGCCTGTAACAAAATATCCAGCTCAACTATCACGACAAGACTTTTCTTACTATTCTTACGGACAAAACATCTCGCTGTACATCCTACAAGGCTACAATGACAACCACACACAAAGCAGGGCCGTTTATGTAATTATGGGGGTTTTGCTGCCAAGCCCTTAATCACAGGTTAGGGCTATCTAATGTCAGGGCCGGTGGACGGTAGATGCACGTACAAGGGATGGCATTGTGTCCCTCCAAGGGATTTCTAAAGGGTATATTGAGTCATTGAACGCTGTGATTCAGCAGAGATAATGGACATGTCCCAAATTGCACCCTATTCTATAGCACAATACTTTTAACCAAGGCTCTGGTCAGAAGTAGTGCACTATAAAGGGAAAAGGGTGAAATTTGGGACACACAGTGTTCAGTGCTCACTATGCCATATGGTGGTTTGCAAAGGGGTCACTGCACGGACACATAACCCTGGAATCAATACTGCCACTAATGGCTATGCATACCAGGCCAATTTCACTACTTTACTGCCAAGAAATTAAGCTAAGCGACATCATTCAATCAAAACAGAAACCGCTGAATTCTTGAAGCAACAGCAGCGGAACTATTTTTGGAAGTGAACTTGGTGCACAATTCAATAACCTTCACAATGTCAGATTCAATTTGGGTCAAATTCCGAAGTAGTACAAAGATACATTTTGGTGCAGAAATCAGAGTCGGAGCTATAAATAGCACAGGGATTTTGAACGTTCTCAAAAAAGTAATTTCTATCAAAGCAAATAGCCTAAAAACAGCTGAGGATTCCCTCACATTGATGTACACACTAGATTTCAGCAAGACAGTGGTACTGTAGGCTAACATCCCTCGAACAGAACGCCCTGTTACAGTGACTCACCCAACTCTCTCCTCTCCGCTGACGTGGAGTGGTCCTTTTTCAGCATCAGCTCCATCCGGGAGAAGTTCGCACTCTCCGCTGCCACTCCCTTCCTGCCTCCGACTCCCCTCAGCGATGTGCTGGTCATGGCGGTGGCGAACAGGTTGGTGTGGTGCGGGGGGTCCTGGGAGTTGGGGTCCATCTCATCTGTGGGTGTGAGAGGCTCCTCGTCTTCCTCCTCACTGTCTGAGCAGCCCGCCGGGTCTTCTCCCTGCCCTTCTGTGAACGGACCCTGGTCGGCCCCCGCAGGGATCCGGGAGAGCTTAGCGTAGTCTGCCTCAGAGCTTCCCATCCTGAACCAGGACTCTACAGGGTGGTGGCCCCGGGGCCCAGCACTTCCCTGGGTCAGGCGAGAGGGCCCAAGACAAGACAGGGATGTCTCCTTGCGCTTGTACCTCTCGGCTGAAGAAGAGGAGGACGAGGAAGGGGAGTTGGCCGTGGTCTGGTTGTTGGCACTGGTGGTAGTAGGGGTGGAGTCTCTTCTGAAGCGGCAGCGCTGCAGAGATTCGGCCATTCCAGTGCCGCTGGCTCCGCGCTCTCCTCTTCCAGATCCCGGGCTCTCGGTCATTCCCACTCCACCTCGGCTCCCTCCTACTCCCTCTTCCCCGTCCTCCTCGGCACAGCGCTCTCTGTGTTTGTGCCTGTGTTTGTGTTTGTGATGCCAGCCGAACGACAGCTCTGAGGACATAGTAGGGTAGAGCACAGGAGACCGGCCCCCACCCAGGAACTCCTGCCTCAGCAGCTTGTGTTTCTTTTTGTGAAATTTGGAGGGGTTGAGCAGGAGGTGTGACGGGTGGTGGTGGTGCACGTAGGAAGGGGGAGGCGGCGGGTGGAAGGAGGGGGAATGATGGGAGTGGTGGGATGGGGCAGAAAGGGGGTTCTGGTGATGGGGGTACAGGGCACTGGCTGGGGGGTATCCTCTGTAGTAGCCCAGACCAAGGGGACCAGAGGAGTAGGGAACACTGTAGGATGGGTGGTAGAACCCGCCGCTAGATAGCGGGAACCCCAGCCCGTGAACAAAAGGTACGTCTGACAATGACTCCCGCAACTTTGGAGGGCGGCCGCGTTTCTTCTTTAGGTCTGGCTTGCGGACGTAGTGCAGAGAGTCACAGGGATATGAGGGGTGGGGGGAGTAGTAGCCGCTGAAGTTGATCCTGAAGATTGTGGGGAGCAGGTCTCTGTGCAGGTAGTGATGCGGAGGGGGGCCACCAGCACCTCCCATGGTCCCAGCGGCCCTGCCACCCGACCCTGGTACTCTGCTCGCTCCTTCAGCTCCCAGGGGCATCCCCAGCCCACTGCCCAGTCTGTGAGCGGGGGTGCGGTGCGCTATCCGGATCTCACTCAGCCTCAACACAATCTCATCCAGCTCGGCCAGGAAGTCGGGGTCCTGGCGCCGGGAGCGCAGCTGCAGATACTTCTTCTTGCGTTTGCGCTTCTGCCTCTTTAGCTTGTCGTAGCCTGGGCAGCCGTGGCTCCGGCGCTTGCATTTGTGCTTGTGTTTCTCTTTGTGGCCCACTAGTGCGGAGGGAGGGGCTGCCGGGTGGGGCCTGCGGGGGTCGGGTGAGGATCTCACCCCCAGCGGTGACGGAGAGGATGAGGGGTGCTCCAGCAGCACTGAGGACGAGTGTCTTAGTCCACCATGAGGGTTCAACCCAACTCCTACCCCCACAGCTGAGCCCATCACCCCTGGCATTAGCAGCCCATTGGCCATCCCAGGTGGCATCCCCACGCAGCAGGCCTTTTCTCCCCGGTCAGAAGTGCTGTTGTTGTCTGTTCCTATGCCGCTGTCGCTGGGTACAGTCTCCTCGCTATGAGACTCACTGACGGGCGAGGGTGTGGCTTCCTTCAGTTCACTCAGAGGTGCAGGGGATGTTGGGTGGAGAGGCCTGGGAGGGGATAGCTTACGGTAGTGGTAGTGCTGCCTGTAATGGTGGTGGTGGTGATGGTAGCCACGGCACGACTTCTTTTGGGAGGCCACGGCAGCCGAGGAGCCCAGAGTGCGAGGGGAGGGGGCTGAGAACGTCGGGGGAGGGAAGGGGAACGAGTGGTGGACGTGGTGGGAGTGGAAGTGTGGGTGTGTCAGGAAGTGCACTGCCCCTGGCTCCACAAAGCAGGCATCACTGATGGGGCTCTGGCCTCCACTGGACTGGGAGAGCGAGGGGGAGGGGAAAACCTCAGCAGTGGGGAGATGGTGCTGCTGCGACTGGGACTGATGGTGGTGGAGGGGCGATGTGGTGTTTGGGGACAGGAAAGGCCCCTCCGGGGGTGTTGAAGCTGCCAATGAGGGGCTTGTTGATGCTTTAGGTTTGCGCCCTCTCCTTTTCCCCATGTATACTGTCCCTTTTTTGCTTACGTTGATCTGGGGTCCCAGTTTGCCACCGAAAGAAGCAGCCAAGGAGGATAGAGACTGGGTTGCAGCTGCTACCTGGCCCACCACCCCACTGGCAGTTCCTCTGGGGGGCTCCTGCTCTGGTCCAGACCCTGGTCCCAATAGGATCTGGCTGAGGAACCGTTTGCGTTTGACACTCTTCATCTTATTGATCTTGCCTATGATAGTCTTCATGATGAGCTGCCCGTTGCCCTTGGTCCGGAATTGCTTCCCATCTCCCCCTTCCGGTGCCAGAGTGGGGGGCTGACCCTCCTGCGGCAAGGTGGGGGGCAGGCGTTTGGGTCGCCCCCGCTTCCTCGGCATAGGTTTGGGAGGATTTAGGTCCACCTCCGGGTGGAGAACAGGGGGGTCCTGCTCCTCTTTCGACTTGTGTAAAGAAAAGACCTTGGATGGGACCAGTTTGTGAGGGGGACGTCCCCGAGTGGGGGCGTCCAGCATGGGCATTTTAGACTTGGGCCGTCCCCTTTTCCTGGCTGGCTGTGGAAATAGTTGAGACACGGCAGAAGGCTTGACCTTATTAGGGTTAGGAGGCCGTCCTACAGGCCTGCGTATAGGTGGGGGAGTATCAAGGCCTGAGGATAAAGGCACAATGGTTTCGCGCTGGTCAACTGGGCTGCCCTGGCCCGCCCTCTGTGACCGGTTCACTATTCTGGTCCAGCGGGGCTTTCTGCCTCGCCGCTTCTTCAGGGGTTTGTTGTCCTGCCCTGGAGGCGAGCCCGGTGACTCTTCTCCAGGGGACTCGTCTCTGAGAGGAGGGGGTGAAAGGTTGCCGGCAGGCTCTGGCGGCGAGGCAGTCCATCTCACAGTCTCCAGAGGACTGAAGATGCAGCGGGTGCGACCGTCCCTTTCCCTGTTGGGACTGCGTTTACTGGGGTTGGGACTGCATTTACTGGGGTTGGGACTGCGTTTACTGGGGCTCAAGCTCTTGCTTCTCTCCCCTCTGAGTGACTGATTAGCCCCCTTAGTCTTGGACTCCTGCTTGCTGGATGCTGAAGGTGGGGGGCATTTGGATAAGTCTCTGGGGTCGTGCCGGTCACGCTCACTGCTGTCCCTCTCACTGCTGTCCCTCTCATTGCTGTCCCTCTCCTCTGCCTGGGAGGGACTTTCTTGGTCTCTGGAGTGGTGTCCTTGAGAGGCTTGGGAGCCCTGGCGACATGACAGGCTCCCTGTCCTCTTTTCTGATGAGGAGCAAGATGACAAACAAGAGGGTGAGGAGGAGGAAGAGGAGGAGGCGGAGTGGGGTGGTGGGCAGTGAGTGAGACGGGACTGTGGCGGCTTCGCGCCTTTACTGTTGCTGTTGTTGTCCTTTGAAGTTGTTGCCAGGCGGCTGTTGCCGCAGGCGTAGGTTAGCACAGGGCTGCTGCTGCGACTGCTGTTGCTGTTGTTACTGCTGCTAGACTTGCCGGCTCCATCTGCCTCCTCTTTCCCAGGTGGAGTGGGTGACTTCTCCGAAACACAGTCTTTATTGTTCCTGGAGCCATAGGGGCGGCCAGGAGGGCGAGAGACAGGAGGGGGTGGAGCTGGGTGGACCGCTCTAGAATAGGTCGCCCTGTTGACCATAGCGCGGTCTCGCTGCTTTTGGGTGGGGGCCATAAAGTTAGAAGTGGTGTGGGTGGTGGGAGAGTGAGTCGTTTTGGGGGGTTTCACCTTGGTGGCCTTTGAGGGAGGGCAGGTGGCGATGAGTTGCGCTAGTTTCTCAGTGACAGTAGGAGCCCCCCAACTAGGAACGCCCCGGTCCTTCTCTTCCAGACCCGCACTGCTGTAAATGTACCCAGGGGGACTGGTAACGCCTTCCACGCTGGGTTCCTGTGATGGGGGCGCAGGAGGGAAGGGGGAGGAGGTCGGAGACTTGGTTTGGGGCATGGGCATCTTCTTCCCAGAGGCGTGGTGCGTTTTGCCATCTGCAGAAGGGCGGTGAAGATTCAGGGGTCTCTCCGTCGAGATGGCGGATTTCCCGTCCGACTTCGCCTCCGACTTGTCTGACTTGCAGGCCAGCTTCGGAGGACCCTGTGAAGAGGATACAAATAATAAAATATAAAAACCATTGATTGCAGAATGATAAGGCCTACCAGAAAGGTAGCTCCTAGAAAGGTATGGTCGTGTTCCACAAAGTAATCTATTTTCTAGAATAACTATTTTGACATTTGTAATCTTCTGATACGTATCCAAACCCAGGCAATGCTTTCTGGTAATTACCTAGAGTAGAAAACCTATTAGAAGAAAATGAAGCTCTGAAAGAATCATTTGACAACCACATAAAGCAGGCGTAAAGCACAACCCTGTCAATAAGTCTACCTAGACGGTCTACATGGAATCCAATCAGGTTTTGTTTAGTCCTATGTAACTTGCAGTTCATTGATGGGATTTTCTGTCCAATACTGCTTCCCAGTTCTGCTTCGAGAAAAATATCCTCTAGACTCAATAACACTTATTAGGGTCAGACTGGGACAGAGGAGAGAGAGGAAGGAGTTGAGAAGCAGGGAATGATTGGAAGGGGAGACAAGCCAGAGTGGGACACAAAGAGAATACAGACAAAGAAAAAGATTGTTCAAAATATGAAGCAAAAATCAGCTTTACAAGTATAACTTCTGAATTAAAACTGGCAAAACAATGCTAGAAGAGAAATGAGTGAACTGGCTGGCAGTATTGCTTTGCCTCTTTTTGGCACTGTCCAAAGCCAGACAGGTCTTGTGGAATTCCTAACAGCCTCTTTAGTTAGGATACCTTGTTTGACAGGGATATGGTTTCTCGATCAAAGTCCTACCCTAAAACATGCTTGCCTTGCTTACCCGTTTAGCTGGAGTACTCCCATTCACTCGACTGGGTGAAGTGGTGGAAGGCGAAGAAACAGGTGGAGAAGTGGGGGCAGCAACAGCAGAGGGAGACGAAGACAGTGGGGTGGGTCGTTTAATGCCAGGACTCTGCTCTCTCTCCCTGCCATGTGTTGGGCTCTGGGTCTGGTTGACCCCGTCGCCTGCTCCGACTCCTACGCGGCTCCCGCGGCCCCCTCCGCGCCCGCTGGGTCTCACAGTGGCCCTGAAAGCCGGCCGACACACGTAGTTCTCCAGGATCTTGGGCGGCTTCTTCATGCGTTTGGCCTGCAGGCCAATCTTGAGTTTGACGTTACCCTCATGGAGGCTAGTCTCTTTGACAGAGAACTGGGGTGACTGCTGCTGGTCACCAGAGCCCCCTCCTCCACCTGCAGCAGAAGAGGAGTCTTTCTGCGACACCTCTTTCTCCTCCTCGTCTTTCTTCCCACCCCCTCCTGCCTTCTCTCGCTCCCCTTGGGGAGCAGTGATGGAGAGGGCGGGTGGCGTAGCAGGCCCCCCCTGGGTCCTCTGATCCATCAGAGATTTAGGGGGTGAGGGGTGACTAGGGAGGGATGTTTCGGACGGCAGGTACAGTTTTCTAGGAAAAGGCAGCGGTCCAGGAAGAGACGGGATAGGGGTGAAGTGGGATATTGGGGAAGCTAAAAAGCAATCCTTGCTCTGTGTCTTTTCTCCCTTCCTGGCTGCCCAGCCCTCTTTCTCCGTCCTTCAAGCTGTAGAGAGAATTACAGGTAGAGATGTGAGGGGGTAGAACAAGGTGGGGAATAGCAAAGAGAAAATACAAAAGTTTGATATTAGTCAGTCAACTGAGCAAAAACACTGACTTTACTTATCACTGCGAGGCATCCTTTAGCATAGTAAATGAGTGAGGAGAAGAGAGAGGTGAAATATTTGTAACATCTATTTGCTTAGCAGCTTTCCTTCTTCCCTCTGCGGACTTTTAATGTCACTATCAAGTGTCTTGAGTAAGAGAACTGGTTTAGGGTCAGTTCTGCCTTTTAGATCACAACGAATAGGAATACGTCGACAGTGGGAACCTGATCCTAGACCAGCACTCTGAGCTCTGACCCTCAGATATGGTTACAGAGCATTACGGCTACCCTAGTGCATCATGCTACAGACCCCACCACCACTACCCAGGTGATTTGTGATTGGCTGCTAAATGAACCAACCCCCCATGGATCTCTCATTAGTTTTTGTGGAAATGTCTCTCAGATTGCTCCAAGCTTAGTGCTGCGGCAAGGTTCCTAATTGTGTTCTCAAAAGACGGACGTGTTCGTATGAAAGAAATGGTCCGCTCCGGCTCCCTACGGCCACTGAATGATTTAATGCGGGCTCGCCCAAAGCAGGTGCTTTCTCCTGGTGAAGTCATTTGGAGGCGATTCAGAACTGTGACCTCAGCACATTGGGCCCTCTGGGGGACAGAGGATCCAGCCGCTGTTCCCAGCCACTCCGGAGCAGCCAATGAGAGAGAGCAGCATGCTGACGGTTTCTCTATGCCTGCCCTACTGTGGCAGAAAGCACTAACAGATTAATTTAGTGGAGCCAGAGCATGCCTAAGGAAAGTCTTCACAAGTCACCCGATAAAGCAGTCAGAGTTCTAAAATCAACATTGTTCGGAAGCCTGAGAGAATACTTGTTCTGGATTGTTTTCCTTGTAGCTTCTAGGGCTTGGGGGAGCAAACTTTTTCTGCAGAATCACAACTGTGGGCCAGAACATGGGAGTCTTGCCTGTGCTTCCCCACGCCCACTTCTCCATGTTTACTTCAATTACTCACTCCACTTCGCCTCTCTAACTTCCACCATGCCCCCCCCCCCCCGTTACACATACCACACTCAAATCACACCTCCCTCCTTTCTGCCCCACTCTTCTTTCTACTTTCCCTCTCCCTTTCACTCACTTGGAAAGCTCCAGGAACAGAGGACAAACTAGTCACTGGTTTCCTACTAATCGAAAACACATTTCTTTCCCCCCACTCTTCTCTCTCTCTCTCTCTCTCTCTCCTTTCCCCATGTCCTTGCTTCACTCTGTGACAATCATTCCCCTAGTTCTTCAAAACTCACTGCTTAAAGTGTTAGTGTGTGTGCAAATTCATTGTGTAGCTTCCGCTGATCTGAGTGCTGGTATGCCAAAAGTAATTGGCTGTAGGGATGTAAATGGCTACTGACACAAGACTAGAGTTAAGCATGACATTGAGTCAAAACATCTCTCCCAGTCTAAAAAGGTGTTCTGCGTGAACAGAACAACACTATGCCAATTACCTAGTTCAATATTTCCAAAACAATCTGACTAAAGATTGTACTATTTTTTTCTATATCAAAAAAGCTAATGGAGAGCAGCTCTAAAGCGTCCTCGTCCGCCCCGACACTCATGGTCATTCTCAAGTCAGTGGGACAGTTATTCTCAGGACAGGGAAACAGTGTGTTAGCCTACTACTCTAGCGATACAATTAACATTCAGAGAGAATACTCATGAGGTTACAGAAGGAAACGTCACCTTATTTCTATTAGGTTACATTTCAATGTAGAGCCAATGTCATATGTACATAAAGAGGTTTGGTAAAGTCACGTGGGGGAATATTCCAACTCAAAAAAAGGAAAAGTCGGAGATCAAATAATCGTTTAACTTTTGCACATGTTGTCCCTCACTTCTGATTTCCCAATAGAGCAGTACTTAAAGCAGCCTCAATAGCATGCTCAGGATAGGAGGACCGATCTTAAAACGTTTTCATTATGAAACCATCATAGGCCGCTGACTCAATTATTGTAAATCTTTTCAAACTGTTATTAGTATCAGTTATAACTGACTCGGGGGCTCCCGAGTGGCGCAGCAGTCTAAGGCACTGCATCTCAGTGATAGAGGCGCCACTACAGACACTCTGGTTCAATTCCAAGCTGTATCACAACAGGCCGTGATTGGGAGTCCAATTGGGCGGCACATCAATAGGTCCAGCGTCGCCCGGGTTTGGCCGGTGTAGGCCGTCATTGGAAAATATGTATTTTTTTCTGTACTGACTTATCTAGTTTAATAAAAGGTTCAAATAAAAAACTATATATATTAAACGTTAAGAGACCAAAGCCTCAACCACAACCGCAGGTGATTCGATCTTTACCCATGTGTTGTAGCTAGACTGCTTACTTCCTAAACTCACAACAAACGCAACAACTACGGATTGACGTGACAAAACTAAATAAGCTACAGTTTCTGATTTATCTCAAGAACCATGATAAATCAGGTCCCAAACAGCTGTATTGCCCTAACTTAAAGGGCAACTCTACCACTTATCAACCTAATTTCTTTATCGACAGCACAATACCAGTGTAAACATGTGAATGGCACATTTCTATTTTTCGTAGCAAAAAATAAAGTTAAAAAAGTTCTAGCCAAAAAGTTTAAACATTTTAAAAACAGTGCAAACAGATTTGCAGTGACATGGGAAGCAAGAAAATACCGTCCGTTGGGCTACCAACTAGTCGCAGGTTTTGAAAAGCTCTACTTTTAATCCAAGCCTGTGATGTAAGAGAAGCATTTTTTTTTTACCTGGTCTTTAACCACAGAAAATAGATTCCCACTGCTTTCACACACATATACATATACATATATATATACATATATATACATAATATATATATATATATATATATATACAGTGCCTTGCGAAAGTATTCGGCCCCCTTGAACTTTGCGACCTTTTGCCACATTTTAGGCTTCAAACATAAAGATATAAAACTGTATTTTTTTGTGAAGAATCAACAACAAGTGGGACACAATCATGAAGTGGAACGACATTTATTGGATATTTCAAACTTTTTTAACAAATCAAAAACTGAAAAATTGGGTGTGCAAAATTATTCAGTCCCCTTAAGTTAATACTTTGTAGCGCCACCTTTTGCTGCGATTACAGCTGTAAGTCGCTTGGGGTATGTCTCTATCAGTTTTGCACATCGAGAGACTTAATTTTTTCCCATTCCTCCTTGCAAAACAGCTCGAGCTCAGTGAGGTTGGATGGAGAGCATTTGTGAACAGCAGTTTTCAGTTCTTTCCACAGATTCTCGATTGGATTCAGGTCTGGACTTTGACTTGGCCATTCTAACACCTGGATATGTTTATTTTTGAACCATTCCATTGTGGATTTTGCTTTATGTTTTGGATCATTGTCTTGTTGGAAGACAAATCTCCGCCCCAGTCTCAGGTCTTTTGCAGACTCCATCAGGTTCTCTTCCAGAATGGTCCTGTATTTGGCTCCATCCATCTTCCCATCAATTTTAACCATCTTCCCTGTCCCTGCTGAAGAAAAGCAGGCCCAAACCATGATGCTGCCACCACCATGTTTGACAGTGGGGATAGGGTGTGTTCAGGGTGATGAGCTGTGTTGCTTTTACGCCAAACATAACGTTTTGCATTGTTTGCCAAAAAGTTCAATTTTGGTTTCATCTGACCAGAGCACCTTCTTCCACATGTTTGGTGTGTCTCCCAGGTGGCTTGTGGCAAACTTTAAACAACACTTTTTATGGATATCTTTAAGAAATGGCTTTCTTCTTGCCACTCTTCCATAAAGGCCAGATTTGTGCAATATACGACTGATTGTTGTCCTATGGACAGAGTCTCCCACCTCAGCTGTAGATCTCTGCAGTTCATCCAGAGTGATCATGGGCCTCTTGGCTGCATCTCTGATCAGTCTTCTCCTTGTATGAGCTGAAAGTTTAGAGGGACGGCCAGGTCTTGGTAGATTTGCAGTGGTCTGATACTCCTTCCGTTTCAATATTATCGCTTGCACAGTGCTCCTTGGGATGTTTAAAGCTTGGGAAATCTTTTTGTATCCAAATCCGGCTTTAAACTTCACAACAGTATCTCGGACCTGCCTGGTGTGTTCCTTGTTCTTCATGATGCTCTCTGCGCTTTTAACGGACCTCTGAGACTATCACAGTGCAGGTGCATTTATACGGAGACTTGATTACACACAGGTGGATTGTATTTATCATCATTAGTCATTTAGGTCAACATTGGATCATTCAGAGATCCTCACTGAACTTCTGGAGAGAGTTTGCTGCACTGAAAGTAAGGGGCTGAATAATTTTGCACGCCCAATTTTTCAGTTTTTGATCTGTTAAAAAAGTTTGAAATATCCAATAAATGTCGTTCCACTTCATGATTGTGTCCCACTTGTTGATTCTTCACAAAAAATACAGTTTTATATCTTTATGTTTAAAGCCTGAAATGTGGCAAAAGGTCGCAAAGTTCAAGGGGGTCGAATACTTTCGCAAGGCACTGTATATATATATATATATATATACACACACACACACAAAAGTATGTCGACACCCCATCAAATTAGTGGATTAGGCTATTTTAGCCACAACCGTTGCGGACAGGTGTATAAAATTGAGCACAGCCATGCAATTTCCATAGTCAAACATTCGCAGTAGAATGGCCTTAGCCTTACTGAAGAGATCAGTGACTTTCAACGTGGCACTATCATAAGATGCTTCCTTTCCAACAAGTCAGTCAGTTGGTCAAATATCTGCTCTGCTAGAGCTGCCACGGTCAACTGTAAGTGCTGTTATTGTGAAGTGGAAATGTCAAGGAGCAACAACAGCTCAGCCACGAAGTAGTAGAACACACAAGCACGTAGTGCGTAAAAACCATCTGTCCTCGGTTTCAACATCAGCAACATCAGCACAATAACTAAACTTCAGGAGCATCATGAAATGGGTTTTCATGGCCGAGCAGCTGCACACAAGCCTAAAAATCATCATACGCAATGCCAAGCGTCAGCTAGAGTAGTGTAAAGCTTACCGCTATTGAGACTCTGGAGCAGTGGAAACATGTTCTCTGGAGTGATGAATCACGCTTCACCATCTGGCAGTCCGATGGACCAATCTGGGTTTGGCAGATGCCAGGAGAAAGCTACCTGCCCGAATACATAGTGCCAAATGTCAAGTTTGGTGGAGGGCTAGGCCGCTTAGTTCCAGTGAAGGTATATCTTAACGCTACAGCATACAATGACATTCTAGATGATTTTGTGCTTCCAACTGTGGTAACAGTTTGGGGGAAAACCTCTTCCTTTTTCAGCATGACAATGCCCCCATGCACAAAGCAAGATCCATACAGAAATGGTTTGTCAAGATCGGTGTGGAAGAACTTGAGCCCTGACCTCAACCCCATTGAACACCTTTGGGATGAATTGGAACGCCGACTGCGAGCCAGGCCTAATCGCCCAACATCGGTGCCCAACATCAGTGCCCAACCTCACTAATGCTTTTGTAGCTAAATAAAATCAAGTCCCAGCAGCAATGTCCCAACATCTAGATGAAAGCCTTCCCAGAAGAGTAAAGGATGTTATAGCAACAAAGGGGGGACCAACTCCATATTAATGCCCATGATTTTCAAATGAGATGTTCAACGAACAGGTGTCCATGTACTTTTGGTCATGTAGTGTATGTAGAAACTGGTTTGGCGCTGGAGAAGAACATCTCTTTACAATATCAAATCACCTCATGCAAGAACGTTTAATCGCCATGCATTGTAATGATGGGTGCAGGGCATTGTGAGCACAAGAGATATCCATCAAAATACATATTTCATAATAAAAGATTGACAATATCAACCGCTACAATAGTACGTATATCTTTCAGATTATGCATCCACTCACCTCCGTAGGAGTCCAAAAAATGTGTTCACATTATGTGGATCGAAATCCCCCCTTCGTGCGTATCAACATGGTCGCCACAGTATATGCCCCACTGCTGATTTGCCAAAACCGCAAAGATTAGAGAAATTTCAAAATTATACATCCATTCCGATTTTAGGAGATCAATTACGAATTCTGACATGTCCCAAAAATGTACCCATTTAGAACTCATTTGCATCAACTGACTATTTGACTTGATAATAGTACTGCTGTAATAAGCAAAGTGGTCAGCTATTGCCAAACTGCTCATTCATATTCTAGTTAGCGTTATTGTTTAGCAGTGACCCCAAACCGAAGTCCTAACACGGTAATATTGCTTACGAGAGAAATATAACGAAAAACAGAAAGTTAGACAAGACGCCAAAAGGAAGTAAATTATTACATTGTTGCCAATTCTAGAATGACAATTTTTGGAACGAGGCAACAAAATATCGCCGGTGCAGTAGCGACTATTTACAATGTATTAATTCATAGGAGGACAGTGTTGATTTTGTAACAAGCTATATGGGTCGTCCAATAACAACCTGTGTTACATTGTATCAATGGTACTCGCTAGCAAGCCATCATCTGGGCTACCTTGCTGGGATAACTTACATTTCCAGCAACGTGGCCGTACTTGTGGGAAATGTATCCATCTGACAGCTTTAAATCATTTGATATTATGCAAATAAATGCAGACTGTTCACAAATAAACTAATACAAACTAAACCAAATAACCTGTCATTTTCACGTAGCGACTCGTGCTAGCTTTGTAGCTAAAGCTAAACTATGACGGCTAACGATGCAATATTATTTAGCAGGCAAGCTAGCGAGTCAGCTAGTACAGCCATGCCTTAGAATACTCTTCCGTCGAAGGAGTAGAGACAAATGCAATAGCAACATTTAAGGAAGCAGATATTTAAATAAAATAGATGCAGCCTTATTCAAAAAATACGAACTGTCAACAAAATGGCGGCTGCGTTGAATCAACAGAGCTCCGAAATGGATCTCTCTCTATTTCTTGTCCCTCGCCCTGTTTTTTTTTTCTCCTCACAGCAATTGGTATCCTTGATATCTCCAAACACGAATGGACTCTTCTCCAACACAACGTTAGCTGAGCCGAGACGTGTCGTAATGGGCCTCGGTCATTAATCGGGCCTCCATGTCTGCTAAGCCCGTATCGTCTCTGTCAATTCAACACGGGCATTCTCAGTCACACGAGGGGAGGGGAGAGAGGGAGGGAGGGGAGAGAGGGAAGCGAGAGAGAGAGGGAGGGAAGAGAGAGAGAGAGAGACGGAAGGGAAGAGAGAGCGAGAGGGAGGGAAGGGAAGGGAGAGCGAGAGGGAGGGAAGGGAGAGCGAGCGAGAGGGAGGGAAGGGAGAGCGAGAGAGAGGAGAGAGAGGAGAGGAGAGAGGGAGGGTAAGGAGAGAGAGAGAGAGAGAGAGGGAGGGAGAGAGGAAGAGAGAGGAAGGGAGAGAGGAGGGAAGGGAGAGATGAGAGAGAGAGGAGGGAAGGGAGAGAGAGAGGGAGGGACAGAGAGGAGGAGAGAGAGGGAGGAAGGGAGAGAGAGGGAGGGAAGGAGAGAGAGAGGAGGGAAGGGGAGAGAGGGCAGGAAGGGAGGAGAGAGAGGGAAGGGAGAAGAGGAGGGAGGAAGGGAGAGAGAGAGGGAGGGAGAGAGGGAAAGGGAGAAGGGAAGGAGAGAGAGGGAGAGAGAGGGAGGGAAGAGAGAGGGGGAAGGAGGAGAGAGGAGGAAGGGAGAAGAGAGGGAGGTAAGGGAGAGAGAGGGAGGAAGGAGAGGAGGGAGGAAGGGAGAGAGAGGAGGAAGGAGGGAGAGAGGAGAGAGAGGGAGGAAGGGAATGTTGACGTCGGGCCTCATACCACCCTCATGGAGTCTGTTTTCTGACGTTTGAGCAGACACATGCACATTTGTGGCCTGTGAGGTCATTTTGCAGGCTCTGGCAGTGCTCCTCCTTGCACAAAGGGGAGGTAGCGGTCCTGCTGCTGGGTTGTGGCACTCCTACGGGCCTCCTCCACGTCTCCTGATGTACTGGCCTGTCTCCTGGTAGCGCCTCCATGCTCTGGACACTACGCTAACAGACACAGCAAACCTTCTTGCCACAGCCCGCATTGATGTGCCATCCTGGATGAGCTGCACTACCTGAGCCACTTGTGTGGGTTGTAGACTCCGTCTCATGCTACCACTAGAGTGAAAGCACCGCCAGCATTCAAAAGTGACCAAAACATCAGCCAGGAAACATAGTAACTGAGAAGTGGTCTGTGGTTATCACCTGCAGAACCACTCCTTTATTGGGGGGTGTCTTGCTAATTGCCTACAATTTCCACCTGTTGTCTATTCCATTTGCACAACAGCATGTGAAAAAATGATTGTCATTCAGTTTTGCTTCCTAAGTGGACAGTTTGATTTCACAGAAGTGTGATTGACTTGGAGTTACATTGTGTTGTTTAAGTGTTCCCTTTTATTTTTTTGAGCAGTGTACATACCAATACATATATAGGCAAATCAATATTCAATATTAAAAACATGTTTGTTTTTTTGCTGTGACTTGTACTTATCATTCAAAATAAAATAGAAAGAGGTAAAAAGACTAATGCATTAGGAAAGTGCATAATGTTGTAACAGGAAGGAGGTGGATAGTGTGAAGAACACAGCATTAGGCTTTAATAGGGGACATAAAGACAGATGGACATTATTAACTAATAAGAGGAAGTGGGAGACGGGGGAGAGTTTCAAAGATCCCGCCCCTCTGATCCTCTCCTCCAATGGATTTTGAGAAGTAGAGAGGACGCAAGTATGCAATTGAGATTCTCCCTGAGATTCTCCCTGTGGTTGTGTTCCCAATAACCTCTCCTTCCTCCCGACGTTTGCATTCGTTCACGACTCTCCACAAATGTAAAAGCTTTGGACTGGTTTAGGCATGGCCTAGGAGTTTCCATATACCACCCTTCAGGAGAAAGCAGAGATTATTGCGATGCAACCAAAGAGGTCAGAGAGAACAGAGTAGGGAAATTATCTTATCCAGATCAACAATGCAAGAGAGTGAGTTCAGCTCACCTTTCAGGATTTTCCCAAACTCTCCTAATTTCATCACATTTGTCACGTCCCTATGGCTCAATGATGTCAGTTCATTTGTTTTTAATAGACATTCATAACAGGTGAAATGCCTCTACGAAGGGACAAATTGAATCCATAACATTTTGTCAGAAAACAGTTGGAACCATTTGCAGGTGAGGTTATATTGCAGGCATATTGGATCTTTCTCACCTCAATCAAAGTTCCCCAGGAAATGTACAGTGATCTGTGGGTGAAAGCATTGTGAGGTGATTTTTCAAAGCAAGCATCATTTTGATAATGAGGCACAGTTGAATTGAAATCTGTCTCTTCAATAAATGTGTGGTCAAAGAAGGAGCGATGGATGACGAGGCATGAGGAGAGGTGAGCCTCGTTCAGAAGAACAAAAGGGAAGAAGAGATGCCAGAGAGGGAGATCTAAACCTCAAATAGCCCGTCTCTCCCCCTGAGGGTCTGTCCTGATGGAGGGGGGCTCTGGGGGTTCTGGTGGGGGCTGGATGCTCTGGTCGACGCCGTCAAGACTTTTACGACACACAGGACAGGTATCGTGCTGTGGGAGATATACACAAACAGACTTTCAATGGAAATGTTCTATTGATCTTGCTTTTTAGTCCAGGATTAGGTTTAATCTGTGTCCAGGAAACTGCCCCTGTGTGGTGCAAAGTTACATCCAGAGCAACATAACCAAATACCCTACCTCACGTCAAGATATGTGACCCCAATTAAAAAATAACTAACCTACCTTCCATGGCAAATTAAATAGTGGTGTTGTAACCCCTATTGACTGCCAGCCAACACTCCCCTTGCTTACCAGTTTGAGCCATGGCACTATGCAGTCACTGTGGAAATAATGGAGGCAGGGCAGCTGTTTGACAGACTCTCCCACGGAGTACTCCTCCCTACATACTGGACACTCCAGTCTTGTGTCTGAGGAAGAGGTACGGGGGGGGGGTTCATTCATTGTGTGCATTTTAGAATAAAGAGAGAGAACATTGACTAGTAGTGCCTGATCTGGGTAAAGATCCCCCTTAGGAAAAAAACAAATAAGCCATCACCTTTTCTTTTTCAGAATGCAACAAAATAGTCACAAATTTGAGATTCTATTTGACAGGTGGTATAACGCACACTACTACTGAGAAAGATACACACCCTCTTCTCCCATAGATGCTGTGGGTTTGGTGTTGCGGCTTGGTTGGAACCCACCTGTCTGTTCTTGAGAGATGTTGACTGTGGGGAGGGATGAGATCATCTCCTTCTCTGCAGGAGGTGGACCTGTGCTCTCAAACTGACCTAACAACTAGAGGAGTGGAGGGAATTGAGAAATGAAGAAACAGAGATGGCTTTAATCACACCAGCACGTTGAGTCGCAATCTTAAGATTTTGTGCCTGGTAACATCAATGACCTCTGTGATAACTGCGTCTAGACCTCCCTGACCCGAGGCATAGTCCCCTGGATTTGAATGGAACATGCCAGACCTGAGAGTGAGCGAGAGAAAGATGTTTAGAATTACTTAAGAGTCAAAGTAATGAAAAAATAATTCTGAGGTTAAAAAGATATACTTATTTACAGTGCAGCTGGTGCGACACCTGGATTTCCATTGTTGGCAAACAGGCCAGCCAAAAACTGCTGCACAATACTGTAGAAAAGGATAAAGAGATTCAATCTTTTTTGCACCTACAGTGCCTTTAATTTGTGTTACAGCCTGAACATTTAAAATTGATGAAATTGAGATTGTGTGTCACTAGCCTACACACAAAATCCCATAATGTCAAAGGGGAATGATGTTAAGACATTTTTAGAAATTAATTTTAAAAAATTAAAAGCTTAAATGTCTTGAGTCAATAAGTATTCAACCACTTTGTTATGGCAAGCCTAAATAAGTCCAGAAGTAAAAATGTGCTTAACAAGTCACATAATAAGTTGCATGGACTCATTCTGTGTGCAATAATAGTGTTTAACATGATTTTTTAAACAACTACCTCAACTCTGTACAAATCCAACAACATATCACTGAATACCACTTTTCATATTTTCAAGCATGGTGGTGGCTGCATCATGCTTGTCATTGGCAAGGACTAGGGAGTCTTTAGGATAAAAATAAATGAAATAGAGCTAAGCACAGGCATAAACCTGCTTTCCAACAGACACTGTGAGACATATGAAAATGGGGTCATGAGATAATTTCCAAAATCCTGAAAAAAAAAAATAAAGAGTTAGAATATCACCTTTGTATCTCAAAATCATTGTAATGTGATTAACCTTAAAAATATAAATGAAAATTATTGAAATCTAAAAGATAAAATTCAACCAGAGAGTGCCCTTTGATCATTAGAAAAGGCCGCACTTGACCGTTGCACTTGACTCATTCCCACGGTAAATTACTAGGCCCACTACGCTATGAAACACCACACTATTACAGAGACTTTGATATTACCGACTGCAACTGTTATGGTGAAAACAATGTGTGGGGAGGCAGAGGCTCAGAAACTCACATCAATCATTTTGTCAGATAACACTGTTAAACAAAGAATGTATGTTATTGCTAGCAATCAAGTGTAAATTGACTGAACAACTCAAACTCCCCAGCTTATGCTCTCCAAATAAACGTGAGGTGTGAGGTCCGAGATTGCCATGCATTGACTTTTGTTCACTGTACATGTCGGGGGATGCTATACATGAAAACAATTCCCGAGCATGAAACAGCACAGGGAAAAACAGATTCCATGGCATTGAATGGTGGGCTTTTGCATAGATGGGGCTCCAGGCCTCTGCACTCTAGTTATGAATGTGTCTCCCTCTGCCATATGGATGCATTCTATGATGCATAGAGAGCAACTGGCGGCAAAAGGGCTGAGCACAGATCTCCGAGATATACTGCAGCAGGTAGGTCCAACTTCGATTGTAAAAAAAAGTGTCAACCTGTCATTCAGGGCAGGTGGGGCAGAGCCACCTGTTTTGGGGGGGGGGGGGTGTTTCCTGTTTTGCATGTTATTTTTGCATTAATAAGTGTCACATATCAGTTTGCAAAAAATATTGGGTTAATAAAACCACATAAAACCATAGTCTCATTTTTGCTTTCTTGAGTAAGGCAGCTCCAAAATGCAAACGGGGTGTAACCGTGACAAGAACCATTCAGCGCTGGTCTAACCAATAGAATACAGGCTTCAAGATTGTTTTGATCACGCAGACCAGGAAATTTTCAGGGGAGCCTCACAGAATAACATTGATTTATAGGCTGACTCAGTGAGTGAGTTTATAAGGAAGTGCAGTGCAGATGTTGTACCCACTGTGACTATTAAAACCTACCCTAACCAGAAACCGCTGATGGATGGTGGCAATCGCGCAAAAAAAGTGCAAACCACCGCATTTAAGCATGGAAAGATGACTGGGAATATGTCCGAATCACGTGGATTGGGATATGTTCCGCATTGCGTCCAACAACAACATTGGCGAATACGCTGATTCGGTGAGCGAGTTCATTAGAAAGTGCATCGGCGATGTCGTACCCACAGCAACTATTAAAACATTCCCAAACCAGAAACCGTGGATTGATGGCAGCATTCGCACGAAACTGAAAGCGCAAACCACTGCTTTTAACCAGGGCAAGGTGACCGGAAGGAAACATGACAGAATACAAACAGTGTAGCTATTCCCTCCGCAAGGCAATCAAACCAGCTAAGCGTCAGTATAGTGACAAAGTAGAGTCACAATTCAACGGCTCAGACACAAGAGGTATGTGGCAGGGTCTACAGTCAATCACGGATTACAGAAAGAAAACCAGCCCCGTCGTGGACCAGGATGTCTTGCTCCCAGACAGACTAAATAACTTCTTTGCTCGCTTTGAGGACAATACAGTGCCACTGGCACAGCCCGCCCAAAACCGGCGGACTCTTCACTGCAGCCGACGTGAGTAAAACATTTAAACGCGTTAACCCTCGCAAGGCTGCAGGCCCAGACGGCATCCCCAGCCGCGTCCTCAGAGCATGCGCAGACCAGCTGGCTGGTTTGTTTACGGACATATTCAGTCAATCCTTATCCCAGTCTGCTGTCCCCACATGCTTCAAGAGGGCCACCATTGTTCCTGTTCCCAAGAAAGCGAAGGTAACTGAGCAAAACGACGACCACCCCGTAGCACTCACTTCCGTCATCATGAAGTGCTTTGAGAGACTAGTCAAGGACCATTTCACCTTCACCCTACCTGACACCCTAGACCCACTCCAATTTGCGTGGCCATGCACGCCTCCAACTCAATCATCAAGTTTGCGGACGACACTAAACGCCTCCAACTCAATCATCAAGTTTGCGGACGACACTACAGTGGTAGGCTTGATTACCAACAACGACGAAACGGCCTACAGGGAGGAGGTGAGGTCCCTCGGAGTATGGTGTCAAGAAAATAACCTCTCACTCAACGTCAACAAAACAAAGGAGATGACATGGACTTCAGGAAACAGCAGAGGGAGCACCCCCCTATCCACATCGACGGGACAGTAGTGGAGAGGGTAGTAAGTTAAGTTCCTCTGCATACACATCACGGACAAACTGAATTGGTCCACCCACTAAGGTGGCTTTAGGTTCAACTGAAATAAAAGCCATCAGCTATACCTGCCTGGACCTTGAAGCATGGGGGCAAAACCATAATAGAGAGTGAGTGGATAAAGGTAATGACATTACACTGTAGACAGATCAAGATCAGTGATGGGCAATTGGGCATCTCCACTAACCCCTCCACTGCTGGCGCGCGGGACTGTCGTCTCCCCTGGCTAGGCGGGCGAGAGGGGCGTTCCAGTTCAGGCTCCAAAGGCTCTGTGCCCACAGAAGGGCCCTCCAGTTCGTCCTCCACTGCATCACTGGCTGGGGCAGCCTGTAGTTGGATCGGGTCAGACTCATAGGCGGAGGGGTCCGAGAGGAGGGACGAGCATTCCATAAACAGCAGCTGCCACAGCTTGGAGGAAGGAGAGCAGACCAGTAAATTCAGATTAAAGTCGAAGATGAGGAAAAGGATAGAAAAAGACCAAGATAACTTGGGAAGACATATAGGTACCTCTGAAAAGAGTGTGCCTGCATTATCATTGGCCTCTGCAGTGCTGCTGTTCTCCAAGAGACTGAAGGACAAAGACAAAATAAATCTCATAAACTTAAGAGTTAATTGAATTATTGTAAATTAGCACATTAAGAGAAATGCAAATACAATATTTTTTTATTGAAACGTGTTATAATTGAATATATATCAGATGTATCAGCAACTGCACATAATATACCTAAAATACTCCAGTTATGGCATTGCAATTCAAATATAGGCCCACTATAAGCAGAACAGCATGCAAACAAACGTAACATTTTACCTGGAGTCTTCTGACAACTCCTCAATGAAATCGGACTCACACCTGGGGCAAGTGAATTCCTTGAGGGGGAAAAAACATGTATATTTCAAATCATTATGACATGAAAATACAAAGGAACAAACTTGTCCACTAACTTTAGGATGCGCGTTCATGTCAATGTTAAAAATAAAAATAAAACATTATATCATCTGCTCGTCAAACTCTCAAGTGGTGTGCGGACAAGAGACACCCTGCCAACGCACCCATCCCCTTTTCATGCATGTGCCGCGTTCCCATAACAGTCGGAACTAGGAAACCCGGACATTTCCGACTTGCTAACTGGTTAAAGTAGGCTACACGTGCCGCGTTCAACCAGTTAACAAGTCGTACGTTTTCCGAGTTTCCGTGTTGCCACAAGCACATGAATGCGGTAATAATGTTTCTCACATGCAGTTGTCGACAAAGTAGTGCTACTAAATATGGCAAAGACGCAAACCCGAAATTTGGATCACCATATTTCTTCTCAACAATTAATCTAACCGCTCTCTATGCAATACCACTTATAAAAAGTCTTATTCTAATGACGAAAATATTCCAGTAAATCAGTCACATTCAGTTTCAGATACAAATGTTGTATTTTCTTATAATGTATTTCGGGAGGCGTTGCTAGCTAGGCCTACTTGTGATACAGAAACGTCGGTCCAGAACCGGACGGGAAAGTAAGTAAGAAAAGCACTTGAACCAACTCACTGGGAATTTAGGGTCGATTTCACCTTTACAGCAGTGACAGAAAAAGCGGTGTTGTTGTGCCGCAGCTGCCTCCGCCATCTTCACCCTAGCATACAATCAGTCACTGACGTCGGTATGGTAGCAGCTCAAGCCAACGGAAGGCGTAAGGGCGCTTGTCAAAAGGGTCAGGACAGTCCCCCATAGGCTATAGGCTACTTTTAACTTTCAATAAGTAAAACATTTATTCAATATATTTTGCAGATTTTAAAATAATGTATCTGCTATTGAACAAATTGTTATTTCTTATCGCTCTAATCATAATTCGCCGAAGTTATAAATGCATACTACTCCAATTTCAACCAAGCGCTGCTGTTTAAGATTATTGCAGCGATCTTCCAGCCAATATATTGATTAGTAGACCGCTGTAATAATCTAAAATTGCAACACTTTGTTGAAATTGGGGCAATAGGGCTGTGATTCCCCGTCAAAATGTCCATGATACGACTAATGTAACAAATAAATAGCTCAATAGGTTTAAGTTCCTTAACTGTGTAAACTGAACCGATTTCAGTTATTGCAAATTACCAAAACGACTGAACCTAGAAATAAATAGTTGAGGCAAAATCTGCAATTGTAGGCTACAACAAGGTGACTATCCAAAACAACAGAATATACTGGTAATCTAAAAAATGGTTTTACCTGTCACTGATTTAGCCTAGGTGTGATGGACTAAAAAAATATTTAAATGGAGAGATTGAGCATTCTTTTTAGTCCAGGATTAAGCATCGGGGTAAACTGGCCCTTAAAGTATTAAACACATAAGTAACAGTAATAATAGATCATGCAAAAGCGATGACTAAAAGGATAGCAAGAATTGCATCATGGATGTATTTTCCCGGGAGTCTATAGGAAAGACTACAGTATCTTAATCAGTCCAGTGAAGAGGTCATTGTCAGAAACTGTACATTGTGTACAAAGCTGAATAACACGCTCTGTCTATATTCATTTTTTTTTTAGATGTAATAGGCCTACAATATTTTAGGTTAGGCTACTGACATGATGACTAATGACACTATTGGTGAGGGGACCAAAGGGATGTTGAAAATATGGTGCATATCAATAGATTTTATTAAAACCAAGAAAGAACAACAATGACGATCATGACAACCACGTGTAGCATCAACATAACATAATAATAGCAAGAATATTACAACCCAAAACAACGTGTTTCTCATTTAAAGTTATAATTTTGGCAAAGATAGTTTGTGTAAATAGGTAGGCATTCTCATTCGGGATATCAAAAACAAATGACTTATTAGACTCACTATAGCAAACATGATAGCATTGGCAAGAGATAATTGAACCGTTCGGCTGTTAATTAACTTAGTGTTAAATATGCAGCATCACTTCAGTGCATCCATCACAAACTCAAGTCCCACCCCTTTCCTGAACTTTCATATACTTTAATGTAACAATTCAACAAAACACCCAAATCTTGCATACCTATTTTGTACTGTACACCCTCATACATACAGTTGAAGTCGGAAGTTTACATACACTTAGGTCGGGGTCATTAAAATTTGTTTTTCAACCACTCCGCAAATTTCTTGTTAACAAACTATAGTTTTGGGAAGTCGGTTAGGACATCTACTTTGTGCATGACACAAGTAATATTTCCAACAATTGTTAGACAGATTATTTCCCTTATAATTCACTATATCACAAGTTGGGTCAGAAGTTTACATACACTAAATTGACTGTGCCTTTAAACAGCTTGGAAAATTCCAGAAAATGATGTCATGGCTTTAGAAGCTTCTGATAACAAAGGACATTGTGAAGATGCTGGAGGAAACAGGCACTAAAGTATCTATAACCACAGTAAAATGAGTCCTTTATCGACATAACCCGAAAGGCCGGCAAGGAAGAAGCCACTGCTCTAAAACCGCCATAAAAAAAGCCAGACTACGGTTTGCAACTGCACATGGGGACAAAGATCATACTTTTTGGAGAGAAGTCCTCTGGTCTGATGAAACAAAAATAGAACTGTTTGGCCATAATGACAATTGTTATGTTTGGAGGAAAAAGGGGGAGGCTTGCAAATCAAAAAACACCTCAATCCTATAGAAAATTTGTGGGCAGAACTGAAAAGGTATGTGCGAGCAAGGAGGCCTACAAACCTGACTCAGTTACAACAGCTCTTGTCAGGAGGAATGGGCCAAAATTCACTCAACTTATTGTGGGAAGCTTGTGGAAGACTACCCAAAATGTTTGACCCAAGTTAAACAATTTAAATGCTACAAAATACTAATTGAGTGTATGTAAAATTCTGACCCACTTGGAATGTGATGAAAAAAATCTAATCTGAAATAAATAATTTGACTATTATTCTGACATTTCACATTCTTAAAATAAAGTGGTGATCCTAACTGACATAAAACAGGGAATTTTGTACTTGGATTAAATGTCAGGAATTGTGAAAAACTGAGTTTAAATGCATTTGGCTATGGTGTATGTAAACTTCCAACTTCAACTGTACCTACCCCTCTCTCCCTACCAGCTCCCTTGCTCTTCTTGCCTGCCTTCCCTCTATCGAGCCACCCCAGTAAAAGCCCCCTGGGCAGCAGAAGCAGTAGCGTTGGCAGCTGCCTGGCGTACAGCCTGATTGGACATCACTCCAGTGGCAAACTCAGCCTGAGCCTTCACGAAGCTGGCACCAGTCTGCCTGTACAGAGAGTGGACCTGGAGGGGAGAGGAAGACAGGCTTTGATACATGATACATAAGGGCAATTCCACAGTAACAGAGTGATGCCAAGACTCCGTTTTTCACTTTAAAATGTACAGTTGATGTCAGAAGTTTACATACACATTAGCCAAATACATTTAAACTCATCCTATTCCTTCCTCCACCATGTTATATTTGATAACAGGCCATTGTCTACCTACTGTAATTACTCCACACTGTCCTGATTTGCCCTAGCATACAATACACTTTAGCCTGGTTAAACCAGGTTAAGTTCCCCTCCCTACTACGCCTTCATTTCAGGTTTACCCTCTTGAGCATGACAACCCCAATGGCAGCCTGGGCAGTGAATAGGATGGCATTGAGCATCATGATCACACCAACAGGCACGCTAGTCTTCAGAGCAGCCAGACTCACTATCCAGCCGCTGAGCAGAACCGGGAGGGAAGGAGAGAGAGGGACAGTCACAAAAAGAGACATAGTGGGAGTGTGAAGAAGGATAGGTGTGAGGAATGTACTGTACAGGAGATTTAACAATATAAAAAGGTTAAGTAAAACTACAATAGTAATTGTAACAGTCGTAAGATAGTCCTAGACAATGGTTGGCTTGTTCGTGGCACATACCTGAAACCCCATCCAGGAATGCCAATGGTCATGATGACATAGACAATCACTTGGATGAAAAAAATGAAGAAGAAGGCGAAGAAGTTGAAGGAACTGTCACTCCTGAAAGGAAAAATGCATTTATAGGTTCACTTAACCTGATATAAACAGAAGGAATCTAAATAGATCTGTTTTGTAATGATAAGCCCCTAAATTAAAATTGTCCAATAGTATGCACCTGAAGGCTTTGTACACAGGCCTGTACCAACAGACGAAGGAGCAGGGGGTGAAGAGGAGGACCCAGAGGATGGCGAGGCCCAGCCCAACACCACCAGAAGTGTCCACACAGAACAGACTCAGGTAGGAAATTAAGTTAAATGCCAGTGTGCAGGCAGTGACTGGGAGAGGGGGAGAGAATGAAGACAAACAGAAGAACGTATGATGGGTGAAGTGAGGAGGGAGAGCAAGGGAGTGAGTGAGGGGAGTGAATGAGAGCATGAAAAGTGAGGGGGAGAAAGGGAGTGAAGAGTAGAAAAGGGGGGAAAGAGAAAGGAGATAATGGAAGTTATAGAGATGCAGACCAGAGATGGATAGGTATGTAGGCAAAATAAGAAGAAAAAGGTAAGGAGGTCAGAACTACAGTTTGGATACTAGAGCACTTTAAAGTTGCATTGGAAGGAAAAAGGATAAAGAGATAAAGGTACACTGACTGCACACAGGTCCACTTTTTGATTATAATGTATCACTTTTAAATTGGTCTAAATTAATTTGAGAAATCTCTACTTTTTAACAGTGTCATTAACTATTAGGTAACATTCTTAACTGCTAAACATTTTCATTAATCATTCAATCTGAGCATTACTATCATCATTATTTCATGTAAGTGTTACTTGTTACAGATGACTTCACCAGAAAGGCCAAAGACAGCCAGCAAGGCACAGACAGGGAAACTCACACATCCAGTAGTAATACATGATAGAGACAGTGTGTTGGAAGCTCTGGCTGATCTCCATGTTGATGTCTTGGTAGAAGCAGGGTCCCACAGGGCAGAAAGTGGGCAGGGGAGGCCAGTTATTCTGACGAGCTGACAGAGAGATGAGGCAGTTAGGAACCAGCGTAGGGTAATCTTCCCTTCATTAACACAACCACCACCCCCCTCCATCATTTCATATCAGACTTCTGGATCCACTTTTTCCTCTCAAACCAATCTCTATCATCACCACCACCTCACTCTCTTACTGGCTCCAGGGCCAAGGGCGTATGAGTTCAGCTCCCTCTCCCTCCTCTCCAGCTCACGGGCTTTCTTCTCCAGCTCTTCCTGCTTCTTCAAGAGTTCTGCTGTGGTGGCGTTGACCGCTGTCTGCTAAAGAGAGAGAAAAGGACAACGTCAGGCTTTAATGCAGAGCTGAATATAGCTCCATATACCTTAGTAGATACAGTAGATTAACTTGATTTAGTAGAAATTAGTCTGATAAGTTCAGGTGCTCCATGTCAAGCTAGTAAATAAACATGTGGAAATTGAATTATCACACAGAGATATGACTTGCTTGTCTATGAGTATAATTTATAGCTGTATAGGGTTTGTTCTAGAACCTGCACAGGTGACTCCTGAGAATTGTTTCATACATATGGAACAAGTACCTGGGGGGTGAAGGAGGTGCCATAGTTGCGGGGCTCTGTAGGCGTAGTCCTGCTGGGTGGGGTTGTTGCAGGAACAACAGGTTGGGGGCCAGATGGGGAGGTGGCTGCATAGGCTGGTGGTGGGGGCTAGAGAGTGCATGAGAATAAGAACTCGACCTATATCATTACCAATAACGTTTATAATGATCACAAACAAAGAGTGGCTTAGAGCATATCCCCCAAAAAAGAGTGGTGCATCCTGGCATGTTACCACATCCAATTGCTTGGAATGTAGTGGCATTCCTGCTACTCTATTGAAGCACAAACCATACTGAATTACTATTACTGCATATACTTAATCTCCAAAGCATTCGTATTCTGAAAAACACATAACTACACATCTCTTACCCCATTTTTATTGTCAAATGGGTTGTAAAGATCCAGTGTGGCATACTCAGTGTTGCTGCTGTGTTGAGTCACTGCAGGGTCCTGACATAGACAAGATAAACATCATAAAAGCAATCACTCTCTGGCTACGTCATAGAGATCCTCTTCAATTCCTATTAATATATAATCTTATTCGACCTGCTAATTCTATGGGTTACATCCTAATGGCACCCTATATGGTTCAGTACTTTCAAAAATAGTACACTATGTAGGGAATAGGGTCACATTTGGGAAGTAGCCTTGATCACATAAGTATCAATAGGGCAGCTTTCATTCAATGAGCCCTTTGGAACATGTTTTAATGTACAGCTACTAAATAGATTATTCGAATAGCCTGGCTTAGAGCAGGGAGAAAGCAGCATCACATGTCATAAGTAACAGCATGTCTGCTATTACATTACTGCAACAGGCGAAACATCAAACACCTTTTTCATCAAAATTGTAGCTAAATGAATAAAATAACAGTAGCTAAATATTTGCAGTTTGCATTTCATATATATATATATATATATATATATATATATATATATATATATATATATGTTTCACCTTTATTTAACCAGGTAGGCCAGTTCTGCCCCTGAACAAGGCAGTTAACCCACTGTTCCTAGGCCATCATTGAAAATAAGAATGTGTTCTTAACTGAATGATGTAGTCAAATAAAAGGTACAATAAAAAAAAATGTAAAGAACAAGTTCTCATTTACACTGCGACCTGTCCAAGATAGAGCATAGCAGTGCGACAAAAATAACAACACAGAGTTAGTTACACATGGGATAAACAATATCACCTGGAATGGGTTGTGGGCGTCGCCTGGTTCCGAAAAACTTGTGTATTTTGACATTTTTTTTTACAGAAATTGTGTATGCCCTGCCTACTCTGTTCAAATAGAAAACTACTGACACTAGGCTAACAGTTAGCCTCTGAAATAACTGGAAACAGGCTGTTGGCTATCTAGCTAGTTATTTTCTGCTGACTTGGTTAGCTAGCTAGCTAGCTAGCAGTAGCAAGCCACAGCCCCTCCCTAGCTTAAAACAACAAAATAACAGTTCAGATGTTATGGCTGTATCAGGAGTGTCATCGTCTAACTAACCGGTTATTAATAGATGTCAGTTTAAGATGTATTGCCAAATATAACACAACTGTAACCTAGCTAGAAAGCTCACATCATAGCAAAATCGCTGTCCTCGTTCTGTTATCAACCTAAAACGTTGCCACAATCTGTCAGGATATTGTCGAAAATGTGTATCTATTTATTTAATTGACTTGGCTAGCTATATCCTTGTTTATCAGTTAAAGCCGTTTCTCCTTCAATAGTATTTATTTTGGTGGATTCCCTTTGTTATTGCCTGCAAAAATTGGCCGCTGTACAAACGAACGTGACCCAGGAAGTAATATCATGTGACTGCGGTGACAGAAGAAGCACGTGCGAAGTGAGGGGGCGTGTGCTTTTGTGAGTGGCCAAAATGATTACCCACCGCATTTTCGAACGCTTCTATTAGCTGATGTACAGTGCATTCGGAAAGTTTTCAGACCCCTTACAAAAAAAGATTTGAAACTGCAGTGAAAGTGCAGTAACTACAGTCAACTGTGGGATTTTGGACGTAATAACTGCAAAGTAACTGCAGATACACTGCAAAATTACTGCAGTAAAAAAAACGGTGTTCTTTTACACGCAGTTTTTGCAACATACTCCAGCTATATACTGCACTCTGACTGCAATCTTTTTTGTTGTTGTAAGGGACCCCTTAACTTTTTCCACATTATGTTACGTTACAGACTTATTCTAAAATGTATTTAAAAAATCGTAATCAATCTACATCAATCTATTTTATTTTGGCAAATTTATATAAAATACAAATCAGAAATACCATATTTACATAAGTATTCAGACCCTTTGCTATGAAACTCGAAAATGAGCTCAGGTGCATCCTGTTTCCATTGATCATCCTTGAGATGTTTCTACAACTTGATTGGAGTCCACCTGTAGTAAATTCAATATATTGGACACAATTTGGAAAGGCACAAACCTGTGGATGTCAGAGCAAAAACCAAACCATAAGGTCAAAGGAATTGTAGAGCTCAGAGACAGGATTGTATCGAGGCACAGATCTGGGGAAGGGTAACAAAACATATCTGCATCATTGAAGGTCCCCAAGAACACAGTGTCCTCCATCGTTCTTAAATCGAAGAAGTTTGGAACCACCAAGACTCTTCTTAAAGCTGGCCGCCTGGAGTTCCTCTATGGAGATGGGTGAACCTTCCAGAAGGACAACCATCTCTGCAGCACTCCACGTTCTCCATGTTTTTCAGCGGCAGGGACTGGGAGACTAGTCAGGATCGAGGGAAAGATGAACGGTGCAAAGCACAGAGAGATCCTTCATGAAAACCTGCTCCAGAGCACTCAGGATCTCAGACTGGAGTGAAGGTTCACCTTCCAACAGGACAACGACCCTAAGCCTACAGCCAAGATAATGCAGGGGTGGCTGTGACAAGTCTCTGAATGTCCTTGAGTGGCCCAGCCAGAGCCCGGTCTTGAACCCGACCGAACATCTCTGGAATGACCTGAAAATAGCTGTGCAGCGACTCTCCCCATCCAACCTGACAGAGCTTGAGAGGATCTGCAGAAAAGAATGGGAGCTATTCCCCTAATACAGGTGTGCCAAGCTTGTAGTGTCACACCCAAGAAGAATCAAGGCTATAATGTCTGCCAAACAAAGCACCTTCACTGAGTAAAGCGTCTGAATATTTATGTAAATGTTTATTTTATTTTATTTTTTTAAATAAATTTGCAAACATTTCTAAACCTGTTTTTGTTTTGTCATTTTGGGGTATAGTGTGTAGATTGATGAGGGAAAACAATAATCGCCTTTAGAATAAGGCTGTAACGTAACAAAATGTGGAAAAAGTCAAGGGGTCGGAATACTTTCCGAATGCACTGTATCATGACAAAATACACAGTGTCCCCAAAGATTGTTCTATCTGTAATATTACTGTCTTGCTAACGTGCAAGACGTTGTATGCTAAATTAACGAGAGAAAAAACACAATTGATCCAAATGGTTGGTAGATGCAGTTATTTCGAAATGAACATGCATTCGATGCTACCTATGATTTTGTTATCTGATCCACTTTTTTTTTTCACTGTGTAAATTGACTGGAGTTACATTTGAAGTGCCCATCCAAGAACGCTCAAGGTCATTGGCCACAGATAAAATGTCGACAAATCACGTGATATGTCCAGTAGCTTTGATTGGACTGATCATGTCAGTATCATACTTTCAAAATCTTAGCTAACAGTCATCATCATGAATCAAGTCGACAATCCACTGGGAAATCCTTTTTAATCCTTGAAGAGAAACTATAGATAAAAAGTATCAGTGGTCATCGGCCATTGGACATAAACATTACACACAAGATGGAAATTGCAAACTCAACAATCAGTGACAGTGGCTAACTGCAAGCATTGCAAAGCAATCACTAGCCTGCTATTCAGTGGAGTGGCTGTGTGCTCCCCAATGATAAACATTCAACTTTGGCCATGCTGTCATGGCTTTGAATGGCTTTGAACGGTCATCCAACTCGGAATTGTAAATCCGGCCTCTTTCTAGAGCTACGACCTGAAGATCAATGACATCATCATGACTCAATCCTGTTTTTTTCAGAGTTCCCAGTTGTTTTGAAAGCACCATAAATCCAGAGAATGCCAGACTAACAACATTTGTCCACGAAGGACTGCCGTGCCACCTTCCTGTTCAAATGAGCACAGCACAACAAGGTGAGTCCAAAAATGTATTGTATGCTGCTGCATAAATGATGTAATATGCCAGGGAGATATATACTGTAGCTAAGAAAGTAATACTAAGTGTATGTTGTGTAGTAAGATGTTAGTAGCCCATGTGCCTCACTCTAATAGATTGGTCTATTTACCCCTCTTAATTACTGTTCTGACTTGGTGGTGCACATTTAGCCTATAACCTGTTTTAGAGAAAAGTCGTCATCAAATATTGTAAGAGCTTTCATTGTCTGCTTATATGCCCACTTTATTTATCCTACAGTTCTGACTTGGTGTACAGGGAGAACACTGTAAGAATGGCCCATGTTCTCAAATCTGTAGCTGTACATTTCAAAAGTGCCAAACAAATAGTTATATTGACTACGTCCGTCCCAGCTCGCTCATTAGTGTCTTAATCGAAATTACGGATTGCCTCTTATCCGTTCGTTGTACCCTTATGTCAGGGGTGGGAAAACTTTTTGGCTTGAGGACCACATCGTGATTTGTTGGGGGACCAATTTTTTGTTAAAATCAATTTGCAGGGGCCTCCCGGGTGGCACAGCGGTCTAAGGCACTGCATCGCAGTGCTTGAGGCGTCACTACAGACCCAGGTTTGATCCCAGGCTGTGTCACCGCTGGCCGTGACTAGGAGACCCATGAGGCGGCGCACAATTGGCCCAGCGTTGTCCGGGTTAGGAGAGGGTTTGGCAAAAAGGGGTAAAAGGGGTAAAAAAAAAAACATTATGTATTGCGGGCCGGATTGAAGTGCACGGCGGGTCGTACTTTGCCCCCCCTTGCCTTATGCATAGTTTGTACATCTCAATTGTCAGTAGAAAGCACATTTGTTTAAGCAAGTCAGCCATATCAGCTGTTTTTTTTAAGGCAGTAAATAAGGCTGCTTCGCTACCAGATAATGCCCCGCTAATTGCCAGGTGTAGCAGTAAGATGTTGGGACAGCTTTATGTTGGCCCTAACATTTTGTGTGCACCGTTTGTCACCATTATTGTGCAATTAATGTATTGTTTAGTGTTGTGTAGTAGCTTTGCTGGCATGCTTCTTCTTTTTTTTTGCCCCACCAATATGTACATGCTAAAATCGCCACTGCCTACATCAATGCAGTTTACAGCCTATGGATAATAGTTGTGTATTCACTTGATAACAATAATACATTTGTCATTGCACTTTGTTCTTGTAACCCAGATATAACAATTGTATTGTCTAAAAACGTAGGCCTATGCCCAGTCAATAGTGGAGCTTTGCATGTCCAGGGACCACAGAGGGCAGCGTAGGTGAACGCACTACAGAGCTGCCATTTCGTAATCTCTTAATGAAAATGTATTGCACTTTGACAGGTCAATATTTTGCCTATAGTCCTTATATCCAGCTAATGAATAGCCTAATATCTAGCTAATATTCCATTTTTACTTCGGCTACAAATCACGTTTGAGAGGCTTTGAAGCCACTGGTGGGCGATAACATCAAATACAATTTTATCGGTCACATACACATGGTTAGCAGATGTTAATGCGAATGTAACGAAATGCTTGTGCTTCTAGTTCCGACAGTGCAGTAATATCTAAGAAGTAATCTAACAATTCCACAACAACTACACACAAATCTATTTGCACTCCCCAGTAGCAGCAGTCTTCCATAGGAATGAATGGCATTCTACTGTATTTCAATTAAATGTTTGTAGGACAAAATTACAATAAGTATTTTTGTTGTTGTAGAACAGTAACATTAGTAACCTCTAAGAATGAAACTTTAACCTAAATGTTTTTATATATATGTTTTGTGTTTTTCTCATAATATATAATTATGCATTTAAGGTGTCTGTAATATAATGATGTGGCAAAAGCGAATGTAGACATTAATAAATGCATTTCTCTAGCTTCCAAAATATGTTTTACAACGGTGGGGGAGTGCCAATGCAGAGACGGTGGTTTCAAAACAGCGTCTCTTATCAGTCATCTAGTGTATATATAAATTATTGTCCAAAACCCCTCTTGACTGCTGCAGGTCACATCTGTATTTTTAGATTCTGCAATACATTTTATGATATCCATGCCACTTCATCACAAACATTTTGTTCCCCCTGCTTTTAATTATGCCCAATGTGGCAATTCCATTCAGGACAAATTAAGAAAAGGCTGACCACCACAGGGTGTCACTGTTGCTCCTTAAATTATTAGGCCAGTTCTTGCCTTGGCCCTGGGGCAAAAGGAAACCACTGCCGATTCATACAGATTCGGTGGTTAAATTGAGCTGGTGGAGCTGGGCTCCTGCACCTTGGGTCAAAGTGGAATAGGAAAGAAAGTAGGATAAAAGTACTAACCCTAATGCTAGAATTGTAATCAGTGCTTGACTTGGACTGAAATAGGTGCCGGTGTTGTGCCGAAAATCTCCCCCCTGCCAGAGCCCCCCAACCTTTAGGACAGTGGCTGAGGACACCCTGGCCTAACACCTTGATGTACCTGGCCCGACCCCACCTGCCCCCCCAACCTGCTTATTGCTGCCACCCCAACACACACACACTCAGAAACTCAGGAATCCAGCTTTACTGACCTTGATGTCTTTATGAAAGCCATCTGACCATAGCGTTTTGCAGTGTTTGTACCCTCTATAGCCACACATGATGTTTGAGCCTTTTGGTCATACTGTATAAGACCCCGATTTAATACTGGATCGGAAACCGACTGTTGTTCTTTCCTTATTGAAATGGTGAATAAAAGGACGACTATGCTTTCAATGTGTCAATTGTATGCAATGCAAAGTACGCTAAAGACAGCCATTGTGAATTCAGTGGGTTTATTTTCATTGTTGTCAACAAGACATTACTGTGATGTACCCTTGTCCTGTCTCGAAACATTGTGTATTGAGGATACTTGTGGTGATAAATCTATCATCCACGTTGGGATCAATAAACTCCTTCTGCTACTACTACTACTACTACTACTATTAGGGTCAAGTTCCATTCCATTGAAAAGCAATGCAGAATAATTTAAACCCTGCCTATTATAACCGAAGATCTAAAGCTGTATTCGTTGATATTAGACTGCCCATAACTATCTTATGAATTTGAGTGGTTACGTTTCTCCAGTATATCCCCCAGTTTATCAAAATGTGGCTGTTGCAATTACAGAATATGGATCTCATTGATGTAGTTGTTTCTACTTTTGGTCGTTTCCATGTACACTGCATTGGGAAAGTATAAAGACCCTTTGACTTTTTCCACATTTTGTTTTGTTATTTTAAAATGGACTAAATAAAAAAAATGTCCTCTTCAATCTCCATAAAATTCCCCATAATTACTAAGCGAAAACAGATTTTTTCGAAATTTTTTCAATTTTTTTACAAATAAAAACAGACATGCTTTATTTACATAAGTATTCAGACCCTTTTCTAAGAAACTCGAAATTGAGCTCAGGTGCATCCTGTTTTCAATGATCATCCTTGAGATGTTTGATTGGAGTCCACCTGTGGTAAATTCAATTGATTGGACATGATTTGGAATGGCGCACACCTGTCGACATAAGGTCCCACAATTGTGCATGTCAGAGCAAAAACCAAGCCATGAGGTCGAAGGAATTGTCCTTGAGCTCAGAGACAGGATTGCGTCGAGGCACAGATCTGGGGAAGGGTACCAAAATATTTCTGGAGCAATTGAAGGTCCCCAAGAACTCTTCCTAGAGCTGGCTGCCTGGCAAAACTGAGGAATCGGGGCATCCAAGAACCCGATGGTCACCAAAGGTGCTTCAACAAAGTACTGAGTAAAGGGTCTGAATACGTACAGTTGAAGTCGAAAGTTTACATACACCTTAGCCAAATACATTTAAACTCAGTTTTTCACAATTCCTGACATTTAATCCTAGTAAAAAATCCCTGTCTTACGTCAGTTAAGATCACCACTTTATTTTAAGAATGTGAAATGTCAGAATAATAGTAGATAGAATGATTTCTTTCAGCTTTTATTTCTTTCATCACAGTCCCAGTGGGTCAGAAGTTTACATACACTCAATTACTATTTGATAACATTGCCTTTAAATTGTTTAACTTGGGTCAAACATTTAGGGTAGCCTTCCACAAGCTTCCCACAATAAGTTGGGTGAATTTTGGCCCATTCCTCTGGACAGAGCTGGTGTAACTGAGTCAGATTTGTAGGCCTCCTGGCACGCACACATTTTTTCAGTTCTGCCCAAAAATGTTATATGGAATTGAGGTCAGGGCTTTGTGATGGCCACTCCAATACCTTGACTTTGTTGTCCTTAAGACATTTTGCCACAACTTTGGAAGTATGCTTGGGGTCATTGTCCATTTGGAAGACCCATTTGCGATCAAGCTTTAACTTCCTGACTGATGTCTTGAGATGTTGCTTGAATATATCCACCTAATTGTCCTCCCTCATGATGCCATCTATTTTGTGACGTGCACCAGTCTCTCCTGCAGCAAAGCACCCCCACAACATGATGCTGCCACCCCAGTGCTTCACGGTTGGGATGGGGTTCTTCAGCTTGCAAGCATCCCCCTTTTCCCTCCAAACATAACAATGATCATTATGGTTTAACAGTTCTATTTTTGTTTCATCAGACCAGAGGACATTTCTCCAAAAAGTATGATCTTTGTCCCCATTTGCAGTTGCAAACCGTAGTCTGGCTTTTTTTAATGGCGGTTTTGGAGCAGTGGCTTCTTCCTTGCTGAGCGGCCTTTCGGGTTATGTCGATATAGGACTCGTTTTACTGTGGATATAGATACTTTTGTACCCGTTTCTACCAGCATCTTCACAAGGTCCTTTGCTGTTGTTTTGGGATTGATTTGCACTTTTCGCACCAAAGTACGTACATCTCTAGGAGACAGAACACGTCTCCTTCCTGAGCGGTATGATGGCTGCGTGGTCCCATGGTGTTTATACTTGCGTACTATTGTTTGTACAGATGAACGTGGTTTGGAAATTGCCCCCACGGTCTTGGCTGATTTCTTTTACATCTCCAATTGGCTCAAATGATGTCAATTAGCCTATCAGAAGCTTCCAAAGCCATGACATAATTTTCTGGAATTTTCCAAGCTGTTTAAAGGCACAGCTTGGAAAACTTAGTGTATGTAAACTTGTGACCCACTGGAATTGTGAAACAGTGAATTATAAGTGAAATAATCTGTCTGTAAACAATTGTTGAAAAAATGACTTGTGTCATGCACAAAGTAGACATACTAACCGACTTGCCAAAACTATAGTTTGTTAACAAGAAATGTGTGGAGTTGAAAAATGAGTTTTAATGACTCCAACCTAAGTGTTTGTAAACTTCTGACTTCAACTGTATGTAAATGTAATATTTCAGTTTAGAATTTCTTATACATTTGCAAACATTTTTCAAGACCTGTTTTTCTTGGTCATTATTGGGTATTGTGTATAGATTGTTGAGGGGGAAAAACTATAAAACTATTGCTACTGATGTTGATTCAATACCCATGCCGGCCGCGACCGGGAGACCCATGAGGCGATGCACAATTGGCCCAGCATCGTCCAGGTTAGGGGAGGGTTTGGCTGGCCGGGATGTCCTAGTCCTATCACGCTGTAGCGACTCTCGTGACGGACCAGGCACATGCACGCTTCCTCAATCACATTGGTGCGGCTGGCCTTCGGATTAAGTGTGCATTATGTCAAGAAGCAGTGCGGCTTGGCGGGGTTGTGTTTTGGAGGATGCACGCCTCTCCCGAGGCCGTACCGGAGTTGCAGTGATGGGACAAGACAATTGGATATGATGAAAATTGGGTAAACAATAAATACCATTATTGTAAAGAATTGTGGATGGGTATAATTTGTATTTATAAAATGTATAATACTAATATTTAAAATGACAAAATCTGGGAATTTTGTTTACATTTATTTAATCCAGCCGCTTTCTGGGAGGGATTCTGGTAAGATGCCGACAAAGTCGGCTGAATTCCGGTGGACTGAAACGTCCCGATGAACTTGGGCCGATTCTGTGCAGTCGTTCATTGTGATTCTGGGCCGAGTCCGACACCCGGAAGGGACCGATTCCTCATTTCTAGCTGGGTCCCCAACGTAAAAAATATTTTCACATGACCCTCCCCTTGTTCTGTAAAATAAATGTAACACCCTCCCGCTCATATAATTAACTCAAAATAATGTTTAAGACCAAAAATAACAATAACTGTAGCAATCCTGTGTTTATAAATGTGGATATAGACTTTGCCACTTCAGCATGCTTTTGTGGCACAGTCGATGCCACACAGGGCTATGGGCCAGAAGGTTCGCCCACCACCACAGACGAGCTCACTATCCCTGCCTGTTTCATTACACTAAGATCAGAGCTGCAGGCAATGATCAGCTAGAGGGAAATCAGATTTTCAACATTTTCATGCCATATTTATGATTATATAAAATATATGCAACAAATTTTCCACCAACAGGTTTCTATATCCCAATGCACCACTCAACCTGACGTCGGGCACTTTGCGTTTTAAACACCACAATAAATAAACTGTCAATCTCGACAAACAGAATATGATCAGGTTCCAGGTATGACCCAGATGGAGACAGTGTCGAAGAAACAAACATTTATTTCTAATGCAGGGGCAGGCAAACAACCGGTTAAAGACAGGCAGGGGTCAGTAATCCAGAGAGGGTGCAAAGGGTCCAGAACGGCAGGCTGTCTCAGTGTCAGGGCAGGCAGGGGTCAATAATCCAGTGAGGTGGGGCAAGGTATAGAACGGCAGGCAGGCTCAGGGTCAGGGCAGGTCAAAAACCGGGAAAGACTAGAAAACAGGAGCAAGAAACAGACAGGAGCAGGGGAACAAGCACTGGTAGGTTTCACAAACAAAGCAAACTGGCAACAGACAAACAGAGAACACAGGTATAAATACACAGGGGATAATGGGGAAGATGGGTGATACCCGGAGGAAGATGGAAACAAGCACAAAGACAGGTGAAACAGATCAGGGTGTGACAAAAATACATCCCTCCCTACCTTGTAGACTAACCCCAGTATCGAAGGCTTGGCTTGACAATCTCCGAAAGTCATTCAACCTTTTGGTGTTTTGTAACAGATCTCTCTTTCCTTTTAGTAATTGGCCGCTGCACAGTTTGTATTGATTGATTGGTTTCATTTGTCAGTTAAAAAAGTACACGAACATACAAAGAATTTTAAAAGTGACCGGGATTGCACAATAACATTGGGGACTTATTTTCATTCTGGCCTCTATTTGTTACATAAATACATATACAATTACATAGATAGAGACAAAACAATGCTCAACCTAGAGATGAGTAAGAGGGGGGAGTTTAAGTTCAAGCTTGTTTGGCTGGTAGCTTATTCTTTAGATGTTTTGGGCTGCTGGTGAACCATGATGTGCAGGCATAACCAAAGTGACACTTGACCAGTGGCGACCTGTAATTTGCATGTTTCTTTGGCATTAATACGTGTCACATATCAGTTTGCAAACAATGTAAAAAAAAATGCAGTGTTTCAGCCTAGCTCAGTCCTTTCTGTGGTGGTGGGGCAGCCAGCGGAAAATACAGAGCGTAGGGGTTGGTAATGTTCTCTAGTTGCACCATGATTAGCTCAGTTTTCTGTCACTCATGGGGACACTACGTCACCGCATAATCTACGGGGAGAGCAAAATATTCAAGCCCCTTGGGTACTGCCATAGATTTACATTAGAAGTTCCCATCCAAGAAGGCTCAAGGTCATTGGCCAGAGTTAAAATTATGTCAAATCACGGTATATCTACCGTAGTTTTGATTGGACAGATCATGTCAACATTATACTTTTAAAATCTTAGCTAGCAAGCTGGACAATCTACTGTCGACAATCTACTAGCAAATCCTTTTCAATCCTTATCATATGAAGATTAATTATATTTAAAACGTATCAGTGCTCATCGATCATTGGACATAAACATTACACAAGTCAGACTACAGTGAGTTCAAGACAACTTGGAACTAGGAAAAACATTTGCTCTGACTGGGAAAATATGTTTTGAACGGTCATCCAACTCGGAATTCCAAGTCGGGAACTCAGGCCTCTTTCTAGAGCTCCGACCTGAGAGATCACTGACGCCATGATTCAACCTTGTTTTTTAGGAGTTCACAGTTGTCTTGAAATCACCATAAATCCAGAGAATGCAAGACTTTAATGACAAAACTTTGATGACAAGATTTGCCCACAAGAAAGACCGCCGCGCCACCTTCCTGTTCAAGTGATTACAACACAACAGGGTGAGTCCAAAAATGTATTGTATGCTGCTGCATAAATGATGCAATATGCCAGGGACACATGTACACTGTAGCTAAGAAAGTAATACTAAGTGTACAGTATGTTGTGTAAGCTGTTAGTAGCCCATGTGCCTCACCACACCAAGATTAACATGCTAAAACATGCTAAATCACTATTTCGCCAGAGTCTATTAAAATATTAATATCATACAGTAGACACCTAAGCCTATAGGCTTATGCATGCAATGCCCTGATACATTTAGTCTCTGAAAGCTGAACTGTGAGGTGGATACTTATTATTTTAGGAAAAACAAAATTTAAAAAATTGACTATAAAGTTTTGCATATGCAACACATCGAAACGCAAGGAATAGTGTTTTTGCAATTTGTTACAGCTGATGTCCTAAGCCTATAGGCTTATGCATGCAATGCCCTGATACATTTAGTGCTCAAATCTCTGAAAGCTGAACTGTGAGGTGGATACTTATTATTTTAGGAAAAACAAAATTTAAAAAATTGACTATAAAGTTTTGCATATGCAACACATCGAAACGCAAGGAATAGTGTTTTTGCAATTTGTTACAGCTGATGTCCGGCGCCATATTTTATTAAAGGAAACTCTGAAATGGCATATGGTCGCCAATTAGATTGAAACCTAGCTATAGACATCCTAAAACTATATACTGTATAGACAGCCTACAGTATATAAAGGAAGAGAAGCACCAGGGCACACTGCCTTCATATCATAGGCCTGCAGTAGCTAAAGCTAACCACACCATACCAAACCTTCACAAAAGTTTCTCCATTTTATTAGGGTAGTATCAAAAGTAAGTCAAGCTATTGTTTATATGGAAAATACATGCAGAAGAGGGAATGTAAACCAGGGAAAAAATGTACTATCCTCCCCTATGCCCAATAAAAAAAACACAACCCTCCCCAAAGCAACAACAAAAAAGTTCAACAACCCTATTTTGGACCACCCCTTCCCCCCAGTACATTTCAATCTATCCCTTAGGTGATTCAAATTTGAAATTCCGTTACCAAGTCGGAAAATCGGTAATGGAATATCTGCAATTGAATTGTGCCACGTCTTCTGTAGACATCTATGATTTTTTCAGATTTGGTCTGATCCACAACAACCAAATTTAGTCTTGTTTGGGGGCCAGAGTGTCACATCCTGACCTTAGTTCCTTTTGTATGTTTCTATTTTAGGTTGGTCAGAGTTGGGGTGGGCATTCAATGTTTTTGTTCTATGTTTGGTATTTCTATGTGTTTGGCTTGGTATGGTTCCCAATCAGAGGTACCTGTCAATTGTTGTCTCTGATTGAGAACCATACTTAGGTAGCCTGTTTTCCCACTCTTGTTTATGAGTGGTTGTTTTCTGTTTAGTGTATGTCACCTTGCAGAACTGTTTTGTTTCTTCCATTCACTTTGTTATTTTGTTTTTGTGTGTTCAGTTAATAAATTAACATGGATACTTACCACGCTGCGCATTGGTTCGATATTTCATAGTCGTCGTTAGACGACGAAGAGATCCGTTACACAGAGCTCATTACAATAATAGCCAGCATGTAGAATAATACTGTGTGTAACTATTTAGGATACATCCCCATGAAAAGAATGACATTCATATCCATAATTATGCATTTCTGTGTAGTACAGATCAGGGACCCATGATGAAATTCCGTTAGCACAATTCCATTATTGAACCATTTACTGTAGTTCAATAAGAAAAATAGATTTTTTTCTGCAGACATTTTGCATCTCTTACCAAACTTTGCATCTCCCCATTCTTCCAGTGAATGTGTTTTTGGAAAATGTTCAGTGTACATGGTTAAAAGTAGCCCTTGTGCATAGTTGTGTAGTTGGTTAAACTTTGAAATCAATGTTTTTTGTTTGGCTCACACTTTAAAACCAGTGTCTCAGCGCAATTCCGTTACCGTGGAATTGCCCTTGTTCTATCAATGACTCTGTTTGAATACCCTTCCTTTATTTTGTTGGTATGTGTACCTTTGTGTGCTTGTGTGACAGAGGAAGCAATCTTGAGGTGTTGCAAATAATATAATGACACCTTTCTTAAATCAGCCTAGTGTCTTAGTATTTTGTGTTTATATATTTATTTGGTCAGGCCAGGGTGTGACATGGGGTTATTTTGTGTTGTGTTGTGGTATTGGGGGTTTTAGTAGGTATTGGGATTGTGGCTGAGTAGGGGTGTCTAGCATAGTCTATGGCTGCCTGAGGTTCTCAATCAGAGTCAGGTGATTCTCGTTGTCTCTGATTGGGAACCATATTTAGGTAGCCTGGGTTTCACTCTGTGTTTGTGGGTGATTGTCCCTGTCTCTGTGTTAGTTGTCACAAGGCAGGCTGTATTAGGTTTTCACTATTCCGTTTGTTGTTTTGTATTGTTCGTTTTCATCATTATTAAAGATGTCTCGATTTAACCACGCTGCATTTTGGTCCGACTCTCCTTCGACGGAAGAAAGCCGTAACACCTAGTGGATCGTTATATTCTGAACAGTCATGTAAGAATTGTAGGAATTAGTTGCGTTGCATTTGCATGTTGTGGTGTTGTCATGTAGGCCTAGTATTAAGCCTTGGTTGGGGTCAGCAAAGGGGTCTGTAATTCCTTAGGTGATGGTTACTAAAGATCTGTTATCTCCCAGGTGATGATGAGGCAGAGAGTGAGAATACCCTGTAGAGTGGACACACACACACGTACACCCTGGGTCAACACAACTTCGTTAAATTCAACCTGTTAAGAAAATAAATATCTACCAAGTGTCCAACCCATGCTTACGTCTAAGCTGTGTTCTGCACTGTGCTGAAATTCATCATCATTAAAGTGATACAAGTCAACTGTGAATCCACTGTCTATCATCTCTGCCCTAACCAGCACCAGAGAGCGAACCACCACCTAAGGTGTTACAGTCCCCTAAGCTCTCCCCAACAGACTGGGTAGGGCAAAGGCCGATCTCTGATATCAATATATCTCACTCACTCACTCATGGAATCATGGACATTGACATTATAGGGCTGTGCAATAGCATTATGTGCAATGCTCAGAGTACGTGTAATATAGAGTATATGAGGGAGGCTGGGGGGGCACAGCTAAGTAATGTGGAAGGGAGGGGTAAGAGTCCTAAGCTGTCATTCTTGTTTTGTTGTTCATGAATTTGTGTATTTGTTGTTATGTCTGGCCTATGCCAGGATGGAAACTCGTGAAACAAATTCTTCAGTGGTGCCCCAAATTCCTAATGAGTTAATTGTTACATGATTAATTTAATCTGGTAGGTAATTATTAGACACATCTAGAAGAAAAAGAAATGCACACCTATTTAGGCGAGGTGCTGGCTAGTGGAGTAGAAAACTTGAAAATAAAGGAGAGCCGCACACTCTAGGAGCTCAGATGCTCAGATGTTGGATATTACATTTTTGCATCTGAGCTCCTAGAGTGTGCGGCTCTCCTATTATTAGACAAATAACAGTCATCACGTTGATGAAAGGGACGTCACGACACATGGTTAATCTTAAAATGAGGGACAGATGTAAATGAATCACTAACATTTTTATGTATTTTTATTTTTATTATGAGAACAAGTTCTCATTTACAATTGCGACCTGGCCAAGATAAAGCAAAGCAGTTTGACACATACAACAACAGAGTTACACATGGAGTAAAACAAGCATACAGTCAATAATACAGTAGAAAAAGAAGTCTATGTACAATGTGAGCGAGTGAGGTGAGATAAGGGAGGTAAAGGCAAAAAAATGCCATGGTGGCGAAGTAAATACAATATAGCAAGTAAAACACTGGAATGGTTGATTTGCAGTGGAAGAATGTGCAAATTAGAGATAGAAATAATGGGGTGCAAAGGAGCTAAATAAATAAAGTAGGGAAAGAGGTACTTGTTTGGGCTAAATTATAGATAGGCTATGTTCAGGTGCAGTAATCTGTGAGCTGTTCTGACAGCTGGTGCTTAAAGCTAGTGAGGGAGATAAGTGTTTCCAGTTTCAGAGATTTTTGTAGTTCATTCCAGTCATTGGCAGCAGAGAACTGGAAGGAGAGGCGGCCAAAGGAATAATTGGTTTTGGGGGTGACCAAAAAGATATACCTGCTGGAGCGCGTGCTACAGGTGGATGCTACTATGGTGACCAGCGAGCTGAGATAAGGGGGGACTTTACCTAGCAAGGTCTTGTAGATGACCTGGAGCCAGTGGGTTTGGCCAGCCAACGAGAGAGTACAGGTCGCAGTGGTGGGTAGTATATGGGGCTTTGGTGACAAAACGGATGGCACTGTAATAGACTGCATACAATTTATTGAGTAGGGTATTGGAGGCTATTTTGTAAATGACATCGCCGAAGTTGAGGATTGGTAGGATGGTCAGTTTTACAAGGGTATGTTTGGCAGCATGAGTGAAGGATGCTTTGTTGCGAAATAGGAAGCCAATTCTAGATTTAACTTTGGATTGGAGATGTTAGATTTTTTATTTATTCGTTATTTTACCAGGTAAGTTGACTGAGAACACATTCTCAACTGCTGCAGATGCGTCTGTGTAGTGGAGATGTTCCTTCTTTCGATGAATGGAGTTACAAGTGCCTTTCCCAGCTGCTCTTGTTGCACTTACGAGGCATCCAGCTCGGGTTGATCTCTCTCCATATCACAATGGCATTGTAGGAGGAAACATCAATGATGTTGTGGAATATGACCAGGGGCCAGCGTACGTTCCAATCACCTTATCTAGGTTGTCCACACCTCCTTTGTTGCAGTTGTAGTCTAGGATCATGGCTGGCTTCCTGTCCTGGCGATGGCTAATTTCAGCCTCTGTGTGCAGTGTGCTCAGAAGTAACAAATTCTTGTTTTTCTTTGGAGGGTAGGAAACTAGAGTGGTGGTGGGCGTGAAGGCAAACTTTGATGAGAAGACCTCTCTTTCCTTTGACGCAAGCATTTCAGGTGTGAGCTCAGACTTGTCCTTTCGAACTGTGCCCACCATGGTAACGTTCCTCTTCAGGAGCTGCCGTCCGAGTTCATAAGAAGTGAAGAAATTGTCACATGTGACATTGCAACCTCTCAGTCCCTCTGTCACATCAAGCACAACCCACATCCCCTGGTTCTTCTCTGGGCCTCCACTGGTCGGCTTCCTGGTGTAGACTTGCATCTTCCAAGCGTTGCTGGATTTGGCGTCGCAGGCCCACCCATAAATTGATCCCATATTTTTCTGGCTTGCTGGGCATATACTGCCGGAAAGGACAATGACCTTTGGCAAGAAGAGATTAGCATCATCGGTAATTATTAGTATCGGTGTCACACAGAAACAGTCACAGAAGTCAGTGGTGAAAATCACTTTTATTAAATATATATATATATATACTATCTCTGAATGGAACCAGTTGCTCATCCACTGTCACGGAGGATGCGAGACAAAAACAGCGCAAGCTTAAATGGTCACTATTGAACAGATCATGGCTTTCATTTTTAGAATGGCTGGGTGAGCGCTGGTGGGGCTCGGTCTCTGAAGAGCAGATTAGATTGGATACACCTAAGATTCGCGCTGGAGATATTGTCATCTCAGCACACTTTGGTGACATGCCCGGAGGAGTGTGTTCGGTTACGGTGAAGACCAACAACGCAGTCATGACATTTGGTGTGTTCATCCGTCACGACTTGATACAAGTTGATTTTTCAAATCCTATTGACATAATAGATCTAGTTTGTAAACTGGGAGAAGGGCACTTGCTGCCTAGACAGAGGAAAATAATTGACTACTTTTCTGTGACACATATAGTGGAAGAGATGTGTTACATGATAAAGGTGCTGAAAGGTGCATGGTGGGGAGCTTCATACGGCAGTTACTGAGAAAGGAATAAAACGTGTTCTTCTCCTTAGTCCTCACTACATTGGAACATCGTCATCCCCCTGCTCTTCCTCATCATCGGCCATGTACTTGAGAGAAAGACAAATTATTAAATTAACAAGAGGCCATACACACAGGCAAAGTGTCATCACCTTATACATTTCCAGATCTACCCTGTCATCTTTTTGTTCAGCTGGGGAAGAGGAGGCAATGCTGGATGAGGTTGAGGTTGTGCATGGTTGAGGACCTCCGGGGGCACCAGTGGACGCTCTTGTTGTACCACAGGGTTTTCAGGTCCCTCTCCGCCAGAGGATAGTATGTAATGGCTCTCCTGAGATGTGTATTATATGCATGGGATAGAAATATCAGGGTAAAAGGGTTGAGCTGCAGCTCTCTCCATGTGTTGCCACAATATCAGGGGAGGCAGGGTAGCCTAGTGGTTAGAGCAGTTGGACTAGTAACCGGAAGGTTGCAGGTTCAAACCCCCGAGCTGACAAGGTAAAAATATTTTGTTCTGCCCCTGAACAGGCAGTTAACCCACTGTTCCTAGGCTGTCATTGAAAATAAGAATTTGTTCTGAACTGACTCGCCTAGTTAAATAAAGGTAAAATAAAAAAATAACAATGCATGAAACGTGATCGAAATAGTCATTCACAATCTGTCTGTGTACCTACAGAATGGCTCAGGGTTATGGTAGATTCCTGTGGTGTGGAGATTAGCGTCATAACCATACAAGATAAAATATTACGATTAGCATGATGTATAAACAAAGTGTGTATAACGTAGGATATAATCATGTGTATCCTACCGGGCTGAGCTCGCTGTCGTCGGTTTCTATACCACTCTCCTCTGACATCATTACAAGTGTGAAATTAACAATGATAGATATGAATGATAGATATGAATAGATATTGTGGGCATTAACTGGTGTAGCCTCTTTCCGAACCTTTCGGTGTTGGCTGAAACCAAATATGACAAGCCTGCCTCCCTTGTTGTTTCTTGTTGTTTTCTTCTAGGTTTTGTTCTTTTTCTCATTCACATTCTTCTCAACTCAATCCACGCTACATACCCAGTCACATCAGTGGTGTCGTGGTCTGATATAAAGTGCCTGATCAGTGATGTGCACTACACTGTGCACTACACTACAGTGCACAAGAGTAGTCCGCTTCATAGGAAGGGTGATTGTAGTGGGAAGTGTCGTGGAAATTTCCTCTATTTACCAAATCATGACAGCAAACCACACACAAGTCAGAGTTAGTTATCACAAAGTCCATCTTTAATTATATGAGCTCTATCACAACCCTGTGACTCTCAGATCAATTCAGTGTCTATCAATGAATTCTCTGAGAGTCCCTCACACATTGTTACTGAGATCCTTTATAGAAAAGACACACATAGCCAGACAGCATAGGCATAATTTATCGTTCAACTTTGTCTCCTAAACTACGTTCTTTTCTCAAACTCAGAACCATAAACCAATCCTCCATATCAACAGGCATATATCAAATCCATCCTATCTTGACAAGATCACAGAGACACACGCTTGACCTCTCCCCTCTCTCCGGCCCAAGCAACTTAGTCTTGACACAGAACAGATACTGTAACCCCGCCACAGTATTATACAAAAATAACATTCTGATGAGAAGTAACTTACAAACATATGATGAATATAAAACATCTTACCTATGTTACCAACCAATTCTGATTATTCCCCAACAGAAGTTACCTAGATAGCACACATAGTCCTCTCACAACCCCTGTTTTGACTGTGTCTCTTTGATTACATTGTTCATCACAACCATGTTGGATCAGACTCCGGAAACCATTAATTCTGCTCCTCATATTCCACTGATAGTCTTGATATGATTATTTTCTCATTTCTGTGGTACCCAGTTGTCATTATGAAAGTAATAACACTCATCTCTGTCATTCGCTAGATGCCTGGTGGGCTGCTGCATTTACCCTTTCTTCAAGAATGAGTTTCTGGACACAGTCTACCACTGCCCTATCTGCAACACTTCGCTGGTTGTAATAAAGAAGTGAAATGTAGCAGCCATACGGTCCGGACAACTGTACGGTTTCATATGAACCTAAACCTGTGAATATGTTCCTAATCATAATATTTTCTGTTGAACGTCTGTCAATAAAGAGAGACAAAGACTCCAAGAAATTGGGTCCTTGTCATTTAGTCACATAGATACCTCAGGTTGATCCACGACACGCACGTCTATATCACTGTGACAAGTGAGAAAACACAAAGGGGGATCGCCCAATCACACAGGAGCCTATTCTGCTATTTGGACGATTGTTCCCTTGTTGTGGCCAGTGTATTATTCAGTTCAAATAACTAAAATAATAAAATAATAAAAAAAGACAAAGAAAACGTGTTAAATAACTCATTCGAAGGAGACGCTGTGTGCGAAGTCTACAGCCAAACACCATTGGTACAAGGTTCAGGGTACCAAATGCCCAGATTCTATCATGTGCTGCAGGAAGCGCTCATCCGGTCACAAGGAAGCGCTGCTGCAACTGTCTCCAGAAGCCTGCAGACGCCTGTGGGACAGGAGCCATATGTCTACCGGTATAGGCGTTGCGGTAGACACGCAGTGCAAGGACGTGTTCAACGGAAAGAAGATAATGCGTGACGTGGGCCCCGTGTGTCATCTCATTCTCACGCAGCTCGAGGCTCTGCGCCTGACTCCCATTTGTGCTGGCCTCAAGGTTGCCGGTGTGCCCACGCACGATAGGTTCGGTGAACCCGGATCCTACATGTACCACAGCGGCTGTACGCGAGGCTTCAAGTCCATCCACGGCACATGGGGCTTCTATACCGAGGTGGACCTAGTGGCCCACGACACCGTAAAGGACAACATAACGCTGTTGGAGCTCAAGACCAGGAACAACGACATTCTAGAGCAGACCACCTTGTGGCGATACAACATGCAGCTGTGGCTGACGTGGGTGATGTTCTCGCTCACGTACCCGGTGATAATCAGGCCGGGAACCAACCAGGTTACCATACGGAGTTGTTTAAGGCCCACGATTTCTAAGCGTATACGCAACAAGTTCCCGTGGCTGAACTGTTTCTGCCTCCAGGTGCTTAACTGTCTGGCTCCTATGTATGTGAACATAAGAGTCGAGACTCAGCTGGCCTCCTGGTTAGATCCTACCAACTTGTGTTACAGGAACATACTTTGGAAACAGGAGAAAATTAAGAACAGGAAGACTGTGGAGGCATTAATGACCGGAGATTCGGATGATGTCTCTCGTGTTGAAATTGACCACGATGAAGAGGAATAAACGTACATGTAGTGTCCATGCGAGAGTTCAGTGGTGAAACATCCGACCAGGGCCAACATCTCCAACCGTAGGGAATTTTGTCTGACCAGTGTTCATTTTTCCAACCAGGTTTCCAAACCCAGAGCATTTGTCCAATGGTGCCTAAACATCCAAGTCCAACCAGGGCTCCAACCCTAGAGCATTTGTCCAATTGTGTATACCAATACTGTCCCGGCTAGACTGTCCATGTACAGACTATAGACCTACTCCATTTGGCTCTTAGTTGATCGGATAACGCTTTGACTGAAATGGGGTTGAAACACAAGGCTATCCACGCAATGCTTGCAAACCCTCACCTGGCGCCGATTGGACTCTGATAGACCATCTCATGGTAATCCACAAAGTCAAGGACAGTGACTACATCGAGGGTGATTCGCAGGCGTCCATATTAAGCTTGGCAAGAACACTGGTGTGTGGTTACATGTCGGAAAACGCAGGCAGCCAGTGTGTAGTGCTTGTAAAGGACGGAGCAGGAGCACAGAAGCCGGCCGTGAGAGAGACGACCATCTGTACCTCACAGAGTTCTGTAAGCGTAATCTGTGCGCCATAGAATACACCATGATGAAGCTGTTGGCCAACATGGGCATGAAAAACAAGTTGTTTCCAGTGACCGGTGTGAAGGGAGACTCCTCCGAGGATGAGCTCCTAGAGGGAACCTCGGTTGATAACCTGGTGTCGTTTCACCAGAAGTACCTGTAGTACCAGGAGTGCCAGGACGAAAGCGTATTCGTGAACACGCTCAAAGATCTGAAACCTCCCGAGCGTGAGCTGTCCGACATAGATCCCAGTTATGCAGATGGCTCGATAGACAGGCCTGAAGGACTCGAGGGCGTCTTTGTGGCGACTTTTGCGGACCCCAAGACTATGCAATTATCTACATTGAGGGATGTGTGTCTAGGGTGTTCGAGCACAGAGGCTAACACGCTGCTCGTGGAGTTGGCAAACGTTCTGAAAGGTAGTGTGACCGTGTGAACCGGAGACTCGGACCTTGTGGCCGTGCTGATGGCTTGAGGCCGCAAGGGCATTACTATGAGGCTAGACAACAAGAGCTACCACGAGGATCGAGACATGCACATGTCAACCTTTGGGGAGCTGCTGTTTGCCATTCCCGACAACCTCCCACCCAAGCTTCAGTTTAGGGAACTGGCTTCAAGTGAGGATAGGTTCCGAGTGCTCTGTGACGTCGCCGATGAGGACAAATACCTGCTGCCGATGACTCGAAAGCATTTGAGGCCATTCTGGATAAGCACGGTAATGTCAACTGTAAGAAAACAGTAGTTATGTACCTAGGCGGGATCAGGGGATCTCTCTACGGCACCTTCCTGTCTGTGAATTCATTATACAGACCGAGGTTGTGAATAGTGGAATTGTGTTGCTGTGCATTTATATATGGTACAGTTTGAACATGTTTGGACACATGACCCATGGTTGAATGAATGTTCACCCATATACGTCCCGTGGTGGGATAAATGAGTCGTGGTTGCATAAATGGTCCCCGGTTGGATAAATGAGCCCTGGTTGGCTGCGTGGTCCTTGGTTGGATGAATGGTCCTTGGTTGGATGAATGAGCCGTGGTTGGATAAATGAGCCCTGGTTGGCTGAATGGTCCTTGGTTTGATTCATGGTCCTCGGTTGGATGAATGGTCCTCGGACTACCCTTCCTTGCTAATGGAAAAGGTAACTCAAGGACTGTCCATTGGCTCAGCAGGGTCATAGATGCACGCCCACACTGCTCTTTTTGGACTTTCTGCATGGTATCGATAGGTCAACATCATCATGACGCAGGTCAACAGTTGTAATGCTATAGACCTAGTTTTATTCCGCGATCGGATGAATGAGTCGTGGTCGGATGAATGAATGGTCGCTGCAAATAGGCTCTGGTTGGATAATAAACGCTTTGAGGTGTTAAGGACGAGATATGGAATCTTGTTGGGGTGAAACACAAAGTCACAATTGCAAATAAAAGGTCAGAGTCTGGATTCTGTACATGTATATTCAATATTGGAGGAACTTATAGCTTTCCCACAACAATTAAAACACACATAACATAGAGAGATTGTCAACTTGCAATATTCAAGGTCCATATGCATTCACAAGCGTGTTCGAAAGATATACATTTAAACAGCTGTGTCAGTTTCCAGTTTCGCAGGTGGTTGATACAGTCTCTTTCTTATTGCATTTCCGTCTCATACAACAGAGACAACAGCATATCACACAAGACGTTGAACTGATAACCAACACGGCTGCAACACCAATAATTATGTGCAACCTATATTTGTCCCAAAAGATTACACTCTTTTCCGGGTCTTTCTGGTGTAGATCCTGGCCTCTCACAACGGCTTCTTTTTCGGACTCAATGTAAGTGAATAGATTGGTGTAGTTGATCTCTGTCACGACTTCTGCCGAAGTCCTTGCCTCTCCTTGTTCGGGGGGTGCTCGGCGGTCAACGTCACCGGTCTTCTAGCCATCATTGATTCATTTTTCATTTTCCATTAGTTTTGTCTTGTCTTCCTACACCTGGTTTCAATCCCATTCATGACCTGTTGTGTATTTAACCCTCTGTTTCCCCTCATGTATTTGTCAGAGATTGTTTATGTGTGTATAGGTGTGCGACGGGTCCTCGTACCCATGTTTATTTATGTACGTACATTTAGTGTTTGGAGCATGTTTAGTGGACAAATATTAAAAGGACTCCATTACACTCGTTTTACTCTCCTGGGCCTGATTTCCCTGCCACCTATACACACGACTCTGACAATCTCACCGTCCTCCAAATCTTTCTCAATCTCCTGTTCCTCTTCTTCGCCCAGTAGTCGACCAGTCATTCGACCAATGCCTTTAGTCCCCCATCAAAATCTCTGGTGTAAAAGGAGTTACCCAGTTGAATGATTTGATCCATGTTCATCAAGGAATCTTCAGGAACTCCGATAACCTTGGCTAGTTTGAGGATCTTCTCTTTGTTGTTGATGACTGTAGCTCCGATCGCCGATGCGACCCCTTTGGCTTTGTCAGAGGTAGCAAATTTCTTGATTTTCCAGGGACTGTTTAAATTTTTCAGTTTTTGAAGTCTTTGTACCAACTTGATAGGTGCCTCTAGATGTAGCCACTCTACCAAAACTAACCTTTTTGGTTCCGGCGTAGACTTCACAGTTTTTTGAGTTCTTGCATTGATCACATTGTAAAACTTGTGTAACAGAGTTCCTTCTGGACATCTCCTCCAGGACATTTGTAGGACACTTCCATTTAATCTGACCCGTAGTTCTTCAGACTTAGTCCATCCACATGACTGGTTCTCATGATTCTGTCACCATCATTTTTCTTCACAGTTAGTCACGCCGCAGGCATCACAGACTACTTCCTTATAGTCTTTAAATTTGGAAAGTCTGCCTATGTCAGGAGCCTCGACCATTAAAGTTGAACCGCTAGGACAATAGACATTGTCGTTCTTGGTCACAGCTAAGACCTTGTATGTAGCAACATGAACTAGTATTAAGATTATTTTCATGGTTGTCCCCATGTTCTCTTTTTGTAATTAGTCAAAACTCTGTCAAGGTTAATGTTGAGGGAGTTGTTAAAGCTCATATATACCATGTTTTTGGAAATCCCCTAAGTATGCCTAACACCTTTCCTGAGACTTGGTTGGATGATTCCTCCATGGCTGGATGTTTCTGCTTAGATATGTTTAACATTGGTTGGAAGTTTCTGCTTAGATATGTTTAAAACCTGTTTGGGATAGGAGGCAGCATTTTCATGTTCGGATGAAAAGCGTGCCCGCTACTCAGGCCCAGAAGCTAGGATATGCATGTAATTAGTAGATTTGGATAGAAAACACTCTAAAGTTTCCAAAACTTTAGTCTGTGAGTATAACAGAACTGATATGGCAGGTGAAAACCTGAGGAAAATCCATCCAGGAAGTACAATAATTTAAAAGGCTGTTTTTTCCATTGAAAGCCTATCCACCATACAAAGACTTAGGACCCAGTTCACTGTCTCTATAGCTTCTTCTACACGTGGCCAGTCTTTAAGCATTGTTTCAGGCTTTTACTCTGAAAAAGGAGGGAGATACAGCACTTTCAATGAGTGGACAGTGGACATTTCCAGACATGTGCCGGGAGCGTGCCTTTCTTGTTTCTCCTTTTCTATTGACGAAGCTTTTGTCCGGTTGAAATATTATTGATTATTTATGACAAAAACAACCTGAGGATTGATTTTAAACATCGTTTGATGTACTTTTTAAACTTTAGTCTGGATGAGAGAGCGCACATTGTGCCTTTGGATTACTAAACACCAAAAAAACTGAGGTTTTTGGACATAAAGAGGGACAATATCGAACAAAACGCACATTTATTCTGTAACATGAAGTCCTGTGAGTGCCATCTGATGAAGATCATCAAAGGTTAGTGATTAACCTCTTGAAACTAGGGGGCACTATTTTAATTTTTGGAAAAATAATGTTCCCAAAGTAAACGGGCTTTTTTGTCAGGACAAGATGCTAGAATATGCATAGGATAGAAAACACTTTCCAAAACTGTAAAAATATTGTCAGTGAGTATAACAGAACTGATATTGCAGGCGAAAGCCTGAGAAAAATCCAATCAGGAAGGGACTCTTATTTAGAAAGCTCTGCGTTCCTATTCGTCCCTATTGAGCGGTGAATGGGATATCAACCAGATTCCTTTTTCTATGGCTTCCCTAATGTGTCTAGTGTCACAATACATCGTTTCAGGCTTTTATTTTGAAAAATGAGCCTGAACGACAACATTGCGTCAGTGGTCAGATGGAGGCTCTCAGAGTGACTTGTGCGTAATAGACAAATGCGACCATTGTTTCTCTCTTTCCTACTAAGAAGCCACCTGTCCCGGTTGATATATTATCAAATAGATATTTGAAAAACACCGTGAGGATTGATCATAAAAAACGTTTGCCATGTTTCTGTCGATATTATGGATCTAATTTGGAATATTTGTCAGCGTTGTCGTGACCGCAGTTTCCGGTGGATTTCTCAACCAAACGTGAAGTACAAGCAGAGGTATTTCGGCTATAAAAATAATCTTTATGGGACAAAATGAACATTTGCTGTCTAGCTGGGAGTCTCGTGAGTGAAAACATCCAAAGCTCATTAAAGGTAAACGATTTAATTTGATTGCTTTTCTGATTTTCGTGACCAAGCTGCCTGCTGCTAGCTAGGCATAATGCTATGCTAGGCTATCGATAAACTTACACAAATGCTTGTCTTGCTTTGGCTGTAAAGCATAATTTCAAAATCTGAGATGACAGGGTGATTAAAAAAAGGCTAAGCTGTGTTTCAATATATTTCACTTGTGATTTCATGAATATGAATATTTTCTAGTAATATTTTTTGTCCATTGCGATATGCTAATTAGTGTCAGTTGATGACAATTCTCCCGGATCCGGGAGAGGGAGTTCCAAGAGTTAATTTAATCACTATTTCTGACTTTTGTGAGCCCTCTCCTTGGCTGGAAAATGGCTGTATGGTTTTCTGTGACTTAGGCGCTGACCTAACAATTATTTAACTTGGGTCAAATGTTTCGGGTAACCTTCCACAACCTTCCCACAATAAGTTGGGTGAATTTTGGCCCATTCCTCCTGACAGAGCTGATGTGACTGAGTCAGGTTTGTAGGCCTCCTTGCTCGCACATGCTTTTTCAGTTCTGCCCACAGATTTTCTATAGGATTGAGGGGCTTTGTGATGGCCACCCCAATACCTTGACTTTGTTGTCCTTAAGCCATTTTGCCACAACTTTGGAAGTGTGTTTGGGGTCATTGTCCATTTGGAAGACTCATGTGCGACCAAGCTTTAACTTCCTGACTGATGTCTTGAGATGTTGCTTCAAAATATCCACATAATTTTCCTACCTCATGATGCCATCTATGTTGTGAAGTGCCCCAGTCCCTCCTGCAGCAAAGCACCCCCACATCATGATGCGGCCAGCTCCGTGCTTCATGGTTGAGCTGGTGTTCTTCGGCTTGCAAGCCTCCCCCTTTTTCCTCCAAACATAACGATGGTAATTATTAACAGTTCTATTTTTGTTTCATCAGACCAGAAGACATTTCTCCAAAAAGTACGATCTTTGTCCCCATGTGCAGTTGCATACCGTAGTCTGGCTTTTTTATGGCAGTTTTGGAGCAGTGTCTTCTTCCTTGCTGAGCGGCCTTTCAGGTTATGTCGATATAGGACTCGTTTTATTGTGCATTTAGATAATTTTGTACCCGTTTCCTCCAGCTTCTTCACAAGGGCCTTTGCTGTTGTTCTGGGATTGATTTGCACTTTCGCACCAAAGTACATTTATCTCTAGGAGAACGTGTCTCCTTCCTGAGCGGTATGACGGCTGCGTTATCCCATGGTGTTTATACTTGCGGAACTATTGTTTGTACAGATGAACGTGGAATCTTCAGGTGTTTGGAAATTGCTCCCAAGGATGAACCAGACTTGTGGAGATCTACAATTATTTTTTCTGAGGTCTTTTCCCATGATGTCAAGCAAAGAGGCATTGAGTTTGAAGGTAGGCCTTGAAATACATCCACAGGTACACCTCCAATTGACTCAAATGATGTCAATTAGCCTGTCAGAAGCTTCTAAAGCCATGATATAATTTTCTGGAATTTTCAAAGCTGTTTAACTTAGTGTATGTAAACTTCTGACCCACTGGAATTGTGATACAGTGAGTTAGTAAACAATTGTGGAAAAAATGACTTGAGTTTGTTAACAAGAAATTTGTGGAGTGGTTGAAAGGTTTTAATGACTCCAGCCTAAGTGTATGTAAAGTTCCGACTTCAAACTCAAGTATTCACATCCCTTAGCTATGGCACTTCAAATTGAGTTCAGTTGCACCAAATTTCATTTGATCATCCTTAAGATGTGACTACAACTTGATTGGAACTACCCAGACTCTGGTGCCTGGTGCTGGTCGTCCGACCAAACTGAGCAACCAGGCTGGAAGGACCTTGGTCAGGTAGGTGACCAAGAACCCAATGACCACTCTGACAAAACTATAGAGTTCCTTGGCTGAGATGGGAGAACCTGCTAGAAGGAAAACATTCTCTACAACACTTCATCAATCTGGGCTTTATGGGAGAAACTCCAGACTGAAGCCATTCCTGAGAAAAAGACACATGCCAAAAAGGGTTCTCCTATGGGGACAGCCGAATAACCCTTTTTTTCTAAGAGTTTAGACTGGGACAAAAATGTACGTTCTAGCACAATGACCCCAACCATATAGTCAAAGTAATGCTGGAATGGCTTTAGAACAATAACGTGAAAGTCATTGAGTGGCCCAGCCAAAGCCCAGACTTGAATCCCATAAAAAATCTGTAGAAAGACTTAAGAAATCGGCCTCTGCTACTTTGTCACGCCCTGACCTAAGGTATCTTTGTTTTCTTTATGATTTTGGTTAGGTCAGGGTGTGACGAGGGTGGTATGTGTGTTTTGGTCTTGTCTAGGTTTTTTTGTATATCTATGGGGTTTGGGATTATCTAGGTAAATGTAGGTCATGGTGGCCTGAATTGGTTCCCAATCAGAGACAGCTGTTTATCGTTGTCTCTGATTGGGGATCCTATTTAGGTTGCCATTTTTCCATTTTGGTTTTGTGGGTTATTGTCTAGTTGCATGTCAGCACTCGTGTTTATAGCTTCACGTTCATGTTGTTATTTTGTTAGTTTGTTTTAGTGTTCTTTGTTTAAATAAAGAACAATGTATTCATCTCACGCTGCGCCTTGGTCTCCTCGTTATGACGAACGTGACAGAATAACCCACCAAACCAGGACCAAGCAGCGTGAAAAGAAGGAACAGCACTTAATGGGGAAATGGACCTGGGAGGAGATATTAGATAGAGCAGGACCCTGGACACAGCCGGGGGAGTATCGCCATCCTAAGGAGGAGTTAGAGGCAGCGAAAGCGGAACGGCGATACTACGAGGATAAATACAGGAGAATAGAGGAACAGCGACGATATGAAGGTACACGGCTAGCATGGAAGTTCGAGAGGCAGCCCCAAGACATTTTTTGGGGGTGGCACACGAGGAGATTGTATGAGTCAGGTAGGAGACCTGAGCCAACTCCTCATGCTTACCGTTGGGAGCGTGTAACTGGTCAGGCACTGTGTTATGCAGAGATGTGCACGGTGTCTCCAGTGCGCTATTATAGCCCGGTGCGCTCTATTCCAGCTCCTGGCATTTGCCGGGCTAGAATGGGCATCCAGCCAGGACGTATTGAGCAAGCTCTATGTTATGGATCTCCAATGCGTCTCCACGGTTCAGTGTATCCTGTGCCTCCTCCCCGCACTCACCCTGAGGTGCGTGTCACCAGCCCAGTACCACCAGTGCCAACACCATGCACCAGGCTTCCTGTGCACCTCCAGAGCCCAGTACGCCCTGTTCCTCCTCCCCGCACTCGCCCTGAGGTGTGTGTCCCCAGCCCGGTACCACCAGTTCCGGCACCATGCATCAGGCCTCCAGTGCACCTCCAGGGTCCAGTACGCCTTGTTCCTGCTCCTCGCACTCGCACTGATGTGCGTGTCCCCAGCCCGGTACCAGCAGTGCCAGCACCACGCACCAGGCCTACTGTGCGCCTCGGCAGTCCAGAGCGTCCGGCGATAGTACCCAGTCCGGAGCGTCCGGCGACAGTTCACAGTCCTGAGCGTCCGGCGACAGTTCACAGTCCTGAGAGTCCGGCGACAGTTCACAGTCCGGAGCGTCCGGCGACAGTTCACAGTCTGAAACCTCCAACGACGGGCCACAGTCCGGAACCTCCAACGACGGGCCACAGTCCGGAACATCCAACGACGGGCCACAGTCCGGGGCGTCCAGCGACGGGCCACATTCCGGGGCCTCCAGCGACGGGCCACAGTCCGGGGCCTCCAGCGACGGGCCACAGTCCGGGGCCTCCAGCGATGGGCCACAGTCCGGGGTCTCCAGCGACGGGCCACAGTCCGGGGTCTCCAGCGACGGGCCACAGTCTGGGGTCTCCAGCGGCGGTCCCCCGTCCGGGGTCTCCAGCGACAGTCCCCAGTCCAGAACATCCAGCGATGATCCATGCAGCGAGGGTTCCCAGCCCGGGGCCTACGGCGAGGATCTGCAGTCCAGAGCCTTTTGTGGGTTATTATGATTTTCCCCCCATGAAACCATTATTCTCGGTCCAGGAAAAGCAAGAAACAAAGACCTTTTTAACAAAAGGCTAAGCTGTGTTCCAATATATTTCACTTGTGATTTTCATGAATAGGAATATTTTCTAGGAAGATGTATGTCCTTTGCGTTATGCTAATTAGTGTCAGATGATGACAACGGTCTCGTTCACGGGATGGGGTGTCACTAGAGGTTAAAGCTTCCCATTTAAATAAGATAATGTTTTACAACCCGGTAGTAGGAAACAGCTGTGATCAGAGTTTGATCCTACAATCATTTTCTTTCAAGGAGATACTTTACAGTTTGTAATGTACATTGTCTTCTCACCTAGAACAGTGAACACTGTAAAAGTCTGCCTTTGCGTACTGCATTTCAATGAACATTTCCAGCACGTGTTGTGCGTGAGCCTTTCCGTCTGCGATTTGTTACGAGACAGTCCTATCATCAATCACTGTCTGGGTGAGGCATTGAGTTACCATTGCCTTCCACTTTGATAGGTAATCCCAATGGAACAAGCCTGGCCCGCTTGATCAAGTAGCAGCGAGTCTCATAGAGTGAGCAGATTCACCAGGGGGCCGTGCTGAATGAAAAAAAAAACTCTCATTCCTCCAGAACCGGGGCAATTTGTATTGTGATTAAGTAGACAGTGAAATGCATTGCAGTCGTATGGTAATTGCACAGGGCCCAAGATGTGCACCACGTACATACAAACAAGTGAAGAAGAATGAACATGCACACTCAGCGGGTGTATTGTGAGATATCTGACAGATGCTTTTTTTTCTAACCATGAAAGACGACAGTCACATAATGACGTGTCCGTTTTTTTCTGATAAAGAAAAAGCTCTTCTTTGTTTAACACTTGAAGTGCTGTCTTGTCTTCAAACTTTGAACTTTACAAAATGTGATTATGCATTATCAACATGATGGAAATGGCAAGAAAAAAACGTATAGTATCAGCAGATATGTGTATTCAGTTACCAAAGCACTTTTGTGCATTTTTGTTTTTGAAATAGCAGAATTGCTCATGCATGATTATGCAAGTTTTGCAATGCAGGATAAAATCGACAAAGAGCAGTTTGCATGGTTTATGTAGTCGTAATTCCACCAACAAGCGCTCTTACGGTATGTATTATGTATGTATTATTGTTGTTCATTATGTGCTTCTACTGAACACATTACATTGACCTGCACAGAGGGAGTGTCATTTTATTTGTCGCCAAAAGGGGGAGACAGAGACAGTGTTATGTACTTTCCCTCGGTAAACTGATCCACTATTACTCATTGACTGGAAACGCTGCCATACTTTTAGGCTTTCTCCTCGCCTTACCGATCATGAATTCCTAAATAAGATTTGACCAGTTATTGAGGACATTTCATAAACAAGACAGGGAAATTGTCCATTGTAGTTAGATCTGTCAGCTGTTTAGCTTACTAATTACACAAACGTTCCTCATTAATTTCGGTTTGACCTCACAAAGCGAAAAACGATCTGATGTAAAATCTCTGTAACATCCCTTTTGTGGGCTGGTGTAAAATGTAACCTTCTTTGGGCTCTGCAACCATGCTGTGTGAGCACGGAGCATGGTGTCTGTATTCCCCAACAAAGCGTATTGATCACTTAGTACTGTATAGGTGCAGCTGGAGCACTGAGTAGTCACCAAGGTCTGCACTGAAGGCTTTGCTTGCAGCATGTGGTATTGACAGTACAGTACATTCCCGTTGGCAGTCTAGATGCTGAGCTATGTGTCTATGTGTGATGATGAGCGGGAAAGGGGATTGGTCAGAGTAATTCATCTCCTGCATTTGAGCTCCATTGAGCACGGTAGCATGTGACACCACACAGGCGCCAGTAGGCGCAGTCACCTGGTCATATGAGAAGAACTCAACGAACGACTCGGGGAGCAAGGAACCAGAATGCTTCCATCATCTTGACATCACCCCTTTCCGACTCGACTGTTCCCATACCATGTGACCTCATTCATAGGAAGTGTTGATGCTCAGCGGAAAGCACTACACCCTAGTCACCATCTATCTGTCTGTCCACTGAGGACCAGGCACTGGGAGTGTCTCTGTGATATTGCACAGTGGTTGGAGGTTGGCTGCTGCTGGCTCTTTCTCAGCCGGTCCAGCTATTATATCGCACAGTCCTCTGGTTGACTCCTCCACTCTGCCACTTGAGAGGGCAAAAGAGATTACGAGCCGCTCCTTCTCACACTGATTCCAGATGACTCTGGTCTCGGCGGGGCCGGTAGACACTGCCGCCCCACAGGACATAGCAGATGTGTAATGCCAGCAGAACGAGAAGCAGCAGCAATGACTTCATCTTTTTCCATTGCTGTATTTTGCAGTTGTACTGTACTGCGCTCCCAGAGCTCTAACTGTCCCTCCTCTTTCTCTCGCTCTCTGAGAAGGGCAGTTTTTCTGTTGATTTTAAGAATTAGCAGTTTCGCCACAAGACTTTAAAGATGTGTTTACTCTTTTGATATTTCAGATGGGATGTACGATTTCATTTCAAAACATTATACATTAAATCACACCAAATGATATGATAACAACAAAGTGTTGTTACAGTGTGTACAGTACTTTTATCTTTGATCTTGTTATGTGGACACCAGCATGTGAACTCAAATTGAACTTTCCCTAACTGAATATCCAAGGCAAACTTCAGTCTTTTCTTGTTTTATTTTCCTCTCCAGTCCTCCAACGGCTGTATAAATTCAAAAAGAACATCAACACAAACTCTGCCTTTGCATTAAAGAAAGCAAACAAGTAGAAGAAACACAGACACACTATTCCCCAGACCCCATGTTAGCGGGTTCGCAAACACCATTGCCCGGAGTGTGTTCTTGTGTGGAAGCTTGAGATCAGTATACTGGCCCTCCAGTCAGCCTTGGGATCCAGGCTGAAGAGAAAAACAACATTAAGTGCTCTTCCTTCTCCTCAGAGGGAGACAGAGCTCACCTTGCTACCTACAGTGAGCCTGAGCAGCCTGCGAGGATAAAATGGCCTTTTGTGGAAGCATTCATCCAGATGTGTACCGTGCTGTCTCAAGCATCACTCTGAACTCATCTTCCCACTTCTCTCTCTCTCTCCCCCATCCCAGCTCCCCAGCCCCTTCTTCCAACTGCTCTAAGAATAAGTTATTCCCTGCAACTCCCTTTCCCTTTAACCTCTCTGCGCACGGAACCCGCTAGCAGGCTGAAATTCCACAACATACGGTGCTCGCTACATAAATAGTCATATTAAACATTCATGAAAATACAAGTGTCTCACATGTATCGAAAGCCTATAATCTTGCTAATCCAACTGCGTTGTCAGATTTTTAAAAGGATTTACTGTGAAAGAATGCGATGCGATTATCTGAGCATAGAGCCCCATAAAAAATAAAAAAATGTAACCAGCACAGGGGTAACATAATCACAAACTGCATTAAAATAAAATAGTTTGCAATTCCAATGCTCATTGTTACACAATGAATGATCTTTTGTTTGATAAAATCCGTTTTTATAGCCTAACACGAAACATTTTGTGAACCGCTTGTGTAGTGAATTCCGTCTCATTCCATTTTCGACGACACATTCCAAGTAAATCACCCACACAGAACGTGACTTTTCAGTTTAGGGTTCCGGCTGTTAGGTCACCAAACAGTACAAACTCTGAAGATAGATGGGGGGCAATCAATTCACATATGGTGTCCAGGGCACAGCTGGGACCTGGGGGGGGGGGGGGTCTATAACAAGCGGCAACAGTGAGGGACTTATTTCTGGCGAGATGGACTTTTAAAAGTAGAAGTTCGATCAATTTGATGTTATTTTAAAATGGACAAAAAAATTGACAAAAATGTTTTACCCTCCTTTCACTTTGATCAGGCTGTGGTGGCGTAGGGGTCCATAACCACTACATTGTAGTTTGCCTGAATGTCACATCCTGACCTTAGTTCCTTTTTTATGTCTCTATTTTAGTTTGTTCAGGGCGTGAGTTGGGGTGGGCATTCTATGTTTTTGTTCTATGTTTTGTATTTCTGGTTTTGGCCTGGTATGGTTCCCAATCAGAGGCAGCTGTCAATCGTTGTCTCTGATTGAGAACCATACTTAGGCAGCCTGTTTTCCCACTATGGGTTGTGGGTAGTTATTATCTGTTTAGTGTTTTTGTTGCACCTTACAGGACTGTTTCGTTTTTGTCGTGTTTTCTCCTTTGTTATTTTTGTGTTAAGAATATGAGAATGTACTCTATATTGATTTGAGAGACATTTTATCATGGTTAGTTCTATAAAAGCAGTGACAGAAGTGCTGTCCGCACACTGCAAAAAAAGTTTATACTAACTTACAGTATACTACTTACTATATAATATAGTAGTTTTGCTAACACTTTTTATTTCAGGTCAATCATAGTTAAACTGTCAAAACTCCTAACAACTGTCCACGTTGAGACTTCCCGTTAAGTAATATGACTCCAGAATTGATGTATGGTTGAAAATATAAAATCAAATATATTTTTTCTCACACTTGAAACTGTGAGAAAAGCTCAAAGGCTATGGACTGAAATCTGGTCAAAGACATTTTGAATAGGGAACAAACCTTGAAGAGTTCAAACAGATACAATTATGACTTATATTTAATAATGCAAAGTTACAAGTGAAAGAGGAAAAGAATGTATGTGCCACATTGACTTCTTGTCATTGCTATTGATGATTTATTCTGTACAGAGGACCATTTTGTACAAAATCTAGATCTATAACACTACATAAAACAAAGTAAATCATATGTACACAATATTAAATGAAGCCATATAGTACAGGTCACATACAAAAGGACACTTGTCAAGTTATTATATTTTGTAAAGTACAGTGCCTTACGAAAGTATTCGGCCCCCTTGAACTTTGCGACTTTTTGCCACATTTCAGGCTTCAAACATAAAGATATAAAACTGTATTTTTTTGTGAAGAATCAACAACAAGTGGGACACAATCATGAAGTGGAACGACATTTATTGGATATTTCAAACTTTTTTAACATATCAAAAACTGACAAATTGGGCGTGCAAAATTATTCAGCCCCTTTACTTTCAGTGCTGCAAACTCTCTCCAGAGGTTCAGTGAGGATCTCTGAATGATCCAATGTTGACCTAAATGACTAATGATGATAAATACAATCCACCTGTGTGTAATCAAGTCTCCGTATAAATGCACCCGCACTGTGATAGTCTCAGAGGTCCGTTAAAAGCGCAGAGAGCATCATGAAGAACAAGGAACACACCAGGCAGGTCCGAGATACTGTTGTGAAGAAGTTTAAAGCCGGATTTGGATACAAAAAGATTTCCCAAGCTTTAAACATCCCAAGGAGCACTGTGCAAGCGATAATATTGAAATGGAAGGAGTATCAGACCACTGCAAATCTACCAAGACCTGGCCGTCCCTCTAAACTTTCAGCTCATACAAGGAGAAGACTGATCAGAGATGCAGCCAAGAGGCCCATGATCACTCTGGATGAACTGCAGAGATCTACAGCTGAGGTGGGAGACTCTGTCCATAGGACAACAATCAGTCGTATATTGCACAAATCTGGCCTTTATGGAAGAGTGGCAAGAAGAAAGCCATTTCTTAAAGATATCCATAAAAAGTGTTGTTTAAAGTTTGCCACAAGACACCTGGGAGACACACCAAACATCTGGAAGAAGGTGCTCTGGTCAGATGAAACCAAAATGTAACTTTTTGGCAACAATGCAAAACGTTATGTTTGGCATAAAAGCAACACAGCTCATCACCCTGAACACACCATCCCCACTGTCAAACATGGTGGTGGCAGCATCATGGTTTGGGCCTGCTTTTCTTGAGCAGGGACAGGGAAGATGGTTCAAATTGATGGGAAGATGGATGTAGCCAAATACAGGACCATTCTGGAAGAAAACCTGATGGAGTCTGCAAAAGACCTGAGACTGGGACGGAGATTTGTCTTCCAACAAGACAATGATCCAAAACATAAAGCAAAATCTACAATGGAATGGTTCAAAAATAAACATATCCAGGTGTTAGAATGGCCAAGTCAAAGTTCAGACCTGAATCCAATCGAGAATTGCTGTTCACAAATGCTCTCCATCCAACCTCACTGAGCTCGAGCTGGTTTGCAAGGAGGAATGGGAAAAAATGTCAGTCTCTCGATGTGCAAAACTGATAGAGACATACCCCAAGCGACTTACAGCTGTAATCGCAGCAAAAGGTGGCGCTACAAAGTATTAACTTAAGGGGGCTGAATAATTTTGCACGCCCAATTTTTCAGTTTTTGATTTGTTAAAAAAGTTAGAAATATCCAATAAATGTCGTTCCACTTCATGATTGTGTCCCACTTGTTGTTGATTCTTCACAAAAAAATACAGTTTTATATCTTTATGTTTGAAGCCTGAAATGTGGCAAAAGGTCGCAAAGTTCAAGGGGGCCGAATACTTTCGCAAGGCACTGTACATGTTCAACTAAAATCCTGCAAAGATGCTGCGCTCAAGCAACATTTTTTTTCCCGTCTAAGTTGTTTTACGAGTCATTTATCTAAGGGTCTACACAAAAACAACAGTTCGAACACAAACAAAATGCAAACTGAATAAATATCTTAAACCAATACCGTTAAATAAAAAGCAAATATATTCTTTTAGGATAGAAATTGTTTTGGTGAGTGCCATTCTTCCAGGGGAAAAAATACATGTTTAACATTGGTTGTATAAATGTACACCTTTTCCATTCAATGCAAATATGAATAATACAGTTGCCAAGCCTCGATCTGTCTGTTTTAGCATTGGCCTTTTCCATTGGCAGCTACAATGCTAAAACTAGCATCCAGGCTATAAGTTACCAGGGACAACACAAAACACATTACAGATTGTATACCCATGCTAGATTTGGAAGTTCAAACAATGGTTCAAGAGACGACCCACTTGTAAATGTTAATGTCCAAAACACTCCTGGATTTGACAGCTTCCTGACTTGACAAAGCAGAATAGACTGTACATATATACTCAACGGGATACAGAGCTTCATTTGAATATACACAAACATGTCACATCTTTCAAGTTTTCAGGAAGTGCTTTTTAGGTAGTTCAATATACTTTTTCTTAACTACACGATTCATCTACTTCCAAGAGTTATTCAGGTCTGGAATCACCGCTCGGTCTCTACTATCTCTGTGAATGTGCCTGTGAATCAGTATATATTATTGGCAATGGACACATATGCCCATTTAACCGTCACATGAAATGGTTTTCCCATCCAAACAGTGTTGCTATTCTCCTCATTGGGGCCAAAAATGATTTCATATTCCTCCTCATGATAAAAGGCACTCCGATGTCCTCGAAAAGGATGTCTTATGGAAGTGAATAATTTGTTTTGTTCTTTGCTTAGTAACAGTCCATTCAGCTCCACAGAGAAGCACATCTGGATAAGAGGGTGGTGGTAAAAATGTAAAAAACAACAGGGGGAATAGTGAGCATGTTGGGGGGGGGGGGGGTACGAGATGAACACGACATGTGATATCATGGGTACCTCTGAAACGAATGGAGGTCAATGCTTGACTAGCAAGTAGCTCCAGGACTGCTGAAGCCTGGATCATCAACTCAATGTCTATTCCACATTGGTTCAACTTCATTTCATTGAAATTACATGGAAACATTGATTCAACCAGTGTGTGCCCAGTGGGGTATGCATTTAAGATGGACTAGATTGCAGTCAGGCTGTGCAGAAACACTGATCTACAAATCATCTTGCATCCCAAATAACTACTCATTATGTGATACCCCCAGGTAAGGTGTCATAATGTGATTCCAGTAAAAACTGGCTACAGATGTTGAAATGTCTAAGAGGGGCTTTTGAGTATGACAAACAGGGTGGAAACTAACAACCACCCAATGTGTTTCTCTATATGAAATAAACCATTGTTTGTACCATTGTTTGAACTGTCAATATTTCTGTCAATAATTTCACTGTGAAATTTCCAGCTCACATATTGCAGATGGAATTCAACAGATGGGTATGAGAAAGGAAATAAGACAAAATACAACTTTTATATGGCACAAACTGTAGAGTGTAAAGAGTCTAGTGTGCACAGAGAACATCCCTTCCTCCCTCTCTCAATCCCTGTCACAATGTGACTTCATCAGAACAGATGGATCAGTCACTTTAGACAGCCGTGTTGCTCTTCAGCTTATTAAAAACAATTGTCAAAACATCAGAGACCAAAAGAATTAAGGCAAACAACGCAGGCTCTACCTAGCTAGTCGCCCTTGTTAAAAATCACAGAGAGAAAAATAGACGCAGAAACAAAAAAAAGTACACAAATGGTTTTGGCACTGGCAGATGTCCCTGGGATAAAAATAAAGTCTGGAAAGTCGATCCAACAGTCCTACCCCTCGATCTAACCATCTGTTTTTGGTTGTTTCCCCTTGACAGAAGACAGAAGAAGAAAATAAGTCTCCCTCATTCAGTTTCTGCTCTCTACGTTTGTTGTGCATTTCACATTTCATGTCGCAGATGGAACGAAACGTCCCCATTTTCATTCATACAATAAGAGCAGGGAGGGATGAGCCGATATACTGTTTTATGCACAATTCAGCGGAAACAATAAGGAAAACAATGACTCCGCAGGACCGACAGCTAAAAGAGTTGCGGCCCCACCCCTCCCCGCAAAATAAACACCAGAGAAAGCAGAAATCCGAGGGAGGTGGGGCAGTGTACTGGCGAGATAGGGAAATCGGGCCAGTATTCTGAATGTGCTGTGTGGGTTGGGAGGTGGGGTGTGGAGGGGCGAGGGTACTCCTTTAGGGGACTGGACAGAAGAGAAGAGAGAGGAGGGGGAGACCTAGAGCCCATTGTGGGTGGTGATCATGTCATCGGCGCGGCGATGGGTCTCCAAGGCTTTTGCGGTGTAGATGTCCTGAGGGAGATCCGACTCGCGCTGCACCAGAGGACGGTCTTTTCTCTGGTCTCTCTGTTGTAACTGCAACAATGGAAGGGTGGGGAGGGTTAGAGGTGACAGTTAGCTCCAAAGGAATAAAATAGTTAGCTTGTGTAACTACATTATTTCCCTTGGGTTAAGCACTACCAAGTTTGCCACAAGTACCACTTCCTTGTTCACATCAAATTCATGCTAAACTTTCTCAATTGACAAAAAAATGCTAACCATGCATCATCTTAAATGAACTAATCCAAGTTTCAAAGAAGAAACACCAAACAGGAAGGTGAGAAAAGAGTTGATGAAATGTTAGTGATAAGCTACCAGGACTACCCCCATGTCATTTAAAAACACATGCAAGGCAGATCCAGTAGATACTGTACATAACAGACAATAACAAATGTACTTGATTCCAGTGTTCAGTCCATAGTTTGACTTGTCATTCCTTCTCTATGAGCTATGCCCATTTTGAAGAGAGGTCAGGGCCCATATTCATAAAATGTCTCAGAGTAGGAGAGGATCTAGGATCCATTTAGATCATAATGAATAAGACAGGTACGGAGGGAACCTGATCCTGGACCAGCATAGGTAGATAAAGAAGTCAATATTTACCTGAGTGGATTCTTCCGTTACTGTCTTTTTTAACCTGTGAACTTCTTCAGAGGTTAATAGACCATCAGACTCCATTTCTACTGGTCCATTGAGGACAGTGGAATCAACACACATAAGAAACTAATATAACACAAAGTAAAGACAAAAACAATGGGAACTTGTTGCATGCAAAGAAAGATGGAATCAGAGGTTAGATAAGCAGAAGGGTTGAAACTCTGATGCTGGAGTCATTGCTTCTATTCGTGATTTGGTTATAATTTAAATGGACGACGTACAGACATTGATCATTCAGTTGAAGCCTCTAAATCTAAAAGATTAGTACCGTGATTAAGTAGATATGATAAAATATAATTTTACCTTTCACTAGGACTCTGATCCAATATCCACATTAGCACACTACCTAGAATAAAACAATATATTGGGAATGCAATTTAGTAGATAAGTTGAACTCATTGGCTATGGCACCCAACCGATCACTTGCAGTGCATGAGTATAAAAACTGGTCATGCTCTGCACAGCATACCAGAACAGTCCTCAAGGGGGTACAGAAAGAAAATAAAACAACTTCAGCTCTTTAGATGGCACACACAAACACTGCTGTGAAGTGAGTCTTAGTGCAGATGTGTCCCTCACTCACATGTGGATTGGATTTGGCAAGGTTCTCAATCTTGAGCCAGGCCTCTTCCCTCTCTTTTGACTTGGCCTTTTCTCTATAGGACGAAACAGACAAAACGTCAAAATCATCATCTAGTGTTATGTCTTGTAAAATCCCAAGAGTAAACAGTACTGCGAGGAGCACGTTTTTCTATGCAGGCATTTGTCTATGGAGTAGCCTACCCCTAGAGATCAAGCAAAGAAAAAGTACAAAGGGCTTTAAAAAGTTTTACATTTGGAAAAGGTTGTCTAAGTAAGAGAAACCACTCCACTGCCCCTTGTGCCCCCTACTGCTGGTCAGGTGTATTTATTTGAAGGATCGGTATGATGTGCAATTAATATGGTTGATTTTTAAGGTTAGGGAAAAGTGCCACTTTAAGGATGTCAATATAAATAATTAATGTATTTATGGTTGTTTGTAATTGTGTCTTACCTTTTAATCATTGTGTTGTTTTTACCGTCGAGGACCACTTTGGAAACAAGTGTTTTAATTAATACTTTCAAGTAATATCCTCTGGGTCCACATTGTACATGTCTGTTACCCAAAATATATATTTAAAAAATAATAATAATCTATAGTCATCAACATGAGGATCCCGAGTGAACCAGCATTCTAAGGCAAGAGGCATCACTACAGTCCCTGGTTCGAATCCAGGCTGTATCACATCCGGCTGTGATTGGGAGTCCCATAGGGTGGCGCACAAATGTCCCAGCATCGTCTGGGTTTGGCCAGGGTAGGCCGTCATTGGAATAAGATTTTTTTCTTAACTAACTTGCCTAGTTAACTAAAGGTTAAATAAAATGTGCCATTACAATCTACAAGTAACTGCCAAAATAAAGGAAATGCCAACATAAAAGTGTCTTAATAGGGTGTTGGGCCAGGCGAGCCAGAACAGCTTCAATGCACGTTGGCATAGATTCTACAAGCGTCTGGAACTCTATTGGAGGGATGCGACACCATTCTTCCATGAGAAATTCCATAATTTGTTGTTTTGTTCAATTAGGTAGAGATCTGATGACTGACACGGCCATGGCAAATGGCTTACATCGTTTTTATGCTCATTAAACAATTCAGTGACCACTCGTGCCCTGTGGATGGGGTCATTATCATCCTATAGCAATGTCTGTAAAAAGAGTGGACAAATCCATCAATCACGTGACACCATTAATTTTAAGACTCAATATCGCATTGAAGCCAGTTAAGATGGTGCCTCATGAAAACATAACATGCGCAGTTTGAGCTACTCAAGGAAGTTATGTTGCATGCTAGCTCAGTGCCGCCCCCTCTCATTGATTAACTCAAGTTGAAGGCTCCAGGCTGCAATTAGGAACAAAATTAATGTGTGACTTTCAAATAAAATTGGTTCAAGAACATATATCTGGCCTATTAGAAGCAATTATTGGTACCATGATTGTAATTCAAAATTGTTTAATTAAAACAAAAATGGATATTTATAATTTATAATAATTATAATGGGGGGGGGATCCTGTTTTCTGCTAACAGTACTGCGGTTGGCCTTGAACTTCCATGGCTTCAATGAGAGGGGGCAGTCTTCTCCCCTGGGGCTTAGCCATGGTAGTCAAAATATTGGATTGCCCAGCATTTTTATACAAGATCCTAAGCATGATTGATGCTAATTGCGTAATTAACTCAGGCACCAGAACTGTGTGGAAGCACCTGCTTTCAATATACATTGTATCCCTCATTTACTCAAGTGTTTCCATTATTTTGGCAGTTACCTATAAGTCCCTTAGGGTATGAAAATCTGAATGAGAATATTGAATCATAATCTATAGTCATCATTAAAATAGTCTAAACATTGAATCAATCTATGGCTGTGTTGCACGGTATACTGAAACTTCAAGAAATGGCAATCTCAGCGAGCAGAACTTTCAAGTTTCTTAATATTATATATCTTGACACATTGATTAAAATAATCATGGCCTCTAAACCTTCGAGCTGTGTACTGGACCCTATTCCAACTAAACTACTGAAAGAGGTGCTTCCTGTGTTTGGCCTTCCTGAACATAATAAATGGCTGTCTATCCACCAGATGTGTACCAAACTCATTAAAAGTGGCAGTAGTAAAGCCTCTTGAAAAAGCCAAACCTTGACCCAGAAAATATTTAAAAGTTAAAAAAATAACAAAAAATAAAAAATTCGGCCTATATCGAATCTCCCATTCCTCTCAATAAAAATAAAAAAAGCTGTTGCGGGGGCAAATCACTGGCTTCCTGAAGACAATGTATACGAAACGCTTCAGTCTTGTTTTAAACCCCATCATAGCACTGAGACTGCATTTGAAAAGCTGGTAAATGACCTTTTAATGGCATCAGACCGAGGCTCTGCATCTGTCCTCGTGCTCCTAGACCTTAGTGCTGCTTTTGATACCGTCGATCACCACATTCTTTTGGAGAGATTGGAAACCCAAATTGGTCTGTGGATAGTTTGTCCTCTGACAAATCAACTGTAAATGTCGGTGTTACTCAAGGCTCCATTTTAGGACCACTATTGTTTTCACTATATATTTTACCTCTTGGTGATGTCATTCGGAAACATAATGTTTACTTTCACTGCTATGCAGACGACACACAGCTGTACATTTCGATGAAACATGGTGAAGCCCCAAAATTGCCCTCCCTGGAAACCTGTGTTTCAGACAAAAGGAAGTGGATGGCGGCAAATGTTCTACTTTTAAACTCGGACAAAACAGAGATGCTAGATCTAGGTCCCAAGAAACAAAGAGATCTTCTGTTGAATCTGACAATTAATCTTGATGGTTGTACAGTCGTCTCAAATAAAACTAAAGGACCTTGGCGTGACTCTGGACGCTGATCTCTCTTTTAACGAACACATCAAGACTGTTTCAAGGACAGCTTTTTTCCATCTACGTAACATTGCAAAAATATGAAATTTTCTGTCCAAAAATGATGCAGAAAAATGTATCCATGTTTTTGTCACTTCTAGGTTAGACTACTGCAATGCTCTACTTTCCGGTTACCCAGATAAAGGGCTAAATAAGCTTCAGTTAGTGCTAAACACGACTGCTAGAATCTTGACTAGAATCAAAAAAAAATATCATATTACTCTAGTGCTAGCCTCACTACACTGGTTTCCTGTTAAAAACACTAAAGCTCCTTTCTGAAGCTTCTAGATTGAAATAGTCTACATTACAATCTTTAGTCAGCATTTGCCATGTACAAATGTAAATGATAATATTACATCATAATTCATATTCTTAGCTACAAATCAAGACTTCAGATAATTATGCTCATCTCAAATGGTATTGTTTACATACTTATTTTTCTCTGCTCTGAACTGCTGTGTGCAGTCATCAAACAGCTTCTGGTTCATCTCCATGAAGAGCTTGAGAGCGTTGTAGATGAGGCCATGGATGGTCCTGCACACACGCACGCACACAGACTCAGTCTACCGTCATGTCTTAAAAGGCTGCCCTGTCCTCCATCCCAAACCAAAATTTGATTCAGGGGAATGAGTAAAGTAGGTCTGTACTAATGTTGAGCTCTCCGCATTCAACACTGCACTTTCAGAGCAGCTTAAGTTAAATAACTCTCATTCCACATAAAACTGTTTGGTAAGGTGTTGACATTGAAGGGGCAATGTCTTTCCAATTCAGCTAAATTCTATACATTTCCTAGGGGCCTGGGTTCTAATATGGATTATTGGAAATCTTTCAAAACTGAACGTTTGATTGAGCCTGCCTGGAGTGCCAGATGGGTGCGCACTTTTGGGACTATTATATTGGTTCCATTGCACCAGGCAAGCTCAATCAACGTTTTTGAAAGAAAACAAATAACATTTGAACCCAGGTCTGGCTGACACTGCATGTCCTGAGAAATGGAAGTAAGTGACCAATGGGGCATTCTGATTAGGCCACAAAGCGGAAAATGTTTTGCAATGAAAAAGTTGCATTTATTAGTCCCTCCCTATTTCAGTTTGTCATCTTCCGTTTGGTGCCCAATGAACGCGGCCCAATTGGAGGGGCTACTTACTTGTTCCAGTGGGTCTTGGAGTTACGGTAGAGTGCTGGGAACATGATGGGCAGGATTTTGGTTGCATTGTCGCTGATTAGACTCATGATGTACTCATTGTTCCAGTAGTACAGAGCTCTCTCTGCTACCTGCACAGTGACCACAAGCATACAGCACCATCGGTCAGGACATCTCACTCAATATGATAACGGAAGGGGAAGCCATATACTGTAGGGCATCAGAAGGGTAAGGGACACCCTCTTCTTGTCCATAGACTGCTTTCAGGATAAGGAAATTAATATGTATTTTGAGTGACCTATCCCATTCATTGCAGGAGCATTAGAGGGGCAATAAGAGTACTACTGATGAGTAGTCTTGAAAGATTAAACAAAAAGGTGACAAAATTAACATGTCACATCCTTCCCTCAAGCCTATAATTACAGGCACCCTTGATAAAAGATAAGCGAAAAAGACTGTATAAAATAAAAACAAATGCTGATGTATATTGCATTCTCAAAAAACTATGCAATGCTCAGAGAAAGAATTTGTTTAACAGGTAATACAAACAGTCTCTAAAAGACAGGGTTCAAAAGTATTGGCACCCCTGTTTTCAATACTCCAGCAACCTACCCGTGTGAGGATAATGACACAGCCATTTTCTAAAATGTTTTATGAGAATGGACAACTCATTGGGAGGGATCTTAGCCGCAAGTTGATCTTCCAACAAGACAATAACCCCAAGCACTCATCAAAATCCACAAATAAATTGTTAATTGACCACTTTGGGTTCAAGTCTCTGTACTTGATGCCTTGAAAACCTATGGTTTGAATTGAATAGGGCAGTCCAAAAGAGCAAACAAAGGATATCAAGGATCTGGAACGATTCTTTATGGAAGAATGGTCTAAAATCCCTCCCAAATTGTTCTCCAATCACATAAAACATTTTAGAAATAGGCTCAGTGTCATTATCCTCGCATGGGTAGGGTGATGGAGTATTGAAAACAGGGGTGCAAATAATTTTGACCCTTACCTTTTTGAGATGATTTTTTATTACTTGTTAAACAAAATGTATTTCTCTTTGCAATTGTATTATAAAATAATATAATTTCCCAATTTTTGTGAGCCTATTATTTTTATCAAGGGTGCCAATAATTATGGACCTGACTGTATATTAAGTCAGTTAAGTCTGATCCAGGCATAACCGTTAAATTCCTGGTTCTTGTTTTGTTTCCATTGTAATGGACTGCTTAGTTCTCGGAACCAAATAAAAGCATTTCACTACTGAATTTTACTTTCCCACAAGATTATAATGACTCTAAAGATCAAATGGCACCAATAACAGGGTTCCTGTGGGGCATGGGGTCAGAGGGTCAGTCACCTGGAAGTGCGGGCTGGACACACACTTTGCCAGCTGCCTGAAGAGTGGCTCCATGACCTTGACGAACTCAGACGGCTCAATGACATCCAGAATCTCCTCCAGCTCATTGAGGAACATCACCTCTTTGGGGCTGTGAGTCTTTGGCCAGTATTTGAGAAGGGCCATTACCACCTGGGAAGACAATGATCAGTGAGTGGAGTGGATATTGACCAATATATTAGTTAGTAACACTTTATGACTTCCATGAATAAGAATTTACTTAAATATTACCTTTTTTATCGTGTATATGCGAATAATAAATTAGTCAATTATTTATAAACTTGTAATGAGCATTTACACTTTTTATCAAAACCGATCAATTTTGATAAATGAGTTGATATGCATTGCAATAGCAATACCTTCTGAGATGATGCAATACAACAACACAGAAGGAACAAGCAATACAACTTCAGCCTGTAACGGCTTTCTTCTGTGGACGAAGGATCGGACCAAAGCGCAGCGTGGTTAGAGTTCAACATGTTTAATAAAGACCATAAACACTACAAAATACCAAAACAACAAATGTGAAAAACCGAAACAGTCCTATCTGGTGCATAGACACAAAGATAAAAGACAACCACCCACAAAACCCAACACAAAACAGGCTACCTAAATATGGTTCCCAATCAAAGACAATGACTAACACCTGCCTCTGATTGAGAACCATATCAGGCCAAACATAAAAATGGGAAAACTAGACACACAACAGAGAATGCCCACTCAGCTCACGTCCTGGCCAACACTAAAACAAAGAAAACACAAAAGAACTATGGTCGGAACGTGACAGTACCCCCCCCCCCCCCCCCCCAAGGTGCGGACTTGAACCTATAGGGGAGGGTCTGGGTGGGCATCTGTCTGCGGTGGCGGCTCTGGCGCAGGACGTGGACCCCACCATAGTCTTTTTCCGCTTTAGTCTCCTCCTAGTAACGGCGACCCTCGCTGCCGACCTAGGATTGTCAACCCTACTAAGTGGCAGCTCCGGACTGAGGGACAGCTCAGGACTGAGGGGAAGCTCCGGACTGAGGGGCAGCTCGGCACTGAGGGGCAGCTCGGCACTGAAGGGTAGCAGGCGGGACACAGGCGGGACACTCTGGCGGCTCTGGACAGGCGGGACACTCTGGCGGCTCTGGACAGGCGCGACACTCTGGCGGCTCTGGACAGGCGCGACACTCTGGCGGCTCTGGACAGGCGCGACACTCTGGCGGCTCTGGACAGGCGCGACACTCTGGCGGCTCTGGACAGGCGCGACACTCTGGCGGCTCTGGACAGGCGCGACACTCTGGCGGCTCTGGACAGGCGCGACACTCTGGCGGCTCTGGACAGGCGCGACACTCTGGCGGCTCTGGACAGGCGCGACACTCTGGCGGCTCTGGACAGGCGCGACACTCTGGCGGCTCTGGACAGGCGCGACACTCTGGCGGCTCTGGACAGGCGCGACACTCTGGCGGCTCTGGACAGGCGCGACACTCTGGCGGCTCTGGACAGGCGCGACACTCTGGCGGCTCTGGACAGGCGCGACACTCTGGCGGCTCTGGACACTCTGGCGGCTCTGGACAGGCGGGACACTCTGGCGGCTCTGGACAGGCGGGACACTCTGGCGGCTCTGGACAGGCGGGACACTCTGGCGGCTCTGGACAGGCGGGACACTCTGGCGGCTCTGGACAGGCGGGACACTCTGGCGGCTCTGGACAGGCGGGACACTCTGGCGGCTCTGGACAGGCGGGACACTCTGGCGGCTCTGGACAGGCGGGACACTCTGGCGGCTCTGGACAGGCGGGACACTCTGGCGGCTCTGGACAGGCGGGACACTCTGGCGGCTCTGGACAGGCGGGACACTCTGGCGGCTCTGGACAGGCGGGACACTCTGGCGGCTCTGGACAGGCGGGACACTCTGGCGGCTCTGGACAGGCGGGACACTCTGGCGGCTCTGGACAGGCGGGACACTCTGGCGGCTCTGGACAGGCGGGACACTCTGGCGGCTCTGGACAGGCGGGGCGCACTGTAGGCCTGGTGCATGGTGCCGGCACTTGTGGTACTGGGCTGAGGACACGCACCTCAGGGCGAGTACGGGGAGGAGGAACAGGGAGTACAGGGCTCTGGACATGCACAGGCTGCCATCGGAGGGCTGGTGCGTGTAGGTGGCACTGGATAGACCAGACTGTGCAGGCGCACTGGAGCTCTTGAGCACCGATCCTGCCCAACCTTACCTGGTTGAATGCTCCCGGTCTCCCTGCCAGTGAGGCGAGGTGGAATAGCCCGCACTGGGCTGTGCTGGCGAACCGGGGACACCATGCGTAAGGCTGGTGCAATGTATGCCGGCCCAAGGAGACGCACTGGAGACCAGATGCGTAGAGCCGGCTTCATGGCACCTGGCTCGATGCCCACTCTAGCCCGGCCGATACGAGGAGCTGGTATGTACCGTACCGGGCTATGCACCTGCACTGGGGACACCGTGCGCTCCACAGCATAACACGGTGCCTGCCCGGTCCCTCTCGCTCTCCTGTAAGCACAGGAAGTTGGCGCAGGTCTCCTACCTGTCTTTGCCATACTCCCTGTGTGCCCCCTCCCCAAGACATTTTTGGGGCTGACTCTCGGGCTTCCATCTGCGCCGCCATGCTGCCTCCTCATACCAGCGCCTCTCCTCCTTCGCTGCCTCCAGCTCTGCCTTGGGGCGGCGATATTCCCCTGGCTGTGCCCAGGGTCCTCTCCCGTCTAGGATTTCCTCCCAAATCCATTTCTCTAAATATTGCTGCCTCTCCTGCTGCTGCTGCCTCTCCTGCTGCTGCCTGTTACCATGCCGCTTGGTCCTTGTTTGGTGGGTGGTTCTGTAACGGCTTTCTTCTGTGGACGAAGGATCGGACCAAAGTGCAGCGTGGTTAGAGTTCAACATGTTTAATAAAGACCATAAATGTGAACACTACAAAATACCAAAACAACAAATGTAAAAAAACTGAAACAGTCCTATCTGGTGCATAGACACAAAGACAGAAGACAACCACCCACAAAACCCAACACAAAACAGGCTACCTAAATATGGTTCTCAATCAGAGACAATGACTAACACCTGCCTCTGATTGAGAACCATATCTGGCCAAACATAGAAATGGGAAAACTAGACACACAACATAGAATGCCCTCTCAGCTCACGTCCAGACCAACACTAAAACAAAGAAAGCACAAAAGAACTATGGTCAGAACGTGACACAGCCTCAGGTCAAGTACTATAAACAAGCGATTCACAAGGAAATGTGAGGAGAAATTTCACATGACTTACTGGTTCAGTGAGAGTGCTGTCCTTCTCTAGAAATTGCACAACACAGTATGCCAGCTAGGGGGAATAAAAACACAATATATTACACAATTAGTGATGATTCAATTAGTGAAGACACAATCTTATTGTTTTGACATTTACACCAAAAATAGCCTGAAAACAAATCATTGTAGTAACTAATACTTTGGACGCAGTAATACTAGCAGTATAACGGCGATATAACTGCAATGTTCTGCACTGCAATGACAATTACTGTAAGGCATGTTTCCTCATTTTGCATTAGGCTGGGGCAAAACAGATGCTAACACATAGATCAAGCTCTATTTGAGTTACTATGCTATGCAATGGCCCACAGAGCAGACTAAAAACTGTTCCACCAGCTCAAGGGACCCACTTGGCTGACAGCAGTCATACAGGGAAAGAGACACATGCCGGCACAGAGAGCGAGAGAGAGCGGCTTTTGTCGACATAGTAACTCAGGCTTGTGAATGCCAGGTATCAGATTACAGCTAACTTGTAGCAGCCAGGATACTGCTCTCACCTCCCCCACTCACTGCCTGAACAGGCCTGACCCAACTGGAAACAACACCACTGTGTGCCAACTGGCCATAACTAGGGCTATACTCAGCCATTTCCATAGATTTCTATACATTTCCATAGGAGTATTCAGCAGGGGAAAACAATGAAAAAAAATCTGAAAGTTGCAGATGGAAATTTATTGAAGAGAGCTGAAACAACTCCCTATTCTTGACGACAGAGAATCGTGTCTGTTTTACACAATGCATTTCTATCTGAACGTTCTGTAAATTCTCACCCTCCTGAACCGAGCCCAGGGCAGCATGGCTGATAGCAGAACAATCATCAGAACTGTGTCATGTTGATTAGGGACACACAATGGAAAACGTTTTAAAATGTCTTTCACAGGAAAATGAAAACATACGTTTGGACAAGTAAAGGTAGTCCCTCCCTGTTTCAGTCTGTTTTCTTACCTTATGTGCCTAATAAACATGACATTAAACACAAAAAAAAGAAGGAATTACCTGTGGATGGTAGACACTAAGTGATTTGACTTTGTGCAAAGGCAACAGGACCTTTAACAGGAAAATCTTGTGCTCCTCTTTTAGTGGTAAGGCAAACCCATTGATTATACTGTGAATGGAGAGAGAAACAAATAATTCAACTGAACTAAAAATAGTAACAGAAAATTAAAGGGATAAAGGATAAACAACAGCTGACCATGAATGGTTAGAGATCCTATCTGCAGTCGAGAAGACATCATGAGACTGGATAACAGTCAAAAATAACTATTTTAACTCCACTGCAAGACACACTGGATTAGAGCTTAAAGTGTACCTTCCGAGTATCTCCAGTAATTCTGCTATTCCATTATGGTGCTCAGTCTCATAGATAAACCTGTTAAAAACAGAGAGCCATTTTATTTAGTTACGCAGCTAAAAACATACATTTCTTAGTAGTTATAAAACTAAACAACCAAATTCACCATTGAATCTTCAGCAATCAATTTGATGTGTTAAAATATCTAAGATTAAACAAATCGGCTGAAATTAAACTCACCTATAAAATATATTATTGATGTGTTTTCTGATGTAGGCCCGTAGTCCCAGGAATTTCCCATAGATCCTGTGGAGAGTGGTTTTGAGGAAGTCCCTCTCCCGTGGGTCCTCACTGTCAAACAGGTCTAAAAGCTGTGGACACATGACATCACTCCCATCATTCTCCACAAAACCAAAGACAAGACTTTACACTTAAAGAAAGAAATGCCCTTGCCATCACAATAAAACTGTGTGAGCATTCAACAATGTGCGAGTATCCATGTTTCTATAAGCTCTTACCTGCATCACAAATTTTTGGTCGATGTACTTCTTTGCTATGTTCGGTTGAAAGTCAGGAGATTCTAAAAACCGAAGGAAAAATTCGTAGACGAGCTGTAAAGAAAGAAAACCTTTTACAAATACCTAATTTGCTGAATGCATATAAAGAAAGATCATGTCCAAAATGCTAGTCATAATCTTTCCTTACAAAAATGTTTTGTAAAATCATAGTAATTCCCCAATGCAAATCCTATCATAATAAAAAAAAAAGTGAATTGGATTCATCCCCTCTACCACACGGAACCCCACTAATCCTACCAACGGAAACGCACAAGGTGGCTAATAACAGACCTCCATCCTATGCTAGCTTGTTACCGATGGCCTGGCTAGCTGTCTAAATCACCGTGACCCCAACCAACCTCACTACTCACTGGACCCTTTTGATCACTCGACTAAGCATGCCTCTCCTTAATATGCCTTGTCCATTGCTGTTCTGGTTAGTGTCTATTGGCTTATTTCACTGTAGAGCCTCTAGTCCTGCTCACTATACCTTATCCAACCTATTAGTTCCACCACCCACACATGCAATGACATCTCCTGGTTTCAATTATGTTTCTAGAGACAATATCTCTCTCATCATCACTCAATACCTAGGTTTACCTCCACTGTATTCACATCCTACCATACCTATGTCTGTACATTATACCTTGAAGCTATTTTATCGCCCCTAGAAACCTCCTTTTACTCTCTGTTCCAGACGTTCTAAACGACCAATTCTTATTGCTTTTAGCCGTACCCTTATCCTACTCCTCCTCTGGCGATGTAGAGGTGAATCCAGGCCCTGCAGTGCCTAGCTCCACTCCTATTCCCAAGGCAATCTCTTTTGATGACTTCTGTAACCGTAATAGCCTTGGTTTCATGCATGTTAACATTAGAAGCCTCCTCCCTAAGTTTGTTCTATTCACTGCTTTAGCACACTCTGCCAACCCGGATGTTCTAGCTGTGTCTGAATCCTGGCTTAGGAAGACCACCAAAAATTCTGAAATGTTCATCCCAAACTACAACATTTTCAATCTACTGCAAAGATAGCCTGCAGAGTTCTGTCCTACTATCCTACTATCCAGGTCTGTACCCAAACAATTTGAACTTCTACTTTAAAAAATCCACCTCTCTAAAAACAAGTCTCTCACCGTTGCCGCCTGCTAAAGACCACCCTCTGCCCCCAGCTGTGATCTGGACACCATATGTGAACTGATTGCCCCCCATCTATCTTCAAAGCTCATGCTGCTAGGCGACCTAAACTGGAACATGCTTTTAACACCCCAGCCATCCTACAATCTAAGCTTGATGCCATCAATCTCACACAAATGATCAATGAACCTACCAGGTACCTCCCCAAAGCCTTAAACACGGGCACCCTCATAGATATCATCCTAACCAACTTGCCCTCTAAATACACCTCTGCTGTCTTCAACCAAGATCTCAGCGATCACTGCCTCATTGCCTGCATCCGTAATGAGTCAGCAGTCAAACGACCTCCACTCATCACTGTCAAACGCTCCCTGAAACACTTCAGCGAGCAGGCCTTTCTAATCGACCTGGCCGGGGTATCCTGGAAGGATATTGATCTCATCCCGTCAGTAGAGGATGCCTGGTTATTTTTTTAAATGCCTTCCTAACCATCTTAAATAAGCATGCCCCATTCAAGAAATTTAGAACCAGGAACAGATATAGCTCTTGGTTCTCCCCAGACCTGACTGCCCTTAACCAACACAAAAACATCCTATGGCGTTCTGCATTAACATCGAACAGCCCCCGTGATATGCAGCTGTTCAGGGAAGCTAGAAACCATTATACACATGCAGTTAGAAAAGCCAAGGCTAGCTTTTTCAAGCAGAAATTTGCTTCCTGCAACACTAACTCAAAAAAGTTCTGGGACACTGAAAAGTCCATGGAGAATAAGAACACCTCCTCCCAGCTGCCCACTGCACTGCAGATAGGAAGTACTGTCACCACTGATAAATCCACTATAATTGAGAATTTCAATAAGCATTTTTCTACGGCTGGCCATGCTTTCCACCTGGCTAATCCTACCCCGGTCAACAGCACTGCACCCCCCACAGCAACTCGCCCAAGCCTTCCCCATTTCTCCTTCTCCCAAATCCAGTCAGCTGATGTTCTGAAAGAGCTGCAAAATCTGGACCCCTACAAATCAGCTGGGCTAGACAATCTGGACCCTTTCTTTCTAAAATTATCTGCCGAAATTGTTGCCACCCCTATTACTAGCCTGTTCAACCTCTCTTTCGTGTCGTCTGAGATTCCCAAAGATTGGAAAGCAGCTGCGGTCATCCCCCTCTTCAAAGGGGGGGGGGCACTCTTGACCCAAACTGCTACAGACCTATATCTATCCTACCCTGCCTTTCTAAGGTCTTCGAAAGCCAAGTCAACAAACAGTACCGACCATTTCGAATCTCACCATACCTTCTCTGCTATGCAATCTGGTTTCAGAGCTGGTCATGGGTGCACCTCAGCCACGCTCAAGGTCCTAAACGATATCTTAACCACCATCGATAAGAAACATTACTGTGCCGCCGTATTAATTGATCTGGCCAAGGCTTTCGACTCTGTCAATCACCACATCCTCATCAGGCAGACTCGACAGCCTTGGTTTCTCAAATGATTGCCTCGCCTGGTTCACCAGCTACTTCTCTGATAGAGTTCAGTGTGTCAAATCGGAGGGTCTCCTGTCCAGACCTCTGGCAGTCTCTATGGGGGTGCCACAGGGTTCAATTCTTGGACCGACTCTCTTCTCTGTATACATCAATGATGTCGCTCTTGCTGCTGGTGAGTCTCTGATCCACCTCTACGCAGACGACACCATTCTGTATACTTCTGGCCCTTCTTTGGACACTGTGTTAACAACCCTCCAGGCAAGCTTCAATGCCATACAACTCTCATTCCATGGCATCCAATTGCTCTTAATTAAATACAAGTAAAACTAAAGGCATGCTCTTCAACCGATCACTGCCTGCACCTGCCCGCCTGTCCAACATTACTACTCTGGACGGCTCTGACTTAGAATACGTGGACAACTACAAATACCTAGGTGTCTGGTTAGACTGTAAACTCTCCTTCCAGACCCACATCAAACATCTCCAATCCAAAGTTAAATCTAGAATTGGCTTCCTATTTCGCAACAAAGCATCCTTCACTTATGCTGCCAAACATACCCTTGTAAAACTGACCATCCTACCAATCCTCGACTTCGGCAATGTCATTTACAAAATAGCCTCCAATACCCTACTCAACAAATTGGATGCAGTCTATCACAGTGCAATCCGTTTTGTCACCAAAGCCTCATATACTACCCACCATTGCGACCTGTACACACTCGTTGGCTGGCCCTCGCTTCACACTGGCTCCATGTCATTTACAATACCCTGCTAGGTACAGTCCCCCCGTATCTCAGCTCGCTGGTCACCATAGCATCACCCACCTGTAGCACGCGCTCCAGCAGGTATATCTCTCTGGTCACCCCCAAAACCAATTATTTCTTTGGCCGCCTCTCCTTCCAGTTCTCTGCTGCCAATGACTGGAACGAACTACAAAAATCTCTGAAACTGGAAACACTTATCTCCCTCACTAGCTTTAAGCACCAACTGTCAGAGCAGCTCACAGATTACTGCACCTGTACATAGCCCACCTATAATTTCGCCCAAACAACTACCTCTTTCCCTACTGTATTTATTTATTTATTTATTTATTTTGCTACTTTGCACCCCATTATTTTTTATTTCTACTTTGCACATTCTTCCACTGCAAATCTACCATTCCAGTGTTTTACTTGCTATATTGTATTTACTTTGCCACCATGGCCTTTTTTTGCCTTTACCTCCCTTATCTCACCTCATTTGCTCACATCATATATAGACTTGTTTATACTGTATTATTGACTGTATGTTTGTTTTACTCCATGTGTAACTCTGTGTCTTTGTATGTGTCGAACTGCTTTGCTTTATCTTGGCCAGGTCGCAATTGTAAATGAGAACTTGTTCTCAACTTGCCTACCTGGTTAAATAAAGGTGAAACAAATAAATAAAATAAATAATGATCCATAATAAACAGATGTGCTCGTTTGGTCTGAGCCAAGAGTTAGGGAAGGTCCAATTGACTTTAATTCTAAACTGATTAGATGCTTTCATTTTACAGCACTGTACTTCAGAGAATGTACGATTTGCAGCATTTAAATCTTACTCAAACAGCAGGGACGTGTGTTCATTAGGACATGCAACAGAAAACTCTTTACGAACAAAAATGTGTGTTTAGGACAAAACCAGGTAGTTTCCGTCTGTTTTCTTCCATTTGGTGCCGAATGAACACGACCCGGGCCATGTAAGCTGGGTTATTAGATGCCCTGGGTACCTGGAGATGTGGCCAAGCAGCCTCAAGTGTAGGCTCGTCCTCCTCCGGGTCAAACTCTGCTCCTGTGGGGTTGGATGACGGAGGCAACGTTCGGAACATGTTCACCGTAAACTGAAGGTGGGAAAAGCACAACAAAGTATACTCAGATTCAGTAGATCACCCTGATGAAGGCCAGTATGGAGCCGAAACGCTTCCCTGGCTGTTGTTTCATTTTACATCGAATGTAACAGGATCGCCTTGGGATTTTTTTTGTCCCAAAAATATAGGCCCTGTTTAAATATTTTAAAATGCATCCTTGATCCTTCCTTCATACCTTACTTAAACACAGATATAAAATTGGTGAAAGTAATAGATGAGAGAAAGTTACCACTCTATCTAGTCACTTATAGATCTGTGTTTACCTCAAGGAGATAAGGAAGGAAGGGCGCATGTCTGAAGTTTTCAAACAGGGCAGTAGTATCTACTTGGCCAACTCAACCAGTTGTACATATTTCTTTGGAACCAAGTGTGTTATCATTTGTCTCCAACATCAACTGGCTTGCCCTGTGGGGTGCTAGCTATAACTGCTATTCCCAGTCAAGACAGATCATGGGACAGTGCAAGTGGCCTGAGGATATAGAACACTGCTATTTCTGTTGGTTGCAGAGCTGCTAGCTAGGTAAACAAGTTCAAGTCCAGATGTAGCTTTTAAAAAGAGAAAATATACATTTATTCATTCACAGAGGTTTTTAATTCAATGTCAAATGATTATAATAACTCATTAGCTTCTCCGCTTACTGTGGAAGCTTTGATGTATAAAAGAAAAACACTTCAAAGTGAATCTGGGTGATGTCTGCTGAAAGACAAGCGAGTATACACTAGGGAGCCGGGGTAAAGCATTACAATTTGAATATTTTAAAATCATGGACTGAATGAAATGCTTTGACACTTGAAAAGGCTCACTGCGTTTACACACTTATCCATGACAGCCTTATGCTAGGCCACAATGAGCTATCACATTAAAAACCACGTCAGGTTAACTTGATGGGTCACGCATGTAGAGAATTGCTTCATGCTTCAGAATTGTAGTTTTTGTATGGCTGTGTGATGTCAATGGCTCCTCAATGAGGAAAATTGGAAATTCAGTTTGGTTTACTTTTTAAAATTGAAATTAACCCCATTCCTATCTGTTACATCTGGTGTTGTCACTATCTACCTCTTTCTTAATTTGTGGAGCTCAAATGTAAAGCAAATCCCTGTAAAATGCTAATAATCTGGTTAATAATTCTGACCTGACAGCTCAGAATGTGCTAGCCTCAATGGAGATTCTCATGGTATTGTATTCTTTCTGTTGGAAACATGTTTTAAAGCGTGCTACCCTTAGTCTTTCATTCTGAACAGTGGGACCCGGGACATAAAAATAGCACATTCTGAGGGATAGTTTAAATTGTTAGAAAGTAGCACATTCTGGGCGGTAGCACAGATGATCATAACACCAGCTCTACCCAGTCCAACTCAAAACAGCCATATTCACCCCAGCCTTAAGGCTGGCTCATCTACTCTCTGCCAGTCAGTCTGCTGACACTCACCATGTGCACCACCTCTGGGTAGATGGGCTCTGTGATGACGTTCCTGTTGTGGGTGATGTACTCGACCATCTCGCTCAGCGCCGCACGCTTCACCTCCTTCCATTTCAGGTCACTTAGTGGGTCCGACAGGAAGTCAAAGAGCATGCAACACTGGCGCAGCTTCTGCACAAACAGCTTCTCCTGCTCCGCCGGAGCACAGTCTGAGGGAGAGAGAAAATAATGTTTTATAATATGCCATTGCAGGCTCTGTGTGTCTTTAAGCACCACACTTTGTCACTCCATCCTTGCTGTGTGTGTGTGTCTGTGTGTTGTGTGTGTGAGAGCTTTTCTTTGACATCTGTTGGGAGAAATGACTGACTTACAGTTCATGAGGGTTGCCTAATAACACATATGAAGTTTTGAAAAGATCAGACCTTTTTAACCCTTCAAAACAGCACCTATGACACGATTTTAAGGCACTTCCGGTTTACACAGGAAGCTGAAAGTGAACACATATCCTCCTTGGGGTAGGCACTTCTATAATTTTGAGTTATAAGTCTTTATGTTAAGAACTGACTTATTTACGGAGGGTTTAGTGAGTGTGTGTTATTTCAGAAAATCACAGAAAATCACAGAAATCTCGCAGAGCTCCGAAGCACACTTTAAAAAGATTCATATGAACACGCTGCAACTGGATCTGTAACTTTAAAAAAAAAAAAAAAATTAACATTACCAATTTGATTTAAATTACGATAGATAAATGGCTGGTTCTTTTTTTATTGACACCGTAGGTTCATTTACTTTAATAATTGCTCTATTAGAATTTTTCACCTTTAATCCCAGAAAAATGGCAATAACTCAAAAACCGTTGAGGTCTAGACGCCATCGTGTTCGGGGCCAACTGCCCATTATGCCAAACCTATGCTCACCAAGTTTAGTTTTCGAAAACTTTTCCTGTTTAGTAGATAAGGCCACGTCGTGATTGGGGATGTTTTGTACATTTGCAATATGATTCCATTCGCCCTCTTGTGGGTTTGACCGGGAGAACGAAAAAATTACCAAAATGTGAAAATTTTAGAAAACGGAAACCGAATGTCCGAGAGAGTTCGTTTGGTGACTTCCTGGAAGATCCGGCCCTGCCGCACGGCCCGACGTCGTCCGCAAATTTTTGAAAAGTTGTCGGACGTCTAGTAAGGGACGGTACATTTGCAATGTGGACTCTCACTAACCATATGCCGAATGACAAAATGTTCCCTTAATTAAGGGGGTGATACGTTTATTTATTTTTTCTTCAGTTTTTCAAAATTGTACTTTTGGGTCTTGACTTGTGTTACATTTGCAATATGAAAAGCCACGGAGGATTGCACTCATCATCTGTTGTATTTTTGCAGTGTTACACTTGGCATTTGCCATATGGCTTTTGCAATCAACTTTGAATGAAATGACGCCGAATTGAGTGGTATTGGACACCGTGTATATGGTTCGTACAGTGCCAATGACTTCCCATTCATTTTTGTACATTTCAGGGGGGTGTTCCCTTACACACAATAGGGTCATGGGAGGCAGCCTTACCGGAAAAGTATTATCGCCTTTGCATGGATATAATAGCAATACTAAATGGGAGTCTCATTGGCATTGGTCATATTCACTTAATAGCTTCCAAAATCGCAATCTGATTCAGTACGGGCTATTGTAAGTTCCAGTGACTGAATCTTTCCAGGCAAACATTTTGCTTGTTTATTTTAGGATATAAACAGAAGTCAGTAGTAGGCATTTCAGCCTAGAAAACTGGTTTAGGAAGGAGCTCTAAAGTGACATTGTCACAACTTGTCCACTCCTTGGTCAGGCGGCACTTGGCGATTGTTTCTTGTAAGTGCATGTGCACGTGTTGTTTGGTGCGCTACGGGATTTTGTTCCTCAAAATATCTGGTTATTTTTATGCTGTGGGTTTTGCTAGTAACCTCTCTAGGGTATGTGGGACGCTATAGCGTCCCATCTGGCCAACATCCAGTGGGATTGCAGAGCGCCAAATTCAAATACAGAAATACTCATTTATAAAAATTCAGAAAACAAAACATATTTTACATAGGTTTAAAGATGAACTTCTTGTGAATCCAACCACAGTGTCAGATTTAAAAAATGCTTTACGGCGAAAGCATACCTTACAATTATTTGAGAACATAGCCCAGTTGACAAATTATTACAAACAGTAGCCAGCCAAGCAGAAGCGTTACAAAACTCAGAAATAGAGATAAAATTGATCCCTTACCTTTGATGATCTTCATATGGTGACACTCAGAAGACATTCATTTACTCAATAATTGCGCATGAAAAAGGGTCCACTCATTCAGACTGGTCTTACTCCCTCATTTATAAGAATACAAGCCTGAAACGATTTCTAAAGACTGTTGACATGTAGTGGAAGGCATAGGAACTAAAAATGGAGTCCTAAGTCAATGGATACTGTAATGGCATTGAATAGAAAACTACAAAACCAACAAGCAAAAAAATACTTCCTGAATGGATTTTTCTCAGGTTTTCCCCTGCCAAATCAGTTCTGTTATACTCACAGACACTATTTTAACAGTTTTGGAAACTTTAGAGTGTTTTCTATCCAAATCCAGTTATATGCATATCATATTCTGGGCCCGAGAAGCAGGCAGTTTAGTTTGGGCATGCTTTTCATCCAAAATTCCGAATGCTGCCCCCTACCCTACAGAGGTTAAACTGCTCCGGCTGTTACCAAGTTCTGCTCTCCTGCATCTGACTTCCCTGCCACCGATTACGCACCCCTTACAGACATTTGCTTTTTGTATTATTTGGACAGGTTACTGACAAAGCCATGGGCTCTGAATAGGTAAAGCATGTCACATTATGCTGCAATTTCCATTGTGTCTTGCGTTCAGAATAATAAACTTAAGGCCTTTCTACGGCCATTTGTGCTATGCAAGAAGAATATGTCAGTCGTCTTACAAGGACATAGGGGATAAGAGAGAGTGTGTGATAGCTCACACAAAACAAATTAATGTAATTCAATGCAGGGGTGTGACGGTTCAAATTCATAGTCAAATCAATAACACCCCATGGCATCATGGATCTTATTCAACACCACCACCCCTTGGCTTTCACAGAATACAGTTGGGGCAGAGACCAAGTTCAAGTCTGCATACTATTTACTCAGTGTGCTGGCTAGCCTTGCCTATAGCTCAGGGGAACTCCACAGTTATGTAATTGAACTGAGACTATGTATGCCAAACTAAAATCATTGATTTCAAAGTTTAACAAACCATACAACTATGCAGAAGGCCTACTTTTAACAATATATGCTGAATATTTTGTAAAAACATTTAACTAAGAACTGTGCAGATGCAAAGTTTGGTAACAGAATTCTGTTAAAATCTCCCTTTGTTTTTTTGTGATCATGTTTTTTTTTTACTCCTAAAAATCTGCTCCGAAATAATATTTAAAAAAATATCTGCAGAAAGAATGGGGAGTCAGCTATGAAATGGACTGTACTGAACTATACTCTACTGTTCTTTACTGTGCTCTACTGTAATGTACTATGCTGTCGAAACATAGAACGTCCATGACATCTATGTTTGGCCCAAATGAAGACCGGTCCAGACGTATATGGGCATTGAAAGCAAGGCTGGTCTAGACCTGACTAAAAAACGAGGTCTGTGGACGTTGAAATCAAGACAGAGCCAGGAGAGGTGACATCGGAGAGAGAGAGGGAGGGTTTGTCCATGTAACGATTCTCGTTGGTGGAAGGAGAGGAGGACCAAAATGCAGCGTGGTAAGTGTTCGTCATATTTTAATTTAAAAACTGAACACTACACAAAATAACAACGAAGAGAAAACCGCCAGAAAATTAAACACCCACAACCAAAATGGGGAAAACAGGCTACCTAAGTATGATTCTCAATCAGAGACAACGGACGACACCTGCCTCTGATTGAGAACCATACTAGGCCAAACACATAAAAATAACAACATAGAAAAAAGAACATCGACTACCCACCCCAACTCACGCCCTGACCAACCTAACACAAAGACATAAAAAAGAAACTAAGGTCAGAACGTGACAGTCAAGACTTTTCACACTCGCTTTGACAACCAGATGACAGAAAGAGAAAGAAAATAGTTCTCAGCTATACATAACAGTATACCAGAGGAAAAGAGGACAGTAGCAGGTGACCCAACTGTGGTTTGTGACTACTATGATTTCAGAAATTCTGTTAGGATTAAAGATATACTTCTTGTTAACCTCTTGGATTTAGGGGGCGCTATTTACATTTTTGGATGAAAAACATTCCCGTTTTAAACAAGATATTTTGTCACGAAAGATGCTCGATTTTGCATATAATTGACAGCTTTGGAAAGAAGACACTGACGTTTCCAAAACTGCAAAGATATTGTCTGTGAGTGCCACAGAACTGATATGTTACAGGCGAAACCCAGATAAAAATCCAACCAGGAAGTGCCGCATTTTTTAAAACCACCTCATGCCAATGACTCCTTATATGGCTGTGAATGAGCTACGAATGAGCTTACGTTTTCCCCAAGGTGTCTACAGCATTGTGACGTCTTTTTAGGCACTTCCATTGAAGAATGGCTGTAAGGGACCATATATGGCATGTGGTCACATGGTGTCTCCCGCAGAAAACCTTGCGTAAAATACTGAGGTAGCCATTTTTCCAATCGCTTCTTATGAGAAACCAACTGCCTCGACGGATATATTATTGAATATATTTGTTAAAAACACCTTGAGGATGGATCCTAAACAACGTTTGCCGTGTTTCTGTTGATATTATGGAGCAAATTTTGAAAAAAGTTTGGCATTATAGTTGTAGCATTTTAGGGTCGATTTCTCAGACATGCATGATAAAGAAACGGGAGCTATTTCGCCTACAAAAATAATATTTTGGGAAAAAAGGAACATTTGCTATCTAACTGAGTGAAAGCATCTGAAGTTCTTCAAAGGTAAATGATTTAATTTGGTTGCTTTTCTTATTTTCGTGAAAATGTTGCCTGCTGCCAGCAGAGCCTAGCATAGCATTATGCCATGATAAACTTACACAAATGCTTGTCTAGCGTTGGCTGTAACGCATATTTTGAAAATCTGAGATGACAGTGTTGTCAACAAAAGGCTAAGCTTGTGTTTGAATATATTTATTTCATTTCATTTGCGATTTTCATGAATAGGAAAAGTTTCTAGGGGTATTTATGTCCTTTGCGTTATGCTAATGTTTTTGAGGCTATGATTACGCTCCCGGATACGGGTTTGCTCGTCGCAAGAGGTTAATCCAGCCGCTGTGTCCGATTTCATAAAGGCTTTACGGCGAAAGCACATCATGCGATTATGTCAGGTCAGCGCCTAGCCACAGAAAACCATACAGCCATTTTCCAAAGAAGGAGAGGTGTCACAAAAGTCAGAAATAGCATTAAAATTAATCACTAACCTTTGATGATCTTCACCGGATGGCATTCCATTTCAGCCTGACCACTTCTTGAAACAGCTGTTATTCTCTCCCCTTTCACAATAGAAGCCTGAAACAACTTCCAAAGACTGTTGACATGTACTGGAAGCCTTATGAAGTGCAATCTGACCCCATAGATACAGGACATTGGATAGACAATCACTTAAAATACTACAAACCTCAGATTTCCCACTTCCTGGTTGGATTGTTCTCAGGTTTTTGTCTGCCATATGAGTTCTGTTATACTCACAGACATTATTTTAGCAGTTTTGGAAACTTTAGAGTGTTTTCTATCCAAATCTACTAATTATATTCAAACTTCCCAATGCTGCCCCCTATCCCAATGAAGTTAAGGTTTGTTTTTTCAAGGGAAGGTAATAACAGGCTTTCCCCCTCTTAAGCGGATGCAACCTCTCCTCCATAGGAAAGAGGAAGGAGGGAAGAAGGGCAGGGAGAGGCTGCTGCAGCAGAGGCAGTAGTCTACAACACCCTATGGCTAAATTGTGCCCAGATGAACTGGAGGGTTACACAAACCATGAGCCAGGACCAAATAGAGACAAGCAGAATGAACACAGGCAAAGGCTACCCTTCCCTATTTCTTTCTCCCTCCTCTCTCTAACTCTCTCAAACACTTACACAGATAAGCACACACACACACACACACAAAACCCTTCCCTAGGCTATGACCTCACTTCCTTTTACATCCCTGCGCTCTGTGTGTGTGTGTGTGTGTGTGTGTGGGGGGGGGGGGGGGGGGGTAGTAAAACCTGCTTTTCACACTCTCTTTTCTTGGAGCTAGCATGCCATCCCCCAAAAAACATCCCCGATCCCCTATAAGGAAACAAACCCTTTCCAAACATCAATCCTTCTGAAACAAAGACTCTTAATTAAACCGTATCTTCCCATCTTGGTGACAAATCAGCCAATAACCAATGGGGGGGGGGGGGGGGGGGGGAGAACAGCTAGTGAAATGCTGTCTCTCTTTTCCCCAGGACAAAAAGCAACAATGGTTCCTACGTACCTCTGAAGTGCATAAGAGCCACTGGCTGGAAAGGCCCATTGGAATTAGGTGCATCCACAACCATCCTGATTCCAGCTTTAGTGCATGTCAACATCTAAACTCGACCAGGAAGGCAATCCACTTAAGGCAAGGAGCCAGCCTCCATTTTAACACAAAAGCAGATCCGAAAATGAAGCTCTCTGGTGCTGCTGGAGGGAACTGGCTAGTTAGTGATGTCAGCGGTAAGGAGTGAGTCGGTTGGCTGAACACAGGCACACAAACTGATGTAGGCAGTCAGCTGGGAAAGGCGGATTATTGGTGGAGGGAGAGCAGGAGGAGGGACATGCAGGGACATTTGGCTCTTATTCGTCACTGTATTTTATTCTAAATATGACTGAACATGACTCTCAAGTGCCTAATGGTTGGAAAAATTCTCAATTTAAAGGAACAAGTTGCGTACGTGATGGACTTATTGTAATGTGATCAAACCAAAACACAAAAGCTGCAAAAATGACACCACACTGCAACTTTTGCTGGGCAAATATCAAATAATAAACTACACTGAAAATATCACACTGAAAATAATGTAGTATCAGTGAGTATTATTGTATCACAAAAGCTGTAGGCTATCCCTGTAACCATTCCACTTGCAGTAGTAGTGCTAAATCATTGTTGGAATTGGCCTACTGTGTATGTGATAATGTGTGATGGCCTTTTAAAATGTAGATTTTGTCCAACAAATTCTACTGAGCTGTAATTACACTAAGAACATTGTGTTTACATGTTGAGCAGTTTTGGAAATTACACAAGAGGAATATGGACTGCTCCTTATTCCACTTTTGTAATAGCAAAAACCACTGAAGTCCATTACTATGCATTTACTAAAACAATATTGTTACTATAGTATTACTACCCATGTATAACAACTTCAGTGGATTTATTTACATAATTTATCTTAGGCGTAGCGACTAAAATAACTGACAGGACAATTTTTGCATTTGCTGCATCGTGTTTGGTAACTAGTGTGCACAGTACAGTAGCTCAGAATATAAACAGGAAATGAAAGTGAAATGAAATAAAAAAAGATGTGAAACTAGAAAATGCAGGAAATGCCCTCTTTGCTCATGCATCGATGCACATATCTACTGTATTCTCCACACAATTACATACACTCCCCTATATATTTATTTGGACAGTGAAGATAGAACTTGACATTTGGTTCTATACTCCAGCATTTGGATTTGAGATCAAATGTTTCATATGAGGCGACATTCCCAAATGTCACCTTTTATTTTAGGGTATTTTCATACATATCTGTTTTACCGTTTAGAAATGAAAGCATTTTATGTATCCCCCCATTTGAAGGTGTCATGAGTACTTAGACAAATTATCTTATGTGTATTAAAGTAATCAAAGGTTTAGTATTTGGTCCCACATTCCTAGCACGCAATGACTACATCAAGCTTGTGACTCTACAAACTTGTTGGCTGCATTTGCAATTTGTTTCAGATTATGTGGTGCCCAATAGAAATTAATGGTACATAATGTATTGTGTCATTTTAGACAAATTTTTATTGTAAATAAGAATAGAATATCTTTCTAAACACTTCTAAATTAATGCGGATACTATCACGATTACGGATAATCATGAATGAATCGTGAATAATGGTGAGTGAGAATGTTAAAGAGGCATAAATATCATATGTCCCATCCTCTTTCAACATTAGTTATTGGGGGAAAAACACCCATACTGAGAAACCACACACAGCAACCACAGAGTCAGCCCACCATGTCATAACCATCTGAATGTAAGGCATGTATGTAATTCTGGGCATGATGGTAATAGTCTGGTCCCATAATGTTGTTAGGCCTACAGTATAAACAGCTCGTTGTCATGTCTTACATTTGGCAAAAGCACAAACAGAGTGTATCACTGGGCTATATGGGTGATACCGAAGTGAGATAAAATACTCTCCTTACTTCAAGATAAGCTCATATTCTGAATTTGACCTCTGGGGAAAAAAAGCTTGTCAGAGTAGCTTCCATTACATGTGAAGTAGAGCTCATGTGTTCAGTTGAGGAAAGGAATCATCAAGCAAGAAGACCTTACTCTAGGAATTCACTGTCTGGGAGGCCAAGTCCTCTCCTAGAAATGCTAATTAATACATTCCATATACATGGCAACTATAAGGGCAACTCAGAGAAGGTTGCTAGAATTTCTGTTAGTTTGGTGGCTCCTTTTATTGGTCAGGAAAGATAAGTGGGAGTGTCCTTGACTTGGGGATTACATGTTTTGAAACAAATGTCCTCTTAGATGGGGCAGGTTTATGTCTGTACTCTATTATCAGTATCGCTCCTCCACTTGTATTCTCTCATAAACCATATGGACATAATTTATCCTGCTCTGCTGTCAGAATCGTTATCGTCATCGACAGTTTGACAGTGGATATGGAAACTCTTTGTAGGTGCGTTATATGGTTTAGAAAACGAGAAGGTCTGACCGGCTCTTTCCATAACATAGATTGACCAGGTGAATCCAGGTGAAAGATATGATCCCTTATTGATGTCACTTACTAAATCCACTTAAATCAGTGTAGATGAAGGGGAGGAGACAGGTTAAAGAAGGATTTTTAAGCCTTGAGACAATTGAGACATGGATTGACTATGTATGCAATTCAGAAGGTGAATGGGCAAGACAAAAGATTTAAGTGCCTTTGAACGAGATATGTTAGTAGGTGCCAGTTTGTCAAGAACTGAAACGCTGCTGGGTTTTTCACACTCAACAGTTTCCCATGTGTATCAAGAATGGTCCACCACCCAAAGGACATCCAGCCAACTTAACACAACTGTGGGAATTATTGGAGTCAACATGGGCCACAATCCCTGTGGAATGCTTTCAACAGCTTGTAGAGTGCAGAGTGCAAGCCCCCCAAAATGTAGGCTGTTCTGTGGTCAAAAGAAGGTGCAACTCAATATTAGGAAGGTGATCTTAATATTTTGTTCTCTGAACATAAGTGACAGGAGTCGTGGCAAAAAACATTTTTTTATCCAACAGATGGCAGCAGAGACCTTACATGCAGGGCATTATACACAAACTGACCATTGACATGGAAAGGATAACTATTTAGACTCTAGGCATGATTCAAGGTCTTTGTTTTAGTCTTTAGTTTTAACTTCCTAAACCTGCCATAATCTGCTTTCAGTGTGATCTGAAAAAGACAGTCCAATGTGTTTTTATGGGCTATGATTAATCTTGCCAAAAAGGTTCAAGTGCAGACCTTTCATCAGCAGCCAAGCAATAATACATCTGCCACCTGTCAATCAAAACACACAGACTGACATGGTAAGAATAGGACTGTGTAACTACAATTAGCATATGATTTATAACTTGTTATGATTTTTTTGTCAGATCCCCATTAGCTGTTGAAGAACAGCAGCTATTCTTCCTGGGGTCCACAGAAAACATAGAACATGACAAAATACAGAACACTAATGGACAAGAACAGCAATAACATTTAAATAAGAACACTACGACTAAAGAACATTATGACTGTTTAAAAAAATTACGAAGAAGGAGAAAATAAATAAATGAATAATACTAATCTCAAACATTCAAGTGCATTGTCATGTAGACACGTTTAGGATGTTGCAGCTAAAGAATGCAGCAAATAAATGTATGTGTGGGTTTGTGTGTGTGAGTGAGAGGGCGTGTGTTAGAGTGTGTGGTTTGTGTCTCTTCAAAGACCACATTGTTCCTTGCAGTGTTGTTGTATCTGGTATTTAATAAGTGATTTTATTGCTTGCCTGAGTTACCTGAGGTGGAGAGAATTCCATGTAGTTATTGCTCTATACCCCTCGAACTCAACTCTGGACCTCGAAGCCAGTTCCACTGCATTTTCCTTGTTCCCTTCTCATCATTAACTGATTTAGACCTGGTACACCAGGTGAGTGCAATTAAGTATCAGGTAGAAGAACAGAAAACCATCCGAATCTCGTAGGATAAGAGCTGAATACCCCTGCACTATACAGTACTGTGCATCTCCCAGCCTCTGTTCTGGACTTGGGGACTGTGAAGAGACCACTGATTGTGTGTCTTGTCAGGTATGTATGGATTTTTTTGCTGTGTGTTAACTGGCTGAACAGACAATTTGGTACTTTCAGCACATCAATCTCCCCTCCTTGTTGCAGTCAATCTCTCCTCCACTCTGAAACAGGAGAGACTGAAATTAATGTTATTGACATTAGCCCCTCCATGTACATTTGAGGGCCAGACGTGGTGCTCTGTTCTGGGCTAGCTGCAGCTTTTCTAGGTAATTTTTTGCCGCACCTGACCATACAACTGGGAAATAGTCAAGATGCTACAAAATCAGAGTTTACAGGATTTGTTGATTGCAGAGCATTGCTTTATCAAAGACAGACCTCTCCCCATCTTTTCAACAATATAATCAAATCAAACCACATTTTATTGGTCACATACACATGGTTAGCAGATGTTATTGCGAGTGTAGCAAAATGCTTGTGCTTCTAGTTCCGACAGTGCAGCAATATCTAACATGTAATCTAACAATTCCACAACAACTACCTAATACACACAAATCTAAGTAAAGGAATGGAATAAGAATATATACATATAAATATATGGATAAGCAATGACAGAGCGGCATAGGCAAGATACAATATGTGGTATAAAATACAGTATATACATATGAGATGAGTCGTGCAAGATATGTAAACATTATTAAAGTGGCATCACTAAAGTGACTAGTGATCCATTTATTAAAGTGGCCAATCACTTCAAGTCTGTATGTAGGCAGCAGCCTCTGTGTTAGTGAAGGCTGTTTAAAAGTCTGATGGCCTTGAGATAGAAGCTGTTTTTCAGTCTCTCAGTCTCAGCTTTGATGCACCTGTACTGACCTCGACTTCTGGACGGTAGCAGGGTGAACAGGCATTGGCTTGGGTGGCGGTTGTCCTTGATTTTTTGGCCTTCCTGTGACATCGGGCGCTGTAGATGTCCTGTAGGGCAGGTAGTTTACTCCCGGTGAGGCTTTGTGCAGTCCACATCGCCCACAAGAGCCTTGCTGTTGTGGGCGATGCAGTCGCCATACCCGGCGATGATACAGCCCGACAGGATGCTCTCAATTGTGCATCAACATGCTTTGACCATGACAGTTTACAATCTAATATAACACCAAGAACACCATCCATATCGTGGATCATATCAAGCTCTGAAGACAGATACATACAGTACCTTTAAGTTATCTCTTTCTAATTATAATTGAAGATATCCCTCTAGTGGTGTGGTGGCTGTGCTTTGGCAAAGTGGGTGGGGTTATATCATGCCTGTTTGGCCCTGTCCGCGGGTATCGTCGGACAGGGCCTCAGTGTCTCCCGACCCCTCCTGTCTCAGCCTTCAGTATTTATGCTGCAATAGTTTGTGTCGGGGGGCTAGGGTCAGTCTGTTATATCTGGAGTATTTCGCCTGTCTTATCCGGTGTCCTGTGTGAATTTAACTTCTTTGGGGTAGGGGGCAAAGTAAACTAACTGCCTGATACTCAGGCCCAGCACCTAGGATATGCATATAATTGGTAGATCTGGATAGAAAACACTCTAAAGTTTCTAAAACTGTTAAAATTATGTCTGTGAGTGTAACAGAACGGATATGGCAGGCGAGACCCCGAGGACAACCCCCCCCCCCCCCCCCCCCCAAGTCCTCCCACATTGCAATTCCTAGGGCTTCCAATAGATGTCAACAGGCTGGTTTTTCAGTTTCAGGCAGTTTTTTTGAAAAATGACCCAGAAATTTTAGTTTTTCTAGGTGGCTCCCATTTTGGCTGTAGTGTTTCCAAGCTCGTGGAGGAAAGCTCGTTCTTTCTTGTTTATCTCCGGTAAAGACATTAACGATTCTCCATCTTAAATTTGATCGATTATTCGGGTATTAGGATACCTAAGGGTTGATTATAAATGTTGTTAGACCTGTTTGGAAAAGTGTATTAGTAACATTTGGGATTAATTTTGTATGCATTTTGACAGAGGGAAACTGAGTGGATTATTGACTGAAGCGCGCCAGCTAAACTGAGTTTATGGATATAAAGAAGAACATTATCGAACAAAAGGACCATTTGTGATGTAACTAGGACCTTTTGGAGTGCCAACAGAAGAAGATCATCAAAGGTAAGGCATTTTTTATATCGCTATTTCTGACTTTCGTGTCGCAACTCCCTGGTTGAAATATGTTTGTCATGCATTTGTATGATGGGCGCTGTGCTCAGATAATCATATGGTTTGCTTTCGCCTTAAAGCCTTTTTGAAATCTGACAAGACAGCTGGATTAACAAGAAGTTAAGCTTTATTTTGATGTATAACACATATCTTCAAGAATGTTAAATATTTGAATAAAGTATTTTGGAATTTCGCGCTCTGCAATTTTATTGAATGTTGGCCAGGTGGGACGCTACCGTCCCACCTGCCCGTAAGAAGTTAAGTACACTCTCTCTAATTCTCTTTTTCCCCCTCTCTCTTTTTTCTTTCTCTCTCGAAGGACCTGAGCTCTAGGACCATGCCTTAGGACTACCTGGACAGATGACTCCTTGTTGTCCCCAGTCCACCTGGTCGTGCTGCTGCTCCAGTTTCAATTGTTCTGCCTGCGGCTATAGAACCCTGACCTGTTCACCGGACGTGCTACCTGTCCCAGACCTGCTGTTTTCAACTCTCTAGAGACAGCAGGAGCGGTAGAGGTACTCTGAATGATCGGCTACGAAAAGCCAACTGACATTTACTCCTGAGGTGCTGACCTGTTGCACCCTCTACAACCACGGTGATTATTATTATTTGACCCTGCTGGTCATCTATGAACATCTTGACCATGTTCTGTTATAATCTCCACCCAGCACAGCCAGAAGAGGACTGGCCACCCCTCATAGCCTGGTTCCTCTCTAGGTTTCTTCCTAGGTCCTGGCCTTTCTAGGGAGTTTTTCCTAGCCACCGTGTTTCTACACCTGCATTACTTGCTGTTTGGGGTTTTAGGATGGGTTTCTGTACAGCACTTTGTGACATCAGCTGATGTAAGAAGGGATCTATAAATAAATGTGATTGATTGATTAATCTACGAGCCAGGCTTAAGGTTATTTAAGGAGTGCAGCCTACCTGGCACAATAGGGGAAACACAGGACAGGGTGTTAGCTGTGTTGGGGTCAATTCCATTGCTATTGAGTCAATTCAATTAACCTGTAGTGACGCCCAGCCCGTGAACGGGACCGTTATCATCATCTGACACTAATTAGCATAACGCAACGGACATAAATCTTCCTGGAAAATCTTCCTATTCATGAAAATCACAAGGGAAATATATTGGAACACAGCTTAGCCTTTTGTTAATCACCCTGTCATCTCAGATTTTCAAAATATGCTTTACAGCCAACGCTAGACAAGCATTTGTGTAAGTTTATCATAGCATAGCATTATGCCTTGCTAGCAGCAGGCAAACTTGTCACGGAAATCAGAAAAGCAATCAAATTAAATCATTTACCTTTGATGAACTTCGGATGTTTTCACTCACGAGACTCCCAGGTAGACAGCCAAAGTAAAAATTTTCCCAAAAGATTATTTTTGTAGGTGAAATAGCTCCGTTTGTTCTTCACGTTTGGCTGAGAAATCGCCCAGAAATTGCGGTCACTACAACACCAAAAAAGATTCCAAATTAGCTCCATAATATCGACAGAAACATGGCAAACGTTGTTTAGAATCCATCCTCAAGGTGTTTTTCTAATATCTATTCGATAATATATCCGTCGGGACAATTCCTTTTTCTCTAGGACCGTTTGGAGTAATGGCTACCTCTGCACTTTACGTGAGAATCTCTCTCGGAGCCACCATGTGACCACTTACGCAATGTGCCCCCATACGGCTATTCTTCAACAGAAATGCGTAAAACTACGTCACAATGCTGTAGACACCTTGGGGAATAGGTAGAAAGCGTAAGCTCGTTGATGGTACATTCACAGCCATATAGGAAGCGCTTTCAAAACCTGGGGCACTTCCGGATTGGATTGTTCTCAGGCTTTCGCCTGCAACATCAGTTCTGTTGTACTCAGACAATATCTTTACAGTTTTGGAAATGTTTTGGAAACGTTAGTGTTTTCTATCCAAAGCTGCATATATGCATATTCTAGCATCTTTTCCTGACAAAATATCCCGTTTAAAAACGGGAACGTTTTTTTCTCCAAAAATGTAAATACTGCCCCCTAACACCAAGAGGTTAATTGAAAAGCAATCCCGGTGATTACCGCAGGAAGCTAAGAGTGTGCAAAGCTATCAAGGCAAAGGGTGGCTACTTTGAAGAATCTCAAATATAAGATGCATTTTTATTTAAACACTCTTTTTAGTTACTACATGATTCCACATGTGTTATTTCATAGTTTGTCTCTATTATTATCCTACAATGTAGAAAATAGTAAAAATAAAGAAAAACCCTCAAGTAGGTGTGTCCAAACCTTTGACTGGTATTGTATATAAAACACAGGACTTTTTGACTGCACTAAACTTGTCAGGTGTGTGAAGATATTAAAGGGTTGGCTTGCACGGACATGGGTTGTTCCCAACTCCTCTTAAGGGTTACTGTAAAACAAATCAAGAAACAACATGCCTTTGCGGTCTGAGAGGAAAAACAATATCCATACCTGCATCTACAGTAAGTGTAGAATGTTGTGTTGCTTCTTTAATCAGGTTTCAGCTGTGCTAACATAATTGCAAAAGGGTTTTCTAATGATCAATTAGCCTTTTAAAATGATCAACTTGGATTAGCTAACACAACGTGCCATTGGAACACAGGAGTGATGGTTGCTGATAATGGGCCTCTGTACGCCTATGTAGATATTCATTTTTTTTTAAATCAGCTGTTTCCAACTACAACAGTCATTTACAACATTAACAATGTCTACACTGTAAATCTGATCAATTTAATGTTATTTTTAATGTACAAAAAATGTGCTTTTCTTTCAAAAACAAAGACATTTCTCAGTGACCCCAAACTTTTGAATGGTAGTATGTATATCTTTTTTTTAAGTCTAAATAAATGCTACAGTACCTTAGGACCAAAGTGATAGACTGTAGACAGCAAGACGAGACTGTCTAGGTCTAGTCAATATCTGACAGTCAACCAATGCACACTGACAGTGTATTTATTCAAACACACTTACAATGCATGAGCTTAACATTAATTAGGTTTTCTAGGGACTCTGCATGCATGGGTCAGAGGAACACTGAAACTTGTCCCAAATGGAACCCTTTTACCTAGTTAGTGCACTACTTTTGACCAGAGCCCTATGGCCCTAGTGCACTAAATGGGGAATAGGGTTCCATTTGGGAAACACACTGACAGTGTTTTTATAGAGCCTAGAGAGAATCTAAAGGGCAATAGAGGATTCCTGACATCTCTCATAAGGGCAGTTTGTTCTTTCCCCTCACCCCAATTAACCCCAGATAAAGTAACCTATTCTCTGGCTCATTGAGAACTTGTACAGCTTCCAAGAAACTGCTTACTTAAAAAGAAGACACTCAATTGGTTACAAACGTCAATTCAACATCTATTCCACGTTGGTTCAACGTCATTTCATTGAAATGGCGTGAAAATAACGTCCCACTGGGCACACACTGGTTGAATCAACATTGTTGTCACGTCATTTCTATGAAATTATGTTTAACCATCGTGGAATAGATGTTGAATTGACATCTGTGCCCAGTGGGGTTGATTCAACCAGTGTGTTCCCAGTGGGACCCTCCTATGCTTCTTCTAGAAGAATCCATGCAGTTTGTTTCACACGAGTGAAAGTCAATTTAATTTCACCTTACTTGATAAGTAAGTACTTAAGGGGTAAGAACAGAACAGAATAAATTGAAATAGAATAAAACAGAACAGAATAGAACATACAGTACATGGTACCAAATCTGTTTTCAAATAAAAAGGTTAATCTGTATCCCCTGTAGATTACAAAAAAAGTATTGCTGTGAAGTATGGTGCCAAAACGAAGAACATATAGCTTGGAATAGTTCCTACCAAATTGTCAGTGTTGGAATGACCATTTCTGCCTCCAGATTTGCTTAATATCTATCCATCAGCCTTTCTTGTAGGCCTATTTTGTTTTAATCAAAGTGTATACTGTATCCTGTAGTGGTGGGCGCTGTTGAGTTTTGTTCGTGTTATGATTTTTTTTTACTATTCAGCTTCAGATAAGAATTGACTGAGGAGGTGTTTTTGGTGTAACATAGTATAGGCCTATTATGCTAGGCCTATTGTGCTATTATTTTCGGTTATGTTATGGAAAATGCTAATTAATCACTGATCTTGTGTCACGGCTCCTCCTCTGCAGTGCAGGGGCGGTTTCTCCTGCAGGCAAAGGGTCGTTAGTGATTGGAGTCACCTGGGCTCTAAGTATTTAAACTGTGTCACTAAACTCTCTCTCTCTCTCTCTCTCTCTCTCTCTCTCTCTCTCTCTCTCTCTCTCTCTCTCTCTCTCTCTCTCTCTCTCTCTCTCTCTCTCTCTCTCTCTCTCTCTCTCTCTCTCTCTCTCTCTCTCTCTCTCTCTCTCTCTCTCTCTCTCTCTCTCTCTCTCTCTCTCTCTCTCTCTCTCTCTCTCTCTCTCTCTTTCGCTTTCTTCTCCTCCTCCTCCTCCCGGTATGAACCTGTTTTGTTTGTAGTTTTGCACAGTTTTCAGTCATTCACACACACAGATTCACGCATCCATGCACTTTACATACACCTTACATTATGATACTTCCACACCTCATTCCTTTTTCTTAGTTTAAAGTTAATAGTTTTGAATACATTGATTCAGCTTTGATCTAACTTTACTAAACAAGCATCGTTTAGCATGATGATGAGTAGGACTATTAGGTGTAGGTTAGGTTATTTTAAGCAATTTGAGTGCCCTTCGAATTGTGGTGGTCAACACCATAACCACGGAGCCACATATTGTTCAGGGTTCCTCTGCGCAAGAGGGGGTCAGTGGAGTTTTTTGAACATCAAGGAGACACCCAGTGAATTTGGATCCTAGATCTGGTTGGTGTGATAAGGTTAATTTGGTGGATCAGTTTGTCTGCATACGCAGTGGTATGTTTCTGTAAGCTAAGGACTCGGACAGTACGGCGAGTTCAAGTGCATCGTACTTGTACATGAGTACCAACTCCATAACAAACTGCTTTGAGGACAGCCATTTTAGCAACCCCTGTTAAAGTTCTGTCTGTGGCTGTTCTTGTTAAGTTGGGTTTGGCCTGCTCAAAATGGTCAAAATGCTCCGACCAACATGCCTCTGCACACACCTACAGTTATTCCAGAGAGATAGAAGACAGGGAAGAAACCACCATACCTACCAATAGGCTGCTATATCCTACAGTACATATTTAATTTGTTTGTCATTCTATCGTTGTCATGGAATTTTAGTGGTGGAATTTATCCGAATTAATTTGACCAAATCTGTGCATTATCAAATTGTAAAAAGTGAGGTGCCCAGGGGCCCTGACTTCCAGGGGGTACCATTGATTTTGATAGTCCCTATCACTCAGATATCATTAGCATGGTATAAGTTATGGAAAAACAGTTGAATTTGTTATAAAATTGCTAAAATGTCTCTCCACCCCATTGCAAAATGTGTAGAACTGCAGACAATTTGCTTTAGAAGTGAAAGAATGTGTCTCTGCCCCACCCCATGGCCAAAAGAGATCTTCTGTTGAATCTGACAATTAATCTTGATGGTTGTACAGTCGTCTCAAATAAAACTGAAGGACCTCTGCGTTACTTTGGACCCTGATCTCTCTTTTGACGAACATATAAAGACTGTTTCAAGGACCGCTTTATTCCATCAACGTAACATTGCAAAAATCTGAAATTTTTGGTCCAAAAATGATGCAGAAAAATGTATCCATGGTTTTGTCACTTCCAGGTTAGACTACTGCAATGCTCTACTTTCCGGTTACCCGGATAAAGCACTAAATAAACTTCAGTTGGTACTAAATACGACTACTAGAATCATGACTAGATCCAAAATAAATGTATCATATTATTCCATTGCGAGCCTCCCTACACTGGCTTCCTGTTAAGCAAGGGCTGATTTCAAGGTTTTATTGCTAACCTACAAAGCATTACATGGGCTTGCTCCTACCTATCTTTCCGATTTGGTTCTGCAGTACATACCTACACGTACGCTACGGTCACAAGACGCAGGCCTCCTATTTGTCCCTAGAATTTCTAAGCAAACCGCTGGAGGCAGGGCTTTCTCCTATAGAGCTCCATTTTTATGGAACGGTCTGCCTACCCATGTGAGAGACGCAGACTCTGTCTCAACCTTTAAGTCTTTACTGAAGACTCGTCTCTTCAGTAGGTCAAATGATTGAGTGTAGTCTGGCCCAGGAGTGTGAAGGTGAACGGAAAGGCTCTGGAGCAATGAACTGCCTTTGCTGTCACTGCCTGGCCGGTTCCCCTCTTTCCACTGGGATTCTCTGCCTCTAACCCTATTACAGGGGCTGAGTCACTGTCTTACTGGTGCTCTTCCATACCGTCCCTAGGAGAGGTGCGTCACTTGAGTGGGTTGAGTCACTAACGTGATCTTCCTGTCAGGGTTGGCGCCCCCCCTTGGGTTGTGCCGTGGCGGAGATCTTTGTGGGCTATACTCGGCCTTGTCTCAGGATGGTAAGTTGGTGGTTGAAGACATCCCTCTAGTGGTATGCAGGCTGTGATTTGGAAAAGTGGGTGGGGTTATATCCTGCCTGTTTGGCCCTGTCCAGGGGTATCACCGGATGGGGCCACAGTGTCTCCTGACCCCTCCTGTCTCAGCCTCCAGTATTTATGCTGCAGTAGTTTGTGTTGGGGGGCTGGGGTCAGTCTGTTATATCTGGAGTACTTCTCCTGTCTTATCTGGTGTCCTGTGTGAATTTAAGTATGCTCTCTCTAATTCTCTCTCTCGGAGGACCTGAGCCTGAGGACCATGCCTTAGGACTACCTGGCATGATGACTCCTTGCTGTCCCCAGTCCACCTGGCCATGCTGCTGCTCCAGTTTCAGCTGTTCTGCCTGCGGCTATGAAACCCTGACCTGTTCACCGGACGTGCTACCTGTCCCAGACCTACTGTTTTAAACTCTCTAGAGACAGCAGGAGCGGTAGAGATACTCTTAATGATCGGGTGTGAAAAGCCAACTGACATTTACTCCTGAGGTGCTGACCTGTTGCACCCTCGACAACTACTGTGATTATTATTATTTGACCCGGTTTGTCATTTTTGAACATTTTAACATCTTGGCCATGTTCTGTTATAATCTCCACTCGGCACAGCCAGAAGAGGACTGGCCACCCCTCATAGCCTGGTTCCTCTCTAGGTTTCTTCCTAGTTTTTCCTAGCCACTGTGCTTCTACACCTGCATTGCTTGCTGTTTGGGGTTTTAGACTGGGTTTCTGTACAGCACTTTGAGATATCAGCTGATGTAAGAAAGGCTATATAAATACATTTGATTTAAATGAGTAGAATTGGATGAAATGTGTTAAAATTGCTATGTTTTCTCTCGGCCCCATTGCAAAATCTGTAGAAAACTTTCTTTAAAACTGCAACATTTTCTCTACAACCCATAGCAAAATGTGTAGAATTGTAGGAAATTTACTCTGAAACATTTTTTGTTGTCGCCAAATCTCATTTAGGGCTGCTAAAAGGCTAGAGCCGACCCTGTTTGAATGACGAGCTCCTCTCTGTACCCCACACATACAGTAATCTGTTAGGTCGAGCAGTGAATTTCAAACAGATTCAACCATAAAGATCAGAGTTTTTCCAATGCCTCGCAAAGAAGTGCACCTAAAAAAATTTTATAACCCCCTAGGTTTTATGGTTATGACACCTCCACTGTGGGGCTCTATTGCACATCACATTCAGTCATCTAACAAACTCCCTCCCATCCAGAGCGACCCACAGAAGCAATCAGGGTCAATGTCCTGCTCAAGGGCATGTTGACAGATCTCCCACAAGGTCAAAAACGGGGACTTGAACCAGAGACCTGTCAGCCACCGGTCCAAGCTCCCAACCACCAGGCTCCAAGATCTCCCCCACAGATTCCCAAGAGCTGCAACTCAACCATCCGAGACCCCCCGCTGTCCCCACACCCCCATCCCCAATACACCAACAAAATGAACAAAAGAGAAAGACAAAAGAAAACAAACAATGCAAAAAACTAAATCAAATCCATCACATGCGCCAAATACAACAGGTGTAGACCTTAGCGTGAAATGCTTACTTACAAGCCGTTAACCAACAATGAAGTTCAAGAAATAGAGTTAAGAAAATATTTATAAAATAAAGTAACACAGGAAGCTCTCGATGGTGCAGCTGTAGAACTTTGAGGATATTGGGATCCATACCAAATCTTTTCAGTCTCCAGAGGGGGAAAAGGTGTTGTCGTGCCCTCTTCACGACTGTCTTGGTGTGTTTGGACTATGATAGTTTGTTGGTGATGTGGACACCAAGGAACTTGAAACTCTTGACCTGCTCCAATACAGCCCTGTCTGTGAATGGTTGCGTGTTCAGCCCTCCTTTTCCTATAGTCCACAATCATCTCCTTGGTCTTGCTCACGTTGAGGGAGAGGTTGTTGTCCTGGCCACGCAGTCATGGTTGAACAGGGAGCACAGGAGGGACTAAGCATGCACCCATGCGGGTCCCCCGTGTTGAGGATCAGCGTGGCAGATGAGTTGAGAGGCTGTATCACCGCCGGGGGCAAACTACCTGCCCTCCAGGACACCTACACCACCCGATGTTACAGGAAGGCCATAAAGATCATCAAGGACATCAACCACCCGAGCCACTGCCTGTTCACCCCGCTATCATCCAGAAGGCGAGGTCAGTACAGGTGCATCAAAGCTGGGACCGAGAGACTGAAAAACAGCTTCTATCTCAAGGCCATCAGACTGTTAAACAGCCACCACTAACATTGAGTGGCTGCTGCCAACACACTGACAACGACACTGACTCAACTCCAGCCACTTTAATAATGGTTAATTGATGTAAATATATCACTAGCCACTTTAAACAATGCTACCTTATATAATGTTACTTACCCTACATTATTCATCTCATATGCATACGTATATACTGTACTCTATATCATCGACTGCATCCTTATGTAATACATGTATCACTAGCCACTTTAACTATGCCACTTTGTTTACATACTCATCTCATATGTATATACTGTACTCGATATCATCTACTGTATCTTGCCTATGCTGCTCTGTACCATCACTCATTCATATATCCTTATGTACATATTCTTTATCCCCTTACACTGTGTATAAGACAGTAGTTTTGGAATTGTTAGTTAGATTACTTGTTGGTTATTACTGCATTGTCGGAACTAGAAGCACAAGCATTTTGCTACACTCGCATTAACATCTGCTAACCATGTGTATGTGACAAATAAAATTTGATTTGATTTGATTTGGTTGTTGCCTACCCTTAACTGTATACAGTTGAAGTCGGAAGTTTACATACACTTAGGTTGGATTCATTAAAAGTCATTTTTCAAGCACTACACACATTTATTGTTAACAAACTATAGTTTTGGCAATTCGGTTTGAACCTCTACTTTGTGCATGACGCAAATAATTTTCCCAACAATTGTTTACGGACCGATTATTTAACTATTTCACCAATAATTCACTGTATCCCAATTCCAGTGGGTCAGAAGTTTACGTACACTATGTTGACTGTGACTAATTTAACAACTTGGAAAATTCCAGAAAATTATGTCATGGTTAAAAGCTTCTGATAGGCTAATTGACATGGATAATTGACATACTTTCAATCAAGTGTACATGTGGATGTATTTCAAGGCCTACCTTCAAACTCAGTGCATATTTGCTTGACAACATGGGAAAATCAAAAGAAATCAGCCAAGACCTCAGAAAACAAATTGTAGACTCACACAAGTCTGGTTCATCCTTGGGAGCAATTTCCAAACGCCTGAAGGTACCACGTTCATCTGTACAAAAATAATACGCGAGTATTAACACCATGGGACCACGCAGCCGTCATACCGCTCACTAAGGAGTTCTGTCTCCTAGAGATGAACGTACTTTGGTGCGAAAAGTGCAAATAAATCCCAGAACAACAGCAAAGGACCTTGTGAAGATGCAGGAAGAAACAGGTACAAAAGTATATATATCCACAGTAAAACGAGTCCTATATCGACATAATCTGAAAGGCCGCTCAGCAAGGAAGAAGCCACTGCTCCAAAACTGCCATTAAAAAGCCAGACTACGGTTTGGAACTGCACATGGGGACAAAGATTGTACTTTTCTGAGAAATGTCCTCTGGTCTGATGAAAAAAAATAGAATTGTTTGGCCATGATGACCATCATAAGGACATTAAGGACATAAGGATACATAAGGATATATGAATGAGTTTGGAGGGAAAAAGGGAAGCACGGGGGTGGCAGCATCATGTTGTGGGGGTGCTTTGCTGCAGGAGGGACTGGTGCCTTTCAGAAAATAGATGGCATCATGATGGAGGAAAATGATGTTGCTTCAATATATCCACATCTCAAGTTAAAGGTTGGTCACAAATGGGTCTTCCAAATGGACAATAACCCAAAGCATACTTCCAAAGTTGTGGCAAAATAGCTTAAGGACAACAAAGTCAAGGTATTGGAGTGGCCATCACAAAGCCCTGACCTCAATCCTATAGAAAATGTGTGGGCAAGAACTGAAAAAGCGTGTGCGAGAAAGGAGGCCTTCAAACCTGACTCAGTTACACCAGCTCTGTCAGGAGGAATGCGAAAAAACACACAAAATAGCATAGTTGGTTAGGGGCCCTTGAAACGGATGGCTGCCATCCCTCCGGCGCCATTATACCATACATCAAGGACAACAAAAGTAACAGCAAGGCCAACTGAATACAGTATGTATTTTTTTTTTTTACTTTTAAGCTTCTGACTTTACAGACTTGTTGGACAGTTTGTTTTGGTTGTGTTTCGGATTATGTTGTGCACAGTAAAAATGAATGGTAAATAATGTATTTTGGAGTCACTTTTAGATTAAATAACAATAGAATATGTTACTGAACACTACATTATTATGGATGCTGCCATGATTATAGATAATCATTAAGATAATCATTAATGAATGTTGAATTATGATGAGTGAGAAGAACCTCCCTTGATTTTGGTAAGGGTGAGAGATTAGCATGTTTTGTGGGTATGTTCTTTGTTCCTATAACTTTCTCACTCATCGTTATTCACAATTCATTCAAACCAGTGCTTGACTTGGGCAGGAGCTGAGTACCGGCACCTCAAATGTTCTACTGCTTGAGCTGTTCCTGTTCCTCTTATAGAATATTAGCTCAAAAGTATTGTGGTGTTCCTGCACCTACATACTGTAACAACTGTACCCAAAATGAGTAGTGGAATCTATTTCAGTCCAAGTCAAGCAGTGATTCAAACACAACCAAACCAAACTGAAAATGCATCCAACAAGTTTGTAGAGTCACAAGCTTGATGTAGTCATTACATGCTAGGAATATGGGACCAAATAATACACTTTTGACAAATTTAATTTAACCACACTATAAGTGAATTTGACACCTTCAAATTCAGGGGACTAGATGCATAAAGTGCTTTGATTTCTAAACGGTAAAACAGATGTGTATGAAAATACCCTCAAATAAAAGGTGACATTCTGTCCTTATATGAAAGATTTGATCTCAAATCCAAAATTCTGGACGATAGAGCCAAATTAAACATTTTTGCATCACTGTCCAAATAAATTCAGAGGGGACTGGAGAGAGAGAGGTTGAGAGAGGTAGAGACATTCAAGCTCATTAGGCTAATTCAGCTATGAATCCTAAGAGTTTTGTTGTTCAACAGTATTTGTATAGCCTACTCACCTTGTCTTTTTTTCCCTTTATTGGGCATTTTTCGGCAAGGAGTCAGAACCCCCACGTCCTCCTGAGTACTCTGTTCGCTCATTCCCTCGAAGCCTCTTTGCTCACTCTGTGACAAAATCAAATCTAATTTTATTAGTCACGTGCTGAATACAACAGGTGTAGACCTTACAGTGAAATGTTTACAAGCTCCTAACCAACAATGCAGTTTAAAAAAATATGAGTAAGAATAAGAAATAAAAGTAACAAGTAATTAAAGAGCAGCAGAAAAATAACAAAAAGTAGCCCATACAGTGGTATCGTCTTGTGCACTACACACGTCTTTGTGGATTGTCTTTGGTCCACAGAGGTTTGATTCATTGACATCGTTCATGTGACTTTTAAGTCCCTCCACAGTCTCCACCTCATTGACCATTACTGCACTGTTGTAATCCTCACCTTGTCGGCTCAATAGGAGTGACAGACAGACAGACAGACAGACAGACAGACAGACAGACAGACAGACAGACAGACAGACAGACAGACAGACAGACAGACAGACAGACAGACAGACAGACAGACAGACAGACAGACAGACAGACAGACAGACAGACAGACAGACAGACAGACAGACAAGACAGACAGACAGACAGACAGACAGACAGACAGACAGACAGACAGACAGACAGACAGACAGACAGACAGACAGACAGACAGACAGACAGACAGACAGACAGACAGACAGACAGACAGACAGACAGACAGTGGTCATTACATGCTAGGAATATGGGACCAAATAATACACTTTTGACTAATTTAATACAAGACTATAAGTGAATTTGACACCTTCAAATTCAGGGGACTAGATGCATAAAGTGCTTTGATTTCTAAACGGTAAAACAGATGTGTATGAAAATACCCTCAAATAAAAGGTGACATTCTGTCCTTATATGAAAGATTTGATCTCAAATCCAAAATTCTGGACGATAGAGCCAAATTAAACATTTTTGCATCACTGTCCAAATAAATTCAGAGGGGACTGGAGAGAGAGAGGTTGAGAGAGGTAGAGAGACATTCAAGCTCATTAGGCTAATTCAGCTATGAATCCTAAGAGTTTTGTTGTTCAACAGTATTTGTATAGCCTACTCACCTTATCTTTTTTTCCCTTTATTGGGCATTTTTCGGCAAGGAGTCAGAACCACAGACAGACAGTCAGTCAGTCAGTCAGTATGGGAGCGTTTGAGTGGTAAGGCTAAAGAAAACGACTCTAGGCAAAAGTTGAGGAGTGAATGCAGTCAAAACTTCATCACCTTTGATCACATGATTTTTGTGAAGTTCATGCAGTCAGCATGTAGGCGCAAGTCATACAATTGTTTTCCCCATAATGCAACACACTTTGAAAGGTTGGTCACTGACTTGACAAAAGTGATCCACTCTGCGATAGGCTATATCAAGTCAGTCTGTTCTATGTTGTAATATGTCATAAAACAACAGTAAATGACAAATATCCGTTTATTCACATCAAAATATATTAAGACGGTAAGAGAGAGGACCTTTGATTTAGTAGGTGCCATAAACCTGTCTAAAATAGTTTAATTGAAAGATAATGCATGTGCCAAACATACTTGGGGCGGCAGGCCACCCAGAAACAGTGTTGCATCTTTTTTGGCATTGTATTCATGTAAGAAAACTGTAGCAAGACATCAGTAGATTTATAATTGAACACATTTATGAAGATATTGCACTATTGTGGAGAGATGTACTGCTTGGGAATCTTTACCTACGATAGAAATAAGCTGAAACATTTTTTTGGCCAAATTTCACATTCACAAATGTAAATGTACAACAATTTTTTTTCTTGCAGTTCAATTTCTTTTTGTAAGGTATTTTAAGACAATTAAATACTCTACTAACAAAAATCTGTTACACTTATAATTCTATGTATGTCCCTCAAGGTCCTTGTGTAATGTGATATTGTACCACCTAGCCCAATTGTCCATTGTATATTATTCATATATACTTGTGTTCCCATGTATACCTCCTGTATTGATTTGTTGTTAAACCTCACTAGGGTATGTGGGACGGTAACGTCCCACCTGGCCAACATTCAGTGAAATTGCAGAGCTCCAAATTCAAAAACAGAAATACTCATTATAAAAATTCATGAAGCATACAAGTGTTATACATGGGTTTAAAGATAAACTTCTTGTAATCCAACCATGGTGTCAGATTTTAAAAAGGCTTTATGTGAAAGCATACCATGCGATTATCTGAGAATAGCGCCCAGCAGTCAAATCATTACAAACAGCAACCAGCCAAGTAGAAGAGTTACACAAGTCAGAAATAGAGATTAAATTAATCACTTACCTTTGATGATCTTCATATGGTTGCATTCAGAAGATATTAATTTAACATGTTATTAACATGTTATTACTCAATAAATGTTTGTTATGTTCGATAAAGTCTCTCTTTATATCCAAAAACATCCGTTTTGTTAGTGCGTTTTCTTCAGTAATCCACAGGCTCAAACGCAGTCACATCAGGCAGACGAAAAATCCAAATTGTATCTGTAAGGTTAGTAGAAACATGTCAAATGATCTTTAAAATCAATCCTAAGGTTGTTTTTAGCCTAAATAATCGATAATATTTCAACCGGACAATAACATCCTCAATTATAAAAGGTAAACAAGAAAGGCGCGCTCTCGGGATTGCGCATGAAAAAGCTTTGTGACACTGTAGGGTCCAGTCATTCAGAGTGCTCTTACTCCCTCATTTTTCAGAATACAAGCCTGAAACAATTTCTAAAGACTGTTGACATCTAGTGGAAGGCATAGGAAGTGCAATTTGAGCCCTAAGTGGATGGATACTGTAATGGCATTGAATAGAAAACTTTTTTTTATCCTACTTCCTGGATGGACTTTTCTCAGGTTTTCGCCTGCCAAATCATTTTGAACAGTTTTGAAAACTTTAGAGTGTTTTCTATCAATTATATCAAGTATATCAATTATCTATCAATTATTTCTACCAATTATATGCATATCCTAGCTTCTTCTGTAAACTTGTCCCCCTACTCCTGGAAGATGGCGGCGAGGCTCCGACCTCCTTGAAAACCACTCTAGAAGAGAAGAGCAGATGAGGAAGTTTCTCTCAGACCCCCAAATTCACACCATTCCCGTCGAGAGAAGCACTCTCAAAGGTCAGTCTGATTCAAGTAACGTTAGCTAGCTAACTAGATGGCAATAAATATCTTATTTGTAGGCTAGCTAGCTAACCTGCCTATCAAATAAAATGCTGACGGTTTTACCAAAAGACTACAGCAGGGTTCACCCAACTGGCCAAGGGGTGGTTTTATTTATGAGCATTCCTTTGATATAAAGTTTTTGACAAACATGTAACTTGTTGAAGCAATAGCATGTTAAACTACTTAAGACATTGGTTTGAATTAGAGGTCCACCGATTAATTGGCATGGCCGGTTTTCATAACAATCAGTAATCTGCATTTTTGGGCTCCGATTATGGCAGATTACATTGCATTCCAGGAGGAAACTGCGTGGCAGGCTGACCACCTGTTACGCGAGTGCAGCAAGAAGCCAAGGTAAGTTGCTAACTAGCATTAAACTTATAAAAAAACATAAATCTTCATATAATCCCTAGTTAACTACACATGGTTGATGATATTACTAGGTTAACTAGCTTGTCCTGTGTTGCATATACTCAATGCGGTGCCTGTTAATTTATCATCAAATCACAGCCTACTTCACCAAACTGGGGATGATTTAACAAAAGTGCATTCATGAAAAAAGCTCAATCATTGCACGAATGTACCTAACCATAAACATCAATGCCGTTCTTAAAATCAATACAGAGAAGTACATTGGTCCTCCGATCCTTCTTACTACTCCTCGTCAGAGGAGGACGAAGACAACCGTTACACCAGCAGCTCTTAGTAATGCTTGATTCACAATCTGTTTATGACTTCAAGCCTATCAACTCCTAAGATTAGGCTGGCAAAACTAAAGTGAATTTGAAAAAATCCAATAGTCAAAGGTGAAATACAAATGGAGAGAAATAGTCGATGCGTCATAATGCCTATAATAACTACAACCTAAAACTTCTTAACTGGGAATATTGAAGAACTGGGAATATTGAACCACCAGCTTTCATATGATCTCATGTTCTGAGCAAGGAACTTAAACGTTAGCTTTTTACATGGCACATATTGCACTTTTACTTTCTTCTCCAACACTGTGTTTCATTATTTATTTGAGACTAAAAATATGTATGTACTATATTATGTTCAAATAAGTGTTCATTGTTCATTCAGTATTTTAATTATGCCTTCCCTCGTCACTTGCATCAGCATTATTGGACTCACCTGGACTCACTTGTCTGCTGTTTATTTCCTCCCCTATATTTGTCAGTTCCCTAGCTCTGTTCCCTGCTGCTTCATTGTAATTGTCTTTTGTCTTAGTTTCTGTTTTTGATATTGTTCCTGTCTCGAGCTATGTCCGTTAATTATTAAATGTTTACTCCCCATACCTGCTTCGTCCATCCAGCGTCATTCCCCGTGACATCATTTGTACCTAGAGATAGATGTAGTAGTAGTAGCTGCCCTCCAGTACACCTACACCACCCAATGTCACAGGAAGGCCATAAAGGTCATCAAGGACAACAATCACCCGAGCCACTGCCTGTTCACCCCGCTATCACCCAGAAAGGCGAGGTCAGTACAGGTGCATCAAAGCAGGGACCGAGAGACTGAAAAACAGCTTCTATCTCAAGGCCATCAGACTGTTAAACAGCCACCACTAACATTGAGTGGCTGCTGCCAACACACTGACTCAACTCCAGCCACTTTAATAATGGGAATTGATGGAAATTGATGTAAAATATATCACTAGCCACTTTAAACAGTGCTACTTAATATAATATTTACATACCCTACATTACTCATCTCATAGGTAAATGTATATACTGTACTCTATATCATCTACTGCATCTTTATGTAATACATGTATCACTAGCCACTTTAAACTATGTGTTGGGGAATAATCAGAATTAGTTGGGTAAAATAGATAAGATGTTTTATTTTCATTATATGCTTGTGAGTTACTTCTCATCAGAATGTCTATTTTTGTATAATACTGTTGGCCGGTTGCAGTTCTCTGTCATGGAGTAAGTTACTTGGGCCGCAGAGAGGGGAGGGGTCAAGCTTGTCTTCATATGTAAACATATCTTTTAAATCAATTATCTCTTGGCTCCACAATGTCTGTGGCCCAGTCACTGTGTCTCTGTGATCTTGTCAAGGAGGGGTGTATTTGATATATGCCTGTTGATATGAGGATTTGTTTTATGGTCCTGAGAGCGAGATGAGAACATAGTTTAGGAGACAAAGCTGAACGATAATTTATAGCCAATGCTGTCTGGCTATGTGTGTCTTTGCTATAAGGATCTCAGTTGCAATGTGTAAGGACTCTCAGAGAATTCATTTATAGACAAATCAAATCAAATCAAATTTATTTATATAGCCCTTCGTACATCAGCTGATATCTCAAAGTGCTGTACAGAAACATAGCCTAAAACCCCAAACAGCAAGCAATGCAGGTGTAGAAGCACAGTGGCTAGGAAAAACTCCCTAGAAAGGCCAATACCTAGGAAGAAACCTAGAGAGGAACCAGGCTATGTGGGGTGGCCAGTCCTCTTCTGGCTGTGCCGGGTGGAGATTATAACAGAACATGGCCAAGATGTTCAAATGTTCATAAATGACCAGCATGGTCGAATAATAATAAGGCAGAACAGTTGAAACTGGAGCAGCAGCACAGTCAGGTGGAAGTTGAAACTGGAGCAGCAGCATGGCCAGGTGGACTGGGGACAGCAAGGAGTCATCATGTCAGGTAGTCCTGAGGCATGGTCCTAGGGCTCAGGTCAGTTGAAACTGGAACAGCAGCATGGCCAGGTGGACTGGGGACAGCAAGGAGTCATCATGTCATGTAGTCCTGGGGCATGGTCCTAGGGCTCAGGTCCTCCGAGAGAGAGAAAGAAAGAGAGAAGGAGAGAATTAGAGAACGCACACTTAGATTCACACAGGACACCGAATAGGACAGGAGAAGCACTCCAGATATAACAAACTGACCCCAGCCCCCCGACACATAAACTACTGCAGCATAAATACTGGAGGCTGAGACAGGAGGGGTCAGGAGACACTGTGGACCCATCCGAGGACACCCCCGGACAGGGCCAAACAGGAAGGATATAACCCCACCCACTTTGCCAAAGCACAGCCCCCACACCACTAGAGGGATATCTTCAACCACCAACTTACCATCCTGAGACAAGGCTGAAAAAAAAAAATTACAAAAAAAAAAGATCTCCGCCACGGCACAACCCAAGGGGGGGGGCGCCAACCCAGACAGGATGACCACAACAGTGAATCAACCCACTCAGGTGATGCACCCCCTCCAGGGACGGCATGAGAGAGCCCCAGCAAGCCAGTGACTCAGCCCCTGTAATAGGGTTAGAGGCAGAGAATCCCGGTGGAAAGAGGGGAACAGGCCAGGCAGAGACAGCAAGGGCGGTTCGTTGCTCCAGAGCCTTTCCGTTCACCTTCCCACTCCTGGGCCAGACTACACTCAATCATATGACCCACTGAAGAGATGAGTCTCCAGTAAAGACTTAAAGGTTGAGACCGAGTTTGCGTCTCTGACATGGGTAGGCAGACCGTTCCATAAAAATGGAGCTCTATAGGAGAAAGCCCTGCCTCCAGCTGTTTGCTTAGAAATTCTAGGGACAATTAGGAGGCCTGCGTCTTGTGACCGTAGCGTACGTGTAGGTATGTACGGCAGGACCAAATCAGAGAGATAGGTAGGAGCAAGCCCATGTAATGCTTTGTAGGTTAGCAGTAAGACCTTGAAATCAGCCCTTGCTTTGACAGGAAGCCAGTGTAGAGAGGCTAGCACTGGAGTAATATGATCAAATGTTTTGGTTCTAGTCAGGATTCTAGCAGCCGTATTTAGCACTAACTGAAGTTTATTTAGTGCTTTATCCGGGTAGCCGGAAAATAGAGCATTGCAGTAGTCTAACCTAGAAGTGACAAAAGCATGGATAAATTTTTCTGCATCATTTTTGGACAGAAAGTTTCTGATTTTTGCAATGTTACGTAGATGGAAAAAAGCTGTCCTCGAAATGGTCTTGATATGTTCTTCAAAAGAGAGATCAGGGTCCAGAGTAACGCCGAGGTCCTTCACAGTTTTATTTGAGACGACTGTACAACCATTAAGATTAATTGTCAGATTCAACAGAAGATCTCTTTGTTTCTTGGGACCTAGAACAAGCATCTCTGTTTTGTCCGAGTTTAATAGTAGAAAGTTTGCAGCCATCCACTTCCTTATGTCTGAAACACATGCTTCTAGCGAGGGCAATTTTGGGGCTTCACCATGTTTCATTGAAATGTACAGCTGTATGTCATCCGCATAGCAGTGAAAGTTTACATTATGTTTTCGAATAACATCCCCAAGAGGTAAAATATATAGTGAAAACAATAGTGGTCCTAAAACGGAACCTTGAGGAACACCGAAATTTACAGTTGATTTGTCAGAGGACAAACCATTCACAGAGACAAACTGATATCTTTCCGACAGATAAGATCTAAACCAGGCCAGAACTTGTCCGTGTAGACCAATTTGGGTTTCCAATCTCTCCAAAAGAATGTGGTGATCGATGGTATCAAAAGCAGCACTAAGGTCTAGGAGCACGAGGACAGATGCAGAGCCTCGGTCCGATGCCATTAAAATGTCATTTACCACCTTCACAAGTGCCGTCTCAGTGCTATGATGGGGTCTAAAACCAGACTGAAGCATTTCGTATACATTGTTTGTCTTCAGGAAGGCAGTGAGTTGCTGCGCAACAGCCTTCTCTAAAATTTTGGAGAGGAATGGAAGTTTCGATATAGGCCGATAGTTTTTTATATTTTCTGGGTCAAGGTTTGGCTTTTTCAAGAGAGGCTTTATTACTGCCACTTTTAGTGAGTTTGGTACACATCCAGTGGATAGAGAGCCGTTTATTATGTTCAACATAGGAGGGCCAAGCACAGGAAGCAGCTCTTTCAGTAGTTTAGTTGGAATAGGGTCCAGTATGCAGCTTGAATGTTTAGAGGCCATGATTATTTTCATCATTGTGTCAAGAGATATAGTACTAAAACACTTGAGCGTCTCTCTTGATCCTAGGTCCTGGCAGAGTTGTGCAGACTCAGGACAACTGAGGTTTGGAGGAATACGCAGGTTTAAAGAGGAGTCCGTAATTTGCTTTCTAATAATCATAATCTTTTCCTCAAAGAAGTTCATGAATTTTTTACTGCTAAAGTGAAAGTCATCCTCTCTTGGGGAATGCTGCTTTTTAGTTAGCTTTGCGACAGTATTAAAAAGGAATTTCGGATTGTTCTTATTTTCCTCAATTAAGTTAGAAAAATAGGATGATCGAGCAGCAGTAAGGGCTCTACGGTACTGCACGGTACCGTCCTTCCAAGCTAGTCGGAAGACTTCCAGTTTGGTGTGGCGCCATTTCCGTTCCAATTTTCTGGAAGCTTGCTTCAGAGCTCGGGTATTTTCTGTGTACCAGGGAGCTAGTTTCTTATGAGACATTTTTTTAGTTTTTAGGGGTGCAACTGCATCTAGGGTATTGCGCAAGGTTAAATTGAGATCCTCAGTTAGGTGGTTAACTGATTTTTGTCCTCTGGCGTCCTTGGGTAGGCAGAGGGAGTCTGGAAGGGCATCAAGGAATCTTTGTGTTGTCTGTGAATTTATAGCACGACTTTTGATGTTCCTTGGTTGGGGTCTAAGCAGATTATTTGTTGCAATTGCAAACGTAATAAAATGGTGGTCCGATAGTCCAGGATTATGAGGAAAAACATTAAGATCCACCACATTTATTCCATGGGACAAAACTAGGTCCAGCGTATGACTGTGACAGTGAGTGGGTCCAGAGACATGTTGGACAAAACCCACTGAGTCGATGATGGCTCCGAAAGCCTTTTGGAGTGGGTCTGTGGACTTTTCCATGTGAATATTAAAGTCACCAAAGATTAGAATATTATCTGCTATGACTACAAGGTCCGATAGGAATTCAGGGAACTCAGTGAGAAACGCTGTATATGGCCCAGGAGGCCTGTAAACAGTAGCTATAAAAAGTGATTGAGTAGGCTGCATAGATTTCATGACTAGAAGCTCAAAAGACGAAAATGTCATTTTTTTTTTGTAAATTGAAATTTGCTATCGTAAATGTTAGCAACACCTCCGCCTTTGCGGGATGCACGGGGGATATGGTCACTAGTGTAGCCAGGAGGTGAGGCCTCATTTAAAACAGTAAATTCATCAGGCTTAAGCCATGTTTCAGTCAGGCCAATCACATCAAGATTATGATCAGTGATTAGTTCATTGACTATAATTGCCTTTGAAGTAAGGGATCTAACATTAAGTAGCCCTATTTTGAGATGTGAGGTATCATGATCTCTTTCAGTAATGACAGGAATGGAGGTGGTCTTTATCCTAGTGAGATTGCTAAGGCGAACACCGCCATGTTTAGTTTTGCCCAACCTAGGTCGAGGCACAGACACGGTCTCAATGGTGATAGCTGAGCTGACTACACTGACTGTGCTAATGGCAGACTCCACTATGCTGGCAGGCTGGCTAACAGCCTGCTGCCTGGCCTGCACCCTATTTCATTGTGGAGCTAGAGGAGTTAGAGCCCTGTCTATGTTGGTAGATAAGATGAGAGCACCCCTCCAGCTAGGATGGAGTCCGTCACTCCTCAGCAGGTCAGGCTTGGTCCTGTTTGTGGGTGAGTCCCAGAAAGAGGGCCAATTATCTACAAATTCTAACTTTTGGGATGGGCAGAAAACAGTTTTCAACCAGCGATTGAGTTGTGAGACTCTGCTGTAGAGCTCGTCACTCCCCCTAACTGGGAGGGGGCCAGAGACAATTACTTGATGCCGACACATCTTTCTAGCTGATATGCACGCAGAAGCTATGTTGCGCTTGGTGATTTCTGACTGTTTCATCCTAACATCGTTGGTGCCGACGTGGATAACAATATCTCTATACTCTCTACACTCGCCAGTTTTAGCTTTAGCCAGCACCATCTTCAGATTAGCCTTAACGTCGGTAGCCCTGCCCCCGGGTAAACAGTGTATGATCGCTGGATGATTCGCTTTAAGTCTAATACTGCGGGTAATGGAGTCGCCAATGACTAGAGTTTTCAATTTGTCAGAGCTAATGGTGGGAAGCTTCGGCGTCTCAGACCCCGTAACGGGAGGAGTAGAGACCAGAGAAGAATCGGCCTCTGACTCCGACCCGCTGCTTAATGGGGAAAACCGGTTGAAAGTTTCTGTCGGCTGAATGAGCGACACCGGTTGAGCGTTCCAACAGCATTTCCTTCCAGAAACCGTGAGAAAGTTGTCCGGCTGCGGGGACTGTGCCAGGGGATTTACACTACTATCTGTACTTACTGGTGCCACAGACGCTGTTTCATCCTTTCCTACACTGAAATTACCCTTGCCTAACGATTGCGTCTGAAGCTGGGCTTGCAGCACAGCTATCCTCGCCGTAAGGCGAGTACAGCGGCTGCAATTAGAAGGCATCATGTTAATGTTACTACTTAGCTTCGGCTGTTGGAGGTCCTGACGAATCGTGTCCAGATAAAGCGTCCGGAGTGAAAAAGTTGAGGAAAAAATAAATAAATATATGAACGGTAATTAAAAAGTGAAAACCGTAAAGTTGTCAGGTAGCAAAACAGGTTGGCATATATATATATATATATATATATATATATATATTTTTTAAAAACATTTAAACAAGTACAAGTCTCTTGTCAACAGACAACAATTTCCAAGTAAATTGATGTTTGCAAAAGTGTAAATATTTGTATGTTGTGCATGGGATTTTGTTTGATCTGAGAGTCACAGGGTTGTGATGGAGCTCATATAATTAAAGACTTTATGATAACTCTGACTTGTGTGTGGTTTGCTCTCATGATTTGGTAAATACAGGAAATTTCCTCTTGGATGCATTATCTTTGTGCCTCTAACTTTCTCACTCATAATTATTCACGATTCATTCATTATTTGTGCTGGAGTACAGAGTCAAAAAAAAAAACTATTTGTCACTGTTCAAGTACTTTTGGACCTCACTGTGTGCAGGGCTCTAAATAATATATTTTCATTGGTAGTACTGATGCTCCCAACTTAAAGTTAGGTGCACCACTTGAAATGTAGGAGCGCCAGAAAATAATAATTATTGATATAATTATTGAGATATTGAAATAAATTATTGAGATACAGCCTATTTGAATTTGAGCTACTTTTGAAGCACATGTTGTGCCCTATAAACTACACTGAACAAAAATATAAATGCAATATGCAACAATTTCTAAGATTTTACTAAGTTACAGTTCATATACGGATCCTAATCTATTGATTTCACATAACGGGGAATACAGATATGCTTCTGTTGGTCACAGATACCTTAAAACCTGTTAAGGCTAGGGCAGAATACTGCCCCCGTTGGTGAAATGCGTGCCCATAGTAAACAGAAAATAAATCTGTAAAAAATTGCTAATATATGCATATAATAAATGTTATTGAATAGAAAACACTCTAAAGCTTCTAAAACCGTTTAAATTATGTCTGTAAGTAAAGCAGAACTCTCAGGGCACTCATTCTCCCAAACTCTCTCTTGTCATCCAAAAAGTTGGCCCAACTTTGACGTCATCGCCCCCACCCTTCCCAAGCACCTACGGTCCTGGGAACACTTCCTATGCCTTCAGCGCGGTGTCCGCTTTCAATGGGGCTTCTCATTGTGTGATTCGCGAGTTCACGAGATTAATGACGGGCCGAATCCTTTCGGTCGCGCGGGAATACAGGTTACTCTCACGCGCAATCTGCGCCTGTGCTGTCTTTCTTTCAAGATTGATTAAACGATGCGTGTGTTTCTCTTTGTCCTGAGAATTGCGGTGAAGCTATATAGCATGCTAACGCTGTGTTCTGAACCAAGTTTGACAAGTTTAGTCGACATATAATATGTAATTTCGACGTTTTGGTGCGAACTAACTTTACTTTTTGGCTGCATTTCAACCTCCTCCACCATTTCTGTGGAGGAGCCAAAATGCTAATTCCTGAGCGCCGACTCACATTATAGCCTAGTGAACGAAATCTGTAAAGTTAAAAATAAATGTAACACAGCTGTTTTATTAAGAAGAAGTGTATCTTTCTAAGTATATGTAGAACATGTATATTTAGTCAACGTTTATGATGTGTATTTCTGTTATCTGGCAGAGTTACCATAATTTCTCCAGGCATTGTTGTAGCATTTTTTAGCCATGACCTTCTATGTAAACTGTGATTTATGGATATAATTATCATATTATTGAAAAAAACATAAATGTACTGTATAACATGTCCTATTCCTGTCATCTGATGAAGACTTTCAAAAGGTTAGTGAATTATTTTACTTTTAATCCTGCTTTTGTGATTGCATCTATTGTTCTACAAAATGGCTATGTAAATTAGCCTATCTTTGGTGGTGGTTTGACATAAATATGTGCTATGTTTTCGCCGTAAAACATTTTAGAAATCTGACTTGGTGGCTAGATGAACAAGGTGTTTATCTTTCATTTGAGCTATTGGACTTGTTAATGTGTGGAGGTTAAATATTTCTAAGAATATTTTTTGCGTTCTGTGTGCTACTGTGTCAGTTGAGCAGTGGGGGGAGGTGCCCTAGCGGGACGTGTGGTGCCAAGTAGATTTATTAAAAATACAGAAAACCAGTTGGTATCTAGTGTGACCACTATTTGCCTCATGTAGCGCAACACATCTTCTTCACATAGAGTTGATCAGGCTGTTGATTGTGGAATGTTGTCTCACTCCTCTTCAATGGCTGTGCAAAGTTGCTGGATATTGGCGGGAACTGGAACATGCTGTCGTGTACGTCGATCCAAAACAACCCCAAACATGCTCAATCGGTGACATGTCTGGTGAGAATGCAGGCCATGTAAGAACTGGGACATTTTCAGCTTCCAAGAATTGTGTACAGATACTTGCAACATGGGGCCATGCATTATCATGTTGAAACATGAGGAGATGGCAATGGTTGAATGGCACGACACTGGGCCACAGGATCTCATCACGGTAGAAAATAGAAAATATAAAGCATATATCTTGTCACTTCGACTGCCATTTTGGTCCGAGACACCTCCCGACATCCATCCAGTTATTGCACTACGTGATTGGTTGAGGAAACATCAGGTCAAAATCTGAGAGATTCCTGGAAACCCAAACTCAATTAATTTCAAATGCAATTGTGTTTGTTTTCAGTAGCTTATGCATGCCCATACTAGAGGTCGACCGATTATGATTTTTCAACGTCGATACCGAAACCGATTATTGGAGGACCAAAAAGTCGATACCGATTAATCGGCCGATTTAAAAAAAAAAAAAATATATATATATATATATATATATATATAAAAAAATATATATATATATATTTGTAATAATGACAATTACAACAATACTGAATGAACACTTATTTTAACTTAATATAATACATCGATAAAAATCAATTTAGCCTCAAATAAATAATGAAACAATTTGGTTTAAATAATGCAAAAACAAAAGTGTTGGAGAAGAGAGTAAAAGTGCTATATGTGCCATGTAAAAAAGCTAACGTTTAAGTTCCTTGCTCAGAACATGGGAACATATGAAAGCTGGTGGTTCCTTTTAACATGAGTCTTCAATATTCCCTGGTAAGAAGTTTTAGGTTGTAGTTATATAGGACTATTTCTCTCTATACCATTTATATTTCATATACCTTTGACTATTGGATGTTCTTATAGACACTTTAGAATTGCCAGTGTAACAGTAAAGCTTCTGTCCCTCTCCTCGCCCCTACCTGGGCTCGAACCAGGAGCACATCGACAACAGCCACCCTCGAAGCAACGTTACCCATGCAGAGCAAGGGGAACAACTACTCCAAGTCTCAGAGCGAGTGACATTTGAAACGCTATTAGCGCACACCCCGCTAACTAGCTAGCCATTTCACATCGGTTACACCAGCCTAATCTCGGGAGTTGATAGGCTTGAAGTCATAAACAGCTCAATGCTTGAAGCATAGCGAAGAGCTGCAAAAGTGCTGTTTGAATGAATGCTTACGAGCCTGCTGCTGCCTACCATCGTTCAGTCAGACTGCTCTATCAAATATAAAATCATAGAGTTGATTATAACATAATAACACACAGCAATATGATTTATTTTAGCTAAATATGCAGGTTTAAAAATATATACTTCTGTGTATTGATTAAACCTGTTTGGGCTAGGGGGCAGCATTTTCACTTTTGGATCAAAAGCGTGACCAGAGTAAACTTCCTCCTACTCTGTCCCAGATGGGAATATATGCATATTATTATTACTGGTGGATAGAAAACACTCTGAAGTTTCTAAAACTGTTTGAATTATGTCTGTGAGTATAACAGAACTCATAAGTCAGACAAAAACCTGAGAAGAAATCCAAACAGGAAGTGAGAACTCGATTTTCCAAACAGTGCCATTTGAAGTTCAGCTTAGGTATGGATGTGCATGCACTTCCCAGGGCTTCCACAAGATGTCACCGTCTTTAGATTCTGGTTGTATGATTCTACTATAAAGGATGGGCTCATAGGAGCTCTCCTACTGAGTGGTCTGGCAGAAAGCCTCGTTCGCGAGAGAGTGTCCTCCGGTTCCAATGCTTTTCTTCAGACAATGAAATTCTCCGGTTGGAACCTTATTGCTGATTAATGTTTAAAACATCCTAAATATGGATTGCATACATCATTTGACTTGTTTCTACGACCTGTAACGGAACTTTTTGAGTTTTTGTCTGGAGGAATTGCTTGTGCTTTTGGAGGATGGAATGCTGGGCTGTTAACTACACAACAAGTGACTAAATGATGGGCTTTATGGAACAAATCAGTCATTTATTGTCGAACTGGGATTCCTGGAACTGCCTTCTGATGAAGATATTCAAAGGTAAGTGAATATAGTGCTTTTTTGTAGCTTCTGATGACGCCAAAATGGTCGCTATTTCTTTGGCTAATTTGGGTTCTGAGCGCCGTTCTCAGATTACGGATATAGAATAAAGGTTTTTTAAATTCTGACACGATTGGTAGATTAACAAGATGTTTCTTTCATTTGCTGTATTGGACTTGTTAATGTGCGAAAGCTAAATTATCTAAAGAATATTTTTTTGAATTTCCCGCGCCACCTTTTCAGCTGAATGGGAGGGGGTGTTCCTTTTAGGAGACTCCTAGCCATAACAAGTTGAAAGGCATTGATGTTTATGGTTAGGTACACGTTGGAGCTACGACAGTCCTTTTTCGCGAATGCGCACAGCATGGATTATATGCAACGCAGGACACGCTAGATAAACTAGTAATATCATCAACCATGTGTTGTTAACTAGTGATTTATGATTTATTTATTTTTATAAGATAAGTTGCTAGCTAGCATTCAACTTTCCTTGGCTTCTTACTGCATTCGTGTAACAGGCAGGCTCCTCATGGAGTGCAATGAGAGGCAGGGGGTTAGAGCGTTGGACTAGTTAACCGTAAAGTTGCAAGATTGAATCCTCTAGGTAAAAATCTGTCATTCTGTCCCTGAACAAGGCAGTTAACCCCTGTTCCTAGGCCATCATTGAAAGTAAGAATGTGTTCTTCACAGACTTGCCTAAAGGTGTATTAAAAAAAAAAAAAAAAAAAAACGGCCAAATCGTTGTCCAAAAATACAGATTTACGATTGTAATGAAAACAACTTGAAATCGAACCCTAATTAATCGGCCATTCCGATTAATCGGTCGACCTCTATCCCATACTATAACCCCAATGCCATTATGGGGCATTCTGTTCACAATGTTGACATCAGCAAATCGCTCACCCTCACAATGCCATACACACAGTCTGCCATCAGTCTGGTACAAAACGTGATTCAAGAGCACACTTCTCCAGCGTACCAGTGGTCATCAAAGGTGAGCATTTGCCATTGAAGTCTTTGTTGTGTCATTGTTGTGTGACAACGGCACATTTTATTGGCCTTGTGTCCTCAGCACAAGGTGCACCTGTGTAATGATTGTGCTGTTTAATCACCTTGATATGATATGTCACACCTGTCAAGTGGGTGGATTATCTTGGCAAATGAGAAATGCTCACTAACATGTATGTAAACCAATTTGTGCACAAAATGTAAGAAATATGGAAAGTTTCTGGGATCTTTTATTTCAACTCATGAGACATGGGACCAACACTTTACATGTTGCGTTTATATTTATGTTCAGTGTAATATGTAACGTTGTGGAGACATTAGTTTATTATACATTCTCTTTAAAAATGTCAGGTTTGTGATGAAGACATGCAAGGGATCTGTCATTCATTCATTGTTATGATCATTGATCTCCTGAAGAAGCCATCCCTTTTGATTATGCTGGTAATGTTTCCAGGTTGTTAGAAAGTTAACCAATTAGGTAACATGACTGAACAAAGTAGACAACTGGGTAACGATGCGTGAGTAGTATTAGAATGGCCCACAACAAGGTTTATGTTATGAATGTAAAATGTGGTCCCGGCGTTCCGCTATAGGAAGATACAAATTTTGCGCCGGTAATATGGGTCAGATCCTATGACCTGGTTGGGCTAGAAGCAGGCCGTTTTCACTGTAGGAATGGTGCAACCATGATGCTTTTCTTTCTAGGGCTCTCTGAAACAACAGCCTTATTACAACAATTATTATCTGGGAGATTTTATTTCTAGTCGCATGGTGCTCCTAGAATAAAACTTTGCATATGCGACCAAATTGATCACACTTTAAAGCCCAGACTGTATGTATTTCTAAGGTGGTAACCTTCTATTCTCCTCTTCCTCCACAACCCTAGGGGCGTCAGAACATCTCCCCAGAGAAGATCCCCTGGGCGACCCTGAAGACCCTAATGGCTCAATCCATCTACGGCGGCCACATCGACAATGAGTTTGACCAGCGGCTGCTCAACACCTTCCTGGACCGCATCTTCAACACGGGCAGCTTCGACTCAGAGTTCAAGGTGGACGGCCACAAGGACATCAAGATGCCCGATGGCATCCGGTCAGTGGCCGGGGTTGGGAGGTAGTGGTGTTAATTTAGTTTAGTTTTATTTCATTACATTTGGCAACTGAAAGCTGCATTTTTTGATACAGTACATGCAAAAAAAACATGAAACATGTTTTCCAATATATTGTGACCAATCCTTCTCAGCAAAACTTATGTAAATGTCAAAGAAATTCATTAGGAAACCTTTATATTTTTTAGAAGTGCAACTTCTGAAATGCACACATTTAGGAAACACATTTAGGAATCTGCTTCAGAAGGGGATTTTCTAACTTCCTCCATACTGTCTCATTGACACTCTGCTGTTCTGTGTCTTTTCTTCCAGACGTGAGGAGTTCATGAACTCCGGACTGCTGCCGGACACCCAGACCCCGTCCTGGCTGGGCCTGCCTAGCAACGCTGAGAAGGTCCTGCTCACCACTCAGGGTATGCTATTGGCTTCTGCTGGTTGTCCCCGTCTGCAGTTGAACTCAAGGAGCGTGTCCGGGTTTGTCTGTGGGATCCTTTGTCAGCAGCGAGGAGAGCTACAGGAGCTCATCTCCCAGTTTCTCCATTTCTCTAATAGCTCTACATATGTTCTAACACATCTTATTTTAATTTTAAATCCTATAGAAGACTACCATTGATGCAGAACATATTCTCACATTGCTCCCGTTAACTTGGACGCAATGGCATTGGTGGCTCATTTTTGCTCCCTAGGTCTCTTTCCATTTCCTCCTATCAGTTCCAGTGTTATAACACAAGCCCCGTGTGGTGGTAGCTGTATCCATGTGAATGGGGGTGTTCTCACCCTCCAGCAGCTACATTTCAAATTCGTGTCTTGCTTAGCTTCCGGTTCCAACTCCCAGCCATTGATGCATCCATCCCTCCATCCATCCCTCTTTTCCCATTTGAATACATTGACTTCTCTCACAGAGCCTTGGAAACCTTTTTCATGTACGACTTCATGCCTCCATCACTTCATCACTTTGAGTTTCTATGATTTTCTCAGAGCCCACAGGAACCCTCTTCACTTTTTATATTGGTCTCCTGTTTACTCTTGACTTTGTGTCCTTGTTTTCGTCATGTCTTCTTGACTTATTGTAACCGCTAATTTTGAAGCACAACCACCCCTTATTAACATGTGTATGAGAATGCAAGGCTTTGTCTTTTTTACAATGCAAGGCATTGGTCAAGTCCACCGTTAATTTCTACTCCCCTCACTCCTACTCCTCTTCCTTCCACGGGCTTGTCTCCTCCCTAACCCCCCTCCCTTCTCCTTTCCGGTTCCCCTTGTTGGGCTGCTCAGGCACTGACATGATGGGTAAGATGCTGAAAATGCAGATGCTGGAGGATGAGGATGACCTGACCTACGAGAAGGAGACGAAGCGCAACCGCAAGGTGTCCACCTCAACCGAGGCCCAGCCCGCCTGGATGCGCACGCTGCGCACCACTGCCACCAATTGGCTGACACTCATCCCACAGGTGGTCAACCACCTCAAGCGTATGGTGGAGAATATCAAGGTAACGTCCCAGTAATGTCTCATCTGGTTTGAGCAGCATCTGTGGGATCTGATGGGTTGAGGTTGGATGAGTGTTCTTGTGGTATTTTGCCACTTCTATTTCTTTATATTACTTATATTTCACACGTACGTATGTACATACCGTAACACTTCAGGTAAACGCAGTCTCAAATAGCCGCCTGTCCCTCTAACTAGCCAGGCAACAGCACACATTTCAGCAAATAAATGCCTTTTTCAAATAAACGCTGGGTCTAAATTAATTGATTACCGTGAATAGTTTTAGGTTTGTTAGATTTTTTTTACATTGAAAAAATTTGAGTAATTTCTGAATGATTTAATCACAACTTTTTATTTTTACGAAATAGAGGCATACTAAAGGAAAAAGAAACGCGACATGGTATGTAGATAACACATTAGCGCAGGAAATGAAGAAATTGTCACTAGGGGGATTTCTAGGTATTATATTTCTATGTTGTGTGGGTATGGTTTCCAATTGGAGGCAGCTGATATTCATTACCTCTAATTGGGGATCATACTTAATGTGTCCTTTTTCCACCTGCGATGTGGGATATTCGTTTGTTTGAGTGCCGATGTGTGCTACGTTTATTTATTTGATTTATTTCACCTTTATTTAACCAGGTAGGCTAGTTGAGAACAAGTTCTCATTTACAACTGCGACCTGGCCAAGATAAAGCATAGCAATGTGAACAGACAACACAGAGTTACACATGGAGTAAACAATAAACAAGTCAATAACACAGTAGAAAAAAATAGTCTATATACATTGTGTGCAAAAGCATGTATTTCATGATCGTTATATCTTTGTTGTTTTTGGAAGTTTCACTATCAATAAAATGTGGAACTCTACTCACGCTGCACCTTGGTCCAATTTTTCATACGATGGTCGTGACAAAAATGTATTAAAGTGCTGGAAATTGAACGATTAACTATGCAAATGAGCAAAAGCTGTCTGTATTAAGGAAATGGACACCAGTCTCAAATAGAAGCCTGTCTCTAATAAGCACCTGTTGTGTACAGTAATTTAAGCAAATAAAGGCCTGGGCTATTCATTTAAGTTTTAGGGTATACTTGCGCACACGGACTCAAACTGCCTTCTCTTAAGGATCTTTGCATTAAATGATGAGTCTATCCTGAACCTGATTTCATGTGAATGAAACTCTTATACGGATCTGACTTCTGATAATGCAATTCACAAACACTCAGGGTGTGGGTTTCTTTTCAAGCACTGTACAGGTGAAAAGAATGCCACACACAAGATCCCCTGTTCTGCTTCTTTGAGCGCGAGGTGAAGATGGGCACCCACATGCTTCAGGAGTTGCGCCAAGATCTGACTGATGTGGTGCAGGTGTGCGAGGGCAAGAAGCAAACCAACGACCTGCGGACCCTCATCAACCCTCATCAAACTCTTCCACTTCTTCCACTACTATGAAATGCTTTTATAGGTGAAGCAAGAGCACATTTTCTTCTGGAAATGTACCTTTTCCAGTTATACCCCAATGTGGTTGTACAGTCACAATGTGTGAAATTTTAATATGGTAACATATAGACTATGTCGAGAAGGATTCCCAATGCTAACATGTAGCATGTCTCCTCTGGGTATCCTGCCTCATAGTTGGTGCCACTACACCGTGCCTGCCTCCATGACTCTCGCTGAAGTCGGCCACCGACAGCACGTCAAGCAGCTGCAGGCCATCTCCCAGGGAGCTACCAGCGAGGGCGCTAGGAGCTCAAGGTACATTCATCTGACTACTATATTAAAGGGATAGATTCCTGTCAAAGGAAGATCTTCGTGGATTTGGTGTTACCTTAAAATGTTAAAATGACTCCATTAATGATTTCTCACAGTTGATAGACACCCTGTTTGCCTAATTCGTCAGGTTAGCATATTTCTAATGTACGCATCTCATTTGGATTTTATTCATGTCACGACTTCTGCCGAAGTTGGTCCCTCTCCTTGTTCGGGCGGCGTTCGGTGGTCAATGTCACCGGCCTTCTAGTCACCACCGATCCATGTTTCATTTTCATTTTGTTTTGTCTTATTCATACACACCTGGTTTCCATTCTATTAATTAATGTTCCTTACTTAACCCTCTGACTTCCCTCTCTGTTTTGTGCGTTTTTGTTTGTCATGTGGGTTCGTTCTTTTGTGATCTGGAAGATTGTGTTTTTCCTTGTTGGAACATTACCGGTACTTGTAAATTTGGATTATTACTCATATCTGATCCTGCGCCTGACTCCGCATTTTTCCATTCACCAACAACTTCACAATTCATTCAACTCTGAATGACTTGAACTACTCTAAAGAAGTCAATGAACAGTTGTTCAGTTTTACAATTAAGAACAAAGCCACTCTAGAAGTTATCCCTTTAATACCACATGGTGGATTTGCCATGGCTTGATACCATAGTTGACCAGGAACTTGAGACATTGGACTAGGTATTGGACTCCACCCACTCTGAATTCATGTCTCTTCATGTGTGCCTGGACAGCCTGTGTGTCCCTGAGGCCTACATCACGGCCATCCGTCAGTATGTGGCCCAGGCAGGAGGAGCTGTGTTTGGAGGTCAACGTCACCACCACACAGGAGGCCGCATTCGGCGTCTGCAGCTTGGGCATCAAAGGTCCACTCATCAGTCTCTCTATATACAGTACGAGTCAGGGCACTAGTTATTCTCACCAGAGAGGAAGAATTACCACAACCCCAGCGGAACACTAAAGCTACTTTTTGACATAGTTGTGCTTTGGTGCAGATTTTCCTTGGTGTCTTGGACCCATATTAAGGCTAGTCCTGGATCAAAAAAACATTTCATAATGGAAACTCCATTGAAAGGGTGTTATTTGGTTGGCTGTGATGATACACTTAGCCTCACTGAGGAGTGCTTTGACAATGAGAACACCACCTTAATACTCAAATAACTTCTGAGTAAATGTCTACTGACTGGAAGAAAAAATAAGTGTTTAAACCAACCCCTATTGTTTATCTAATGTTTATGATCAACCTAAGTGATCTTAACATACCCCTCTTTCTTCCTGACAGGTCTGAAGCTGCAGGGAGCCACGGCAACAACAAGCTCTCTCTCTCCAACTACATCTCCACTGAGCTGCCACTGACTCAGCTGCGCTGGGTGACGCAGTTGAGCGCTGAGAAGAGGCACATGGTACGGCTCATAACAACATAAATACTGCACTGTACACGAATGTACAAATGTTAAGCGATTGAGCTCAATGCTTTCATTGGATTCAATTCAATACAAAAACTTTATTTATCCCCTCCGGGCTATTGCCAGATTACAAATATCAACTTTCTCCACATATAATACCAACCTCACATTCCCTTAGAATGTATCCAATAAATAGATGGCTCATAGGAAGTCAGTCAAATACATACAATTAAGTTGGGAGCTATTCCTAGTCTATATTGTCCAAATACCATACAAATTGTACTGTCTTAATGACATAACACACTTGTATATCTCTCAATCCCACAGGTCACTCTGCCTGTGTATTTGAACTTCACCCGATCTCATCTTCACCGTAGACTTTGACATCGCCACCAAGGAAGACCCTCACAACTTTTACGAGTGTGGCGTGGCAGTGTTCTGCACAGAGTAGTGTCACCAGAAGCCTAGAGAATTCCTATTAATAAATCATTCCTATTAATAATTTATTTGTAGTATAGTACTCTTATGAAACAGCTTGTATGGGTAATGTCGATATGAAACACTTTATTCAAGTAACTGTAGTTGGAATAAATCTGCATTTATAACATCCATTGTAATTGGGAAGTGGTCAAGGAAGTCTGAGTAATGTGGTCAGTTGTCTTGTGTATGGAAAAAAAAGGAGGCCCATGGAAAATGGGTCAGCTGGTTTGTGTATGGAAAAGGGAAGTTGGAACAAGTTAGGAGAAGGATTCTGTATATTTTTATGATGGTGTAAAGATGTTGGTTAATGACAGTGTTAATGATTTAAAATGTGGTTGCTTGTTATTAAATTACTATTGGGCATAGACTGCTGCATACATTTCAAAATGTATTTTTAAAATGAGACTGTTCCATGACTTTAGTCTTAATGTGTGACCTTTTCAAAATGCATGACTCATAATTGGGCACAGAAGAGCCTGTGCACAATTACCATATTACTAGTCTCCTTTTAAAAGTTAGGCAACCATATTGCTGCTTACTTATACAGATAGAATGGCTAACCAAACTATGGCTAAACCTGAGCCCTTTACTTTGTAACTGTGATATTTGATTCATTTTTCCTCTGCTCTTGGGCTGAATTCCAAATGAACCCTAGCCCCTTGATGTAATGTGGAATGTTCACCCTGGTGTAATTAATACAATTTTCCAATCCTTTCATATATACAGATGATCCTCTACATTCATGGGGGGGAGCTGGGGTGTCTAAGTAAGTGTTGTGGTAACGTTATGCACCGCGAGCTAGCCAGCAAACTAACTCTAATCTGTTTTGTTAGAGGGCTAATAGGTGGTAGGGTCATTTCCGTGTTCACTTTATTATTCTATCAAATAATATGTTGGTAGCATAGCAATGGTTATCAACTGTACTGCAGAGATGGAACGTAGGTCACAGAAAATAGATGTGGTGGCACCAGAGAAGTATTTGGGGGTACGAGATTTAACTTCAGAAGAGTTACAGGGTGTGTTGGGTGGTATAGTGTCCCGTCCTTGCAGGTTGTTGACCAGGGGTAGGATTAGATAGGGTTAAAGTAGTAGAATAAGGTGGTGGGTTTTAATGAGTGTAGGGTTAGTTGGTAGGGTATGTCAAAATATATTTCATTTTTTATTTTCCCGTTTCCCCTTTTCACATGTTGTATCACAAAGTGTAATGGATGTATACTATATTTCAATTAGGGCGATAATACAACATATTGGATGCCAACAGCCGTTAAACTCCACCGAAGAAGGTGTATTTTACCAAGGTGGGAAATATGTGGGCTGCCAGTGTTAGAACGTATCACGTTTTTGAGGTGGTTTCGTCTTCTCCTGTCCTACATTCGAATCGGTCTACTTGCGCGAGTCGACACTACTTTTACCTATGAACGGGCATGCGCACGTTCCATGTGTAAAATCCGGACTCGAGGAAGGATGAATGTAATTCAAAGATGGCGGCGGAGGGAGGAGGGAAGGAGAATAACGAAATTAAAACTCAATTCACTACACGGGAAGGCGTCTATAAACTCCTCACTCATTCCGAATATAGCCGCCCCAATAGGGTGCCTTTCAATTCCCAGGGTTCGAACCCTGTCAAAGTTTCATTTGTCAACGTCAATGACCAGTCTGGCAACGGCGACCGAATATGTTTCAATGTGGGCCGGGAGCTGTACTTCTACATCTACAAAGGCGTTAGAAAGGTAGCTAAACATTATGCTAACAGTTTTATTTATAATTTTTATGTCTTAATTGATGACAACAGGTCAGTGTTGTCCAGTTTGCCTGGTGTATGACAAATGCACAGTAACGTTACTGTGTCCTAGCTAGCACCACCAGTCTAAGTAAGTGTTGTGGTAACGTTAAGCACCGCGAGCTAGCCAGCAAACTAACTCTAATCTGACAGTCAGTTAACCGGTAACAGCTATCTACGGACCATGCTGGACATTTGACAAGAATCCCAATATTGGCAATTAATGTGACCTCCACTGTACTTATATTTAATTGCTTGGGTCATGACGTAGCTACAGTACACGGATGCTCTGCTTCTGTTGTGACCTAGGCGAGCTAGCTAGGCTACGCAAAGTATTGAGGTGTAAAGTTACCTACACGAAATAACTCCTTTCACAACAATGATGGAGTCAACAAGGTATTGTTGAGAATTAATTTTCACAATAACTTTCAAATTCACATGTATATAAGGATGTTCTATGACTGACCACATACCACTCATCAGTCAATTCTTGTTCTGAGAAATGAAAGCTATTCCATGTGAGAAATTGCCAAGAAACTGAAGATCTCGTACAATGCTGTGTACTACTCCCTTAACAGGACAGCACAAACCGGCACTAACCAGAATGGAAACTGAGCAAGAGGACAAGTACGTTTGAGTGTCTAGTTTGAAAAACATACACTTCACAAGTCATCAACTGGCAGCTTCAATAAGTAATACCCGCAAAACACCAATCTCAAAGTCAACAGTGAAGAGGTGACTCTGGGATGCTGGCCTTCTAGGCAGAGTTCCCCTCCAGTCTCTGTGTTATTTTGCCCATCTTAATATTTTATTTTTATTGGCCAGTCTGAGATATGGCTTACTCTTTGCAACTATGCCTAGAATGCCAGCATCCCGGAGTCACCTCTACTATTTAATGAAGCTACCAGTTGAGGACTTTTTAAGGTGTCTGTTTCTCAAACTAAACACTGAAATGTACATGTCCTCTTGCTCAGTTGTGCAACGTGGCCTCCCACTTTCTATTCTGGTTAGAACCAGTTTGCGCTGTTCTGTAAAGGGAGCGTTGAACACAGCGTTGTATGAGATCTTCAGTTTCTTGGCAATTTCTCGCATGGAATAGCCTTCATATCTCAGAACAAGAATAGACTGACGAGTTTCAGAAGAAGGTTCTTTGTTTCTGGCCATTTTGAGCCTGTAATCGAATCCACAAATGCTGATGCTCCAGATACTGAACTAGTCTAAAGAAGGCCAGTTTTATTGCTTCTTTAATCAGAACACAGTTCTCAGCTGTGCTAACATAATTACAAAAGGTTTTCTAATGATCAATTAGCCCTTTAAAATTATAAACTTGGATTAGCTAACACAACTTGCCATTGGAACACAGGAGTGATGGTTGCTGATAAATGGGCCTCTGCACGCCTTTGTAGATATTCTATTAAAAAGAAAATCAGCTGTTTCCAGCTACAATAGTAATTTACAACATTAACAATGTCTACAATGTATTTCTGTTCAATTTGATGTTATTTTAATGGACAAAAAAAAGAAGCTTTTATTTCAAAAACAAAGACATTTCTAAGTGACCCCAAACTTTTGAACGGTAGTGTATGTTATGGTTCACACTTAGTTTTCCTTATCTCCACCGTGGAATGCCCATTGTTGATCCTCTCGGCTGACTTGGTCTTCTTGATCCATCCACCTATCTTCTTCTTTGTTAGTCAGTCCTGACGCCTTCATCCCGTAGTTGTTAATGGTAATTTAATGGTAATTTAATATGACTGAAGATGCAGAATTTTATGCCAGGCCCCTTCTAATAGGGTATAACAGACTCGTTAGAACTTTGACCACACAACCTCTAGATGGACTACATGCCTCGATCATGATGGACTCTACCTCTACATGCCTCTAGATGGACTCTACCTCTATCAAGTGAAAACTAATGTTTCCTCAAAACAAAGGTTGTAAAAGTATGCTAGCCATTTATCGAATAAATCATACCTAGTTTGATGTTTCTGTGACAAACAGTGAATTAGTTATTGATTTCTACAGCTTTAAATTGCATTTTAAAGATATGTATTTTCATCAAATCAAAACTGGATTTTTAAAATTCAAAACAAAGGTTTTAAAAGTATGCTAGACATTTATAGAATAAACCATATCTATTTTTATGTTTCTGTGACGATCAATTCATTTGTTAGTAATTTTATCATTTTAAAATGCTTTTGGCTTGAATGTCCGAATTAGAGGTCAGCCGATTAATCGGAATGGCCGATGTTATGAAAACTTGAAATCGCCCCTAATTAAAATCGGCAATTTTGGACACCAATCATGGCCGATTACACCGCACTCCACGAGGAGACTGCGTGGCAGGCTGACTACCTGTTATGCGAGTGCAGCAAGGAGCCAAGGTAAGGTGCTAGCTAGCATTAAATTTATCTTATAAAAAACAATCGATCTTAACATAATCACTAGTTAAGTACACATGGTTAATGATATTACTAGTTTATCTAGCTTGTCCTGCGTTGCATATAATCGATGCGGTGCCTGTTAATTTATCATTGAATCATAGCCTACTTTGCCAAACGGGTGATGATTTAACAAGCGCATTCGCAAAAAAAGCACCGTCGTTGCACCAATGTGTATCTAACCATAAACATCAACGCCTTTCTTAAAATCAATACACAAGTATATATTTTTAAACCTGCATATTTTGTTAATATTGCCTGCTAACATGAATTTCTTTTAACTAGGGAAATTGTGTCACTTCTCTTGCGTTCTGTGCAACAGACTCAGGGTATATGCAGCAGTTTGGGCTGCCTGGCTCGTTGCGAACTGTGTGAAGACTATTTCTTCCTAACAAAGACAAGCCATCTTCGCCAAACGGGATGATTTAACAGAAGCACGTTTGCGAAAAAATCACAATCGTTGCACGAATGTACCTTACCATAAACATCAATGCTTTTCTTAAAATCAATACACAGAAGTATATATTTTTAAACCTGCATATTTAGTTAAAAGAGAACCAGCTTAGCAGGCAATATTCAACTAGGGAAATTGTCACTTCTCTTGCGTTCATTGCATTCAGAGTCAGGGTATATGCAACAGTTTGGGCCGCCTGGCTTGTTGCGAACAAATTTTCCAGAATTTGACATAATTATGACATTACATTGAAGGTTGTGCAATGTAACAGGAATATTTAGACTTATGGGTGCCACCCGTTAAATAAAATACGAAACGGTTCCATATTTCGCAGCTTTTGTGGAGCGATGGGTAACAATGCTTCGAGGGTGGCTGTTGTCGATGTGTTCCTGGGTCGAGCCCAGGTAGGGGCGAGGAGAGGGACGGAAGCTATACTGTTATACTGGCAGTACTAAAGTGCCTATAAGAATGAAATGAAAGTCACATTTGTATAATTGTCCACTGTGGCAGGGAAAGTAGCATTTGAAGTAGTAGCATTTGTGAAATTGGTGAAGGGATAGTCAAAGGTATATGAAATACAAATGGTATAGAGAGAAATAGTCCTATAATAACTACAACCTAAAAACTTCTTACATGGGAATATTGAAGACTCATGTTAAAAGGAACCACCAGCTTTCATATGTTCTCATGTTCTGAGCAAGGAACTTAAACGTTAGCTTTCTTACATGGCACATATTGCACTTTTACTTTCTTCTCCAACACTTTGTTTTTGTATTATTTAAACCAAATTGAACATGTCATTTATTTTGAGGCAACATTTATTTTATTGATGTATTATATTAAGGTAAAACAATTGTTCATTGTTCATTCAGTATTGTTGTAATTGTCATTATTACAAATAAGTAAATAAGAAAATTGGCAGATTAATAGGTATCAGCTTTTTTGGTCCTCCAATAATCAGTATCGGCATTGAAAAATCATAATCGGTCGACCTCTAGTCCAAATGTGTGAATATAAAACCAACTTTACCTCTGAATTTCCAGTGCATGGTTTTGCATTGTTACCTCAATTTCTCCATGAAATTAAGCGTTGATTAAGAGTTTTTTTAAATGATCCCCAACTCATTCGAGTCGCTATAATTTAAAAACGTTAATCCATAAACCCTTACGTGTACCTACAGCGGGGCAAAAAAGTATTTAGTCAGCCACCAATTGTGCAAGTTCTCCCACTTAAAAAGATGAGAGGCCTGTAATTTTCATCATAGGTACACTTCAACTATGACAGACAAAATTAGGAGAAAAAAATCCATAAAATCACATTGTGGGATTTAAAAGTAATTTATTTGCAAATTGTGGTGGAAAATTAAGTATTTGGTCAATAACAAAAGTGTATCCCAATACTTTGTTATATACCCTTTGTTGGCAATGACAGAGGTCAAATGTTTTCTGTAAGTCTTCACAAGGTTTTCACACACTTGCTGGTATTTTGGCCCATTCCTCCATGCAGATCTCCTCTAGAGCAGTGATGTTTTGGGGCTGTTGCTGGGCAACACGGACTTTCAACTCCCTCCAAAGATTTTCTATGGGGTAGAGATCTGGAGACTGGCTAGGCCACTCCAGGACCTTGAAATGCTTCTTACGAAGCCACTCCTTCATTTCCCGGGTAGTGTGTTTGGGATCATTGTCATGCTGAAAGACCCAGCCACGTTTCATCTTCAATGCCCTTGCTGATGGAAGGAGGTTTTCACTCAAAATCTCACGATACATGGCCCCATTCATTCTTTCCTTTACACGGATCAGTCGTCCTGGTCCCTTTGCAGAAAAACAGCCCCAAAGCATGATGTTTCCACCCCCATGCTTCACAGTAGGTATGGTGTTCTTTGGATGCAACTCAGTATTCTTTGTCCTCCAAACACGACGAGTTGAGTTTTTACCAAAAAGTTATATTTTGGTTTCATCTGACCATATGACATTCTCCCAATCTTCTTCTGGATCATCCAAATGCTCTCTAGCAAACTTCAGACTGGCCTGGACATGTACTGGCTTAAGCAGGGGGACACGTCTGGCACTGCAGGATTTGAGTCCCTGGTGGCGTAGTGTGTTACTGATGGTAGGCTTTGTTACTTTGGTCCCAGCTCTCTGCAGGCCATTCACTAGGTCCCCCCGTGTGGTTCTGGGATTTTTGCTCACTGTTCTTGTGATAATTTTGACCCCACAGGGTGAGATCTTGCGTGGAGCCCCAGATCGAGGGAGATTATCAGTGGTCTTGTATGTCTTCCATTTCCTAATAATTGCTCCCACAGTTGATTTCTTCAAACCAAGCTGCTTACTGGTGCAGCCTGGTGCAGTCTACAATTTTGTTTCTGGTGTCCTTTGACAGCTCTTTGGTCTTGGCCATAGTGGAGTTTGGATTGTGACTGTTTGAGGTTGTGGACAGGTGTCTTTCATACTGATAATAAGTTCAAACAGGTGCCATTAATACAGGTAATGAGTGGAGGACAGAGGAGCTTCTTAAAGAAGTTACAGGTCTGTAAGAGCCAGAAATCTTGCTTGTTTGCAGGTGACCAAAACTTATTTCCACCAAATAAATTCATAAAAAATCCTACAATGTGATTTTCTGGATTTTTTTCTCATTTTTTCTTTCATAGTTGAAGTGATGAAAATTACAGGCCTCTCATATTTTTAAGTGGGAGAACTTGCACAATTGGTGGCTGACTAAATACTTTTTTGCCCCACTGTATGTTTTCCTTCTGTTGCGTGCCTTTATTTGTTTGCTGAAATCCATACTTTTTTAATAAAACGTTAATCAAATACAACCACCAATTTTTACATTTAAGCATTTCAGTAACGAGTCGGCGGGTCATAAAAACCTTTGATTCATGGAGTTAAGCTACTTGGCAAGGTTTTGCATTGACTTTGTGTCAGTGTGGTTACACTGATGGTCAAGTAGGAAGTTCTTTCAGAGAGAGGCATCTTAGTGTCACTCTGTAGTTGTGGACATGACAGGTTGATAATGCAGGGCTACAGGTGCTTGATCCTTATTTCCTCAGTGTGGCATAGCAAAAAAAATCTGTAGTCATTTCTTTCATGTGTGTAAACAGATCTTTTTTTTATTTATTTTTTATTTCACCTTTATTTAACCAGGTAGGCTAGTTGAGAACAAGTTCTCATTTGCAACTGCGACCTGGCCAAGATAAAGCATAGCAGTGTGAGCATACAACAAAGAGTTACACATGGAGTAAACAATTAACAAGTCAATAACACAGTAGAAAACAAAGGGGGGGTCTATATACAATGTGTGCAAAAGGCATGAGGAGGTAGGCAAATAATTACAATTTTGCAGATTAACACTGGAGTGATAAAAGATCAGATGGTCATGTACAGGTAGAGATATTGGTGTGCAGAAGAGCAGAAAAGTAAATAAATAAAAACAGTATGGGGATGAGGTAGGTGAAAAGGGTGGGCTATTTACCAATAGACTATGTACAGCTGCAGCGATCGGTTAGCTGCTCAGATAGCTGATGTTTGAAGTTGGTGAGGGAGATAAAAGTCTCCAACTTCAGCGATTTTTGCAGATCTAAACATCTACATTATTCACTCAGACCCTTAAGGTGCATAACTACCAAAGGTTGTACTTTTCTGACATTAACACACTAAGATATACTATATGCCTATGGTTGGAATAGGCCTATGCCACAACAGCTGAGCAGACTGGAAACATGAGAAATGGCCTTCTAACCACTTCAAATCTTTCCACTCTGTCGATGGAGTGAACCATTAACTAGTGTGACTGTTGTAGTGCTTGTTAGTCAACACAAACCTAAGAGGCTAGAGTTGCATTCCCTGGTCTGATTGTCTCAATATGACAAAAAAAATTGGCGTTTGGATGCGTCAAAGTCATCTGATTGTAAGTCTTGTTACTGTAACCCTATTTTGAGTTCACTTTTCCTGCAGGGCTTCTGGATAGAACTCTTGTTCATAACACTCAACAGCAGCAATCCCCCTGTGACACTGTTTATTGTCACGTAGGCCTAATATCAGTCTTTGATGCCCTCTGATTTTAAGACTCGATTATACTGTAATGCTCATTAAAACCTATCAACTTCAAAGACCGTTTGAAAAAAGCTTTTGTTTGCTGTTATGTTCGAAGAATTTGGTGGCTTTATGAGCGCACTACTCATGTCTTTCATTGCTTTTGCATGCCGCCGTTGGTCAAGAGCCGAAAACATGCAACATTGAAAAGGTTACTGCTCCAATCTTAAAACTTCTTATGAATGAAATCCCGTTAACGGGATCGATTTGACAACAGCCAGTTGCAGGGCGCCAAATTCAAACAAATCTCACAATTAAAATTCACAATTTTAAAGATAAACTTGTTGTTAATCCCACCATAGTGTCCGATTTTCAAAAAGGCTTTACGACGAAAGCATACCATGCGATTATGTTAGCTCAGCACCTAGTCACAGAAAAACACAGCCATTTTTCCAGCCAAAGAGAGGAGTCACAAAAAGCAGAAAAAGAGAAAATGAATCGCTAACCTTTGATCTTCATCAGATGACACTCATAGGACTTCATATTACACAATACATGTACGTTTTGTTAGATAAAGTCCATATTTATATCCCAAAATTTCAGTTTACATTGCGTGTTATGTTCAGTAATGCTTCCAAATGATTTTGCAGAGAGCCACATCAATTATTTATTTATTTTTACCCCTTTTTCTCCCCAATTTCATGGTATCCAATTGTTTAGTAGCTACTATCTTGTCTCATCGCTACAATTCCCGTACGGGCTCGGGAGAGACGAAGGTTGAAAGTCATGCGTCCGATACACAGCCCATCCAAGCCACACTGCTTCTTAACACAGCGCGATCCAACCCGGAAGCCAGCCGCACCAATGTGTCGGAGGAAACACCGTGCACCTGGCAACCTTGGTTAGCGTTCACTGTGCCCGGCCCGCCACAGGATTCGTTGGTGCGCGATGAGACAAGGATTTCCCTACCGGCCAAACCCTCCCTAACCCGGACGACGCTAGGCCAATTGTGCGTCGCCCCACAGACGTCGCGGCCGGCTACGACAGAGCCTGGGCGCGAACCCAGTCTCTGGTGGCACAGCTGGCGCTGCAGTACAGCGCCCTTAACCACTGTGCCACCCGGGAGGCCTAGAGCCACATCAATTTATAGAAATACTCATAGAGTTGCATTCCCTGGTCTGATTGTCTCAATATGACAAAAAAAATTGGCGTTTGGATGCGTCAAAGTCATCTGATTGTAAGTCTTGTTACTGTAACCCTATTTTGAGTTCACTTTTCCTGCAGGGCTTCTGGATAGAACTCTTGTTCATAACACTCAACAGCAGCAATCCCCCTGTGACACTGTTTATTGTCACGTAGGCCTAATATCAGTCTTTGATGCCCTCTGATTTTAAGACTCGATTATACTGTAATGCTCATTAAAACCTATCAACTTCAAAGACCGTTTGAAAAAAGCTTTTGTTTGCTGTTATGTTCGAAGAATTTGGTGGCTTTATGAGCGCACTACTCATGTCTTTCATTGCTTTTGCATGCCGCCGTTGGTCAAGAGCCGAAAACATGCAACATTGAAAAGGTTACTGCTCCAATCTTAAAACTTCTTATGAATGAAATCCCGTTAACGGGATCGATTTGACAACAGCCAGTTGCAGGGCGCCAAATTCAAACAAATCTCACAATTAAAATTCACAATTTTAAAGATAAACTTGTTGTTAATCCCACCATAGTGTCCGATTTTCAAAAAGGCTTTACGACGAAAGCATACCATGCGATTATGTTAGCTCAGCACCTAGTCACAGAAAAACACAGCCATTTTTCCAGCCAAAGAGAGGAGTCACAAAAAGCAGAAAAAGAGAAAATGAATCGCTAACCTTTGATCTTCATCAGATGACACTCATAGGACTTCATATTACACAATACATGTACGTTTTGTTAGATAAAGTCCATATTTATATCCCAAAATTTCAGTTTACATTGCGTGTTATGTTCAGTAATGCTTCCAAATGATTTTGCAGAGAGCCACATCAATTATTTATTTATTTTTACCCCTTTTTCTCCCCAATTTCATGGTATCCAATTGTTTAGTAGCTACTATCTTGTCTCATCGCTACAATTCCCGTACGGGCTCGGGAGAGACGAAGGTTGAAAGTCATGCGTCCGATACACAGCCCATCCAAGCCACACTGCTTCTTAACACAGCGCGATCCAACCCGGAAGCCAGCCGCACCAATGTGTCGGAGGAAACACCGTGCACCTGGCAACCTTGGTTAGCGTTCACTGTGCCCGGCCCGCCACAGGATTCGTTGGTGCGCGATGAGACAAGGATTTCCCTACCGGCCAAACCCTCCCTAACCCGGACGACGCTAGGCCAATTGTGCGTCGCCCCACAGACGTCGCGGCCGGCTACGACAGAGCCTGGGCGCGAACCCAGTCTCTGGTGGCACAGCTGGCGCTGCAGTACAGCGCCCTTAACCACTGTGCCACCCGGGAGGCCTAGAGCCACATCAATTTATAGAAATACTCATCATAAATGTTGATGAAAATACAACTGTTATACATGGATTTAAAGATATACTTCTCATTAAATCAACCGCTGTGTTAGATTTCAAAAAAGCTTTACAGAAAAAGCACACCATGCAATAATCTGAGTACAGCTCTGAGACCAAAACAAGCCATACAGATACCCACCATGTTGTGGAGTCAACAGAAGTCAGAAATAGCATTATAAATATTCACTACCTTTTTGATGATCTTCATCAGAATACACTCCCAGGAATCCCAGTTCCACAATAAATGTTTGTTTTGTTCGATAAAGTCCATTTATGTCCAAATACCTCCTTTTTGTTTGCGCGTTTAGTTCACAAATCCAAATTCATGAGGCGCAGGCACACTTAGTCCAGACAGTCAAAAAAGTTATTACAGTTCGTAGAAACATGTCAAACGATGTATAGAATCAATCTTTAGGATGTTTTTAACATAAATCTTCAATAATGTTTCGAAATGCAATGGAACACAGGTCGCTCTCACGGGCGCACGCCTGACTGAGCTCATAGCATTCTGCTAGACACCTGATTGAAACAATTCTTATTCTCACAGTAGAAGCCTGAAACAAGGTTCTAAAGACTGACATCTAGTGGAAGCCTTAGGAAGTTCAATCGGACCAAATTTCCACTGTATATTGGATAGGCAAAGACTTAACCTACAAACCTCAGATTTCCCACTTCCTGGTTGGATTTTTGCCTGCCATATGAGTTATGTTATACCCAGACATCATTCAAACAGTTTTAGAAACTCCAGAGTGTTTTCTGTCCAAATCTACTAATAATATGCATATCTTAGCTTCTGGGCCTGAGTAGCAGGCAGTTTACTCTGGGCACCTTATTCATCCAAGCTACTCAATACTGCCCCTCATCCATAAGAAGTTAACTCACTTTTCTTGTGTGCTTATCTTTCAGGCTGCTGACCTGAGCAAACCTATTGACAAGAGGATATGCTAACTTCTTAGGGATCGGCACAACGGGACAGTTGTAAATCATACAGTTTACAGTGCCTTGATTTTCGCCGATTTTAGAGAAACAACAAATGTCGGTACATATAAGTGTCTTATATCGGCTGAAAGCTTAAATTCTTGTTAATTTAACTGCACTGTCCAATTTACAGTAGCTATTACTGTGAAAAAATGCCATGCTATTGTTTGAGAGCTCCTAACAAAACACTTTTCACCGCGATAGGTTTGATAAATTCACCTCTGAAGGTGAAATGTGTACTTACATTCTGAAATCTTGCTCTGGTGTATTATCCAAAGGGTCCCAGACATAACATGAAGTGTCATTTTGTTAGATAAAATCAATTTTCATATCCTAAATAGGTCCATATAGCATGCACGATCGATTTTGTATTTCCACTCATTCAATTTGCAAAGAAAGGAATCTGTGAAAATCTAACTCTAAATGTTGTTTCAACTAGTCAAATCACATTCGTAAGTATTCCTCAGAGATCCTAGAACGTAACCAGAATTCATTATATCATTAGTGGTGTAGTATAGCCTAACAACACCATATTTGGTCAGAGTGCGACGCCTTCATGGCACACTGAGTGGTCTTCACTTGAACGACTCTAACTTTGTCAAATAAGCACCAATCAGGGTGGACTTTATGGGCTTTATGGGAGTATCCGGGAACCCTGTATCTGCCGTAAAATGTTTCTGCTAACATTGTGCGACAGGATATTCAGAGTTATGAAAACGGATTGTTTTGCAAATGTTAAACTTATAATATGTCTACTAATACTGGAAAAGTTCAATCAAAGTCCAAGTATAAAGTTTTGATGATATTCTGCCATCTTGTGGACACTATCGGAATTACAACCAGAGTGACGTCTAGCACTGGGACCTTTCTCTTGCATTTCAGAGATGGTGGTAGAAAAAAGCTGGTTGTTTTTTTCTTTGTAGAAAAAAGCTGGTTGTTTTTTTTCTTTGTAGAAAAAAGCTGGTTGTTTTTTTCTTTGTATTTTCGTCTACCAGATCTATTGTGTTCTCCTACATTCAATTCACATTTCCACAAACTTCAAAGTGTTTCCTTTCAAATGGTACCAAGAATATGCATATCCTTGCTCCAGGGCCTGAGCTACAGGCATTTAGATTTAGTATGTAATTTTAGGCGAAAACTTAGGGATAGCCCCCTTTTTTTTCAATTAACTCACTTATCTTGTATGCTTATCTTTCAGGCTGCTGATCTGAGCAAACCTATCGACAAGAGGATATACAAAGGAACACAGCCCACATGTCACGACTTCAACCACCTCACGGCCACGGCGGAGAGCGTCTCCCTGTTGGTGGGCTTCTCGGCTGGCCAAGTGCAGCTCATCGACCCAATCAAGAAGGAGACCAGCAAGCTCTTCAATGAGGAAGTAAGTCGGGACGGAAAGTAAAAAAGAAAGAAAAAAAAGTCGAGGTGGAAATTACATTGGAACTAGCCTCAAATGTTATGTTTTTGACATATAACGCAATGAATGCCATTGTTGCTTACAATTGAAATGTAACATTTGTGCCTTCTCTCCCTCCTCACTTTCTATCCCAAACCGCTTTCCCCAGAGACTAATAGACAAATCCAGAGTAACTTGTGTAAAATGGGTGCCAGGCTCGGAGAGTCTGTTCCTAGTCACTCATTCCAGTGGAAACATGTACTTGTACAACATGGAGCACACGTGTGGCACCACGGCACCTCACTACCTGTTGCTCAAACAGGGTGAGAACTACTCAGTGCACACTTGTAAGAGCAAGTCCACGCGCAACCCCTTGCTCAAATGGACGGTGGGCGAGGGAGCCCTTAACGAGTTTTCTTTCTCACCTGACGGAAAGTTCCTGGCGTGCGTGAGCCAGGACGGCTTCCTTCGGGTCTTCAACTTTGATGCGGTGGAGCTGCACGGGACCATGAAAAGCTACTTTGGGGGTCTGCTGTGTGTGTGCTGGAGTCCAGACGGAAAGTACATTGTCACGGGGGGCGAGGATGATCTGGTGACTGTGTGGTCATTTGTGGACTGCCGGGTTATTGCACGCGGTCACGGACACAAGTCGTGGGTGAGTGTGGTGGCGTTTGACCATTACACAACCAGTGTGGAGGATGCGGACCCTATGGAGTTCAGCGGCAGTGACGAGGACTTCCAGGACCAGATCCACTTCGGTCGCGACCGGGCCAACAGCTCGCAGTCCCGACTCTCTAAGCGCAACTCCACGGACAGTCGGCCGGTACAGGTCACATACAGGTTTGGTTCAGTGGGCCAGGACACTCAACTCTGCTTGTGGGACCTCACAGAAGATATCCTTTTCCCCCACCTCCCACTTTCCCGGACAAGAACGCACACCAATGTGATGAATGCTACCAGCCCCCCGGCGGGAGGGGACGTGGCTGTGGGAGGCGGGGTAGGTGGTGGCATAGAGACTATTAACCCTAGCACTAACGGCACCAACACCCCTGGTAACCCCCCCCCTACTCCCCTGCCACGCTCCAACAGCTTACCGCACTCTGCAGCTATGACCGCCAACAGCAAGAGTAGCGTCATGGACAACACTATCGCCGCAGGCGTAAGCAAGTTTGCCACACTCTCCATTCACGATCGCAAAGAGCGGCACCACGAGAAGGACCACAAATGGAACCACAGTATGGGCCACATTAGCAGCAAGAGTAGTGACAAGCTCAACATGCTCACCAAAACCAAAACAGACCCTGCAAAGACACTGGGTACGCTGCTCTGTCCCCGCATGGAAGACATACCCTTACTAGAGCCCCTCATCTGTAAAAAAATAGCACATGAGAGACTGACTGTCTTAATATTTCTTGAAGACTGTATAGTGACAGCTTGTCAGGAGGGATTTATTTGCACATGGGCAAGGCCTGGCAAAGTGGTAAGTTCTTTGAATAGAAATTAAGTTCTGCTAAATTCCTGTGCATTTCTTTGTAGTCTAAAATGCAAGGATCCATTTAGAAAAGTTAGTATTATTGTGGACATTTTAGACAGCGTTGTGACAACATTACCTACTGTAGATGAGTATGGGAATCTCTTGCACTTGCAGTATGTTACATCTCAAACTCTCTATGTACACTTCCCTACATATTTATTTGGACAGTGAATCTAAAATGTTTAATTTGGCTCTATACTCAGCATTTTTTATTTGAGATCAAATGTTTTATATGAAGCTACAGTACAGAATGTCACCTTTTTATTTGAGGGTGTTTTCATGCATATCTATTTTACCATTTAGAAATTAAAGCATTTATGTATCTAGTCACCCAACTTTTAAGGTGTCAAGTATTTGGACATATTCACTTAGTGTATTAAACTTTGTCAAAAGTATAGTAGTTGGTCACATATTTCTAGCACTCAATGACTCCATCAAGCTTGTGACTCTACAAACCTGTTGGATGCATTTGTAGTTTGTTTTGGATTTTGCTTGCCTAATAGAAATGAATGGTAAATAATGTGTAGTCATTTTGTCAGTTTTATTTTAAATAAGAATACTTCTACATTAATGTGGATAATCATGAATATATTGTGAATAATGATGAGTGAGAAAGTTGGAGGCATAAATGTCATTCCCCCCCCCCCCCAAAAAATGCTAACCTCTCCTGTTATTGGTAATGGTGACAGGTGAGCATGTTTTTGGGGCATGATCTTTGCATCTAACTTAATCACTCATCATTATTCATGATTCATATTCATTTCTAAATGGTAAAAACAAATATGAAAATACCCTCAAATAAAATGTGACATGCTGTACTGTAGCCTCATATAAAACATTTGATCTCAAATCCAAAATGCTGGAGTATAGAGCCAAATGAAACATTCTAGCTTCACTTTCCAAATAAATCAGTAGGGGAGTGGTTTGTGTTCATCTGCCACCCCATGCAAAGCCAATACATTTTCTAAGAAATCAATAATGGTAAGAATCTCGTATGTCAAGTACAATCAAGTCACCTGGTGGATAAGTAAGTGCCCTTAGGTAGCCCTCCTTATCAGTGGAAAGAAGACATTGATCCCAATTGAGTGTATTTGTATGCATCGGCTCCATATTAAAACAAACATATTGGAGCATTACCATCACACAGGGCACCGCAGCATAAATAAGCAAGTCATCTTTACGCTCACCCACAACACTCTCAGATTCTTTATGAAAGGACCTGTTTATTTACCAAACAGCGTTATATATGAATGCATTACATTCACTGCGTCATCCACTAGCTAGTTTTGGACAGTGGCTCTGTCCTTTTCTGGAATTTTTTAAAATATTTTTTTATAATTTGTCTTCTCTCGCTCATATACGTTAGGCTGTTTTTCTGGACTTCGAGCTTGGCTTAGTTGATGAAACCATTCATATTATGCTTGTGTTTTAAAAGGATAGTTCACCCAACAACTTTTATCATTCCTGTTTCTTACCTTGCAAGTTGTCCATGGGCCTGGAGTGACTGCCACAAGCTGTCACAGGCTAAAGTTGAATTACACAAAAACAGAGGTGTTCCATAGTGCCCACTATCTGTTGTCTAAAAATTGCACACCAAAATCATGTCCTTCATCTACATTAGCCTTTATGATTTGGAATATGTGCATTATCAAAGGGTACTACAGTTGCTAAAGTCAAACTATGTTCTTGACCTACCTACACACTATCACATATTTTGGTGTGGCTTGTCTTCCGTTCAGAAGGTGGTCTCGGTCATCGTAGGTGTGGTTTTTGCAGTCAGTCCAGGCTCAGACTGCATTCAAGGTAAGAAAAAGATGAGCCAAAATGAAATTAGTGTAAACTATCCCTTTAAGTCCAAGAATGTGGGTATCTAAGGATTTGCTTTCATCAAGTATTTTTAATTTACTGAACAAAAATTTAAGCGCAACATGTAAAGTGTTGGTTTCATGAGCTGAAGTAAAAGATCAACGTAAAATGTTCCTTGTGCACAAAAGGCTTATTTCTCTGTTGTGCACACATTTGTTTACATCCCTGTTGGTGAGCATTTCTCTTTGCCAAGATAATCCATCCACCTGACAGGTGTGGAATATCAAGAAGCTGATTAAACTGCATGATCTTTACACAGGTGCACCATGTGCTGGGGACAATAAAAGGCCACTTTAAATGTGCAGTTTTGTCACACAATGCCACAGATATCTCAAGTTTTGAGGTAGTGTACAATTGGCATGCTGACTGCAGGAATGTCCACCAGAGCTGTTGCAAAATAATTGAATGTTAATTTTTCTACCATAAGCTGCCTCCGACGACATTTTAGAGAATTTGGCAGTGCATCCAACCGGCCTCAGAACCGCAGACCATGTGTAACCACACCAGCACAGCACCACATCCAGCTTCTTCACCTGCGGGATCGTCTGATCGTCCTGGATTGATGAAACTGTGGGTTTGCACAACCAAAGAATTTCTGCAGAAACGGACTCAGGGAAGCTCATTTGCGTGCTGCTTGTCCTCACCGGGGTCTTGATTGCAGTTCGGTGTCGTAACCGACTTCAGTGGGAAAATGCTCACTTTTGATGGCCACTGGAGAAGTATTTATTATGGATCCCCATTAGCTGCCAAAGCAGCAGCTACTCTTCCTGGGTCCAGCAAAATTAAGGCAGTTTATACAATTTTAAAAACATTACAATACATTCACATATTTCACAACACACTATGTTATCGTGTGTATGCATGTGCCAATGTTTGTGTTGCTTCACAGTCCCCGCTGTTCCATAAGGTAATTAAAAAAAATAATAAACATTTTAATGAAATTTTACTGCTTGCGTCAGTTGATGTGGAATAGAGTTCCATGTAGTCATGGCTCTATGTAGTACTGTGTGTCTCCCATAGTCTGTTCTGGACTTGGGGACTGTGAAGAGGCCTCTTGTGGTATATGCATGGGTGTCCGAGCTGTGTGCCAGTAGTTTAGACAGACAGCTCGGTGCTCTTCACTGATCAATCCTGGTTTCAACTGTACCGGGCAGATGGCAAACGTATGGTGTCGTGTGGGCGAGCGGTTTGCTGATGTCAATGTTGTGAACAGCTTGCCCCGTGGTGGGGGTATGGGCATGCTTATGCTACGGTCAACGAACACAATTGCATTTCATCTATGGCAATTTGAATCCACAGAGATACCGTGATGATGCCATTTTTCGGCTGCCATCACCTCAGCATGATATTGCACGGCTCCATGCCGCAAGGATCTGCAAACAATTCCTGGAAGCTGAAAATGTCCAAGTTCTTTCATACCAGACATGTCATCCATTGACTATTTTCGTATGCTCTTGATCTTCGTGAACGACAGCGTGTTCCATTTCAGGCCAATATCGAGCAACTTCTCACAGCCATTGATGAGGAGTGGGGCAACATTCAACAGCTTGATCAACTCTGTGAAGGAGTAGCAAATGGTAACACCAGTACTGACTGGTTTTCGGATCCACGCCCCTATACAAAAAAAATTAATAAAATATATCTGTATTGCCAGTCATGAAATCCATAGATTAGGGCAAAAATGTCTTTCAATTGACTGATTTTCCTTTATGAACTGTAATTCAGTCAAGTCTTATTGAAAATATTTTTTATATCTATATTTTTGTTCAGTGTAGACTCCCCTTTGAGAACTTTGCACTGATTTTAATTAGTTTTGTAACTACTAGAACGGAACAAAATACAGAGAGGTTTGAGGGTGGCCTTTATTATCATTACACTAGTGGAAGTTTGATCATTTAAGGAATTAGGGATATTTCTAAAGTAGAAAAAATGTATACTAATATTAAAACCTTGAATATGTAGGTTGCAGGTTTGTACATCCAGATGTACACTATATTAACAAAAGTATGTGGACACCCCTTCAGAAATGACTGAGTCCTGCTATTTCAGCCACACCTGTTGCTGACTGGTGTATAACATTTCTGCCCTGCTAGAGCTGCCACACAAGCTCACAGAGCGGGACCTCTGAACGCGCGTAGAGTGTAAAAATCGTCTGTCCAAGTTACAAACTGCCTCTGGAAGCAACATCAGCACTAGGACTGTTTTTTGGGAGCTTCATGAAATGGTTTTCCATGGCCCAGCAGCCACACACAAGCCTAAGATCTCCATGTGCAATGCCAAGCATCGGCTGGAGTGGTGTAAAGCTCGCCGCCATTGGACTCTGGAGCAGAGGAAATACATTCTCTGGAGTGATGAATCAAGCTTCACCATCTGGCTGTCTGATGGACAGATCTGGCTTTAGCGGATGCCAGCAGAATGCTACCTGCCTGAATGCATAGTGCCAAGTGTAAAGTTTTGTGGATGAGGAATAATGGTCTGGGGCTATTTTTCATAGTTCGGGCTCGGCCCCTTAGTCCAGTGAAGGGAAATCTTAACACACCAAGCATACAATGACATTCTAGACGATTCTGTGCTTCCAACTTTGTGGCAGTTTGGGGAAGGCCCTTTCCTGTTTCAGCAAGACAATTCCCCATGCGCAAAGCAAGGTCCATACAGATGGTTTGTCAAGATTGGTGTGGAAGAACTTGACTGGCCTGCACGGAGCCCTGACCTCAACCCCATCGAACAACTTTGAGATGAATTGGAACACCGACTGCGAGCCAGGCCTAATCGCTCCCCACAGCAATATTTCAACATCTAGTGGAAATCCTTCCCAGAAAAGTGGAGGCTGTTACAGCAGCAAAGGGTGGACCAACTCCATATTAATGCCTATGATATTGGAATGAGATGTTTGAGTAGGTGTCAACATACCTTTGGTCATGTAGTGTGTTTTGAGGAAATTTAACATATTAAATGCACTCATCTCCAGGAAGGAAACACCAAAAGGAATCACAAAATGTGCAGAAGTCAGAAAAGGAGCTGTCAACTACAAATATTATGAGGCTCTTAGCAATCAGCAACGCTATTCTATGTGCCACTAGGAACAAGTAGGTTTGAAGATAAAACAATGGGACCTTTTTCTGTGTGACACCTATTAAAAGTTTTCATGTTATTTGTTTTGACTACCAATCATTGTTAATGCCATGCTAACCAGAAAAGGAACGGATGGTGGGTGAATGTATTTTTTTATTAATGTGGTTAGCATTTTACATTTAACACTTTTCTTTGTTCAAAAAAAAGTATATGATTCTATTACTTCTATTGTTACTGATATTTGTTTGTGCAGATATATTTTATAAGTGCTTGGTGAAAGATTTAACATTTGTGTCAAAGGTAAGATAAACATGAAACACACTTTCACTATGCTTGTTCCCATACATTATTGTAAGTGCTGGGACACCTGTATATACAATATGCATTGCATTTACAGTGCCTTCAGAAAGTATTGGTTCCCCTTGACTTATTCCACATTTTGTTACAGCTTGAACTCAGATTTTTGTTTCTCACTCATCAACACACAATACCCTATAATGACAAAGTGGAAGTGTTTGCAAATTAAATACAAAAATAATTTACATAAGTCCTCACACCTGTGAGTCAGTACTTTGTAGAAGCACGTTTGGCGATTAAAGCTGTGAGCTTTCCACACCTGCAACATTTGCCCTTTTTATTATTTTCAAAATTCATCAAGCTATGAAATTGGTTGTTGATCATTGCTAAACAACCATTTTAAGGTCTTGCCGTAGATTTAAGTCAAAACTGTGACTCGGACACTCATTGGTAAGCAGCTCCAGTGTATATTTGGCCTTGTATTTTAGGTTATTGTCCTGCTGAAATATAAATATATTTCCCAGTGTCTGGTGGAAAGCAGACTGAACCAGGTTTTCGCCTGTGCTTAGCTTCATTCTGTTTTTTTTTTATCCTGAAAAATGTCCCAGTCAAAGATTACAAGCATACCCATAACATAATGCAGCCACCACTATGCTTGAAAATATGGAGTGGTACTCAGTTACAGTTGAAGTCAGAAGTTACACCGAAGCCATATACATTTCAACTCAGTTTTTCACAATTCCTGACATTTAATCCTAGTAAAAAGTCCCTGTCTTAGGTCAGCTAGGATCACCACTTTATTTTAAGAATGTGAAATGTCAGAATAATAGTAGAGAGAGTGATTTATTTCAGCTTTTATCTATTTCATCACTTACCCAGTGGGTCAGAAGTTTACATACACTCAATTAGTATTCAGTAGCATTGCCTTTAAATTGTTTAACTTTGGTCAAACATTTTGGGTAGACTTCCACAAGCTTCTCACAATAAGTTGGGTGAATTTTGGCCCATTCCTCCTGACATAGTTGGTGTAACTGAGTCAGGTCTGTAGGCCTCATTGCTCGCACACGCTTTTTCAGTGCTGCCCACATTGAGGTCAGGGCTTTTGGGTGGCCACTCCAATACCTTGACTTTGTTGTCCTTAAGCCATTTTGCTACAATTTTGGAAGTATGCTTGGGGTCATTGTTAATTTGGAAGAGCCATTTGTGACCAATCTTTAACTTCCTGACTTATGTCTTGAGATGTTGCTTCAATATATCCACAATTTTCCTTCCTCGTGATGCCATCTGTTTAGTAAAGTGCACCAGTCCATCCTGCAGCAAAGCACCCCCACAATATGATGCTGCCACCCCTGTGCTTCACGGTTGGGATGGTGTTCTTCGGCTTGCAAGCGTCTCCCTTTTTCCTCCAAACATAATGATGGTCATTATGGCCAAACAGTTCTATTTTTGTTTCATCAGACCAGAGGACATTTCTCATTTTCTCTTTGTCCCCATGTGCAGTTGCAAACCGTAGTCTGGCTTTTTTATGGCTGTTTTGGAGCAGTGGCTTCTTCCTTGCTGACCGGTCTTTCAGGTTATGTCGATATAGGACTCGTTTTTAATGTGGATATAGATACTTTTGTACCTGTTTCCTCCAGCATCGTCACAAGGTCCTTTGCTGCTGTTCCGGGATTGATTTGTACTTTTCGCACCAAAGTACGTTCATCTCTAGGAGACCGAACACGTCTCCTTCCTGAGCGGTAGGGCAGCTGTGTGTTCCCATGGTGTTTATTATTGCGTACTATTATTTGTACAGATGAACGTGGTACCTTCAGGCTTTTGGAAATTGCTCCCAAGAATGAACCAGACTTGTGGTCTACAACTTTTTTTCTGAGGTCTTGGCTGATTTCTTTTGATTTTCCCATGATGTCAAGCAAAGAGGCCCTGAGTTTGAAGGTAGGCCTTGAAATACATCCACAGGTACACCTCCAATTGATTCAAATTATGTCAATTAGCCTATCAGAAGCTTCGAAAGCCATGAGATTTTCTGGAATTTTCCAAGCTCTTAAAAGGCACAGTCAACTTAGTGTATGTAAACTTCTGACCCACTATAATTGTGATACAGTGAAATAATCTGCCTGTAAACAATTGTTGGAAAGCTTACTTGTGTCATGCACAAAGTAGATGTCCTAACCGACTTGCCAAAACTAGTTTGTTTACAAGAAATGTGTGGAGTAGTTGAAAAACAAGTTTTAATGACTCCAGCCTAAGTGTATGTAAACTTCCAACTTCAACTGTATGTGTTGTATTGGATTTTCCCCAAACATAACACTTTGTTTCCTTGACGAAAAGTGTGTTTTGCCACATAAAAAAAAAAAAAAATCTTCCTTTCAGGCAACTGAGTTAGGAATAACGCCTGTATCTTTAGTGACTGGGTGTATTGATGCACCATTCAAAGTGGAATTAGTAACTTCACCATGCTCAAAGGAATATTAAATGTCAGCTTTTTTTTTTTTTTACCCATCTACCAATCGGTGCCCTTCTTTGCGAGGCATTGGAAAACCTCCCTGGTCTTTGTGGTTGAATCTGTGGATGAAATTCACTGATCAACTGAGGGAACTTACAGATAATTGTACATGTGGGGTACAGAGATGAGACATAAAAATAACATGTTAAACACTATTATTGCACACAGTGAGTCCATGCAACTTATATGACTTGTTAAGCAAATGTTTAGTCCTGGACTTCTTTAGGCTTGCCACAACAAAGGAGTTGACTACTTATTGACTCAAGACGTTTCAGCTTCATTTAAAAAAATTCATTTGTTAAAATTTCAAAAAACATGATTCCACTTTGACATTATGGAGTACCAGTGACAAATCTACATTTCTTTTTTTTGTATTCGGGCTGTAACGCAATACAATGTGGTAAAAGTAAAGGGGTGTGAATACTTTCTGAAGGCAATGTATGTACACTTTATATACAAACGTATGTGGAAACTCCTAACTTGTGGATTTCAGCTATTTCAGCCACACCTGTTGCTGACAGGTGTATAAAATCGAGCACAGTCATGCAATCTCCATAGACAAATATTGGCAGTAGATTGGCCTTACTGAAGAGTTCAGTGACTTTCAACGTCGTACCGTCATAGGATGCCACCTTTCCAGCAAGTCAGTTCGTCAAAGATCTGCGCTGCTAGACCTGCCCCAGTCAACTGTAAGTGCTGTTATTGTGAAGTGGAAACATCTAGGATCAACAACAGCTCAGCCACACAAGCTCACAGAATGGGGTCCACCGTTCTGTGTCCTCGGTTGCAACACTCACTACAGAGTTCCAAACTGCCCATGGAAGAAACGTCAGCACAAGAACTGTTCGTCGGGAGCTTCATGAAATTGGTTTCCATGGTCCAGCAGCCACACCCAAGTCTAAGATCACCATGTGTTGGCTGGAGTGTTGTAAAGCTTGCCGCCATTGGAACGCCAACTATGTCCATACAGATGGTTTGTCAAGATCAGTGGCGAAGAACTTAAACGGGCCTGCACAGTGCCCTGACCTCAACTCCATAGAACACATTTGCGATGAATTGCCCAACATCTTGTGGCTGTGGAAGCAAGTCCCTGCAGCAATGTTCCAACATCTAGTGGAAAGCCTTCCCAGAAGAGTGGAGGATGTTCATAGCAGCAAAGGGGGGACCAACTCCATATTAATGCCCTTGATTTTAGAATGAGACGTTCAACGAGCAGGTGTCCACAAAATGCTGGTCATGTAGTGTACCTCTGTCTCAAAAAGCTGTCACAGCTTTGGAAAATCTTATGTAATATGACATCATTAAAAAAGGGAAAAACATTCACAGAACGTTACAAAATACAGTTACATTTTATACTCCTTTGGCAATGCAGTAGTATATTCTACAGATCTTTTGTAAAAGGGGTGGTACTAATGCACATTCTGAGAGTTTAAGGAGTTTCTTTTGTAATTATTGTCATGCACATGACACTTGCTTTGGAAGTCACTAGGAAATCTACAACTTTTGATTTTATTATAAAGATATGCTCTGTGAGCAAAAAAGTGAATTTCCCAAAATCTAATTTTATCAAGCACTAGCATACACTACACCCTGCTGAATCAATGAACTAATGCTGGCTCTTTCATCACTTGATTAACTATATCAGAGCTCATCCTTGAATTTCTGCGTTGCATGCGAGTAGTCATTAGCTACATTTTGAACAAACTTATCAACAGCTGTTAACATGACACCTAATTTAGTTAGGAAATGGCTGGGTAATTAATGGTTAATAGGCAATATCTCATTAGGCTAACACTGATGACAGAGTCAAATATACTTTGGGGATCATGTTATATTTCATCTGCAGGAATTATGACTTGTACAAATTAACCCTGGTAATTATTGCTATGTGATATTCCTTTGTCAAAAGCCCTGTTTGCATTTCTCACCAGAAAGTGGCAGGCTTTACAGAAGCTGAATAGCTTTGTTCAAACAATATTGTCTTAACATTTCAAACAAAGCAGATTAGAGTATGTACAGTATGTTCTGTTAAACAGCAACGGTTCTTAAGAATTGGAGCTCTCAGTAGCCACCGCGTTTCCTGTCCAAAGGAGGCATGTAGTAGGTCTTGAAAGCAGAGCGGTAGGACTCATCCCTTGGCTGTTGGGAAAAGAGACAAAGGTTATTAACAGAAATATGAACAACACATGGGTGAGTCCTGATACTGTATGCATCAAGGGTCTCAGAGTAGGAGTGTTGAGCTAGGATAAGTGTTGCCTTTTAGATCATAATGCATAAAATTACAAGGACGGGGGGGGACCTGATCCTAGATCAGCACTTCTTCTGAGACGCTTGACACTTACAGCCTCAGATGTTCTGACATTAGGGTGGTCTTCCATTAGCTCTGCCTTAGCTCACTGGTCACCATAGCAACACCCACCCGTAGCACATGCTCCAGCAGGTATATTTCACTGGTCATCCCCAAAGCCAACACCTCGTTTGGCTGCCTTTCCTTCCAGTTCTCTGCTGCCAATGACTGGAACGAATTGCAAAAATCACTGAAGTTGGAGATGTATCTCCCTCACTAACTTTAAGCGTCAGCTATCAGAGCAGCTTACCAATAGCTGCAGCTGTACACAGCCCATCTGTAAATAGCCCATCCAACTATCTACCTACCTACCTACCTCATCCCCATTTTTGTTTTTCTGCTCTTTTGCACACCAGTATTTCTACTTGCACATATCACTTCAGTGTAAATTGCTAAATTGTAATTACTTCGCCACTATTGGCCTATTTATTGCCTTACCTCCTTACTTCATTTGCAAACACTGTATACAGATTTTTCTATTGTGCTATTGACTGTACGTTTGTTTATCCCATGTGTAACTCTGTTGTTTTTGTTGCACTGCTTTGCTTTATCTTGGCCAGGTCACAGTTGTAAATGAGAACTTGTTCTCAACTGGCCTACCTGGTTAAATAAAGACAAAAGAAAAAATAAATAATCTGTGGTCACCAACCTTTTGAGTACACTTTGTGTCAAAGTGCAAGCTGAGATCTACTGTTCAGATTTTTTTTTAAACAAAAAAAACATAAGCCTATGCAACATTAACCTATTAAAAACAGTACTGTAGCAATGAGGTTTGTGCTATATGCCCAAAACATGATCAACTCATATTTGCTTTGCTTGACTTGCCAATGAATGCATTGTTCTTCTCAGACTATTGAAAAAAAACATTTAATTTGATGTAGTTTATATGATCACACCGGAAATCGATCAGTTGTTGTATTACTTGTGAGGCACAGCTGAGTGAGCATACATTTAAGTACTTAGCTTCTTTAACTTTTACTGGGCTGAAGGAGCCTGCATCTGATGGTCAGTCTCAGCAGAGGGAGAGGGCAGCAGACTGAGGGTCCGCCTCTCAACGGCCCTCTGCTCTCCCTTTCCTCCGCTGACACTGACTAAAAAGGGACACTGTCTTCCAGCTGATGGCGAAACTCAAATCGCACTGCATTATTTCTACCTCATGCACAAATTCGTGTTGTTACTCCTATGACCAGAGAAAGTGAAATATTCCTCAATATAAAAAAGACCCAAGCTTATTGATACACTTTCCTACTCATTCATTGCCACTGCAGTGCTGGTTGTAGCATGAGTGGAAGTAGGGAGAACGCACATGTTATGGCTTTATAGAAAGTATTGACAGTAGAGGTTGACAGATTAGGATTTTTCAATACCGATACTGACTATTGGAGGACCAAAAAAAGCCGATGCCTATTAATCGGACGATTTATAAAAAATTGATATTTTTATTTATGACAATTACAACAATACTGAATGAACACTTATTTTAACTTAATATAATACATCCATAAAATCAATTTAGCCTCAAATAAATTATGAAACATGTTCAATTTGGTTTAAATAATGCAAAACCAAAGTGTTGGAGAAGAAAGTAAAAGTGCAATATGTGCCATGTAAGAAAGCTAACGTTTAAGTTCCTTGCTCAGAACATGAGAACATATGAACGCTGGTGGTTCCTTTTAACATGAGTCTTCAATATTCCCAGGTAAGAAGTTTTAGGTTGTAGTTAATATAGGAACTATAGGACTATTTCTCTCTATACCATTTGTATTCCATATACCTTTGACTATTGGATGTTCTTATAGGCACTTTAGTATTGGCAGTGTAACAGTATAGCTTCCGTCCCTCTCCTCGCTCCTACCTGGGCTCGAACCAGGAACACAACAACAGCCACCCTCGATGCAGCGTTACCCATGCAGAGCAAGGGGAACAACTACTCCAAGTCTCAGAGCGAGTGACGTTTGAAACGCTATTTGCGCGCACCCCGCTAACTAACTAGGCATTTCACATTGGTTACACCAGCCTAATCTCGGGAGTTGATAGGCTTGAAGTCATAAAGAGCGCAATGCTTGAAGCACAGCGAAGAGCTGCTGTCAAAAAGCACAAATGTTTATTCTTTCAGTGAAATACAGAACCGTTCTGTATTTTATCTAACGGATGGCATCCCTCAGTCTAAATATTGCTGTTACATTGTACAACCTTCAATGTTATGTCATAATTATGTACAATTCTGGCAAATGAATTACAGCCTTTGTTAGGAATAAATGGACATCACACAGTTCGCAATGAGCCATGCGGCCCAAACTGCTGCATATACCCTAACTTCTTGCACGGAATGCAAGAGAAGTGACAATTTCCCTAGTTATAAGAAATTCATGTTAGCAGGCAATATTAACTAAATATGCAGGTTTAAAAACATATACTTGTGTATTGATTTTAAAGAAAGCCATTGATGTTTATGGTTAGGTACATGGTGCAAATGCGCTTGTTAAATCATCACCCGTTTGTCAAAGTAGGCTGTGATTCAATGAGAAATTAACAGGCACCGTATGGATTATATGCAACACAGGACACACCAGATAACTACACATGGTTGATGATATTACTAGTTTAACTAGTGATTATGTTAAGCTTGATTGTGGTTAGAGCATTGGACTAGTAACCGAAAGGTTGCAAGTTCAAATCCCCGAGCTGACAAGGTACAAAATCTGTCGTTCTGCCCTTGAGCAGGCAGTTAACCCACTGTTCCTAGGCCGTCATTGAAAATAAGAATTTGTTCTTAACTGACTTGCCTAGTAAAATAAAGGTAAAATAAAAATAAAATAAAAAATAAGTTTAATGCTAGCTAGCAACTTACCTTGGCTTCTTGCTGCCCTCATGTAACAGGTAGTCAGCCTGCCACGCAGGCTCCTCGTGGAGTGCAATGTAGGGCAGGTGGTTAGAGCATTGGACTAGTAAACGGAAGGTTGCAAAAACGAATCCCCGAGCTGACAAGGTAAAAATCTGTCGTTCTGCCCCTGAACAAGGCAGTTAACCCACCGTTCCTAGGCCGTCATTGAAAATAAAAATGTGTTCTTACTTGACTTGCCTAGTTAAATAAAGGTGTAAAAAATAAAATAAAAAAATATTCGGCAAATCGGTGTCCAAAAATACCGATTACGATTGTTATGAAAACTTGAAATCGGCCCTAATTAATCAGCCATTACGATTAATTGGTCGACCTCTAGTTGACAGTGTGGAGTAAAAACAAACATGAACTCACTCATAAAAACAGCAACTCTGCTGTAGTCGTTGAAGTCTCTCTCTAGTCATGGTTTTAAAAGTTTAGAAATCTCACAGTATCAATTTTGCTGTAGCTTTCATTTTTTTTGTAATTTAGCAGACGATCTTATCCAGAGCGACTTACAGTAGTGAGTGCATACATTTGGATACTTTTTCCCCCCATACTGGTCCGCTATGGGAATTGAACCCACAACCCCAGCATTGCAAGCGTCATGCTCTACCAACTGAGCCACACAGGAATTTCTTTTATGCCTTCTACATTACTGCAGACATGGTAATCTGAGCCATCTGATTGGCCAGCGGTGGGCATATAGTGCTCCCCCCGGGAAGGTAGGATTTGTACCCTCTGACAAATAAAATGGGAACACGTTATCCACCCGGCGCACAGGACAGCTGAATCGGGTGCACATACCACCAAAAACGCAAAACTAATTCAAAAAATAGGAACGTAAGGTTTATCGACTTAGAAGGCCTTGGAGATCGACCAGTCAATAGCGATCGACCGTTTGGAGACCACTGCTTTATAAGATGTGCAATAAAGTAATGTCCATACAGGACTTTTGTCGTAGAGAGTAGCCTTAGGGATGTCTTAAAATAGGAAGTAGCCGTAGGGATGTTGTAAAATGGAGTGTGTTTACCGTAGCCAACCGCAAGTGGCACTTTTTTGACGTGATGACTGGAAGGGGGGACCCACGGTGAGTGATGGTAAGAGCTGGCACTGTGGTAACAGGGTAGGTGATCTGGGGTGCAGGCACTACCACATTGAGCTTTGGTAATTCCACTGGATAATGTTGGATGTTGCGTCTGATCCGAGGCTCGGCAACATGCTTTATGTTGTGCTGCAAAACAAAATAATATTAGGCCATCATGAGAGACTAACCACATCATAGCAGGGCAAAGTGCATCGCAATGCTACTTTTGGTACTATTTCCAGTATGTAGCCTACTATTACATGTCATCCTAATCTTTATAATGGGGTTTTCATTACTCATAATATGATGTAGGGTCAACCTTTTGGACCTATTTTTAAGCAACGTGGCCATCTCTTACATGCCTCCTGCCCTGTCTGGCCATGCGCCACATGTGATCCACAGAGTTGGGGGTCCCACTGCTCTGTCCTCCCTCTACAGTCCCAATGGCCATGTGCAGACTATCAGCTCTCCTCTCTGCCAGCCTGAGACAAGGACCAAAGAGGACAGGAGGGAAGATAGCATTTACCAAATGAAATAATGTATCATACACACTACAATTTTAAGGCACAGTACAGTATGTCTGGATTTTCTATCCAGTTCAGTGTGTGCTTACCGTAGCTCTCTAAAATAGGCGTGCTGTAGCGCCGCTCGTGAGCCAATGCGTTCCTCTGGGTCGTAGGCCAGCATCTGGTAGAGCAATGACAGACTGGGCGCAGAACAGTTTGGGATGAGCCGAGAGATCCCACTGCCCTTCCGTGGAGGGAAGTCAAAACTAATCGCCCTAGACCTGTCAACAATAATGTACAACAATGTCACTAAGGACAATTGTTTCCATTGAACATCCTGTGAAGGTATTGGTCTCCATTACATGAGAAACATATATAATGCAGCCAAAGTAAGAAACGTACTGCCTGAATTTTTGAAGAAGACTGCTGTCAGGTGTACCCAAAACATCATGGATCTTTGTCACCTGATCCAACTCGTTGGTACCCGGAAACAGAGGGCTGAGACTGAAATATAAAAACATGATCATCTGTGATGCCATCAAGGCTACTTACACAACAGTATGTGTTCATGAATGTCTGACTTTGACCATAGAGGAATACATATCACTAAGGCTATAACCTAATTATAATACTACATCCTATTTAGTCGGCTTTTTGGGTATGCAAGGATGGAAAGTACATAAGCAGTATGTAGTTTGAGAATTTGGTCACAGCCAATGACGAGAGGTACCTGATGATCTCGTAGAAAACACATCCTACACTCCACATGTCCATCTTGTGTGAGTAATAGCCATCTGTGAGGAGGCACTCTGGGGCTCTGTACCAGCGGGTGGAGATGTACTCTGTGTAGGGGGGCTTGGAGTGCAAACTCCTGCACGAGCCAAAGTCTCCTAGTTTGAGCACATCATGCTATGGAAGCAACCAACCAAATCATGGGCAACATATGGTAAATAATGTAACAGTTCTTATTTACAAATTAGCAGGCAAGGTTTTCAGCATCATTTTTACTTACTTTGATTAGAATGTTCTCTGGCTTAACATCACGGTGGAAGATGCCATTGCTGTACGAAGGTAACAAAAGAGTAAAACGGTTTACTTTTAGGGGAAGCAAAACAATTACCCTTAACCCCCCTGTAAGAAATGTAAACTAAAAAAATAATTATTTCATAGACAAGCTCCCATCCATATTTCATTCTTACCTATGCATGTGATCGAGTGACTTGCAAAGTTGATACATGTAGTGTCTGATTTTACTTTCTGGCAAAGGTTGTTGCCTCCCTGCAAGTGAGACAAGTTAGCAATACACAAGATAACAGAATTGGAAAAAGTCTTTGATGTACTGTAGTTACAGTTATGGTAAAGGTTTCATGTCATTCACAGTAGCAGTTCCCTGTGTGTCTGACCTCGTATGTACTCATAGATGTTCATCTCCATCAGCTCACATACCAAGGACAGGGTCCCTGATTCTTTGTCACTAACACATTGAATGAATCAGACAAAATGATCATGTTATAATTCAGTTCAGGCTTCACACATACAATGAAAACGACTGTGACAAACATTGTACTCACAATATCAATTCATGCAGCTGAATGATGTTGGGGTGAGGGTTCAGTTTCTTCATGGCCTGGACTTCTCGTAGGTTGTTGGCCTGTTCCAGGCTGAGCAACAAAAACAAAACATGTTTATTATGTGTAACTTTATCTTTCTATTGTAGAGAACATGTCTCATGACTCATTTTCAAAGATGTAGGCGTAAAAAATTATTGCCACAAAACTTCAAGCCACATTGTCCCTCGCTGACCTCACTTGGTCAGGGTATGTTGAAACCAATATACACATCAATGGTTGACACCCAGTAGGATAGGTAGGGGTGTCATGCTGCTGCTGCTGGCTTTCGAGGCAAGGGTCCACGTACAAAGAGGATGCCATGCACCTGAAGGCAAGCAGCAGGCAGAAAGAACCATTATATACTTATGGGCAACGCTCATGATAATTACCTGCTGAGTGACTGCTTCATCGTTTTACAAGCATAATATTTCCCATCTTTCAGGCTTTGAGCCTTCACCACTTCTGAAAATGTCCCTTCTCCAATTTTCTTGATTATCTTGTAATCTGCATAAGAACATAGGAGTTGAGAAAAAAACATGCAGCTATCTACAGTAGCTGTATCTAGCAAACGCTAGCGTACTGTACTAGTTTGCTAACGTTAGTAGCTAGCTAGCTCGTTAGTACAGGCAAACAATTCGATCAACTTTACTATCCATTTTTCAAAGTGTACACTGCATATAAGTAAATGATCCATAACGTTACTATCTAGTCCTATATTTAAATAACACATTGCGATATTTTCATGACACATTGTTGTCAAAGATTTGTATAACTAATCTCATTGTTCTATTTGTGGTGTTGTGGCATGTATTTCAGCTAACTAACTCCAAGATTGAAAGGCTTGGGGGAAAATACGCCTTTCTGTTCTCTAACCTAGGCTAATGAAGGCATTTCTAATCTCTACTACGAGCTGGCCATGTTGGCTGGGCCGTCACCTTGGTAACCAGGCACGCTTCACCCTCAACTCTGACCTAAAAGGTGGATGATTTGAAACAAGAAACTTGTCTCGTACAGTGGCTGGCTATCTATTTCTGACATTGGACTCACACTCAATGATGTATGTACACTTTTACTGTTATGGACGTCCAAATGCCTGTATTCTGCAAATAGTATAACAATTGTGTTTTTGCTCTATTACAAAAGGTCTGCACCCATCAGTCGCTCAAGCAGAGAGATGGAGCCAGATGCAACATAGCTTACCCAAAAAATGCACAAATGAACCAAACATATATTTCCCAGTACGTGGAGCATGTTCATGTAAACATGTTGTTCGTTTGAATGCCATTTTGCGAAGTCTTGATCTCACCTTTTTTCCAAAGAAGCTTGCTTAAAATGAGCTCAGATCTATTTCGATTGTACGACGTTGTATTGTTATATATGTCCATGAAGCTTTTCCAGTCGATACTATGCGTTTTGTTTGCTTTGCGAATGCATGCTCTATTTTTCACACCAACAAGCCAATTTGTGTAATACATAATTATACGATAGCTGACGAAGAGAACGCATTTAGTACAACAATGCCCAAAATCTACCGTTAATTTGTATCTTGAAACACTCCCAAGTAAGCAGCGAGTGACCATCACCTGGCATCAACCAACAAAATTCATCATTGCGTAATGTAAATCATTTTCGTCCAATGTCCGCGCATGCACGTGCACAAGTGTGTGTTTGTGTGCGAGAGTCCACGCTTGCGTGGTATTTTTGATTCAAACAGGATTCCGTACAAATCTAGACCGCGCATGCGTGCTGTAAAAGCTAGCGTGTTTCGTTGCTGTGTGCTGCTCTCCTTGTCTGCAGTGTAAATGTTTCGGACAACGAATACAAACTACTAATTTTCACCATGAAAACAAGATTCAATACCGTGGATATCAGGGCGGTCATTGCTGAGATAAATGCGAAGTAAGTTAGTCTGGTTCATGCATCATGAAACGTGCTAATGTTGGCTAGCTAGTTAACGTTAGCTAGTTACTGTAGCAAATGTCGAAGTTAAAAGAGAGTTTTGGCTTGTTCGACATTGCAGGCGACTGACTGATCTTCAAATCACATTGGGTCATAAATAACGACTGATTATTATTTGTAGCAAGATCAGTCACAATTTACCCACGAAACCTCACGGTTTTGACACTCGAACACGGCCATTGAATAACTAGCTAACTAAATAACTACTGTCAAAAATGGTTTTTTGACAGTACAGATATCTAGCTAAATGGATAGCTAGCTAACAAAATATGATTGGGACTTATGAATAACGTCAGCATGACACTAACTTAACTTGTTATGTTATCACAGTTACCTTGGTATGCGCGTAAACAACGTGTATGACATCGACACCAAGACCTATCTCATCCGTTTGCAAAAGTAAGTAATATCTGCTGCCTGTCAGTGGTACCGAGCTACAGCAACCATCCATGTTGTTTCCATGATGTTTGTTTCCAGAACTTGTCATGTACACGTAGTCCTAGGGATGACTGGTGTTCAAGGTTAGAATGGAAAACGTTTTTGTTTGTTTTCAGGCCTGACACCAAATCTATTCTACTGGTTGAATCTGGACTCCGCATTCATTCTACAGACTTTGAATGGCCCAAAAATATGATGCCCTCTGGCTTTGCCATGAAAGTGAGGATACGTTGTTTTTTCAGTTGTCCATTCACTTGTCAAGCAATGATGGATGTCTTGGTAACTGACTGTATGATGACTCTTCCCCACAGTGTCGAAAGCATCTCAAGTCAAGACGACTAACACAGGTGAAGCAGCTTGGGGTTGACAGGATTGTTGACATCCAGTTTGGCTCCGATGAGGCTGCTTACCATCTGATAGTGGAACTCTATGACAGGGTGAGAAATTACCATTCCCTTTTTCCTCCGAGTCTGACGTTTTCATTGTACTCCTCAACTGTGGAATACAGTACTCGTTTCATATTTAGCAATGATATTAGATAATCCATGCTGTTCTCTTTATGATCGTCATGTTGAATGCAGTGTAATGTGCACCCCCTGTGTATGTGAAGGGTAACATTATCCTGGCGGACCACGAGTACACCATTCTGAACCTGCTGCGCTTCCGCACAGCAGAGGGAGAGGAAGATGTGAAGATAGCGGTGAGGGAGAGGTACCCTGTGGAGAACGCCAGGCCCCCAGAGCCCCTCATCAGCCTGGAGAGGTAAGACATCCCCTGGAGGCAGATAGTGGGGTAGGATGAATGAATCATGGGTGAAGAGTGGGTTAGGATGAATCATGGTGCCAATGCAGGCAAAAGATTGGGAAAATGTAAATATTTGCAGATTAATTCGGTGAAATGTTGAGGGATTTGTCACAAGATGTTTAGTGATCTGAGCATTGTATTAAATTATATATATATATATACAGTACCAGTCAAAAGATTGGACACACCTACCCTTTCAAGGGATTTTTATTTGTACTGTTTTATACATTGAAGAATAATAGTGTAGACATCAAAACAATGAAATAACACATGGAATCATGTAGTAACCAAAAAAGTGTTAAACAAATCCTAATATATTTGAGGTTCTTCAAAGTATCCACCCTTTGCCTTGATGACAGTTTTGTACACTCTTGGCATTCTCTCAACCAGCTTCATGAGGTACCGTGGGGCAAAAAAGCATTTAGTCAGCCACCAATTGTGCAAGTTCTCCACACTTAAAAAGACGAGAGGCCTGTAATTTTCATCATATGACAGAAAAAATTAGAGAAAAAAATCCAGAAAATCACATTGTATGATTTTTAAGGAATTTATTTGCAAATTATGGTGGAAAATAAGTATTTGGTCACCTACAAACAAGCAAGATTTCTGGCTCTCACAGACCTGTAACTTCTTCTTTAAGAGGAACCTCTTGCTCCTACCCGACACGCAGGCGTCCCATCTAGACATCTGGAAATGCAAATGCGCTACGCTAAATGCTAATAGCACTCGTTAAAACTCAAACGTTCATTAAAATACACATGCAGGGTACTGAATTAAAGCTACACTCGTTGTGAATCCAGCCAACAAGTCAGATTTTTAAAATGCTTTTCGGCGAAAGCATGAGAAGCTATTATCTGATAGCATGTAACACCCCAAAAGACCCGCAGGGGACTTAAAAAAAAAAATAGCATAGTAGGCGCTACACAAAACGCACAAATAAAATATAAAACATTCATTACCTTTGACAATCTTCTTTGTTGGCACTCCTAGATGTCCCATAAACATCACTATTGGGTATTTTTTTCGTTTAAATCGGTCCATATATAGCCTAGATATCGATCTATGAAGACTGTAATCAAGGAAAAAAACATAGTTTTATAACACAATGTAATTTTTTTAAATTAAAAAAGTCGACGATAAACTTTCACAAAACACTTCAAAATAATTTTGTAATGCAACTTTAGGTATTAGTAAACGTTAATAATCGATCAAATTGATCACGAGGCGATGTATATTCTATAGCTGTACGTCTTGAAATAATGTCCGGGTAAATCTCAACCAAAATATCCGGTCGGAGACCGGAAGAAATGCGCTGCCTCGTGTCCGTTTGACCAAGAAACAAATCGTAGGCAAATGTCAAGACTGTTGACATCGTGTGGAAGCTGTAGGTATTGCAACCTCGGCCCCATTTAATGTGGTTCACATTCAACAATAAGTTCAAGTGGCGCATGGATATATTTTCCCATTTTCAGTGATCAGATTTTCCTGCGCTTTTCGATGAAACACACGTTCTGTTATAGTCACAGCCGTGATTTAACCAGTTTTATAAACGTCTGAGTGTTTTCTATCCACACATACTAATCATATGCATATACTATATTCCTGGCATGAGTAGCAGGGCGCTGAAATGTTGCGCGATTTTTAACAGAATGTTCGAAAAAGTAGGGGGTAGGAGTAACAGGTTAAGAGGCTCCTCTGTCCTCCACTCGTTACCTGTATTAATGGCACCTGTTTGAACTTGTTATCAGTATAAAAGACACCTGTCCACAACCTCAAACAGTCATACTCCAAACTCCACTATGGCCAAGACCAAAGAGCTGTCAAAGGACACCAGAAATAAAATTGTAGACCTGCACCAGGTTGGGAAGACTGAATCTGCAATTGGTAAGCAGCTTGGTTTGAAGAAATCAACTGTGGGAGCAATTATTAGGAAATGGAAGACATACAAGACCACTGATAATCTCCCTCGATCTGGGGCTCCACGCAAGATCTCACCCCATGGGGTCAAAATGATCACAAGAACGGTGAATGACCTGCAGAGAGCTGGGACCAAGGTAACAAAGCCTACCATCAGCAAGGGCATTGAAGATTAAACGTGGCTGGGTCTTTCAGCATGACAATGATCCCAAACACACTGCCCGGGCAACGAAGGAGTGGCTTCGTAAGAAGCATTTCAAGGTCCTGGAGTGGCCTAGCCAGTCTCCAGATCTCAACCCCATAGAAAATCTTTGGAGGGAGTTGAAAGTCCGTGTTGCCCAGCAACAGCCCCAAAACATCACTGGTCTAGAGGAGATCTGCATGGAGGAATGGGCCAAAATACCAGCAACAGTGTGTGAAAACCTTGTGAAGACTTACAGAAAATGTTTGACCCCCTGTCATTGCCAACAAAGGGTATATAACAAAGTATTGAGAAACTTTTGTTATTGACCAAATACTTATTTTCCACCATAATTTGCAAATAAATTCATAAAAAATCCTACAATGTGATTTTCTGGATTTTTTTTCTTCTCATTTTGTCTATCATAGTTGAAGTGTACCTATGATGAAAATTGCAGGCCTCATCTTTTTAAGTGGGAGAACTTGCACAATTGTTGGCTGACTAAATACCTTTTTGCCCCACTGTAGTTACCTGGAATGCATTTCAATTAACAGGTGTGCCTTAAGTTAATTTGTGGAATTTCTTTCGTTAATGCGTTTGAGCCAATCAGTTGTTCTGACAAGGTAGGGGTGGTGTACAGAAGATAGCCCTATTTGGTAAAAGACCAAGTCCATATTATGGCAAGAACATCTCAAATAAACAAAGATAAATGACAGTCCATCATTACCTTAAAACATGGTCAGTCAATCCAGAAAATTCCAAGAACTTTGAAAGTGCAGTCCCAAAAACCATCATGCGCTATGATGAAACTGGCTCTCACGAGGACCGCCACAGAAAAGGAGACCCAGAGTTACCTCTGCTGCAGAGGATAAATTAATTTATTAACTGCACTTCAGATTGCAGCCCAAATAATTAAAAAAACATGTATTTATTTATTTCACCTTTATTTAACCAGCTAGACAAGTTGAGAACAAGTTCTCATTTACAATTGCGACCTGGCCAAGATAAAGCAAAGCAGTTCGACACATACAACGACACAGAGTTACACATGGAGTAAAACAAACATACAGTCAATAATACAGTATAAACAAGTCTATATACGATGTGAGCAAATGAGGTGAGATATGGGAGGTAAAGGCAAAAAAAAAAAGGCCATGGTGGCAAAGTAAATACAATATAGCAAGTAAAACACTGGAATGGTAGATTTGCAGTGGAAGAATGTGCAAAGTAGAAATAAAAATAATGGGGTGCAAAGGAGCTAAATAAATTAAATAAATACAGTAGGGAAAGAGGTAGTTGTTTGGGCTAAATTATAGGTGGGCTATGTACAGGTGCAGTAATCTGTGTGCTGCTCTGACAGTTGGTGCTTAAAGCTAGTGAGGGAGATAAGTGTTTCCAGTTTCAGAGATTTTTGTAGTTTGTTCCAGTCATTGGCAGCAGAGAACTGGAAGGAGAGGCGGCCAAAGAAAGAATTGGTTTTGGGGGTGACTAGAGAGATATACCTGCTGGAGCGTGTGCTACAGATGGGAGATGCTATGGTAACCAGCGAGCTGAGATAAGGGGGGACTTTACCTAGCGGGGTCTTGTAGATGACATGGAGCCAGTGGGTTTGGCGACGAGTATGAAGCGAGGGCCAGCCAACGAGAGCGTACAGGTCGCAATGGTGGGTAGTATATGGGGCTTTGGTGACAAAACGGATTGCACTGTGATAGACTTGCACTGTGATAGACATCCAATTTGTTGAGTAGGGTATTGGAGGCTATTTTGTAAATTACATCTCCAAAGTCGAGGATTGGTAAGATGGTCAGTTTTACAAGGGTAATGTTTGGCAGCATGAATGAAGGATCCTTTGTTGTGAAATAGGAAGCCAATTCTAGATTTAACTTTGGATTGGAGATGTTTGATATTGGTCTGGAAGGAGAGTTTACAGTCTAACCAGACACCTAAGTATTTGTAGTTGTCCACGTATTCTAAGTCAGAGCCGTCCAGAGTAGTGATGTTGGACAGGCGGGCGGGCAGGTGCAGGTAGTGATCGGTTGAAGAGCATGCATTTAGTTTTACTTGTATTTAAGAGCATTTGGAGGCCACGGAAGGAGAGTTGTATGGCATTGAAGCTTGCCTGGAGGGTTGTTAACACAGTGTCCAAAGAAGGGCCAGAAGTATACAGAATGGTGTCGTCTGCGTAGAGGTGGATCAGAGACTCCAGCAGCAAGAGCGACCTCATTGATGTATACAGAGAATTAAGTCGGTCCAAGAATTGAACCCTGTGGCACCCGCATAGAGACTGCCAGAAGTCCGGACAGCAGACCCTCCGATTTGACACACTGAACTCTATCGGAGAAGTAGTTGGTGAACCAGGCGAGGCAATCATTTGAGAAACCAAGGCTGTCGAGTCTGCCTGATGAGGATGTGGTGATTGACAGAGTCGAAAGCCTTGGCCAGATCAATGAATACGGCTGCACAGTAATGTTTCTTATCGATGGTGGTTAAGATATCGTTTAGGACCTTGAGCGTGGCTGAGGTGCACCCATGACCAGCTCTGAAACCAGATTGCATAGCAGAGAAGGTATGGTGAGATTCGAAATGGTCGGTAATCTGTTTGTTGACTTGGCTTTCGAAGACCTTAGAAAGGCATGGTAGTATAGATATAGGTCTATAGCAGTTTGGGTCAAGAGTGTCCCCCTCCCCTTTGAAGAGGGGGATGACCGCAGCTGCTTTCCCATCTTTGGGAATCTCAGACGACACGAAAGAGAGGTTGAAAAAAAAAAATGCTTATTGAAATTCTCAATTATGGTAGATTTTTCAGTGGTGACAGTGTTTCCTATCTTCGCAGTGGGCAGCTGGGAGGAGGTGTTCTTATTCTCCATGGACTTTACAGTGTCCCAGAACTTTTTTGAGTTAGTGTTGCAGGAAGCAAATTTCTGCTTGAAAAAGCTAGCCTTGGCTTTTCTAACTGTATGTGTATAATGGTTTCTAGCTTCCCTGAACAGCTGCATATCACGGGGGCTGTTCGATGCAAATGCAGAACGCCATAGGATGTTTTTGTGTTGGTTAAGGGCAGTCTGATCTGGGGAGAACCAAGGGCTATATCTGGTATATGGTTTTAAATTTCTTGAATGGGTCATGTTTATTTATGATGGTTAGGAAGGCATTTAAAAAAAATATCCAGGCATCCTCTACTGACGGGATGAGATCAATATCCTTCCAGGATACACCGGCCAGATCGATTAGAAAGGCCTGCTCGCTGAAGTGTTTCAGGGAGCGTCTGACAGTGATGAGTGGAGGTCGTTTGACCGCTGACCCATTACGGATGCAGGCAATGAGGCAGTGATCGCTGAGATCTTGGTTGAAGACAGCAGAGGTTTATTTAGAGGGCAAGTTGGTTAGGATGATATCTATGAGGGTGCCCGTGTTTAAGGCTTTGGGGAGGTACCTGGTAAGTTCATTGATAATTTGTGTGAGATTGAGGGCATCAAGGTTGGATTGTAGGATGGCTGGGGTGTTAAGCATGTTCCAGTTTAGGTCGCCTAGCAGCACGAGCTCTGAAGAGAGATGGGGGGCAATCAGTTCACATATGGTGTCCAGAGCACAGCTGGGGGCACAGGGTTGTCTATAGCAGGTGGCAACGGTGAGAGACTTGTTTTTAGAGAGGTGGATTTTTAAAAGTAGAAGTTCAAATTGTTTGGGTACAGACCTGGATAGTAGGACAGAACTCTGCAGGCTATCTTTGCAGTAGATTTCAACACCGCCCCCTTTGGCAGTTCTATCTTGTCTGAAAATGTTGTAGTTCGGGATAAAATGTTCAGAATTTTTGGTGGTCTTCCTAAGCCAGGATTCAGACACAGCTAGAACATCCGGGTTGGCAGAGTGTGCTAAATCAGTGAATAGAACAAACTTAGGGAGTAGGCTTCTAATGTTAACATGCATGAAACCAAGGCTATTACGGTTACAGAAGTCGTCAAAAGAGAGCGCCTGGGGAATAGGAGTGGAGCTAGGCACTGCAGGGCCTGGATTCACCTCTACATCGCCAGAGGAACAGAGGAGGAGTAAAATAAGGGTACGGCTAAAAGCAATAAGAATTGGTCTGGAACAGAGAGTTAAAGGAGGTTTCTGGGGGCGATAAAATAGCATCAAGGTATAATGTACAGACAAAGGTATGGTAGGATGTGAATACAGTGGGGGTAAACCTAGGTATTGAGTGATGATGAGAGAGATATTGTCTCTAGAAACATAATTGAAACCAGGAGATGTCATTGCATGTGTGGGTGGTGGATAAGGTATAGTGAGCAGGACTAGAGGCTCTACAGTGAAATAAGCCAATAAACACTAACCAGAACAGCAATGGACAAGGCATATTGACATTAAGGAGAGGCATGCTTAGTTGAGTGATCAAAAGGGTCCAGTGAGTAGAGAGGATTGGTTGGGGGTCACGGCGATTTAGACAGCTAGGATGGAGGTCTGTTATTAGCCACCTCTTGCGTCCATCAGTAGATTAGTGGGGTTCCGTGTGGTAGAGGGGATTAATCCAAATCACACAACAACAAAAAAACAATAGATGTAGTTATAGAGGCCCAAGAAGGAAAAAATAATACAAATAAATAAATTGTCCGATTGTCGATAAGACAGCTAATGGTTAGCGGGCCGCAGATGGGCGTTCAGGTAACGTCGCGACGGAGGAGCCAGCCGGATAACTCCTTCGGGTAGATAACGTCGGCAGTCCTGTTGTGAAGGCCCGGTGGGGCTCCGCGTAGGCAGTAAAACGGGTCCGGATAGGTGATTGTAGCCCAGGAGTGATTGATGGAACTCTTCAGCTGGCTAGCTCCGGAATAATTGATGTTTGCTCCGGAATCGACGAAAGCCGATAGTCACACGGATAGCAGCTAGCTAGCTGTGAGATCCAGGTTTGAATGTCCAGAGTTAGCGGTTGAAATCCAGGGACATGGAGAGAAAAATTGGTCCGGTATGTTCCGTTCCAAGCCTCGCTGCACCATACAAAACTGGCGATAGATTTTCGAGCTAAAGGATAGCTGATGACCACAAACCGTGGTTAGCTGAATACTAACGATTAGCCAGTAAAGAAGCTAACTAGCTTCTGATTACCTTCTGATTAGCTTCTGGATTAGCTTCTGGCTAGCTTCTGGCTAGTTTCTGGCTAGCTTCTTGGAGGATTACAGATTTGAGGTAAATAATACTTTTTTTATAAATATAAATTGGTGAGGTGGGTTGCAGGAGAATGTTTTGAAGATGAGTTTATGGAAAAAAAAAAAAAATAGAGTTCAAGAGAGAGTTCAAGTAACAGACGCATCTCAGAGGAGACTGTATGAATCAAGCCTTCATGGTTGAATTGCTGCACAGAAACCACTACTTAAGGACACACAAAAGAAGAGACTTGCTTGGGCCAAGAAACACGAGCAATGCATATTAGATGGGTGGAAATCTGTCCTTTGGTCTAAGTCTAAATTGGATATTTTTGGTGCCAACTGCTGTGTCTTTTGTGAGATGCAGAGTAGGTGAACGGAGGATCTCCACGTGTGGTTCTCACCATGAAGCATAGAGGAGGTGGTGTGATGGTGGGGGGTGCTTTGCTGGTGACACTGTCTGTGATTTAGAGTTCAAGTCACACTTAACCAACATGGCACAGCATTCTGCACTGATACGCCATCCATCTGGTTAGGGCTTAGTGGCACTATCATTTGTTTTTCAACAGGACAGTGACCCAACATACCTCCAGGCTGTTTAAGGGCTATTTGACCAAAAAGGAGAGTGATGGAGTGCTGCATCAGATGACCTGGCCTCCACAATCACCCGACCTCAACTCAATTGAGATGGTTTGGGATGAGTTGGACCGCGGAGTGAAGGAAAAGCAGCCTACAAGTGCTCAGCATATGTGGGAACTCTTTTATGGTCACTACATGATTACATATGTTATTTCATAATTTTGATGTCTTCACTATTATTTTACAACGTAGAAAATAGTACAAATAGAGAATAACCCTTGAATGAGTTGGTGTGTCTAAACTTTTGACTGTGTGTGTAATCTGACAAGGGGAACTGTTTTGAAAACACCACACCTCCATCTTGACATTCCCCCACCATTGCAAAATGTTTTTGAAGCTATAGAAATGCATTTATTAATGTCTACATTTGTTTTTTGTCACATGCATTCTGTTAGAGACACCTTAATACTTACAATTTTAAAAGTATGTCAGCTAAACATAAAAATAAACATGAGAAAATATAAAACATTTTCCTTAAACTTATTCTAATATCCCCACTACAACAACAAAAATACTTGAATATGTGTAATTATCTCCTTTAAATTGAATTGAAATACTGTAGAATTCTATTCATTACTATGGAGGACTGCTCCTTCTATAGGGAGTGACAATATCGCCGTCCGGTGGCTTCAAAGCTCTACAGAGGGTAGTGCGTACAACTCAGTATATCACTGGGGCCAAACTCCCTGCCATCCAGGACTTCATTACCAGGCGGTGTGAGAGGAAAGCCCCAAAATTGTCAAGACTCCAGCCACCCAAGTCATAGACTGTTTTCTCTGCCACCGCATTGCAAGCGGTACCGGAGCGACAAGTCTCTGACCAGAAGGCACTTGAACAGCCTATACCCCCAAGCTATATTCACTAGATTCTACCCACACACTCACATACTACACTGACACTCCAACACATACATATATTGACGCCACAGACACACTTTACATACTCTGCTTCTACTCTATTTATTATACACTGCTCAAAAAAATAAAGGGAACACTTAAACAACACAATGTAACTCTAAGTCAATCACACTTCTGTAAAATCAAACTGTCCACTTAGGAAGCAACACTGATTGACAATACATTTCACATGCTGTTTTGCAAATGGAATAGACAACAGGTGGAAATTATAGGCAATTAGCAAGACACCCCCAATAAAGGAGTGGTTCTGCAGGTGGTGACCACAGACCACTTCTCAGTTCCTATACTTCCTGGCTGATGTTTTGGTCACTTTGGAATGCTGGTGGTGTTTTCACTCTAGTGGTAGCATGAGACGGAGTCTACAACCCACACAAGTGGCTCAGGTAGTGCAGCTCATCCAGGATGGCACATCAATGCGAGCTGTGGCAAGAAGGTTTGCTGTGTCTGTCAGCGTAGTATCCAGAGCATGGATGCGCTACCAGGAGACAGGCCAGTACATCAGGAGACGTGAAGGAGGCCGTAGGAAGGCAATAACCCAGCAGCAGGACCGCTACCTCCGCCTTTGTGCAAGGAGGAGCAGTAGGAGCACTGCCAGAGCCATGCAAAATGACCTCCAGCAGGCCACAAATGTGCATGTGTCTGCTCAAACGGTCAGAAACAGACTCCATGAGGGTGGTATGAGGGCCCGACGTCCACAGGTGGGGGTTGTGCTTATAGCCCAACACCGTGCAGGATGTTTGGTATTTGCCAGAGAACACCAAGATTGGCAAATTTGCCACTGGCACCCTGTGCTCTTCACAGATGAAAGCAGGTTCACACTGAGCACATGTGACAGTCTGGAGACGCCGTGGAGAACGTACTGCTGCCCTAAACATCCTCCAGCATGACCGGTTGGGCGGTGGGTCAGTCATGGTGTGGGGTGGCATTTCTTTGGGGGGCCGCAGAGCCCTCCATGTGCTCGCCAGAGGTATCCTGACTGCCATTAGGTACCGAGATGAGATCCTCAGACCCCTTGTGAAACCATATGCTGGTGCGGTTGGCCCTGGGTTCCTTCTAATGCAAGACAATGCTAGACCTCATGTGGCTGGAGTGTGTCAGCAGTTCCTGCAAAAGGAAGGCATTGATGTTATGGACTGGCCCGTCCGTTCCCCAGACCTGAATCCAATTGAGCACATCTGGGACATCATGTCTCGCTCCATCCACCAACGCCACATTGCACCACAGACTGTCCAGGAGTTGGCTTTAGTCCAGGTCTGGGAGGAGATCCGCTCAGGAGACCATCCGCCACCTCATCAGGACTATGCCCAGGCGTTGTAGGGAGGTCATACAGGCAAGTGGAGGCCACACACACTACTGAGCCTCATTTTTACTTGTTTTAAGGACATTACATCAAAGTTGGATCAGCCTGTAGTGTGGTTTTCCACTTTAATTTTGAGTGTGACTCCAAATCCAGACCTCCATAGGTTGATAAATTTGATTTCCATTGATAATTTGTGATTTTTGTTGTCAGCACATTCAACTATGTAAAGAAAAAAGTATTTAATAAGAATATTTCATTCATTCAGATCTAGGATGTGTTATTTTATTTCCCTTTATTTTTTTTGAGCAGTGTATATCCTGATTGCCTAGTCACTTTTACCCCTACCCATATGTAGTTGTGTAAAGTTCTTAAGTAAAAAATACTTTGGTGTATCTGTACTTTACTATTTATATTTTTGATTACTTTTACTTCACTACATTCCTAAAGAAAATAATGTACTTTTTACTCCATACATTTTCCCTGACACCAAAAAGTACTTGCTACATTTGGAATGCTTAGCAGGACACAAATGGTCTAATTCACATACTTATCAAAAGATCCTCTCTGTTCATCTCTACTGCCACTGATCTGGCAGACTCACTATCCATAAATTAAAAAACAAGAAAATGTTGCTGTCTGGTTTGCTTAATATAAGCAATTTGAAAATATTTTTACTGTAAGTTTTGATACTTAAGTATATTTTATCAATTACACTTACTTTTGATTCTTCAGTATATTTTAAACCGAATACTTTTACTCAAGTAGTATTGTACTGCATGTTACTTGAGTATTATTCTATTAAGGTATCTTTTCCACAATTATGACAATTGGGTACTTTTTCCACCACTGCCCACATGTGTACATACTGTATTGGCTCAATTACCTCAACTACCTTGTACCCCTGTGCATTGACTTGTATTTCTTACTTTTTAACTCTGCACTGTTGTGAATGGGCTTGTGAGAAAGCACTTAATTGTAAAGTCTACACCTGTTGTATTTGGCGTTGTGACCAATAAAATTAGATTTCAATAAGCAGGACTTTTGCAATCATCCAGCCAGGATTTCTGGAAAACTTGGTTATTTTGGGAAAGTTTACCGGACTTTTGCAACCCTAGTTAGGCACAAGAGTTCATTGAAGAAATAATCCTTTGTTTTGGTTTGTTTTTCATGTAGACTCACTGAAGTCCTGTCGAAGGCCACAAATGGAGAACAGGTGAAAAGGATCCTCAATCCCCACCTTCGTAAGTAGTCTTTATCTCCTCAAAGTGGCTCCATCCATTGCTCATCCAGGTTTAGTTTAAAAATAAATGTTTTACACAATGTTATTATTGTAAACAGCAGACTTACCTTCTAATATGATCTATCTGCTCTTTCAGCATATGGGGCTACTCTCATAGAGCACTGTTTGATGGAAGTGGGACTCCCCGGCTTTATCAAAGTGGACAGCCAGTTTGATGCTGCACGAGGTACGTTTCTTTTAGACCAGCTGTAGCCTTTGGCAGATTACAAAGATGTGCTGCTGGTATATATTATTCAATCAATGATCATCAGAATTGTGATATTCTGGATGAAATAGGCTTAATTGTTGTCTGTAGATGCACCCAAAATCCTCGATGCCCTGCAAATGGCAGAAGTTTATATGGAGAAAACGGCAAGCTTCGATGGAAAGGTAGGTCTCACGTCTTATTGAGAATATTCATTCATACATCAGATCCATTTGTCATAGCGAAATTATAGAAAACTGTTTCTCCCTTCGTTGCAGGGCTACATCATCCAAAAATGTGAGAAGAAACCAAGTTTAGCCCCAGAGAAACCTGAAGAATTGCTCACGTAAGTTATTTTATTTGACTCTCATTCTGTGCTTATGATATTATGTCTCCAAGTTCTGTTATTGGTAAGATCAGCATTACGTCTCACCAGAAGCGTTATGGAGGTTTTTGTTTGCTTGGTTGGTGAGATATGTTCAAGTCTCCAACATTGTCTTCTTTTACAGATATGAGGAATTCCATCCCTTCCTCTTTGCCCAACATGCAAATAGCCACTATGTTGAGTTTGATACATTTGACAAGGTGAATTTTAGAATATATGTCCTTTATATTTATTTATTTACCCTATGCATACGTTGGAAAAATGTCATTGTTTCCCATACGTACCTAGTGTACTAAAACTAGATTGGTATTTTCACAAGACGTAAGGTATGAGATCACTTCAGTAAGTCTTGCTCCTCTGCGCTTAGGCAGTGGACGAATTCTACTCCAAGATGGAGAGTCAGAAGATTGACGTGAAGGCCCTGCAGCAGGAGAAACAGGCTCTGAAAAAGCTGGACAATGTCAAGAGGGACCACGTGCAGAGGCTGGAGGCACTGCACCAACTTCAGGTCAATACTGAAGAACTCTCGCATCACCACCAGACCTGAGCTGTGTTCGAATACTCATACTAACCGCACTAACTGTACTATTTGTGACGTGAATTGAGTACAGTTGAAGTCAGAAGATTACATACACTTAGGTTGGAGTCATTAAAACTCGTTTTTTTCAACCACTCCACAAATTTCTTGTAAACAAACTATAGTTTTGTCAAGTCGGTTAGGACATTTACTTTGTGCATGACACAGGTAAGCTTTCCAGCAGTTGTTTACAGACAGATTATTTCACTGTATCACAATTCCAGTGGGTCAGAAGTTTACATACCCTAAGTTAACTGTGCCTTTAAACAGCTTGGAAAATTCCAGAAAATTATGTCATGGCTTTAGAAGCTTCTGATCGGCTAATTGACATCATTTGAGTCAATTGGAGGTGTACCTGTGGATGAATTTCAAGGCCTACCCTGCTTGACATCATGGGAAAATCAAAAGAAATCAGCCAAGACCCCAGAAAAAAGACCTCCACATGAATGGTTCATCCTTGGGAGCAAACGCCTGAAGGTACCACGTTCATCTGTACAAACAATAGTACGCAATTATAAACACCATGGGATCACACAGCCGCCATACCGCTCAGGAAGGAGACTTGTTCTGTCTCCTAGAGATGAACGTACTTTGGTGCGAAAAGTGCAAATCGATCCTGGAACAGCAGCAAATAACCTTGTGAAGATGCCTGAGGAAACGGGTACAATAGTATCAATATCCACATTAAAACGAGTCCTATATCGACAGATCCTGAAAGACCGGTCAGCAAGGCAGAAGCCACTGCTCCAAAACCGCCATAAAAAAGCCAGACTACGTTTTGTAACTGCACATGGGGACAAAGATTTTACTTTTTGGAGAAATGTCCTCTGGTCTGATGAAACAGAAATAGAACTGTTTGGCCATAATGACCATTGTTATGTTAGGAGGAAAAAGGGAGTCGCTTGCAAGCCGAAGAACACCATCCCAACCGTGAAGCACGGTGGTGGCAGCATCATGTTGTGGGGGTGCTTTGCTGCTAGAGGGACTGGTGTACTTCACAAAATAGATGGCAACATGAGGTAGGAAAATTATGTGGATGTATTGAAGCAACATCTCGAAGTCATCAATCACAAAGTTAAAGCTTGGTCGCAAATGGGCCTTCCAAATGGACAATGACCCCAAGCATTCTTACAAAGTTGTTGCAAAATGGCTTAAGGACATCAAAGTCAAGGTATTGGAGTGGCCATCACAAAGCCCTGACCTCTGTCCTATAGGAAATTTGTGGGCAGAATTGAAAAGCATGTGTGAGCAAAGTGGCCAGAAATCTGACTCAGTTACAACAGCTCTGTCAGGAGGAATGGGCCACAATTCACCCAACTTATTGTGGGAAGCTTGTGGAAGTCTACCCGAAATGTTTGACCCAAGTTAATCAATTTAAAGGCAATGCTACCAAATACTAATAGAGTGTATGTAAACTTCTGATCCACTGAGAATGTGATGAAATAAATAAAAGCTGAAATAAATCATTCTCTCTTCTATTATTCTGACATTTCACATTCTTAAAATAAAGTGGTGATCATAACTGACCTAAGACATGGACTTTTTACTAGGATTAAATGTCAGGAATTGCGAAACTGAGTTTAAATGTATTTGGGTAAGGTGTATGTAAACTTCCGACTTCAACTGTATATAGTATGCTTATTCGTCATAGTATGGATATAGTTAGTATGCCAAAAGTTTCCGGATGTCGTACTAAATTTGCCAAAATACGAAGTATACATGCAGAGGACACCATTTCCGTACTTTTTGGGCCCATTATGCACATCTTCAGAAAATGGGCGTGGCATCACAATGTTTTCAGATTTGGAGAAAATGTCGGACTTCAGCAGTATAGTTTCTGGCGAGAGCGAATTCAAATTCATTGAACTAACTAATGGCAAATGTTAATGTTGAGCAATTTAATAAAGTAATGACATTTCAAATAAGTTACGTTACACGTTATGTTGGCTGACAATTTGTTAGCTACACTATCCTTACGAACCGCAAAGCATTACAGCACTATGTACCGGTATGTTAGCTAGTTACCTAACGTTAGGTGGATACTAATACATCGAGCTTGCCAGGCAGTATATTAACTATCTGCTAACTAACCAACGTTTTATTGACTTGATTATTCACATCATTCTTAGCTAAGTGGTGTAGTCGTTTTGCGTTTCATTAGACGTTAATTAGTCTCGTGCACCATTGAATATGGCCGGTGTCAGTAAACGTTTGCAAAAAAAAAAAGAGTAATAAATTGTTGCCAGCTGCACAGTTAGTCACCAACGCTCTGGATAACATGAAAACAGCCTAACCAGCTCTGCTATGGCGAGTAAAATGGTCAGAGTGAGGTGTTCTCTCATTTGTGTCTGGAAGTAGCTAGCCAACATTAGCTTGGGTGCTTGACTGCTGTTGAACACTCAGATCAGCCCTACTCCTCGTCAAGAGCGTCCAGTGTCGGCTCTGAACGCTCCGAGAGTGAAACTCTCTGAATTTAAAATCTGACAACGCTCTGGATTTACGAACGCCCAGAGCACACTCTGGCAATGCAGATTTGAATTTACGAACACACCCAAAATCGTAAAATGTTTAGCTAGTCATTTGTTATGCTAGCAGAGGTTGCATAGCAACATCATCGACTTCCGGTAGACAGGCGACGCTCTAGTACGCTCAACTGAAATGATACCGTTCGTTTACAGTATACTAAAATTAACTAATATATACTCATTAAGTATGTAGTATGTTAGAATGGGTATTCGAACACAGCCCTGGGTTCAACTAGTATTTGTTTTCTTTCAGATACTTAAACTGCTCTTGATTTAGCCTTCCTTGCTCAATGGAACCAATGGAGTAAACCCGACCCATCAACAGGCAGTCTCAATCAAGCACTCAAATTATTTAAAATATAACCGATGATGGGGCGGCAGGGTAGCCTAGTGGTTAGAGCGTTGGACTAGTAACCGGAAGGTAAACCCCCGAGCTGACAAGGTACAAATCTGTCGTTCTGCCCCTGAACAGGCAGTTAACCCACTGTTCCTAGGCCGTCATTGAAAATAAGAATTTGTTCTTAACTGACTTGCCTAGTTAAATAAAGATAAAATTAAAAAATAAAATAAAAATAACCGATGATATTTGAACTCGGGTCTGATCACCACAGTGAAAACAAATGGTCAGAGCTAAAGGAGTGCTAATGGGTCCGGCCAGAGTCATGTATTTAGAGAGTTGGTCCAATGCGGTTTTACATTATGATGCGTTTACATGACACTTCAACATTCTATGGCAGCCACGTTAGCTCCCAATTTACATTACATGGGGAATATTTAAAATATACTATAAAATGGAATGTCTAGAATGAACATTATGATGCATTTACATGACACTACAACATTGTATGGCAGCCATGTTAGCTCCCAATTACATTACATGGGGAATATTAAAACAATGTTATGTAACTGAATGTCTAGAATTAGAACAATATTCAAAATTCTAAAAGTTTGCCTCTCTCTAAATGCATGGCCCTTGGTCCCGCTAATCACCCCAAACAACCCAAAAGTACCCACAACTCAAAACAAACACAAACGGGTACACAAAAGAACCCATAACAACCACAAACAGGTTCCCTCTCCCCCTCGCTCTCGCCATACTACCTGTCTAATAAAGAGTCAGGTTATGGCTGGAATGAAGGATGACTGATAGGCTGTGTGGGGGGTAATGATGGGAGGATTGTCCTCCATGATGACCCACTTTGTGTATGTGTCCCAAATGGCACACTATTCCCTATAAAGTGTACTTCCCACTTGGTCAAAAGTAGTGCACTTTAAGGAATAGGGTGGCATTTGGAAATCAGCTTATGTAGCGTAGGAATATGTAGCTCCCAGGCTGTGGTTTGCATATTGATCTGATCCGTAATGGGGTGATTGGGTTGATCACCTGATTGATCGGCAGTCACAAACCTTGTTACTGTAGCAGGTGACATGCATGGATTTCCATAATTTCAGAGGTGAGACTACTCTGCGTCGCAAATGGCAACCTATTCCTTGTATAGTGCACTACTTTTGGAACATAGTCACCTGGTGTTGGCAGCACCTTATCCCAACATCTGTGTGTGTGTAGGCAACACTAATGTACATAACCTTGATCACAGGTAATCTCATTGAAGGAGGAGAGGTGGCTCTGCCAAGACATGTAGTCGAACACCTTCTGTGTGTTATCTAGTTATGATGGTAAGGATGTGTGTCCGTGCCAGGGTTATTTAGAAATGAAGATGGTCAATTCAAGAAGTGATTTTAATTTAAAACGGAAAGACTTTTGATATAAATAGCTTGTACTCAGTTATGCGAATGCTAAAGGAGTGCTAATGCTAACATTTGTTGCAGGAGGTAGACGGGCTTAGGGGCGAGCTGGTGGAAATGAACTTGCCCATAGTGGAGAGGGCTCTGCAGGTGGTGCGGAGCGCCCTGGCCAACCAGGTGGACTGGGCCGAGATAGGGCTGATCGTCAAGGAGGCCCAGGCTGCCGGAGACCCAGTGGCCTGCGCCATCAAGGAGCTGAAGCTGCAGACCAACCACATCACAATGCTTTTAAAGTGAGTTGATGCCCAAAATGGGGATACATTTCTAATTGCCCCTCAGGGATTGATAAAGTCATATTGAATTGAACTGTCTTTGGTTCAGTTTAACTTGACTACTGCCCTTTAACATTACAACTGAGCTGAGCTGTACTAAGCTAACCTGGTTACGCATCCATCCTATGCTGCTGCAATCTTGCTGGAAGGTTGTGGGAGCGTGGCGTTGCAGTTTCCCAGCATATATCGCCCACAGCATCTAGGATTTGAATCCCACGTCCTTGATGCTCCCCTCTATCACTGTGTCCCATCCTCTTTCAAACTGTCTAAATAAGCTGAACAATATGTAAGGGGGGCCGAGCTCTTTACTGTAGGTGTCATATGTATGCATTTAAAAAGCCTGGTATAAACAGTGTTGCCAAGAATCCCGCTCGAAAGGAAAAATTTGATATTGTATCCAGCACAGAACAGTTCATAGTACTCCAAATACTATGAATCAACCACTAACCCACTTTATCTGCCCTCTAGCCAATTAAATAGATGGATGCTGAACAGAAAGAACAGGGTCATGCTCATTAGGGCCTCCATTAGAGTTCCATGTAATACTGTGTGCCTCCCATAGTCTGTTCTGGACTTGAGGACTGTGAAGAGACCTCTTGTTGCATGTCTTGAGGGGGTATGCATGGGTGTTTGAGCTGTTTCCAGTAATTTAGACAGACCGCTCGGTGCATTCAACATGTCAATACCTCTCATAAATAAAAGTAGTGATGAAGTCAATCTCTCCTCCATTTTCAGCCATGAGAGATTGACATGCATATGATTAATATTAGCTCTCTGTGTACATCCAAGGGCTGGCCATGCTGCCCTGTTCTGAGCCAATTGCAATTTTCCTAAGTCCTTTTTTGTGGCACCTGACCACACGACTGAACAGTAGTTAAGGTGTGACAAGACTAGGGCCTGTAGGACCTGCCTTGTTGATAGTGTTGTTAAGAAGGCAGAGCATTGCATTATTATAGACAGACTTCTCCCCACCTTAGTTACTACTGCATCAATATGTTTTGACCATGACAGTTTACAATCTAGTGCTACTCCAAGCAGTTTAGTTATCTCAACTAGCTCAATTTCCGCATGATTTATTACAAGATTTAGTTGGGTTTAGTGAGTGTTTTGTTCCAAATACAATACATTTAGTTTTAGAAATATTTAGGGCCAACTTATTCCTTGCCACCCACTGAAACTAACTGCAGCTCTTTGTTGAGTGTTGCAGTCATTTCAGTCGCTGTAGTAGGTGACATGTATAGTGTTGAATCATCCGCATACATAGAAACTCTGGCTTTACTCAAAGTCAGTGGCGTGTCATTAGTAAAAAATGTAAAAAGCAAGGGGCCTAAACAGCTACCCTGGGGAATTCCTGATTCTAACTGGATTATATTTGATATGCTTCCATTAAAGAACACCCTCTGTGTTCTGTTAGACAAGTAGCTCTTCATCCACATTTATAGCAGGGGGTGTAACGCCATAACACATACGTTTTTGTAGCAGCAGACTATGATCAATATTGTCAAAAGCTGCACTGAAGTCTAACAAGACAGCCCCCACAATCATTTTATCATCAATTACTCTCATGCCGACTGAAAACTACCCTGTTGTTTCCCCGTTCAGGAACCCATACATTGTCCCAGAGGAAGTAGAGGAGGAGCATGTAGCCGAGGTGGCTGAAGAGAAGAAGGGGAAGAAGAACAAGAACAAAGAGAAGGGTCAGAAGGGCAAGCCCAAGAAGGACCAGCCCATGCTGGTGGATGTGGACCTCAGCTTGTCAGCTTACGCCAATGCCAAAAAGTAGGCTCTCCACTCTCCCTGGCTTAGTGTATTCTTTGAACTGAAAAATTAAATAGAACAGTTATGTTTTATCTCTATGCTTTGAACAGTATGGCCAGATGTGGTTTTAGGTATCAAGCTGACGAACCCAAACGTTTATCTCCTTTTTTCCCCAGATACTACGACCACAAGCGAACCGCTGCTAAGAAAGAGCAGAAAACCGTGGAGGCAGCCCAGAAGGTGATGGTGCCACATGCATATGAAATTCCCTGTCGATTGTGTTTGTGGTCAGTTTTTATATTTGTAACATTTTCCCCCTTTTTTATTTAATTCAAGGCTTTCAAATCTGCTGAGAAGAAGACCAAGCAAACCCTTAAAGAGGTCCAAACGGTTACGACCATTCAGAAGGCCAGGAAAGTCTACTGGTAAGACACTTAACCTAACTGAATCTGCATTCACCCTCTGAAAACTTGCCATGTGTAGAGAGATGAGCAGTCATTGACAAATCTGAACTAATGCAGCCATTTTCAGCTAATGTAACACCTGTAAGAAGTAATTAAATGAGCGCAAAGTTCTCTCCACCTTTTGTGTCAGATTTGTGACAAATTCATATTCTTCTGGGCAATTACTTTCTCTATCTTTTCAGTATGTGACAAATTATGTATCGTTGTGCTCTGTCAGGTTTGAGAAGTTCTTGTGGTTCATCAGCTCAGAAAATTACCTCACCATCGCCGGACGTGACCAGCAACAGAATGAAATTATCGTTAAGCGCTACTTGAGGGCTGGTAAGAGTGGAATACACTTATTATAGTCCTGCCTTACAACAGGCTATGGACAACTATCCAATGTCCACACCAGCATCAAATACATGCCCAATACATTGTTTCGGACTTGAACGTATGCTAGTTTGGTACACAACACGCTATGTTACACTATCCATACTAGCATACCACATAGAATGCAGTCACAATACATTGCTTCATTGTAGTTAGTATGCTAGTATGGATATTGGAACAGAGTCTATCTCTACCTGTGTGAAAATCTCATGTTGGTGTCTCTTATCAGGGGATATCTACGTTCACGCCGACCTCCATGGAGCAACTAGTTGTGTCATCAAGAACCCATCTGGTAAGAGCTGGCCTAGTTCTGTGATCAACACACTGTTGTTCAGTCAAATGATGCTCTCTTATCCTCTGGAATTTCTCTTTAATATACAGTACCAGTCAAAAGTTTGGGCACACCTACTCATTACAGGGTTTTTCATTAATTATACTATTTTCTACGTTGTAGAATAATAGTTTCATATAGTAACCAAAAAACTGTTAAACAAATCAAAATAATATTTGATATTCTTCAAAGTAGCCAACCGTTGCCTTGGTGACAGCTTTGCACACCCTTGGCATTCTCTCAACCAGATTCATGAGATAGTCACCAGCTTCATTAGGTGTGCCTTCGTAAAAGTTGATTTGTGGAATTTATTTCCTTCTTAATGCGTTTGAGCCAATCAGTTGTGTTGTGACAAGGTAGGGGTGGTATACAGAAGATAGCCCTATTTGGTAAAAGACCAAGTCCATATTATGGCAAGAACAGCTAAAATAAGAAAAGAGAAATAACGGTCCGTCATTACTTTAAGACGTGAAGGTCAGTCAATCCGGAACATTTCAAGAACTTCGAACGTTTCTTCAAGTGCAGTCCTAAAAACCATCAAGCGCTATGATGAAACTGTCTCTCATATGAGGACCGCCACAGGAAAGGAAGACCCAGAGTTACCTTTGCTGCAGAGGATAAGTTCATTCGAGTTACAAGCCTCAGAAATTGCAGCCCAAATAAATTCTTCAGACGCATCTCAACATGAACTGTTCAGAGGTGACTGCGTGAATCAGGCCTTCATGGAAGAAGAGACTTGCTTGGGCCAAGAAACATGAGCAATGGACATTAGACCGGTGGAAATCTGTTCTTTGGTCTGATGAGTCCAAATTTGAGATTTTTGGTTCCAACCACAGTGTTCCAACCAGAGTAGCGGAATGGATGATTTCCGTATGTGTGAACCACATGTGAAGCATGGAGGAGGTGTGAGGGTGCTTTGCTGGTGACTCTGTTATTTATTTAGAATTCAAGGCACACTTAACCAACATGGCTACCATAGCATTCTGCTGCGATACGCCATCCTATCTAGTTTGCGTTTAGTGGGACTACCATTTGTTTTTCAACAGGACAATTACTCAACACACATCCAGGCTGTGTAAGGGCTGTTTGACAAAGAAGAGTGATGGAGTGCTGCATCAGATGACCTGGCCTCCACAATCACCCGACCTCAACCCAATTGAGATGGTTTGGGATGAGTTGGATCGCAGAGTAAAGGAAAAGCAGCCAACAAGTGCTCAGCATATGTGAGAACTCCTTCTAGACGGTTGGAAAAGCATTCCAGGTGAAGCTGGTTAAGAGAATGCCAAGAGTGCAAAGCTGTCATCAAGGCAAAGGGTGGCTACTTAAAAAAAAGTTTTATTTAACCTTTATTTAGCTAGGCAAGTCAGTCCTAGGAACCGTGCTTTGAAGAATATAAAATATATTTAGATTTGTTTAACACTTTTTTTTGGTTACTACATGATTCCATATGTTCTTTCATAGTTGTGATGTCTTCACTATTATTCTACAATGTAGAAAATAGTAAAAATAAAGAAAAACAATTGAATGAGTAGGTGTGTCCAAACTTTTGACTAATACTGTATGTTCATGCAACTTAAAGTGAATAACCCTTCTTAGCCCAAATTCTAGTTATAACTACCCGACTTGAATTTAAGCTTAAGTGTTGACAATCATCTGTGAACTCTCCATGTATTTTAATGGGGTGTATTGTGGCACTTATATCTCTTCCCTCTAGGTGTGCCCATTCCTCCACGCACCTTGACTGAGGCGGGCACCATGGCCGTGTGCTACAGTGCAGCCTGGGACGCCAAGGTTATCACCAGCGCATGGTGGGTGCACAACCACCAGGTGAGTTCTCCTGGGAGCCTACTTCAGGATTGGATGGTTGGATCAGGGTGTGGTCAGAGCTGCTCCAATTATAACTCTTCTCGTCTCTCTCTGTCTAGGTGACTAAGTCTGCCCCCACTGGAGAATACCTGACCACTGGAAGTTTCATGATCCGAGGTATGCCAACATCTTCCCAGTAGCCACCACATGGTGGTGTAGTTGTAGTTTTGTTTTGGATTATCGACAGCTAAAACAGCATTCCTATTTTCACAGGAAAGAAGAACTACATGCCGCCCTCTTATTTAATGATGGGTTTCAGCTTTCTCTTCAAGGTGAAAGCTAATGTTTTAAACGTGTTTGCTCTGTCATAGTCTTAAAATATATCTGACTGCCTTTTGAGGAGTCAGTTGGTAAACCCTATCTTGGCTCAACAGTCTAGTCTTGTGTCCACAGGTAGATGAGCAGTGTGTATTCAGACACCGGGGTGAGAGGAAGGTCAAGACCATTGACGAGGACATGGCGGATGTGACGTCCAGCACAGCAGAGCTACTAGAGGATGGGGAGGAGCTTATTGGTACAGGGCTTCAAGAGCCACAGACACATACACACCTCTGTACGTGAATCTATTGGTTGTTGCATTTATGTACCATACATATGTTTTCCCAGGGGATGACAGTAGCAACGAGGGAGAGGGGGAAGACGGAGGAGGAGATAGAAAGAAGAATGGAGTGGAGGTAAAAGTAGAGAAAGCCACTGAAGGGGCAGAGGCTGAACATAAGGAGGATGGAGATGCTAAAGAACTGGACGACGACATGAAGGAGGAAGGAGAGGAGGATGAGGTGGAGGGGTTCGAGGCGCAGGTGAAGAGTGATGGGGAGAGTGCAGAGTTCAGTTTTCCAGACACCACCATCTCCCTGTCCCACTTGCAGTCCACCAGGTAATATTATGCTGCTACTGTATGTCGCCGTTGTATGTGTGCCGGTCATGTTAATATGTTATTCCACTGTAGTTGAATACCAAATATTACCTTTTGAATTGAGTAAAGGCTGGTGTCTAGAACAGTAGACCTAGGTCAAATATGTAGGTGAAATAGTTTAGAGATACAGTACCAGTCAAAGGTTTGGGGACGCCTACTCATTCAAGGGTTTTTCTTTATTTTCTTTTACTATTTTCTACATTGTAGAATAATAGTGAAGACATCAACAATATGAAATAACACATATGGAGTCATGTAGTAACCAAAACAGTGTTAAACAGATCTAAATATATTTGAGATTCTTCAAAGTATTCACCCTTTGCCTTGACAGCTTTGCACACTCTTGCATTCTCTCAACCAGCTTCACCTGGAATGCTCTTTCCAACAGTCTTGAAGGAGTTCCCACATGCTGAGCACTTGATGGCTGCTATTCCTTCACTCTGCGGTCCAACTCCTCCCAAATCATGTCAATTGGGTTGAGGTCAGGTGATTGTGGAGGCCAGGTCATCTGATGCAGCACTCCATCACTCTCCTTCTTGATCAAATAACCCTTACACAGCCTGGAGATGTGTTTTTGGTTATTGTTCTGTTGAAAAACAAATGATAGTCCCAAATGATAGTCCCAACCAGATGGGGATGGCATATTTCTGTGGTAAGTGTGCCTTGAATTCTAAATAAATCACAGTCACCAGCAAAGTACCATCACACCTCCTCCTTCATGCTTCACCGTGGGAACCACACATGCGGAGATCATCTGTTCACCTACTCAGCGTCTCACAAAGACACTGCAGTTGGAACCTAAAATCTCAAATTTGGACTCCTCAGACCAAAGAGATTTCCACCGGTCGGATGTCCATTGCTCATGTTTCTTGACCCAAGCAAATCTCTTCTTCTTATTGTTGTCCTTTAGTAGTGGTTTCTTTGCAGCAATTCGACCATGAAGGCATGATTCACGCAGTCTCCTCTGAACAGTTGATGTTGAGATTTGTTTCTTACTTGAACTCTGTGATGCATAAATTTGGGCTGCAATTGGGTGTGCCGTTAACTCTAATAAGCTTATCTGTAGCAGAGAGAACTCTGGGCCTTCCTTTCCTGTGGTGATCCTCATGAGAGTCAGTTTCATCAGAGCGCTTGATGGTTTTTAGGACTGCACTTTAAAAGTTCTTGACTTTTTCCCCATTGACTGACCTTCATGTCTTAAAGCCTAAACCTTGATGAATGTCATCTGAGTGCGACGTATGTTTGTTGTTGTCGACCGCTGAAACTGAAACCTGTCGAACACTGAAGCCTGAACTAAAGACCTTGGTTTACTGACAGTGTTTTTACTGACTGTGTTTTTATATACTTTTATTTGATTTTGAATCCTACGGCTCTGTTGAGCTAAGTTGCTGTGAGTGCTGCTATCTGTCCTGCTGGGATCCTGACAGATTCTTTATAGGGGGAGAGACGCGAAAGCCCATCTAGCCTAGCTGGCTCGGCGGTCTCAAATGGAGGACGCCATTGAACGTTTCCAACGTTGCAGGAGCTGCATTTACTTTGTTTTGTTCCGGGACAATGTGGACCGCGTTGACTTTCAATGTAGCAACTGCTTGCTTGCGAAGGACTACAGGAGCGAAGTAGCTACACTTAGCAAGCAAGTAGCAAACCTACATAAGCTACTGGGCCACGCCCACCTACTTTTTCCCACATGACACTGTCGTAGTCCATGTGGGTTCAAACGACATCAGGAGAGCTAGCTTGGAACGTTTGAAAAATTGATTTTAAAGAACTGATTTTAGCATTAAAAGACTCAAAAACAGCCAATAATTTCAGGTCCAGTACCATCGTCGGGCCGCAGGTGTGAAAGATTCAGCAGACTGCTGGCATTACACATCTGGCTAAAAGACTACTGTAGTCACTTTTATTGATAACTTTGACACCTTCTGGAAACAGAAGATACTCTACAGGAATGACTGAGTCCATCCAAATCATCTTGGCTCCTGAACTCTGTCCAAGCATTTCAAGGCTGTGTTGAAACAATAACTGGTCAATTATAAAAAAGGTATTTCTCACGACGGCTACGGAGAGCGTGATCGTCCGGAACAGCTGATTCTCTCATGCATGCCTCGGTGTTGCTTGCCTCGAAGCGACTGCATGGCCAGGCACGACTACAGCACCACCATTAAGTTTACAGATGACACAACAGTGGTAGGCCTGATCTCCGACAATGATTTAGCTTGTCTGGTAGGCTCATGTCACTGGGCAGCTCGTGGCTGTTCTTCCCTTTGTAGTCTGTAATAGTTTTCAGGCCCTGCCACATCTGACTAGCGTCGGAGCCAGTGTAGTACGATTCAATCTTAGTCCTGTATTGGCGCTTTGCCTGTTTGATGGTTCGTCAGAGGACATAGCAGGATTTCTTAGAAGCTTCCAGGTTAGAGTCCCGCACTTTGAATGCGGCAGCTCTACTACAGTCTACAGTCCTGTAGTTTAGGCCGAGTCACTGGTGCTTCCTGCTTAAATTTGTACTTGTAAGCAGGAATTAGGAGGATAGAATTATGATCAGATTTGCTAAATAGAGAGCGAGGGAGAGCTTTGTGCGCGTCTCTGTGTGTGGAGTAAAGGTTACCTAGAATTTTTCAAATGTGGTTGCACATTTAACATGCTGATAGAAATTAGTAAGACTGATTTAAGTTTCCCTGCATTAAAGTCCCCGGCCACTAGGAGCACCGCCTCTGGGTTAGATTTCGTGCACCAGCTGTTTTTTTTACAAATATACACAGAACCCCGCTCGTCATACCGGACGTAGTGTGTTGTTCTATCTAGCCGGTGCAGCGTATATATCCCGCCAGCTAAATTTTATCCATGTCGTCATTCAGCCACAATTCAGTGAAACTTAAGATATTACAGTTTTTGATGTCCTTTTGGTAGGATATTCGTGATCATACCTCATCTAATTTATTGTCCAATGATTGTACGTTGGCAAGTAATATTGATGGTAAGGGCAGATTTTCCAAACGCTGTCAGCGGATCCTTACGAGGCAAACCCGCCCTGTGTCCTCTATACCTGCGTCTCTTTCTCTTGCCAATGACTGGGATTTTGGCCTTGTTGTGTGTCTGAAGTACATCCTGTGCATCCTGCTTGTTGAAGAAAAAATATTTGTCTAATACGAGGTGAGTGATTGCTGTCCTGATATCCAGAAGCTCTTTTTTTGCCGTAAGATACGATGGCAGAATAAAGTGCAGCTCAAGTATTTGAAATGTCTATTTGACCCAGGTCTGTTCAGTGCCCGAAAGTGCAACAGTATCAGAAATGTTTCTGTTTGTTTCTCTCTCCAGGGAAACCCAAAGTGCTGGTTTCAAAAAGGTGTCCATTCAGGTAAAGCCATTGTGATCGGTGAACTTCTGACCTTTTGCATTATGTAATAAAATAATTGATGTTTTATAGTATACATTTTTATTTTGTAAACGTAATATCATACAGTTGAAGTCGGAAGTTTACATACACATAGGTTGGAGTCATTAAAACACCTTTTTCAACCACTCCACAAATGTCTTGTTAACAAACTATAGTTTTTGGCAAGTCAGTTAAGACATCTATTTTGTGCATGACACAAGTAAGCTTATTTCACTGTATCACAATTCCAGTGGGTCAGAAGTTTACATACACTAAGTTGACTGTGGTTTTAAACAGCTAGAAAAATTCCAGAAAATTGTCATGGCTTTACAAGCTTCTGATAGGCCCATTGACGTCATTTGAGTCAATTGGAGGTGTACCTGTGGATGTATTTCAAGGCCTACCTTCAAACTCCGTGCCTCTTTGCTTGACATCATGGGAAAATCAAAAGAAGTCAGCCAAGACCTCAGACATTTTTTTGTAGACCTCCACAAGTCTGGTTCATCTTTGGGAGCAATTTCCAAACGCCTGAAGGTACCACGTTCATCTGTACAAACAATAAACACCATGGGACCACACAGCCGTCATACCGCTCAGGAAGGAGACTCGTTCTGTCTCCTAGAGATGAACGTACTTTGGTGCGAAAAGTGCAAATCATTCCCAGAACAACAGCAAAGGACCTTGTGAAGATGCTGGAGGAAACGGGTACTAAAGTATCTATATCGACATAACCTGAAAGGCCACTCAGCAAGAAAGAAGCCACTGCTCCAAACCCTCCATAAAAAATCCAGACTACGGTTTGGAACTGCACATGGGGACAAAGACCGTACTTTTTGGAGAAATGTCCTTTGGTCTGATGAAACAAAAATATAACTCTTTGTCATAATGACCATCGTTATGTTTGGAGGAAAACAGGGGAGGGTTGCAAATGGGTCTTTCAAATGGACAATGACCCCAAGCATACTTTCAATGTTGTGGCAAAATCGCTTAAGGACAACAAAGTCAAGGTATTGGAATGGCCATCACAAAGCCCTGACCTCAATCCTATAGAAAACGGGTGGGCTAAAATTCACCCAAAATGGGTGAAAATGGGCCAAAATTCACCCAACTTATTGTGGGAAGCTTGTGGAAGGCTACCCTTAATGTTTGACCCAAGTTAATAAACAATTTAAAGGCAATGCTACCAAATACTAATTGAGTGTATTGTAAACTTCTGACACACTGGGAATGTGATGAAAGAAATAAAAGCTGAAATCACTCTCTACTATTATTCTGACATTTTACATTCTTAAAATATAGTGGTGATCCTAAGACAGGGAATTTTTACCACGATTATATGTCAGGAATTGTGAGAGAAAAAGTTTAAATGTACTTGGCTAAGGTGTATGTAAACTTCCAATTTAACTGTATGTACAATTTATTCTTCATTAGGTTGAGGTGGAGGCGCAAAAAGAGGGGGGAAAACACATTACAGCCAAGCAAAGAAGGTAAACTAAATACATAGCAATGTAACCTTCCCTCGTGGCTAACATGCATGAATGCAATAATTTTGTTTTGCTGCTTTCTTCTTGTCCAAAGGGAGGAGAAGAAGGGGAAACAGGATCATTCTGAATCTCAGGAAGAAGAGGGAAAGACTGAGGAGACGCATGGTGCCTCCGCAGCCAATCAGAAAACCAAGAGTGGAGGAGGGGGAGGAGCCTCTCAGCATCCTCTTAAGAGACATCAAAAGGTGAGACATTTTCAAAGTTTTAAATGAACTAAATTAGTTGTAGTCCAATTCGACCAGAGATTGGTTCTAGTGCTGGCTAAGGTTATTGTCAGCTTTGCTGTCTTCGTGGTGGCATTAGTTAGAATAAACTGCTCTTGAAAGTCAAGCTTTTCATCTATGCTGTTGTTGAAATCTAGAACAAGCTGAAGAAAATTAAAGAGAAGTACAAAGACCAAGATGAAGAGGATCGGGAGCTGATGATGAAATTGTTGGGGGTGAGGAGTATGATGTTGAACTTTCCCTCACACTGTTGAAATGTCTGGATTACGAACTGGAACACAAATTAATGATATGAACATATCTGTATACCAGAAACACGTTGAATGAAACTGAGTTTTTTTATGGCTGGTTACTGGTTACCAATAAATGTTTCCAATAAAGCAGTACAGTACAGGAATTTATTGACATTTTCCGTCTGCAGTCTGCTGGCTCCACTAAGGAAGAGAAGCCTAAGAAGGGCAAGAAGGGGAAGGGCAAAGACGAGGTGTTGAGAAAAGCACCCCAGAAGCAAGCCCAGAGACCCCGTCCTCAGGAGGTCATCTTAAAGAAACCAGAAGGGGAAGAGGAGGGTCTAGCTGTGGAGGAGGGAGCAGCACCTGAACAGGATGACAAGGTAAAAAAAAGTTTTTGTTTTCCTTTAGCCAGGGAACACGCAAATTACTCTTTCCTTCCTCAAAGTAATCACTAGGCAGGTTTCCATTGACCTGAGGTTTATTAGACAAAAATAGTGTCCCAAAATTGTGATTATTTTTTAATTTTTTAAAAATTACATTTAACTAACCAAGTCAGTTAAGAACACATTCTTATTTTCAGTGACGGCCTAGGAACAGTGGGTTAATTGCCTTGTTCAGGGGCAGAACGACAGAGTTTTATCTTGTCAGCTCGGGCATTCGATCTTGCAACCTTTCGGTTACTAGTCCAGCACTCTAACCACTAGGCTACCTGCCGCCCCACTAGTATAATAGAAATAGGTCAAAAGTATAATAGAAATGTTCTAAAGATCAATACTGAACAAAAATATATAAACACAAAACAAGCAACGATTTTACTGAGTTACAGTTCATAGAAGGAAATCAGTTGATAAAAGGAGAAATGCTCACTAATGGGGATCTAAAAAATTTGTTCACAAAATTTGAGAGAAATAATATTTTTGTGCGTATGGTATATTTCCACTCATGAAACATGGGACCAACACATATTTTTTACATTTTTAACTATTCGACGGGTGGATTTTTCTTTCGTCAAACTCTCTTTTATTGCAACAAATGATGATGGAAACTGTTTTTTTTAAATAATGTTGATTGCTTAATCATTTATGAAGGTACGTGTGGCACGTGATATCACGCAATTACAAAGCTTCACTCCACATTTAATTCTAAATGCCTACTGCTTTCTAAATATACATTTTTCCACAAGGATTGTCTTGACTTTCAAGAATGCTTGAATTACGTTGGCTAGATGCAAGTTTCACCATCCAATTATTTCAGATCTACAGGAGTGCAAGTTTCACCATGGCATGGTGTGTGGTGTTATGATGGCACATGAGAAATTTTAGTAAATTCTTGCATTCTATCCATGGCTTTTGCGGGCCATCTGAGACATGAAACAGATAGGTGGGAGGGAATACAGGCTGCCTAAATGTATCATGGAAACACTTCATTTCTATTTGACACTAGGTTTTTGTGAAAAAGTGCTTTCTTTTTTGTTGTGACGTCATTATGTCCAGCTGTTTTTGTCAACACAAGACTGTTAAGACTGGAAATGCACCGTAGAAGGCAATTGTCACATCTATTTTCTATGCAAACTGGCTAAATGTCGAGAGAAAAAAATCACTGGACGAGTTAATAAACGTAGCTACTGATCTACATGACATAATTGGTTAAAGCAATGCCATGGAAAACTTGACCCAATCATCAATCCATTTGTCAGATCAGTGATTATTTTAAGAATATTTGAACAGGGCCTCTGAATCCATGTTTGCTTGATCTAAGAATTGAAACAAAGGTGACTGAAGAAAAGGGAGGAAGACTATTTATTTATGTTGCAGGAAGGAGATGATCAGGACCAAGACAACCCTGGAGCAGAGGTGGGTTCTTCGAGATTACTGTATTACTGTTCAAACCTGGCCTATAAATATATTTTAATGAAATCCTTTGTTGCAGGGCCAACATTCTTGTCTTTTTGTGTCTCTCCATTGACTTCCTTAGGAAGCAGAGAAACTGCTGAATTCTCTGACGGGCCAACCCCACCCAGAGGATGTACTGCTGTTCGCTGTGCCGGTCTGTGCCCCCTACACTGCCCTCTCCAACTACAAGTAAGGACAACATATCTACCTAGTTTTATAATATCTATGTAACGCCAGTAATTCCTACCATTCCATCGAAGCCAACCTAACACCAATGTTGATTAATCCATTTACCCGTATAGGGATATACTTATTCTGCTTCCATTTGCCATAGGAAATGGGACATGGCTATGTTTTCAAAGTTAGCTAAACAACAGTGTTTCCCACTAGGCACAAGGTGAAGTTGACCCCAGGGACCCAGAAGAAAGGAAAAGGTAATATCAGAGCAGTTAACGTGTTATAAATGATAAGAGGGCGTGTGCCGAGTGAATTTCGGTTCATTTTCAGTTCATTTTCAGTTTTTAAACAGATCCGCCGTCGTTTCAATTGAAATGAATTCCATTTCGTTCAGTTTTTTTTCTGAGCTCAATCCGCACATTGTTGTTTCTCTATAAATAAATCAGATCCAGCCTGAACTGTGTGAGGGAGTTGTAGTTTCCAACAGGTCAGAATTCTACATAGTTAAGTGCATAAAACGTAATTAACTCCAATGACCACAATCAATTGCGCATCTACTTGTCTGGTTGGTTTCTTTTATGCCTGCTATGAAGAGGCAGAAGAAATCACGATCTTGAGGGGATATAGAGAGCAGCTGTTGCTTCACGAGGTATCTCTACCTGAAAATACATGATTTAAGTGATTGGTTGTTGGTATTCAGCAGTCATAAAAGTATACTTTGAAAAACTACAAAATTGTGGTTTTATCAGATAGCATATGCAGCAGCTCTATAGAGATGAGATGATGACTTGGAATTAAATAAAAAAGTCATAAAACAAATGTAATACACAACTGAAGTATTTTATTAAAGTGAATAAATTATGGTCCATAAGTGAAAAGCAGTCAATACCTTCATGGGACTTTTTATTAATTGTTTCAGTGTTCCATCCAAATAATCTATATATATTTTTAAATTAACCAAAACAACCTCAAGCACTAATCGCTCAGCACATGCGTCTTAAGGTCCTGACTACTGAATAGTGTCTGTTCCAGGTGCATAGGAGTCAAAATATGAATACTGGAAGAGGTGGAGACCTGCACAGTAACAAAAAAGGGAATAAATCCAAAACTTTTTTTGACAGTGTGCAGGTCTCTATCTTATCTAGTATTATTTAATGATGACATGGCTGGATCCTAGGAAATTCTGTATCTATATTTTGTCCTCCCAGCTGCCCGCACTGCAGTATTCAGCTTCATGAAGGCCAGGGAGGCTTCGACTAGAGAGAAGGACCTGTTTCGCAGTGTCAAGGTAAGGCGGAACGTGTTCATTAGAGTGCACTGTAACAAAACAAGTTATTTTTATTGGACAGAGTCCATTTTGAGACTACTGAATGGCAGGTAGCCAACATGCTCGAGTTATTTTATGTAAATGGAATGTTATTTCTATAACATGCCGGTCCAGACAAATCTTTTGTGATTTCACATTTGAGAAACCCCAAACAGCAAATCACTTCCAAAAAATATGAACAAAGGCTCCAAATACATCCTTTTAGAAACAGCAAAGCTCTCAGTATAGTGATGCAGGTCTATAGATGTTGTACACATGAAATTGTGTCATTCCAAACTTTATCCACAACATCTAAGTAAATGAAGAATACAAAGTATATTGAAAAGCTACAGACAGTTGTAGAATCTATGCCAAGAGGCATAGTGGTGGCCAACGCCCTATGATCACTCGTAAGTTAGTGTTTCCTTTACTTTGGCATGCAGCAGGCTACACAGAGAATTGAACAGCAAAATTAAGAGTCGCGCAAAAGGGAATATAACATTGCGTACACCATTTAAAGACTTGCATCACTATACTGAGAGCTTTGCCATTTATAAATGGGTGATTTATGTATATAAAATCAATTGGACATTCTAGAATATGTAAGCACCTTAGCTATTACTTGATATGAATGACTGCGTAGCCACTTGGCACAAAACAACAACCATCCTTTTCTCATTTCAGGATACAGATTTATCAAGAAACATCCCAGGCAAAGTTAAAGTGTCAGCACCTAACCTAATGGCAGCCAAGAAGAAATAGACCTGTACAATTTAGTCGACTTGGACTTTCTTCACGAAACAATGAGTTAACCCCACCCTTAATAGTACTATGATGTCTGCAATTGGATGACAGGAAAAGCTTGTGCATCGAAGCATTACATTTTCCTGGATCTTTACTTCAAGATGACAGGGAGGGAGAAAGCAATGCAAAATGTCAGAACAAAATCAGATTTTACATTTATTTTTTCTTGATTCAAAATTAAGATTTTTATGAAACTTGTGCAAATAATACAAAATGAGATACTTTTTGTGGTAACTTCAGTGCAACTGGTATTATTACCTGATTAAAAACAGAAAATACTACACAAGCCTCTTCTGACTAACATGGTCAAACGTATAACACCTTTCCAGCAGGACTGAACATGGTACTTTCACTTTAAAAATATATATACATTTTCAAACACTGGCATGACAAATTTACACGTAAGGATAATGAACGTTGCCATGCTTGCTGACTGGCCATCACCACTCCCATCAAAAGCCTACAATTTTTTCACTAAATTAATAACACTCGTGACGAGATGGGTTGAGCTGTCCTCTTTGTTCAGCTAGCACCAAGGTCATGGCTGTCCACACACACCCCGGCATCCCATAGAATGTGGTGGTATATGCCTCATGACCCCAGTGCGTTGATGCCTCCCATCCTCTGTTTGAGACTGTGTAGCAGGTGTTAAGGCAGGCAGTCCCATGACGCAGCCAGCAACTCTCTGTGCTGCAATGCTGCTTCCATACAGAACCTAGAGAGGGGGACAAGCAAGTTTTACATTGACTAAAAGATGTGTTCATTAGGCACCAAACGGACTGACTACTGAACCTTTGTTGTTGCATACCCTCCCTAATAAACAAAACCCAGTAGTTAGGGCCATGTTTTTGTCTGGGTTCAGGGTTGTTTCTCTACTCACCAGACAAGTGACTTGGGTTGAACCGTGAACACCAGCAACTCTTTGCTGTGAGCCTGTTAAAGGCAATTGACATATCTTTATTCAAACCATACTTGGTAGTAAACATTTATCAATCAGTTTGTAGTTTTAATTTTAAGTGACACTTGTGGTCTCACTGTACTCACTGCTCGCTGATGGGACAGCAGGTTATTGGCACAACCGCCAAACACAAAGACCTCCCCATCAGGACCGGAACAGGCCGTGTGCCAGAGCCTGACACAAAAAAAGAGGAAAATGACTAAGGACACACACACACAAACAGTGAAACAAGCAGCTCCCATTCATTACCACTAATTGGTTTCTCTCTTGTGATATTACATGGGGCTCTGTGAATGATTGTGCTTGTACTGCTGCCACTTGTTCTTGCTGACGCAGTACAGCCAAGCGTCACCTGTATATATTACAAAAGGATGGAGGAATAAAAACATTTGGTCATGCCATGGACTCAAGGAAAATGGATAAGGAAGTATTCTTCACTCACTCAGTGTCTCTCTATATGTTGTGAAGCCTCCGAACAAGAACATGTGATCAGGTGACACGGGGGTGAGGGAGTGCCATGAGCGTCCCACAGGACCCTGCTGAGGAACACTCCTGTAGAGGGGCAAGGGAAGGTCAAGGGGAAATAGGACCGGGGTAAAGGGTTAGTCCCATAAAGGTGAACAGAGGTACATCTATGGGTTAGAGCACAGCCCCCTCCCCTAAAAAAAGGTGTTTAATGCTATAACATGCATGAAGACATTTTGGATGAGGACCACTCCCAGGAATCCATGTCGATGTAGTGCAAGTCGTTCAGGCGGTAATCCTGTTGTAAAAGAGACAAAGCATCAAACATTTAGAATACAAGATCCTTTATGTGATAAGTCATAGAAATGAACATGGTCAACATCTATCTACAGGCCCGTGATACAATTTCACATTAGACAGTGTGACCGTAAACTCAGCAGGAACTTGAGTAATCTCTTTTCAGAACATTCCTACTTACCCTGTAACGCCCCCCAAACACATAGCCTCGGTTGCCCACCTTGGCACAGGCATATGCTGCCCGGGGAGATGGGGCATTACCCTTCAATAGAAAGGGGGAATGGAGAGGTGAGACTGGAGCTCCCATTGAAACAGATGTGCAAAATGGCTTCCAACACAGAAAGTTGTGACATGATTTAAGGGAATGCTGTTACTTTGGTGACTGGCTGGCTCCAGGTGGACATCTCCAGGTCCAGGATGTGAATGTGGTTGTTCCAGCCCCGCCCCGGATTATCTCCCTGTTACAACACACAGAGAAGGGATTGTTTTCATTAGGGCATGCAAACATTTAACTACGGAACAAAAATGTGCGTTTCTTATTGGTTATCCCCGTTTCAGTAAAAAAAAAAGAGTTTGGTGCTTAATTAACACGACCAGAACTTTACAATTATTGACAACTCCCTTTGCTGCAGACAGATACACTTAACAGACCATTTTCATACTGGTGTTAAAAGCAGCTGAAGGTTTCAAGGGTTGTGCAATTAATTGACCATACCATGAATGAAGTTTCATCGTATTCAAATGTCCCTCTGTGAGCTCCTTGTGCCATATATCCGTAGCCACCGAAGAATACTAGCCTGTGAACAGCCGGCAGTTAATGGAGAAATGGTTTGAAGTGACAAATGCATCAGAAATGTATTGGGAAGATCATCAGTCAATTTTGTATGATGTTCTGTGTAGAATTTCTCTTGCAACCCCATAGCTTGGTAAAGGCTGCTTTAGAGGTAATGAGATGGAGCAACTCGAAGACCTATTATTATATAAACACACTGCCTGCCAATAGACCAACTCACCTATTCTTGTGAACCCAGCAGCCCAGTTTGTCCTTGCAGGACGGGGCCAGGCCCTTGAGATGCTTCATCTCCTCCCAGCAGAGGAGAGGTGTTCGGAGAGGGAGCCGAAAGACCTGAAGGGCAGTATAAATGGAATAAGACTAGTCTCTTGTAACAGACATTAACATTTTAAAGGCCCAGTGCAGTCAATTCTGTTTTGTATCATTGTACAGCAAATGTAGCGATTAAAAGTTAAATGCCATCGCTAAATGTTTTTTTGCGTGTGCCCACTGGTATTGCTCTCCAGCCAACAGCTTTATTGGCACACTGTTGGCTAGAGCGGACGTATAGCCTACATGATGAGATTATTATTAAGGACAAAAGATTGAGATTTGTCAAATGGCAGCCAAGCATCGATTAAGATATCACCAGAATAAGAACCTCCAATATTTATTTTGAAAGGAGCATCACCTTGCACTTTCACCACTCTGTGAAGTTCATAATTCATTACATCTGTAGCCTAATAAACAGCATGCTTTCCTGACGAGTCGTAGTGGGAGGACATGTCATCGCGTGACTCCAAGTTTACTTCGATATGTTATTATATCAATACTTACGCATAAAAGCATTTCCACCGATATTTCTCGCTAAAATATATTTTACAAACACAAAAAGATCACACATTTAGTTTTGTCGACATTTGGGAAGTCCATCATGTTTCCATCATGCTGGTCATTACATGATTTACTTCATTACTCTACTCTAAGGTTGGCTGGAAACCTGGTTACTGTAAAAAAAATTATAGTGGAAAATACAATCTACATACGGCCATCTAATCAGCCTGTTTGCATGGGCAGGAGTTTAGGCTTTCCTGGTGATGTCACCAGGCCATAAATTGATTAATAGACCAATGAAGATTTCCAAACCTGTATCCCAATAACAGCTAGTATTAAGTTTTCCCCTCCCCACTCAGCCACAGTCCTTGCAAAATTCTTGCTTGAGAATTTTTTGTTGTTGCTATTAAGCAAATGTTAGTTTTAATGGAAAACAATTACAGTAAGGTACTTAATAGTTACCCAGAAATGATTTGGCTGCATTGAGCCTTTAAGTCTGTTGGCAAACAGGCTTCTGAGGTGAGATAGCATAAATCATGCCATGGTGAATGTCCTGCTGTGGTGCTTAAAGGAACAATCAGCAGTTGCTACATCCATTTGTGGACTTAATAAATTAATGATATGTACCCCATTGATTCTTTCAGAACTTATAAATGCCTCATGAACTTAGTTCAACCCTCGTACCCCATTAGAAACCAAAATAAAAGCTTGTTTTTACTCCAATGTTTGTAAATAAATCAACTGTAAACAAACACTATATAGCCTCAAACCAGGGTTAAAACTATCATTTTGATATCATGGATGGTCAGTCCTTGCATTCATAGCTCTCTCTGTGAATTTGAGTGGTTACATTTTTCCAGAACATTCCCTCAGCGGTTTACCAAACCAGGGTTGGGGAGCCGCTTTGGGATTGTTGCTTTAAAGTGGGAGCAGGGATTTTAAATGGAAAATTCTGTAATTCTCTAATCATCACTGCATCGAAAGATATCTCCATGTTGGTAGCATGCAGCACAAAATATTTCCAGTTTCTGGAAAGGGAGGGGCTGGGAACGGCTTTGGCAGAAAGGGAGGGGTGTGGATTTTGAAATCCTTTGCCCCTAGAATACTACTGCAAATACAGCATTTGGCCAGCGTGCACGAGAAATTTGGTTCTGTGTCCTGAAATTATACAAGACGTAACACGCACGCACACACCCGGTTAGTGTTTCCTCTGGCATGGTGGCCTCCAAACAGATAGAGGACACCGTCCACACACACTCCACAGCTGCCAGACATGGCGGCATGAAGGTTACCCCCCGCCATCTGCTTCTTCCTGCAAATACAGACAGTAGAAAGTATTCACACCCCTTGACTTTTACCACATTGTGTTGTAGCCTGAATTTAAAATGGATTATATTTAGTTTGTGGCATTGGCCTACACACAATAGCCCATAATGTCAAAGTGGAATTATGTTTTTCAAAATGTTTACAAATTTAAATGAAAAGCTGAATTGCCTAGTCCAGGAATAAAAATGTGCTTAACAAGTCATGTGTTGCATGGACACTGTGTACAATAATATTGTTTAACATGATTTATCAATGACTACCTCATTGCTACCCCACACATCAAAATTATCTGTAAGGTCCCTCAGTTGAGCAGTACATTTCAAACAAAAGACCAGGGAGGTTTTCCAATGCCTCGCAAAGACGGCAACCTATTAGTAGATGGGTTTTAAAAAAAACTGCCATTGAATATCCCTTTGAGCATGGTGAAGTTATTACACTTTTGATGGTGTATCAATACACCCAGTCACTACAAAGATAGAGGCGTCCTTCCTGCCGGAGAGGAAGGAAACTAGGGATTTCACTATGAGGTCAATGGTGACTTTAAAATGGTTTAATAGCTGTGACAGGAGAAAATGGAGGATGGATCAACAACATTGTAGCTACTCTACAATACTATAACCTAATTGACTGAATGAAAATGATGCATATTTGTAATATTTATATTCTGTACAGGCTTCATGTTTACAATAAGGCACTAAAGTAAAAAGCCCTAAAATAAAGGCCTGAATACAAAGTGGTATGTTTGGGGCAAATCCTACACAACATCACTGAGTACCACGCTTCATTGTCAAGCGTGGTGGTGGCTGCATCATGTTATGGGTATGCTTGTCATCGGCAAGGATTCCAGAGTTTAATATAAAAAATAAACAATGGCACTAGGTACAGGCAAAATCCTTGAGGAAAACCTGGTTCAGTCTGTCTTCCAACTGATACTGGGAGACAAATTCACCTTTCAGCAGGACTGTACCCTAAAACACAAGGCCAAATACACTGGAGTCACTTACCAAGATGACATTGAATGTTCCTGAGTGGCCTAGTTATAGCTTTGATTTCAAATTGGCTGGGAAATATATGGCAAGACTTAAATGGCTGTAAATAATAATTTGCAAATATTGTACAATCCAGGTGTGCAAAGCTCTTAATAAGACTTACACAGAAAGACTCATAGCTGTAGTCGCTGCCAAAGGTGATTCTAACATGCATTGACTCAGGGGTGTGAATACTTATATACATTAGATATCTGTATTTAATTTTCAATAAATTTGTTAAAGTTTCTAAAAACATTTTCGCTTTGTCATTATTGGGTATTGAGTTTTAGTCTAATCCATTCTTTTATTCAGGCTGTAACAACAAAATGTTGAATAAGTCAAGTGATATGAATACTTTCTGAAGGTACTGTATAAAGTCTGGTCAAAAGTTGTGCACAATATAGGGAATAGGGTGCCATTTGATTTGTGACAATCTAGATTTCACAGCTAGAAACAACTACAAACAAAATTAAGTTAAAATCCTTAATACCATCGTTCTGTCTCCATGTTGTACATCCAGATTTCATTCCTTGGCAAGTATAAGTCAATGAAGCCAGTGGTCTGGGAATTCTAGTGAGAAGACAAGCAAGAGGGAAGTCAATGGAATTACAAGAATCTTGACACCGTTTTTGGTCCACTTGACCCATGTCACACTTTCCCTGGTAATAGATAACACAGTAAAATTCCAGACAAAATGTTTAGGAAGGTCAAAGTGGATGCCAAATCTCCCAGTAAAAATGAAGGTTAAAGACTGATTGGAATGGTATAGTTCAGAATCCTATTATTTAGATACACTATAAACTAACATCTAAACAAAGGCCTTAATAAATATTACTGTTCATCCGACAGCAAATTCCGAATGTCTGTCAGTCATACTTGCTTACCTTATATCCTCCCCAAACATACATGCAGTGGCCATCCACCACTGCTCTGTGGCCACTGCGCTCAGCTGGCTGGTCCAACTCAAAGGGCTCTTCTTCAGTGTCCAGAAGAACTGCATCCTCATCGAGTTCATCAGCCTCGTCCACCACCCAGTCAACTTCTCTCTCTTCATCTCTCTCGGACTCCTCGTCTTCCTCTTCAACAGGCAAGCGGTCAGCAATGTCCTCCATTTCTGCCATGATCACCTGGATTGGAGAAGAGGGCTACATAGGTTTGCATGCACAAGGATTTTGAGTAAGAGAGTATAAGGGTTATTGGAGTGATAGACATTCATTGTAGTTAAGAATTCCCATCCTCAACATGGGGCTATAAGCAGCTAACTACACACACACACATTTATTAGGTACACTCATCTACACTGAACAACAATATGAACACATGTTAGGGGTTGGTTTCATGTTTCATGAGCTGAAATCCCAGAAATGTTCCATATGCACAAAAAGCTTATTTCCCTCAAATTGTATGCACAAATTTGTTTACATTCCTGTTAGTGAGCATTTCTCCTTCGCCAAGATAATCCATCCACCTGACAGGTATGGCATCTCAAGAAGCTGATTAAAACAGCAAGATCATTACACAAGTGCACCATTTCTCAACCGTTACATTAATTTCTCTCAAACTTCGATTTAGAGAATTTGGCAATACATCCACCCGGCCTCACAACTGGGCGAGCGGTTTGCTGATGTAAATGTTGTGAACAGAGTGCCCCATGGAGGCGGTGGGGTTATAGTATGGGAAGGCATAAGCTACAGACTTCAAGCATTTTATCTATGTCACTTTGAATGCACAGAGATAACGTGACAAGATTCTGAGGCCCATTGTCATGCCATTCATTTGCCGCCATCACCTCATTTTTCAGCATGATAATGCATGGCCCCATATCGCAAGGATCTGTACACAATTCCTGGAAGCTGAAAATGTCCCAGTGCTTCCACAGCCTGCATACTAGACGTCGACCGATGATAATTTTTCAACGCCGATACCGATTATTGGAGGACCAAAGAATCCGATACATTAATCGGCCGATTTAAAAAATGTATTTGTAATAATGACAATTATAACAATACTGAATGAACAGTTATTTTAACTTAATATAATAGATCAATAAAATCAATTTATCCTCAAGTAAATAATGAAACATGTTCAATTTGTTTTAAGTAATGCAAAAACAAAGTGTTGGAGAAGAAAGTAAAAGTGCAATATGTGCCATGTAAGAAAGCTAACGTTTCAGTTCCTTGCTCAGAACATGAGAACATACAGTGCCTTGCGAAAGTATTCGGCCCCCTTGAACTTTGCGACCTTTTGCCACATTTCAGGCTTCAAACATAAAGATATAAAACTGTATTTTTTTGTGAAGAATCAACAACAAGTGGGACACAATCCTGAAGTGGAACGACATTTATTGGATATTTCAAACATTTTGAACAAATCAAAAACTGAAAAATTGGGCGTGCAAAATTATTCAGCCCCCTTAAGTTAATACTTTGTAGCGCCACCTTTTGCTGCGATTACAGCTGTAAGTCGCTTGGGGTATGTCTCTATCAGTTTTGCACATCGAGAGACTGAATTTTTTTCCCATTCCTTCTTGCAAAACAGCTCGAGCTCAGTGAGGTTGGATGGAGAGCATTTGTGAACAGCAGTTTTCAGTTCTTTCCACAGATTCTCGATTGGATTCAGGTCTGGACTTTGACTTGGCCATTCTAACACCTGGATATGTTTATTTTTGAACCATTCCATTGTAGATTTTGCTTTATGTTTTGGATCATTGTCTTGTTGGAAGACAAATCTCTGTCCCAGTCTCAGGTCTTTTGCAGACTCCATCAGGTTTTCTTCCAGAATGGTCCTGTATTTGGCTCCATCCATCTTCCCATCAATTTTAACCATCTTCCCTGTCCCTGCTGAAGAAAAGCAGGCCCAAACCATGATGCTGCCACCACCATGTTTGACAGTGGGGATGGGTGATGAGCTGTGTTGCTTTTACGCCAAACATAACGTTTTGCATTGTTGCCATAAAGTTCAATTTTGGTTTCATCTGACCAGAGCACCTTCTTCCACATGTTTGGTGTGTCTCCCAGGTGGCTTGTGGCAAACTTTAAACAACACTTTTTATGGATATCTTTAAGAAATGGCTTTCTTCTTGCCACTCTTCCATAAAGGCCAGATTTGGACAGAGTCTCCCACCTCAGCTGTAGATCTCTGCAGTTCATCCAGAGTGATCATGGGCCTCTTGGCTGCATCTCTGATCAGTCTTCTCCTTGTATGAGCTGAAAGTTTAGAGGGACGGCCAGGTCTTGGTAGATTTGCAGTGGTCTGATACTCCTTCCATTTCAATATTATCGCTTGCACAGTGCTCTTTGGGATGTTTAAAGCTTGGGAAATCTTTTTGTATCCAAATCCGGCTTAAACTTCTTCACAACAGTATCTCGGACCTGCCTGGTGTGTTCCTTGTTCTTCATGATGCTCTCTGCGCTTTTAACGGACCTCTGAGACTATCACAGTGCAGGTGCATTTATACGGAGGCTTGATTACACACAGGTGGATTGTATTTATCATCATTAGTCATTTAGGTCAACATTGGATCATTCAGAGATCCTCACTGAACTTCTGGAGAGAGTTTGCTGCACTGAAAGTAAAGGGGCTGAATAATTTTGCACGCCCAATTTTTCAGTTTTTGATTTGTTAAAAAGTTTGAAATATCCAATAAATGTCGTTCCACTTCATGATTGTGTCCCACTTGTTGTTGATTCTTCACAAAAAATACAGTTTTATATCTTTATGTTTGAAGCCTGAAATGTGGCAAAAGGTCGCAAAGTTCAAGGGGGCCGAATACTTTCGCAAGGCACTGTATGAAAGCTGGTGGTTCCTTTTTATTAACTTCAATATTCCCAGGTAAGAAGTTTTAGGTTGTAGTTATTATAGGAATTATAGGACTATTTCCCTCTATACCATTTGTATTTCATTAACCTTTGACTATTGGATGTTCTTACAGGCACTTTAGTATTGCCAGTGTAACAGTATAGCTTCCGTCCCTCTCCTCGCTCCTCCCTGGGCTCGAACCAGCAACACAACGACAACAGCCACCCTCGAAGCAGCGATGCAGAGCAAGGGGAACAACTACTAGAAGGCTCAGAGTGAGTGACGTTTGAAACGCTATTAGCGCGCGCTAACTAGCTAGCCATTTCACTTCGGTTACACCAGCCTCATCTTGGGAGTTGATATGCTTGAAGTCATAAACAGCGCAATGCTTGATGCACAATGAAGAGCTGCTAGCAAAACGCACGAAAGTGCTGTTTGAATGAATGTTTATGCGCCTGCTTCTGCCTACCACCGCTCAGTCAGATACTTGTATGCTCAGTCAGATTATATGCAACGCAGGACACGCTAGATAATATCTAGTAATATCATCAACCATGTGAAGTTAACTAGTGATTATGATTGATTGTTTTTTATAAAGATAAGTTTAATGCTAGATAGCAACTTACCTTGGCTTACTGCATTCGCGTAACAGGCAGTCTCCTTGTGGAGTGCAACGAGAGAGAGAGGCAGGTCATGATTGTGTTGGACTAGTTAACTGTAAGATTGCAAGATTGGATCCCCCGAGCTAAAAAGGTGAAAATCTGTCGTTCTGCCCCTGAACAAGGCAGTTAACCCACCGTTTCTAGGCCGTCATTGAAAATAAGAATGTGTTCTTAACTGACTTGTCTAGTTAAATAAAGGTTTGAAAAAATCAAACGTATTTTTTTTATTTTATTTTATCGGCACCCAAAAATACCAATTTCCGATTGTTATGAAAACTTTAAATCTGCCCTAATTAATCTGCTATTCCGATTAATCAGTCGACCTCTACTGCATACTCAGACCTGTCCCCCAATGAGCATGTTTGGAATGCTCTGGATAGACATGTATGACAGCATGTTTAAATTCCTGCCAATATCCAGCAAACTTCACACAGCCATTGAGGAGGAGTGGGACAACATTCTACAGGCCACAATCAACAGCCTGATCAACTCTATGCAAAGGAGATGTGTGTCGCGCTGCATGAGGCCCCCATAGTCAGTATCACACCAGATACTGACTTTTTGGGGGGTATCTGTGACCAACAGATGCATATTTGCATTGCCAGTCATGTGACATCCATAGATTAGGGCCTAATTAATTGATTTCAATTGACTAAATTCCTTAAATCATCTAACTTGGTAAAATCTATGAAATTGTTGCATGTTACATTTATTTCTGTTCAGTATAGTACCAGGTTGGACCCCCATTTGCCTCCAGAACAAATTCTTATTGTTTTTAGCTGATAGGAGTGGAACCCAGCGTGGTCTGCTACTGCAATAGCCAAATCGTGACAATGCTCGACAAGTTGTGCATTCTGAGATGTTGTTCTACACACCACTGTTGTACTGTGCTATTATTTGTCTGTTTGTGGCCTCCCTGTTAGCTTGCACGATTCTTGCCATTCTCCTTCACCCACAGCACTACCGCTAACTGGATGTTTTTTGTTTGTCGCCCACCCTAGACCTGTGGTCACTAACTGGTTCATCTTCAAGGCATTCCTAATCACCAAACATTTACGTAAAAAGCATTTGTTTAAATAGCATTACATTCCTATGTATTTATTTTTTCGTACCGTTGGCGGTAGGTGCACTTGATTCAGCAGTCTTACAAGGCAAAGTGTTCCCATTTTGAACCATTTCATGTCTGAAGGTAGAACTCTGCCTACCCAGCAGGCCCAGAGAGCAAGTCAAGTGCAGCCATAGGCCTACCGCTGGCCGCTCAGATCAGCACATCTGCAGTTTCCTCGAGGCATAAACTGTAAAAGAGGCCTCAAACGCACAGCAAAGTTGATACTGAGATTTCAAAAACATTACTAGAACTCAACAAATACAGCAAAGAGCTGCTGTTTTTATGAGTAAGTTGATGTTTAGGTTGTTAATCAGTACTGTCAACACTTTTATAAAGCCATAAAATGTGTGTTCTCCCTACTTCCACTCACGCTACAACCAGCACCGCAGCTGCAATGAATGAGTAGGAAAGTGTTCCGATAAGCTTGTGTTATTATTTGCGGCTTGTCTTTTTTAATAGAGGAATATTTAACTTTCTCTGGTCATATAAGTAACGTTAATTGGCGCATGATGCAGAAATAATGCAGCGTGACTTGAGTTTTGCAATCAGCTGGAAGACTGTGTCCCCTTTTCTCAGTGGAAGGAGGTGTGCACAGGGACGGTGAGTGGCAGCCTCACTGCTGCTCCCTCCCTCCCCTCAGGCTGACCATCAGATGCAGGCCACCAGTCCAGTAAAAAGACACTCAGCTGACACTCAGCCTCACCAAGTTATACAAATAATTACCAGTGTGATCATATACCTAATTTTTTTTAAATGTCATTTGAAAATGGTCTGAGAAAAACATTGGCAGGGCAATTCAAGCATAGACAATATGCACAAACATTGCTACAGAACTTTTAATTTGGTGAATGTGTTTTTTTAAGGGTGTAGCTCAGCTTTAATATTGCAGATAAATTATCGCTTCCATCAATGTAATTGTCGGCATCATTTCCAATCCCCCAAATATATTGTTTTAATTGGTTAATGTTGCAAAGGCTTACTTTTTTAAAGTCATGTTTAAATAAATCTAAGAGGTAGATCTCTGCTTGCATTTTGACTCAAAGTGATCTCGATGTGCATGAAAAGCCCAGGAGGGCGGCTGTTTCTGAGATACTGGATCCGTCGTGCCTGGCACCAAAGATCCATATCTTGCTTAGAACACTCGTTTTGCCTATTCCAACGTTTAATCGAACAGTAACAATGCCTGCTTTACATAGCAAGTCACGGACACCTGACTCACTGTCTGTAGGAGCTAACTATGTTCATAAACTGTGTGGTGTAAACTGTATCACATCCTGCCATGATTGGGGGTCCATGATAGGGAGGCGCACAATTGGCCCAGCGTCGTCTGGGTTTGGCCATCATTGTAAATAAGAATGTGTTCTTAACTGACTTGCCTAGTTAAATACATGTGTATTTTTATTTTTTTTACCTTTATTTAACTAGACAAGTCAGTTAAGAACAAATTCTTATTTTCAATGATGGCCTAGGAACAGTGGGTTAACTGCCTGTTCAGGGGCAGAACGTGCAGCCAGAACGACAGATTTGTACCTTGTCAGCTCGGGGGTTTGAACTTGTAACCTTCCGGTTCCTAGTCCAACGCTCCAACCACTAGGCTACCCTGCCGCCCCCTAAAGAGAAAATGTTTTACAATCGGAATTCAAAGAGAGAAAAATAATTCAGATTGCAAAAAGCAGTTACTGGGTAATACTTGGATTGTTATTGCCTGTTAACTAGTATGAACCTGCAAGTACTGTGTACCAACTGTGTACTGTGCCAGATCACAAAAACATTTGACAACTTGCTTGCACCGTGGAGGATGGTTTGTTTACATGGGAACGCAAAACGTTAGCTTTCATGCTATCATTAACATAATATAAATACGTAGCTCGTGTATAAAGACTAGTTTGCAGTAAGCATAATTTTAAACATATTGATTGTGCGACACTACCAACATAGCCTAGCTAGCTAACGCGTGCTAGTTAAATTGGATGATATGAACAGATTCAGCTTATATGTCACTTACGTACAGGACTTCAAATGACCCACGTCTGCTTTGGCCTTCAGCGTAAAGCGTTGTTTTTGTCCAGTGATTACTGTGTAACATTTAGTTGAAGCCTGACCGGAAGCAGCCAAGAACATCTCATTTCCGCCATCTTTATGGGATCAATATAATTTCATTTGTGAAAGAATGATAGTAGCCAGAATAGAAGCGTAATAAAAAATATGATTTTATTGTCAAACATTCACCAGTCAAGTGAAAAAGAACAGTTGACAATTCAAGGAATGTGAACCTTTATTCTCCCTGATACAAAAGGTAGTGTGAGGTGATAGACATATGACGTCTGGTTTAAAGTTTTAAAAACTTTGCAAGGTTAAACCTTTGTATTTTAATTTTAATGCTGTTATATTATGTATCTGCCAGTTCTGACTGCATTATTTTCACTGTCAAATATAAGATGGCTGCCATTGTCATTTTGGTGGGCTATCCCTTTAAGAAGACATGTCCCTTTTAGAAATGGGTGAAGGCAAAGGCTGCTGGGACATGTTGTCAGGAAAAGATGGAAGTGGATGATGAGTTCGAATCAAGCAGCGTGTCGAGCAAAGTTGGTGAAGATGAATGTTCTGAATGGACAACAGTAGTATTGAAAACTGGAATTGGAGTGGAGGATACATGTATGAATGATAATGAATCTCTGCTTGTTGGGATGCATATGTGGGAGACCCATTTGAGGTGTCAAATTGTGAAGTATGCGCTGGGAAAAGTGGTCAGTTAGTGACCAGGAGTGGTCTTATTTGGATTAATTGTATTTCTGAAGAACAGAGGAAGATAGCAGTGAGCCTAAACATAATCTGGACAAAATAAGTTTTGTGTTTTTAAAATTCGGCGTAAGAGCACCGTCAAAGGAGTCATCTCAGGGGTGATGATGGCTGTTCAGGTTGAATCCCAAAGAGAATTCCTGGTGTGGTTTGTGCCTGGGGTTTGACCCGCTGGGTGAATGGAGAAAAATAAGAAAGTATGTCGGTCCTGTTGATATGCTGTAAGAGCTTTTGTCTACAGACCACTGCAGTGTAAGATTTGTAAATGATTTGGTTATGTTTCAAGACAGTATATTGAAGAACGGTGTGTGGAAGGATGACAGTGTTGCAATTGTGATAAGGGATCATGATCTCGAGTTCCTGGAGTGCCCTGTAAGGGTGAAGGAGATTGAGGTGGCAGAAGTTAGAGCGGTCATTCAAATCTTCTATGCAGAGGAGATTTCAAAGTATTGAGAAAATAAGTGACATTAGTGAAGATATGGTATTGGACGCACCACAGCCTGTAGTAAGTGTTTGCTGCCAGTCAAAAGATACCCTGTGTTAAAGGTGGATTTTGCGACCTTGCCAGTTATAAACTATAGGGCACAAGTCTCAAAGACATGTAAGAAACTGGACATTATTGTGGCTGCGGCAGAAAAGTTTTGGGGACTTGCAAGGGGTATTGCCGCCTGAAGAGCCGCCATCCTTGAAGGGATCAGATGTGTATTTATTATTTAACAGAAAAGTTGTTTGATTTAGTTTATTTTATTTTTGGGGGTAGTTTTTGGGGTATTTCTTTCCATTTTTGGGAGTCCTGTTTCCATCCCGCACAATAGATTGTGGAATGCACATTAAATTGTGCGATTGCCAATACACCATAAAATAAGAACAAATGGAGGAGTTTTGAGAAATGTTTGGGATGTACTTGGCTGAGGTTCTATTTGTTTGAAAAACCTTTTAAGAGCCTATATTAGCCATTCCAAGTGATAATTTGTTGCTCATTTTTGTGGATTGTTAACCCCAATGACAAAGAATTTGTATGTTGATTGTTTTAGAGCAGTGGTTCTTAACCTGGGTTCGATCGAACCCCAGGGGTTCGGTGAGGCAGTCTCAGGGGTTCTGCGGAGGTCAAGACACACATTCGACTAATATGATTCGTGATGACACGCCCCGCTTGGCCATCATTGGCTGCAGGTGACCACGCTACATTGCTTGGCCTATCTGTGCTGCAGGGAATTTGGTGCGCTCAGTAGTCGACTTGTGACTGTCTTGTGATTTCTTTCGTAATATTTTAATCCCTTCATACTTATTACTATGTCGAGCAAAAAAAGAAAGTGGTCGGACGAATATGTACAATATGGATTCACATGTATAACGGAACGTGATGGGAGTCAGCGTCCTAACTGCATGATTTGCAATGCCAAGTTGAGCAATTCTAGTCTAGCACCGGCAAAACTAAGAGAACACTTCCTTAAGCTGCATGGAGATGGAAAATACAAGAACACAACGCTCGCTGAATTTGATGAAAAGGCTACTCTGCCTGTTCTCGGCTTTGTACCCATCAATAAACCGATCCTCACAGCATCATACGAAGTTGCTTACCTGATTGCAAAGCAGGGCAAACCACACACCATTGGTGAAACACTCATAAAACCAGCTGTGTTGAAGATGGCAAATATCATGCTGGGAAAAGAGGCTGAAGTTGAGTTATCCCAAATTCCTCTTTCAAATGACACCATCAGCGACAGAATAGAGGTCATGAGCAAAGTAGTTGCAGATCTGATTTCAAGCCCGGCAAAATTCAGCCTTCAACTCGACGAGACAACAGACGTTTCCAATCTAAGCCAGCTTGCTGTATTCGTGCGCTATATGAAAGACAACATGATAGAGGAAGATTTTTTATTTTGTAAGCCTCTTACAACAACAACTAAGGCAGCCGATGTGAAGAAACTTGTGGATGACTTCTTCAAAGACAACAATCTTTCGTGGGATATGGTTTCTGCAGTTTGTTCGGACGGAGCTCCAGTCATGCTGGGAAGAAAGTCTGGTTTTGGTGCGCTAGTGAAAGCCGATGCATCATTGTTACGCATTGTATTCTGCACAGGCATGCGTTGGCAACAAAAACTTTGCCTCCAAAACTGGCAGAAGTATTAAAAATTGTAGTGGAATGTGTGAACTGTGCGCGAACTAGTGCTCTGAGGCACCGCATCTTCAGTGAGCTGTGTAAAGAAATGGGCTCTGAATTCGAGGTACTTCTGTACCATTCTAACGTTCGGTGGTTATCCCGTGGACAGGTGCTGAATCGTGTTTTTGCCGTGCGTGTGGAATTAGCCCTGTTGTTGCAAGAGCACCAACATTGTCATGCAGATTGCTTCAGAAATTCTGAGTTCATTCTCATTTTAGCGTACATGGCTGATATCTTCGCAGCTCTCAATCAAAAGATGCAGGGCGGTGGAGTCAACATCATCGAAGCGAAGGAAAACCTGAAGGCTTTTCAAAAAAAGCAACCGTTATGGAAACGATGAACAGAGAACGATAACTTCGCAAACTTTCCCCTGCTAGAAGACTGTGTAAGTAAGATCGAAGATGTATCTGGAATCAGAGACATTTCTGTACCAGTGGAACTGAAGCAAGCAATTGCCACGCACTTAGATGAGCTTGCAAAGTCTCTCGACGGATACTTCCCTACAAGAGAGTCATATCCAGCATGGGTGAGACAGCCGTTCACGTTTAGTGTTGAAACAACAGATGTCAATGATGAATACCTCGGTGAAATCATTGCAATTCAGCAGAGCCAGGTTCAACAGCAACTCTTCAGAACAACAACGCTTTCAACGTTTTGGTGTCAACAAATGGTAACGTACCCTGTTATTGCTAAGAAAGCTCTGGAGATTTTCATACCGTTTGTTACAAAATATCTTTGCGAGCAATCCTTTTCAAGGATGCTGGACATAAACGAAGAAAAGGAACAGACTTTGTTGCGAAAATGACATGTGGCACTTGCCAAGGTGAAGCCGCGCATTTCTGAACTGGTCTCTGAAAGGCAACAGCAGAAGTCACACTGATATTCATTATTATGTTTTTGTGTGAAAATCATGTTTTGATTAATTTGTTCTTTGAACACAGTGATGTTGATAAACGGTTCATGTTGTGCACCAGTAAAATATATACCTATGTTTTGAATTTGAAAAAAATCATATTTTATTTTTCCAATTAAGTAGGGTTCGGTGAATGCGCATATGAAACTGATGGGGTTCAGTACCTCCAACAAGGTTAAGAACCACTGTTTTAGAGGATGCCATGAACATTGAGCTGTTTTAAGGAACTCTCAACCAGGCTGGATTTTCCTCTTCCTCAACCATCCTGTGAGATTGATCCTGTTGACTATTATTTTGTGCCTTTATTGGATGACTTATTTTCACATTTTGAAGGGAGATTTCAATTTGTTTTGCTTTTTGACTGACTTTAGGACTGTTTTTAGTTGGACTTACATCCTGAACTTTATTTGGGGTCTAATTTCATTGGTTTTGTGAATTTATACACTGACAATATGCATTTTTTTGCATACTTTGTTCAATTTGTCTGTTTTGCTTTGGTCACAGTATAGGAGCAGTATTTCTTTGAACTTTTATATGGTAACATAGTTTGTGATCCAAGCTGAATGTTACAGTATGTACAAATAAAATACAAAGGGCTTTTACAAAAGTATTTTTAGACAAAAAACATGTTACACAACCATTACAGCCGATCCAAGTCCAGAATTATCATTATGGTCTTCAGAGACTTTGAAGTTTGCTGTGGTGAACAAAATAATATTTAGATCAGAAAGAAGAATTAAGACATCAAAACCAAATTGATTCTCAATACTCTAGTTACCGTATTGCCAGTAAAGAGCAATGCTAATAAAAATAATGAGTAACGTTAAGTGTAGATCCTGCATAAACAAAGACAAAATAACATTTCTCACCTGTCCTTAAAAGTGAACCCACTTTTTGGGAAGCAGGCCTGCATGAACAGAATGATACATCAAACAGTATATAAAAACAGCTTATAAATGAGAATACAAGATCTACTATCATACTGAGTCTCATAATAAAACAAAGTGGTAAAAATCTCTGAATAAGTATCAAGTACCAGGTTGATGTAGAGGCAGTCTGTGTTGGATATGTTGAAGGGGTCATATTTGTCTGCAAAGATGATAACAGGCATGGGATAAACCCGTAAAGCGTAGTCATAGGCCCAGAACACTGGACTGACACACAGCGGCAGTGTTGCCAGGTGGCCCTGCAACAAGATGGTCTTCACAAACTGGCGATAAAGATAACATGAAAATGTCTCATGACGAATAAAATGTACTACAGGACCCGTATTCCCGAAGCATCTCAGAGTAGGAGTGCTGATCTAGGATCAGTTTGGCCTTTTAGATCTTAATTTTATGGACGATTCTAGAGCAGCCATGGTTACTAGCCAAGTTAGATGCTATAGGCAGTAGTAGTAGAGGTTGACTGTGTCATAACTGAGGAGCTAAATCTCACATGGTTTGGAATGCGGCAATTGCTGGTAGGCAGCCGGACACAATTTCTACACATCTTGTTCACCAGGTCTTCTCAAATGACAACAATCTCCTGGCTGCAGTACTGGATTCGGACACAGAAAAAGTAGATTCACATGTTGTTATATGTCAAAGATGACATTTACAAAATGCCACTGCAGAAGCAAAACAAAGACAACAAACCATCTAGTAACCTGTGAAAACAAGATTGGTAAAATGCTATAATGAGCAAATGTAGCCTTATGCAGACAAATGTATTGGACAATGCTAAAGCTGAGCCATTATGTGAACAAAAATCATAAAGAACTTTGCGAATAAAGTTCATGAAAACAAATTATGGAAAAGTTAACAAATCAAGCAACTATAATATTTCAGTCACCTGGATGGGTTCGTAGTGAACACAGAGAATGGCACCCTCTGTCTGAACTCCTCAGTGATGTGGTCTGCCAACGTGGCCTGAGGACATAATCATTTATATAAAGTAGAGTACCTCATGGTTAGTACAGAACACCAAAAAAAAAAAACTATAGAAAGTGTCTATTGAGAAACATTGAAATATCAGAGGATTATAGTCAAATCATGAGCAATGCAACAGAGGAATAACTTGTCTCAGTTTTTCCACTCTCACCTGGGTAGGATTGTGCTGGGACCCCAGGGTCTTCAGGACCAGGGACAAACACAAAGCGACTGCAGTTGAAAGGATCGATTCAATCAGGAAAGTAACCAACAACCGAGAAAAACTATTACCTGTAGAATTTCTGACCAGACCTCAATGAATCTTGAGGATGAAAAAATAATACTTCGGTTGTGTCTACTTCGACGTGTTAATGCTTCGGTCATAACCCATTTGCTAGGTCAGAATGATACCGTCACAAGCAGGGCATTAAACATTTTTTTTTATTTTTTACTTAAAATCATTTACCTTTTGAGTGATTTGTGTTTTTCCATAGGGGGCCGGGGAGAAGTTTCTGCAGAAGATGAAGCAGGTGGGAGGCATAGCTGCGTATCCTACAATCGACACATGAGAAGGTTGTTTCAGACCATACTATTGAGCAGTAGAACTAGATATTAATCAAATGGCCACCGGAATATTTACATTAACCCCCTCCCCATTGGTTTTGTACACTGCTGCTACTCGCTGTTTATTATCGATGCATAGTCACTTCACCCATACCCACATGTACAAATTACTTCAACTAACGTGTACCCCCGCACACTGACTCGGTACCGGTACCCCCTGTAAATAGCCTCATTGTTATTTTATTGTGTCACTTTTTATAATTTTTTACTTTCGTTTATTTGGTCAATCTTTTCTTAACTCTTCTTGAACTGCACTGTTGGATAAGGGCTTGTAAGTAAGCATTTCACTGTAAGGTCTACACCTGTATTCGGCGCATGTGACAAATAAAGTTTGATTTGATATTGAGCAGATGTATGGAGACTGCAAAATCTCTGAGATGGAAATGTAGGACAAACATGAAAATGACCAATGTCAACATTAACCATACGATTTTAATAAATGCTTCAATCAATCAATACAATTTGATTTATAAAGCCCTTCTTACAGAAACAGTTGTCAAAGTGCTTTACAGTAACCTGGTAAAGACCCCCATAGGAATTCTTATTCTGTGAGTTAGAAGTTATCGGACAAACCTGAGAACATGAGGTGGATTTTCTCCAGCACCTCCACGCTATCCAGCCAAACGTCAGAGACCATCACAAACCAGACTTGATTCTCATTGTTTTTTTATTTGAATTATTTATAAAAGGGGATTTATTATTAATGCCAACTGTACAGTTCAAAACATTTGAAAATAACTTGCACCCAACTCAGTAGGCCTACTGATTTTCAGACGAGGAGACATTATGTAGGCCATGTCGAATTATTAGTCAAGAAGACGATACTTATACAGTTGAAGTCGAAAGTTTACATACACTTAGGTTGGAGTCATTAAAACTCGTTCTTCAACCACTCCACACATGTCTTGGCAAGTCGGTTTGGACATCTACTTTGTGCATGACACAAGTAATCTTTCCAACAGTTGTTTACAGACATTATTTCACTGTATCACAATTCCAGTGGGTCAGAAGTTTACATACACTAAGTTGACTGTGCCTTTAAACAGCTTGGAAAATTCCAGAAAATGATGTCAATTAGCCTGAGTCAATTGGAGGTGTACCTGTGGATGTATTTCAAGGCCTACCTTCCAACTGAGCACCTCTTCGCTTGACATCATGGGAAAAATCAAAAGAAATCAGTCAGATTTTTTTTGTAGAACTCCACAAGTCTGGTTCATCCTTGGGAGCAATTTCCAAATGCCTGAAGGTACCACGTTCACCTGTACAAACAATAGTACGCAATTATAAACACCATGGGACCACACAGCCGCCATACCGCTCAGGAAGGAGACGCGTTCTATCTCCTAGAGATGACTGTACTTTGTTGCGAAAAGTGCAAATCATTCCCAAAACAGCAAAGGAGCTTGTTAAGATGCTGGAGGAAACAGGTACAAAAGTATCTATATCCACAGCAAAACGAGTCCTATATAGACAACCTGAAAGGCCGCTCAGCAAGGAAGAAGCCACTGCTCCAAAACCGCCATAAAAAAGTCAGACTACGGTTTTCAACTGCACATGGGGACAAAGATTGTACTTTTTGGAGAAATGTACTAAAAAAAAATGGAACTGTTTGGCCATAATGACCATTGTTATGTTAGGAGGAAAAAGGGGAAAGCTTGCAAAGCGGAAGAACACCATCCCAAAAGTGAAGCACGGAGGTGGCAGCATCATGTTGCGGGGGTGCTTTGCTGCAGGAGGGACTGGTGCACTTCACAAAATAGATGGCATCATGAGGAGGAAAAATTATGTGGATATATTGAAGCAACATCTCAAGACATTAGTCAGGAAGCTAAAGTTTGGTCGCAAATGAGTCTTCCAAACGGACAATGACCCCAAGCATAATTCCAAAGTTGTGGCAAAATGGCTTAAGGACATTTTGAACTGAAAAAGCGTGTGTGAGCAAGGAGGCCTACAAACCTGACTCAGTTACAACCAGCTCTGTCAGGAGGAATGGGCAAAAATTCACCCAAATTATTGTGGGAAGCTTGTGGAAGGCTACCTGAAATGTATGACCCAAGTTTTTTGTAAAACTTCTGACCCACTGGAAATGTGATGAAAGAAATAAAAGCTGAAATAAATCATTCTCTCTACTATTATTCTGACATTTCACATTCTTAAAATAAAGTGGTGATTCTAACTGGCCTAAGACAGGGAATTTTTACTAGGATTAAATGTCAGGAATTGTGAAAAACAGTTTAAATATATGTACATTTTCAACTTCAACTGTAGATCCACAATTAGCAGCATTCTACAATCTAATCTACTGACCGTGTGGTGGATGATGGCTCGGTCGGTGGTTGCTAATTGTTAAGATGCTAAGATGACCAGACTAACTCACTACATAACACAATGATGTAATAGTAAATAGTACATCTCCTGTCTGATGTCCATTCCTGTGGTTGAAGAGGATAATTTATTTTACCTTCTGCCAAAACAAATCAAGACTCGGTGTAAAGTCCACTGTGGAACTTGTGAGGACAAGGTTAAGGAAAACATACATGCTTTGAAATACAATAAACTGACTATATTCCAGACTTGAATTGGCCATGTTCCACAATGTAAACAAACACTTGTCATTATCCTTTCATCACCACAATAATGAAATGATATTGCCTTTGAGAGGTTCAGCTGTACCACTGGGGTCTTCCAGATATAATTTCCCCAGAAAAAACATTTTTTTAAACTTAAAATGATGCAAATATTACTACCTATCACCATTTGTATTTGATTTTATTATGGATCCCCATTAGCTGGTGCTCTTCCTGAGGTCCAACAAAATTAAGGCAGTTTATACAATTTCAAAAATTACAATACATTCACAGATTTCACAACACACTGTGTGCCCTCAGGCCCCTACTCCACCACATATCTACATGACTAAATCCATGTGTACATACAGTGAGTATGTTATCATATGTGTGTGTGCGTGTGTGTGTCTGTGCCAATGTTTGTGTTGCTTCAATCATATCAATCAAATTGATTTATAAAGCCCTTCTTACATCAGCTGATATCTCAAAGTGCTGTACAGAAACCCAGCCTAAAACCCCAAACAATGCAGGTGTAGAAGCACGGTGGCTAGGAAAAACTCCCTAGAAAGGCCAGAACCTAGGAAGAAACCTAGAGAGGAACCAGGCTATGAGGGGTGGCCAGTTCTCTTCTGGCTGTGCCAGGTGGAGATTATAACAGATCATGGCCAAGATGTTCAAATTTTCATAGATAACCAGCGGGGTCAAATGATAATAATTACAGTGGTTGTCGAGGGTGCAACAGGTCAGCACCTCAGGGATAAATGTCAGTTGGCTTTTCATAGCCGATCATTCAGAGTATCTCTACTGCTCCTACCGTCTCTAGAGAGTTGAAAACATCAGATCTGGGATAGGTAGCATGTCCGGTGAACAGGTCAGGGTTCCATAGCTGCAGGCAGAACAGTTGAAACTGTTTAGTGTAAAAAAATATAAAAAATACAACATGAAAAACTTTCAAAAAAACATTCTGGTACAAAAAAGGAAAATATACTTCACTGTTGATATCGCATCCATTATCAAGCATTTCACACATATTATCCAGATACTGACTGTTAGCACTTGGTGGTCTATAGCAGCTTCCCACAAGAATGGGCTTTAGGTGAGGCAGATGAACCTGTAGCCATTTTACTTCAACAGTATTTAACAGATCGTCTCTAAGTTTTACAGGAATGTGGTTCTGAACCGCAACACCGCCTCCGTTGGCATTTGTCTTTTCAGTAGATGTTATAACCATGTATTGCTACCACTGTATCATCAAAGGTATGATCTAAGTGAGTTTCAGAGTTTCAGAATATGAATGTCATCTGTTACAAGCAAGTTATTGACCTCATGGACCTTGTTTCCTATATGTTAATATGGGCTATTTTTAACACTTTTCTGGATTGCTTAACTGTTTTTAATGCTTTACTGGGAAGCTTATCAGAGGTAGACTTACTCATGTTATTTACATTGGAGCTGATAGTGCAGGATGAGCAGCATAAAGTGGTCTTACTACTATTGCACACCGCCTCAGTGCTAACAGTGTAACTCTGGTTTATAGGCTCATGATTACGGCTTACAATAGCTGTAGGATAAACAGATGTATTCGGTGCAATTAGGGGTACAATTAAATTACTTACATTGTGTTTGCCAATGCCCCTAAGATCATGTACATTTGATGCAGCATTATGGCGACTCATTGTCACAATGGTAGGGATTAACTGAGCTGGTCTTGGATAATTTACCAGTCACTGTTTCAAAGCAGCCTTGAAATGAGTTTCACACCCACGGCCCAACGATGGTACTGGACCTGAAATTATTGGCTGTTTTTTTTTTTGTTTAATGCAAAAATCAGTTCTTTAAAATCAATTTTCAAATGTTCCGAGCTAGGCCTCCTAATGACGTTTGAGCCACACATGGACTACGACAGTGTCAGCTCCCGGCATCTGTGGTAGAACAGTCGGAAGCAGCCTCGTTATGTCCTGTACTCGTGCTCCTGGGTAGCACAGGGTATTTGCCAAGGGGACCGAGATGTTTCTCACCGTAGAGCTGCCTATGATGACAGCTGGTGATGTTGAATGGGCCGGTCTCTCAGGCAGCCTCACGGTCTGGTGAACCCGAGGTCGAAGACACCGGAGAGGGAGACAGAGCCGAGGACGAAGACGCAGGTACCTCCGGATCTGATCTTGATTGGGAAGCCACCATGGACGAAGGCAACGCCGTTTCTGGTCTGTGTCAGTTCCGGGCTCAACATCTCCATGGAGACCCCCGTTGCCAGAGGACGCCTTCTTCGATTTCCACGGCGAGTGACATACCTCCATGGCTGGTTTGTTGGGTCGAGATCAGCTCCGTTCTCCAGGGAAGGGGGAGACCACTTCAGGGATGGCCCACTCCTTAGCACCGGCCAGTCGGCTGTGGAGAGCCGACACGTCGGTGAAACTTCCACCAGACCAGAGCGGTGTCCAGCTACTGGTGTGGAAGAAAAAAGTAGGTGGGCGTGGGTTCCCCAGTAGCTTATGTAGGTTTGTAACTTGCTTGCTAAGAGTAGCTACTTCACTCTTGTAGTCCTCTGCAAGCAAGCAGTTACTACATTGAAAGTCAACATTTTCCCGGAACAAAACAAAGTAAATGCAACTCCTGCAACGTTGGAAACGATTAATGGCGGCCTCCATTTGAGACCGCAGAGCCAGCTAGGCTAGCTGGGCTTTCACATCTCTCCCCCTCTACAGAATCTGGGGCGGCAGGGTAGCCTAGTGGTTAGAGTGTTGGATTAGTAACCGGAAGGTTGCAAGTTCAAACCCCCGAGCTGACATGGTACAAATCTGTTGTTCTGCTCCTGAACAGGCAGTTAACCCACTGTTCCTAGGACGTCATTGAAAATAGGAATTTGTTCTTAACCTGACTTGCCTGGTTAAATAAAGGTTAAAAATAAAATCTGGCAGGATCCCGGGACAGATAGTAGCACTCACAGTGCTCACAATTTAGCCCAATAGAGTCACAGGATTCAAAATAAAACTGAAAGTATATAAAAACACTGTCAAGGTCTTTAATTCAGGTTTCAGCATTCGACAGGTTTCAACAATAAACATATGCCGCGCTCTGATTGTGTGTGTGTAGTATTCAGACCTTTTTCCACACTTTGTTACGTTACAGCCTTATTCTAAAATGGAGTAAATATACTTCTCAATCTACAGACAATACCCCATAATTGGCTCCCGAGTGGCACAGCGGTCAAAGGCACTGCATCTCAGTGCAAGTGGCGTCACTACAGTCCTTGGTTTGATTCCAGTCCCTGGTTCGATGGCACACCTATATTTGGGGATTTTCTCCCATTCTTCTCTGCAGATCCTCAAGCTCTGTCAGGTTGGATGGGGAGCGTCGCTGCACAGCTATTTTCAGGTCTCTCCAGAGATGTTCAATCGGGTTCAAGTCCAAGCTCTGGCTGGGCCACTCAAGGACATTCAGAGACATGTCCTGAAGCCACTCCTGCGTTGTCTTGGCTATGTGCCTAGGGTCGGTGTCCTGATGGAAGGTGAATCTTCGCCCCAGTCTGAGGTCCTGAGCGCTCTGGAGCATGTTTTCGTCAAGGATCTGTTTGTATGTCTGCTCCATTAATCTTTCCCTTGATCCTGATTAGTCTCCCAGTCCCTGCCGCTGAAAAAGATCCCCACAGCCTCGAAGGCCAGCATGCAAGAGTCTCCTTTTCACTGTTGACGTTGAGACTGTTATTTTGCGGGTACTATTTAAATGAAGCTGCCAGTTGAGGACTTGGTGTCTGCTTCTCAATCTAGACACTAATGTACTTGTCCTCTTGCTCAGTTGTGCACTGGGGCCTCCTCTTTCTATTCTGGTTAGAGCCAGTTTGAGCTGTGAGGGGAGTAGTACACAGCGTTGTACGAGATCTTCAGTTTCTTGGCAATTTTTCGCATGGAATAACCTTCATTTCTCAGAACAAGAATAGACTGACGAGTTTCAGAAGAAGGTTCTTTGTTTCTGGCCATTTTGAGCCTGTAATCGAACCCTCAAATGCTAATGCTAAAGATACTCAACTAGTCTAAAGGCCCGTTTTATTGCTTCTTTAATCAGGACAACAGTTTTCAGCTGTACTAACATATTTGCAAAAGGGTTTTCTAATGATCATTTATTCTTTTAAAATTATAAACTTGGATTAGTTAACACAACGTGCCATTGGAACACAGGAGTGATGGATGCTGATAAATGGGCCTCTGTACAATGGGGAGAACAAGTATTTGATACACTGCTGCAGCGTGCGCAAACCTGGTCAAGAACTACAGGAAACGTATGATCTCTGTAATTGCAAACAAAGGTTTCTGTACCAAACATTAAGTTCTGTTTTTCTGATGTATCAAATACTTAAGTCTTAGAAAAAAATGCAAATGAATTACTTAAAATCATACAATGTGATTTTCTGGATTTTTGTTTTAGATTCCGTCTCTCACAGTTGAAGTGTACCTATGATCAAAATTACAGACCTCTATATGCTTTGTAAGTAGGAATACCTGCAAAATCGGCAGTGTATCAAATACTTGTTCTCCCCACTGTAGATATTCCATTCAAAGAAATCTGCTGTTTCCAGCTACAATAGTCATTTACTATTAACAATGTCTACACTGTATTTCTGATCAATTTGATGTTATTTTAATGGATAATTTGTTTTTGCTTTTCTTTCAAAACAAGGACATTTCTAAGTGATCCCGAACTTTTGAAGGGTAGTGTATATTCATTCATTTGTATTGCAGATATTACTATATTTTCCAATTCAAAGTCCTTAACATGATTTTAGCTGCTCACCTCTTTAAGCGTGTGTGACCATCCCCAAGACAATGATTTCTCGTAGCTTAGCCGTACTACCTAAAAGTGCTTCAACAGTCTTAAGCTGAAAACAAGCACAGATCAAGATCAGAGCAATCCATTCACAACACTTGAGGAAAGTCTGGAAAATGTCCTCATAGCTTATATAAAATCAATTAAACACGTAAAGTGTGTCTTAAGTTATAACAGAGTTATTACCTGAAATGTGTTCCTGCTTTCTTCTGCAGCGGCCCTGCCTCTATTGCAGGTGGGGTGAACAGCTCATGCTGATGGCCTAAGTGTCAATGTGGATCATGGTACACATTTCACTATCATGTACTTACTTTACATTTATTTGGCAAGTGGAAGATGCTATAACACAGTGACAGTTTAGTATTGTAAGCTACAACTACCAAATGCATGCAATGCCCTCTTAGCCTATACTTAAAATGTTTTTTTTAAATGTCTCACAGGATATGTGAGGATTACATAGCCAAGAATGTGAAGAACTGCAAGATGCTTGAAAAACAGCTTCCATTTGTGCCCCCAAAACTACTGCCAGCTGTACAGAAGAGAATAGCATTTTTTCAGACAACAAAGAAAATATAGCATTGTCAGATATAAATATTAAGGGAAATGTTCAGTATTATAAACTAGGGGGTTTGAGTCCTGAATGCTCATTGGCTGACAGCCATGGTATATCAGACTGTATGTACATGTATGACAAAACATTTTTACTGATTACGTTGGTAACCAGTTTATAATAGCAATAAAGCACCTCTGAGGTTGGTGGTGTATGGCCAATATACCACAGCTAAAGGCTGCACTAGTAGACTAGTAGATGAAACTGGCTCTCATGAGGACCCCCACAGGAACGGAAGACCCAGAGTTACCTCTGCTGCAGAGGATGAGTTCATTAGTTACCGCCTCAGAAATAGGAGCCCAAATAAATGCTTCAGAGTTCAAGTAACAGACATATCTCAACATCACCTGTTCAGAGGAGACTGCGTGAAATCCGGCCTTCATGGTAGATTTGCTGCAAAGAAACCACTACTAAAGGACACCAATAAGAAGAAGAGACATACTTGGGCCAAGAAACACGAGCGGTGGAAATCTGTCCTTTGAGTCCAAATGTGGAGATTTTTGGCTCCAACTGCTGTCTCTTTGTGAGAAACAGAGTAGGTGAACGGATGATCTCCGCATGTGTGGTTCCCACCATGAAGCATGGAGGAGGTGTGATGGCGCTTTGCTGGTGACACTGTCAGTGATTTCTTTAGAATTCAAGGCAAACTTAACCAGCATGGCTACCACAGCATTCTGCAGCGATACGCCATCACATCTGGTTTGCATTTAGTGGGGCTATCATTTGTTTTTCAACAGGACAATGACCCAAAACAGCTCCAGGCTGTGTAAGGGCTATTTTACCAAGGAGAGTGATGGAGTGCTACAGTACATCAGATGGCCTGTCCTCCACAATCCACTGACCTCAATCCAATTGAGATGGTTTGGGATGAGTTGGACCGCAGAGTGAAGGAAAAGCAGCCAACAAATGCTCAGCATATGTGGGAACTCCTTCAAGAATGTTGGAGAAGCATTCCTCATGAAGCTAGGTGATAGAATGTCAAGAGTGTGCAAAGCTATCAAGGCAAAGGGTGGCTATGAAGAATCTAAAATATTTTGATTTGTTTATCACTTATTTGGTACTACATGATTGTGTTATTTCATAGTTATGGTTTTTACTATTATTCTACAATGTAGAAAATAGTAAAAATAAAGAAAACCCTTGAATGAGTAGGTGTGTCCAAACTTTTGACTGGTACTGTAAGTATTCCTACCCTTAGCTATGAGATTTGAAATTGAGCTCAGGTGCATCCTGTTTCCATTCATCATCCTTGAGATGTTTCTACAACTTGATTGGGGTTTACCTGTGAAATTCAATTGAATGGACATTTGGAAAGGCGCACACACATCCTGTTTCCATTGATTTTGAAAAATCACACACCTGTCTATTTAAAGGTCCCACTGTTGACAGTGCATGTCAGAGCAATAACCAAACCATGATGTTGAAGGAATTGTTCATAGAGCACAGAGACAGGATTTGTGTCGAAGCACAGATCTGGGGAAGGAACGGTACCCCAAAAAATTCTAAAGCATTGAAGGTCCCCAAAAACACAGTGGCATCCATCATTCTTAACAATGGAAGAAGTTTGGAACCACCAGGACTCTTCCTAGTGCAGGCCACCCAGCCAAACTGTGCAATCGGGGGAGAAGGGTTGAGCTTGAGGCGTCACTACAGACACTGTCGCCCGGGTTTAGCCGGTATAGGCAGTCATTGTAAATAAGAATGTTCTTAACTGACTTGCCAAGTTAAATAAGAGGGCCTTGGTCAGGGAGGTGACCAAGAACCCGATGGTCACTCCAGAGTTCCTCTGAAGATGGGAGAACCTTCCAGAAGGACAACCATCTCTGCAGCACCACCAATCAGGCCTTTATTGTAGAGTGGCTAGACGGAAGCCACTCAGTAAATACACATGACCGCCCACTTAGAGTTTGCCAGAAGGCACCTAAAGGATGATGAAACCAAGATTGAACTCTTTGGCCTGAATGCCCAAGCATCATGTCTGGAGGAAACCTGTCATCTCTACGGTAAAGCATAGTGGTGGCAGCAACGTGCTGTGGGGATGTTTTTCAGCGGCAGGGACTGGGAGACTAGTCAGGATCGAGGGAAAGATGAACAGAACAAACACAGAGGTCCTTGATAAAAACCTGCTCCAGAGCGCTCAAGACCTCAGACTTGGGCAATGATTCACCTTCCAACAGGACAACAACCCTAAGCACACAGCCAAGACAATGCAGGAGTGGCTTCGGTACAATTCTCTGAATGTCCTTGAGTGGCCCAGCCAGAGCTCGGACTTGAACCCGATCGAACATCTCTGTAGAGACCTGAAAATAGCTGTGCAGCGACGCTCCCCATGCAACCTGACAGAGCTTGAGAGGATCTGCAGAGAAGAATGGGAGAAGTTCCCCAAATACAGGTGTGCCAAGCTTGTAGCGTCATACCCAAGAAGCCTCAAGGCTGTAATCGCTACCAAAGGTGCTTTAACAATGTACTGAGTAAAGGGTCTGAATACTTATATAAATGTGATATTTTCCCGTAAAAAAATAAAAATACATTTGCAAACATTTCTAAACCTGTTTTTGCTTTGTAATTATGGGGAAGTGTGTGTGTAGAATGATGACAGGCTGTGTAAACGCAACCAGTAACACTCCCATGTATTCAGTATCTATTTCAGAGTTCTTATTTTTTACAAAATGGGACATATTCTTCTTTCTAAAAAAGGGGAAAGGTTACATCTTGTGTGTTTAGCTTTACTTACCTTGTGCTGTTACACCATTTGAGCATAGCTTCTACAATTGCAAAGTGCTGTACTCAAACCAAGAGGGTCAAGTCTGCTTGGAATATCGAAGAGCATTAGTCACACCAAAATAAATATTACAATTTGAAAGAATTGTATTACTGTTATCATAATTTTCTTGAACATTGTTTGTATTACTACAAGGTGTAACCAGATGATAATGGAATTCTAAATCTCCAAACATAATCTAATTGAGACAAGGATAGATAAGGATGGCAACTTTAATTTCTTTAAATCTTGTAACAATATAGTAAAAATGTAATTACATTTTTGGAATCTGCAAACTAATGTTTTATATACACAAAATAACCTTTTTAAACCAGACAAACATACATGATATACTACTTCTGTTACGGCTTTCTAGTGGTGATGAAGGAGAGTCGGACCAAACTGCAGCGTGTCGATTGCGATCCATATTTATTAAACAAAATGCGACTAAACAATAAACACTACAAAACAAATAAACGTAATGAAAACCAAAAACAGCCTATCTAGTGCAAACTAACAGAGAGTACAAGTAAGACACTAAGGACAATCACCCACGACAAACTCAAAGAATATGGCTGCCTAAATATGGTTCCCAATCAGAGACAACGATAAACACCTGCCTCTAATTGAGAACCACTCCAGACAGCCATAGACTTTGCTAGATAACCCTACTAGCAACAATCCCAATACCACCACCAAAACCCCAAGACAAACACACCACAATTACAAAAACCCCATGCCACACCCTGGCCTGACCAAATACATAAAGATAAACACAAAATACTTTGACCAGGGCGTGACAACTTCTTGTCATTTTTGGTCTCCCAATCTGTAAAACTGATATGTGCGAAACATACCTGAGCATATGTTCGATCAGTGGTCACATGACAAGTTCTAAGGTACGTGTCGGGTACAATGTCCAAAGTCTCCATACTGTCCTTGACATTACACTACACTGGCTGGTCACCATTTCATTCAGAAGCACTGCCACGGAACAGTTTAAGGGACCTTATCATCTCAGGCCTTGCTGAAGGCATTGGTCTAAGAACTCAGAGTAACACGATAGGGAGCAAAAGTGGTGATGCACTGGCACATCTGTGCCTCCCATGTCATCTACCAATACCACAGTGTGAGAGACGAGATGCAGATTCATGCTGACAGCTGTTTTGATGTAGTTCACACTTGACAAAGGTGGGTAGGGATGAGATGAGGCCCATATGGGATTCTGTGTGGTGTAAACGCAAAACAAGAGAAACAGTTTAGGCTAAAATATTATATAACACCTTGCATGATACTACAGGTGATCCTAGACTTCAAAACGAGGTAAAAGCATTTTATGGGTGAAATGTTGAAATCAACAATTGAACTAACCTGATGTTGGCCACAGCCCTGGATGCCATCTCCTGCAGTGTGAGGGGAAAAGTGAGCTGGATGGTGTGGCCCAGGGGGTTGGGATGGGCTAACAGATTACCAAACAGGTCCAGGTTCAAGAGTTAACTTTCAGAAGTCCCCTGGCAGCACGGCCAGCTTTTGTGGGCTGCTGACAGAAACCGCAGCTTGGAGATATGGCTGATGTGAAAGGGCAGCCACACCAGTTTGTTGTCGTCCAGCTTGAACTTGATCAGCTCTCGCAGCTGGCAGAACTGAAGCGGCAGGGCCTGTTCTGACTCAGGTCTAGGTGTTGAAGGGTTCGCTGCAGGCTGGACAGGCAGAGGGCATCACTAGTGGTCGATTTGGAGCAGTGGTTCCCAAACTTTTTATAGTCCTGTACCCCTCCCTTCAAACATTCAACCTCCAGCTGCATACCCCCTCTAGCATCAGGGTCAGCACACTCTCAAAGGTTGTTTTTTGCTATCATTGTAAGCCTGCAACACACACACACACGCACATATATTAAACATAAGAATGAGTGTGAGTTGTCACAACCCGGCTCGTGGGAAGTGACAACAAGCTCTAATAGGACCAGGGCACAAATAATAATCAATAATTTTGCTCTTTATTTAACCATCTTACATATTACATATTCATCAAAAATTGTGAATAACTCCCCACAGTTGAATGAGAAGGGTGTGCTTGAAAGGATGCACATAACTCTGCAATGTTGGGTTGTATTGGAGAGAGTCTCAGTCTTAAATAATTTTCCACACACATTCTGTGCCTGTATTTAGTTTTCATGCTAGTGAGGGCCGAGAATCCACTGTCACATAGGTACGTGGCTGCAAAGGGCATCAGTACATTAACAGCACGATTTGCCAAGGCAGGATACTCTGCGCGCAGCCCAATCCAGAAATCTGACAGTGGCTTCTGATTTAAATGACATTTTCACAGAACCGCTTGTTGCAATTTCGATGAGGCTCTCCTGTTCTGATATCGGTAAGTGGACTGGAGGCAGGGCATGAAAGTGCTAACGAATCCAGTTTGTGTTATCCATTTTAGGAAAGTACCTGCGAAATTGCACACCTAACTCATTCAGGTGCTTCGCTATATCACATTTGGTACTAATTAGGATGAGAATGTTGAGTACGCAAGAGTACCTAGTTCTGCAAATAGGTGCTGGAGGTCTGATACTCATGGATGTGTGTCCATTCAGCAACATGTCGATGAGTTAGGGGGTGGAGCTGACATCCTGGAGTGATAGGTACCTTCCTTCATTTGAGATTACCAATGATCAGCGACCACCTTACCTAGTAATTACACATGCCCCTATTGTTATGTTTTAATAGGTCACTCTCTCGGAACTTGTCTCAAATGCACCAGGACGCATTTGTCAAAGTAGGACAGAGGAAGCGTGATCAGACAACAGATCTATCTGCCTGTGACGGTACTAAGGTTGTGGAATGTCTAATGCCTGTTGAATTGACTCTTAGTAATGGCACTATGACTATTTTTTTATGCCAGTACCTTTGGTAATATCATCAATAATTGTATGATAGCCCTATCATACCATTGGGACTTACTTTATTTCCTAATGGGACTTACTTTATTTTATGCCTATTCCTGGTTACCAAAGTTGTGGCAAGGGTCATGTTATTTGATATATGTAGTACCACATGTAAGACATTCTGTGAACTCTCCTTTTTCACACCGTCACTGTCACGTTCTGACCTTAGTTCCGTTGATTTGTCTTTGTTTTAGTATGGTCAGGGTGTGAGTTGGGTGGGTTGTCTATGTTCCGTTTTCTATGTTGTGTTTGCGTTTGGTCTGGTATGGTTCTCAATCAGAGGCAGGTGTCGTTAGTTGTCTCTGATTGAGAATCATACCTAGGTAGCCTTTTCTCACTTGTGTTTTGTGGGTGTTTATTTTCTGTCTTTGTGTATGTCACCAGACAGGACTGTTTCGTTTCGTATCATTCTCGTTATTTTTGTCTGAGTTGAATAAACAAAGCGGATCCCTTTCCACGAAGGTCTGGACCCAACAGAGATACCTGATGACGTCCTTCAACACGTAAATACATGCATTACTACTTACCCAAAAGGGCAAGAGCTACTGTGAGCGTAGTTCCCAAACAGATCAGTGTTTCTTCGCTTTCTCTCTTTAACTCCCATCTTGTGTAACAAGTGTCATATTGTGTTAGTCCGCTAGGGACTTGTTGTCATCGTATTAAGTTTTGAATCAATAACCTATACCGTGTGTGTGTAGCCTATTTTATCATTTAGTTTGTTAGTAAATAAATAATCAAATAAATGTATTTGTGTGGTACGGCATGATTAGTAAGATGTGGGTTTGTGCAGATTCACGAAGTCTGCACAAAGTCTCAAAATGAGACGGATATGAGGAAATGATTAGTTAGTGGCTGGTATCAAAATATATATTCTTGAGTTAATACGGGAGACGATAACTCGGTAAACAACTTCTCCTGTCGTGCCCCAAATTCCTAATGAGTTAATTATTATGTGATTAAATTAATTGAGTAACAATTATAAAGATTCGATAAATAACAGTCATTAGATTAATGATAGTTGTCACGCCTTGGTCTTAGTATTTTGTGTTTTCTTTAATTATTTGTTCAGGCCAGGGTGTGACATGGGTTTGTGTGTTGTGTTTCGTATTGGGGTTTGTAGTATTTGGGATCGCGGCTGATTAGGGGTGTTGTATAGGCTTGGCTGCCTGAGGCGGTTCTCAATCAGCAGTCAGGTGCTTCTCGTTGCCTCTGATTGGGAACCGTATTTAGGTAGCCTGAGTTCGCTTTGTCTTTCGTGGGTGATTGTTCCTGTCTCTGTGTAGTTTCACCAGATAGGCTGTAATTAGGTTTCACGGTCCGTTTGTTGTTTTCTGTATTTATAAGTTAGTTCATGTATTGTATCGTCACTTTTTCTTCATTAAAGAACATGAGTAACCACCACGCTGCATTTCGGTCCTCTCTTTCAACAAACGAAGAACGTTACAATAGTCATGTCACAACATCTGGAATGCATTTAAATTAAGAGTTAAAAGTTCATTTGTGGAATTTATTTAATTCTTAATGCGTTTGAGCTAATCAGTTGTGTTGTCACAAGGTAGGGTTGGTATACAGAAGATAGGTTAAAGTCCATATTATGGCAAGAACCGCTCAAATAAGCAAAGAGAAACAACAGTACTTTAAGACATGAAGGTCAGTCATGTTTATTCAAGTGCAGTTGCAAAAACTGCTCTGATGAAACTGGCTCTCATAAGGACTGCCACAGGAATGGAAGACCTAGAGTTACCTCTGCTGCAAAGGATAACTTCATTAAAGTTACCAGCCTCAGAAATTGAAGCCCAAATAAATGCTTCACAGAGTTCAACTAACAGACACATCTCAACATCAACTGTTCAGAGGAGACTGTGCGAATCAGGCCTTCATGGTCGAATTGCTGCAAAGAAACCACTACTAAAGGACACCAATAAGAAGAGACTTGGGGGGGGGGGGGGGGTGCTTTGCTGGTGACACTGTCTGTGATTTATTTAGAATTCAAGGCACATTTAACCAGCATGGCTACCACAGCAGTCTGCATCGATACGCCATCCCATCTGATTTGGGCTGATGATGACCTAGCCTACACAATCCCACGACTTCAACCAAATTGAGATGGTTATGGATGAGTCGGACCACAGAGTGAAAGAAAAGCAGCCAACAAGTGCTCAGCATATGTGGGAACTCCTTCAAGACTGTTGGAAAAGCATTCCAGGTGAAGCTGGTTGAGAGATTGCCAAAAGTGTGCAAAGCTGTCATCAAGGCAAAGGGTGGCTATTTGAAGAATCTCAAATATAAACTGTATTTTGATTTGTTTATCACTTTTTTGGTTACTAGTTTTGATGTGATATTTCATAGTTTTGATGTCTTCACTATTATTCTACAATGTAGAAAATAGTAAAAAATAAAGAAAAACCTTGAATAGGTTGGTGTTCTAAAACTTTTGACCGGTAGTGTACGTGTCACGTCCTGACCTTAGTTCCTTTTGTATGTTTCTATTTTAGGTTGATCAGGGCGTGAGTTGGGGTGGGCATTCTGTGTTTTGTTCTTGTGTTTATATTTCTATGTGTTTGGACTGGTATGGTTCCCAATCAGAGGCAGCTGTCAATTGTTGTCTCTGATTGAGAATCATACTTAGGTAGTCTGTTTTCCCACTCTTGTTTGTGGGTGGTTATTTTCCGTTTCAGTGTTTTTCACCATTCGGGACTGTTTCGGTTTCTCTTTATTCGCTTGTTCGTTTGTTTCCTGTGTTCAGTGTAATAAATATGACGAACACTTACCACGTTGCATATTGGTCCGATATTTCCTACTCCTCCTCAGAAGAGGAAGACGACAACCGTTACAGTACGTTCCCACAACTTCCATGGAACCCAATGTTTTATCTGGGCTGTATCAAGTAAATTGAAAGACTCACAGGTTAAGGCCAGGCACCAAACCCTAATAGGGTATTTTTCTTCCTTTAATTGTATCACAATCAACTTTTACCAGTTGAATGTGGACACAAAGATACTATTTTTCTGAAATATTGTATTACAAAATGCAAATTAGGCGATCTCATTAAATAGGCACATATTTGCATATAACGCAAATAAGGTTTCTGGACACTGGATGAAGCTAAGCAGGTTTGGTCCTGGTCAGTCCCTGGATGGGAGAACAGATGCTGCTGGAAGTGGTGTTGGAAGGTCAGTAGGAGGCACCCTTTCCTGTGGTCTGCAAAAAATATCCCAGGGCAGTGATTGGGGACATTTCCCTGTGTAGGGTGCTGTTTTTTGGATGGGACGTTAAATGCATGGCCACTTAAAGAGCCCATGGCAAATATCGTAAGAGTAGGGGTGCTAACCCCGGTGTCCTGGCTAAATTCTCAATCTGGCACTCATACCATAATGGTCACCTAATCATCCCCAGCTTACAATTGGCTCATTCCTCTCCCTTGTAACTATTCCCCAGGTCGTTGCTGTAAATGAGAATGTGTTCTCAGTCAACTTAACTGGTAAAATAAAATAAAAAATATGTAGTTGGTGCCCCTTCTACTGCTATAACGGCCTCCTCTCTTCTGGAAAAGCCTTCCACTATCTGTTCGAACATTGATGCGAGGACTTGCTTCCATTCAGTCACAAGAGCATTAGCAAGGTCTGGCACTGTTGTTCGGCAATTAGGCCTAGCTCGCAGTCAGTGTTCCAATTCATCCCGATGGGGTTGAGGTCAGGGCTCTGTGCAGGCCTGTCAAGTTCTTTCACACCGATCTTGACAAACCATTGCTGGATGGACCTCGCTTTGTGCATTGGGGAATTGTCATGCTGAAACAGGAAAGGGCCTTTCCCAAACTGAAAATAGCTGTGCTGCGACGCTCCCCATTCAACCTGACAGAGCTTGAGAGGATCTGCAGAGAAGAATGGGAGAAACTCCCCAAATACAATTGTGCCACGCTTGTAGTGTCATACACAATACTTTGCTTCAACAAAGTACAATTAATCCATTTTAGAATAAGGCTGTAATGTAGCAAAATGTGGAAAACATGAAGGGGTCTGACTAATTCCCGAATGCACTGTATGTTACAACTTGGCAGCTTTAACAGAAAGCATGAGGATTTTAGCTCACAGATACATTATTAGACTATATTAGTGATGTAATAATGACTTGGATGACTCACAACTTCTTCCAGCTAAATCAAGAAAAGACCAAGGCACTTATTTTTGGAGTGAATCTGTCCGCACATTTTAATTCCCAGGCAATAAAGATTAAACACCAGGTAAAACACCTAGGTGTGATTTTAGATTCTGAATTCAATTTCAAATCACACATTAGGAATGTGACCAAAATAGCTATTTATCACTTGAGGAACATTGCGGAACATTGAGGAACAACGTTTCTATCTCAGGCTAATACAGAGAGACTCGTGCTTTTATTACAAGCAGGTTTGGACCGGTTCCGAGCCGGTCATGGGTGCACCTCAGCCACACTCAAGGTACTCAACGATATCATAACCACCATCGATAAAAGACAGTACTGTGCAGCCGTCTTCATCGACCTTGCCAAGGCTTTCGACTCTGTCAATCACCATATTCTTATCGGCAGACTCAGGAGCCTCGGTTTTTCGGATGACTGCCTTGCCTGGTTCACCAATTACTTTGCAGAGTTCAGTGCGTCAAATCGGAGGGCATGCTGTCTGGTCCTCTGGCAGTCTCTATGGGGGTGCCACAGGGTTCAATTCTCGGGCCGACTCTTTTCTCTGTGTATATCAATGATGTTGCTCTTGCTGCGGGCGATTCCCTGATCCACCTCTACGCAGACGACACCATTCTATATACCTTCGGCCCGTCTTTGGACACTGTGCTATCTAACCTCCAAACAAGCTTCAATGCCATACAACACTCCTTCCGTGGCCTCCAACTGCTCTTAAACGCTAGTAAAACCAAATGCATGCTTTTCAACCGGTCGCTGCCTGCACCCGCATGCCCGACTAGCATCACCACCCTGGATGGTTCCGACCTAGAATATGTGGATGTCTATAAGTACCTAGGTGTCTGGCTAGACTGCAAACTCTCCTTCCAGACTCATATCAAACATCTCCAATCGAAAATCAAATCAAGAGTCTGCTTTCTATTCCGCAACAAAGCCTCCTTCACTCACGCCGCCAAGCTTACCCTAGTAAAACTGACTATCCTACCGATCCTCGACTTCGGCGATGTCATCTACAAAATGGCTTCCAACACTCTACTCAGCAAACTGGATGCAGTCTATCACAGTGCCATCCGTTTCGTCACTAAAGCACCTTATACCACCCACCACTGCGACTTGTATGCTCTAGTCGGCTGGCCCTCGCTACATATTCGTCGCCAGACCCACTGGCTCCAGGTCATCTACAAGTCCATGCTAGGTAAAGCTCCGCCTTATCTCAGCTCACTGGTCACGATGGCAACACCCATCCGTAGTACGCGCTCCAGCAGGTGTATCTCACTGATCATCCCTAAAGCCAACACCTCATTTGGCCGCCTTTCGTTCCAGTACTCTGCTGCCTGTGACTGGAACGAATTGCAAAAATCGCTGAAGTTGGAGACTTTTATCTCCCTCACCAACTTCAAACATCAGCTATCTGAGCAGCTAACCGATCGCTGCAGCTGTACATAGTCTATTGGTAAATAGCCCACCCTTTTTCACCTACCTCATCCCCATACTGTTTTTATTTATTTACTTTTCTGCTCTTTTGCACACCAATATCTCTACCTGTACATGACCATCTGATCATTCATCACTCCAGTGTTAATCTGCAAAATTGTAATTATTTCATTCAATTACCTCCTCATGCCTTTTGCACACATTGTATATAGACTCCCCCTTTGGTTTCTACTGTGTTATTGACTTGTTAATTGTTTACTCCATGTGTAACTCTTTGTTGTCTGCTCACACTGCTATGCTTTATCTTGGCCAGGTCGCAGTTGCAAATGAGAACTTGTTCTCAACTAGCCTACCTGGTTAAATAAAGGTGAAATAAAAAAATAAAAAAAGGTTTGACTACTGTAATGCTCTCCTGTCTGGTCTACCCAAGAAAGCCATTGGTCAACTGCAAAACATACAGAATGCTGCAGCACTGGTATTGACCAAGACCAGACAGAGAGAACACACTACACCAGTTTTAAAGTCTCTGCACTAGTGAGTTGTGAGTTTTGGAATACATTTTAAGATTTTCTATTGGTTTTGAAATCAATGCACCCCAGTACATATCAGACATGTTTTTGAGTTATGTACCCAGTAGGTCCGTCAGGTCTTTTGGCACGCAGTAACCCGGCTGCTAGCAGAGCTGCCTCCCTGGCCACTCCGGTCTTCCGGGAACCCCGCTTACCTCCCCCGGAACGCTTCAATGGAGAGTCGGGCACCTGTCGGGTGTTCTCGCTCAGTGTTCCCTCATCATCGAGCTGCAGCCCTCCTCCTTCCCCTCGGATCGCTCTAAGATAGCATACCTCATAACACTGATGCCCGGGAAGGCTCTCGCCTGGGCTACGGCAGTAAGGGAACAACAGTCAGCCGTATGCTTCAGTCTGGAGGAGTTTATGGCGGAGGTAGAGAAAGTTTTCGATGCTCCATTGTCTGGAAGAGAGGCTGCCCAGAAGTTACTCCAGCTTTGGCAAAACTCCCTCAGTGTGGCAGACAATGCGGTGGATTTCCACACATTGGCAGCTGAGAGGGCCTGGATCCCGGAAGTGCTGTTCGACTTTTTCCTGCACGGAGTATCGGAGGAAGTAAAGGACGAGCTTGCAGCCCGGGAACTACCGACGGATCTCGACTCGCTCATTGCCTTGATCATTCGGATCGATAGGCGACTCCGGGAACAAACGAAGGAGAGGAGATTCGATTTCAGGTGCCCGCCCAAGATCTCACCTCACCTCCGAGGCATCCTGGAAGTCCCCGATGGCTCCGTTGCCGAGAGGACCGGAGGCTACCCAAGTTTCCCAGAGAGTCTCCGAAGTCTGCTGATTCCCCTCTTCCTGAGCCAATGCAACTAGGTAGAGCTAGGCTGTCTCCAGCCGAATGGCTATACAGGCTTCACACTAAGAGTTACCTGAATTGCAGGACTACTGGTCATTAAGTCTCCACCTGTCCACTAAAAGACCAGGCTCACTGGTAGGAGCGAGTACTCTGGTGGGCCATACAGATAACTTTTCCTCTCCCCTTACTTGCACCCCTTTTCCATGCCATTTTGCTGTGGGGGAACCAGTCCAAATCTCTCCGGGTACTCACTGACTCTGGGGCCGATGAGAGCTTTATGGACACTACCCTGGCATCCGAGCTGGGCATCCCCACTTAGCCCCTCTCCATTCCCATGGTCGTTAGGGCGCTGGACGGGCGCTCTATAGGCCGAGTCACCCACAACACCACACTCATCAACCTATGTGTGTCAGGGAACCACAGTGAGATTATCCAATTCCTGCTCATTAAGTCTCCTCAGGTTGCCGTGGAATTGGGATTCTCTTTGCTCCAGCGACACAATCCCCGTATTGACAGGTCTGCTGGTGCCATCACGGACTGGAGCCCATTCTGCCACGCTCATTGCCTGAAGTCAGCACAGCCTGCCCCTGGACGTCTTCCTGGGGGCTCGGAAGTTGCCCCGGACCACTCCTCCATTCCCGTGGAGTACCAGGACCTCTGGAATGTGTTCAGGAAGGCCCGGGTGACTTCGCTTCCGCTGCACCGACCCAGTGACTGTGGGATTGACCTTCTCCCAGGCATCACTCTGCCCCGGTGACGACTGTACTCTCTGTTGGGTCCGGAGACCAAGGCTATGGAGACCTTCATTGAGGCCTCCCTACGCAGAATTCATCCGTACTTCTGCCTCCCCCGCTACTTGTGCCGCTACTTCTGCCTCCTCCGCCGGCACAGGGTCTTCTTTGTGGAGAAGGACAAAACCCTGCGCCCGTACATCGAATACCGGGGCCTCAAAGACATCACGGTGAAGAACCGCTAACCGCTACCACTCATCTCCTCTGCCTTTGAACCACTCCAGGTGGCCACCATGTTCTCCAAGCTGGACCTACGGAATGCCTACAACCTGGTGCGGATACGGGATGGGGACGAGTTGAAAACTGCCTTCAACATTACGAGTATGTGGTCATGCCATTTGGCCTTACCAACACCCCTGCTGTGTTCTAGGCTCTGGTTAATGATGTTCTCCATGACATGTTGAACCAGTTCATCTTCACCTACCTCGACGACATCCTCGTCTTGTCCTGCTCCACCCAAGAATAAGTGCTCCACGTCCGACAAGTTCTCCAACGCTTCCCGGAGAACCAGCTTTTTGTGAAAGCAGAGAAGCGCGAATTCCATCGTTCCACCATCCCTTTCCTGGGTGACATCATCACCGCAGGGAGTGTACAGATGCATCCTACATCCAGTGTGCAGCTGCAACGTTCCCTGGGATTTGCCCAAATTTTATCGCCACAATTTTAATCGCCATCCAGGGTTACAGCACCCTGTTGTCCCTCCTGTCTGCACTCACCTCTCCCAAGGTTCCGTTCATGTGGTCTCCAGCTGCTGACCGGGATCGCAAATACTGTTTCACCACAGCTCCCATCTTGGTTCATCCTGACCCGTCCTACTAGTTCGTGGTGGAGACCAATGCTGCATCTGGGTCTTCCCTGAAACGTGATATGCTGTTGCAGAAACCAGAGATACATAAGCGATTCTCGCAATAGTTACATAACAGTGATCGTTGCTTTGAATTATTAAAAAGGTTCAATTTGATATGCTAAAATGATACTGTATTTTCTAGATTAAATTATTTAAAATGTATAAAAATCACTGATAAGCATAATATATAATATATACACTATATATACAAAGTATGTGGACAACCCTTCAAATTAGTGGATTCGGCTAATTCTGTCTCACCCGTTGCTGATAGGTGTATAAGATCGAGCACACAGCCATGCAAGCTCAATAGACAAACATTGGCAGTAGAATGGCCTTACTGACGAGCTCAGTGACATTCAATGTGGCACCGTCATAGGATGCCACCTTTCCAACAAGTCAGTTCGTCAAATTTCTGCCCTTCTAGAGCTGCCCCGGTCAACTGTAAGTGCTGTTATTGTGAAGTGGAAACGTCTGGCTCAGCCACGAAGTGGTAGGCCACACAAGCTCACAGAGCAGGTCCACCAAATGCTGAAGTGCGTAGCGGGTATAAATTGTCTGTCCTCGGATGCAACACTCACTACAGAGTTCCAAACTGCCTCTGGAAGTGGAGGGTTAAACCAAGGCCTCATACCTTTTAAAGGGTTAATAAATTGTGTTATGATAAACTGTAAGGTCTCCTCTTCAGGAGACATGTGGTGTGTGTGTGTGTGTGTGTTAAACCTGTTTTGAGTGTTGTGCCCTTCAGACACTATCAGAAGGCGAAAAACTACAGTACATACATTACTACAGTACTACATACTCCACCTCTCTGGGCTCCAACATGGTTATCTGGTTTTCTGAGAACACAAGGCTATCGCAGGCCTGATGAGGCCTGTCAGAAGATGCTTTGACTCGTTCACCTTGTTATGACTATACTTGTGATGAAAGGTCAAGTTTCGGTCAAACCCACTTCTGAGCTATTAATTGCTGATAGGGGGAGATTAGATTTATTAAAATGTTGTTGCCAGAGAAACTCACACAAGGAGGACTGGGAGAGGCTATATGAGTTACAGGATATCTTTGTTCAGTACTTTTGAAATGTACTGTGACAGAATTCAGAACATAGGCCATTCTTACAGTATTCTCCCTGTACAACATGTCAGAACCGTAGGATATATATAAAGGGAGCATATAAGCAGACAACGAAAGCTCTTACAATATTCGATGATTGCAGTATACATCTCCCTGGCATATTACATAATTTATGCAACAGCATACAATACATTTTTAGACTCACCTTGTTGTGCTGTGCACACTTGAACCGGAAGATGGTGGAATTTTGTCAATTGCATTCACTGGATTTATGGTGCTTTCAAGACAATTGGGAACTTTGAAAAAAAGGTTGAATCATGACCTCAGTGATCTTCATGTCAGAGCTCTAGAAAGAGGCCATGTTCCCGACTTGGAAATCTGACTTGGATGTCATTTTCTAACTTCCCAGTGGTCTTGAACTCATTGAGTCTGAGATTTACCAGTTCAGAGTTTCCAGGTGTTTTTAATGAGGCAGAAGTCATGCTGGATTAACAGCATGGTCAATGTATTCAACCTTTTCTGGCCCATGGTGTTGAATGTTTATCCTTTTAAGTTTGGAAGATAGACCCTTAAACCCAGACTTGGACCACACACCCACTCCACTGAATAGCAGGCTAGTGATTGCTTCGCAACGCTTGCAGTTAGCCATTGATCCTTTCCAAACCACTCATTGTTGAATTTGTGATTTCCAACTTGCTGTGTAAGTTTTATGTGCAATGGCTGATGAGCATCGATACATTTTATCTGTAATTTTTCTTCATAAGACAAGGATTGAATAGGATTTGCCAGTAGATTGTCGACTAAATCATGACGATGACTGTTTGTCTAGCTTGCTAACAATTTTTTTTAAAGTATGATGTTGACATGATCAATCCAGTGCATGTAGTCTTGGTAGCCATTTTATTAGATGTTCAGGAGTCTTACGGCTTGGGGGTAGAAGCTGTTGAGCCTCTCTGGGATATGTGGGACGCTAGCGCCAAATTCAAATAACTTGAATTAAATCACACATGCAAGATAGCAAATTAAAGCTACACATGTCAGATTTCAAAAAGGCTTTTCGGCAAAAGCAAACAATGCTATTATCTGAGGATAGCACCTCCGTAAACAAAGAGAGAAACCATATTTCAACCCTGCAGGCGGGACACAAAACGCAAAAATAAAAATATGATTCATGCCTTACCTTTGACAAGCTTCTTTTGTTGGCACTCCAATATTCCCAAAGATTGGAAAGCAGCTGCGGTCATGCCCCTCTTCAAAGGGGGGGACATTCTTGACCCAAACTGCCACAGACGTATATCTATCCTACCCTGCCTTTCTAATGTCTTCGAAAGCCAAGTCAACAAACAGATTACCGACCATTTTGAATCTCACCATACCTTCTCTGCTATGCAATCTGGTTTCAGAGGTGGTCATGGGTGCATCTCAGCCACGCTCAAGGTCCTAAACAATATCTTAACCGCTATCGATAAGAAAAAAATACTTTGCAGCCATATTCATTGATCTGGCCAAGGTTTTCGACTCTGTCAATCACCACATCCTCATCGGCAGACTCGACAGCCTTGGTTTCTCAAATGATTGCCTCGCCTGGTTCACCAACTACTTCTCTGATAGAGTTTAGTGTGTCAAATCGGAGGGTCTGCTGTCCGGACCTCTGGCAGTCTCTATGGGGGTGCCACAGGGTTCAGTTCTTGGACCGACTCTCTTCTCTGTATACATCAATGATGTCGCTCTTGCTGCTGGTGAGTCTCTGATCCACCTCTACGCAGACGACACCATTCTGTATACTTCTGGCCCTTCTTTGGACACTGTGTTAACAACCCTCCAGGCAAGCTTCAATGCCATACAACTCTCCTTCCGTGGCATCCAATTGCTCTTAATTAAATACAAGTAAAACTAAAGGCATGCTCTTCAACCGATCGCTGCCTGCACCTGCCCGCCTGTCCAACATCACTACTCTGGACGGCTCTGACTTAGAATACGTGGACAACTACAAATACCTAGGTGTCTGGTTAGACTGTAAACTCTCCTTCCAGACCCACATCAAACATCTCCAATCCAAAGTTAAATCTAGAATTGGCTTCCTATTTCGCAACAAAGCATCCTTCACTCATGCTGCCAAACACAGCCTTGTAAAACTGACCATCCTACCAATCCTCGACTTTGGCGATGTCATTTACAAAATAGCCTCCAATACCCTACTCAATAAATTGGATGCAGTCTATCACAGTGCAATCCGTTTTGTCACCAAAGCCCCATATACTACCCACCATTGCGACCTGTACGCTCTCGTTGGCTGGCCCTCGCGTCATACTCGTCGCCAAACCCACTGGCTCCATGTCTTCTACAAGACCCTGCTAGGTAAAGTCCCCCCTTATCTCAGCTCGCTAGTCACCATAGCATCACCCACCTGTAGCACGCGCTCCAGCAGGTATATCTCTCTGGTCACCCCCAAAACCAATTCTTCCTTTGGCCGCCTCTCCTTCCAGTTCTCTGCTGCCAATGACTGGAACAAACTATAAAAATCTCTGAAACTGGAAACACTTATCTCCCTCACTAGCTTTAAGCACCAACTGTCAGAGCAGCTCACAGATTACTGCACCTGTACATAGCCCACCTATAATTTAGCCCAAACAACTACCTCTTTCCCTACTGTATTTATTTTATTTATTTAGCTCCTTTGCACCCCATTATTTTTATTTTGACTTTGCACATTCTTCCACTGCAAATCTACCATTCCAGTGTTTTACTTGCTATATTGTATTTACTTTGCCACCATGGCCTTTTCTTGCCTTTTACCTCCCTTATCTCACCTCATTTGCTCACATCGTATATAGACTTGTTTATACTGTATTATTGACTGAATGTTTGTTTTACTCCATGTGTAACTCTGTGTCGTTGTATGTGTCGAACTGCTTTGCTTTATCTTGGCCAGGTCGCAATTGTAAATGAGAACTTGTTCTCAACTTGCCTACCTGGTTAAATAAAGATGAAAAAAAAAATGTCCCATAAACATCACAAATGGTCCTTTTGTTCGATTAATTCCGTCGACATATAAACAAAATGTCAATTTATTTGGCGCGTTTGATCCAGAAAAACAGGGGTTCCAACTTGCTCAACGTGACTACAAAATATCTCAAAAGTTACCTGTAAACTTTGCCAAAACATTTCAAACTACTTTTGTAATACACCTTTAGGTATTTTTTTATGTAAATAATCGATAAAATTGAAGATGGGATGATTTGTGTTCAATACAGGAAGAAAACAAACTGAAGCATGCTTTCTGGTCACTTGCCAATGAAAACCCATTGAAAAGAGAGTGACCTCAAAAAAATAAAATCTGAATGGTTTGTCCTCCGGGTTTCGCCTGCTAAATAAGTTATGTTATACTCACAGACATGATTCAAACAGTTTTAGAAACTTCTTTCCAAATCTACGAATACTATGCATATCTAATCTTCTGGAGTAGCAGGCAGTTGAATTTGGGCATGCATTTCATCCGGACGTGAAAATACTGCCCCCTGTCACCAAGAAGTTAGAAGCCTCTTGGACTTGGCTCTCCGCTACCACTTGCCGTGCGGTAGCAGAGAGAACAGTCTATAACTAGGGTGGCTGGAGTCTTTGACAATTTTTAGGGCCTTCCTCTGACATCGCCTGGTATAGAGGTTCTGGATGGCAGGAAGCTTGGCCCCAGTGATGTACTGGGCCGTATGCATTACCCTCTGTAGTGCCTTGCGGTCGGAGGCCAAGCAGTTGCCATACAATGCAGTGATGCAAACCGTCAGGATGCTCTCGATTGTGCAGCTGTAGAACCTTTTGAGGATCTGAGGACCCATGCCAAATCTGTTTAGTCTCCTGAGGGGGAATAGGTTTTGTTGTGCCCTCTTCACGACAGTTTTGGTGTGTTTGGACCATGTTAGTTTGTTGATGATGTGGACGCCAAGTAACTTCAAGCTCACAACCTGCTCTACTTACAGCCCTGTCGATAAGAATGCGGGCGTGCTCGGTCCTCCTTTCCTGTAGACCACAATCATCTCCTTTGTCTTGATCACATTGAGGGAGAGGTTGTTGTCCTTGCACCACACGGTCAGGTCTCTGACCTCTCTATATGCTGTCTCTTCGTTGTCGGTGATCAGGCCTAACGCTGTTGTGTCATCGGCAAACTTAATGATGGTGTTGGAGTCGTGCCTGGCCGTGCAGTCATGAGTGAACAGGGCGTCCCTGTAGATTTTGCTGTGACGTAATGTCCCCTGTGACAGGAAACTGAACCAATCACGGCGCAACTAGAGAACATTACCAAGCCTATGCTCTGTATTTTCCACTGGCTGCCCAACCACCACAGAAAACACTGAGCTAGGCTGAAACACCTGCATTTTGGAGCTGCCTTACTCAAGAAGCAAAAAAGAGAGCATGTTGGTATGCGGCTTTATTAACTCAATTATACATATATTTTTACATTGTTTGCAAACAGATAGTGACACGTATTAATAATACTGATGACGAGTACATACCGTATCTGGCATATTGGTGTCTGTCTGACGATGTTTCACGTGAACACGAGGCCAATCCAGTTGTCTGAAAATCGGTGGGACACACACCAGCGGCAGCACCACTCCTCGTCTCCTTCACCCTTTTCAGATTGCGAACATACCGGTCCCGAATCTTTCCCCATGTTTCTTTGATATCAGTATCGGTTCTCAAATTTTGTGATATCTTCCTCCAGCTGTTGTCTTTTGCTTGCTTGTCCAAATGCAACCACATCAAAGGGTTGTAAAGGTTCTTGTGTTGTCTCACCAGCTCACACAGGCACTACTCCAAACTGGACGTAGACAATTGCGCTTTGCAAATCTCAAAATAAAAAGCACAAAAAAGGAAGCTTGCAAGTAGTAGAAGCGAAGTAGCGGAACGTCCATCTCTTCTGTGTTTATACCAGAAGGGATACCGGAAAAGATGTGTTGTAGAAACAGGGGCGGGACTTCTGTTGCAAAACTCACTCAATACTGCCCCTCAGTCTTTGCAAGGAATGATCGGGTCTCAATTTCCAGGTAGGAAAAAACTGCGTTGAACAACGGAGCGTATTACAAGGAGCAGCCCCTTTTGTGATGAAAAACGACATTGCAACACTGCGCTACGCTCCGACGACCCTGTTTACGTATTGTCTGTAGACCCCTTTAGTGTGAGTGGCCATATAATTATATGGCAATGACCTTACTTGTCGGCATTTCATTTTAGTGAATCACACGACTGCTAGTAGTGGCTCTGTGCTTGTGATGTGCTAGTGTAAGGGGTGGGTTAGGAGGGAAGGTGTTATAGGAGATGATTGGTTGGTAGATTAAGCCGGTTAACTTCTTGCGTCGAGCAATCCCGTATCCGGGAGTGTAATTATAGCCTCAAGCTCATTACCATAACGCAACGTTAACTATTCATGAAAATCGCAAATGAAATGAAAGAAATATATTCACTCACAAGCTTAGCCTTTTGTTAACAACACTGTCATCTCAGATTTTCAAAATATGCTTTTCAACCATAGCTACACAAGCATTTGTGTAAGAGTATTGATAGCTAGCATAGCATTAAGCCTAGCATTCAGCAGGCAACATTTTCACAAAAACAAGAAAAGCATTCAAATAAAATCATTTACCTTTGAAGAACTTCGGATGTTTTCAATGAGGAGACTCTCAGTTAGATAGCAGATGTTAATTTTTTCCAAAAAGATTATTTGTGTAGGAGAAATCGCTCCGTTTTGTTTATCACATTTGGCTAAGAAAAACATCCGAAAATGCAGTCTCTACAACGCCGAACTTTTTACCAAATTAACTCCATAATATCGACAGAAATATGGCAAACGTTTAGAATCAATCCTCAAGGTGTTTTTCACATTTCTATTCGATGATAAATCGAAGCAAACGAAAAATACACGCAGCTGGAGATTACGCAATAATTGCAACGGAGGACACCAAGCGGCCACCTGGTAGATGTAGTCTCTTAAGGTCAATCTTCCAATGATTTGCCTACAAATATGTCACAATGCTGTCGACACCTTGGGGAAACGACAGAAAGTCTAAGCTCATTCGTGACCCATACACAGCCATATAAGGAGACATTGGAACACAGCGCATTCAAAATCTGGGGCACTTCCTGTATGAAATTTCATCTTGGTTTCGCCTGTAGCATTAGTTCTGTGGCACTCACATACAATATCTTTGCAGTTTTGGAAACGTCAGAGTGTTTTCTTTCCAAAGCTGTCAATTATATGCATAGTCGAGCATCTTTTGGTGACAAAATATCTTGTTTAAAACGGGAACGTTTTTTATCCATAAATTAAAAGAGCGCCCCCTATATCCAAGAAGTTAAGCCAATGCCTATGCCCCAGGAGTTTCTCCTGATATTTCTGTATTTGTTAACAGGCCAAGTTTGACGTGTTGGTTCACCAGACTCTTTGCGCATTTGGGTGGAAGTGTCTGGGAACGAGATTACTGTATTACCCTTTTATTTGATAGACAAGAGACCTCTTAGGCAAGAAATGACTTTGTAATGATTACATTGAGTTCTCTACTTAAATCATACCTACACTCAATGACATCCTCCATATTTAATTTACATACTATCTGTCACCTGTCTTGAGACCCATTTTAGGTCACTTTCGAGCTCCTTCATAGCCTTAGTGTCATGAAAGTGGTGTCACCTTAGCACATTTTATCTAGACGTGTGCAAATGTCAAAAGTGACTTACAAAAACTGAATTGATCCTTAACTCCACATATCCCCAGGCTTTATTCAGAAAGGCATGAAAAAAAAACACATCAACAAACACCGTATCGATCAGCAGGGCAATGATTGGCCCATGTTCTACTGAAAATTCACTTGTACTACTGCCAATCCATCTTATTTACAACCCTCTATGGCTACATTTACACAGGCAGCCCAAGTGCTCTGGGAATAATTGCAGATTGAGAAGCTGAAGGCAAAGTGATGGGAAGCAGGCATGACCCAAAATTGCTTCAAGGAGAGAAAATATATTCAGTTTAATGATCAGGCCCCCTCCATTGACATTTGGAAAATCCAATATTCCAACTTGGAGCAGGCAATCTCTGAGTCTCTTTCTCTTTCTCATGGCAATGCGTTTTCAGTGCGAGTCCAATGAACATTTATAACTCCCCACATATTTGGCATCAAGTCCACCATCACCAGTGTACCAGAGACAGGTAATAACACTGTGATGTGTGAGAAACAAACATCCCGCTGAGCTGCAAGAATGATTTCACCAGGATGCAAAACCACAGGATGATATAATTAAACTACTTAATCACGTAACTGTAATTAACTAGGAAGTCGGGGCACCAAGGAAAATATTCAGGTTATAAAGTTATAATTTTCCTAATATAACATTTCAGATATTTTCATATCTGATCAATAGTCTCCTGAATTAATGAATTATTTATTTGACCTCACGTTAGTCTCATTCCAAACGTCGTAAATTGTTGTTTATCTGCAGGAACCCAGTCTTCACTATGAGTCATCCATACATCAATTGTCTTAAATCATTTATTTATTTATTTATTTATTAACTAACTAAACAATCACAGAAGTGCACACACAAACAAACAAAGTAAATATGGTTACAAGAAATCATAGGGGAATGTGCCCTAGTGGGCTAAACCGGCATGGCGGCTTGGTGTACAGAAGCGAAGCGGGGGTCGACTGAGAAGACAGCACACAGTTGATAATTATAACAATTGAAATGCTAATCCTTTGCACATGAACACTCACTCATTCGGCAACAATTGCAATCAATACATACAGTGCCTTGCGAAAGTATTCGGCCCCCTTGAACTTTGCGACCTTTTGCCACATTTCAGGCTTCAAACATAAAGATATAAAACTGTATTTTTTTGTGAAGAATCAACATCAAGTGGGACACAATCATGAAGTGGAACGACATTTATTGGATATTTCAAACTTTTTTAACAAATCAAAAACTGAAGAATTGGGCGTGCAAAATTATTCAGCCCCCTTAAGTTAATACTTTGTAGCGCCACCTTTTGCTGCGATTACAGCTGTAAGTCGCTTGGGGTATGTCTCTATCAGTTTTGCACATCGAGAGACTGACATTTTTCCCCATTCCTCCTTGCAAAACAGCTCGAGCTCAGTGAGGTTGGATGGAGAGCATTTGTGAACAGCAGTTTTCAGTTCTTTCCACAGATTCTCGATTGGATTCAGGTCTGGACTTTGACTTGGCCATTCTAACACCTGGATATGTTTATTTTTGAACCATTCCATTGTAGATTTTGCTTTATGTTTTGGATCATTGTCTTGTTGGAAGACAAATCTCCGTCCCAGTCTCAGGTCTTTTGCAGACTCCATCAGGTTTTCTTCCAGAATGGTCCTGTATTTGGCTCCATCCATCTTCCCATTAATTTTAACCATCTTCCCTGTCCCTGCTGAAGAAAAGCAGGCCCAAACCATGATGCTGCCACCACCATGTTTGACAGTGGGGATGGTGTGTTCAGGGTGATGAGCTGTGTTGCTTTTACGCCAAACTTAATGTTTTGCAATGTTGCCAAAAAGTTCAATTTTGGTTTCATCTGACCAGAGCACCTTCTTCCACATGTTTGGTGTGTCTCCCAGGTGGCTTGTGGCAAACTTTAAACGACACTTTTTATGGATATCTTTAAGAAATGGCTTTCTTCTTGCCGCTCTTCCATAAAGGCCAGATTTGTGCAATATACGACTGATTGTTGTCCTATGGACAGAGTCTCCCACCTCAGCTGTAGATCTCTGCAGTTCATCCAGAGTGATCATGGGCCTCTTGGCTGCATCTCTGATCAGTCTTCTCCTTGTACGAGCTGAAAGTTTAAAGGGACGGCCAGGTCTTGGTAGATTTGCAGTGGTCTGATACTCCTTCCATTTCAATATTATCGCTTGCACAGTGCTCCTTGGGATGTTTAAAGCCTGGGAAATCTTTTTTGTATCCAAATCCGGCTTTAAACTTCACAACAGTATCTCGGACCTGCCTGGTGTGTTCCTTGTTCTTCATGATGCTCTCTGCGCTTTTAACGGACCTCTGAGACTATCACAGTGCAGGTGCATTTATACGGAGACTTGATTACACACAGGTGGATTGTATTTATCATCATTAGTCATTTAGGTCAACATTGTATCATTCAGAGATCCTCACTGAACTTCTGGAGAGAGTTTGCTGCACTGAAAGTAAAGGGGCTGAATAATTTTGCACGCCCAATTTTTCAGTTTTTGATTTGTTAAAAAAGTTTAAAATATCGAATAAATGTCGTTCCACTTCATGATTGTGTCCCACTTGTTGTTGATTCTTCACAAAAAAATACAGTTTTATATCTTTATGTTTGAAGCCTGAAATGTGGCAATGGGTCGCAAAGTTCAAGGGGGCCGAATACTTTCGCAAGGCACTGTATATTTACGCTCAGTGTGTCGTCGGGATCTCTGCTGAAAAGTTTGTTTCTGTTGAAGACTTGTCTCTCTCTCTCTCTCTCACTCACTCACTCACTCACTCACTCACTCACTCACTCACTCACTCACTCACTCACTCACTCACTCACTCAGTTAGAATGGATAGTTCAGAGTGACATTCATTCATTTCGTTATAGATGTTTCGGCGGTTGTCGTTCTTTGCGTTCAATGATACCGAATTCCCAGCTGCAGACTAGTAATTAATATCAAAGACTTGTTCTTATTCTGTCGGTATCGATAGTCTAAGAGTTTAACCACGTGGGATGGTTAAAGGATTCAGCAATCGTCTCAAACCTTGGCCCTCTTGTTATCAAGGTAAGCTGGTTGCAACCTTTGTCCTCTCGTAATTGAGAGAAACATGGTCTGTTGAGAAATTCTCAAAGTGTGGGTTTCATTCGGGACAGCAGAAAAAGGCAGTCTCATGACGCCAGGTCCGAACTGGGCTCATGGGCAGTCCTCTGATTTAGTTAAACTCAAAAGGCAATTGGAGTTTCCTTCATTTAAACAGTCCAAAATCACATTACACAATTTTACAAACAGTATCATCTTCACTCATTCATCTTATACAAAAATTAGATGTAAACCTCATATCTGAGGCTATTATATAAATCACGTTATGGTAATGTGGCCGTATTGTCTCCCATGAGTGTCACAAAATGGTACCAAATGGACCAGTTCATAGCTGGATTCTTCACTGATCTTTTATACCTTCTCCAGAACATAAATGTTGATCCGACCTCAAGTTCTGTGAAGTGGAAGAAATTCCTTTGTTCTCTATGAAAATTCACTCTGCCTCTATACTGTGGCCATGAGGAGATCATCTCCTCCAGGAATTTACGACCTCTCTCTGACCACAGCAGCCTCTGTGTAGGAGACAGGGAGAGGGAGATGGGGCTCGGTGTACCCAAAGAGGCCAACGTCATGACATTCCCGACCCTCCAAATGGTGCTGAGGCACACCACTTTCTATTCCAATTCAATTTCTGCTGTAGTTTTGTAAATGTAAAATGTTCAAATCACATTACTACAAAAGTAAAAGTACATTGAGAACTTCACAGTTTCTATTTTCGATCGACGGGACCATTTAGGAGAAGCATTAGCTACTTTGAATGTGTTTTAAATAAATCAACCAACCACCGGTATAAAAAACCTGAACTGTAAATAAGAGAGCACAGAACAACCTGGCTCAACCTTCGCTCCAGCAGATTACCTCGTTGACCTTAATGGAAATAAACATGGAGACTATTCACAATCACTGCAACAAAAAAAATTATGGGAAATCACCTCAAGTGAAAATGGGACATCTTTGTAGTTTGTTTCTCATTCAGCCCTCTCTTCTTTAATTAAACTTCAACAAATTCCAACTCAAGAAGCTGCTTGTATGACTGGCATGGTAATTACCCATGGAAGAAATTCCCAATTTGTTTTGTTGCGAGTGTTTTAAATGCTTTTTGGATTTATTTGTAAGCCTGAAATTTGGATTTATTTGTAAGCCTGAAAAGTAGCTTGGCATCTCAATCGTTAACAGCGGGTAACTCCATGTTTAATCATGAAGTTCGTTTTGCCAGGGTACATGTAAACCCATTCACCACCACCTGCACATTTACTGTATGAGCTCCAACCTGAGGGAAAACACAACAAACAAATAATGCACGATGGAGAGATGCTTCTCTCAGTACATGACCTTGTAGGGTGCTTTCAGGAGGTCTATCAAAATGTTTTATTACTTTGGCCCCAAGGCCAACAACAACATACTGTAGCTTTGTAGAAAAATATATCAACATTAAAGCCAAACATAATTATGAAATATCCAGTGGTTGGGCTTTTTAAACACACCTTAGTAATTGTTGGGTTGAAGATTTTAGAGTATGTTCAGGTATTATTTTTTGACTATATAAAAACACTTGTCCCATCCAAAAAAGATCTAATGACCTAATGCAGAGGTTAAAACCTACAAAACATGTAAAAAATGTATTAATGCCACTTTTTTATTATCTGGCAATAGGAAGCCACCTAGTGCATTTGGAGAGTATTCAGACCCCTTGACATTTTCCCCATATTGACAAAGCAAAAACTGTTTTTCATTTATCTCAAGCTCTGTCAGGTTGGATGGGGAGCATCGCTGCACAGCTGTTTTCAGGTCACTCCAGAGATATTCAATCGGGTTCATGTCCGGGCTCTGGACATTCAGAGACTTGTCCCAAAGCCACCACTGCGTTGTCTTGGCTGTGTGCTTAGGGTTGTGGTCCCGTTGGAATGTGAACATTTGCCCCAGTCTGAGGTCCTGAGCACTCTGGAACAGGTTTTCATCAAGGATCTCTCAGGATTTTGCTCCGTTCATCTTTCCCTTGATCCTGACTAGTCTGCCAGTCCCTGCCGCTGAAAGACGTCCCCACAGCATGAGGCTTCCACCAACATGCTTCACCATAGGGATGGTTCCAGGTTTCCTCCAGACGTGTTGCTTGGCATTCAGGCCAAAGAGTTCAATCTTGGTTTCCTCAGACCAGAGAATCTTGTTTCTCATGGTCTGAGAGTCCATTAGGTCCCTTTTGGCAAACTCCAAAAAGTCTGTCATGTGCCTGATTGGTGGAGTTCTGCAGAGATGGTCGTCCTTCTAGAAGGTTCTCCCATCTCATCAGACAAACTCTGGAGCTCTGTCAGAGTGACCATCGGGTTTTCAGTCACCTCTCTGACCAAGGCCCTTCTCCCCCGATTGTTCAGTTTGGCCGGGCAGCCAGCTCTAGGAAGAGTCTAAGTGGTTCCAAACTTCTTCCATTTAAGAATGATGGAAGCCAATTTGTTCTTGGGGGCCTATCAATGTTTTTGGTACCCTCCCCCAGATCTGTGCCTTGACACGATCCTGTGTCGGAGCTCTACGGACAATTTCTTCAACCTCATGGCTTGGTTTTTGCTTTGACATGCACTGTCAACTGTGGGGCCTTTACAAATCATGTACAATTAATTGAATTTAGCACAGGTGAACTCCAATCAAGTTGTAGAAACATCTCAAGGATGATCAATGGAATCCGGATGCACTGGAGCTCAATTTCGAGTCTCATAGCATAGGATCTGAATACGTATGTAAATATGGTATTTCTGTTTTTTATGTGTAGTAACTTTGCTAAAAATTTTGAAAACCCTTTTTTCCACTTTGTCAGGGCCAAGACTGAGTTTAGGAAAACCTGCTTCATAATTTTATCAAATTAATGCCACTTAGCAGGCACTTTTATCCAAAGCGACTTACAGTACTGTGAGTGCATACATTATTTAGGCTATATTTATCTAGCTAGCTATAGCACAATATTTGATGAGGGTTTGAGTATGGTCATACTGTCGTCGAAAATATCCAGTTAGTACCGTGGACAACCTGGGACCAGAAATCAGGCATTTCTAACACATGATTAATGAGATGTGTCGCTCTGCATGAAGCAAATCGTGGTCACACCAGATACTGACTAAGGCTACTGAGGGCTAAATAAAGGGAAGGTAATCAAGGTTATGATGAAGTTCAGGTGTGCGTAATGAAGGGGAGCAGGTGTGCGTAATGATGGTTGTGAGCACTGGTGGTTAGTAGACCGGCGCCGTTGAGCGCTGGCAAGGGGATTTACACTTTTGGGATGATTCCATTGGTTTCATTGTGCCAGGCAGGCAAGATCAATCAAGCAAAGCTAAAGTAGGCCTATGTGAAAGATGTTAAATATTATCTGAACCCAGATCTGACGACTGCAAAACAGTAAAAATGACTAGCTATCTGTGTGGTTCCCAACATGGCTTTTCTGTGTTGTAACGTTCCTTATCACCATCATAAGGCTAAATGTAAACATGGGCAGATAAGAGGCTCGGTCGGAATAATGTTGTGTTAATTATGTGTTTTCATTCCATGAGTGAGTACAAAAGTCAAATGAGATGTATCAAATTGTTTCTGTCAGCAAGGCAAGCGAGTACAGAAGGGGAGATGTCCACAATTCAGCCAATTACATTGAAAGACTTGGTTAAAAACTGTGTATAAAACTGTATATATACACAGTGTGTATAAGAACTACAGTAAATCACACGTGAGTTTGCATACAGTAATCATCTTGATTAGTACACATCTTTTTCAATCAAAAGAAAGATTTCAGCCACTGTAAACGTATTTTTCTCGCAACGCAAACATATAGGCTAAAATAGGACCTCAAATATCAAAATGGAAAAGCCTGATGGAAACCATTCCCCACACCTCAGAGAATTCACGTCTGATAACTGTCACACAGGTTTTATTGCCCCCATGTAGGTGGATTATAACTTGCTTGACTTTGCCTTTACGGAGGTTGACAGTAATAGAGTTATGGAATCCAAACAGTCCATTTGTTTGCTGCAATGTAATTCGTTTTTGCCCATATATTATTAACGTTGACATTGAGGGTAATAGCCAGTTGTATCCATTTCAGGGGGACTGACTCTGCTGTGAACTAAATGGGGAGCGGTGTCACAATTAATGAGAACTAATGGCGCTTGATTACAAATCCCCCACCCAAAACCAATCTCATTACTCATAAACAATGTTCTTTTTCTCCGTCGTCTCTGGTGGAACCTGATTGCAGACTTCACAAGATGTTCCTCAAATTTAACGCCTTTAAAGGGAATTTCAGCCTGGCTCTGCCATGGCATATAGTCATTACTATATTAACAACATTATGTTTTTATCATAAACATCACAATTATCCAAACCACAAGCTAGAACAAACACATTTTAATTTCACTGGTAGAATCGAGAAGTTTCGACTCATCTGCTCATAGTGAACCACAAAGTCCGGCATTCATGGTGAAAGCTGATACCGCCCCCTAGGTAGAGAGGGTGTGTCCACAAACTTGAATATTGGCGTTGTGTACTTTGAACGACCAACACACAGTAATCTCTAAACTTCTCTAGGCAAGATTTTTTTTTAAACTGTTTTTCATTGTTTGTCATGATGCCCATGTGGTGTTCTGTGCCTGGCTGTGCTAATTACAAACAAGCGCAAAAATCATGAATTTGGATTACTGGGCTGAACGCGCAAACAAAAAGGAGGTATTTGGACATAAAGATGAACTTTATCGAACAACTTAAACATTTATTGTGGAACTGGGATTCCTGGGAGTGCATTCTGATGAAGATCATCAAAGGTAAGTGAATATTTCTAATGTTATTTCTGACTTCTGTTGACTCCATGGAGAATATCTGTTTGGCTTGATTTGTTGTCTGAGCACCGTACTCAGATTATTGCATGCTTTTTCCGTAAAGTTAAAAAAAAATCTGACATAGTGGTTGCATTAACTTCTTATGCCTGCAGGGGCAGTATTGAGTAGCTTGGATGAAAAGGTGCCCATTGTAAATGGCCAGCTCCTCAGTCTCAGTTGCTAATATATGCATATTATTATTAGTATTGGATAGAAAACACTCTAAAGTTTCCAAAACTGTCAAAATATTGTCTGTGAGTATAACAGAACTGATATTGCAGGCGAAACCCTGAGGAATATCAAACCAGGAAGTGGCTTCTATTTTGAAAACTCCATGTTTCATAGCCTCCCTTTGCTCCGTTTAAAGGGATATCAACCAGATTCCTTTTCCTATCGCTTCCTCAAGGTGTCAACAGTCTTCAGACATAGTTTCAGGCTTTTATTTTGAAAAATGAGCCAGAACGATAACATTGCGTCAAGTGTTCGCATGAGTTTTGCTCGCGCAACAGAGTTTGGGCAGACATTGCCGTTCCCTCTCCTACTGAACAAGACCGTTGCGGTTGATATATTATCGATTATATATTTGAAAAACAACCTGAGGATTGATTCTAAAAAACCTTTGCCATGTTTCTGTGGACATTACGGAAACTATTTGGAATTTGTCTGCGTTGTCCTGACCGCTCTTTGCTGTGGATTTCTGAACATAACGCGTCACACAAACGGAGGTATTTTGGATGTAAAAATAATCTTTATGGAACAAAAGGAACATTTATTGTGTAACTGGGAGTCTCGTGAGTGAAAACATCCAAAGATCATCAAAGGTAAACGATTCATTTGATTGCTTTTCTGATTTTCGTGACCGAGCTACTTGATGCTAAGTGTACTTAATGTTTTGTCGAGCAATCGATAAACTTACACAAACGCTTGGATTGCTTTCGCTTCTCTAGTATCCGTGAGTTATTTAATCTGAAAAATTTGAACCTAACAGATAATATAAGTGGAGGGTAAGTTCCTTTAACTTCTTATGGTATAGGGGACGCTTGCGTCCCACTCTGCCAAAAGCCAGGGAAAATGCAGCGCGGCAAATTCAAATGAATGATATAAAAATCTAACTTTCATTAAATCACACATGTAAGATACTCAATTAAAGCTACACTCGTTGTGAATCCAGCCAACATGTCAGATTTTAAAAAGGCTTTTCGGCGAAAGCATAAGAAGCTATTATCTGATGATAGCAGTAAACAAAGAGGGTAGCATATTTCAACCCTGCAGGCGCTACACAAAACACAGAAATAAAATATAAAACATGCCTTACCTTTGAGAAGCTTCTTTTGTTGGCACTCCAATATGCCCCATAAACATCACAATTGGTCCTTTTGTTCGATTAATTCCGTCCACATATATCTAAAATGTCAATTTATTTGGCGTGTTTGATCCAGAAAAAAAACAGCTTCCAAAATACAAACAGCTTCCGAAATACAAAATATTTCAAAAGTTGCCTATAAACTTTGCCAAAATATTTCAAACTACTTTTGTAATACAACTTTGCGTAGTTTTAAACGTTAATAATTGATCAAATTGAAGACTGTGTTCAATACAGGAACACAACAAACCAAGCTACTTTTCAAGTCTTGCTCAACTCTCAACAGTGTTACGCAGTTCCTAGATGGCCGTACTTCTTCATTGCACAAATTAATAACCTCAACCAAATTCCAAAGACTGGTGACATCCAGTGGAAGTGGTAGGAACTGAAAACAAGTTCCTAAGAAATATCATTTGCCAATAAAAAACAAAAAGGGAAAATAAGATATTCGAACACTACTTGAGTTACGTGTAGTAGCAGTATCAATACAGAGAGATGTTGGTTTATGCCCTATGGGGAGGGGCAGCCATGAGAGATTATGTGGCTTATCAATAATAGCGATATTTGAGGAAATAATGGAATAAGACATTAAGTCATCCTTATTCTCCAGTAATAAATTAACAGACGCTATTGTAAAGGTTCGAATTCAAGGTATTAAGTGCCATGACCAATTAATTATTAACCGGGGAAGTGGGTAGCGCTACCTTGAAAAATAGTTAATAGGTGTGTATTATAGACTGGAGTGAAGAAATCTAAAATACCCTGAACACCGTTGGGAGAGGTTAGGGAATAATAACTATTCATAAGGCAGCAAATGACACCGTTTCTACATGTAATATGGAGATAGAGGATTTTAATAAAGTCCTGGAGGCGCTGAAAGAAGCGCACCAGCATTCTACCAATTCGGCTCGAATATGGGAAAAATTTTGCATTTTCATGCTGACGGACAATTCAAATCAAATAATGAATTCAGGGAGGCAATTATGACTTGGCACAAAGACATAAAACCAGAATCAAAAGCTCAATATACCAGTGTTTTGATGTCAGCATTCTATCAACAAAAAATGCACCACGATAAACCCGGAATGAGTATCAGTACGCTGCCACAGAAAAACCGTGAACGGGAGTGTATTGATAGAATTTGCACTTCTGCTTCGATGGCAGGTTCTGAACCCTGTGATTAAAACAGTCATTGCGGGGGTAGTGGATTTAATTCAAGAGGATGATTTGAGAGTGGAATATAACTCTGCTCACTTCGCACTACCTAGAGTTTCAATGGCCAAGATAAACCAAAGAAATGTAGTGAAAAAACATCAAAGCATAGGGAGACAGAGTCCTGTTTTAGGTGTGGGGCTTTTGGTCATTGGAAAAGGGAGTAAGGAGTGGGTAAGGAGCCTGCTTTATTCGGAGGAAATGCTGCCAGGCAAGCGTTTGCATCGTTTTCAAAAGAGCAACAACAAATCCTCCGGAAAGTAGCAGGACAGGAACTTTCACCTAGCGGCGTATAGCCTCGGTTAGATCAATAAGTGGTTCATAGAGATTACAGTTTTTATGTGAAGGACGACGTATGAGATCACGTCTTACCTACCTTTTTAGTGGAGGCCAGGGATAAAATATTGCCGATTCCTTACGATGAAAAATTGACTAAATTTGCCACAGGAAAACTTATTTTGGGTTGAAGAATTGAGCAAAATGTCAGGGGAATGAATTCTAAAGGTAACAAATGTAAATTACATAGCCAAACACTCCTTTCAAACTCAGAAAGCCTTGTTTTTGTTTTGATCTCACAAGACATTTAATGTCGTCTTATTTTGACATAGATTTCTAGAATGGGCGAAAGGGTGGAGGGGTCACGAGGAATTAGTATAGAGGTTACCAAACCTAAAATGAACTTTACATTTTTTTATGTGGTGCGGTGGTTATGGAGAATCATATCGAAAAGAGACCAGTGAATCGTTAGACTTGGTGGCGAAATAATGTTGCCGTGTCTAGGGGTAGTACATGCTAAATAAAGGATGGGGTGGATTAAAATAAACATTTAATGATTGGAGTAAGGACAGTGGATTTACAATTATCAGGTTTGGATTATAATTAATACTTTTAGATTGCCGATTAAAATGTAGCATAGTGAATGCTAACGAAATGCACACTCTCTTTTCCAAAAGAGGGGGTTTCATGATTTCTTGTTGGAAGGTCCCCGGAGACTGTAGACCTGTTCATGTGTGTTCTTGACCTACGGTTCACCAGCACGCACACACAATTTACCGGTTACGAATAGGCGTGAGTGGTTTTGATAACTGTGGGATTTGTTTTGGATGGGGTCTTTTTAATTCAGTTTTAAATTGGGTATGCAGAAGGATGGAAATGTTTTGAAAGGTATTTAAATGGTTTCTGAAGGACAGGGAAAGAAAAGGGAGAGGAAACATTTTAATGGTGTCGAATGCCCTGTATCCTGACTTTCTGGTGATGCCTGATCAATCTCGTAGAAATGATCAGAACAGGGCGATTTAATTATAAAATTAATGAGAAGCACCAGTCTGTCACGACTCCCCTTCCCGTTCGGGTGGCGCTCGGCGGTCGTCGTCGCCGGCCTACTAGCTGCCACTGATTATTTTCTCCCCCTCCTTATGTGTTTATTGAGTACACCTGTTTTGAGTTGGTTGTAATTAGTGAGGCTTTATTAGTCAGCCGGCCCGCCTGGTTCTTTGTGCGGGTGCATAGCCCGGGGTGGTACATACCAGCTCCTCGCATCGGCCGGGCTAGAGTGGGCATCTAGCCAGGTGCCATGAAGCTGGCTCTACGCATCTGGTCTCTAGTGCGGCTCCTTGGGCCGGCATACATTGCACCAGCCTTACACATGGTGTCCCCGGTTCGCCAGCACAGCCCAGTGCAGGCTATTCCACCTCGCCGCACTGGCAGGGCGACCGGGAGCTCAAGAGCTCCAGTGCGTCTGCACGGTCCGGTCTATGGGTCCCGAATAGACGTGAGATTCCGTCAGCGCCGGCGTGAAGGATGACTCCTGCCGCATCGGACAGGCGGCAGGCTCCGGCAGCGCCGGACAGGCGGGAGGCTCCGGCGGCGCAGGAGAGGGAGGCTCCGGCAGCGCTGGACTGAGGGGCTCTGGCGCCTCTGGACTGAGGGGTGGAAGCTCTGGCAGCGCTGGATGGAGGAGCTCTGTAGGGATGAAACGGAGAGACAGCCTGGTGCGGGGGGCTGCCACCCCCCGCACCAGGGGGGTGCTGTCTCTCCGTTTCATCCCTACAGAGCTCCTCCATCCAGCGCTGCCAGAGCTTCCACCCCTCAGTCCAGAGGCGCCAGAGCCCCTCAGTCCAGCGCTGCCGGAGCCTCCCTCTCCTGCGCCGCCGGAGCCTCCCGCCTGTCCGGCGCTGCCGGAGCCTGCCGCCTGTCCGATGCGGCAGGAGTCATCCTTCACGCCGGCGCTGACGGAATCTCACGTCTATTCGGGACCCATTTCTAGGGTCCCCAGTCTGAGGTCGGCGCAGAGGGTCGCCATGTTTAGGATGCCACGGAGGCGGACAATGAGGTGGAGGAAGACTGTGTTGAAGTGGGGTCCACGTCCTGCGCCAGAGCCGCCACCGCAGACAGATGTCCACCCAGACTCTCGGCTATAGGTTCAGGTTTTGCGGCCGGAGTTCGCACCTTTGGGGGGGGGGGGATTTTGGGATTTCTATGTTTCGGCCTAGTATGGTTCTCAATCAGAGGCAGGTTTCATTAGTTGTCTCTGATTGAGAATCATACTTAGGTAGCCTGGGTTTCACTGTTTGTTTGTGGGTGATTGTCTATGTTAGTTGCTTGTGTCAGCACAGTTCTTATGATATCTTCACATCGTTGTTTGCTTATTGTTTTTGTACAGTTTCCTTCGTGTTTTTTTGTCATCTATTAAATGATGCATTCACACCACGCTGCGCTTTGGTCCGCTTCTTACGACGATCATGACACAGTCTCTATTCAAATTGTACCATTACTTTGATATATTTTTTTTTTTCCGTAGTAATTTGAATTGGTAAATTTTTGATTTAACATGTTTTTGTTTGAAAGGGGAAAATTACCAGTTCCCTGGGGTCCTGGTCTTTGGGTAAATATGCATATAGAAGGAAAAATATATGTTAATAAGGGATGACAGTTACTTCAAATGGATTGAGATATATGTATTGCTTATTTCATTTTGTGTTTTTGTTTCGATACACATTTCACCAGATTGGGATACTGGAGTGTGGGATTCTGCGAGGGGTTAGGGTGCTAACTTCATGATCTGGTAACTCTTCCGAGAGGTCGCCAGTAGAATAAGGGAGTATAGACTAATTTTGAAAAAGATGGTTTTAGCAGTAACTGTCATACCCTGATCTGTTTCACCTATCCTCGTCATTGTCTCCACCCCCTCCATGTGTCGCTTGTTTTTCCCAGTGTATTTACCCCTGTGTTTCCTGTCTCTCTGTGCCAGTTCGTCTTGTATGTCCAAGCCTACCAGAGTTTTTTTCCTGTTTTCCTATTTTGCCTTTCTCCTTTTCTAGTCCTCCTGGTTTTGACCCTTGACTGTTCTGGACTCTGTACTCGCCTGTCTGACCATTCTGCCTGTCCTGAGCTCGAGCCTGCCTGCCATTGTGTCCTCCTGGACTCTGATCTGGTTATGACCTTTTGCCTGTCCACAAACATTCTCTTGCCTATTCCCTTTGGAATTATTACACATCTTAAACTCCAACCATCTGCCTCCTGTGTCTGCATTTGGGTCTCGCCTAGTGTCATGATAGTACGAACTGGCCGACCCAGTAGACTTGAACCAGCTCCGCCACGCTGTCTCTCTACAGGGAGCCACCATTGGGAAACATCAGGAGTTGCTACAGGGCCTTTTGGAAGGGCTCAGTTCCTTGACGGAATGCCAAGACCATGGGTTAAAGACTTATGGAGCAAATCAGGGAGTTAGCTCAGACTGTCTGCTAACTCTGAAAAACCCCAATCACCCAGTATTTTTCCCCTATCTGTGGTGAGTTTGTACAGCCTATCCCGACTCCCTGTGAACCCCGCTTACCTCCTCCAGAGCGATATTCGGGGAATCATGGTACCTGTCGGGGTTTTCTTTCTCAGTGCTCGCTTATTTTGAGCTACAGCCATCTTTGTTGTCTTCAGACCGATTGAAGATAGCGTATATAATTACGCTTATGACGGGAAGGGCGCTCTCCTGGGCTACAGAAATTTGGGAACAACAATCTGCCATTTGCAGTCATTTGGAGGAATTCATGGCAGAGGTGAGACGTTTTTGAGTTTCCGGTATCCAGGAGAAAGGCGGCCAGCAAACTGCCGTAGTGTGGCAGACTACGCGGTGAACTTTTGCACGTTGGCCGCCGAGAGTGCCTAGAATCCGGAGTCTCTTTCTGATACTTTTCTGCACGGATTATCTGAGGAGGTTAAGGATGAGCTAGCTGCTCGGGAACTGCCGGTGGACCTCAACTCCCTTATCACTTTAATCATTAAAATTGATGGACGCCTAAGGGAAAGCAAGAGTGTGAGGAGGTCTTGTCTCGGGCACACTTGTACACGTTTAACTTCTATGGAATCCAGAAGTTTCCGAAGGCAGCTCTTCCGAGAGGAGTCGAAGCCACCCGAGCTCTCTTGTGAATCTATACTCCTGAGCCTATGCAGTTGGGAAGAACTAGGCTATCAGTTTGGGAGCGACTCATCCATGCCATCCTGTTTTTCCCCCCGATCTGCACAAGAACATCAACGCCTCCTGGAGAACCAACTGTTCGTGAAAGCCGAGAAGTGTGTTCCACCACTCTACTATTACATTTCTGGGATATGTTATTGCTGAGGGCAATGTTTAGATGGATCCTCGAAAGGTGAAAGCAGTGGTGGATTGGCCTCAACCAACATTCTGGGTGCAGTTGCAACGATTGCTTGGTTTTGCAAACTTGTACCACCGTTTCATTCGGGACTACAGCACCCTGGTGGCTCCCCTCTCGGCACTCACCTCTTCCAAGGTTCAAATGGTCTCCAGCTGTCGACAAAGCCTTTGTGAATCTGAAGCATTGGTTCACAACAGCACCCATCCTCATCCATCCGGACCCCTTGGGTGAATTTGTGGTGGAAGTGGATGCTTCGGATGTCGGAGTGGGGCCATCCTGTCCCAGCGATCTGCCCAGGACCAGAAGCTTCATCCCTGTGCCTTCCTGTCCCATCGCCTCAATCCGGCTGAAAGGAACTACGATGTTGGCAACTGAGAACTCCTGGCGGTGAAGATGGAGTTGGAAGAGTGGAGGCACTGGCTGGAAGGAGCAGAACAGCCACTCCTGGTCTGGACTGACCATAAAAACCTAGAATATCTCCATACAGCCAAGCGCCTCAACTCCAGGCAAGCCCGGTAGGCCCTCCTGTTCACCAGATTTAACTTCACCATCTCCTACCGTGTGAAGCCTGCCGCCCTCTCCAGCCTATACAGTTCCTCTGCCACACCCTCGACCCCTGAAACCATTCTCCCTACCTCATGCCTTGCTGCCACTGTGGATTTGGGTATTGAGAACCTGGTCCGTGAGGCACAAAGCTCCCAGCCTGGACCTGAAGGGGGCACAGCTAACCGGCTGTTTGTCCCTAGTCCGTACCCTGATCCTGGAATGCTTCATCCCCATTCCTCCAGGCTGACCTGTCATCCAGGTTCCATTCATACACTAGCCTTCCTTCAACAACGTTTCTGGTGGCCCACAATGGTCCCTGATGTCTCTTCCTTCATCACCGCATACACTGTGTGTGCTCAAAACAAGACTCTACGGCAAGCTCCTTCTGGCCTCCTGCAGCCACTACTGGTTCCTCATCGTCCCTGGTCTCATATCTCTGGACTTTGTCACTGGGCTCCCTCTGTCTGATAGCAACACTGTCATTCTGACGGTAGTCGACCGGTTCTCCAAGGCCGCCCATTTCATCCCTCTCCCCAAACTACCTTCTGCCAAGGAGACGGCCCAGCTTATAGTGCAGCATTTCTTTCGGATCCAGTGAATCCCGGTAGACATGGTCTACGATCGGGGTTCTCGTCTCAGTTCTAGAAGGCATTCTGCACCCTTATCGGGTCGTCGACCAGCACGTCATCTGGATTCCATCCCCAAACTAACGGTCAATCGAAGCAAGCCAACCAAGACCTGGAGACCACCTTAAGGTGCCTGGTCTCAACCAACCCCACTACCTGGAACTGTCAACTGGTCTGGATGGAGTATGCCCAGAACACTCTTCCCAGTTCTGCCACAGGACTCTCCCCTTTCGAGTGCTCCATGAGGTATCAGCCTCCACTCTTCCCTGAACAAGAGCAGGAGGTCAGCGTACCCTCGGCCCAGATGTTTGTCAGCCGCTATCGACATACCTGGAGAAGAGCCAGGGCGGCTATTCTCAAGACCAACTCTAGGTATTGTCGACAATTGGACCATTGCCGGACCCCAGCTCCCCGCTACCGCATTGGGCAGAGGGTATGGCTGTCCTCACGGGACATGCCCCTTCGGGTATAGCCCCACAAACTGTCCCCCCATTTTATTGGTCCTTTTTCCATTTCCAGTCCTGAGTTCCACTGCTGCCCGTCTCTTGTTACCCCATACCCTCTGTATTCACCCTAAGGTCCATGTCTAGAATTAAACCTGTGTCTCACAGTTCTTTGTCTTCTGTCCCCAGGCTCACCCCCCCCCCCCCCCCCCCGTGCTCGCCTGAGGTAGAGTATCTCATGATAAGCTGTAGACCACATTACCTACATAGAGTTTTAATCTGTATTTTTCGTAGCTGTCTACAAACCAACACAGACTGAGGCTGGCACTAAAATCACACTCAATGAGCTGTATTCTGCCATAAGCAAACAGGAAAATGCTCATCCAGAGGCGGCACTCCTAGTGGCCGGGGACTTTAAAAAAAGGAAACTTAAATCGGTTTTACCTCATTTCTATCAGCACGTTAAATGCGCAACCAGATGTAAAAACTCTATCCTCTTGACCATAACTCTATCCTCTTGATTCCTGCTTACAAGCAAAAAATTTAAGCAGGAAGCAGAAGCCATGGATTACAGGCAACTTTCGCACTGAGCTAAAGGGTAGAGCTGCTGCTTTCAAGGAGCAGGACTCTAACCCGGAAGCTTATAAGAAATCCCGCTATGCCCTTCGAGGAACCATCAAACAGGCAAAGCGTCAATACAGGACCAAGATCAAATCGTACCACATCGGCTCTGACGCTCGTCGGATATGGCAGGGCTTGCAAACCATTACAGACTACAAAGGGATGCACAGCCTAGAGCTGCCCAGTGACACGAGCCCACCAGATGAGCTAAATAACTTCTATGCTCGCTTCGAGGCAAATAACATTGAAACATGCATGAGAGCATCAGCTGATCCGGACAACTGTGTGTTCACTCTCTCCGCAGCCTATGTGAGTAAAACCTTTAAACAGGTCAACATTCACAAGGCCACGGGGCCAGACGGATTACCAGGACCTTTCCACTGACATTTTCAACTTCTCCCTTCCTGAGTCTGTAATACCAACATGTTTCAAGCAGAGCACCATAGTGCCTGTGGCCAAGAACATTAAGGTAACCTGCCTAAATGACTACCAACCCATAGCACTCATGTATGTAGCCATGAAATGCTTTGAAAGGCTGGTCATTGCTCACATCAACACCACTATTCCAGAAAATCTAGACCCACTCAATTTGCATACCACACCAACAGATTCCTACAGATGATGCAATCTCTATTGCACTCCACACTGCCCTTCCCCACCTGAACAAAAAGAACACCTATGTGAGAATGCTATTCATTGACTACATCTCAGCGTTCAACACCATAGTGCCCTCAAAGCTCATCACTAAGCTAAGGAACCTGGGACTAAACACCTCCCTCTACAACTGAAATCTGGCGGTGGTAAGGGTAGGTAACAACACATCCGCCACACTGATCCTCAACACGGGGGCCCCTCAAGGGTGCGTGCTCAGTCCCCTCCTGTACTCCCTGAACACTCATGACTGCATGACCAGTCACGACTCCAAAACCATCATTAGGTTGCTGATGACACAACAGGGGTAGGCCTGATCACCGGCAATGATGAGACAGCCTATAGGAAGGAGGTCAGAGACCTAACCGTGTGGTGCAAGGACAACAACCTCTCCCTCAACGTGATTAAGACAAAGGAGATGATTGTGGACTACAGGAAAAGGAGGACCGAGCAATCCCCCATTCTCATCGACAGGGCTGTAGTTTAGCAGGTTGAGAGTTTCAAGTTTCTTGGCGTCCACATCACCAACAAACTAACATGGTCCAAGCACACCAAGACAGCCGTGAAGAGGGCACGACAAAACCTATTCTGGGTCCCCAGATCCACAAAAGGTTACAGCTGCACCATCGAGAGCATCCTGACGGGTTGCATCCCTGCCTGGTATGGCAACTGCTCAACCTCCGACCGCAAGGCACTACAGAGGGTAGTGCGTAGGGCCGAGTACATCACCAGGGCCAAGCTTCCTGCCATCCAGGACCTCTATACCAGGCAGTGTCAGAGGAAGGCCCGAAAAATTGTGAAAGACTCCAGCCATCCTAGTTATAGACTGTTCTCTCTGCTAGACTGTTCTCTCTGCTACCGCACGGCAAATGGTGCCGGAGAGCAAAGTCTAGGTCCAAGAGGCTTCTAAACAGCTTCTTCCCCCAAGCCATAAGACTTCTGAATAGCTAATCAAATGGCTACCCAGACTATTTGCATTCACCCCCCACCCCCACTGTTGGTCAAGGGCTTGTAAGTACGCATTTCACTGTAAGGCTCAGGTGACAAATAAAATTAGATTTGATATACTGTATTTTACACCATCTATTGCATCTTGCCTATGCTACTCGGTCATCGCTCATCCATATATATTTACATGTACTACATATTCTTATTCAATCCCTTTATATTTGTGTGTATTACAGTAGGTAGTTGTTTTGGAATTGTTAGATTACTTGTTCGATATTACTGCACTTTCGGAACTAGATGCACAAGCATTTCACTACACCCGCATTCACATCTGCAAACCATGTGTATGTGACCAATAACATTTGATTTGATTTGATGCAATGAAGAGTAAGTGAGGTAAAGTGTACCCTTCATTGACAGTGAGCTACGAATTCAAATAAACGCTACCCCAGCCATTTGAGTGTCTCCATGATGTCTCTGGGAGCACTGCTTTAAATCGAATTCACACTGCTACCCAGGGCCTCTCCTGCCGTTCCTCCCTCTCTCCTGCCTCTCCTTTCAATGATTCAGGACCATTAGCGTTTTAGAGATAGCATTTGACTCCCCTAAGTACCCACATAAAATTTTTTATTATTATTATTATGGTATAAATAATGTAGCATTATTTTAGTATTACTATATTTATATCCTATAGTATTCATTATAGGTGTTTTTGCACACTTTACTGTAGTATTCACTGTAGACTTTTTGCAGGCCGAAGTCTGGAAAAACACTATAGTGAAAACTGTAGTATTTATTGTAGCGTTTTTGAGGATATGACTAGTATTTACTATAGTGGTTTTGCTTTATTATCTTTGACAGTGGTGACTAGTCATTCAGGTGTTTTGTGCACCACCTGTTTAGCAAAAAATGAATAAAATAAAAACCTGTTTTGACACGTTGTATAAATGATTGGAGACAGGCGCAGGAATACGCAATAGTTTTTTTAATACTCCACCCAAAAATACAACATGCTGTCTCACCCTGACCATAGTTTGCTTTGTATGTTTATAGGTTTTGTTTGGTCAGGGTGTGATCTGAGTGGGCATTCAATGTTGGATGTCTTGTTTGTCTGTTTCTGTGTTTGGCCTGATATGGTTCTCAATCAGAGGCAGGTGTTAGTCGTTGTCTCTGATTGGGAGCCATATTTAGGTAGCCTGTTTTGTCATTTTGGGTTGTGGGTGACTGTCTATGTTAGTTGCTTGTGTCAGCACAGTTCTTATGATAGCTTCACGGTCGTTATTTGTTTATTGTTTTTGTACAGTTTACTTCGTATTTTTTGTCATCTATTAAATGATGCATTCACACCACGCTGCGCTTTGGTCCGCTTCTTACGACGATCGTGACACATGCCATGCAAAGGCACAGGGACAAAGCCCAAAACAAACACGTATACAAAAACACAGGAATGTAAAAGCCAAACAAAAGAGCAAGGTTAAACCTCTAATAAATACATGGGACGATACCCGAAATAACAAGTGCACAATGCACACAGCACGAAAGTCAAAACAACAAAGCACAGGTACTCACAAGACCAACGGACATGGGAACAATAAACGACCAATGTACAAAGGGCACAATTATACAATTACTAGGAATTGGGAACCAGGTGTGCGTAATAAAACAGTTCAGTGACGCCAAGAGGCCGGTGAAGTAGACCTCCGGAACTGGTGCACGGAATGAGCAACAGTACTGGGGGATCCGGCAGTGTATCAAATACGGCAGTGTATATCAAATACTTGTTCTCCCCACTGTATATGATAAACAGAGAGTAGCAGCAGCATAAAAAGAGGGGTTGGGGGGCACACAATGCAAATACTCCGGGTAGCCTTTTAATGACCTGTTCAGGAGTCTTATGGCTTGGTGATAACTGTTGAGAAGCCTTTTTGTCCTAGACTTGGCACACCGGTACCGCTTGCCACCCCGTAGTAGAGAGAACAGTCTATGACTGGGGTGGCTGGGGTCAGACAATTTTTAGTGCCTTCCCCTGACACCGCCTGGTGTAGAGGTCCTGGATGGCAGGAAGCTTAGCCCCAGTGATGTACACGAGGGCGGACACCCTCTCACGGCCCGAAGGAGCCGGGTAGACGGTTGCCATGTATAGGTCGAGCTGCAACAGGAACCCCTGGCAGCCTGCAGCCGTCCTGTCGTATTCCCGGGGAAGGGCGAGATGAATCCAACTGGGACCAGGAGAAGGGGGGGGGGGGGTTGTGGAGACCCCGGTTGTGTTGGTGGAGGCGCTGGAAGAACTCTCTGTCTCTCCCAGTGGTCCATTGTTTGGACAACGCGGTCCATGGCAGTGCCAAGATGGTGGAGCATCGCCGCATGCTCCTGGACGCACTCCTCCACCCCTATACCAGGGGCACCTGCTCCTGCTGACTCCATTAGTGGTGCGGAATTCTGTAAGGGAGTGCGTAACTGGCGGCGGGGAAGTCAGGCACAGGAGAGCAAAACTTGGTAATCAACGGAGCAGTTCTATTTATAAAACCACCGGTAACCAGAACCGCGGACCAGAGAAACCGTGCACACACACTTACAATAAACAATTCCGCATAAAGACATGGGGGGGAACAGAGGGTTTTAACAACATGTCATGAGGGAAATTGAGAGCAGGTGTGTGAGAAGACAAGACAAAACAAATGGAAAATGAAAAGTGGATCGATGATGGCTAGAAAGACCGGCGACGCCGACAGCCGCCCGAACAAGGAGAGGAACTTCGGCGGAAGTCGTGGACACTGGGTGTATTGATACATCTTCCAAAGTGTAATTAATAACTTCACCATCCTCAAAGGGATAGTCAATGTCTGCTTTTTTATATTTTTACCCATCTAGCAATAAGTGCCCTTCTTTGTGAGGCATTGAAAAACCTCCCTGGTCTTTGTGCTTGAATCTGTGTTTGAAATTCACTGCTCGACTGAGGAACTTTACAGATAATTGTATGTGTGGGGTACAGAGATGAGGTAGTCATTAAAAAGTCATGTTAAACACTTATTGCACACAGAGTCCATTCAACTTATGTGATTTGTTAAGCAAATGTTTACTCCTGAACTTCTTTAGGCTTGCCATTATATACTTATTGACTCAAGATATTTCAGCTTTTTATTATTCATCAATTTGTACAACATTTAAAAAAACTTAATTCAATTTTAAATTCAGGCTGTAACACAATAAAACGTGAAAAAAGTCTAGGTGTGAATACTTTCTGAAGGCACTGTGGGTAGACGATAGACACCTTTTCCACAATCTATTTGGCCATATATACACTTGTGTTCTGCAGTATCTTCTGATTGGCATTGGGCAACCACAAGCTGCAATAATAGCTTCAATGTGCCTTGGCATAGATTCTGCAAATATTTGGAACTCTATTCGAGGGATGAAACACCAATCTTCCATGAACAATTCCATAGTTTTGTTGATGGTGGAAAACACGGTCTCAGACGCCACTCCAGAATCTCCCATAAAATGTTCAATTGTTTAGAGAAAAAGGTTACACACACACACACACACACACACACACACACACACACACACACACACACACACACACACACACACACACACACACACACACACACACACACACACACACACACACACATCCTCTTAGAAATTCACTGAGATCTTTTCTTCTAGCCATGGTAGCCAAAATAATGGGCAACTGGGCATTTTTATACATGACCCTAAGCATGATGGGATGTTAATTGCTTAGTTAACTCAGGAGCCACACCTGTGTGTAAGCACCTGCTTTCAATATACTTTGTATTCTTCATTTGTGTTTCCTTTATTTTGGCACTTACATGTTGCTCTGCCCTAGCCATATTTCTACCTCTAGTTTTCCACTGCTAGTTTCAATGTTTTGTGTCAGAGCGCACCTTACTGTAAGAGTGATTTTTAATTACCTTCATATAGGCCAATGACCCATACTGGGCACTGTATATGGGATTTATGTTGCTCCCATGTCATTTCATTGGGATTTGTAACTACCCTTTACCTGGAATGCTCAATGAAATAGAACAGCAATAAAACAGGGGGTAATTTAATTAAATAAATACCATTCCAGGTGGTGATGGATAATGGTGAGGGGTCAAGAGTTAATTCAGTTATATTGTGTGTCGTGTGTGGGTCGGAATTAACTTTTAAACCTGCTTTGTCTTGGTCGAGAGGAGGAGATTCATTCTAGAACCAATGACGTCATATTTTGTATATAAACTGTTCGTGGCAGCGCGCTCCCAGAATAAATACTATCTCATTTTGATAAGACTGGTCTCCGTCTATTTTATGCAAATAAGAATCTTACAAATTCTCATAAAATAGACTAAGTGAATTCAATTAATGAAAACATATTGGAATAATGAAATTATACCAACAGTTAGTCTCAGTTGTAGTCAGGTGATTGGCCCTACATGTTCTACTGTTGAATGGACTTGCACAACAAACAGCAGTTATCTCAGAAAGTTGGTCCTCAACATCATATTACCTCAGACAGTCTAAACCTCTTATACACTGAGTGTACAAAACATTAGACTGACCAAGTGAATCGAGGTGAAAGCTATGATCCCTTATTGATGTCACTTGTTAAATCCACTCAAATCAGTGTAGATGAAGAGGAGGCAGGTTAAAGAAGGATTTTTAAGCCTTGAGACATGCATTGTTTACAGTGCATTTGGAAAGTATTCAGGCCCCTTGACTTTTTCCACATTTTGTTATGTTACAGCCTTATTCTACAATGGATTAAATTATTTTTTTCTCCCCATCATTCTACACACAATACCCCATAATGTCAAAGCAAAAACAGGTTTGTAGAAATTCTAGCAAATGTATTAAAGGTAAGAAACTGAAATATCACATTTACATAAGTATTCAGACCCTTTACTCAGTACTCTGTTGAAGCACCTTTGGCAGCATCTTTCAGCCACAAGTCTTCTTGGGTATGGGTACAAGATTGGCACACCTGTATTTGGAGAGTTTCTCCCATTCTTTTCTGCAGATCCTCTCAAGCTCACTCAGGTTGGATGGGGAGTGTCGCTGCACCTCTATTTTCAGGTCTCTCCAGAGATGTTGGATCGGGTTCAAGTCCGGGCTCTTGGCTGGGCCACTCAAGGACATTCAGAGACCTGTCCCGAAGCCACTCATGCGTCGTCTTGGCTGTGTGCTTAGGGTCGTTGTCCTGTTGGAAGGTGAACCTTCGCCCCAGTCTGAGGTCCTGAGAGCTCTGGAACAGGTTTTCATCAAGGATATCTCTGTACTTTGCTCCGTTCCTGACTAGTCTCCCAGTCCCTGCTGCTGAAAAACCTCCCCACAACATGATGCTGCCACCACCATGCTTCACTCTAGGGATGGTGCCAGGTCACCTCCAGATGTGACACTTGGTATTCAGGCCAATCTTAGTTTCATCAGACCAGAGAATCTTGTCTCTCGTGGTTCCAAATGTCTTACATTTAAGAATGATGGAGGCCCCTGTGTTCTTGGGGACCTTCAATGCTGCAGAATTTGTTTTGGTACCCTTCCCCAGATCTGTGCCACATCACAATCCTGTTTCAGAGCTCTATGGACAATTACTTCGACCTCATGTCTTTGTTTTTCCTCTGACATGCACTGTCAACTGTTGGACCTTATATAGACAGGTGTGTGCCTTTCCGAATCATGTCCAATCAATGGAATTTACCACAGTTGGACTCCAATCAAGTTGTAGAAACATCTCAAGGGTGATCAATGGATGCACCTGAGCTCAATTTATAGTCTCATATTAATTAAAGGGTCTGAATACTTATGTAAATAAGTTATTTCTGTTTTTATGCATTTGCAAAAATGTATTAAAAAAACTTTTGCTTTGTCATTAGAGTGTGTAGAGTGATGAGGGGGGGAAATGTAATTCATTTTAGAATAAGGCTGTAACTTAACAAAATGTGGAAATTGTGAAGGGGTCTGAATACTTTCCAAATGCACTGTAAACAATGCATGTCTCAAGGCTTAAAAATCCTGTGTGCCATGCAGAGGGTGAATGGGTGAGACAAAATATTTAAGTGCCTTAGAAATATGGTGATATGGTAGTAGGTGCCAGATGTGGTGATTAATTTCTTTACTATCAAATGAGGCGAGACAAACTTATCACACAAGTCAGAGTTATACTTAAACTAAATCTTTAATCATTTAATAATGGAGCAAGTCAATACAACGCACACGTATAAAGTGAATCGATTGAGTGCTCTACGTTAATAATGGCTGGTCAACGATTCATGATCAAATGATTCGTTGAGAGCCCCGAGACATAAGTATAAAGGTCTTTTATAGCCAAGAAACACCCCTTTCAACCTACATGATGAACAACAGATATATAGAATGGGTCACAAAGTTAAGATATGTGTGAAAGATACCTAAAATGCATAGCAGACAGTGTCACACCCTGACCTTAGTATTCTTTGTTTTCTTTGTTATTTTGGTTAGGTCAGGGTGTGACATGGGTGATGTATGTGTTTTGGTCTTGTCTAGGGGTTTTGTATGTTTATGGGGGTGTTTTCCTACCTAGATGTTTTTGTACGTCTATGGTTGCCTAGATTGGTTCTCAATTAGAGGCAGCTGGAACCATATTTAGGCAGCCATATTCTGTGGGTATTTTGTGGGTGATTGTTCCTGTTTCCAGTGTTCCAGTGTTAGTGTTCACGTTACGGGACTGTTTCATCTTCGTTCATTTTTGTCAGTTTGTTGTTTTTGTTCATTGTTTAAGTTTCCTATTAAATATGGATAATCATCACGCTGCATTTTGGTCCTCCTCTCTTTCACCCGAAGACAATCGTTACAGAATCACCTACCACCGAAGGACCAAGCAGCGTGGTAACGGGCAGCAGCAGGAGAGGCAGCGATATCAGGACTTCTGGACATGGGAGCGAGATCTGGACTATGTCCACTACTTGGGAGGAGATAGACAGGTGGGTGGTCAACCCAGGGAGAGTGCCGGGGCCCGCATGGGATTCTCTGGAGCAGTGTAATGAGCAATACCGGCGAATGGAGTCAGCACAGCCTGAGAGGCAGCCCCAAAAATGTCTTGGGGGGTGGCACACGGGGAGTGTGGCGAAGCCAGTAAGGTGACCTGCGCCAACTCACCGTGCTTACTGTGGAGAGAGAGGGCGTCGTACTGGTCAGGCACCGTGTTATGCGATGGAACGTATGCTTAGCCCGGTGCGCTACATCCCAGCTCCTCGCACCTGCAGGACTAGGGTGAGGATCCAGCCAGGGCAGATGGTGCCAGCCCTGCTCTCCAGACAGCCAGTGGGTCCCCTCGGGCCAGGATATCCTGCGCCGGCGCTGCGCACTGTGTCTCCTGTATGTCTGCACAGCCCAGTGCATCCTGTGCCTGCGCCCCGCACGTGCCGGGCTAGAGTCAACATCCAGCCAGGACGGGTTGTGCAGGCCATTAGCTCGACACCTCCAGTGCGCCTTCACGGTCCGGTCTATGTAGTACCACCAGTGCCAACACCACACACCAAACCTTCAGTATGCCTCCACAGCCCAGTACATCCTGTGCCTGCTCCCCGCACTACCCCTGAGGTGCGTGTCCCCAGCCCGGTACACCAGTGCCGGGACCACGCACCAGGCCTATAGTGCGCCTCGGCAGTCAGTACAGTACGCCCTGTTTCTCCTCCCCGCACTCGCCATGAGGTGCGTGTTCCCAGCCCGGTACCACCAGTGCCGGCACCACGCACCAGGCCTATAGTGTGCCTCGGCAGTCCAGTACGCCCTGTTCCTCCTCCCCGCACTCGCCATGAGGTGCGTGTCCCCAGCCCGGTACCACCAGTGCCGGCACCACGCACCAGGCCTATAGTGTGCCTCGGCAGTCCAGTACGCCCTGTTCCTCCTCCCCGCACTCGCCATGAGGTGCGTGTCCCCAGCCCGGTACCACCAGTGCCGGCACCACGCACCAGGCCTATAGTGCGCCTCGGCAGTCCAGTACGCCCTGTTTCTCCTCCCCGCACTCGCCATGAGGTGCGTGTCCCCAGCCCGGTACCACCAGTGCCGGCACCACGCACCAGGCCTACAGTGCTCCTAGCCAGTCCAGAGTCGCACGCCTGTCCTGAGCCAACAGAGTCGCCCGTCTGTCCTGAGCCACCAGAGTCGCCAGTCTGTCCTGAGCCGCCAGAGTCGCCAGTCTGTCCTGAGCCGCCAGAGTCGCCAGTCTGTCCTGAGCCGCCAGAGTCGCCAGTCTGTCCTGAGCCGCCAGAGTCGCCAGTCTGTCCTGAGCCGCCAGAGTCGCCAGTCTGTCCTGAGCCGCCAGAGTCGCCAGTCTGTCCTGAGCCGCCAGAGTCGCCAGTCTGTCCTGAGCCGCCAGAGTCGCCAGTCTGTCCTGAGCCGCCAGAGTCGCCAGTCTGTCCTGAGCCGCCAGACTCGCCAGTCTGTCCTGAGCCGCCAGAGTCGCCAGTCTGTCCTGAGCCGCCAGACTCGCCAGTCTGTCCTGAGCCGCCAGAGTCGCCAGTCTGGCCTGAGCCGCCAGAGTCGCCAGTCTGGCCTGAGCCGCCAGAGTCGCCAGTCTGTCCTGATCCGCCAGAGCCGCCAGCCTGTCCGGAGCCGCCAGAGCCGCCAGCCTGTCAGGAGCCGCCAGAGCCGCCAGCCTGTCAGGAGCCGCCAGAGCCGCCAGCCTGTCAGGAGCCGCCAATCGGCCAGGAGCCGCCAGAGCCGCCAGTCGGCCAGGAGCAGCCAGTCAGCCAGGAGCTGCCAGAGCCGTCAGTCAGCCAGGAGCTGCCAGGGCCGTCAGTCAGCCAGGAGCTGCCAGAGTCTCCCTCCAGTCCGGATCCGCCAGAGTCTCCCTCCTGTCCGGATCCGCAGAGTCTCCCTCCTGTCCGGATCCGCCAGAGTCTCCCTCCTGTCCGGATCCGCCAGAGTCTCCCTCCTGTCCGGATCCGCCAGAGTCTCCCTCCTGTCCGGATCCGCCAGAGTCTCCCTCCTGTCCGGATCCGCCAGAGTCTCCCTCCTGTCCGGATCCGCCAGAGTCTCCCTCCTGTCCGGATCCGCCAGAGTCTCCCTCCAGTCCGGATCCGCCAGAGTCTCCCTCCAGTCCGGATCCGCCAGAGTCTCCCTCCTGTCCGGATCCGCCAGAGTCTCCCTCCTGTCCGGATCCGCCAGAGTCTCCCTCCTGTCCGGATCCGCCAGAGTCTCCCTCCAGTCCTGATCCGCCAGAGTCTCCCTCCAGTCCGGATCCGCCAGAGTCTCCCTCCAATCCAGAGGCGCCACTCACTCCAGACTCGAACATCAGTCCAGTGGCATCCTCTAGTCCGTGGTCGGCGGTGAGGGTTCCCGCTCCAGAGACATTAAGTAAGGTTGAAGTGGAGTGGGGTCCACGTCCCGAGCCAGAACCGCCACCTCGGATTTATGCCCTCCCAGACCCTCCCGTATAGTGTTAGGTGTGCGGCCGGGAGTCCGCACCTTTGGGGGGATGGGGGGGTACTGTCACACCCTGACCTTAGTATTCTTTGTTTTCTTTGTTATTTTGGTTAGGTCAGGGTGTGACATGGGTGATGTATGTGTTTTATCTTATCTACGGGTTTTGTATGTTTATGGGGGTGTTTTCCAATTCTAGGTGTTTTTGTAAGTCTATGGTTACCTAGATTGGTTCTCAATTAGAGGCAGCTGTCTATCGTTGTCTCTGATTGGGAACCATATTTAGGCAGCCATATTCTGTGGGTATTTTGTGGGTGATTGTTCCTGTTTCCAGTGTTCCAGTGTTAGTGTTCACGTTACGGGACTGTTTCGTCTTCATTCATTTTTGTCGGTTTGTTGTTTTTGTTCATTGTTTAAGTTTCCTATTAAATATGGATAATCATCACGCTGCATTTTGGTCCTCCTCTCTTTCACCCGAAGACAATCGTTATAGACAGTATCTGCTGTGTCAACAGTTTTCATTGTGTACAGACCAGTGTCTGGTCCTCTGACTCCAAACTGGAACCATCTCTCCCTGGTACGGTATAGAACAGAAAATGTAACTCTTGCTGGAATGCTCTTTAGGTTTTATCTCCCAGAGGCCCATCCTCAGTAGAACACACACACAATAGTTAAGAATACTCTATTCTGTTGCCTAAAACAACCATTTAATGCAATAAAAGTATTATAACATAATCTTGCAATTTTGCTCTCACACAGATGCACAGGTTTATGTCAAGAACTGCAAAGCTGTTGGGTTTTTCACGCTCAATAGTTTCCTGTGTGTATCAAGAGTGGTCCACCACCCAAAGGACATCCAGCCAACTTGACATAACTGTGGAAAGCATTGGCGTCAACATGGGCCAGCATTCCTGTGGAACTCTTTCGATACCTTGTAGAGTGCATGCCCAAAAAGGGGGGCAGGGGTGCAACTCAATATTAAGAAAGAGTTCTTAATGTTTTATACACACAGTGTACATCAGCCGGTCTGCAGTCAACTTCATGTCGCACATCATAATTTATCCATGATAGACAGCCCAGCCTCCAGTCCAGACACACAATTAAATGGCACTCGGGTAATAACAAAGTGGATTATTCCTCTATTTGGTCGAGAGCATGATTCTTCCAGTTATCAATTTACGCCCTGGCGTCAGTGAAGGGAATATTGGTAGCGCTGTTTCTCATTTGTCATGTGGCATGATTTAATATCTCCCTTCCAATAGCCAGGATAAGGAGTAAATGAATGCTTGCATCAACTTTATATTACCTTTAGCTTCCATCTTCATTAAATATATGCATAAAGTACATCCCCAGAGATCTTCATCCATCTACTCGGGTCATTCAGAATAAGGACCTCTTCAGAAAATAAATTGGGTGGCTCTGCATTATGCCTGTCTGTCAAATCTATGTGTAGGGTTGTACAAAAAATATATAACCTATTTTATTCAATGATTGTTTTAAATGTCTCTAGCCTGAAGGACTGTAAATACAGCTCTCAGACAGAGCTCTACAAATATTTTTGTGGGACTATGCTGCATTCAGTTACTGGCAGAGGGTTATGTAATTTAAACTGAACAAAGCACTGTTTCTTTTTCATTACATTCTTGAGAAAATGTTATGAAAAAAAAACCCACCACAATTGATTGCTCAAACTACGTAAAAATCCAATTAAAACAATTCCCACTCGCTTTGAGGAAACTCCGAACTGTAAAATGGCTCCGGAGAAGAAGGCAGATGTTTTACTTGACCCCAACTGATTGTGTTTTTTGTTTGTCTATTTCCATTGTTTGTAACTTATTTTTTTTACTTATATTGTACATAATGTTGCCGCTACAGTCTCTTCTGACCGAAAATAACTTCTGGACATCAGGACTGTGAAAACTCACCATGGACTGGCAGAATCATTTTTTTCCTTTAACAAGTCTGACGAGCCCGACGTGAACGATATACTGCTTTCTCGGTAACAAGCCCAGATCCCGGTAATTTGCGTGAAGAGGAGGCAAAGAAAAAGGGGCCGGAGGGCGAGCTGCCTTCGGAGAATTTGTAAGCGATCGAATAAACCCCCACTTCCTTCCATTCTGCTAGCAAACATGCAATCTTTGGAGAATAAAATAGATGACCTTCGCAGAATATTAAACTACCAACGGGAAATTCAAAACTGTAATATCTTATGCTTCACGGAGGTTTGGCTGAACGACGACACTATCAACATACAGCTGGCTGGTTATACGCTGCACCAGCAGGATAGAACAGCGGCGTCTGGTAAGCCGAGGGGCGGCGGACTATGCATTTTTGTATATCACAGATGGTGCCCGATATCAAAGGAAGTTTTGCGCTATTGCTCGCCTGAGGTAGAATATCTCACGATAAGCTGTAGACCACACTATCTACCTAGAGAGTTTTCATCTGTATTTTTCGTAGCTGTTTACATACCACCACAGTCAGAGGCTGGCACTAAGACATAAACAAACAGGAAAATGCTCACCCAGAGGCGGCGCTTCTAGTAGTCGGGGACTTTAGTGCAGGGAAACTTAAATCTGTTTTTACCAAATTTCTAATCGGCATGTGCAACCAGATGTGCAACCAGATGTGCAACCAGAGAAAACACATCTCTGGGCCACCTTTACTCCACACACAGAGACGCATAACAAAGCTCTCCCTCGCCCTCTATTTGGCAAATCTGATGATCATTTTCTCCTCATGATTCCTGCTTACAAGCAAAAATTAAAGCAGGAACCACCAGCAACTAGATCAATAAAACAAGGGGTCAGATGAAGAAGATGCTAAGCTACAGAACTGTTTTGCTAGCACAGACTGGAATGTGTTCCAGGATTCCTCCGATGGCATTGAGGAGTACACCACATCAGCCATGGGCTTCATCAATAAGTGCATCGATGACGTCGTCCCCACAGTGAATGTACGTACATACCCCCACCAGAAGCCATGGATTACAGGCAACATCCGCACTGAGCTAAAGGCTAGAGCTGCCGCTTTCAGGGAGCAGGACTCTAACTCGGAAGCGTCAACGAACCATCAAACAGGCAAAGCATCAATACAGGACTAAGATCAACTCGTACAACACCAGCTCTGATGCTCGTCGGATGTGGCAGGGCTTGCAAACCATTACAGACTACAAAGGGAAGCACAGTTGAGAGCTGCCCAGTGACACGAGCCTACTAGACGAGCTAAACTACTTCTATGCTCGCTTTGAGGCAAATAACACTGAAACACGCATGAGAGCGCCAGCTGTTCCGGAAGAGTGTGTGATCACACTCTCCGCAGCCGATGTGAAGGTTCTACAGTACTTCACTGGGGCCAAGCTTCCAGCCATCCAGTACGCATTTCACTGTATTCAGCGCATGTGACTAATATGATTTGATTCAAGTTTGTCATATCAAATATAAGCACAATTTCAGATATTTTTTTCCCTTCGATAGTATCAAACTTTTGATTTCGCAAACAAATAAAATACCTATCATGGTGCAAAGAAATATAAATTCTCCATTTGTAATTTATTCAACGCTACTTAATTAAAACTTGTTGTTAATTTCAATTTCTGTCCTAGTATCTCGTCAGGGCATGGGGGTGTCAGTTAGTATCTCACTGAAAATATAGATTCACGAGTGTGTTTAATAGAAATTATCAACATGCCATTTGATTATAAAATGTTGAAAGTCGCCCACAGACACTAATTGGTTTTAATAAAATGTAATCGAATTCTACTTGTCACATGCACCGAAAACAACAGCTGAAGACCTTACTCTGAAATCCTCACTTACAAGCCCTTAACTCTATTTCTGGAACTACATTGTTGGTTAAGAAAATATTTACTAAATAAACTAAAGTCACATCTAAAAATAAAAAGTAACACAATAAAACAACAATAATGAGGCTACAGTATATACAGGGGGTACCAGTACCGAGTCAATGTAAGGGGGTACAGGTTAGTAGAGGTAATTTGTACATGTAGGTAGAGGTAAAGTGACTATGCAAAGAAAATAAACAGTGAGTAGCAGCAGTGGTGGGGATAATGTAAATAGTACAGGTGGCCATTTTATTTATTGTTCAGCAGTCTTATGTCTTGGGGGTAGAAGCTGTTAGGGAGCCTTTTGGACTTAGACTTGGCACTGTCTTGGGTGAATGGAGTCTTTGACAATTTTTTGGGCCTTCCTCTGACACTACCTATTTCACTTATAATACACTGTGTCACAATTCCAGTGGGTCAGAAGTATACATACACTAAGTTGACTGTGCCTTTATACAGCTTGGAGAATTCCAGAAAATGTCATGGCTTTAGAAGCTTCTGATAGGCTAATTGACATCATTTGAGTCAATTGGAGATGTAACTGTGGATGTATTTCAAGGCCTACCTTCAAACTCAGTGCATCTGTGCTTGGCATCATGGGAATATCAAAAGAAATCAGCCAAGACCTAAAAAATACATTGTAGAACTCTTCAAGTCTGGTTCATCCTTGGGAGAAATTCCCAAACGCCTGACGGTACCACGTTCATCTATACAAACAATAGCACGCAAGTATAAACACAATGGGACCACGCAGCCGTCATACCGCTCAGGAAGGAGATGCGTTCTGTCTCCTAGAGATGAACGTACTTTGGTGCGAAAAGTGCAAATCAATCCCAGAACAAGAGCACTGCGGTTTGCAACTGCACATTGGGACAAAGATCGTAGTTTTTGGAGAAATGTTCTCTGGTCTGATGAAACAAAAATATAACTGTTTGGCCATAATGACCGTTTGGATGAAAAAGGGAGATGCTTGTAAGCTGAAGAACACCATCCCAACCGTGAAGCACAGGGGTGGCAGCGTCATGTTGTGTGGGTGCTTTGCTGCAGGAGGGACTGGTGCATTTTGCAAAATATATGGGAGGAAAATTATGTGGATATATTGAAGCAACACCTCAAGACATCGACTGAAGTTAAATCTTGGTCGCAAAATGGGCCTTACAAACCTGACTCAGTTAACACCAGCTCTGTCAGAAGGAATGGGCCAAAATGTACACAACTTATTGTGGGAAGCTTGTGGAAGGCTACCCAAAATGTTTGACCCAAGTCAAACAATTTAAAAACTGAGTTTAAATGTATTTGGCTAAGGTGTATTTAAACTTCCGACTTTAACTGTAGATATAAATTTAGATATGATGCTTACCTCAATGCACAAGATGTTCAAATCAAATCAAATTTATTTATATAGCCCTTCATACATCAGCTGATATCTCAAAGTGCTGTACAGAAACCCAGCCTAAAACCCCAAACAGCAAGCAATGCAGGTGTAGAAGCACAGTGGCTAGGAAAAACTCCCTAGAAAGGCCAAAACCTAGGAAGAAAACTAGAGAGGAACCAGGCTATGTGGGGTGGCCAGTCCTCTTCTGGCTGTGCCGGGTGGAGATTATAACAGAACATGGCCAAGATGTTCAAATGTTAATAAATGACCAGCATGGTCGAATAATAATAAGGCAGAACAGTTGAAACTGGAGCAGCAGCACGGCCAGGTGGACTAGGGACAGCAAGGAGGCATCATGTCAGGTAGTCCTGGGGCATGGTCCTAGGGCTCAGGTCCTCCGAGAGAGAGAAAGAAAGAGAGAAGGAGAGAATTAGAGAACGCACACTTAGATTCACACAGGACACCGAATAGGACAGGAGAAGTACTCCAGATATAACAAACTGACCCTAGCCCCCCGACACATAAACTACTGCAGCATAAATACTGGAGGCTGAGACAGGAGGGTCAGGAGACACTGTGGCCCCATCCGAGGACACCCCCGGACAGGGCCAAACAGGAAGGATATAACCCCTCCCACTTTGCCAAAGCACAGCCCCCACACCACTAGAGGGATATCTTCAACCACCAACTTACCATCCTGAGACAAGGCTGAGTATAGCCCACAAAGATCTCCGCCATGGCACAACCCAAGGGGGGGGCGCCAACCCAGACAGGATGACCACATCAGTGAATCAACCCACTCAGGTGACGCACCCCTTCCAGGGACGGCATGAGAGAGCCCCAGTAAGCCAGTGACTCAGCCCCTGTAATAGGGTTAGAGGCAGAGAATCCCAGTGGAAAGAGGGGAACCGGCCAGGCAGAGACAGCAAGGGCGGTTCGTTGCTCCAGAGCCTTTCCGTTCACCTTCCCACTTCTGGGCCAGACTACACTCAATCATATGACCCACTGAAGAGATGAGTCTTCAGTAAAGACTTAAAGGTTGAGACCGAGTTTGCGTCTCTGACATGAGTAGGCAGACCGTTCCATAAAAATGGAGCTCTATAGGAGAAAGCTCTGCCTCCAGCTGTTTGCTTAGAAATTCTAGGGACAATTAGGAGGCCTGCGTCTTGTGACCGTAGCGTACGTGTAGGTATGTATGGCAGGACCAAATCAGAGAGATAGGTAGGAGCAAGCCCATGTAATGCTTTGTAGGTTAGCAGTAAAACCTTGAAATCAGCCCTTGCTTTGACAGGAAGCCAGTGTAGGGAGGCTAGCACTGGAGTAATATGATCACATTTTTTGGTTCTAGTCAGGATTCTAGCAGCCGTATTTAGCACTAACTGAAGTTTATTTTGTGCTTTATCCGGGTAGCCGGAAAGTAGAGCATTGCAGTAGTCTAACCTAGAAGTGACAAAAGCATTGATTACTTTTTCTACATCATTTTTGGACAGAAAGATTTTTTGCAATGTTACATAGATGAAAAAAAGCTGTCCTTGAAATGGTCTTGATATGTTCTTCAAAAGAGAGATCAGGGTCCAGAGTAACGCCGAGGTCCTTCACAGTTTTTTTTGAGACGACTGTACAACCATTAAGATTAATTGTCAGATTCAACAGAAGATCTCTTTGTTTCTTGGGACCTACAACAAGCATCTCTGTTTTGTCCGAATTTAAAAGTAGAAAGTTTGCAGCCATCCACTTCCTTATGTCTGAAACACATGCTTCTAGCAAGGGCAATTTTGGGGCTTCACCATGTTTCATTGAAGTGTACAGCTATGTGTCATCCGCATAGCAGTGAAAGTTAACATTATGTTTTCGAATAACATCCCCAAGAGGTAAAATATATAGTGAAAACAATGGTGGTCCTAAAACGGAACCTTGAGGAACACCGAAATTTACAGTTGATTTGTCAGAGGACAAACCATTCACAGAGACAAACTGATATCTTTCCGACAGATAAGATCTAAACCAGGTCAGAACTTGTCCGTGTAGACCAATTTGGGTTTCCAATCTCTCCAAAAGAATGTGGTGATCGATGGTATCAAAAGCAGCACTAAGGTCTAGGAGCACGAGGACAGATGCAGAGCCTCGGTCCGATGCCATTAAAATGTCATTTACCACCTTCACAAGTGCAGTCTGTGCTATGATGGGGTCTAAAACCAGACTGAAGCATTTTGTATACATTGTTTGTCTTCAGGAAGGCAGTGAGTTGCTGCGCAACAGCCTTTTCTAAACAATTTTGAGAGGAATGGAAGATTCGATATAGGCCGATAGTTTTTTTATATTTTCTGGGTCAAGGTTTGGCTTTTTCAAGAGAGGCTTTATTACTGCCACTTTTGTGAGTTTGGTACACATCCGGTGGATAGAGAGCCGTTTATTATGTTCAACATAGGAGGGCCAAGCACAGGACGCTGCAATTTCAGTAGTTTAGTTGGAATAGGGTCCCGTATGCAGCTTGAAGGTTTAGAGGCCATGATTATTTTCATCATTGTGTCAAGAGATATAGTACTAAAACACTTGAGCGTCTCTCTTGATCATAGGTCCTGGCAGAGTTGTGCAGACTCAGGACAACTGAGCTTTGAAGGAATACGCAGATTTAAAGAGGAGTCCGTAATTTGCTTTCTAATAATCATAATCTTTTCCTCAAAGAAGTTCAGTAATTTATCACTGCTAAAGTGAAAGTCATCCTCTCTTGGGGAATGCTGCTTTTTAGTTAGCTTTGCGACAGTATCAAAAAGGAATTTCAGATTGTTCTTATTTTCCTCAATTAAGTTAGAAAAATAGGATGATCGAGCAGCAGTAAGGGCTCTTCGGTACTGCACGGTACTGTCTTTCCAAGCTAGTCGGAAGACTTCCAGTTTGGTGTGGCGCCATTTCCGTTAAAATTTTCTGGAAGCTTGCTTCAGAGCTCGGGTATTTTCTGTGTACCAGGGAGCCTGTTTCTTATGAGAAATGTTTTTAGTTTTTAGGGGTGCAACTGCATCTTAGGGTATTGCGCAAGGTTAAATTGAGTTCCTCAGTTAGGTGGTTAACTGATTTTTGTCCTCTGGCGTCCTTGGGTAGACAGAGGGAATCTGGAAGGACATCAAGGAATCTTTGCGTTGTCTGTGAATTTATAGCACGACTTTTGATGTTCCTTGGTTGGGGTCTGAGCAGATGATTTGTTGCAATTGCAAACGTAATAAAATGGTGGTCCGATAGTCCAGGATTATGAGGAAAAACATTAAGATCCACCACATTTATTCCATGGGACAAATCTAGGTCCAGAGTATGACTGTGACAGTGAGTGGGTCCAGAGACATGTTGGACAAAACCCACTGAGTCGATGATGGCCCCGAAAGCCTTTTGGAGTGGGTCTGTGGACTTTCCCATGTGAATATTAAAGTCACCAAAGATTAGAATATTATCTGCTATGACTACAAGGTCCGATAGGAATTCAGGGAACTCAATGAGGAACGCTGTATATGGCCCAGGAGGCCTGTAAACAGTAGCTATAAAAAGTGATTGAGTAGGCTGCATAGATTTCATGACTAGAAGCTCAAAAGACGAAAACTTCATATTTTTTTTTTGTAAATTGAAATTTGCTATCGTAAATGTTAGCAACACCTCCGCCTTTGCGGGATGCACGGGGGATATGGTCACTAGTGTAGCCAGGATGTGAGGCCTCATTTAACACAGTAAATTCATCAGGCTTAAGCCATGTTTCAGTCAGGCCAATCACATCAAGATTATGATCAGTGATTAGTTCATTGACTATAATTGCCTTTGAAGTAAGGGATCTAACATTAAGTAGCCCTATTTTGAGATGTGAGGTATCATGATCTCTTTCAATAATGACAGGAATGGAGGTGGTCTTTATCCTTTATCCAAACGCATTTGCTAATTTCGCTGTCCCTGCTTAACAAAGTCACAGCAACTGCTGTCAGCCAAGCGCAAGGAAACAGAAAAGAGGCAATGAATAATTTGGCAGTCTCTGAGTCCTCTGGACATTTTGGGACATGTTAGCTTATGGACAGTGTTATATTCATATTTCACAACCATAAGAGTTTCAAACGTTCCTTTACATTTACAATTCTCCCTTGTGTCTTTCATAAAGCATAACCAGAATCACAAAAATGTGAGGCAAATTAGGCATGCAGCTGGTGTCTCCATGAGAAGAAAGTTAGTTAAATCAAGTACAGGCTTAACTGAATGAACAGCAATGCAATATGACATTTTATTAACTAGTATGGGGAATGGCCTTGTCTCAGAGGGAAGATCCTCCAAGCCAGATGATGTGCTGGCAGGATTTTCTACAGGGATGGTATTACGAGTAGGCCTGAGCCATACGTCCTTGATAATTTATTTGACCGAGTGTAACGTCGACACAGGGAGTCTGGAAGCAGGTGCAGTTAGTGAGTTTAATAATAATGAACATAGAATGATACAAAACAAGAGATATGTCAGACAAGGAAACATAACCAATACTACCTCATAACTGATAATAAGAGTGCTATATAAAGGGTAAGTAATTAGGGAGTAATGTAGTCCAGGTGTGACTGATGGTTAGTAGACCGGTGATGTCCAGCATCACCGCTGGAGAGGGGGAGTGAGAGTAGACATGACACGAGACACACGTTGACAGAAAGACGCATCAAACTCAGACAAAGCATTGACATGAAGTGTATGTGTATCTATCAATTACACATACATGTCAGTACATACACACAACAAGTAGGTCACATGGGGGAAGAGGCGTTGTGCCATGAGGTTGCCCTTCCTTCTCCCAAAAGTAGGGCATACTCCTCTCCTTCTCCAGATAGTTGTGCTGTGCCCAGTTGATAACCACCCCGATAATTACCTCAAAACTGAACCCAAACTATACGAAACTAATTTCACACATAACATATAAAATACATTTAGAAAATAATGATGGGGGAAAAAGGGGAAGAATGGGTGAGTTGATGAGCTAGGGGAAGCAAACAATGGACGGTCACCAATTGTGAATGAAGAACAGGGCGGGCCATTGTATTGATGTATTCTAATTATAATCTCAAAATGGTATGTACCCACTATCAGTCCACCAAATCCAATCAGTCTACTCTGGCCTACTTGGAGTACACAGCGGGAGTGTGCGTAATTTACAATAGCAAGAAGAGCAAGACAAATGGATGCACATGATGCGTTAGTGTTGCTACAAAATCTAAATGACTCAGTGGGGAAGAATTGAAACATGATGACATCTCTGATGATTATTCTTCTGAGCCTGAACCCACACCTCTGAGGCCTACGTGTAAAAAAGACAGAACGGTGCAGTGAGCAGGTGCCTGCACCACCACCAAATGAAACTGTGAGACAGGAGAGGCACCGTTTGGATAAGGCGGTGACAATGCCACTGGCAGATTATTAGCACAAAATGTCATCACAGAGAGCAGGCCCTACATATTTTTTGACTGCTGCGATATTGACATTTATTATTCATTATTGCTTTTGTGCTGATTTTCACTATTATTCGCACAGTTGGCACTTATGATTTTTAGGCTAGGCTACTGATGTTTTCATAATTTGACTGTGCATCTTGCTGACCTTGCCTCTTGGTGGTTGGAGTATTTTTGTAGTTATAAAAAGCTGTTTCCGCATTCCAACACATGCTTTTTGTTTTATAGTTGTAGCAAAAGCACTCCACAAATAAAATGTTTTGATCACTTGAATTTGTGCTTTTTTGTTTTACATACTATATATCCTTCAGCAACAAACAAATGAATATATTTGCGTTATTTGAAAAAAAAGTAATATAATGATACCTTCATAAACACAACCAATGTATTATTTTTGCAATAGCATACAAGTACCAGTCAAAAGTTTGAACACACCAACTCCAGGATGGAATCATGTAGTAACCAAAAAAAGTGTTAAACAAATCAAAATATGTTTTTTATTTGAGATCCTTCAAAGTAGCCACACTTTGCCTTGATGACAGCTTTGCACACTCTTGGCATTCTCTCAACCAGCTTCATGAGGTAGTCACCTGGAATGCATTTCAATTAACAGGTGTGCATTGTTAAAAGTTAATTGTGGAATTTCCCTCCTTAATGCATTTAGACCAATCATTTGTGCTGTGACAAGGTTGGGGTGGTATCAGAAGATAGCCCATATTATGGCAAGAACAGCTCAAATAAGCAAAGAGAAATGACAGTCCATCATTCCTTTAAGACATGAAGGTCAGACAAGGAACATTGAAAGTTTCTTCAAGTGCAGTCACAAAAACCATCAAGCGCTATGATGAAACAGGCTCTCATAAGGACCACCACAGGAAAGGAAGACCCAGAGTTACCTCTGCTGCAGAAGACACGTTTCTTTAGAGTTACCAGCCTCAGAAATTGCAGTCAAATAAATGCTTCACAGGGTTCAAGTACAGTGGGGCAAAAAAGTATTTAGTCAGCCACCAATTGTGTATGTTCTCCCACTTAAAAAGATGAGAGGCCTGTAATTTTCATTATAGGTACACTTCAACTATGACAGACAAAATGAGAAAGAAAAATCCAGAAAATCACATTGTAGGATTTTTGTAGGATGATCTCTGCATGCGTGGTTCCCACCGTGAAGCATGGAGGATGTGTGATGGTGTTTTGCTGGTGACACAGTCAGTGATTTATTTAGAATTCAAGGCACACTTAACCGGCATGGCTACCACAGCATTCTCCAGTGATACGCCATGCCATCTGGTTTGCGCATTGACTATCATTTGTTTTTCAACAGGACAATGACCCAACACACCTCCAGGCTGCGTAATGGCTATTTGACCAAGAAGGTATCACAGCTCAGGCTAAGACTGGGCTCCCAAGTGGCACAGCAGTCTAAGGCACTGCATCTCAGTGCAAGAGGCGTTACTACAGTCCCTGTTTCAAATCCAGGCTGTATCACATCTGGCTGTGATTGGGAGTCGCATAGAGCAGCGCACAATTGGCCCAGCGTTGTCCGGGTTTGGCCAGGGTAGGCCGTCATTGTAAATAAGAATGAGTTCATAACTGACTTTCATAGTTTAAGAAATAAAATAATTAAGACCAAGATGCTGTCACAGGAGACGGATAGTATGAGTCTGAGTTTATTCAAGTACAAGGGGCAGGCAAAAGGTAAGTCAAGCCAGGAAAAGAGTCATAATCCAAATCAGTCAGGCAGGTACAGGGTGGCAGAAAATTGGTAGGTGAAGGCAGGCAAGGGGTCGCAATCCAAATCAGAGTCAGACTGGTACAGGATGGCAGGACTAGGAAAATCAAAAACTAGAGCACAGGGAACACGCCGGTAGAACTTGACAAGATGAACTGGCACAGACAAACAGAAAACGCAGATATAAATACACAGGAGATAATGGGAACAAATGGGAGACACCTGGTGGGGGGTTGAGACAAGCACAAGACAGGTGAAACAGACCAGGGTGTGACAGAAGGAGAGTGATGAGAGTGCTGCATCAGATGACCTGGCCTCCACAATCGTGATTCCATGTGTTATTTCATAGTTTAGATGTCTACACTATTATTCTACAAATAATAAAAATAAAATGGGGGTGTTAAAAAAAAGAACACAATATCGGCTTTGATGTAGGCCTGTTTAAATACCAAATCTGTCTGTCTTCGTTATTCACATGGATGACATTTCCCAAAAAAAGTGGTGAGAAATATGAATTGACATTTCTAAACAAACCTTGTGGACAATAAGATGAATTTTGAACAGTAACACTTGGAATTACAACACATTTTTATTCAAACACTTTTCAAAAAATCAAAACAGAACTAAGACTAAATTTCCATGGACACTATTAAATCTATGAGTCATGTAATTAAAAACTCAGATGTGATGTGAAAGTTGATGAGTATTCATGTGAATTTTTTTAGTGTGTAAAATGGGATAAAAAAAAAAATCTAATGCCCGTCTAACTGATTCATTCTGGCACTGGCCCTATAGCTGTACATGGGTCTGCTGGCATTTAAAAAAAAACGCTGTGGGAAAGGAGTTCCAATGACGCGTCTTAAGGTTAATACCTGGTAGTGGTCGGGAGGTTGATGGTTGTCAAACTGTTGCTGAAAACGAGCAAGTGTCTAATAACAGAGCAGGTGAGCCGTTTAATAAAACAAAACCAGTAAAGAGACAATTCCATAAGGCTACACGTCGGTAAACAAGAACAATACCAACCGATGAGAAAACATAAGGGAGTGACATATAAAGGGGAGGAAATGATGAGGGTAATGAAGTCCAGGTGTGAGTCAATGATTAACATGTGCACGCAATAAAGAGTGCCAGGTGTGCGTAATGATTAATCCCAAGACCGATTGCTAGTATTCTGGTGACGTCGTACGCTGGAGGGGAGGAGCAAGAGAAGATGTGACAAAGTGAGAGAACAAGGGTAAGTTGACATCCCAAGATTCATGCCCATTGGTTGAGAGAGAGGAAGGTGATGATTGCAGGAGTGAGCTCATAGTTTAAACGGCAAGCATGAGAAATGTGCGCTATTATTCTTAGACAATAACGTAAATAGGTGAATGACATTTCCACATGGCTAATAGGAAAGATGAAAGGAAACAGGGACAATATACTGTTGATACGTTTGTTTTCAATACCACTATGCCTTTCGATTATGAAGCAAAGTGAATTATGTTCTGCTTATGTTAAAGAAGCATTCAGACCAGCCTTCCTGATTGTAAACTACATTTCAATTGAGTACAGGCTTAACTGAATGAACAACTAAGACAGAATGCAATATGACATTTCATTAAGTAATTTGGGAAATGGACTCAGAGCCAGATGATGTGATGGCAGGCCTGCTGACGTCGAAGCCCCCCCCTCAAAATAATATAAGTTACTTTACAAGGCAGAAGAGACGCAACGAAGCGACAATTGGATCTAAAGATGTAAAACAATGAAAAGCAGCCAACAAGTGCTCAGCATATGTGGCAACTCCTTCAAGACTGTTGGAAAAGCATTCCAGGTGAAGCTGGTTGAGAGAATGCCAAGAGTGTACAAAGCTGTCAAGGCAAAGCGTGGCTACTTTGAAGAATCTCAAATATATTTTGATTTGTTTAACACTTTTTTGGTTACTTCATGATTCCGTTTGTGTTATTTCATAGTAATGTTTTAAAGCCTATTCATTGATGGAAATACCAGTTTATGTAAATACATTTGACCGGTCCTGCTCATCAGTCTATAGGTTAATTAGCATAATTTAGCAGAATTCAATTGGCACGTGTGTACAGTCACTATGCATCTTATTCATCACACGGAAACAGCATACAGATACAGAACCTTTGAGTGGAAAATCTGTCACACAGCGCTAGAGCTGCTGCTGCAATATCTTGTGGTGCTTTCAAGACAACTGAAAGCTCTGAAAATACGAGATCAAATCATGACCTCAGTGATCTTCAGGTTGGAAAGTCAGATCTCCAGAATAAGGCCAGAGTTCCCAAGTTGGAATTCCGAGTCGGATGACCATTCAAAATATTTTTTCCAATCGAAGCTAGTTTTTTCCGACTTCCCATTCATCTTGAATGCACTGAAATCTGAGATTTTAAAGTTCCCAGTTGTTTTGAATGCGGCATCAAACGGCAACAGAAGGCAGGCTTCAGCAAATCCCACACAACTTTCATATGAGCTGGAGGCAGTATGGATTTTGAAAACATATACACTATATACACTCATTTGCTCACATTGTATATAGACTTGTTTATACTGCATTATTGACTGTATGTTTGTTTTTACTCCATGTGTAACTCTGTGTCGTTTTATCTGTTCGAACTGCTTTGCTTTATCTTGGCCAGGTCGCAATTGTAAATGAGAACTTGTTCTCAATTTGCCTACCTGGTTAAATAAAGGTAAAATAAATAAATAAATAAATATACAGTTGAAGTCGGAAGTTTACATACACTTAGTTTGGAGTCATTAAAACTCATTTTTCAACCACTCCACAAATGTCTTGTTATCGAACTGTAGTCTTGGCAACTCGGTTAGGACATCTACAAGTAATTTTTTTTTTTTTTTTTTACAGATTATTTCACTTATAACTCGCTGTATCACAATTCCAGTGGGTTAGAAGTGCACTAAGTTGACTGTGCCTTCAAACAGCTTGGAAAATTCCAGAAAAAATGTCATGGCTTAAGAAGCTTCTGACAGGCTAATTGACATCATTTGAGTCAATTGGAGGTGTACCTGTGGATGTATTTCAAGGCCAACCTTCAAACTCAGTGCCTCTGTGCTTCGCATCATGGGAAAATCAAAAGAAATCCGCCAAGGCCTCCGAAAATAAATTGTAGACCTCCACAAGTCTGGTTCCTCATTGGGAGCAATTTCCAAACGCCTGAAGCTACCACATTCATCTGTACAAACAATAGTAAGCAAGTAAAAACACCATGGGACCACGCAGCCGTCATAACGCTCAGGAAGGAGATGTATTCTGTCTCCTAGAGATGAACGTACTTTGGTGCGAAAAGTGCAAATCAATCCCAGAACAACAGCAAATTACCTTGTGAAGATGCTGAATGAAAAAGGTACAAAAGTATCTATATCCACAGTAAAATGAGTCCTACATCGACATAACCTGAAAGGCCGCTCAGAAAGGAAGAAGCCACTACCATAAAAAAGCCAGACTACAGTTTGCAACTGCACATGGGGAAAAAGTTTGTACTTTTTGGAGAAATGTCCTCGGGTCTGATGAAACAAAAAAAGAATGACCATCATTATGTTTGGAAAGAAAGGGGGAGGCTTGCAACCCGAGAAACACCATCCCAAATGTGAAGCACGGGGGTGGCAGCATCATGTTTTGGGGGTGCTTTTCTGCAGGATGGACTGGTGCACTTCACAAAATAGATGGCACCATGAGAAAGGAAAATTATGTGGACATATTGAAGCAACATCTCCAGATACCAATCAGGAAGTTAAGGCTTGGTTGCAAAATGGGTCTTCCAAATGGACAATGAGCTCAAGCCTACTTCCAAAGATCCAAAGGCAAAATGGCTTAAGGACAACAACGTCAAGGTATTGGAGTGGCCATCTCAAAGCCCTGACCTCAATCCTAAAACAATTTGTGGGCAGAACTGAAAAACCTTGTGCGAGCGAGGAGGCCTACAAACCTGACTCAGTTACACCAGCTCTGTCAGGAGGAATGGGCCAAAGGCTAAGGTGTATGTCAACTTTTGACTGTATGTACAAAAGTTTGTGTACCTTCAAATTAGTGGATTCGGTTACTTCAGCCACACGTGTTGCAGACAGGTGTATAAAATCGAGTACACAACCATGAAAATCTCCATATGCAAACATTGGCAGTAGAATGGCCTTAACGAAGAGCTCAGTGTCCTTGTCATAGGATGCCACCTTTCCAACAAGTCAGTTAGTCAAATATCTGCCCTGCTAGAGCTGCCCCATTCAATTGTAAGTGCTGTTATTGGAAAGTGGAAAAGTCTAGGAGCAACAGCGGCTCAACTGCGAAGTAATAGGCCACAGAAGCTCATAGAACTGGACTGGCAAGTGCTGAAGAGTGTTGCTTGTAAAATTGTGTCAGTCCTCTGTTGCAACTCGCTACCGAATTGCAAGGAGAACGCTACCTGCCCCAATGCATAGTGCCATCTTTAAAGTGTGATGGAGGAGGAATAATGGTCTGGGGCTGTTTTTAATGGTTTGGGATAGGCCCCTTAGTTCCAGTGAAGGTAAATCTTAACACAACATACAATGACATTCATAAATGGTCGTTGGATACCTGGCTAAAAATACTTGTTCCCTATCCTAACTTCCTTTCCAGGCCAGCTAGTTAACAGTAGCATTCTACATCTAGCTACACGTTGAACTTCCATTATTTTGTATGTTTTTTTGTTGGTCTATTTTGGGGGAAGCCTGGCTTCCCTTGGTAACCATAAATACACTCCACTGGTGCTAAACCAAGGACCCGCAGGTTGCAGATGAGCCTTGCACGCGAGCAGTAAGGGAACCAGCGTGGTGAATCCCATTACTGGGTAGCTTTAATTTGGAAACAGAAGCTGGTGAATGAGACCAGCTGTTGTTAGTTGGGTAGGATGTTTTGACTCTTGCATAGAGAAACATTTCCCTGAATCAGTTCAGGCAAGATGTAACCCGGTTCTTAGAAACTAAAGCTCCATCTGTAACAATGAACCACATTATTAGAGTGATGACAAAAATACTGAAATTAGCATTAACAGGCTACAAGCAACATAACAGCTGAAAGCTGGAGAATATAACCATTATTTGAGATGGAACTGATTGGACTGACTAAAAGGGATACTTCTGAATTTTGGCAATGAGGCCCATATTCAGATGAACTAGTGGATACCATTTTTATGTCCCTGTGTCCAGTATGGAAGTTACGAGGTAGTTTCGCGAGCCATTGATAACTAGGGTTAGCATGTCATTTTGTTTATGATGAGATTAAATACAAATTAAATTAAAGAGTGATGAGAGTTATAGCAGTAGTAGGTCTACTACTACTAAAGCATGGATTAAATATTCAATTTTTGGAATCACTGATGAATCAATTGATAAATGACCGTGATATTGCAAAGCACTGCTTATGAAATAGTCTACGATTATGCATTTAAGCCAACTTCATAATGTCAAATATGACTGCGTTTACGACTTTAAGAACCATGTTTTTTTCTGATGATTATACAAGACGAATCCATGATTGCTGCCAATGGAGTGTCAGCGAGGCTGTACGACAAACTGCTCTTGGGTTCACCTTAGTTCGAGTCCCCTCCTATGCAACCATATTGCTGTGAACAGCGCAGCAGCAGCAATCGGCAGTTTACGTGTCCGCTGTGCGGGGGAAATGATAAGACATGCTGAACTACGTAGCTAATGCTGTTGTAACGGGGATCCTTATTGTCGCAACACACTTTTGGAGGGAAGGCAATCCCGCGCTGTGTTAGCTAAATTTTGATGTCATCGGGTGTAGTTCATAAAGGTTGAAGCGTGTATGTTAGGATGAAGAGTGAATTCATGCCAGGAATAATACATGTAAAGTTTGATTTCCTCCCTTCTGTAATAAGCAGCCAATGAGGTATTTTTCCTTTATTCATGTGTTTAATCTGATACTGTTATAGCGCCGGTTAAACTGTTATGTATGTAAGCACTTCAGAGTTATACCAAGCTAATAAGTCACTCGTAAGATAAGGAGGTTGTAAGAGTGTGCATAACTGTATTTTTCATTTACTTTATAGTTCTCACGGAAGGTGATAATTCTGACTAAAACTACAGAATAAAGCCGCCAGTTAAAATCAAGCAACAGTTGTGCTCGTGGTTACTGAAGGGAGCTACACCTCCTCCGACTTTCTCCACAGGCCTTGGAGCCCTCCTCATGACCAAAAAGGGTAAAATAGGTATATATTTTAGGACAAAGACATGGTCTTTCAAATTATAGAATTTCAATCCCAAAAATTAGAACAGCTTTCACTTATGTCAAATAGTACTTAAAGGACTATTTGACATGAGCAGGATGATAGTTTAAGAGTGCGTAGACTTACTTACAATCTCCACAAAGACACACTATATCATGCTCATCAAACTGACTAATCAAGTTAGTGTCTAGGCATTAGGTCATGGAGCTACAGTATCACAGGTCTTCAGGTCTCAGGCAAGTAAAGTTACTTGTCTCCTCAACTGAACCACCTTCAGTTACCCTTCACCCCCTTTGACCTCCTCCTCGCAGACCCATCTGGAGCGTGGCATCAATGTGACCTAACAGGGTTTGGATTCGGAGCTCTTGCGTTAGCCCTCTAAGCTCACGCCTATCATTATCCCAGAAAGCTAATACCAGTGAGACTCATTGTGCGCCACCACACTACCTGTCTTGCTTCATGACAAGGGAAACTGAGGATGTTCTTGCTGATATTTTGTCTTATGTTTTTCACAAGAGATCTCGCAAAAATATTTTTAGATTCTGACCGATGGCTAACATGCCCCATGCCAAATAGTCCTTGGGGAGCGGTAAACGTGAATGCAAGAATGCAAATCAACTAGTGGAGGATTAAAGGACACACACACTCATGTGATGTTGTACTGTATGAATATAGAGCTGGCTGGATTGCTTCCAAACAGATAAAGTCTAGCAAAGGCTTAAATAGGGAAGGTTTTTCAAGGTTATATAGATTCCAAGGCAACTTTGTGAAGTAGAACCCCGGTAAGGACACGTCAAGGTTCCTCTCAGGATTCACACTGAGCGCCCTATCTGTAGTCTCAAGATTTTCGTAAACTTTAGATTTCCGACGATCCTCTCAGGTGTGCTCTCTCTTCAGAGGCTGAGGAGAGTCAGCAGAAGGGCCTGAAGTCTTCTTCAGCCTTATAAATCTCACTTCCTTTTCCCAGTCTTTGACACCTCAAAACTGTTATAAAATATTTCTTACTTCAGTATTTAAAAGGATTCATAAAGAGTGCATAAGCATTTTACAAAATACAAATGATTAATTTAGAATATTTTATAAATCAGTTAGAACCTATTGCTTGAAAATGTGTGCTTTTTATTTTGGTGCTTTCCAAATAGTTAGCTTATGAAATAAAACATTGAAAGCATAAACAACAGATCATACTAATGATGTGCAATAACAACAATGTACTTTCTTTTTTGTAATCTGTTTATTGAGAAGTTCACAAAAAACGTAATAACCTCCATTTCAGGCTGCTCCCCCATTCCCAAGACTGGATAATGATCAGAGGTTTGATGCCAATACCAACCAGACACTGGTCCAAAATAAGCACATTCTCGGCTCATATCATATAACTATTTGTTCAGATAGCAATTTTTATTTGGTTTCTCAGCACTTCCATGACAAAAGGAATTATTTGATAAGCGAGTCAACTCTAGGATATGGTTCCCTAGAGAATGTAGCCTACACAGTTGCCATAAAGAAGGTCATTACGATTCTAAAACAAGTTCAAATCCTCCTAAAAGGTAAGCCAACGCTTATCTAAGAGTATTTCCACAACGGGTTTTGAATGGATGTCTTCCACTGAGGTAAGCTACTTAAATAGTTCAACCATACAAGGTAGAAAAAAGTGTTACGCTCATCATATTATCAATGCCAAGTAATGAAATTATCATTCAGCCTACATAATATAAATAAATGAAAGTTAGAGTTATTAAAACAACGATTAGTATCAAATACAACACTAGCAGATTAAATCACAGGCCAATTCCCCCAATATTTTCACAACGAACACGGGATTGAAACTGGTGAACCTCCGGTGACCCTCCAGTGTGTGAATTATTTTAATGAACTCATCCACCTGGTCAAATTATGTCAGCATGACAAAACATTGAGGTGAGGGGAATGTGTTTTTCTAAAGTTTAAGTAAAAAATACAAGTATTGGTATTTTCTTTTGTAAATGTTTCAATTATGGGAGTATCGATTAACAACTATGTTTGTTGAAAAAAGGAAAGGGAGAGCTATATTTCAAACCTAGGTCATATTGTACAGAGACATTGCCACTGTCAGTATACGCTAAATTCCAAGCTCTTTTGTGCTTATGCTATAAAGAGGTTAATTTCCTGTTACAAAAGGAATAAGCTACTAGCAAAAATTGTGACAACCAACCCCATACGATGGGGCTGGTTGTCACATGTGGACAGAGTGTGTTTTATGGCTTATAAATTGATGTTGGAATAAAGTATGAGGTTTCAAATGGGCCCCATTTCAACCCAATACCTTGGTCTTTCTCCTAATACTTAAAAAAAAGTATTGAAATACACACAAGAGTAATGACATCCAACCCCAGTCTCCCCTATCTGCTGTAATTTTGGTATAGTTGACTGACTTTAATACAACAGTGTGCAAAAGTCTGGTACAGCAAACCTATCAAAGGAAATGTCAGCTTTCCATTTGGGTAGAAGAGTCCCTTCATGGAACAGAATGACAGATAAAGAGCAGGTGTTCTCAGGTGTCCTCCAAAGGGCACCAATCCCTCTAGCAGTAGAGCCTCTGTTTGACACAGCTGCCAAGCCAGAACATGACCTCTAGCCTAGCAGTGAATACAGCTAAAACGACCTAACCATACAGTGCAAAGCTAGAAGTAGCCTATTGCACCATGGATAAATACTGACCAAATTGCTTTACGTTATCTCTAGATCAAATTTGATTTGTCACGTGCGCCGAATACAACAGGTGTAGACTTTATCGTGAAATGCTTACTTAATATGGATCGCTTCACGCGCCAATCCCTTTAGTGGGATCGATTTGACAACATCCAGTGAAATGGCAGCGCACCAAATTCATTCATTCACAAAAATATGTGTAATATGTGTAATGTTAATCCAGTCGCTGTGTCAGATTTCAAAAAGGCTTTATGGTGAAAGCAGACCATGCGATTATCTGAGGACAGCACCCCTCATACAAACATATGAAAATAATTTTTCAACCGGGCAGGTGCGACACAAAAGTCAGAAATAGCCATATAATAAATGCCTTACCTTTGAAGATCTTCCTCTTTTTGCAATCCCAAATGTCTCATTGACACAATGAATGGTCGTTTTGTTCGATAAATTCCTTCTTTATATCCCCAAAATGTCATTTTTTGGGGCGAGTTTGATTCAGAAATACACCGGTTCCAACTCACCCAACATGACTACAAAGTATCTAATAAGTTACCCGTAAACTTGGCCCAAACATTTCAAACAACGTTCCTATTCCAACCTCAGGTATCCTAAAATGTAAATAATCGATCAAATTTAAGATGGAATAAACTGTTTCTAATACCGGATAAAAACAACGTGAAGCGCGTTCCAGTTGACGCGCACCAAAACATTAGAGTCCACCTGGAGTGACACTTACAATGAATAGCACTACTTCTTAATTTCTTAAAATAAAAACATCGAACAATTTCTAAAGACTGTTGACATCTAGTGGAGGCCATGGGAACTGCATCCAGCTTCTTCATAAATAGGGCTTCCCATAGAAAACAATTGGGAATCCTATGACCTAAAAGAAAAATGGCGCTGTATGGTTTGTCCTCGGGGTTTTGCCTACCAAATCAGTTCTGTTATACTTACAGACATTATTATAACAGTTGTAGAAACTTTAGAGTGTTTTCTATCCAAATATACCAATTACATGCATATCCTAGCTTCCGGTCCTGAGTAACAGGCAGTTTACTTTGGGCATGCTTTTCATCCGGAAGTCAAAATACTGCCCCCTAGCCTTAAGAAGTTTTAAGAGCCCTTTGCCAACAATGCAGAGTTAAAAAGCAAGACAATTAGCTAATAATAATTACAAATACTAACACAATAAATACTGAGTCAATGTGCAGGGGTACGAGGTAGTTGAGGTAATATTTACATGTAGGTATGGGTAAAAGTGACTAGGCAATCAGAATAGATAATAAACAGAGTAGCAGCAACGTATGTGGAGAGTGTGAAAGTGTATGTGTGTAGGTGTGTGTGTGTGTTTGTGTGTGTGTGTTGGAGTGAAAGTGTGGGTGTAGAGTCCAGTGAGTGTACATAGAGTCAGTGTAAGAGTCGCTGCAAAAAAAGGTCAATGCAATGGTCCAGGTAGCCATTTGATTAACTGTTCAGCAGTCTTATGGCTTGGGGGTCGATGTAGATCAGGTGCCTTTTGGTTTATTGTGATTCAGTTTTTGCCAGTAATTTCAGTGCAGTAACATGAAAGGCACAGGACATGAAATTATAGTTATCATGTAGATAAAAAAAAATAAAAAATCTACTATTTACTGAATTACACATTTAGTTTGTTATCTGTAGTTTATTGTTAAATATTACTATGTATCTACTATGCCAGTCCGTGAATTTTCATTGTAAATTCATACAGTACAGCCACCCTTTTCCCCATCTCCAGAAGAGGGCACTGGAAGTACAACTCTACTGGGCTAGAGTGCCCGATGGCAAAAGGATGAGAATCAGTTTGACTTTGACAGTGGCATGAAAGCTTTGCCAGTCATTGCAAGATTATAAATGCCATACATACAGCCAATAAAGTAACAGTATTAAGGTTTTACTTCATGAGAGAACTTGAACACAGAATAGTAAAATGTGCCAGGGCAAAGCAATCGCTCCTCAATATTGTCCAAGACAAGAGGGTCTGTAATCTCAAAATTGCATGAGTGGGGGAACAGAAAAAAATAGGCCTAATGGCTAGACTTTATACACTGATCATTTGGCAACCTCAGAGTGTACCCCAAAAACAGTGGTGTAAAGTACTTAAGTAGTACTTTAAAATATTTGTACTTAAGTATTTTTTTGCAGAATCTGTACTTTTACAATATACATTTTTGACTACTTTTACTTCACTACATTCCTAAAGAAAATTAGTTTTTAGAAAACTTGAGTTTTCTTTTAAGGTATCTGCCCAAAAGAGAAGCTACTGTCTTTAACTATATCTCTCATAGCCCACTGATGATGGAGACCATTCAAGTGAACAGTGATGTTTAATAGCTGGCCTATACATCTACAGTGAACAAATATATAAACGCAACATGTTAAGTGTCGGTCCCATGTTCCATGAGCTAAAAGATCCCAGAAATGTTCCATACGCAGCACAAAAATGTTTAATAGCTGGCCTATACATCTACAGTGAACAAATATATAAACGCAACATGTTAAGTGTCGGTCCCATGTTCCATGAGCTAAAAGATCCCAGAAATGTTCCATACGCAGCACAAAAAGCTTATTTATCTCAAATTTTGTGCACAAATTTGTTTACATCCCTGCTATTGAGCATTTATCCTTTGCCAAGATAATCCATCCACCTGAGAGGTGTGGCATATCAAGAAGCTGATTAAACAGCATGATCATTACACAGATGCACCTTGTGCTGGGGACAATAAAATGCCACTCTAAAATGTGCATGTTTTGCCACACAACACAATGCCACAGATGTCTCAAGTTTTGAGGAAACATGCAATTGTCATGCTGACTGCAGGAATGTCCACCAGAGCTGTTGCCAGAAAATTGAATGTTCATTTCTCTACCATAAGCGAGGACATGCATGGAGTCATGTGGGTGAGTGGTTTGCTGATGTCAACATTGTGAACAGAGAGCCCCATGGTGGCGGTAGGGTTATGATATGGGCAGGCATAAGCTATGGACAATGAATATAATAGCATTTTATCCATGGCAATTTGAACGCACAGAGATACTATGATATAATCCCGAAGTCCATTGTTGTAACATTCATCTGCTGCAATCACCTCATGTTTCAGCTTGATAATGCACAGCCCCATGCCGCAAGGATCTGTATACAATTCCTGGAAGCTGAAAATGTCCAAGTTCTTCCATGGCCTGCCTACTCACCAGACATGTCACAAATTGAGCCTGTTTGGATGCTCTGGAACTATGTGTAGCCTATGACAGTATGTTCCAGTTCCCGCAAATGTCCAGCAACTTCACACAGCAGTTGAAGAGGAGTGGGCCAACATTCCACAGACCACAATCAACAGCCTGATCAACTATGTGGAGATGTGTCACGCTGCATAAGGCAAATGGTGGTCACGCCAGATACTGACTGTTTTTCTGATCCATACTATTCCCAGTCATGTGTTAGCCATAGATAAGGGCCTAATGGTTTTATTTAAATTGACTGATTTCCTTGTATGAACTGTAACTCAGTCAAATCTTTGAAAGGCAAATCACATGCAAAACTGAACTTAATCTGCCACACAAGCAAATGCTTTGAACTCTTACCAAAGCCTCAGGATTTTAGTCTATGCGTCATACTTTTAAAATATTGTTTTGCCCGGGATGTGCCTCCTAAATGCATGCTTTCATAAAACAGTTGCTCATAGTCATAGCACCATGGTTCATTTTTCAGTATGCAAGTGCCTCCCATACAAATTAGATCTGAGGAGTCACGCACTTGACGTGGGCAGGAAGCGAAGGCTCGGCGTGTCACTGCTGCACGTAGTGCGCAGCGTGACTGACCAAGTCCTCTTCAAATAATCATGTACAAGACATTTTGAGATAAAAACGCGCACGTAACGAGGGCTCACTTTTATTTCGATCGACACAAACTGGAGTTTTTAGATAACCTACATGAGCAAAATGCGCTTCTAAAACAGGGAATTCTCATGTTCACCGTATTTGGCCACAGTGGCAGCATGAACGCATCACATCCAGAGACTCAGCCTCATCTCGGAACACCTTTTGCCTCGCTGTCCTCGGAAGGCTGTGGCAAACCTTTGAGAGGGGAGGGAAAGCCGCAAGTGTATATCAGAATGTGTTTCATCCCTGTTTAGCAATGGAAGTTGCTGGAATTGGTGAAGGGGCAGTGGATACGCGTGGATATCACTGGACACCGAATAAGCTTGTTCTCGAAAGAATTCTTGGCGTTGCATCCTCGGTTACTTTTACAATGTCAAAATCAAGGAGATCCTCTTGAGGCTTGAAGTATGCACGGACATTGGCACATCAGTCAAAATCGCCTATCAAGGCACAATATTTACCCGTTTGTATGCAGCATTGTGAATCATTTAACTTAATAGACCTGCTTTCCTCAATTTCATAGCGCATCAAATGAAAAGTCGTTATACGATGTCTCAACCAGATTTAAGCTGAATCCAGGTGCGGAACGGCGGGAACTGAGTTCTGACCATCTGCATCTCGCCTTGGGAAGAAGCTGTCACCATCGAAGTGGATATGTTGACATTAACGTGAAGATGGGTTTAGTTTTCGGTCTCTTGTGGCTGTTCAACATATTTTTGGAGGGCATTCATTGCCAAGGAGTGTATGGTAAGCCAATGCATTTTTAAATAACCAACAGCTATGATTAATACCAATTTGACCTTGTGAAAATTGAGTCGAATGCAACACATGTTGTACAGTGTATCTCTGTTTCTGTAGGCTATAATAGCCTATGACTCGCCCACAATGTAGTAGATTACAACAGGTATGTCATCATTACATTTAAAGACGGTGGCTCGCTCAAACCACAGGTGCTCTCAAGCCATTAGCATATTTGAAACAATGTATCATTGACACTGTTTCCGAGCGTCTAAAAAGATATCTCATCATCAGTGGTGGTGTTTATATTCCACCACCGCGTTTGTGCGTGCGTTAAAGCGACTGGTTTAGCACCAACCCACGACGGATTGTAGAGCCTCAATCTACCACCCACGGTAGCACAAGCCTGGCAAAGGCACCAACCTCTAATCTGATGTATAGAGCTGGTGGAATTTGATGGAATCCTGTCCTTAGACCTATATATCTAAATGTTGGATTCAATCACATCTGAACGGTTAGAGAAAATGATAGCCTATATTGTACGTTGAAATATGAGAATAATGTTATATGACCAATAATGTCATTGTGGGCCTTTTAAAACCAACACCTAGAAATGGTCTTGAAATAGGGTTTCATTGCCCCATTTCCTTATCGATTAATAATCATTAGCTCAATGTCATTCCCAGAGACTAATACTTTTACAAAATCAGATTACTGGCATTGAGAATTTGGCACACAGAATCTCGTCAGGCCATGACTGCAACTGGGGGGAGGGCTATTCCTCATTTGGTGTCATATTTGATCCACTGTTCAACTTAATGCATGATCAAATCAAATCAAAGTATTTGTCACATGCTTTGTAAATAACAGGTTTAGACTAACAGTGAAATGCTTACTGACAGGCCCTTCCCACCAACAATGCAGAGAGAAAGAAAATACAGAAATAATAGAAAAGTAATAATACATACACAATGAGTAAAAATAACTTTGCTATACACACAGGTACTGAGTGGATGTGCAGGGGTATGAGGTAATTGTTGTAAATACTGTATGTACATGTAATTTGGAATAAAGTGACTAGGCAACAGGATACATAATAAAAAGTAACAGCAGGCAAAAAGGGGTAATAGACAGGGTAGCTATTTGGTTATTTAACTAACTATTTAGCAGTCCTATGGCTTGGGGGTAGAAGCTGTTCAGGGTCCTGTTGGTTCCAGACTTTGTGCATCGGTACCACTTGATTTAAATACTATGGTGGCCAATAGCCAGCTGCCGGTGTTGGGCATGAATCAGTGGCACTGCCTGTGGTTATGGGGTGAGCCGAGTGCATGATCACCTTTGCCATAAAGGTTCAGACCTCTTGTCATTGACTGTAGTCCACTCACATACAGAGAGTATACATTAGGACAATACAACCGCTACCGCCAATGTAGCAATTGATGGAGAACAGCTCGACCACGGCTTGAATAAGCTATTCTGTGGGTACAGGTCGAGGGCACTACCAACAAGTTCCAAACTTTTGGCAGAGGCTGTAGTATACATTGCTCACTCACAGGGACAGTATTGTTTTGCTATATGTTACACGTGACCCAACCTTTATCAGTGGTTTCCTACTGGAATGTGGCTGACTTATTATTTTTATTCCGTTTTTTTTTTCAGATACAAATAACTTTGGGGTACAAAAACCAAATGTGCATTTATTCCTGTCTTCCTATTCCTCTCCTCTCAGCAGTACCTACCCTTGTTGTAATGGGACTTTCTAGGCCTAGGGTAGGGTCTAAAAATGGGCAACAAACATTGTTTATAACAATGTAGGAGTCCCATTAATCAAGTATTTGAATGCACTGAATTGTTAAATGTACACAGTAATGCATTGTGTTCATCTACAAAATAAAAACATTTAATTGAACTTAGTTTGCACAATTTCCAAATTTAGAGTATATATAAAAAACATGAACAACCAAAACTATCTGACAGGGTAGTACAAATATAGTGAGAAAATACTAAACATGCAAAACAGATTCAATAAAAAAAATACTAAGATATTAATAAAAAATAAAAAAAACAAGAAACTGGTCCATGATTTACCTTCGGCAAATTTTGTGAATATACAATGTAACGCAAAATACTAATCTAAGGCATTCATTTTAAAAGTGATTAAAATTAGAACGTTTTGATGATTTCTGGTTAAAGTCACTCTACATTCCTCCACAATAGGGTGTTATACCAACATATATGCATCCATTAAATAAACAGCTTGCAAATTCCAAATAACTCGCCTAAAAACTACACAGGTCATAGTCAGTTGGAAATGTAGAAATCTGACCGCAAATATTCTAAAATAAAGAATTAGGCCATTGAGAGGTAGTGATGCCTAACTCTAGCCTCCGTGGTGGTCTATGAGCAATTTGATGATCCTGTTGATGCAGGAATGCAAACTTGTAGTGTATTCTAGGTTTAAAAAGGCTTCTAAAGTGTGTAATTTCCGCTTAAAAATGTCAGACTTTATTTTCCATAATGAAAAATGAATTAACCCCTATAAAAATGGTTAATTAATTATAATCCACAAAACAATTCACATTTCCTGCTTTGTGAAACTGGCTCAAATTAAGATTTACACAAGGAATCACTGTAGGTTGCAACATTGTTACTGTCTGTTACTGTCTGTACATCTTTATCTGTAGGCAAATGTTTATATGTAGGCAAAAAATCGATACCAGCTAAAATCATTAATAATCACTATTACTGCTTTTAGATATGCATAGTGACTGTAATGGATTCAGAGGCTTTGACGGATAATGGTACACCTTAGCACTTTCATTTGGTTGGTCTGAAAGCAGGTACATTTTTAATCAGTCTTTTTTAAATTCTCATTTTGTGTTTTTATTGAAGATCAAGTAGAAATGTAAAGTTAAATGAACAAAGACTTGAATTAATTGTCAACCTGGAAGGATATAGTAGGGCTAATGGTTACCATTGGAGTGCTGGCACGAGTGTAGTGTCAAATCTTACCAGAATTTGTACGTGCCAAATTTACATAGGTTATATGTTCATACCTTGTTAGGAAATCATACATTCTTTAAATCTGTGTAGCATTGAGACTTTTTTTTGTAGAAAACTAAGATTGTAAAAATCACAGTATCTTGTAGTGTTCAGTAATTTACTGCCATCACAGTAGCCATACATAATTTACATTTGCTCCTGAGAATTATTTAATTGCACCTCACTTTAAATGCAGTATGTCAAATCTCTGCAGCATTAAAATATAGTTGTATAGCTTTCCTTTTCTTTCAATGCTTATGAAGTCTACAAAACCTTGAACATGCCTGCTCAGTGGGTCTTCTTCATGGCCTAGACCCGAATTTGACTTCTAAGCTCTTCAAATTATCGTTGATTGCAAAAGATTATGATTTTTTTTTGCATTTAAGTTCTTATTTCTTCCTCCAAAGACTTCACCAGTTATCTTGCATCCAGGCCCCCTCATTCTCTAGCAGTGGGACTGGGAACCATATTCAAATGAGTCCTCTCTCACCCACCTGCTTCTATCTATCCTACAAATTCTCAGAGGGGTAGATTTGATCCTTCGGTCATATACTGTGTAGCCTCAGGTTCAGGCTCCCTTCACTTGGGAGTATGGTTACGTGAGACTATAGACACTATGTGACTGAATAAAAATGAATTGAAAAACGAGTTGACTTCTCTACACACATCTTGAATCCTTTTCACGGTACGATGACGTCACCTCTGCCTCATAGAATGAAAAAAATGCTGTACTTGAGGGTAAATCCCATTGCTCTGGGAACAGGTCAGAGATTACTATTTGACGTCAGAAGTAGGTCTGTGACGGTCATGTAATTTTATATGATGGTAATTAGCCAGCCAAATGACTGCAGTTTCCCAAATAACTGTTCAAATGGCAACAAAAAAAACATACTAAGTGTACAAAACATAATGAACATCTTTCTACTATTGAGTGCATGGACTACAAGGTGTCAAAAGCCTTCCACAGGGATGCCAGCAGCCCATGTTGACTCCAACGCTTTGGGTGGTGGACCATTCTTGATACACATGGGTAACTGTTGAGCTTGAAAAGCCTAGCAGCGCTGCTGTTCTTGACACACTCAAACCGGTGCACCTGGCACCTACTACCCTGTTCAAAGGCACTTAAATATTTTGTCTTGCATATTTACCCTCTGAATGGCACACATACACAATCCATGTCTCAAGGTTTGAAAATCCTTCTTTAACCTGTCTCCTGCCCTTAATCTACACTGATTTGAAGTGGATTTAACAGGTGACAATCAATAAGGGATCATTGCTTTCACCTGGATTTACCTAGTCAGTCTGTGTCATGGAAAGAGCAGGTGTTCCTAATGTTTTGTACAGTGTTACAGTACCATCAAAAAAATTTGACACCTACTCATTCAAGGGCTTTTCTTTATTTTTACTATTTTCTACATTGTAGAATAATAGTGAAGACAAACTATGAAATAACACACATGGAATCAAAAAAAAAAAAAAAAGAAGTGTAAAACAGATTTAAATATATTTTAGATTCTACAAAGTAGCCACCCATTGCCTTGACAGCTTTGCACACTCTTGGCATTCTCTCAACCAGCTTCAATGAGGAATGCTTTTCCAACAGCCTTGAAGGAGTTTCCACATGCTGAGCTCAAATAGCTCTTACACAGCCTGGAGGTGTGTTTTGGGTCATTGTCCTGTTGAAAAACAAATGAGAGTCCCGCTAAGCGTAAACCAGATGGGATGGCGTATCGCTGCAGAATGCTGTGGTAGGCATGCTGGTTAAATGTGCCTTGAATTCTAAATAAATCTCCAACAGTGTCACCAGCAAAGCACCCCACATCATCCACCGATCTAATGTCCATTGCATGTGTTTCTTGGCTCAAGCAAGTCTCTTCTTATTATTGGTGTCCTTTAGTAGTGGTTTCTTTGCAGTAATTTGACCATGAAGGCCTGATTCTCCTCTGAACAGTTGATGTTGTGTCTGTTACTTGAACTCTGAAGCATTTATTTGGGCTGCAATTTCTGGTAACTCTAATGAACTTATCCTCCGCAGCAGAGGTAACTGGATCTTCCTTTCCTGTGGCAGTCCTTATGAGAGCCAGTTTCATCATAGTGCTTGGTTTTTGCAACTGCACTTGAAGAAACTTTCAAACTTTCACAAACCCACCGTCGCTGGATCAGACAGGACTGGCAAAAAGTTGTCTTCACTGACGAGTCGCAGTTTTGTCTCACCAGGGGTGATGGTCGGATTTGCGTTTATCGTCAAAGAAATTAGCGTTACACCGAGGCCTGTACTCTGGAGTGGGAACGGATTGGAGGTGGAGGGTCTGTCATGGTCTGGGTCGGTGTGTCACAGCATCATCGGACTGAGCTTGTTGTCATTGCAGGCAATCTCAACGCTGTGCGTTACAGGGAAGACATACTCCTCCCTCATGTGGTCCCTTCCGGCAGGCTCATCCTGACATGACACTCCAGCATGACAATGTCACCAGCCATACTGCTTGTTCTGTGCGTGATTTCCTGCAAGACAGGAATGTCCGTGATCTGCAATGGCCAGCAAAGAGCCCGGATCTCAATCCCATTGAGCATGTCTGGGACCTGTTGGATCGGAGGGTGAGGGCTAGGGCCATTCCCCCCAGAAATGTCCGGGAACTTGCAGGTGCCTTGATGGAAGAGTGGGTTAACATCTCACAGCAAGAACTGGCAAATCTGGTGCTGTCCATGAGGAGGAGATGCACTGCAGTACTTAATGCAGCTGGTGGCCACACCAGATACTGATTGTTGATTTTGACCCCCCCTTTGTTCAGGGACACATTATTTAATTTCTGTTCGTCACGTTTGTGGAACTTGTTCAGTTTCTCTGTTGTTGAATCTTATGTTCATACAAATATTTACACATGTTAATTAAGGTTGCTGAAAATAAACGCAGTTGACAGTGAGATTACGTTTCTTTTTTTGAGTTTACATGATTCCATATACAGTGCCTTGCGAAAGTATTCGGCTTTGCGACCTTTTGCCACATTTCAGGCTTCAAACATAAAGATATAAAACTGTATTTTTTTGTGAAGAATCAACAACAAGTGGGACACAATCATGAAGTGGAACGACATTTATTGGATATTTCAAACTTTTTTAACAAATCAAAAACTGAAAAATTGGGCGTGCAAAATTATTCAGCCCCCTTAAGTTAATACTTTGTAGCGCCACCTTTTTCTGCGATTACAGCTGTAAGTCGCTTGGGGTATGTCTCTATCAGTTTTGCACATCGAGAGACTGAAATTCTTTCCCATTCCTCCTTGCAAAACAGCTCGAGCTCAGTGAGGTTGGATGGAGAGCATTTGTGTCTTTCCACAGATTCTCGATTGGGTTCAGGTCTGGACTTTTACTTTGTGTATGTATGTATGTATGTATGTATGTATGTATGTATGTATGTATGTATGTATGTATGTATGTATGTATGTATGTATGTATGTATGTATGTATGTATACAACACTTACGTATGTGTTATTTCATAGTTTTGATATCTTCACTATTACTCTGCAATGTAAAATAAAGAAAAACTCTGGAATGAGTAGGTGTGTCAACCTTTGACTGTTAATGTGTATATATTTATATATGTATATATGTTTATTCTACACACATTTTCTCCTTTCCTGTGCTCCTGACTGCACGTGCTGCCTTAGAAATAGAATGAATAGAACGGCGTCCCCATTCAAATCAATGATAGCATTGATAGCATCCATATACTGGATTGTTACACAATTTCTAAACTCTAAAATGCTGCAGAAACAAGCTGAATTGACTCCCGCCATTATCACCTTGTTGCTGTAGCTTCATTCACCTCAGTCAATAGGGGATTTAACATTATACAAACACGTCTGACATTTATTAGTTGCCTGCTACGCACTAGCTGAACATCGCAAATAAAACTAGTTTAGTTTCATCTCAAGTCAAACAGCAGTTACCAAGCCAAAGCCATCTACTATAGCCATCTTTATCTTTGCAATGTGTTGAGAAAAATATCTGATGTTCCCTGAAACTGCGTCGATGCACTCTCCACAGAGAGAGAGGCGAAGCGAGAGGTTACACTCCAAAATCACACCAACATCTGTCCAAAATAAGCCCATTGGGTATGGGACAACGACTCGCATTGTTAGGGTGTAGACATGAGCATCTCGTCATTACATACAGATCTCTGCTCTCCATAATGCCAGCTAGCCATACAATCAGCCTTCCCTCCCGCTCTCAGTTGTCGGCATGGCCCTGAAGTCGGCCTCTAATACCGCTAAACTGAATTTGCCTTTTAATAGGGATTATAATGATTTTAGTAGCCTATTTTAAATTGTTGGTGTTGAGCTAGGGAACAAATGCCCAATTGAAGCCCCTGCACTTCTGAGACCATTGGTTCCATTGAACCTGCCAAGCTCAATCAAGCACAGCTGCATTACGTCACTTTTTGGGTGACCTGACCAATTTCACATAGAAATGTGAGTTACAGTGGGGCAAAAAAGTATTTAGTCAGCCATCAATTGTGCAAGTTCTCCCACTTAAAAAGATGAGAGGCCTGTAATTTTCATCATAGGTACACTTCAACTATGACAGACAAAATGAGGGATTTTTGAATTTTTTAAATCACATTGTAGGATTTTTTATGAATTTATTTGCAAATTATGGTGGAAAATAGGTATTTGGTCACCTACAAACAAGCAAGATTTCTGGCTCTCACAGACCTGTAACTTCTTCTTTAAGAGGCTCCTCTGTCCTCCACTTGTTACCTGTATTAATGGCACCTGTTTGAACTTATCAGTATAAAAGACAACCTCAAACAGCCTCACACTCCAAACTCCACTATGGCCGAGACCAAAGAGCTGTCGAAGGACACCAGAAACAAAATTGTAGACCTGCACCAGGCTGGGAAGACTGAATCTGCAATAGGTAAGCAGCTTGGTTTGAAGAAATCAACTGTGGGAGCAATTATTAGGAAATGGAAGACATACAAGGCCACTGATAATCTCCCTCGATCTGGGGCTCCACGCAAGATCTCACCCCGTGGGGTCAAAATGATCACAAGAACGGTGAGCAAAAATCCCAGAACTACACGGGGGGACCTAGTGAATGGCCTGCAGAGATGGGACCAAAGTAACAAAGCCTACCATCAGCAAGGGCATTGAAGATTAAACGTGGCTGGGTCTTTCAGCATGACAATGATCCCAAACACACCGCCCGGGCAACGAAGGAGTGGCTTCGTAAGAAGCATTTCAAGGTCCTGGAGTGGCCTAGCCAGTCTCCAGATCTCAACCCCATAGATAATCTTTGGAGGGAGTTGAAAGTCCATGTTGCCCAGCAACAGCCCCAAAACATCACTGCTCTAGAGGATATCTGCATGGAGGAATGGGCCAAAATACCAGCAACAGTGTGTGAAAAGAGTTACAGAAAACGTTTGACCTCTGTCATTGCCAACAAAGGGTATATAACAAAGTATTGAGACATTTTTGTTATTGACCAAATACTTATTTTCCACCATAATTTGCAAATAAATTCATAAAGAATCCTACAATGTGATTTTCTGGATTTTCTTTCTCATTTTGTCTGTCATAGTTGAAGTGTACCTAGGATGAAAATTAGGCCTCTCTCATATTTTTAAGTGGGAGAACTTGCACAATTGGTGGCTGACTAAATATATATACTGTATATATCATTCTTGTTGAAAGCAAGTCTCGTAGATCTCTTCTATGTGTGCTATTTATGTGCTTCCCATTCTTAAGTTTCGTTTTGCATCTTTTACTTTAAATTTTGTACATACAATATTTTTGGTTATTGAAATTTCACAGCGGTTTATATTGTACAATGATTCTCTACACTTGTATTGTCACAAACTGAAATTAGGCGAACTATTCTAATTTTAGCAACCAGGAAATGGCAGTGTGATTTCTTCATATTGCACCTTTTTTTAAATAGTAATTCTCAAGGCCAATTTCAGCCTTTGCCCAACCCCTTAAAATGTAAAAAAAAGAAAAATTCATTCAGGTGAGAAGTTGTGGGTGGGGGGGAATATTAATTTGGGGGGTGGGTAATTGTAGTTTCACTGTAACTAAAACGTCTGGTTTTTGATGTTTCTTTTTTGTTTTTCATTAAAGTTACTAAAGAAAACAAGGCAACAGTGAACATGTCGACCCCACGAATGATGCAGCACCCCCCCTTTGGCCAATCAGTGTTATTTTGTAAATGCTGGATCTTTATGGCAAGACACATTATTCACCCAAGTTTTGTGAAAATTGGCCAGTGGTGTCTGCGATATTGTGTGTGACGTACAGCTGATGTCGGAAGTTTACATAAACTGAGTTTAAATGTATTTGGCTAAGGTGTTTCACAATTGCTGACATTTAATCCTTGTAAAAATTCCCTGTTTTAGGTCAGTTATGATCACCACTTTATTTTAAGAATGTGAAATGTCAGAATAATAGTAGAGAGTGATTTATTTCAGCTTTTATTTCTTTCATCACATTCCCAGGTGGTCAGAAGTTTACAATACACACAATTAGCATTTGGTAGCATTGTCTTTTTAAATTGTTTAACTTGGGTCAAACGTTTCAGGTAGCCTTCCACAAGCTTCTCACAATAAATTGGGTGAATTTTGGCCCATTCCTCCTGACAGAGCTGGTGTAACTTTTTCATTTATTTATTTATTTTATATTTCACCTTTATTTAACCAGGTAGGCAAGTTGAGAACAAGTTCTCATTTACAATTGCAACCTGGCCAAGATAACTGAGTCAGGCTTGCTCGCACATGCTTTTTCAGTTCTTCCCACAAATTTTCTATAGGCTTGAGGTCAGTGCGTTTTGATGGCCACTCCAATACATTGACTTTGTTGTCCTTATTTTGCCACAACTTTGGAAGTATGCTTTGGATCATTGTCCATTTGGAAGACCCATTTGCTACCAAGCTTTAACTTCCTGACTGATGTCTTGAGATGTTGCTTCAATATATTCATAGAATTTTCATCCCTCATGAAGCCATCTATTTTGTGAAGTGCACCAGTCCCTCCTGCAGCAAAGCACACCCACAACATGATGCTGCCACCCCCGTGCTTCACGGTTGGGATGCTGTTCTTCGGCTTGCAAGCCTCCTCCTTTTTCCTCCTAACATAACAATGATAATTTTAGCCAAACAGTTTCATCAGACCAGAGGACATTTCTACAAAAATTATGATCTTTGTCCCAATGTGCAGTTCAAACTGTAGTCTGGCTTTTTTATGGGGGTTTTGGAGCAGTGGCTTCTTCCTTGCTGAGGCACCTTTCAGGTTATGTCGATACATAACTTGTTTTACTGTGGAAATAGATACTTTTGTACCTGTTTCCTCCAGCATTGTCACAATGTCCTTTGCTGTTGTTCTGGGATTGATTTGCACTTTTCGCACCAAAGTACGTTAATCTCTAGGAGACCGAACGTGTCTCCTTCCTGAGTGGATTGACGGCTGCGTGGTCCCATGGTGTTTATACTTGCGTACTATTGTTTGTATAGATGAACCTGGTACCTTCAGGTGTTTGGAAATTGGCTGATTTATTTATCTTTTCCCATGATATCAAGACAAGAGGCACTGAGTTTGAAGGTAGGCCTTGAAATACTTCCACAGGTACACAAAATTACTTGTCATGCACAAAGTGGTTATCCTAACCGACTTACCAAAACGATAGTTTGTTAACAAGGAATTTGTGGCGTGGTTGAAAAACGAGTTTTACTGACTCCAACCTAAGTGTATGTAAACTTCCGACTTCAACTGTATGTACTAATGTACGGCCGGAAAAGATCCATAGTAGGGTTGTGAGGCAATGTAGCGATATAATATGGTAACCCCCATATCACAATTGGGATTTAAACAATTGCATGTAATAAATAGCTGAATTATTGTATCCAGAGGGTGAACAGTGTACACTATGGGTGAGGGTTTAGTTTTTTCTTTTTCATTAGGATAAATCAAGGGAAGCTTTTTTGATATTGAGTGTCTATCGACTTTAGGGAAGGATTTACGGAATATTAAGGACATTGAAAGTCTGTCCGCATTTGCCGGTCAAGGATGGATTGATTCTTATTGTCGGAGTGTTTGCAGCCAGTAGCCTATTATTGTTTTCCGTCGCTGGGTCTTGGCTCTCTCCTTTTCATGAGCTTGTTTAGAACGTTTCCTCTTTAGGACAACAGGAACAGATATCACATGCTCAAAACTGTTGAACGGATCCATAACCAAAAGGTTCACAACAGCCAAGAGCTCAAAGCTATCACAGCGCTAGGTAGCCAGCATGCAAACAGCTGAAAATAACAGCGGTCTATCACCGCATCTGGCTGACTAAACTAGGGGTTAGGCTAAATTAATAAGGTTTTGATTACGTTCCTAATTGTGGAAAAAATATTTAGAGAAACTTAACTTACGACTGAACAGACAAATGTGATGGATATTATTCGCTAAATGACCCACTTTTGCACCAGCGGCAAAAACCATACAGTATGTAATCTATCTGGACAGTGGATGTAGCCAGAGCCATACAGTGGGGAGAACAAGTATTTGATACACTGCCGATTTTGCAGGTTTTCCCACTTACAAAGCATGTAGAGGTCTGTAATTTTTATCATAGGTAAACTTCAACTGTGAGAGACGGAATCTAAAACAAAAATCCAGAAAATCACATTGTATGATTTTTAAGTTATTAATTTGCATTATATTGCATGACATAAGTATTTGATTACCTACCAACCAGTAAGGATTCCGGCTCTCACAGACCTGTTAGTTTTTCTTTAAGAAGCCATCCTGTTCTCCACGAATTACCTGTATTAACTGCACCTGTTTGAACTCTTTACCTGTATAAAAGACACCTGTCCACACACTCAATCAAACAGACTCCAACCTCTCCACAATGGCCAAGACCAGAGAGCTGTGTAAGGACATCAGGGATAGAATTGTAGACCTGCACAAGGCAGGGATGGGCTACAGGACAATAGGCAAGCAGCCTGGTGAGAAGGCAACAACTGTTGGCGCAATTATTTAGAAAATGGAAGATCTTCAAGATTACGGTCAATCACCCTCGGTCTGGGGCTCCATGCAAGATCTCACCTCGTGGGGCATCAATGATCATGAGGAAAGTGAGGATCAGCCCATACCTACACGGCAGGACCTGGTCAATGACCTGAAGAGAGCTGGGACCACAGTCTCAAAGAAAACCATTAGTAACACACTACGCCGTCATGGAGTAAAATCCTGCAGTGCACACAAGGTCCCCCTGCTCAAGCCAGCGCATGTCCATGCCCATCTGAAGTTTACCAATGACCATATAGATGATCCAGAGGAGGAATGGGAGAAGGTCATGTGGTCTGATGAGACTAAAATAGAGCCTTTTGGTCTAAACTGCACTCGCCGTGTTTGGAGGAAGAAGGAGAATGAGTACAACCCCAATAACACCATCCCAACTGTGAAGCATGGTGGAAACATCATTCTTTGGGGATGCTTTTCTGCAAAGGGGACAGGACGACTGCACCGTATTGAGGGGAGGATGGATGGGGCCATGTATCGTGAGATCTTGGCCAACAACCTCCTTCCCTCAGTAAAGAGCATTGAAGATGGGTCATGGCTGGGTCTTCCAGCATGACAACGACCCGAAACACACAGCCAGGGCAACTAAGGAGTGGCTCCGTAAGAAGCATCTCAAGGTCCTGGAGTGGCCTAGCCAGTCTCCAGACCTGAACCCAATAGAAAATCTTTGGAGGGAGCTGAAAGTTCGTATTGCCCAGCGATAGCCCCGAAACCTGAAGGATCTGGAGAAAGTCTGTATGGAGGAGTGGGCCAATATCCCTGCTGCAGTATGTGCAAAACTGGTCAAGAACTACAGGAAACGTATGATCTCTGTAATTGCAAACAAAGGTTTCTGTACCAAATATTAACTTCTTGCGACTCCAAACCCGTATCCGGGAGCGTAATCATAGCCTCAAACTCATTACCGTAACGCAAAGTTTCCTATTCATGAAAATCGCAAATGAAATGAAATAAATATATTGAAACACAAGCTTAGCTTTTTGTTAACAACACTGTCATCTCAGATTTTCAAAATATGCTTTTCAACCAAAGCTACACAGGCATTTGTGTAAGAGTATTGATAGCCTAGCATAGCATTAAGCCTAGCATTCAGCAGGCAACATTTTCACAAAAACAAGAAAAGCATTCAAATAAAATAATTTACCTTTGAAGAACTTCGGATGTTTTCAATGACGAGACTCTCAGTTAGATAGCAAATGTTATTTTTTCCCCAAAAATATTATTTGTGTAAGAGAAATAGCTCCGTTTTGTTCATCACGTTTGGCTAAGAAAAAAAAACGAAAATGCAGTCACTACAACGCCAAACTTTTTTCAAAATTAGCTCCATAATATCGACAGAAACATGGCAAACGTTTAGAATCAATCCTCAAGGTGTTTTTCACAATTCTATTCAATGAAAAATCATTCGTGGCAGTTGGCAAATGGAGGCAAATGGAAAAATACTGCAGCTGGAGATTACGCAATAATTGCGACGGAGGACACCAAGCCACCACCTGGTAGATGTAGTGGTAGATGTAGTCTCTTATGGTCAATCTTCCAATGATATGCCTACATGCCTACAAATACGTCACAATGCTGCAGACACCTTGGGGAAAACGTGGAAAATGTAAGCTGACTCCTAGCTCCTCCACAGCCATATAGAGCCATATAGGAGTCATTGCCATGAGGTGGTTTAAAAAAATGCAGCACTTCCTGATTGGATTTTCATCTGGGTATTTTCTGTAACATCAGTTCTGTGGCACTCACAGACAATATCTTTGCAGTTTTGGAAACGTCAGTGTTTTCTTTCCAAAGCTGTCAATTATATGCATAGCCGAGCATCTTTTCGTGACAAAATATCTTGTTTAAAACGGGAACGTTTTTCATCCAAAAATTAAAATAGCGCCCCCTAGTTATAAAAGGTTAAGTTCTGCTTTTCTGATGTATCAAATACTTATGTCATGCAATAAAATGCAAACAAATTACTTAAAAATTATACAATGTGATTTTCTGGATTTTTGTTTTAGATTCCGTCTCTCACAGTTGAAGTGTACCTATGATAAAAATTACACAACTCTACATGCTTTGTAAGTAGGAAAATCAGCAGTGTATCATACTTGTTCTCCCCACTGTATATTTAGAGTTGGGGCAACTTTAAGAATTTCTAATATTGTTCTAATTCTAGATATTCAGTTACATGGCTTTAAAAAAATATTCCCCATGTAATGTTAATGGGTGCTAATATTGCTGCCATAGAATGTTGTAGCATCATGTAAATGCATCATATGTAATGGAGATCAATGTCCCAACTCTCTAAACCACGTGTCGAACTCATTCCATAGAGGGGCGAGCGGGTTTTCACTCCACCCTACTTGATTGATGAATTAAGGTCACTATTTCGTAAGGAACTCCCCTCACCTGGTTGTCTAGGCCTTAATTGTAAGGAAAAGCCAAAAACCCGCAGACACTCGACCCTCCGTGGAATGAGTTTTATACCCCTGTTCTAAACACCTAGCTTTGGATATAGCGCGTTTTGGTATGAAACAAGTTTGTTGGATATCTCGTATGGCAAAAAAATAAATAAAACACATTCAAAAGCACATCTAAAGTTAATGTTTTAAAACTAGGAGAACAACCATAATTCATACACAGGGACCCATGAGTTTTTGTTTTAGATAAATTGGCGTTTATTGTGTTTTGCAATCAAACCCTTAATTTACAGTGTAGTCATTTTTGCTGTCATGTTATAACTAACTAGCTAACGCTGGGTAGTTCTGGCTGTGTGAAAAACTGATAGCTAATATTATGAAGTCAATAATACTTGCTGGCTAGTACAGAATTACTTAGTCTTCATAGGGTCAACAAGTTAGCAATGGATGTGCCGCCAGTCAAGAAGATAATTATTTTTCTTCCTCTATCGTAATCGCTCCTCTTTCACCCCAGCTGCCAAACTAACCCTGATTCAGGTGGCCATCCTACCCATGCTAGATTACGGATACATACTTTATAGGTCAGCAGTTAAGGATGCTCTCGAGCGGCAAGATGGTGTTTATCATTCGGCCATCAGATTTGCCACCAATGCTCCTTATAGGACACATCACTGCACTCTATACTCTTCTGTAAACTGGTTATCTCTGTATACCCGTCGCAAGAACCACTGGTTGATGCTTATTTATAAAACCCTCTTAGGCTTCACTCCCCTTATCTGGGATAACTACTGCAGCCCTCATCCTCCACATACAACACCCGTTCTGCCAGTCACATTCTGTTAAAGGTCCCCAAATCCCACACATCCCTGGGTTGCTCATATTTTCAGTTTGCTGCAGCTAGTGACTGGAAACAGTTGCAACAAACACTCAAACTGGACAGTTTTATCTCAATCTCTTCATTCAAAGACACAATTATGGACACTCTTCCTGACAGTTGTGGCTGCTTTGCGTGATGTATTGTTGTCTCTACCTTCTTGCCCTTTGTGCTGTTGTCTGTGCCCAATGTTTGTACCATGTTTTGTGCTGCTGCCATGTTGGTTTCATGTTGTTTTGCTACCATGCTGTGTTGCTGCCATGTTATGTTGTTGTTTTAGATCGCTCATGTCGTGGTGTGTTTTAATATTTTAATTTATTTTTAATCCCAGCCCCTGTCCCCACAGGCCTTTTGCCTTTTGGTAGGTCGTCATTGTAAATAAGAATTTGTTCTTAATTTAACTGACTTTCTTAGTTAAAGAAAGGTTAAATAAATCCCATCCGACCGTGATTGGGAGTCCCATAGGGCTGCGCACAATTGGCCCAGGGTCATCCGGGTTTGGCCAGGGTAGGCCTTCATTGTAAATAAAGAATTTGTTCTTAACTGACTTGCCTAGTTTAATGTAATTTTTTCCAAGGACTGTAAGTAAGGTTCTTGGCAACTGCCCGCACACCTCCCCTGGCAAACTAGCTGGCTGAATTTGAGTGCTCTCAGCCTAGATGTCTTTAACTTTATCACAGTGATTATGGCGTGTTCCATGATTAAGGTGTGTTCCATGTGCTAAGACTTTGTTTGGCGCTATCATGATCATGGCAGGAGAGTGAAAGCCATGAACAGATGGGCAGAGAGGGAGCGAGGCCTCAAACCAACAGGTAAGATAGTGGGAAGTGCCTCTCCAAGTAGAAGTAGACCGATTAAATTAGGGACGATTTTCAAGTTTTCATATCAATTGGTAATCTGCATTTTTGGATGCCGATTACATTGTGTTCCATGAGGAAACTGCGTGGCAGGCTGACCACCTGTTACGCGCGTGTAGCAAGGAGCCAAGGTAAGTTGCTAGCTAGCATTAAACTTATCTTATATCTTCACATAATCACTAGTTAACTACACATGGTTGATGATAGTACTAGGTTAACTAGCTTGTCCTGCGTTACATTTATAAAAGAATCACAGCCTACTTCGCCAAAAGGGGGATGATTTAACAAAGAGCATTCGCGAAAAAAGCACAAACGTTGCACGAATGTGCCTAACCATAAACAACAATTCCTTTCCTAAAATCAATATACAGAAGTACCTAAAAAAAAAACTGCATATTTAGTTAAGAGTTTCATGTTAGCAGGAAATATTAACTAGGGAAATTGTGTCACTTCTCTTGCGTTCATTGCACGCAGAGTCAGGGTATATCCAACAGTTTGGGCCGCCTGGCTCGTTGCAAACTAATTTGCCATAATTATGACATAACATTGAAGGTTGTGCAATGTAACAGCAATATTAAACTTAGGGTTTCCACCCGTTCTGTAAAATACGGAACGGTTCAGTATTTCACGGAAAGAATAAACGTTTTGTTTTTTAAATGATACAGTGCCTTGCGAAAGTATTCGGCCCCCTTGAACTTTGCGACCTTTTGCCACATTTCAGGCTTCAAACATAAAGATATAAAACTGTATTTTTTTGTGAAGAATCAACAAGTGGGACACAATCATGAAGTGGAACGACATTTATTGGATATTTCAAACTTTTTTAACAAAAAAAATTGGGTGTGCAAAATTATTCAGCCCCTTTACTTTCAGTGCAGCAAACTCTCTCCAGAAGTTCAGTGAGGATCTCTGAATGATCCAATGTTGACCTAAATGACTAATGATGATAAATACAATCCACCTGTGTGTAATCAAGTTTCCGTATAAATGCACCTGCACTGTGATTGTCTCAGAGGTCCGTTAAAAGCGCAGAGAGCATCATGAAGAACAAGGAATACACCAGACAGGTCCGAGGTACTGTTGTGAAGAAGTTTAAAGCCGGATTTGGATACAAAAAGATTTCCCAAGCTTTAAACATCCCAAGGAGCACTGTGCAAGCGATAATATTGAAATGGAAGGAGTATCAGACCACTGCAAATCTACCAAGACCTGGCCGTCCCTCTAAACTTTCAGCTCATACAAGGAGAAGACTGATCAGAGATGCAGCCAAGAGGCCCATGATCACTTTGGATGAACTGCAGAGATCTACAGCTGAGGTGGGAGACTCTGTCCATAGGACAACAATCAGTCGTATATTGCACAAATCTGGCCTTTATGGAAGAGTGGCAAGAAGAAAGCCATTTCTTAAAGATATCCATAAAAAGTGTTGTTTAAAGTTTGCCACAAGCCACCTGGGAGACACACCAAACATGTGGAAGAAGGTGCTCTGGTCAGATGAAACCAAAATTTAACTTTTTGGCAACAATGCAAAATGTTATGCTTGGCGTAAAAGCAACACAGCGCATCACCCTGAACACACACCATCCCCACTGTCAAACATGGTGGTGGCAGCATCATGGTTTGGGCCTGCTTTTCTTCAGCAGGGACAGGGACGCCCAATTTTTCAGTTTTTGATTTGTTAAAAAAGTTTGAAATATCCAATAAATGTCATTCCACTTCATGATTGTGTCCCACTTGTTGTTGATTCTTCACAAAAAAATACAGTTTTATATCTTTATGTTTGAAGCCTGAAATGTGGCAAAAGGTCGCAAAGTTCAAGGGGGCCGAATACTTTCGCAAGGCACTGTAGTTTCCGGATGTCACCATATTAATGACCAATGGCTCGTATTTCGGTGTTTTATTATATTATAATTAAGTCTATGATTTGACAGAGCAGTCTGACTGAGCGTTGGTTAGGCGACAGCAGACTAGTAAACATTCATTCAAACTTTACTGCGTTTGCCAGCAGCAATGCTTGCTCCACAGCGCTGTTCATGACTTTAAGCCTATCAACTCCTGAGATTAGGCTGGCAATACTAAAGTGCCTATTAGAACATCCAATAGTCAAAGGTATATGAAATACAAATGGTATAGAGGGAAACACTCGATGCGTCATAATTCCTATAATAACTACAACCTAAAACATCTTAACTGGGAATATTGAACCACCAGCTTTCATATGTTCTCATGTTCTGAGCAAGGAACTTAAACGTTAGTTTTTTTTACATGGCACATATTGCACTTTTTTACTTTCTTCTCCAACACTGTTTTTGCATTATTTAAACCAAATTGAGCATGTTTCATTATTTATTTGAGACTAAATAGATTTGATGTATTATATTAAGTTAAAATAAGTGTTCATTGTTCATTCAGTATTGTTGTAATTGTCATTATTACATACTGTATATATACAATTGAAGTCGGAAGTTTACAAACAGTTAGGTTGGAGCCATTAAAACAAGTTTTTCAACCACGCCAAAACTATAGTTTGTTAACAAGAAATTTGTGGAAAGTCGGTTATGACATCTAAACAATTTAAAGGCAATGCTACCAAATACTAATTGAGTCTATGTAAAATTCTGACCCACTGTAAGAATGATGAAAGAAATAAAAGCTGAAATTAATCATTCTCTCTACTATTATTCTGACATTTCACATTATTTTAAATAATGTGGTGATCGTAACTGACTTAAGGGAATACCCCCCAGAAATGGACAAAAATGAATGGGATCTTATTGGCACAGTACGAAACATATACACAATGTACAATACCACTCAAATGGACGTTGTTTCATTCAAAACTGATTGCAAATGCCATATGGCAAATGCCAAGTGTCACACAGCAAAAATCCCAATAGATGGCGAGCACGCGCCACCGTAAATGTTCATATTGCAAATGCACATCAAGTCAAGACCCAAGGGTCAGATTTTGAAAATTGGGGAAAGAATTCAGAAACTTATCACCCCCTTAAAACTTCTTAACCTCTCTGGGATATGTGGGACGGTAGCGTCCCACCTCGCCAACAGCCAGTGAAGTTGCAGGGCGCCAAATTCAAAACAACAGAAATCCCATAATTAAAATTCCTCAAACATACAAGTATTTTACACCATTTTAAATGATAAACTTGTTGTAAATCCAGCCACAGAGTCACCGATTTCATAAAGGCTTTACGACAAAAGCACACCAAACAATTATGTTAGGTCAGCACCTAGTCACAGAAAAACACAGCCATTTTTCCAGCCAAAGAGAGGAGTCACAAAAAGCAGAAAAAGAGAAAATTATTTACTAACCTTAGATCTTCATCAGATGACACTAATAGGACTTCATGTTACACAATACATGTATGTTTTATTCGATAAAGTTCATATTTATATCCAAAAATCTCAGTTTACATTGGCGCATTATGTTCAGTAGTTCCAAAACATCTGGTGATTTTGCAGAGAGCCACATATATTTACAGAAATAGTCATAATAAACATTGCTAAAAGATACAACTGTTTTGCTTGGAATTTTAGATCCACTTCTCCTTAATGCAACCGCTATGTCAGATTTAAAAAAATCTTTAAGGAAAAAGCAAACCATGCAATAATCTGAATACAGCGCTCAGACACAAAAACCAACCATACAGATATCCGCCATGCTGTGGAGTCAACAGAAGTCAGAAATAGCATTATAAATATTCACTTACCTTTGATGTTTTGAAACATATTTTTTTCATTTTGTTCTGTTTGCCAAATGTCAAACGGTACTATCTGCAGAAAAAACTACAGAAAGTTACCTGCGAGGCCAAGACATGAAATAATAAAATGTTAACCAGAGAGAGCAAAAGGGCAAAGTACAAGAACATTTTGAGGATAAATTACTCACCATGAAAAGGCTCCCTAATTCAATAAAACATTGTAATGTATTTGTTTATTTTCTCCTCTGTTTCCCAGATAATTATCATCTGCTAAGGAGTCAAGATTGTTTTGATACACAATTAGGCTAAATAACCACATTACATAAGAAATTCTCTCTTATATGTCTGGTTGGAACATGGAAAATAGGTCTCTTACACAACCTTGTTTCTACCACATTTTGGCATTACATTATTGCATTCACATCCCTCTCATTGACTTAAACAATGTTGTATATATTGCATGTAAGGAAAGGATATAGCCTATTGCATGGAAAGACGTCAGTTTGTTGACAGACAGTGATATTGTGTGACTGAATGTATCTGCTCATTTGCCCCTCGTTAATCTGCATCGCGCACATAATGGCATTCTTTCGCCTTAGGAACCCATCTGCCAGAGAGAGAGAACTGAATGTTTTATCAACACACACAGATTAGGCAAATGCTCAGTTCACAGACCACTGAAGAGGCCAGTTGTAGATTAGAAAAACTGGAGCACTCTCAATTAAGCGGGAAAGCCACTATCCTTCCTCGGGCTCAGTGCTAGACTGGTAACTTGCACTAAGAGAATCCGACACAGATTCTATTGATGGCAATGGATATTTTGTTGATTCATTGCACACAATGCCAAACACTTGAATTTGACACGTGGTCCAAATTGAGTAGTGTGAATATATTATAACTCCAGTTTAACATGATAAATCAGAATGATGAAAGAACCTATTGGGGTATAAGAGGTTGGAAATGGGTTCAAGGTGTCAGATATATGCAAAAGACAGACAGACCTTTGTGACTGCCAGTTTAAGCCTGTGTGGGATAGCACTGTAGTTACGATATACAGTATAATATAATATTCAATATGATATTATAATATCATATAATGGGATATTCAATGTATTGTGTCACAAAATACGATATATCGTGTCACATGATATACAATATTCACTCACCGGACATTTTTTTTCTTAGGTACACCAACTAACAGTGAGTCACGTGGCTGTGGCTTTCTATATAAAGCGGGCAGACAAGCAACAAGGCATTCAGTTACTTTTCGATTGAACGTTAGAATGGGGAAAAACTCGTGACCTAAGAGACTTTGAGATTGGTATGATCATCAGTGCGCCTTCCTGGGCTTTTCACGCACGACAGTGTCTAGGGTTTACAGAGACTGGTGCGACAAACAAAAATGTCCAGTCAGCGGCAGTCCTGTGGGCAAAAATAGTTTGTTGATGAGAAAGGTCAAAGGAGAATGGCAAGAATTGTGTAAGCTGACAGGCGGACCACAAACAGATAAATAATGGCACAGAACAACAGTGGTGTGCAGAACGGCATCTCGGAACGCACAACTTGTTGATACTCGTCACGGATGAGCTATTGCAACAGACTACTACACTGGGTTCCACTCCTATCAGCTAAAAACAAGAAGAAGCGGCTCCAGTGGGCACACAATCACCAACACTGGACAATTGAGGAGTGGAAAAACATTGCCTGGAACATGACATTGCCTGTAACATTTTGCTACACTCGCAATAACATCTGCTAGCATCTGCTAGCCATGTGTATGTGACCAATAAAATTAGATTTGACAGCGAGTGCCTGGTCAGACCTCAACCCAATAGAGCATCTTTGGGATGTGATTGAACGGGCTGTTTGCAGCATGAATGTACTACCGTCCAATCTGCAGCAACTGTGTGATGCTATCGCGTCAGCATGTACCAACATCCATGTGGAACGTTTCTGACACCTTGTAGAATGCTCTGAAGAATTCAGGCTGTTATGGAGGCAAAGAGGGGTCCGATTTAGTACTAGATGGTTGTAAGGCTGTTGCGGTGACCGTATTACCGCCACACCGGCAGTCATGACCACAGTAAAATTCCATGTGAACATTGAGTCATGGTAATCTCCTCTTATGCACTTGGACATGCTTTGGTAGTATCCAACTTGCTAATGACCATCTGGTCCTAATGGACTAGGACTCAGGGCTCTATTGGGGCGGCAAGAAGCCTAGTGGTTAGAGCATTGGACTAGTAACTGAAAGATTGCAAGATCGAATCCCCGAGCTGACAAGGTAAAAATCTGCCCCCGAACAAGGCAGTTAATCCACTGTTCCTAGGTCGTCATTGAAATAAGAATTTGTTCTTAACTGACTTGCCTAGTTAAATAAAGGTAAAGTAAAAAAATATATAAAAAAAGATCCCTTTAACCAGTCTCACGTCAATGCAATCAAAAATCACAAACACTTATCAAAAAGTATACTGTTTTCAAAACTCATATCACTGTGATGATCAAGTAAACATGGTCGCTGTGGATGTTGTTTCAAAGCTTAACACAACAAAATGGACAGCGCTTTCTAAGGTGATGATTAATTCAAAACACCCATATGCATATTAGATCTTATGAGCCAAAGTCAGAAAAAAAACCTGAATAAAAATATGATAGGCTATGTATTGTGTTATGTTACAATCACATATTACCCATGGCAGAAAAACATGAAACAAAACTGATTTATGATGTCTTTGGTCTAGCCTATACTCCAAAATTGAACACATTTGAGTAATTGCCTTCGTGTGGACTGTGTATTATTATGCATACTGGATGGACTCGTTACCTTATGCTATGCTCAAATTTATATCCATGATTCTGTGAGAGAGCCCTAGGCGATACTTTTGGTTAATTGATTGTGCAGGGCAGTTTATGGTTAGCCTACAATTATAGTGAATTTGTATTAGATTTTTAATAAGATTTTTTTATATTTTCATAACACTACCTTTAGCTATACAGAATATCTCACCACCATGCGTTTCCATTTCCTCTCTCTCCATTATTCCTTTCTCGAGCATGCAGAGAAAGGCTGTTTTAGTGAAATAGGTTTCGTTGCAAAAACATTGATGTTCGGGAACTATTGATGTTCCCGAACAGATTTAACTTGGTTTCCCATGGTATGCAGAGTTTGGGCAGAATACCACCACCCTCCATTTGCTATTTGAGTGCATACAGATGACATGTCTTTTTTTCCCCTGCCCCTGTTCCTGCCACTTTGATAATGGGCCATTCTAAATCAAAACAAATTTGACATATTAGTAAAGGAACGATTACATTGAGAATAGTCTGATGGGTGAAAATATGACCACTTCATGAGAGAACAGTTCTGCAGCCTCAGGCAAGGAAGAGAACGCTAGCTTTTTTTGTGACTTTCTCAATGCATCAATAGCCTATAGTCGCATCGTGCAGCCTATATATGTTTTGATTTCTAAGACATTGTAAGGTTTGTAACATTCACAAAGTTGCCAAAAAACTCTAAATCTAGTGTATAGGACATACAAATTATCACTTTTACGCTCAACATAGACCCTTCCTATGCACACTCGCTCTGGATTGGGAAAATACCCTTTTTATTATATTCTTCTTACAATAAAATCATATAATATAAAATAATGGCATGTGACTTAAGCATATATTTTCAGCTAAATGAGCAAGCCTACAGTTTATGGAATGGAGATTATCCAGATACAGTAGGCCAACTCATATTCTGTTCTCTGAAATAAAATAAATTCATAATGTTTCTTTAGACCTGACTAAAATAAATAACGGATTCAATGTGATGATGTATATAAAATTAATTAATTAGACTTAAAAAAAAGTGATGTTCCAAAGGCACGCTTCAGCGGCTTGTAAGCAGCTCTTATACGTGGAGGCCTGTAGATGCTAAATGTGTTTGTTATTTAACAGTCAATAACCGTGAGACCACCAGACCAGCATGACAATAACCAGCTGATAAAGTTGCATGACCGCCACAGCCCTAGATGGGTGTACCTAATAAACTGGCCATCATTGGTTATGATAAATAGCCATAACATTTACTAATGAACACACTTAACGGATGCTTTTGGATTGCTTAAGCACAAGGGAGGGATGGGCAACTGGCGGTGGCCCACAGCTCCTCTTTTGTAGGCCTGACAAAAAAGGACTCCGTCAACGTACTGTTGAGCGTTAGAATAGATAAGGTGCAATGTAGAAATTTGTATTAGTGTTTTTTCTCTTATGCCAGTCCCTGACAGTCACTCAAATAGCCCATGTCAGCTAACATTTTTTTTATTGTAATTTGGTCATGTGGCCAGCTTTCTAACTTGTAGTTATTATAGTCTAATTACCAACTGGGGGCCGCCATTGATTTTGTTACTTACTCTGTCAGATATATAAAACATTTGTAGAATTGCAGGAAATTAACTTTCACTTAGGTTCCCCAAAAGGCTAGGGCTGGCTCTGACTGCATGTGCGGGTATGGATGTGGGTACGGATACATGATAAAGCATTTTTAGCTATAATAGCTTTCCCTCTGATTGTGTTTGATCTAGCTTTCACATCTTTACTGTGTTACTTGTACCTCCCATATCAAAATGTAATCCCTGTGATATTTGTAATCCTGCTGCTATTTTTAACTGCAGAGCCTCTAAACATGGCGTTGCAGATTTACCAACAAATGATAACATTTGATGCTCGTCTAGCAATTGCCCCTGTGTGTAGTGGTTTCCATGAGCTTATGAGGACTGCGCAAAAATGCAAAATGCTTTCCGTTTGAGTTAAAATGGTTTTATTTTCATTGTTGGGATAACGAAATAACGTTGTTGTAGTCCTCCAGCAGCTTCTTCGTCACCCATTATTCATTCTTCTGTTAGAAGTCTTTCGGAGGCATCCACCTTTGAGGGCGCGGTTCGTTTCCAAATGCAGATTGGATCAGAGAAACAATATTTTCAGATCATATACCATCATCTCAATCCAATCAATATCACTTAAAGGTGTTGTGTAAAGCTTCCCATCAACCAGCCGATACGGAAAACGTTCGTAATGCCACTAATATGATGGAAAGCTGCTTCAACGAAATGAATGTTCAATTATACACATGTTCATTATGGGTTTTCAAAACTGTGTTTGGTCAATATTTTGTTGCAATTCTAATCCATTTTACTAGACCAGTTGGAAAATGGGAAGATTGAGTAACAACACAGGTGGTGGCTGTATATTGAAAAAATATTGCATTAGGATTACGGGACGTTGGAGCATCACTTAACCTCTCAATAGGATCAGGATAATCCCAAACTTTGGGATTAGAATGATATCAACGTTTACATTTAAAACCCAGAAATAGCCACGGCAGCAATGAACTTGGATATGTAACATACTGTTTCTCAGAAGGGAATGGAATTATTGACTAGAAATTACTTTATTAGGCACAGGAATCAGAACTACATCCCAAACATGTTTTACATGAACATGATAATACAAATAGCTGTAGCACTTTAAGTGCTTTATCAAGGTGATGTACAGTACTAGAGTACAACACCGTTGCATTCTACATTGCCTCACTCTGACAAAGGATGAAACGTAGTGTTTTTATTTTTAAAAATGTACCTTTTGAAAATGTACATTTTGAATGTATGCCAATTTAATTAAGAGGAGGGACTTATAAAGTATGGAGGAGCCTAAAAGGCACATCGGAGGTTTCCGTTAGCGCTCTCTCTGTTTCTGCGTTTATCAAGCCATTAGCTGTAGATTTTAGAGGGAATGAGTGGTAATGAGGATATAGCACTTCAGATTACTGGGAGTAATATGGGTGCGCTTCATTTTGTGCTTGGCTGCACACTGAATAATTGTCTATCCAGGTTTGGTTGCCCCACTGCCACCTCCCTGGAACATGGGATTTCACCTTAGCTAGCTAGTCTCATCAGAGGCGGAGGAATGGTCCATCGGGGCTCAAGGTTTAGGGGCAAAGTCGGCTTGGGAGTAAATCTGTTATCACACAACAATCTATGTTGAGTGTAATTATCCCAGAAGAGGAGAGTCTGGTGTCCGTTAACTAGCATGAGCATGACTTAGGCCAACACATGGCTCAGGGTAGGGCACTATGGGCAAAATATCATATCATATGGTATGAAAAAAATACAAATTTGAATAATAAAAGTTCTACATAAAAAGTTCTACGCATACACTTTATGTGTAGTGCATGACCCTAGGGTGACAACACATACATTCTAAGTGATTCCAATGGTTCTCTTTCCAATCTGATTTGTTTTATACTGTTCAATTAAACTTCAACCCCCACAGAAATTCTGTATTTCCATACATTTCTGCATTTCCTGCACTCATTTGAGAATTTCCACACTGCCACATAGGGCTGCACGATATGGGCAAAAAATCTAGGCTTTATTTTTAACCAAATGTTGCAATTTGCGATTTTAATGGCAATTTATATCAAAACACTTGGGTGAACTGTTGTAATCATGGAAAAATAATGATTATTCTAATTCTATAGTTAAAAAATAATAGTGTGCGTTTTTGAATACCGTGTTTGACATGACAATGAATGTAAATGCCAGAGAGGAGGAGTTGTGACAGGGTAGGAACCAAGGTGTTGGTCAGTGTTTTCTAAGGGACCCTATAATCTTTGGCTACATTACATTTTTTCTCTTGGCTACTTCATGCAGCTAACATTCATGCTTAGTCTATTCCTCTTTGATTTAGAAGACACTGTTACACAAACATGCTGGTATCAGGCTGTATAGCTAGCTACTTTTGCTCTGACTCTGAGTACATTTATATAACTAGAGATTAACATTAGCGGTTTACTTAGCCACAACTTGATAAGAAAAGACCAACTAGTTGTTTGTAGATGTAATAAACACAAACGAATAGTGTAATTATAGAACGCTTGTGGATTTATATTAAGAAACAAAGTGGAAACAGCATCATAGTCATCAACATTGTTGCATGTGCTACATTGACCAGGCAGACTGAACGCAAGTATCTCGTAGTCGAGCAACAACAAATGCGCTCCTTTGAGATGACTCAAATAGCGGAGTAAACTTAAAAAAAATGGACGATCATATTTAACAAACCAAACATTCAGATACCGTTTATAGAAGGTAAATTAAAAACGCAAACCGGTCTGCGCATCGATACCAGTGTATATAGTAAAATACGGTATACCGCCCAGCCCTAGCGCATGGTTCAGTTTGACACACAAGACAAACTGAAAAATTGGTTGTGGTGCGACGAGGCAGAGCCTACCATTTATTATTCTTAAACATTCCCCTTGTCATATCCACCCTTTGCAAGACATTAGCATGAAAAGAGGACAGCAAGATGCTCCGCCTCCTTTGCCATTTTGCCTGTTTCCTGCCTACCTGTTCAACTTCAGGTATTCACTGAATGAGAATACATCAAACGTTCAGGGCAACCAAGCAACCAAGCCTTACTCTTAGTAAGGAATGGAGCCACTGGGCACACACTGGTTGAATCAACATTGTTTCTACATAATTTCAATGAAATAATGTTGAATATATGTCTGTGCCTAGTGGGGTACTACTTAAATTAAATATAGAGAGATGGATGAGATCCGAGTTTCAACACTCTTTAAAAAATATATTTTTAACAAGGCTTTTATGCGCCTTCTAGAAGACGTATGTCTGATGAAACACATATGCATATTTCTATATACAGTATAGTGTTGATATGGACAAATACATACAAATAGCTTCCATGCCTATTTTTAGAAGCACTTTGTGTCGTTAAAGGGTAATAACTATTCCTTTATATTACCTTGAGGCTATCTGCTGCCTGCATCTTTAGAAGAGGATATGCTAAGTTAAATGTTGAATAATAAGAAAAAGCAGTCCTTCACAGATTGGCCCAAGTCCTTTCAAGGAACAGTACAGTATGTGGCATTTACTCAAGTACATCCTGGAAATGGATTCTGGAAATCTAAAACAGTTATGAATCGGTAGGTTTCTGTGTTCAAAGTACAGAGACAAATGCAACAGAAAATGCACATCACTTGCCAATGGAGGTGTTCACCCAGAGATTGAAACAAACAAAATGATGCATTGTTATTACAGGATGAATTCTCAAGTGTTTTAACCAGACAGCCACTCGTGTCAATTCTGTAGTTCATTAGACACAAAACTTGAGTAAGAGAAATCTTTGTTTACATTCCAAATATGTACCCCACACTTAAAGACCACAGGATCAAGTAAGAGATTATAATATTAGGCAGAATTAATATTCCACATCAGAAAATATATCTTGAAGATGGGGAAAACATTACATCTTGTCAAAGATCACAATATTAGGATTACGTTTATGTTTATAGAATAGTACTGGTCATATTCTCACTGTTCATATACAACATTCATATTCTCTTAAATTCAGATGTGAGGAAGCAGAAACGCCGCAGAAACTAAATCGGGCAGATACTTTAGGACTCCATGTTTTGAAGGAACTGGTGGGTGGGGGGTTGAAGCTCAGTGGGTGATTTCAGTTTTGTGCAAACATTAATTGAGCAAACATTGATCTCTGCAAAGAACTATCCAAGTTATAAGTAGAAACATGGTCTTGTTTTTTTGATGTCAGGCTGCATATGCATCCAAAAGGCACATAGAACCTCTGCTAATCTCGCCACATGCAATTGAAATGTTGACAATAATTCATGTGATTACATATGTGTTGGACAAATGCCTGGATAAGTGGCATGATAGGATTCTCTTGGGGACATAATTCAGATAATTAAGTCATCAGGGAATGATAAAGATACACAAACATTGCCACAAACAGTATGCTTTGCTACCTTGTGTAACTACAAATCAGAGCACACGTGACTGATTATGTCAGTGTTTTGTCTCCATTTAGCCATGCAAAGAAATCCACATCCGTCACTTTATGGCCAGTTGTTCATATTAGAACTACTCTTAGTAAGTCTCTAAGGCTGTGTTTTAAACAGGCACTCAAATTCTGATATTTCTTTCACTAATTGGTGATAAGCTCTGAAAAATATCTGATGTGATTGGTTCAAAAGACCAATTAGTGGAAAAAAATATCAGACTTCGATACGTCGAACTTGAAGTCGTGTGGCCCTCCACGGTCCATTCCACTTAGACTACTTTAGTGAAAGTGCTTACTGAAGTGGACAGAATGCTTGTAAGTAGACAACAGGGCGATGAGATTCTAATTTCTGACCTAAACTTTCTTGAGTTTCCCTCAAACTGTTTGTTGTGTTGGAGGAACTAAAAGGAAGGAGTACAATTAGGAAGGAATGGAGTTAATAGAGGGAGAGTAGTACAGTGCCCTTGGGAGAGCATCAACGTCACTTCTGTAAGTACACCACCATGTTGAGGCTCTAATTGTTTTGGTCCATTCAAACAGTCCCTTGACCTTCATCTTGATGGGCCTTAATTGCATTTAGTGCATGCCATTTAGAATGTATCAGCATCTTTCTCCAGGCAGCCTTAGTTTGATCAGACATAATGTACAGCAAGGAATACATTCACAATCCTTCCCAAGGACCATCATAGTTGGAAGTGAATGTCTTTAGTGAGGCATACACATGCTAGAAACTAGGGAAAATGTCTTGAAGACTTGAAGATATGCACTTGTAGCTGAGGTTGGATGCTCATAGGCCCAGTTTTCATTGGTCATAAAATTTGAAAATTACATCTGATTTGTTATGTCCAATCTGGATACTGGACTAGGAATGTGAGGATTTGTCAGAATATGATATGGACAACCTCAGGATGCAGTCTTGATAGGATTTTTATGGAATAGGATTTTTTTTTAAAGTAGTGTTTGTCCACCCTAAATCATGTTTTACCTTCCAGAGAGACATCAGAGATTGCAACATTCTCTGCTTCACGGAAACATGGCTCACTCGGGATACGTTATCATCGCGCCGACAGAAACAAACATCTCTCAGATAAGAAGAAGGGCGGGGGTGTATGTATGCCTTATGAGTCGTGCTGTGGTCATAACAACATACAGGAACTCAAGTCCTTTTGTTCACCTGACCTAGAATTCCTTACAATCAAATGCCAACCGCATAATCTACCAAGAGAATTCCCTTCGATTATAATCACAGTCGTGTATATCCCCCCAAGCAGACACCTCAACAGCCCTGAAAGAACTTCATTGGACTCTATGTACACTGGAAACCACGTATCCCGAGGCTGCATTTATTGTAGCTGGGGATTTTAACAAGGCTAATCTGAAAACAAGGCTCCCTAAATTTTCTCCGCATATCGAATGCGCGACCCAGGCTGGCAAAATCCTGGATCAATGTTACTCTAACTTCCGCAACGCATACAAAGCCCTCCCTCGCCCTCCTTTCGGCAAATCTGACCACGGCTCCATTTTGTTGCTCCCAGCCTATAGACATAAACTAAAAAAGGAAACGATGTGCTCAGGTCTGTTCAACACAGGCCCGACCAATCTGATTCCACGCTTCGAGATTGCTTCGATCACGTGGACTGGGATATGTTCCGGATAGCGTCAAACAACAACATTGATGTATATGCCGAGTCAGTGAGCTATTATTAGCAAGTGCATTGGTGATGTTGTACCCACAGCAACTATTAAAACCTTCCACAACCAGAAACCGTGGATTGATGGCAGCATTCACGCAAAACTGAAAGAGCGAACCACTGCTTCTAATCATGGCAATCAGTGCTTTGAGAGACTAGTCAAGGATCATATCACCTCAACCCTACCTTGACACCCTTGACACACTCCAATTTGCTTACCGCCCCAATAGGTCCACAGACGACGCAATCGCAATCACACCGCACACTGCCCTAACCCATCTGGACAAGAGGAATACCTATGTAAGAATGTTGTTCATCGACTATAGCTCAGCATTTTAACACCATAGTACCCTCAACTCGTCATTAAGCTTGAGACCCTGGGTCTCGACCCCGCCCTGTGCAACTGGGTCCTGAACTTTCTGACGGGACGCCCCCAGGTGGTGAGGGTAGGTAACAACATCTCCACCCCGCTGATCCTCAACACTGGGGCCCCACAAGGGTGCGTTCTCAGCACTCTCCTGTACTCCCTGTTCACCCATGACTGCGTGGCCATGCACACTTCCAACTCAATCATCAAGTTTGCAGACTACACTACAGTGGCAGGCTTGATTACCAACAACGACGAGACGACCTACAGGGAGGAGGTGAGGGCCCTCGGAGTGTGGTGTCAGGAAAATAACCTTTCACTCAACGTCAACAAAGGAGATGATTGTGGACTTCAGGAAACAGCAGGGGGAGCACCTCCCTATCCACATCAACGGGACAGTAGTGGAGAAGGTGGAAAGTTTTTAAAGTTCCTCGGCGTACACATCACAGGCAAACTGAAATGGTCCACCCACACAGACAGCGTGGTGAAGGCGCAACAGCGCCTCTTCAACCTCAGGAGGCTGACGAAATTTGGCTTGTCACCAAAAATGCTCACAAACTTTTACAGATGCACAATCGAGAGCAAAAATTGTTCTTCCCCAAAAACAGCAAAACGATATAATCTGTTTCAATAGCTATAGTTAGCTAGCAAACTATATAGCTAGCAAACTATATAGCTAGGTGTCATCTAAAATAACCCTAATTTATAAGACAGTTCTTATTTGGTTAATGGTGGTCGGACCCATCTATGTGAGCTAGCCACAATAAGGATTAGCCACATTAGTGGACTTTGCAGTTAGCCTTCAAAATAAAAGTATGTCATTGACAGTGATGCAAATGAATACAAATAGTATAATTATGCCATAATTGAATAGATCATGCTAAATGAGGTTGGAATGTTGTTTTATATAAAATCAACAAAAGACAATTTGAAATCACACTGGATGTATTATACTTTAGAATTGCATTGAGGCATACTTATTTCAGTTTGGCCGGGCTGCCAGCTCTCCGAAGAGTCTTGATAGTTCCAAACTTATTCCATTTTAGAGTGATGGAGGCCACTGTGTTCTTGGACCTTCAGTGCTGCAGAAATGTTTTGGTACCCTTACCCAGATCTGTGCCTCAACACAATCCTGTCTCGGAGATCTACGGACAATTCCTTTGACCTCATGGCTTGGTTTTTGCTCTGACATGCACTGTCAACTGTGGGGCCTTTTTATATAGACAGGTGTGTCCCTTTCCAAATCATGTCCAATCAATGGCAGTTACCACAGGTGGACCCCAATCAAGTTGTAGAAACATCTCGTGGATGATCAATGGAATCAGGATGCACCTGAGCTCAATTTCGAGTCTCATACCAAAGGGTCTGAATACTTATGTAAATAAGGTATTTATGTTTTATTTATAATACATTTGCAAAAAAAATCTATCAACCTGTTTTCGCTTTGTCATTATGTGGTATTGTGTGTATGAATACTGAATACTATCCGAAGGCACAGTATGTTCTACAAAGCAATTATAAAACGCTGCTATAACCACTGTTTGGCTATTGCGTGAAATTGCATGCTACAACTGGACGAATAATGCCTAAACACAATTTTGTCTAATCATTTTTGGAGCTTCAGCATGGAACAGGAATATGTGTAGGTCTGTATGGCATGCACATGATGGAGAGACGTGCCACTCGTGCTGCAGCGTGGAAGGGTGTGTGTGTGAGAGATCGAAGCGGACTGGAGAGATGCAGTATAGCCAAGCCAACTTGTGCTAGCTAACTTGTAGCAGCCTCAATGCTATTTATCATCCATTCTGAACCATTTATTTTCTTACTGTACCAAAGTTTCGGTATACCCTGCATCGGTGGAATTGTCCGCTCTGTCTGGCCTACATTCATCTCTTGCTTTCTTTAACGTATTGATTGAAATAGGCTATAGCAAATAGGAATAGGCAAATTACTCAATGTTGCTCACCATTGCATTACTACTTCTACAAGAGAGAGAACAATAAACAGATTGAGACAGATTCAAATGGAAAAGACAGGTTGCTGTCTCCATTACTGTGTGGCTCCAGTGTCGTGTGAAATTCTAATCAAGTGAGAGAGACTTTGTAATTTCTTCAAACAATCAATCTTTATTATCGTTTTAAGAATTGCAATAATGGAGCTGGTCAACAAACCACCGATAGGGGATTATATAGAAATCCCAGCAGATCGGGGCATCACAAGCTACCTTGTTTTCTTCTTGTGCTTATGTGATATTGGATCCCCCATAAGAAATGTAATGGATATCAGAATTATCATTTTTTTTAATATACATTTTTGGTGGATGGTAGCTAGTCAGGCTGGGATTCAGGGTGTACTGTACTTATTCAAATGTACGAGCCTGGGTTTGACAAATATATTATGTTTCATTGGAATTGTTGGCAGTTACATTTTTACTAAAGTGAATAAAGGAATGTGAGAAAGGTAAACACAAGAACAAATTGGTAATGTTTTTTTTCTCTCACTGTAATCAATTATCAATAAGGCACCAGTGCACATGTGAAACCGGGAATTGATAACTGCGGGGATTTTTTAAAATTGATTCTGCATTCCAAACTTTCTTGTATTCCTTAGCCCCAATGGACTTTTGTCATGGAAGATGAATGATGTAATCTTGTGCTGTGTCATCAACTGTTTCCACGTATATGTATGAGGTCATCTGAAATACTCAATGTTTTGGTGGAGCTATATTTTGTGCTTGACCTGTCTTATTGCTTCCAATTATTATGGATTTCCCTGCTTTGTACTATATTATGTAATTACAATGATAGTTTGCAATGGTGGAGTCAAAATTATTAAATACTGCAGGCTACACATCTGTTTGTATAGAATATTGGGTACCATAAGTACAAGCAACCAATTCCCTGCTATTGTGTGATTGTCAATGTGAACTTTATACTGAACAAAACTTTCATCCCAAAATTACTTAATGTCAGCCTCAATCATTTAGGAACGATTATTAAAATGGTTGGGCCCTCAGAAGTGCCTCATTTCGTTGGAGTGTGGACTCTACAAGGTGTTGAAAGCATTCCACAGGGATGCAATTCCGCAGGGATGACTCCAATGTTTCCCACAGTTGTGTCAAGTCGGCTACCATGTCAGAAATATAATTGAAATGTATAAATAATGTTGTTTGCATCTCAATATTACACAGAAGACTGAAATATAACACAACTGTTTGTTTGACATAGAAACAAGTGACCTCAATAATGGATCATAGCTTTCACCTGCATTTACCTAGTCAGTCTGTCATGGAAAGAGCAGGTGTTCTTAATGTTTTGTATAATCGGTGTACAATATATGGAAATATGTGGTCACTCAACCAGATTCTTTAGACTACACTTAAAGCTTGGTACCTTTCAAATGTTATTTAGCTGCCTTAAAATAGGTTGTGTACATTATGTAACTTGAAGGCGTATCATTTGATTCGCCAGCACTGAGGAACTGCTCCAGGGGCACAAACACAAGAGGGTTCAGTTGCATTTCAGAGAGAGATATGAGGCTGGAGAGAGAGCCTTTTAAGGTCACACAGGACTGAATGGGAAAGAAATTACAGTGACGAATGAAAATGAAGAAACGTCTGTGCCGATAATGCAGTAAAAGTCATTTCTGTCTGCTGTCTGGCTGCCATCAGGCGTTCTTGGATCAAGCAGATCGAATCTGAAATCTCCATTCCAGCACAGGCCTCCCTCGCGGGCCTTCACAGATCAAATAGCCTGAAGCGTTACAATTGGAGTATTGGGCTGTGGAAATTTGTGTATGTTTTCCATCAATGTGCTATAGCCATGGTACATTGGACCTTTTCGGTGTTGCCGGTATTGCCACATGGCGTCTGAATATGATCAAGTATGATTTTCGACTACATTACATCTTAGCCCTTTAAAGCAATTTTCCAATTGGCAGTCACGGTTCATGTTGGTTGACATCTCTAAAACACTCACATATGGGGGATCAATTTAACAAGCCCCAGCTCTGGTCACAGCAGAGCCTCTAACCTTTGATAACAAACAGTGACATTCTGCATGTGTTGGCAGAATCAAAGGCAAGCAACTGTTAACATGCCCCTACTGAAATGCTAGCTAAAAAGGCTATAGCTGTGTGTAGCTAGAGACCAAAAGGCCTGTTTTCACACATTATCATAACATCGTGTATAACATCGAGGCATAGTGGATGCTAGAATTGCTATTGCTATTTTAGTCAGAAATCATGTTCATTGTACAGATGAATGCCTAGAATCAAGAGATCTAAGATTTCTCATCAAAGCCTCAACACCTGAGAAGGTAACATTTGACTATATTCCTCTAACAAAACATTTCCCAGTACCAGCCTATCTGATACAGCTGAATACACAGGTAAAATAAAAATCCAGATACACGACATGGCCAAAAAGTATGTGGACATTAGTGGATTCAAATGAGTGGATTCCACTATTTCAGCCACACTTGTTGCTGACAGGTGTATAAAATCGAGCACACAGCCACGCTACAGCATACAATTACATTCTAGACGATTCTGCGCTTCCAACTTTGTGGCAAATTGTTTGTCGAGATTGGTGTGGAAGAACTTGACTGACCTGCAGAGAGCCCTGACCTCCACTCCATCAAAAACCTTTGGAATGACTTGGAACTCGGACTGCGAGCCAGGCCTACTCGCCCAACCTCACTAACTCTTGTGGCTGAATGGAAGCAAGTCCCTGTAGCAATGTTCCAACATGTAGTGGAAAGTCTTCCCAGAAGAGTGGAGGATGTTCTAGCAGCAAAGGGGGGACCAACTCCATATTAATGCCCATGATTTTGGAATGAGATGTTTGGTGAGCAAGTGTCCACATACCTTTTGACCATGTAGTGTACATCTGTTTAGCCCCAGTTAAGTCAGTTGATGGCCCATATACCAATTGCTTGCCACCTGCCTTTACTGTACTCACCACACCACAGATTTAGTGGAGCTTGTTCCAATCCACGTACATACACACTAGGGATGTGACAAATAGAAACATATATTTTCTTAATGTTTAAACAGCCATTTTTTTTAAACAGACAAAACGAGAATAAAAAATCATGAAATTCCATGTGAATTCGCAGAGAGAGAGAATTGTATTATTTATGCTTCTGCTGCTCTTGCTTTTCACGAGTGTTACGTGTAGCTTGTTGTTTTCTTACAATCACAAGTCATCAAACTGGCATTAGGCTACAGCCATAGAGCTAGAACCTCCACAAGGGAAATTTTTAGGAGATATCTAGGCTAATCAATGAAAATTGGAATTAAAATGACAGAACTAAAACTTAAATGAGAAGGATAGAACATCAAGAGCCAACATGTAGGCTGCTATTTAATAATCTGAATGGAGTTGTTTACTGTAGGATTCGGAAGGGGAGAAAGCGCACAGTTAAGATTATGAAGTCTCATTAAGCCCAGCTAACGTTAGTACCTGTCTTAATTGCATCAAACCTATGTAATCAGATGTGATGATAAATAACTATCAATAAACTAGTCTACCAGCGCAGGTTGACTTGGTTGCTATCTCTTTCCCCCTCCCTGCTCCCCTTGTCACTCACATTTCAACTGTTGCTCTGCTTTGAGCCTCTCGCTCTCCCTCGTCCATTACAGCTCCGGTTAATCAAGTAGCAATTTTTTCCTCCCACAAACTTTGCAGCATTTTTGCATTATTTGCTTAATTTTTATTTTACCTTATGGATTTTGTGATTTAACTGCAGTGTGATTTAAATTTTGTGAAGGTAAAAAAATAATTGTTTCTCAGTTAGGGATTTATAAAAAATTACCTTTATTTAACTAGGCAAGTCAGTTAAGAACAAATTCTTATTTTCAATGACGTCCTAGGAACAGTGGGTTAACTGCCTGTTCAGGAGCAGAACGACTGGTGTGTACCTTGTCAGCTCGGGGATTTGAACATGAAACCTTTCGGTTACTAGTCCACTCGGGGCAATAGTGGACAGGGATCAGCATTCCAGTAACTTTATTTGGAAAGCTTGCTGGGCAGAGCCTGTTTGTTTGTATGCATCATAGTGCATATCAGGGGTAGGAATTGTGGTATGAATTGGTATCTTTAATATTAAGAAATGGGGCGGCAGGGTAGCCGCCCCAGGCTACCCTGCCGCCCCATTTCTTAACATTAAAGATCCCAATTCATACCCCTGATATGCACTATGATGCATACAAACAAACAGGCTCTGCCCAGCAAGCTTTCCAAATAAAGTTACTGGAATGCTGATCCCTGTCCACTATTGCCCCGAGTGGCCCATCCACAACATCTGCTGCTGCTTTTTGTTCAGATTAAATTTGTGTTGTATTTTTTTTCCCCGGGATAGAATGCCAGGTGTTCAGTAAGAATGAATTAGGGAAAACATCAAAGCGAAGCACAGACGCCTACCAAGGACATATACAGGTAACCGTAAAAATAAAGGAAACACCATCATAGTATCTTAATAGGGCGTTGGGCCACCAAAAGCCACCAGAACAGCTTCAATGCGCCTTGGCATAGATTCTACAAGTGTCTGGAACTCTATTGGAGGGATGCAACACTAGTCATCCATGAGTAAATCCATAATTTCGTGTTTTGTTGATGGTGGTGGAAACGCTGTCTCAGGCACCGCTCCAGAATCTCCCATAAGTGTTCAATTGGTTTGAGATCGGGTGACTGTCGCACACACACATCCCCTTTAAACCTCCTATGGTCCTTTGAGACCCTCTTTAAAGGTCACTGAGATCTCTTCTTCTAGCCATGACAGCCAAAATAATGGGCAACTGGGCACTTTTATACATAACCCTAAGCATAATCAAATCAAATCAAATTTATTTATATAGCCCTTCGTACATCAGCTGATATCTCAAAGTGCTGTACAGAAACCCAGCCTAAAACCCCAAACAGCAAGCAATGCAGGTGTAGAAGCACGGTGGCTAGGAAAAACTCCCTAGAAAGGCCAAAACCTAGGAAGGAACCTAGAGAGGAACCAGGCTATGTGGGGTGGCCAGTCCTCTTCTGGCTGTGCCGGGTGGAGATTATAACAGAACATGGCCAAGATGTTCAAATGTTCATAAATGACCAGCGTGGTCGTATAATAATAAGGCAGAACAGTTGAGACTGGAGCAGCAGTACGGTCAGATGGACTGGGGACAGCAAGGAGTCATCATGTCAGGTAGTCCTGGGGCATGGTCCTAGGGCTCAGGTCCTCCGAGAGAGAGAAAAAAAGAGAGAATTAGAGAGAGCATATGTGGGGTGGCCAGTCCTCTTCTGGCTGTGCCGGGTGGAGATTATAACAGAACATGGCCAAGATGTTCAAATGTTCATAAATGACCAGCATGGTCGTATAATAATAAGGCAGAACAGTTGAAACTGGAGCAGCAGCACGGCCAGGTGGACTGGGGACAGCAAGGAGTCATCATGTCAGGTAATCCTGGGGCATGGTCCTAGGGCTCAGGTCCTCCAAGAGAGAGAAAGAAAGAGAGAAGGAGAGAATTAGAGAACGCACACTTAGATTCACACAGGACACCGAATAGGACTGGAGATATTCTCCAGATATAACAAACTGACCCTAGCCCCCCGACACATAAATTACTGCAGCATAAATACTGGAGGCTGAGACAGGAGGGGTCAGGAGACACTGTGGACCCATCCAAGGACACCCCCGGACAGGGCCAAACAGGAAGGATATAACCCCACCCACTTTGCCAAAGCACAGCCCCCACACCACTAGAGGGATATCTTCAACCACCAACTTACCATCCTGAGACAGGGCCGAGTATAGCCCACAAAGATCTCCGCCATGGCACAACCCAAGGGGGGGGCGCCAACCCAGACAGGATGACCACATCAGTGAATCAACCCACTCAGGTGACGCACCCCTTCCAGGGACGGCATGAGAGAGCCCCAGTAAGCCAGTGACTCAGCCCCTGTAATAGGGTTAGTGGCAGAGAATCCCAGTGGAAAGAGGGGAACCGGCCAGGCAGAGACAGCAAGGGCGGTTCGTTGCTCCAGAGCCTTTCCGTTCACCTTCCCACTCCTGGGCCAGACTACACTCAATCATATGACCCACTGAAAAGATGAGTCTTCAGTAAAGACTTAAAGGTTGAGACCGAGTTTGCGTCTCTGACATGGGTAGGCATGGTAATGGCATGGTAATTACTTAATTAACTCAGGAACCACACCGGTGTTGCTGCACCTGCTTTCAATATACACTGAACAAAAATATAAACAAAACATGCATCAATTTCAAAGATTGAGGTAAAGTTCATATAAGTATATCAGTCAATTGAAATAAATTCATTAGGCCCTGATCTATGGATTTCACATGACTTGGAATACAGTTATGCATTTGTTGGTCACAGATACCTTAAAAAAAAGGAAGGGGCGTGGATCAGAAAACCAGTCAGTATCTGGTCTGACCACCATTTGCCTTATGCAGCGTGACACATCTCCTTCGCATAGTTGATCAGGCTGTTGATTGTGGCCTGTGGAATGTTGTCCCCATTCCTCTTCAATGGCTATGCGAAGTTGCTCGATAATGGTGGGAACTGGAACACGCTGTCATACACGTCGATTCAGAGCATCCCCAACATGTTCAATGGGTGACATGTCTGGTGAGTATGCAGGTCATGGAAGAACTTCGGCATTTTCAGCTTCCAGGAATTGTATACAGATCCTTGACATGGGGCCGTGCATTATCATGCTGAAACATAAGGTGATGGCGGCGGATGAATGACATGACAATGTGCCTCAGGATCTTGTCACGGTATCTCTGTGCATTTAAATTGCCATCAATAAAATGCAATTGTTTTCGTTGTCTGTAGGTTCTTATGCTTGCTCATACCATAACCCCACTGCCACCATGGGGAACTCTGTTCACAACATTGACATCAGCAAATCGCTCACCCACATGATGCCATACACGCTGTCTGCCATCTGCCCGATACAGTTTAAACCGCAATTCATCTGTGAAGAGCACACTTCTCCAGCGTGCCAGTGGCCATTGAAGGTGAGCATTTGTATACTAAAGTTGGTTACGACACCAAACTGCAGTCACGTCAAGACCCTGTTGAGGAAGTCGAGCAAGCAGATGAGCTTCCCTGAGACGGTTTCTGCACAAACTCAGACGATCCTGCTGTTAAAGAAGCCAGATGTGGAGGTCCTGGGCTGGCGTGGTTACGCGTGTTCTGGGGTTGCGAGGCAGGTTGGACGTACTGACTAATTTTGTAAAAGGATGTTGCTGGTGGCTCATGGTAGAGAAATTAACATTAAATTCTATGGCAACAGCTCTGGTGGACATTCCTGCAGTCAGCATGCCAATTGCAGTCAGCATGCCAATTCTGTTGTGTGACAAAACTGCACATTTTAGAATGGCCTTTTAGTGTCCCCAGTGCAAGGTGCACCTGTGTAATGATTGTGCTGTTTAATCAGCTTCTTGATATGCCATACATGTGGATGGATTATCTTGGCAAAGGAGAAATGCTCACTAACAGGGATGTAAACAAATTTCTGCACAACACTTTTTTCTTATGGATTTTGTTTTTTGTTTTTTAAATTTTATTTCAGTTCACGAAACATGGGACCTACACTTTACATGTTGCGTTTATATATATTTTTTGTGTACTTCATATCCCTCATTTATCAAGTGTTTATTTTTGGGGGGCAGTTACCAGTATATTACCCATTCTCCAAATTTTAGATCTTACTTGAAGCCCAATCTAGTTTTATGCTATTGAATCCTATCACTCAGTCATCCCATATAGAAAAAACAGAATCCACATGAATTTGATTTAAACTTCAGCCAAATGTGTGTTTAATTAATGAGTTAGGTTAATAGAAACTATTAAAATTTTCTCTTCTTAATCGTAGCCAGTAAAGTCCTCATCGGCAGACCAAAAACGCAGCAGAATGTGTAAAGGAGAATTTGCATTCGAGGTAGGCTCTAGGCAATTACATTAACTTGTGATGTTGTGGTACGCCCAATTTCCCAACTGGAGCTTTCCTCGTGTCTCCTATCCAATGGATGTAGCGGAGAGCATTTGTGAATCAAACCCCTAATCTAATCATCACCTTTCATGTGGACAGCATGCTGCAGTATTAAAGGATTAACCATCTCTAAACCATACTGTAAGCTGCTTTGCTAAATTTCGTTACTGTCTTCCTCATGATCAGGTGTTGTATTAAAAACAATTCCTTGTGTCTCTGAGGGGGCTGGCAAATTGGTTGGTTGGTTGGTTGGTTAGTTGATTGGCTGTGTTTTGAGAGGGGGCTGATAGGTTGGCTCGTCGTTTGGTTGTTTCTCTCGGGTGCTGGTTGTGTGGGTGAATTTCAATTCACAGTCATATTTGTGCTAATTTCACCAAATACATGTATGTTATTTCCTCTCATTATATCCTGATTCAACCTTGTTCTCTGTAGAGTAGCGGAAATGGCCTCTCAGTTTGAAGGACTGTACAGAATTGTGTTTATGCCCCCTGTTGCGTCAAATATGAATACACATCTAAAATAGAATGTGTTCAGAGGTAACTACAGAACACTGATCAACAAACTTGGTAAACAATACCCGCTGATCAGATTATAAATGATTTATTATTTTATTTATGTTGGAGTATTGGTAGCCTTTGATCTGATGGAAAGCAGAACACATGCACACACCCTCCTCCCACCCCCAAATAAACACACTGTGATGTATTCATACGCAGGGCCTGAACTGACGGGGGAAGGCCTAAGTGTGCTGAGAGGAGATGGCACTTTGACAGCGCCTTCTCTGTGAGCCTGTCAGATGAGTCACTCTCCGTTCTGTGTGTTAGCGTTAAACACTAAACACCTCCAACTGGGCCAACTATTCCACGTCCTGTTTTTCCCCAGAGGACTGGAATGTTGCGTTAGTGCCGTCAAAGATTAATCTGAGGCCAACTCAGACAGGGAGGCGTTCAGCAGGGCACAGTGTTGTGTACGCTCAGATATACACTGAGTGTACAAAATATTAGGAACAACTTCCTAATATCGAGTTGCACCCCACTTTGCCCTAAGAACAGCCTCAATTTGTCATGGCATGGACTACAAGGTGTCAAAAGTGTTCCACAGGGATGCTGGCCCATGTTCACTCAATTGTTTCCCACAGTTGTGTCAAGTTGGCTGTATGTCCTTTGGATGGTTGACCATTCTTGATACACACAGGAAACTGTTGAGCATGAAAAACCCAGCAGCGTTGCAGATCTTGACACACGCAAACCGGTGTGCCTGGTACCAACTACCATACCCCGTTCAAAGGCACTTAAATATTTTGTCTTGCCTATTCACCCTCTAAATGGCACACATACACAATCCATGTCTCAATTGACTAAATTGTCTCCTCCCCTTCATCTACACTGATTTGAAGTGGATTTAACAGGTGACATCAAGAAGGGCTTTCACCCGGATTTACCTGGTTAGTCAATGTTATGGAAAGAGTATGTGTTCCTATTGTTTTGTACACTTGAGTAAATGAAGGACACAAAGTATATTGAAAGCAGTTGCTTCCACGCAGTTGTGGTTCCTGTGTTAATGAAGCAATTATCATCCCATCATGCTTAGGGTCATGTATAAAATGCCCAGTTGCACATTATTTTGGCTACCATGGCTAGAAGAAGTGATTTCAGTGTATTTCAATTAATCACCAGATCTCAACCCAATTAAACACTTATGGGATATTCTGAAGCAGTGCCTCAACACCAAATGATGGAGTTTCTTGTGGAAGAATGGTGTTGCATCCCTCCAATAGAGTTCAAGACACTTGTAGAATCTATGCCAAGGCACATTGAAGCTGTTCTGGTGGCTCATGGTGGCCCAACACTCTATTAAGACACTTTGTTGGTGTTTCCTTTATTTAGTCAATTAACTGTGTATATATAGTGTATTCAGACCCCTTGACTTTTTCCACATTTTGTTACGTTACAGCTTTTTTCTAAAATTGATTAAAAAAATGTTTTTTTCCATCTACACACAATACCCCATAATGACAAAGCCAAAACTGTTTTTTAGACATTTTTGCAAATGTATAAGTAAAAAACATACATTTCACATTTGGGCTGGGCTATGACTGGGCCACTCAAGTACATTGAGACTTGTCCCGTAGCCACTCCTGTATTGTCTTGACTGTGTGCTTAGGGTCATTGTCCTGTTGGAAGGTGAACCTTCGCCCCAGGTACTGTTTGAAGAGGTAGGGTTTCAGTTGTTTTCGGAAGATGGGCAGGGACTCGGCTGTCCTAGCTTCAGGGGGAAGCTGGTTCCACCAATGGGGTGCCAGGATATAGAAGAGCTTGGACTGGGCTGAGAGAGAACTGCCCTCCTGTAGGGGTGGGAGGGCCAAGAGGCCTGAGGTGGCAGAACGGAGTGCTTGGGTTGGGGTGTAGGGTTTGAGCATAGTCTGAAGTTAGGGAGGGGCAGTTCCTCTTGCTGTTCCGTAGGTGAGCACCATGGTTTTGTAGTGGATGAGAGCTTTGACTGGATGCCAGTGGAGTGTGCGGAGGAGCGGGGTGACATTTGAGAACTTGGGAAGGTTGAAAACCAGGCGGGCTGCAGCGTTCTGGACAGGTTTCAGTGGTTTGGTGGCACAAGCAGGGAGCCCAGCTAACAGTGAGTTGCAGTAGTCCAGACGGGAGAGGACAAGTGCCTGGATTAAGACCAGCGCCACTTCCTGTGTGAGTTAGGGTCGTATTCTACGGATGTTGTAGTGCATGAACCTGCAGGAGCAGGTCACTGCTTTGATGTTTGCAGAGAACAACCAGGTGTTGTCCAGGGTCACGCCAAGATTCGTTTCACTCTGGGAGGGCAACATTGGAGTTTTCAACCATGATGGAGAGGTATTAGAGCGGGCAGGCTTTCCCTGGGAGGAAGAGCAGTTCTGACTTGTTGAGCTTGAGGTGGTGGATAGACATCCAAGTTGAGATATCTGCCAGGCATGCAGAGATGCGTCGCCACCTGGGTGTATTTGTATTTATTATGGATCCCCACTTAGCTGCTGCCAAAGCAGCTACTCTTCCTGGGGTCCAGCAAAATTAAGGCAGTTTATACAATTTTAAAACATTATAATACATTCACAGATTTCACAACAACTGTGTGCCCTCAGGCCCCTACTCTAGAAGGGGGAAGGAGAAAAGTAGTTGTGTGTCATCTCCATAGCAGGGATAGGAGAGACCATGTGAGGATATGATGGAGCCGAGTGATTTAGTGTATAGAGAGAAGAGGAGAGGGCCTAGAACCGAGCCCTGGGGGACACCAGTAGTGAGAGTATGTGGTGCAGACACAGATCCTCTCAACGTCACCTGATAGCAGTGGCCGAGGAGTGTACAGAGCCTGAGACACCCAACCCTGAGCAGGTGGAGAGAGGAAAAACAGGACATGGAATAGTTGGAGGTGTTTAGTGATTAACGCTATCACACAGAATGGAGAGTGACTCATCCGACAGGCTCACAGAGAGGTTCCGCTGTCAGGCGCTGTCACAGTGCCATCTCCTCTCAGCACACTTAGGCCTTCCCCCGGATTTGTTATTCTCTGTGTCACGGTCTCAGTTGAGTGACCCGTCTTGAAGCCTGATTGGTTAGGGTGAAGAAGATCATTCTGAGCTCAATAACAAGAACGTTGATCAGACAGCACATCCAAGTCTTTTAGAGAGAAAAGAAAAGGTACACAGTTCAATAGTTTTTAACGTCAAATGAGTCTAGTGTTGGTTTCTTGAGGAGGGGAGCAACTCTGGACATTCTGAATTCAAAGGGGATGCAGCCAGTGGTCAGGGATTAGTTGATGAGGGAAGTGAGGAATGGGAGAAGGTCTCCAGAGATGGTCTAGTTGGGATGGGGTTAACCGGGCAGGTTGTGGGGCGGCCAGACCTCACTAGTCACTGGATGTCATCTGTAGAGAGAGGGGAGAAAGAGGTCAATGCGTAGGGTAGTTCTGTGTGAGTGAGACCAGTGAACTCAATAGGCTGAGTGAATGAGTAGCTGATGTCGTCAACCTTTTTTTCCCAAAGTGGTTGACTAAGTCGTCTGCAGAGAGGGAGGAGTGAGGGAGTGTATCCGCTTTAGCAGCGGATACAGAGGAAGAGAGGAGGGAGTGAAAGGATGATAGGTCATTCGGAAGTTTAGTTTTCCTCCATTTTCGCTCAGCTGCCCGCAGACCGCTTCTGTAAGCTCGCAATGACTCACTCTGCCACGGAGCAGGAGGCCAGGGCCGTCCCGGCTGGAAGGAAAGGGGACAGTGCATGCCATAGGATGCGGAATGGGCGGAGAGTAGGGTCGAAGAGGCAGAATCAGAAGGGAGATGGATTTAGTAGAAAGGAGAGATGATAGGATAGAAGAGAGAGAGCGAAGATTGCGATGGCACATGACCATCTGGATAGGGCCTGAGTTGTTAGGGCTGGAGGAAAAGGAGACAGAAAAGGAAGCAAAGTAGTGATCAGAGACCTGGAGGTGGGTTGCAGTGAGATTAGTAGGCAAGCAGCCTCTAGTAAAGATGAGGTCAAGCGCATTCCCTGCTTTGTGAGTTGGAGGGGATTGGGAAAGGGTGAGGTCAAAAGAGGCAAGGAGGGGAAAGAGAGAGTTGGAAATAAATTAATCGAAGGCAGATGTCGGGAGGTTGAAGTCGCCAAGTATGAAGAGCAGTGAGCCATTGTCAGGAAATTAGCTTATCAAGGTGTCAAGCTCATTGAGAATCTCTCCAAGGGCACCTAGTGGGCAATAGATGACAATAATGTTAAGCTTGAGTGGAAAAGTGACAGTGACAACATGGAATTCAAATGAGGAGAGGGACAGTGTGAGAGAGGGTGTAACAGCTCTCGTTGGTGGTAGGAAGAGCGGACCAAGACGCAGCATGGAAAGTGTTCAGGATATTTATTTTCAAAAAACACTCAAACAAAATAACCAAAGTGAAAACGAAAGCGCACCCAAACGGAAAATGACAACTTATATATGATCCCCAATCAGAGACAACGATAGACAGCTCCTCCCTCTCTGCAGACGACTTAGTCAACCACTTTGGGAATGACAACTTATATATGATCCCCAATCAGAGACAACGATAGACAGCTGCCCCTGATTGGGAACCACACTCGGCCAAAACAAAGAAATAGAAAACATAGAATGCCCACCCAAATCACACCCTGACCTTACCAAATAGAGAAATAAAAAGGACGTGACAGAGGGAGAAAAGATAATCTCCACTTAGGAGAAATGAGTAGACCTGTGCCACCACTGTGACGACCAGATGCTCTCGGACTATGAGAGGAAACATAGTCCGATGAAGAAAGAGCAGCTAGAGTGGTAGTGTTCTTTGGAGTGATCCATGTCTTCGCCACAGCCAAAAAGTCAAGGGACTGAAGTGCAGCATAGGCTGAGATGAACTCTGCGTTCTTGTCGGCAGATCGGCAGTTCCAAACGCTGCCAGAGATCCGGAATTCCACATGGGTTGTGCTTGCGGGGTACACTAAATTAGAAGGGTTGCAGCCAAGGAGTGATGAGTGTCTATAAAGCCTACAGGGAGAGGTGTGAACAGGTAGAGACAACATACATAGTTGACAAAGCTACAAAAGAGCAAAATTAGATATTCTGTAAATAACTAGGTAAGATCCTCAAGTGAGATAGTGGTTTGGAGCCTTCCCCTTTCCTTCTTGAACAACTACGCAGAATAACTAGGCAGAACTGTCTTTGTTTTGGCGACAGTCTTAGTTTTGCGACAAAATCGCCACTGACACGACCGACTACAGGTGCCGCTAAGAAACCAGGGGAAACTGTAGAACTAACACTAATTGGTGAGGAGAGGTGAAACTACTACCCCTCCAATACAGCCACTGATTACCAAAACAAGTCCCAAATTGCCCTGCTCTTGATCCTGGTTGATGAGTCAACAACTATCGGCAAATGTTGAGCAGTCAGAAGTTCACACACCAAGTAGGCTACTGGGAAGACAGTCAGCATTTAAAGTAGTTGGACCTAGCTTACAAAAAGACTATACTAGACCACAGATAAAGACAAAAAAAGTTATACTTATCACTCCTGAAGATATCAGGAGTCCTCTAGCTATAGAATGAAGTATGATGTCTGTAAACGTTTCATTAAGTCTTACACGTTCCGTGGAAATTGATGAGCTGTCAACGTTTGAACATTGGTCACCAAAGGTTTTCATTTTAGCCCTGTAAAAATATGAAACTACTTGTATTGAGCTCAGTTGATGGTCCACCTGCATTATCATAGAGAAACCCTTGCTTTGTAATATTCTTACTGCTATATTTGTAGTATTCTTATACACATCTACAGTATACTACTAGGATCATCTGGGGTCATTCAGGAGGGTTTCTATCTGCAACTTTCTGACCGTTTCACCTCACTGAATAGGTCGTTATCAATAAAACATCACAATACGGTGCAGAGCGTTCAATTTCACTGCTGGGGGGCAATGAGACCTCCCAGCTCCGCTAAAACCATTGACAACTATGTGCCGTTTTCAAGAGATTGTTAAATGCATTTTATAACTAGGCTATTTGGTTTTAATATCATTGCCTCTTGAAGAGCGTAGTCAGAACTACACATTTCCAATTCTTCCACATTTAGCTCTATCATCAGAGTTAAAAAGCAAGTAACTGAAAGCTTTTCATGATCAGATAACATCTATCATGTATTTTCAGATACGTTAGGGTAGCCTATTCATTTGGTATGTAGCTAGCTAGCTAAACAAGGTGTCATTTAGCTTGGTTCATCAGAGATTAGGCTTTTGGAAAGAGATTAACATCGGCAAGTTCTCGTCCTGCTAAAGTTGTCAGTTGGACCACTGTCATCACTATAGATGGCAAGCAAATCAAACAATATTTGGATATAGCCATATAGTTTATCCGCTGAAAGTTAGATTGTTAACTAGCCATATTGACGTGATCTGTTATTCGCTAGCTAGACAATTTGATGTGGTCCATCAATCAATGTGGTTTATCATGTCTGTCAGCAGCAATCCTGATTAATCTCTCTTAAAAACAATGTTGAAAAGGGGATAATGTTAGCTAACTTCGCAAGTTAGGCCTACGTTGGTTGGAGAAAAAAGTACATTAGCTCTACATACCAATATGTTTAGCCAACTGTACAAAGTTATACCGGTAAACATCATCAGCTAACAGTACATCGGCAAATGTACCCTTCTTCTGCTTGACAAGCAGAGCCCACAAAGGATGGGAAATTAACCTAAACATACTTGTCAGGTATAGTTCACTTTTATTTTATATCACACAAATGTCCAATTCATGGTGTCCAATATTGAGAGATAGTGAGGCTGCCCTTAAGTATCTGAAATTACATGATCAATTGATGTATCAGCCTTTCCTGCATCAGCCTTTCCCTGGTTCACTTAACCTAGTGGATGATGGGAAAATAAGCACGTAGGGTCCCTGCTTAGTGATTGCATGGGCTATGATGACTTTATGTGCACTGCAAAGATGTAGGAAGCACGAGCAAAGCGGCACGACAACGTCGACGGAATGGCAGATATTGCTCTATTGGGGGGGGGGGGGGGGGGAGATAAGAACAGAAACAAGCTTATTCACTAGTGAGTGGATATTGAAAATGCAATGATAATTTATTATGGTTGTTTGGTATTGCCTACGGTACAAAGACTTACAGAGAGTGGGTGCTGCGGCAGCAAAAGAGCATGAAGGAACTCTCAAATTGCTCTGTCACAGGCCACCCATGCATTCATTTCACATCACTATCACAAAACCCCCACATTCAGTACTCTGTAATGTATGACCGAACAAGATGTAGTCTACACACTGTATGAAAATGCTATATTTCATGCACCCAATGACATTTTTATGCCAGCAATTAGATGGCTAATGTCTGTGTTCTGTTACTATCAAATCAAATTGTATTTGTCACACCGAATACGACAAGTGTAGCCTTAAACCTGAAATGCTTACTTACAAGCCTTTTCCCAACAATGCAGTTAAAGTAAGAAAATAATAAATAGATAAAAAGACAATAGTAACAGAATAAAATAACAATAATGAGGCTATAGAGTGCATTCGGAAAGTATTCAGACCCCTTGACTTTTTCCACATTTTGTTACGTTACAGCCATATTCTAAAATTGATACACAAAATACCCCATAATAACAAAGCAAAAACTGTTTTTTAGAAACCTGAAATATAACATTTACATAGGTATTCAGACCCTTTACGCTGTACTTTGTTGAAGCACCTTTGGCAGTGATTACAGCCTAGAGCCTTCTTAGGTATGATAGTACAAGCTTGGCACACCTGTATTTGGTGTGTTTCTCCCATTTGTCCCTGCAGATCTTCTCAAGCTCTGTCTGGTTGGATTGGGAGCGTCGGTGCATAGCTGTTTTCAGGTCTCTCCAGAGATGTTCGATCGACTTGTCCCAAAATCACTCCTGCGTTGTCTTGGCTGTGTGCTTAGGGTCATTGTCCTGTTGGAAGGTGAACCTTCTCCCCAATCTGTGGTCCTGAGTGCTCTGGAGCAGGTTTTCATCAAGGATCTCTCTGTACTTTGCTCTGTTCATCTTTCCCTCAATCCTGACTTGTCTCCCAGTCCCTCCCGCTGAAAAACATCCCCACAGCATGATGCTGCCACCATCATGCTTCACCATGCCAGGTTTCCTCAAGACGTGACGGTTGCCATTCAGGCCAAAGAGTTCAATCTTGGTTTCATCAGACCAGAAAATCTTGTTTCTCATAGTCTGAGAGTCTTTAGGTTGCTTTTGGCAAACTCCAAGTAGGCTGATGTGCCTTCTGTCTGGCCACTTGACCATAAATACCTGATTGGTAGAGTGCTGTAGAGATGGTTGTCCTTCTGGAAGGTTCTCTCTGGAGCTCTTTCAGAGTGACCGTCGGTTTCTTGGTCAACTCCCTAACCAAGGCCCTTCTCCCCCGATTTCTCAGTTTGGTGGTTCCAAATTTCTTCCATTTAAGAATGATGGAGGACACTGTGTGGGGACCTTCAATGCTGCAGAAATGTTTTGGCACCCTTGCCCAGATCTGTGCCTCGACACAATCCTGTCTTGGAGCTCTACAGATAATTTCTTCGACCTCATGGCTTTGTTTTTTGTTCTAACATACACTGTCAACTGTTGGACCTTTTATAGACAGGTGTGTGCCTTTCCAAATAATTTCCAATCCATTGAATTTTATTTATTTAATTTATTTAACCTTTATTTAACCAGGTAGGCAAGTTCTCATTTACAATTGCGACCTGGCCAAGATAAAGCAAAGCAGTTCAGGTGGACTCCAAGTTGTAGAAGCATCACTAGGATCATCATCAATGGAAACAGGATGCAGCTGAGCTCAATTCCCGAGTCTCATTGCAAAGTACTGTAAACTTATGTAAATAAGATATTTCTGTTTTTGTTTGTTTATTAATTTGCAAACATTTCGAAACTGTTTTCACTTTGTCATTATGGGGTGTTGTGTGTAGATTGATGAGGAAAACAATCCTGGCTGTAACATAACAAAATTGGGGAAACATCAAGGGGTCTGAATACTTTCCGAATGTACTGTATACAATATATTTATTTGTACTATTTTCTACATTTTTATAATAATAATGAAGACTTCAACTCTATGATATAACACATATGGAATCATGTAGTAACCAAAAAAAGTGTTAAACAAATCAAAATATATTTTATATTTTGAGATTCTTCAAAGTAGCCATCCTTTGCCTTGCACAGCTTTGCACAGTCTTGGCATTATCTCAATCAGCATAATGAGGAATGCTTTTCCAACATTATTGAAGTTGGTCCCACATATGCTGAGCACTTGTTGGCTGCTTTTCATTCACTCTGCAGTCCAACTCATCCCAAACCATCGCAATTGGGTTGAGATCAGGTGATTGTGGAGGCCAGGTCATCTGATGCAGCACTCCATCACTCTCCTGCTTGGTCAAATAGCTCTTACACAGCCTGGAGGTGTGTCCTGTTGTCCTGTTGAAAAACAAATGATAGTTCCACTAAGTGCAAACCAGATGGGATGGCGTATCGCTGCAGAATGCTGTGGTAGCCATGCTGGTTAAGTGTTCCTTGAATTCTAAGTAAATCTCTGACAGTGTCACCAGCAAAACACCATCACACCTCCTCCATGCTTCACGGTTGGAACCACACATGCGGAGATCATCCGTTCACCTACTCTGCGTCTCACAATGACACGGCGGTTGAGACCAAAGGACAGATTTCTACTGGTATAATGTCCATTGCTCGTGTTTCTTGGCCCATGAAAGTCTCTTCTTCTTATTGGTGTCCTATAGTAGTGTTTTCTTTAAAGCAATTCGACGATGAAGGCCTGATTCCTTCAGTGTCCTCTGAACAGTTGAATTTAAAAGGATTTTTTAAAGTTGTATTTATTGGATGTTGGATTGGATGTTGGATGTTCTTATAGGCACTTTAGTATTGCCAGTGTAACAGTATAGCTTCAGTACCTCTCCTCGCCCCTACCTGGGCTCAAACCAGGAACTCATCGACAACAGCCACCCTTGAAGCATCGTTGCCCATCGCTCCACAAAAGCCGCTGCACTTGCAGAGCAAGGGTAACAACTACTCCAAGTCTCAGAGGGAGTGATGTTTGAAACGCTATTAGCGCCCACCCCGCTAACTAGCTAGCCATTTCACATCGGTTACGCCAGCCTAATCTTTGTAGTAGATAGGCTTGAAGTCAAAAACAGCTCAATGCTTGAATCATTGCGAAGAGCTGCTAGCAAAATGCACAAAAGTGCTGTTTGAATGAATTCTTACGAGCCTGCTACTGTATACCATTGCTCAGTCAAACTGCTCTATCAAATATCAAATCATATACTTAATTATAACATAATAACACACAGAAATACGAGCCTTTGGTCATTAATATGGTCGAATCCGGAAACTATCATTTTGAAAACAAAATGTTTATTCTTTCAGTGAAATACGGAACCGTTCCGTATTTTATCTAACGGGTGGCATCCATAAGTCTAAATATTACTGTTACATTGCACAACCTTCAATGTTATGTCATAATTATGTAAAACTCTGGCAAAGCCAGGCGGCCCAAACTGTTGCATATACCCTGACTCTGCGTGCAATGAACGCAAGAGAAGTGACACAATTTCACCTGGTTAATATTGCCTGCTAACCTGGATTTCTTTTAGCTAAATATGCAGGTTTAAATACATATACTTCTGTGTAATGATTTTAAGAAAGGCATTGATGTTTATGGTTAGGTACAGTCGTGCAACGATTGTGCTTTTTTCGCAAATGCGCTTTTGTTAAATCATCCCCCATTTGGCGAATTTGGCTGTCTTTGTAAGGAAGAAATAGTCTTCACACAGTTCGCAACGAGCCAGGTGGCCCAAACCTCCGCATATACCCTGACTGCAAGAAAAAGAAGACACAATTTCACCTGGTTAATATTGCCTGCTAACCTGGATTTCTTTTCTGTAAATATGCAGGTTTAAAAATTTGTACTTGTGTATTGATTTTAAGAAAGGCATTGATGTTTATGGTTAGGTACACGTTGGATCAAAGACAGTCCTTTTTCCGCGAATGCGCACCGCATCGATTATATGCAACGCAGGACACGCTAGATAAACTAGTAATATCATCAACCATGTGTAGTTAACTACTATGATTGATTGATTGTTTTTATAAGATACGTTTTTAATGCTAGTTAGAAACTTACCTTGACTTCTTACTGCATTCGCGTAACAGGCAGGCTCCTCGTGGAGTGCAAATGTAAGGCAGGTGGGTAGAGCGTTGGACTAGTTAACGGTAAGGTTGCAAGATTGAATCCCTGAGCTGACAAGGTAAACATCTGTCGTTCTGCCCCTGAACAAGGCAGTTAACCCACCGTTTCTAGGCCACCATTGAAAATAAGAATGTGTTCTTAACTGACTTGCCTCGTTAAATAAAGGTGTCCAAAAATACCAAAAATACAGATTTCCTATGAAAACTTGAAATCGGCCCTAATTAATCGGCCATTCCGATTAATCCGTCGACCTCTAGTCTGTTGCTTTAACTCTGTGAAGCATTTTTTTGGGCTGCAGTCTGAGGTGCAGTTAACTCTGTTGTAGAGGATAAGTTCATTAGAGTTAACTCTGGGTCTTCCTTTCCTGTGGCAGTCGTCATGAGAGCCAGTTCATCATAGCGCTTGATGGTTTTTGGGACTGCCCTTTCAAAGTTCTTGAAATTTTCCTCGTTGGCTGACCTTCACATCTTAAAGTAATGATGAACTGTCGTTTCTCTTTGCTTATTTGAGCTGTTCTTACAATAATATGGACTTGGTATTTTACCAAATAGGGCTATGTTCTGTATACCACCCCTACCTTGTCACAACACAACTAATTGGCTCAAACGCATTAAGGAAAGAAATTCCACAAATGAACCTTTAACAAGGCACACCTGTTACTTGAAAAGCATTCCAGGTGACTACCTCGTTAAGCTGGTTGAGAGAATGCCCAGAGTGTGCAAAGCTGTCATTAAGTCAAAGGATGGCTACTTTGAAGAAACTCAAATATAAAATATATTTTGATGAACAGTTTTTTGGTTACTACATGATCTGTATGTGTTATTTTATAGTTTTGATGTTTTTGATGAAAAACGCTTGAGTAGGTGTGTCAACTTTTGACTGGTGCTGTATACAAGGAGTACAGGTACTGAATCAGTATACTGGGGTGCGAGGTAGTTGCGGTGATTGAGGTAATATGTACATGTTTGGTTATGTGATTGATTGACATACTATATAAATCTAGGTATAGGTGAAAAGCAGAAAGTCCTGGTAGCCCCTTGATTATGTCTTCAGCAGTCTTATGGCTTTGGGGTAGAAGCTGTTTAGGAGCCTTTTCATCCTAGGCTTGGCGCTCCGTTACCACTTGCCGTGCGGTAGCAGAGAGAACAGACTGGGACTTGGGTGGCTGGAGTCTGACAATTTGTAGGGCCTTCCTTGGACACTGCCTGGTATACACGTCCTGGATGACCGGGAGCTCGGCCCCAGTGATGTACTGAGCAGTACACACTACCCTCTGTAGCACCTTGCGGTCGGATGCCTAGCAGTTGCCATACTAAGTGGTGATGCAGCTAGTCAAGATGCTCTCAATAGTGCAGATATAGAACTGATGCATATCATTTGAAGACCAGGTTCAGAGAAGGCTAATGTATTGTATTTATAACCCCCCCCCCCCCCCGAAAAAATGGAAGTAACGGAAATCTGTTGGATACACCACGGAACCATCGGTGTGAAAAGTGAACACATTCTACTGCCACAGAATCTCTTTGCAGTGCTTACACTTTGAATGGTGCTTCGCACCACCAAGCAATATAATTCATTCCGTCACCATGTTCTGCCCCCGACTTGCCCTTGTAAATAGGGCTCAATTTGCTCTTCTTCTAAGGCAGCTGAACGTTAGGTTGCACAACATAAAAAAAAAAAATCCCAACAAAGTGGAGATGGATAGAAAGCTCCTGCCGCTTGGGAGAAAGTATCATGTAGCCTACACTACAGTACTGTATGTTGATAACATAGTTTGACCGGTACAAGTTTTATCATCACATCAAACCACAATGTGTTCCTACAGTAAGGTCTCCAAAAACTCCAGACTGTTACATAAAGAACATCTGGTGTCTTGTCACCCCTGGAGCTAGGTCATACAGCCACATGTAAATGGGTGCACACGCGCGGCACTACACCAGCTGAATCTGAACATTCTGTAGTTTAGGAGACATGAGTTGTGGTGTGGATTATGGAAGGAAGGGAACAGTTCTCCAAATCAGGGTAAAAAGTGGACGAATTGGTTTAGAATGGGTGATTGCGGTTGAAGAGTGCACTGGAGCTTAGTGCCGGTTCCTTCACCTACTATTTGCATGTAGAAAAGAGAGAGAAAATGGTGTCATACAGTAAGCCCTGGAGGTTGTTCTTTGTCATCATTATGCTTGACGGGATGTTACATTCATTTGGCACAGTCTCTCCATTCCTCATTTCTCAAGCCACGAGACGAATGGAACCACATTGCCTGCCTCCTTACAGGGATCTCGGATGCATATAGAATTTCAAACAAAACTTCTCTGGGTTAGGAATTGCATGGGAAATTAGGCCTATTTCACATTTAACAACAGATTTGCTTATTAAAACTGACTTGTATTGACCAGCAGTGACGATGATGCAGGCCTTTGAAACAACAGTTGCCAAGCTTCCATTCAATTGCACAATAACCCCTTAGTAATTAGCAACTTAGTAAAAATGTTTTTTTGCTGCGCTTATTCAATTGCCACTTTATGAATAAAGCACGATTCCATCAGGCAGTACCCCTGTGGTGCCTCCTCCCAGACTGTGCCATCCCATCCAGCAGTATACTAATTCCCCATCTTCTACAATTACACGTCATGAGACTCAGAGACTGCCTCTTCCAATCACTGCCCACCAGGTCCAGCTAGGTCCCCTTATCATCTTTGCCTTGTCCAGCGAGCGATGGTGCCGGAACCCGGGGAGCAAACCAAGCGTGCGGGCCAGCTACTCAGTCCTCAGCAGCTCCATGCGGCGTCATGTAAACGGTCAAGAGCTTTCCCCAAAACAATTCCCCGAATTGGGTTTGGGGGGGGGGGATTAAAGCATTAAGGGAAATGGGATATAACATGGATCTGCTACTCTTCTCTCCCTCCCAGAAGGCTGTTGTAATGCGTTAGTTTAGAGGGTGATGGGTGGGGGTAGATACAGGGAGTACGGGCCAGGTTAGCAGGCCATGCCAGGCCAGAGTCGGCCCATGTGGCAGGAGACTGAGGAGCAACCGGGAGCAACCTGTGGATGTGGCGTAGTCCTCTTGCAGTTATCCTGTCATGTGTATCTAAGTGATTATCAGGGAGGGCAGCGGGCCTCTTCGTCCAATCAGGACTATTATCCTCCCGGCCCCATGGATGATTAGAGTGATTGAGGAGGGAGAGCGGAGAGAGAAGAGCTCACTGTAAAAATGGGATTACGGGTACAAATGGGACTGTGGCTCGTATGTGTGTGTCTAGTGTGTGCGTCTGTGTGTGTGTGTGGACCCATTGTGACCAAGTCCAGCTAAAACACTCGCTAGCTTTAACCTCCAGGTTAAGCAGCATGTAATCAAAGCTGGGATTTGTGTCGTTCACTGTACCTGGAGTGAAAATATGCAGGCCTATTTTCCCATCCCCTTTATGGTTGTTGCTTATACAAGTTTGCTATTAGTTAATGGTTTCTGTATTAGGTTTTTTTTCGAGAGAGCACTAGTAATGTCCCACTTCTGCCACCTTGGGTCTAGCACAAAGTGATAACCATTAGCAAACTCAGTTGCCACTGACTGTGTGGAGTTATCCAAAAGAGTGGCTATGTTTGTCCCTGTTATTGTCCTTGTACTTTCATCTAGCTACTACCTCAGTTTTGTCTGTGGAGAAGTTTCAGTGATATATACTGATCTAGCTTCATGAATAACACATTGCATGGATCTCTTGGCCTCAAATTTCTAACTTCTCCTGTATCCAAGACAGGTTGTAGTCAGAGCTAGAGTGCCAGAGTCATACCATGATGACTGAAACAAAAGTTAACGGGCAGTCGTATTCTGTCTGCTTGTATGATTTGAGCAGCACATAACCACACACAGACTGCCTGGCCCTTTTCAAGCACTGATAGAGTGTCACATAAAAAAAAAATATTTCAGATCGCTCAATCCGCTAGCCTTCAATCCAAGTTATTCAGTTTGGATTGCAGGCTCCATGAACACACAAACCAATTGTGTGCTTCTCCTTTCTCTGATGTTGTGTTTTCCTATTCGAATCCCACACAACACACCTTTCCATATGTTAAACCCTGAGCATATGCTACCCCCGAACATGGAAATGGCTTTAATTAAGTTGCATGATGGGAACTCATGTCCTTGTCATCCTATGGGGGCATATTTTGGTGATGCACGCCACAGAAAAGACTGACATAACAGGACAGCCATATATTAGCAGAGTCATGTGGGGGGTAAAAGAGACTCATTCTCTAAAAACAGATAATAGAAATGTAGGCCAGGGTACATCAGTCAGCTGGTACACAGGAAGAAGAATGCTTTCTTTTTCCCCTTTGTTGTGCGATCCGATGGAATAGCCTTAACCTTTAGCTCGTTAGCTATTTTGGGCCTGTGCATTTAAATTAGTATAACTGATTGCTGTGTGCTTTCTGTGCTCCCCCCCCACCCCACACACACCGTGGAAAACATATTATGCAGTATGAGTAAAAATGTATCTATTCCCGGCTCGTAAAGTTTTCTTATGTTCCGTAATGGCCTCCCAATACTCATTCTAAACATTAAATCCATTCATTTCTTACAGCACATTTCAAACACATTGCACCAAAGCACTCTACACAATGGTAGGCTGCCTGTGCAGAATAGGAGAAAATTGCATTCCTTTCAGAGCTACTTGGGGGATTGCAAGTGTAGATCATTGAAGCTTTGTGATATTGATGGCTTCTGTTCTGCCTGTTCGGGGGGGGGGGGGGGGCAGTAATGGAAATGTCCCAGCTCAAGGGTCTCCCATGCACAACTGTGTGAAGTCAAATAAGATTAAAAAAATAACCTTCTCTCCCTTTTCAGATATTTATAATATCTTTGGTTTATTGCATAAATTGTGGGCCTCTCAAATCTGCTTTACATCTGTCGGGGAGATGCAGGTAATTGCACACAGGCCATTGCTGTGTGGAGTCGTTGGGTACTTTTTGGTTTCTTTCTGTCTCACATTTCAGTGTCAATGTTATATGTGAATCCGTAGCAGAGACAATTTTTCCTAACCATGTGACTTGACCCCCAAAATAAAATAGAAATGTAAACATTAATGATGACACTAGCCAGCTTCACATTTGCTAGTGATGCAGTGAAGCAGTATCTAATCAACTTAAACTAAGGGATTTGTTTTGCTCCACAGTTAGCCAAGCTAGATTACTTAGTTACTTAGTTAGCTAGATAAAGTTGTTTACAGTTAATGAGCCACTGCTCGCTAGCTACCATGTCCCCAGTTGTGTTTATACACTGAACAAAAATCTAAATGCAACATGTAAAGTGCTGGGCCCATGTTCCATGAGCTGAAATATAAGATCCCAGAAATGTTCCATATGCACAAAAAGCTTATTTCTCTCAAATGTTGTGCTCAAATTTTATCCTTTGTCAAGATAATCCATCCACCTGACAGGTGTGGCATATCAAGAAGCTGATTAAACAGCATGATCACTACACAGGTGCACCTTGTGCTGGGGACAATAAAAGGCCACTCTAAAATGTGCAATTTTGTCATGCAACACAATGCCACAGATGTCTCAAGCTTTTTGAGGGGGGAAAACTCATTCTGATTGGCTGGGTCTCACTCCAGAATGGGTGGGCCTATGTCCTACCAGGCCAACCCATGGCTGCTCCCCTGCCCAGTCATGTGAAATCCATAGATTAGGGCCTAATGAATTTATTTCAACATAAATGCTGTATGGCCAATGCAGATGTCGGAATGACCATGCGGGGCCTTTAAAGGTGTCAACATGTTTGAGCTGTGGCCTTTGCATACACTGTAAACCCCAATGGCTGTCATTACTCAACTTTTGTTGAAACCTGTTGCAAGTACAGTTACTTGAAGTGATTTTGTAGTCATTTCTCAAACAGATAGTCACTGTGATTTAAGTTATATCCACTTGAACATTTTGAGTAAGTCAAAGGTACATTAAACTTGAAACTCATTGTTAATTAAATGCAACAAATATTAGTGATGAGACATTATTTAACTAGGCAAGTCAGTTAAGAACAAATTCTTATTTTCAATGACAGCCTAGGAACAGTGGGTTAAATACTTTTGTTTTTTAAGTAGACAACCTGATAAGAGCAATTCGAAAATCAAAATTATTACGTTTATTGAACATTTATTTATTGTATTGTGTTACTTTATTATTTGGGGTACAAATTTAGCATATTTCTGGCTTAAGTAGATGAAGGAAGTAAATCAACACAATTATGTACTGCAATGCCATTGGGACTTTCTCATCAACAATGGAACATTTTCCTTAAATTGAAGAAAAATAAACAACTTTGTCCGAGTAGACAGCCCATTTTAGACCTCCTAAAATGAACATGTAAAAACACCAAACTGGTGTGACCTGCAGACTGAACTATTATATTTCTGACCTAAAAAAAGCACCCACTCTGTAATCTCGTATAAAAAAAAATTGGGGTAAAGTGGCCAATACCAGTTGAAAACGACCGTTGTCGTTGCAGTATTCAACTGCCTGTGTGTTACATTGCTATTGACTGCCTGTCTGTATTTCTTGTTTGATATGCTGCATAGGCTTCATACAGCTTGCCTAAATTGAACATGAAATTGCTAGACTGCCTGATTGTGTCGTACTTATGTTTGTAATAGCCTATTGTTACAACAGACAGAGAGAACTGTTTTGTGTACAAATGGAGTCACGGAGTGGAGTCACGGAGTCTGAAAGGTACAGGTAGGCTAGTGGACCTTCGTGCTGAAATCTCTATCTTTAGCAATGTATCCCTGGATATGGCTAGCAAGCGGTCTGTGTGTTGTTCTAACACTAATTGTCGGAGTTTCTGGTTTGTGATAAAGTGATAATCTGCACAAAACTGTAACATAGAAACACACACAACACTGTAGTAAATACAATACCAATACTACACAGACAGACACTTAGGCTATGGACTTACAGCCAGTAGCCAATATGAACCGTTAGCGCACACATTTGTCAGCTAAATTCCACTTTTTTAATTCTGTATCACTCAACTCTCATTTATAATTAGTATTGTTTATAATAAGAGCGATATAGATAGGTCTGTTTGTATTGTTAATGTGTTGCTGTAGTCATTGAGGGATCAGAGGAACAGATATGGCCTCGAATGTGCACAATAAAATGATCATCATAGGCGATGTATCATAATTACCTGGAGAAATCTGACTTGCAATTTGATAAAATTATTGTTTGTCTGCAAAAGAAGGAAAACATTTCAGGAACATTTTCAAGCTAAAGGCCCAATCCAGAGAGTCTGGGAGTAATTTCGAAGTATACAACAAAAATATTATTATACAGACTTTAAATGGCTTCTGTTGTAGACCCACATCCTCTCTGCTTCCTCTCTGTCAAAATAATTATTTCCCCATTCATTTTCCCCGTAGGAATGGCTGAACGAACCAGAGGTACCTCTTTGGGGCGGCAGGGTAGCCTAGTGGTTAGAGAGTTGGACTAATAACCGGAAGGTTGAAAGTTCAAATCCCCGAGCTGAGCTACTATTCAACATTTGAGGTGCAACTGTTCATTTTTGTTTGTGCATTGTTTTAAAAACAATACACTTCAAATACAGAACATTCAAATACTGTAGCTAACTGTTTTGAGGAATTAGCTAGCTAACTCTGAGTGATTGAGGAACCACTTGTCAAAAACATTGTCCTTCAATGTTAATCATTTTCCTCCGTTGTTTTTTAGGCCAAACAAATCACAGTATCTAAAGATAGCTAGCTAGCTGGTCAGCTTAGCTTACATTTCTCAAAACATGCCTGGTGTAATGTTGCTTCGTTGCAGCAAACTCTGTTAGAGAGAATATGGGTAAAGTTAGCTAGCTAGTACTGTTACGACTTCTAGGAATGGTGAGTGGAGGAGTCAAGCGCAGAGAGCAGGTAATTCCGTACGTGGATATTTTATTCCAAAGACAGTGGAGACACGGACATGCAAAACACAAGGGCGCATGAAACAACCCGTCCAAAATACAAAGGACTAAAACTGTCCGGAAAAATATAGATCACACTAATACACCAAAACCAAATAACAGAGAACAAGCCCGCACAAATACCCAGCGGGCCTAGTGCCCTTAAATAGCCTACAAACAAACACTAACTCAAAACAGGTGTTCCCAAAGGGAATCGATGGCAGCTAATAGGCCGGCGACGACAACCGCCGAGTGCCGCCCGAACAGGAAGAGGCACCATCTTCGGCGAGATTCGTGACAAGTACCCCTTTTAATGTTACGTTAATGTTACAAACATTAACTACCCACTGGGCACAGACATCAGTTCAACGTCTATTTTTGATTTACATTTGGTTGAGTTGTCAACTAACGTGAATTCAACATGAAATCAACTAAAAATGGCACCATGATATTGGATTTAGGTAAAAATTTGGGTGAAAAAAGTACATTCCCTTATGTTAATTACTTTTTTTGCAAATCAAATCAGTTTTCCACATTGATTCAACGTCATCACATATAATTGTTTTGTTGAAAGGACATGGAAACAATGTTGATTCAAGCAGTTTTTGCCCCGTGGGTAATTACCTGGTACCGAACCTACTAAAATGACTCTTGAACTTGTGGCAGGCAAGCAAGCTAGCTAGCTAACGAGCTAGTGATGCTAGCTACCCATCATAGCTACAATATCATGCTAGCTAACTTGCCATGCTAAGCTAGCTAGTTGTTGAAGCTGGCTGCATGGCCAGTCGTGGTATTTTGGCTGTATACCACAAACCCCCGAGGTGCCTTATTGCTATTATAAACTGGTTACCAACGTAATTAGAACAGTAAAACTACATGTTTTGTCATACCTGTTGTATATTGTCTCATATACCATGGCTTTCAGACAATCAGCATTCAGGGCTCGAACCAACCAGACTATAAAAAGTTATATAAAGCGAACAAATTATTGAAATGGTTCTGCATACAAATTCAGTTTTCCTCCAGACAAAGTTGTCAAAACCTTGTACCGGCAATCTGTTGGTTTTTGCATAGCCCGCCTACTAAACAATGCTGTGAATGTGTATGAATAGCCCGTGGTAGCACTGATGCAGCACAAAGAAGAAAGGAGCGGTAGGATCAAACAACAACGGTCATTGGCCTATACACCCGTCTTCGCTCAGCGCAAAAATGTTTAAATTAAAGGGTGGCCTACATAAGACCCCCAAAAATATTTAACTACATACATACATTAAAGTGTTATTTTATAGCTCAATGGTAAATACACATTTATTTTTACATGTATTTATCACCCTTGTAGAGTTGATTTGTCCAAATATATTTTGATATATCTTATTGGTTTTTCATGCCATTGCTTGCAGCACTCAAAGGTAACTAAGTACTTAAGTAGGCACATGTCCAATTTATCTGGGGACACTTTGTAAGCAATTTATAGGCCTACATGAAATGGACCGTAGAATCACAGTATGGGCAGTTCCTCAGTTACCTAGTTTAGATCAAATAAATCATATACATGAATGATTGAAGGGTACAGTGTACTCAAAGTGTACCATCCGGGTACCATCCAGGTCAGATGCCAAGAAATATCACCGGAGAAATGGACAGGAGTGACACTGACAGCACAGCAGAGGCGTAGGCAGAAATTGACTGGGTCAACATTTTCCAGCAAAAATACACAAATACCCAGATATCAGTGATGCATGGAGAAGTGGGTATATCCCAAATGGCCTGCCTGGTGAATAAAAGGCATCCTGTGTGAAAAAGTATATGAGAAACCGATTTAGGCTACTCTGAATGGCCCAATGAAATACATTCACCATTATATCAATAATGAAATAATAGGCCTAGCCCTTATGGCTGATATGGCTAAGGAGCCAGATAAACACGGCGGTAAGAAAAGGAACATACTTATGTGGCGGTGCGTTACATTAAAACGGGATACTCAAGGAGGTTCTACACTTCACAGGAGCTGAAGGCTTGGATTCTAGTCACTGCTGATTCATCGCTGTATTGTGCGATTTATGGGTTACAAAAAAAGGCCTAGGCTACATTCAATTCCTTACACCATGGTTTCCACATATTTATACCCTAATATTACTATTCTTGTATAACTTTTCTAGGCTGTAGTCTTTGCCACATGACTTCTGTGAGGCTATTTCATTTATAGCCTGTCCCTAAAGTTATTCTATCGAGAAGCAAAATAAAGAGACTAGGCTAAACTGTAGAATTCATGAGACATGGGAATAAATGCAGAATTCTCGTTGTGAATGCGAATATCAGAAGTCAGAGAACAGAGTGGAGTGCAGAGCTGTCCGGAGCTGAAATCTTTGTAATTACCTACCCATGTGGTTCTGAATAGTATAGGCCTACAGTATGCTATGGTTTCACACTTTTCAAGCCCATATTGCCAAATATTTCACGTGATTTGTTTTTGTGTAGGCTACTTGCATGATTTTGCTATTGTACTACATAATTGATATGGCAATTACACTACATTACTTTGATATGCATCAGTGGGGATTAAGAAGTGAGAATACGAAATGCCCACTGAAAGAAAACGGGTGGTGTATACCTGTGTATAACCTTCATGACAACACTGCCCTTTATATTTAAGTTGAAATGTGTGCAATCACATTGCATTATTTAACAAATCAAATCTTCAAATTGGTCACATACACATATTTAGCAGTTGCCATTCCAGGCGGTGATACAGCCCGACAGGATGCTCTCAATTGTGCATCTGTAAAAGTGTTGCGCCTTCTTCACCACACTGTCTGTGTGGGTGGACCATTTCAGATCGTCAGTGATGTGTACGCCGTAGAACTTGAAGCTTTCCACCTTCTCCACTGCGGTCCCGTCAATGTGGTTAGGGGTGTGCTCCCCCTGCTTTTTCCTCATGTCCACGATCAGCTCCTTCGTTTTGTTGACGTTAAGGGAGAGGTTATTTTCCTGGCACCACTCCGCCAGGGCCACTCACCTCCTCCCAGTAGGCTGTCTCGTCATTGTTGGTAATCAGGCTTACTATGTTTGAGTTGGAGGCGTGTGTGGCCACGCAGTCATGGGGGAACAGGGAATATAGGAGAGGGCTGAGCACACTCCCTTGTGGGGCCCCTATATTGAGGATCAGTGAAGTGGAGTGGTTGTTTCCTACCCTAACCACCTGGGGGTGGCCCGTCAGGAAGTCCAGGACCCAGTTGCACAGGGCGGGGTTCAGACCCAGGGCCCCGAGCATGGAGGGTACTATGGTGATGAAGGCTGAGCTATAGTCAATGAACAGCATTCTTACATCCTCTTGTCCAGGTGGGATAGAGCAGTGTGCAGTGCAATGGCGATTGCATCGTCTGTCGATCTATTGGGGCGGTAAAATAATTGAAGGGGGTCTAGGGTGTCAAGTAAGGTAGAGGTGATATGATCCTTAACTAGCCTCTCAAAGCACTTCCTGATGACAGAAGTGAGTGCTATAGGGCGATTAGTAATTTAGTTCAGTTACCTTTGCTTTCTTGGGTACAGGAACAATGGTATACATCTTGAAGTAAGTGGGGACAACAGACTGGGATAGGGAGAGAGGTGAATATGTCCGTAAACACTCCAGCCAGCTGGTCTGCTGAACGCTCACTCATTCGGGAACAATTGCAATCAATATATATATTTACACTCAGTGTGTCGTCGGGATCTCTGTTGAAAAGTTTTAAAAGTGTTGAAAAGTTTTGTTTCTGTTGGAGAGTCTGTCCGCCCTCTCTCTCTCTCTCTCTCTCTGTCGTGGTTAGAATGTATAGTTCAGAGTGACATTCATTCATGTCGTTATAGGATAGATGTTTGATGTTTGTTAGATGGTGGTTGTTGGTCTTCGCATTCAATGATACCGAATTCCTAGCTGCAGACTAGTAATTAATATCAAAGACTTGTTCTTATTCTGTCGGTATCGATAGTCTAAGAGTTTAACCACGTGGCATGGTTACTAGATTCAGCCATCTACTCAAACCTTTGCTTATACTCAAGTTCATGGTCTCTACTCAAACCTTGCCCCTTTGTCCAGTGCAAAGGAGTGTGGTTTGCTAGCCTGGTCGTTGAAGCATGTCTCGTGAAGAAGCTTCCAATCCTTTTATCTATCTCTAACAAATGAGCCTTCCATAGTGGCCTCAGGCCACATTTGTGTGTACACATTTGACAGAAAACAGCATCCCTTGTCAAACTGTATTCCAGCCAAAAAAAACTGTCCATACCACTTCCATGAGAAACACAGCGATTTTCCATTGATCACTGTAGTGGGGAACACTCACATTTTTGGTTGTACAGGTGGTTCATCAACTGCAGACAAATCCGGAGGTGGACTCGTGATGACATGCTCACTGTGATGAGGCGGGGCTTGGTGATGGTGAGTTAGCTTGGCTGTGGAAGCTAAGCAGTATCCATGCTAACCTTTTCATAGGCTAACGACGACTCAGTGACAGATTGGGCTCGGCCGATGGAGGTAGTGGAGCAGGTGTTGTCTTCATCCTCCATCTGTGGCTTTTTGAAAAAGCACATGAGTGATCTTTGTTTTGCCTTAACTTGTGACTAGCTTGTGCTAGTTTGCATCAGCAATGATTTACAGTGGGTCAAAACAATTTGATAAATGTTTTTTATTGTCACATGCAGTGTTTCACAAGGTCAACCATAGTAGTGTAGCACCCCTGGAGCAAATTAGGGTTACGTGCCTTGCTCAAGGGCACATCGACAGATTTAATTGATTACATTTTTTTTTTTAAATATATTTTAAGCCATCCTGATTGGGTGGGCCAGTGTTCAATCTGGCAGGACCTCTGCCCGGCCTGACCCTGCCCTGGCCTAGCATCTGTAGCACAGCCAGCTGAGACACACTGACTGAGAGGGGGAGGGCAGGAGAGGAGATTTGGGTGAGAGGCTGAGACTGAATTAGACCCCTTTCCACAACATAGGGCTGATCAGGGCCATCCATCATCCTCATTATTCATGCAATTGCATTTCCCCTAAAATGAAATGAATGTGGCTGCCTTCTCATCTTGTTGCCTCGAGAGATGATTTGTCAGCTGGTGTGTGGTCTCATTAAAACAATAGTGCCATCAACCCCATTTAACGTTAATTTTAAATTGGCCCTGGACCTGCAAGCCCTGCTGTTAAAAACGATGTAGTGTGTCCCTGTTTCTGCTGTCTCTCGCATGCAACCACCAGGCTGATACCACTCATCTGATGTGCCTCAACCAGCATTCACCAGAGCAATGCAGTTACTCACTATATTCCCAGAAGAGCAGAAGAGCACCTTTACTCCCAGGAGGGCCTGCATGGCCTCCCTCAATGCCCTCCAATCAACAGCACAGCATTATACCACAGCAGCCCCACTAGATGTATAGCCTTACACATCCCTGCAGGGGAGAAATATACACTATATTACCATAAGTATTTGAACACCTGCTTGTCGAACATCTCATTCCAAAATCATGAGCAATAATATGGAGTTGGTCCCCCCTTTTGCTGCTGTAACAGCCTCCATTCTTCTGAGAAGGCTTTCCACTAGATGTTGGAACATTGCTGTGGGGACTTGCTTCCATTCAGCCACAAGAGCTGTGAGGTCGGACACTGATGTTGGGCGAATAGGCCTCGCTCACAGTCGGTGTTCCAATTCATCCCAAAGGTGTTCAATGGGGTTTAGGTCAGGGCTCTGTGCAGGCCAGTGAAATGCTTCCACACCGATCTCGGCAAACAATTTCTCTATGGATCTCGCTTTGTGCACAGGAGCAATGTCAAGCTGAAACAAGAAGGGCCTTCCCCAAGCTGTTGCCACAATGTTGGAAGCACAGAATCATCTAGAATGTCATTGGATGCTGTAGCTTTAAGATTTCCCTTCACTGGAACTAAGGGGCCTATCCCAAACCATGAAAAACAGCCCCAGACCATTTTTCCTCCTCCACCAAACTTTACAGTTGGCACTATGCATTGGGGCAGGTAGCATTCTCCTGGCATCCGCTAAACCCAGATCGTTGGACTGCCAGATGGTGACGCGTGATTCATCACTCCAGAGAACGCGTTTCCACTGCTCCAGAGTCCAATGGCGGTGAGCTTTTCACCTCTCCAGCCAACGCTTGGCATTGAGCATTGTGATCTTAGGCTTGATGTTGCTTCCAGAGGCAGTTTGGAACTAAGTAGTGAGTGTTGCAAACGAAGACAGACAATTTGTATGCACTACGCACTTCAGAACTCAGCCGTCCCGTTCTGTGAGCTTGTATGGCCTACCACTTCGCTGGTGAGCCGTTGATGCTCCCAGGCGTTTCCATTTCACAATAACAGCACTTACAGTTGACCAGGGCAGCTCTAGCAGGGCAGACATTTTACGAACTGACTTGTTGGAAAGGTGACATCCCATGACGGTGCCACGTTGAAAGTCACTGAGCTCTTCAGTAAGGCCATTCTACTGCCCATGTTTTCCTTTGGAGATTGCATGGCTGTGTGCAACATTTTATACACCTGTCAGCAACGGGTGTTTCTAATTTGAAGGCCTCATACTTTTGTATACAGTACCAGTCAAAAGTTTGGACACACCTACTCATTCAAAGGTTGTTCTTTATTTGTACTATTTTCTACTATGTAGAACAATAGTGAAGACATCAAAACTATGAAATAACACATATGGAATCATGTAGTAACCAAAAACGTGTTAAACAAATCAAAATATATATTTACATTTGAGATTTTTCAAAGTAGCCACCCTTTGCCTTGATGACAGCATTGTACACTCTTGACATTCTCTCAACCAGCTTCACGGGGAATGCTTGAAGGAGTTCCCACATATGCTGAGCACTTGTTGGCTTCTTCTTCTTTACTCTGCGGTCCAACTCATCCCACACCATCTCAATTGAGTTGAGGTCAGGTGATTGCCTGGCAGACCATGCACAAGCTCCTCCTCCATGCTTCACCATGGGAAACGCTCACACGGAGATCATCCGTTCACCTACTCTGCGTATCACAAAGACACAGCAGTTGGAACCAAAAATCTCAAATTTGTACTCATCAGACCAAAGGACAGATTTCTAATGTACATTGCTCGTGTTTCTTGGCCCAGGCAAGTCTCCTCTTCTTATTGGTGTCCTTTTAGTAGTGGCTTCTCTGCAGCAATTCGACCATGAAGGCCTAATTCCTTCAGTGTCCTCTGAACAGTTGATGTTGAGATGTGTCTGTCACTTGAACTCTGCGAAGCATCTATTATGGCTGCAATTTCTGAGGCTGGGAACTCTAATGAACTTATCCTCTGCAGCGGAGAGAACTGTGGCGGTCCTCATGAGAGCCAATTTCATCATAGCGCTTGATTTATTTTTGCTACTGCACTTTGAAGAAATGTTCAAAGTTCTCAATTTTCCACATTGACTGACCTTCATGTCTTAAAATAATGATGGACTGTCGTTTCACTTTGCTTATTTGTTACCTGATTCAGGAAACTAGGCATATGTCGCAAGTCACGACTTCATCGAAGAGCCGTTTGAATGTACAAAATATTTTTGGGGCAGAAATTCCTTCTTGAACATGTGAACTTTCATGTGCCTTAATAACAAACTTTTATTCCATCTGTAAATATGAATAAAGTTGTTAAATTACGAGCCTAGTTGGTTTAGCCAAAGAAAAAGATAGGAACTTTTTCGCTAGCCATGATTGGCTGAGAAAATGAGTGGGCTGGAAATGCCGAGAGATTAGTTTCAGATTGGTCTGCTCTGTAGCATCTTGTGTCGATAAAATGAGCTGCTCGTTATGCGTAGATAATCCTTTCTACTGCAGATTTTTTGAAAGATAAAATGTTAGCTATGGAGAACTGCAAATATGTTGCTACTGCACTCAATAATATTGGTGCTCTGAATTTATCAGGCGCTATCGTCAAAGGTCAGTGGGAAAAAGTTGTGATGGACTACTTTCTGGAGGACGATCGTGCCATGTTTGTATTTGTATTTATTATGGATCCCCATTAGCTGCTGCCAAAGCAGCAGATACTCTTCCTGGGGTCCAGCAAAGTTAAGGCAGTTTATACAATTTTAAAAACATTTCAATACATTCACAGATTTCACAACACGCTGTGTGCCCTCAGGCCCCTACTCCACCACTATCACATATCTACAGTACTAAATCCATGTCTATGTATTGTGTGTGTGTGTGCGTGTGTGTGTTTGTGGGTGTGTGCCAGAGAAGTCACATGACTTGGACTCGAGTCACGAATATGAGGACTTTGACTTTAACGCAAACTCGAATTTGACGAACATCAATAACTTGTGACTTAACTTGGACTTGAGCCTTTTGACTCGAACTGACTTGATACCCTCCCCAAGCCCAAATATAAAAAATTATGCTATAAAAAAAAGTGTGCAGCACATCAACTCTTCATTTAATGAATTACAGTTTGAATCGGACAGCAGCCAATCAAATTGTGCCAGCTGAGAAAATGTTGCACGTGGCAATGCAGAGGAACGTCGGCAGGTGAATTCAGATGGAGCCCTTGGAAAGATACCCAATATTATTATTTTTGGATATAAAGACTACGCTGTATCAACAAAAAGCGGATTGCAACTTGCAAAACATGCGGGAAGAAAATGACAGACGGAGGTGCAACTTCGAACTTTGTTCAACATTTGAAGCTGCGCAAAGAACGGTAAGTCGTGGCTAATATGGCCGACAGCTGTATCATTCATAACTTTGCAAGTGTAGCATGTTGGCTAACGTAACGTTAAATCAATGAGCATCCACGCAGTTAGTCAGTGCGGGAACGTGATTATTGCACCCAAGATTGAGCTACAACTGGCTAATCCTGCTTATCCTGCCTGTTCCTAAAGCTATTGACATATGTTAGCCTACTGTAACCACACACACAATGTTCCTAGGCCATCATTGAAAATAAGAATTTGTTCTTAACTGACTTGCCTAGTTAAATTAAAGGTAAAAAAAATGTTTTTAATCTTCTGTCACCTCACAACTGATTGGCTCAAATACATTAATTAAGAAGGAAAGAAATGCCACAAATTAACTTTTAACAAGGCACATCTGTTATTTGAAATGCATTCCAGGTGACTACCTCATGAAGCTGGTTGAGAGAAAGCCAAGAGTGTGTGCAAGGCTGTCATCAAGGCAAAGGGTGGATTTAAGATTCTTCTACTTTGAAGAATCTTAAATCTAAAATATATTTAGATTTGTTTTTAACACTTTTTGGTTACTACATGTTTCCATGTGTGTTATTTCATAGTTTTGATGTCTTCACTATTATTCTACTATGTAGGGGGGGGGGCTTTACTTGGCTCATCGCGCTCTAGTGACTCCTTGTGGCGGACCAGGCGCCTGCAAGCTGACTACGGTCGTCAGTTGAATGGTGTTTCCTCCAACACATTGGTGCGGCTGGTTTACGGTTAAGCAGGCGGCTGTTAAGAACCGCGGTTTGGCGGGTTATGTTTTCTAGGACGCATGTTTTCTAGGACGCATGACTTCGCCTCTCCCGAGCTCGTTGGGGAGTTGCAGCGATGTGACAATTGGGGAGAAGAAAAAAAATCTATTTGTTAAATTATAAATATATTTTTACATTAACTTAACGTGGAATTGTTCGGCATCACAGTGAACTGATTTATTGAAGTTATAGCAAATTATCAAATCATATTAAGTTAAACCTACGTGTTTTTTATGTAATACACACAGTATTAAATTAAGCTATAAATTACTTAATCTTAAATCAACTAGCCAATTTCAAATAAATGGAACACTTACTTAAAAAACAGTTAGTTGTACTTTTTTATTAATGTCAAGTTACTTGACTAACCTCTGATTAAGCAAATTATAATTTATATGTAATATTACCTTAATCTTTCTCAAAGTATTTGAGGCGAAAATGACTTATAGTTTACAGTGTAGTCTATACTAGTTGAGTAGTGGCGACATACACTCCATCGCCGTTATAATCTACTGGGAATCCTAAATGTTCCCAAGCAAGATTTAAACGATGATGGAGAATCGTTCTGGTTTATCTACCCCACCACTCGTCATCGTACAGAAATAGTTCCTGGCTGCGCCTCACAAAAGGACAGTTTAAAATGCGGCAATTAAGATTCTAATTTTTATTACAACATACATTCCTGAACAGCTACCGTCCTGTAGGTTTTTACTTCAACGCTAATCTAGCGCACCTAATTCTAATCGTAAACTGGTTGTTAAGCTGAATCAGGTTAGTTACGACTGGGGTTGGTGTGAAAACCTACAGGAGGGTAGCTCTCCAGGAATAGGGCTGGAGAGCCCTGAACTAGTTGTTTTAATGGAATAACCTGAAAATATATTTCAGCTGAAATTTACTCATGAGACATACAACACAGCGTAGGCATAGCCTATAGGCCTAGTGTTTTTATTTTGTATCTATACCAAGAAGGATAGTGATGGAGTGCTGCATCAGATGACCTGGCCTCCACAATCACCCGACCACAAAGTGAAGGAAAAGCAGCCAAGGAGTGCTCAGAATATGTGGGAACTCATTCAAGACTGTTGGAAAAGCATTCCTCATGAAGCTGGTTGAGCGAATGCCAAGAGTGTGTAAAGCTGTCATGAAGGCAAAGGGTGGCTACTTAGAAGAATCTAAAATCTAAAATATATTTAGAATTGTTTAGTACTTTTTTGGTTACTACATGATATGTGTTATTTCATAGTTTTGATGTCTTCACTATTGTTTTACAATGTAGAAAATAGTACAAATAAAGAAAAACCCTTGAATGAGTAGGCGTGTCCAAACCTTTGACTGGTACTGTATATTTTTTATGTATTCATTTGGGTACACAGTGCAGACCGAACCGAGGTCCCGGTTCTGAACAGTTCGGTACGAATACGTGTACTGTTACACCCCTATTGAACATGCTCCTTTTCTTCCTCCACAGCACCTCCTACAGTCCGAATAATCCACTCTGGCCACGCATGCAACATCGAGGAGGAGCGCTACACCGAGCGTGTCTACACCATCCGGGAGGGAGAAACTCTGGAGCTAGCATGTCTAGTCTCAGGCCACCCTCGACCTCAGGTGAGATCATCACTGCACTATCCCCAGACCCAATTTACTTATGTACTGTGTTGTCTGTGCCATCAAATTAGAAAGACTATAACGGACATTACCATTCAAGTCGACATTCTGTGATCGGTGGAGCAGTGGCCATATTGAGCGTATCAGTCAAATTGCTGTGGTCTGAGCATAGAATTAGTATTACTAGAACATACACTAATTTAAGTGTACTTTCCGTAATGGGTGGACTGGCGACCATATTGAGTGTACCCACAACTGTACCAGTCAAGTTGCCATGGTCTAGCATTTCTATTTTTACTGCTCCTGTAAAGCCTCCACTTTTTAGACTTCCACTTAACTGCCTTTCTGTACCCACCTTTCCTTTGCCGGATCGGCAGGGCTCAGTCAAGCGCTCTCAGACTCTAGGCTTCTGTAGGCAGCGGCGGCGGTGCGCTGTTCTGTCGAAGTCTTTATATGTGCAAATGAGTTCAATCACACTGAGTGAAGAAGAGCTCCCCATTGGGGGAAATGGCCATAGGGGAAATCATCAGATGTGCTCTACTGCAGTACCAGCCCCTCAGGGAATCAAACATTTACACTAAAAACAAGAGAGAATTGGAAAAGACGTGGGGGGAGAGTCTTAATGAACCCATGTGATAATCTTTTATTACTCTACATATTTGAGTGAGTGAATGGGAAAGGCACACATTAATTTGACACAATGGATGGTAGAGTTGGGGGATGTATTACTGGGGGATGCAATGTTTTATTGTGGGATTTTAATTAGAATTTAAATTAGGATACCCATTAGCTGATGCCATAACATCAGCTAATCTTCCTGGGGTCCAATACAGAATTTAAAAGACAGACACCAGTGGCGCCGGAGGGGATGGCTGCCGTTTTACGGGCTCCTAACTGTGCTATTTTGTGTGTATTTTTGCATTGTTTGTAACTTATTGTTTTACTTTAGCTTATTTAGTAAATACTTTCTTAACACTTTTTGTTTAACTGCATTGTTGGTTAAGGGATTGTAAGTAAGCATTTCACAGTAAGGTCTACTACACCTGTTATATTCGGTGCATGTGACAAATACAATTTGATTTGATTACAAATAATTACATTTACATTAAGACATTTCAAACCTTTAGTAAGTAGATATTACAGACAATTAAAATACCTGACAGGTATTGCATTTAACATTCAGTGGGATTAGTATCTATCCAGTCATATGGTCGATCACATTAGATGTTCTTTTATTGTTTTCCTGAAGGTGGGTTTCTTTTTTGCCTGAGAAATGTGATTTGGTAAAAACAAATCACAACAAAGTTTTGTCGCATACATAGATTTGCAGATGTTATAGCAGGTGCAGCCAAATACTTGTGTTTCTATCTCCAACAGTACAGTAATACCTAGCAATAATTCCATTCCGTGATGGCGCTGTAGATTTGAGGAGATGTGTCCTTGGTCTGGGGGTTATCAGATGTCCTAAACTAGCCTGTCTGTTTTGGTGATTATGTTCATAGCTAATATACACGAATTGGTCAGACAAATACAGTGGTTTCTAGAAAAATATGGATACTAATTTGTGTTCAACAGGAAGCCATGAGAGATGCTAGTGCATTATGTTGACATCCATACCGATGGAGCAATGAAGAGCTAATCTGGCATCCAATAAACTCCAATAAATGTTTTGAGCAAGTTTTTGCTGCAGATGACCATAAGATTGGACACTAGACAGTACTCTAGGTGTGATTGAACCAAAGCTCGGATCAACTGATTCAGAGTGCTCGATGTTACATATTCAGAACATTTTCTTGTTATAGCAATGCCCACACCCATTTTAATTACAATGTTATCTATATGTTCAGACCAGGATAGCGTTGCGTTCAAAGTGATGCCAAGTAGTTTGGTCTTTTTAACTTGTTCCACAGGAAACCCATCCATCGGCAAGTTTAGTTGAAGGTCACCAGCAAGCATATACAGTGGGGTCCGAAATTATTGACACCCTTGATAAAAATAACTGTATAAAATAAATATTTCAAATACTAAGCTACATTGTATGCTCCAAAAATGTTTGGGAAATAATTTTATACCAATACAGAAGAGATTTTATATGTCAATAAATATTTTTCTCTCTCAAAAAGGTAGTGGTCAAAGTTATTGACCCCCCTATTTTCAATACCTATCAATACTATACCTTACGAGGATAAGGGCACCGAGCCTTTTTTCTAAATTGTTTTATGTAACGAGGTAGCGAATGAAGAGTTTTCACCCTCGTCTCGCCCCCCTGGAAATGTCTTTCTCAAATCTAAGCATCTGAATCACGTTCTGCGCATGTGTTCTTTTACACACACATTCACGTGTCTCTCTTTCAAATATTATGTGTATTTGTCACATTCATTGTGAACAACAGGTGTAGACAAACAGTGAAATGCTTACTTACAGGTCCTTTTTCAACAATGCAGAGTTAAAATATAGATAAAAAAAAAAAAATGCAAAATAGAAAGTGACATGAGGAATTAATACACAGTGAATAACGAATAGCAATAATGAGTAAAAGTAACATTGCTACTGTATAAACAGGGAGTACCAGTACCAAGTCGATATGCATGGATACAAGGTCGTTGTGGTGGCTTCAGTTGAAGTCGGAAGTTTACATACACTTAGATTGGAGTCATTAAAACTCGTTTTTCCAACCACTCCACAAATTTCTTGTTAACAAACTATAGTTTTGGCAAGTCGGTTAGGACATCTACTTTGTGCATGGCACAAGTAATGTTTCCCACAATTGTTTACAGATAGATTATTTCACTTCTAATTCACTGTATCACAATTCCAGTGGGTCAGAAGTTTACATACACTGTTGACTGTGCCTTTAAAAGCTTTTGGAAATTCCAGACAATTATGCCATGGCTTTAGAAGCTTCTGTTAGGCTAATTGAAATCATTTGAGTCAATTGGAGGTGTACCTGTGGATGTATTTCAAGGCCTACCTTCAATCTCAGTGCCTCTTTGCTTGACATCATGGGAAAACCTAAATAAATAGCCAAGACCTCAGAAAAACAATTGTAGACCTCCAAACGCCTGAAGGTACCACATTAATCTGTACAAACAATAGTACGCTAGTATAAACACCATGGGACGACGCAGCCATCATACCGCTCAGGAAGGAGACGCGTTCTGTCTCCTAGAGATGAACGTAACTTTTGTGTGAAAAGTGCAAATCAATCCCAGAACAACAGCAAAGGACCTTGTGAAGACGCTAGACGAAACAGGTACAAAATTATATATATCCACAGTAAAACGAGTCCTTTATCAACATAACCTGAATGGCCCCTTAGCAAGGAAGAAGCCACTGCTCCAAAACCTCCATAAAAAAGCCAGACTACGGTTTGCAATTGCACATGGGGACAAATATCTTACTTTTTGGAGAAATGTCCACTGGTCTGATGAAACAAAAAAAGAACTCTTTGGCCATAATGACTAACGTTATGTTTGGTGAGGCTTGCAAACCGTGAAGCACGGGGGTGGCAGCATCATGTTGTGGGGGTGCTTTGCTGCAGGAGGGACTGGTGCACTTCACAAAATAGATGGCATCATGAGGACAGAACATTATGTGGATATATTGAAGCAACATCTCAAGACATCAGTCAGGAAGTTAAAGTTAGGTTGTAAATGGGTCCTCCAAATTGACAATGACCCCAAGGATACTTCCAAAGTTGTGGCAAAATAGCTACAAGGACAACAAAGTCAAGGTATTGGAGTGGCCATCACAAAGCCCTGACCTCAATCCTATAGAAAATTTGCGGGTAGAACTGAAAAAGCATGTGCGAGCAAGGAGGCCTACAAAACTGATTCAGTTATACCAGCTCTGTCAGGTGGAATGGGCCAAAATTCAACCAACTTATTGTGGGAAGCTTATGGAAGGCTTCCCAAAATGTTTGAAGCAAGTTAAACAATTTAAAGGCAATGCTACCAAATACTAATTGAGTGTATGTAAACTTCTGACCCACTGGGAATGTGACGAAAGAAATAAAAGCTGATATAAATCATTCTGACATTTCACATTCTTCAAATAAAGTGGTGATTCTAACTGACCTAAGACCGGGAATGTTTGCTAGGATTAAATGTCAGGAATTGTGAAAAACTGAGTTTAAATGTATTTGGCTAAGGTGTATGTAAACATCCGACTTCAACTGTACATGCAGGACCTGAGTTCGAGGCTAGGGCTAACAGGTAAACAAAATTAGGTACCGTGTTATTGAAACAGTCCAGGGGGCATCAGCTGTGTAGCCGAGTGATCATAGGGTCAAAAGAGCAACAATGGGTGAGTCAAGGTGCTGTTCGGTTGTCAACACTACACTAGGCATGCACTAGGGGGCACAGCATTCAGAAAGGCTAGCGGGCCGGGGCTAGTAGCTGGTTCTTCAGCGACATTGTAACAGAATAGCCTGTTGAGACCACATCACGGGATCACGTCGGCAGTCCAGTCGTGATGGATCGGCGGGGCTCCATGTCAACAATAAAGGGTCCAGGCTAATTGGCAATGGAGGTATTGTATAGAATTAGCTGGTATATGGGCCTAGCTCGAGGCTAGCTGGTGCTTGCTCTAACCTAACAATTCCAAAACTACCACCTTATACACACAGGTGTAAAGGGATAAAGAATATGTACATAAAGATATGAATAAGTGATGGTACAGAAAGGCATAGGCAAGATGCAGTAGATGGTATCGAGTACCGTATATACATATGAGATGAGTAATGTAGGGTATGTAAACAAAGTGGCATAGTTTAAAGTGGCTAGTGATACATGTATTACATAAAGATGCAGTAGATGATATAGAGTACAGTATATACATATACTGTACATATGAGATGAATAATGTAGGGTATGTAAACATTATATTAGGTAGCATTGTTTAAAGTGGCTAGTGATATATTTTACATCATTTCCCATCAATTCCCATTATTAAAGTGGCTGGAGTTGAGTCAGTGTGTTGGCAGCAGCCACTCAATGTTAGTGGTGTCTGTTTAACAGTCCGATGGCCTTGAGATAGAAGCTGTTTTTCAGTCTCTCGGTCCCTGCTTTGATGCACCTGTACTGACCTCGCCTTCTGGTTGATAAAGGGGTGAACAGGCAGTGGCTCGGGTGGTTGTTGTCCTTGATGATCTTTATGGCCTTCCTGTGACATCGGATGGTGTAGGTGTCCTGGAGGGCATGTAGTTTGCCCCCGGTGTTGCGTTGTGCAGACCTCACTACCCTCTGGAGAGCCTTACGCTTGTTGGCGGAGCAGTTGCCATACCAGGCGGTGATACAGCCCGACAGGATGCTCTTTGGAGACAAGCCAAATTTCTTCAGCCTCCTGAGGTTGAAGAGGCGCTGCTGCGCCTTCTTCACGATGCTGTCTGTGTGGGTGGACCAATTCAGTTTTTCTGTGATGTGTAGGCCGAGGAACTTAAAACTTACTACCCTCTCCACTACTGTTCCGTCGATGTGGATAGGGGGGTGCTCCCTCTGCTGTTTACTGAAGTCCACAATAATCTTCTTAGTTTTGTTGACGTTGAGTGTGAGGTTATTTTCCTGACACCACACTCCGAGGGCCCTCACCTCCTCCCTGTAGGCCGTCTCGTCGTTGTTGGTAATCAAGCCTACCCCTGTAGTGTCGTCCGCAAACTTGATGATTGAGTTGGAGGAGTGCGTGTCCACGCAGTCGTGGGAGAACAGGAGGTACAGGAGAGGGCTCAGAATGCACCCTTGTGGGGCCCCAGTGTTGAGCATCAGCGGGGTGGAGATGTTGTTAACCAACCCTCAACAACGGCCCGTCAGGAAGTCCAGTACCTAGATGCACAGGGCGGGGTCGAGACCCAGGGTCTCGAGCTTGATGACGAGTTTGGAGGGTACTATGGCGTTAAATGCTGAGCTGTAGTCGATGAACAGCATTCTCACATAGGTGTTCCTCTTGTCCAGATGGGTTAGGGCAGTGTGTAGTGTGGTTGAGATTGCATCGTCTGTGGACCTATTTGGGCGGTAAGCAAATTGGAGTGGGTCTAGGGTGTCAGGTAGGGTGGAGGTGATATGGTCCTTGACTAGTCTCTCAAAGCACTTCATGATGACGGAAGTGAGTGCTACGGGGCGGTAGTCGTTTAGCTCAGTTACCTTAGCTTTCTTGGGAACAGGAACAATGGTGGCCCTCTTGAAGCATGTGGGAACAGCAGACTGGGATAAGGATTGATTGAATATGTCCGTAAACACCCCAGCCAGCTGGTCTGCACATTTTCTGAGGGCGCGGCTGGGGATGCCGTCTGGGCCTGCAGCCTTGCGAGGGTTAACACGTTTAAATGTTTTACTCACGTTGGCTGCAGTGAAGGAGAGTCCGCATATTTTGGTTGCGGGCCGTGTCAGTGGTACTGTATTGTCCTCAAAGCGGGCAAAAAAGTTATTTAGTCTGCCTGGGAGCAAGACATCCTGGTCCGTGACGGGGCTTGTTTTCTTTTTGTAATCCATGATTGACTGTAGACCCTGCCACATACCTCTTGTGTCTGAGCCATTGAATTGCGACTCTACTTTGTCTCTATACTGACGCTTAGCTTGTTCGATTACCTTGCGGAGAGAATAGCTACACTGTTTGTATTCGGTCATGTTTCCGGTCACCTTGCCCTGGTTAAAAGCAGTGGTTCGCTCTTTCAGTTTCACACGAATGCTGCCATCAATCCACGGTTTCGGGTTTGGGAATGTTTTAATCGTTGCTTTGGGAACGACATCTTCAATGCACGTTCTAATGAACTCGCTCACCGAATCAGCGTATTCGTCAATGTTGTTGTTGGACGCAGTGCGCAACATATCCCAGTCCACGTGATGAAAGCAGTCTTGGAGCATGGAATCAGATTGGTCGGACCAGCGTTGAACAGACCTCAGCGCGGGAGCTTCTTGTTTTAGCTTCTGTCTGTAGGCAGGGAGCAACAAAATGGAGTCGTGGTCAGCTTTTTGAAAGGAGGGCGGGGGAGGGCCTTATATGCATCGCGGAAGTTAGAATAGCAATGATCCAAGGTTTTACCAGCCCTGGTTGCGCAATCGATATGCGGATACAATTTAGGGAGTTTTGTTTTCAGATTAGCCTTGTTAAAATCCCCAGCTACAATGAATGCAGCCTCAGGATATGTGGTTTCCAGTTTGCAAAGAGTCAAATAAAGTTCGTTTAGAGCCATCGATGTGTCTGCTTGGGAGGGAATATATACGGTTGTGATTATAATCGAAGAGAATTCCCTTGGTAGATAATGCGGTCGACATTTGATTGTGAGGAATTCTAAATCAGGTGAACAGAAGGACTTGAGTTCCTGTATGTTGTTGTGACCACACCACGTCTCGTTAACCATAAGGCATACGCCCCGCCCCTCTTCTTACCAGAAAGATGTTTGTTTCTGTCAGCGCGATGCGTGAGGAAACCAGCTGGCTGCACCGATTCCGTTAGCGTCTCTCGAGTGAGCCATGTTTCCGTGAAGCAAAGAACGTTACAGTCTCTGATGTCCCACTGGAATGCTACCCTTGCTCGGATTTCATCAACCTTGTTGTCAAGAGACTGGACATTGGCGAAAAGTATGCTAGGGAGTGGTGCGCAATGTGCCAGTCTCCGGAGCCTGACCAGAAGACCGATTCGTTTCCCTCTTTTACGACGTCTTTGTTTTGGGTCGCAGGCTGGGATCCATTCCGTTGTCCTGGGTGAAAGGCAAAACACAGGATCCGCTTCGGGAAAGTCATATTCCTGGTCGTACTGATGGTGAGTTGACGTTGCTCTTATATTCAGTAGTTCTTCCCGACTGTATGTAATGAAACCTAAGATGACCTGGGGTACTAATGTAAGAAATTACAAGTAAAAAACACAAAAAACTGCATAGTTTCCTAGGAACGCGAAGCGAGGGGGCCATCTCTGTCGGCGCCGGAAGTGTGATAGATAGAAAGTGAGATTAAGATGTATACAAAATAGACCGGCTATTTACACAGGAAAAGACAAATACAGAGACGGATACACACGTCCTACTGCAGCGCCATATTGGAAATGGATGGAAGCCACCCCTCAGTAAAAGGCACATGACAGCCCACTTGAACTTTGCCAAAAGTCACCTAAGGACTCTCAGACCATGAGAAACAAGATTGTCTGGTCTGATGAAACCAAGATTCAACTCTTTGGCCAGAATGCCAAGCGTCACGTCTGGAGGACACCAGGCACCATCGCTACGGTGAAGCATGGTGGTGGCAGCATCTTGCTGTGGGAATGTTTTTCAGTGGCAGGGACTAGGAGACTAGTCAGGATCAAGGGATAGATGAATGGAACGAAGTACAGAGAGATTTTTGATGAAAACCTGCTCCAGAAGGTTCATCTTCCAACAGGACAATGACCCTAAGCACACAGCCAAGACAATGCAGGATTGTCTTCGGGATAAGTTTGAATGTGCTTGAATGGCCCAGTCAGAGCTCAGACTTGAACCCAATCGAACATCTCTGGAGAGACCTGAAAATGAATGGGCAGCGGCCCTCCCCATCCAACCTGACAGAGCTTGAGCGGATCTGCAGAGAAGAAGGGGAGAAACTCCCCAAATACAGGTGTGCCAGGCTTGTAGTGCCATACCTAAGAAGACTCTAGGCTGTAATCGCTGACAAAGGTGCTTCAACAAAGTACAGCGTAAAGGGTCTGAATACTTATGAAAATGTGATATTTCAAAAAAATGTTTTTAGACATGGCTTTGTCATTTTGGGGTACTGTGTGTAGATTGATGGGGGGGGGGGGCATTTAATACATTTTAGAATAAGGCTGAAACTTAACAAACTTAGTTTCAGGAAACTAGGCGTATGTCTCGTGCCACTACTTCAGAGGAGAGCCATTTGAACGTAAATCTTTTTTTTAAAATCAAATTGTGTTTTTGGAAGAAATGCATTCTGGAACATGTGAACATTCATGTGCCTTAATAATAAACTTGTATGCCATTTGTAAATCTGTTTAAAATGGTTAAATTACAAGGCTAGTTGGTTTAGCCATGGAAAAATACAGCAACCTTCCCGCTGGCAAAGATTGGCTGAGATAATGAGTGGGCTGGACATGCAGATTGGTCTGCATGCGTAGCCATTTGCATTGCTACTTATAGCCTAATGTTAGCTAGCTAACATTGAACCTGGCATGGCTAGCTACCTGCAGATTCATGCATGGTAGTAACTTTATGAGTTGGGATTATGATAATTGTTTAGCTAGCTAGCTACATGTTGAAACAAAAGACTCCACTATGCAAGTAACTATTTCAATAGAATGCGACAACTGTCGATAGACAATTTACCAGCTATCTACACCGATTTCTGAGCACTCTTGTCTGAGTGTGCCAGAGCGCAGAATAACTGACGAATTTACCAACGCTCAAAACCCGTTGAATATGACCGGTGTCAGTAAACATGGGCAAAAAAGCGCAATTAAGTTGTTGCCAGCAGCACAGTTGCAGTCACCAACTCTCTGGATAGCATAAAAACAGCCTAACCAGCTCTGCTAGGGCGAGTAAACTGGTCAGTGAGCTGTTCTCTCATTTTTGCCTGGAAGTAGTTAGCCAGTTGGCTTGGGTGCTTGACTGCTGTTGTTAGGGTAGAACGCTCGGATCAACCCTACTCCTCTGCCAGATTGTCCTGTGTGCATTCTGGAGTAACTTCCGGCGCCGATAGAGATGGCCGCCTCGCTTCGCGTATCTAGGAAACAATGCAGTATTTGTAAAAAAAAATTATGTTATTTCTTACATTGCTACCCCAGGTAATCTTAGGTTTTATTACATACAGTCTGGAGAAACTACTGGGTAATAAGAGCAACATTAATTCACTATCATTACGACCAGGAATACGAAACGGATCCTCTGTTTTGCCCACCACCCAGGACAATGGATCTGATCCTAGCCGGCGAACCAAAACAACGACGCCGTAAAAGGGGTAGACGAAGCGGTCTTCTGGTCATGCTCCGGAGACGGGCTCACCGCGCACCGCTCCCAAGCATACTACTCGCCAATGTCCAGTCTCTTGTCAACAAGGTTGATGAAATCCGAGCAAGGGTAGCATTCCAGAGAGGCCTAAGTGGTTGTAACGTTCTTTGCTTCACGGAAACATGGCTCACTCGAGACACGTTATCGGAGTCGGTACAGCCACCTGGTTTCTTCATGCTTCGCGCCGACAGAAACAAGCATATTTCTGGTGAGAAGAGGGGCAGGTGGGTAATGCCTTATGATTAACGAGACGTGGTGTGATCATAACAACATACAGGAACTCAAGTCCTTCTGTTCACCTGACTTAGAATTCCTCACAACAAAATGTCGACCGCATTATCTACCAAGAGAATTATCTTTGATTATAATCACAGCCGCATATATTCCCCCCCCAAGCAGACACATACAGTGGGGCAAAAAGTATTTAGTCAGCCACCAATTGTGCCCAGCAACAGCCCCCAAAACATCACTGCTCTAGAAGAGAACTGCATGGAGGATTGGGCCAAAATACCAGCAACAGTGTGTGAAAACTTTGTGAAGACTTACAGAAAACATTTGACCTCTGTCATTGCCAACAAAGGGTATATAACAAAGTATTGAGATAAACTTTTGTTATTGACCAAATACTTCATTTTCCACCATCATTTATGTATGTAAATATTTTGTAGCCTTTTTAGCCTGTTTCAACAGAAGTGAATTAGCTTGGCTCGTTTTCGCCAGTTGATGTACCATCAGAGCTAGCCAAAAGTTGGCTAACGTTAGCTTGCTACCTAACGATGAAACAACTGTTTTTTGACAGCGCAATTTCAGTTTTTATTAGAGTCAGTATAGCAATGTAATGTTATTGATCTGTCAGTTTCCCTAGTTAATTCCTTACTGACACGGTATAAACAGCTCTACAGGCAACACTGCCATGGTGCAGTCAGTACACAACACTATGCTCATCATGTCTTAGCAGGATTAGATGGCGACAGGTGTCCCAGCAGGGTCAGACTGCCAGGTCGTTGGCTGTAACGCTAAGTAATTTGCCATCAAGATTAGCTGTACCTGGTAACTTATCAGAAAGAGACCGCACCATCCATTCAACCTCTTCTCTTTCTACTTGGGGAAATTAAAAATTGCAATGCCTCTAATTCATGACACAATCTTTTATAAATGTATATGGCAGTGAGCCATTAGTTGTACTCATTGTATTTCACAACTTGTCCACTTTGCCTGTGAAATAGAAATTAAATTAATTTGCAGTGCCACGTGGCTTCATAGTAAATATATCCTCTGATTCAACAAAAGAGGCAGACATGTTTGAATTCCTACCCATTATAACATTAAGTTCTCATTTTCTTCCGTCACTCTTGACTTCATTGATTTTGTGCTGATAGTATATTTTTTTTCTTGGATGTGATGTGCTAGGTCACAGATGACAGATGGTTTCATCCATCTCCACTATACAGGACAGTTAATGAATACAGTAATGAATTCCACAGTAATGAATTGTCTGAGATCCATCCCCCGTTGCTAAGTCCAACTGTCCAACCTGTGCGACTAAGGACAGATGGCGGCCTGGCGGCGACAATGATGCCGGGTACTATTTTACTGATTTCACCTCCATTTCATTGGTTGGATGGGCTTCAAACATGCTGTAGATTTCCAGAGCTGGGCTTTTGGGGCTTGTCAGTGATGGAGTTACTGGCACCGTCCAGCCCTAGCACTGGCTACCTTCTCCCCCCCAATGACAAAAGTGTCATGTTCTTCTCTGCTATTGTAGACTCAGATGTGCTAGCTAGGCCAAATTATGTTTATTCAAATTTTCCACACATTTTCTGCTTAAGACAATACACGTTGTTGTCCATATTGGTTTTTGCTGGCTTGAGATTGAGCATGTTTTCTTCCTCAGTGATGAGCACCATATCTCCGTCTTTCAGAAGAGTAGCTTGCCACCAATTAAGCCTAACAACCAATACATTTTACCTAGGCAAAGCGGTATACCGTATACTGTTTTTTTTATAATCGCGAGGGTGATTATAAGTTATAAGTTAACAATCTAAGATGTGCCAAATAAATGATCTAGAGATCAAGGCTCCAGTTATGCATTTGGTTTTCTAACTTGCCAACTGAGTGGCTAGCTTGGAAGATTGTAAGCTTGGTTATAGCAGAGACAAAGAATCCCTTCCTGAATCATGAGCCCTGCTGCCTAAATAAATAGTTTTGTGCGTTTGGAAAGAAACAGCGCCCCTTGTGTGCACTGCCGGTAATACTGTATATCCCGCTACGGTACAGGACCGGTATGAAAATCTGGATACTGCACAACCCTAATTGTACCTTTCCATCACCATTTGTGCCAAGGCATTTTGTACTAGTTTGCATTTTTGGACTGTTACAATATATTTTAGTATGTGATTAAGTCCTTCTTTTAATGTGATTATGCTTTTGTCTATTGGTTTGAATGGAACTTGAATGTTCATAGAGTCAACGGATATTATAGGGTCAGGAAATGTCTTTGGAGTGGCCTGGCTTCCATCCATGTGTAAAATGGAGCCCCAGATGTTTTGACTTAATCCAAAGCACAGTGTTCGACCACATGGGTTTGTGTGCTGAATATTCACCCATAGTTTCAAACATGACGCTGATTGCCTCCCAAGTGGCGCAGTGGTCTAAGGCACTGCAGTGCTAGCTGTGCCACTCGAGATCCTGGTTCAAGTCCAGGCTCTGTCGCTGCGATCATGGGGCGGTGCATAATTGGCCCAGCATCTTCCGTGTTAGGGGAGGGTTTGGCCGGCCTTGTCCCATCCCGCTCAAGCGACTGCTGTGGCAGGCCGAGCGCATGCATGCTGACACGGTGTACGGTGTTTCCTCCGACACATCTGTGCAGCTGGCTTCCAGGTTAAGCGGGCATTGTGTCAAGAAGCAGTGCGTCTTGGCTGGGTAGTGTTTCGGGTTACGCACGGCTCTCGACCATTACTTCTCGCGAGTCCGTACTGGAGTTGCAGCGATAGGACAGGACTGTAACTACCAATTGGATAGCATGAAATTGGGGAGAAAAGGGTTACATTTAAAAAAAATAAACAACATGACGCTGATTGAACCAGTTATTTTTGGGGAGGATTCCACATTCCCATTTATTAGCAGAATTCCATCTTGATAACCATGGTGAGCGTAGCGTTCAGCCTGGTTTAACCAGCTATCTTTACCATATCCTGAAAGAGAGAAGTGGTGAAGGATAAGGTCATGGTCCAGTGTATTGATGGTGAGCACAGCATTCAGTCTGGTTTAACCAGGCTATCTTTGGCATAGCCTAGAATATTTACAGTGTAAAGCCATCTTTCCGTCTTGTTTTCAGTCAGTGACCTCAGTGGCCACATTTGAACAATTGACTGTAATTCAGACAAAAGTAGACGATTGTAGTCCAGGACTCTGTGTTCAGCTCTGGACATGATCAAAGTGACACGTGCCATGACTGGTAGTGGTGACTATTGATGTGTTGATGGTATTTGTTCCAGCGCTGACACATTGCTAGACTAATGAGCTCTTAATGGCCTGTTTTGTTTTAGCCCTTTAATTGGTGTGTAAGGCTACATGGGCTCTGGATGATTGTTATTGTTATGGCAGAGAGTTGTTGGATTCTTCCTCCAGGATTGTCTAGCATACTACTGGGAATGCATGCTGCTCTGTTTCAATGTCCTCACTAGTATACTACATTAAATTATGTAATGCATTGGGCAATTGACATACATTGTAAGTAAAAGCTAATTGCAGATGACATGATTGATTAACATGCTCTAAATGAAGTAATGTATTTGACGTGTATTCAAAGTAGCATACACTCTTAGAAAAAAGTACAACCATATGGTTTTTCGGCTTTCCCCATAGTGGAACCCTTTTTGGTGCTAGGTAGAACCCTTCACATAATCAAGACTAGAAATGTTACACTGAAAAACACTAACACTGGCCAATTTGCTGTGTGTCATAAACTGCTGGTACACTCCCTTCTAGAAAATACTAATTTAAAAAACAGAAATCATGGCAAAGATATCAACTGTCAGTAATGTATATTTTCAATGATTAAGGGGATACCAGATACATGCACAAATATTCCCATAATATAGGTATAGTTTAAAACATTCTCACACCTATCGTTTTAAATGTAGCAGATTAATCAAACTCCTGATGTTAAAGTTTAAACACTGAGGTAAACACTATTTGTCAGGCACTATTAAAAATATATATATATTATTTTTTAAAGTACAATTGGAGTTCCTCAAGGAACCCCTGGAGTTTCTCAAGGAACCAGTGCTAGTCAATGGTTCATATTTGCACCTTTGTTTGTTGAGGGGTTCTTGGAGGAACTGTTCATGTTTCAATGTAGCAAAGTGTTCCTGGAGGAATCCTGGACTGGAGGTGTGGCTTAGTAAGAGGGTGAATTCCAGAAAGAGATTTTTAGGCTACCCGTGTGAATAAATTTCATTCCTCTGTTCTGTTGTATTGTCATCACATGTTAAGGTTGAACACTGACAGTTTTTTAGCTTCAACGAGTCTTAGAGTTGTATGAGTTCCTTGAGCCTATGCAAATCCCAAAGTTGGAATAGTTACCACTTTATTACTATATCTATATGTAATCAGCAATGTTAATATTATGAATATTGTATTAGAATATGTAATATGCGTAAATATTTAAGGAAACTATACATTTCCAGTGTACAAACGTAACATGATGAACAGGAATGACATTTACTGTAACGCATGACCAAAATGAACTATCTCAAAGCCACGCCTCCAATAAGCCATGCCCTCAATATTCTGATTGGCTGCCACTGCTACAATATATTATTAAAAAGGTTCTGGTTTGAACCTTGACACAGGGGTTCCTCAAATATCCTTTTCAGAGGTGGAACCTTTTTGAACTGGAAAGGTTCCCCTTGCGTGGAAATTTTTAGAACCCCCAAAAGGTTCTTCCAGACTCCTTTACTTCTAAGAGTGTCGAGCTGGCTGGTTTAGTATTCTGAAGGCGCTAATGGTTGAGTGAGTGTGTGAAGTCTGCGGTGACGAAGCAGTAATTTATCTTCAGACAATCCCACACATTATTTTCAAGAACCTGTTTGAAACTCCATAGGAAGTTTTCGACAGTTCAAAAGACACCACTATTATGGGGAGGATACCCTTTTTTGCACAAAGCTCAAGTGGAGTCTCCGACTTGAGCCCTTCCTCTGCCATATCTCCCCCAGTTAAAGCAGCACTGTACTGTATCTTCCTCTCTTCCTCCTCCACTCTGCCTCTCTCTATCTTTGATATGGAGAGAGCATGAGGGAGGGAGGGAGGGCAACAGTGGGTAGCAGACAGAAAATATTGTTATGTCATCCCACGGTTTCGGTATATTCAGCTAGCTAGCACACTGATGCACCTTTCTTCCTCCCTGCCCAGCCACTGTCCACATGCACACACACACACACACACACACACACACACACACACACACACACACACACACACACACACACACACACACACACACACACACACACACACACACACACACACACACACACACACACACACACACACACCCCACCCCCCACCCACACACATTCAAGAGTCCAAGATCATTTGTGCATCCGGGGCTCCCACAGACAACAAGTGTGGCTGACTGGCAGATCCCCGGGACTGCTGCTTATAACAGACTGCGGAGGCAGTGGAACTATAAATAGGCTGGCGAATGGGCATGCTCCCCGGTCTTTTCCCAAACTGGAGCCTACGTCACTGCAGGGTGCTGATCGAGGGACTGAGGCGCTTCTCTCATATGCCAGTCATCTGCTGTTACTGCTGCTGCTGATGCTGACTAGCTACATGCAGGCAAACCGGCAACCATATGATAGCCCTGCTGTGTTTGTGAATGACTATGTGAGTGACATACAATGCAGAGAACAGCTTATTTTTATTATCTTACTGGAACATTCTGTAATGTGCTTCATGATCGTATCATAGGCTACAACCAGTGGCTTTGATAGACTGGATGGAATATGTGATAAGCACATGCTGACTTTGAAGCAGGCCACATCACAAAAGATGCATTACGATATTATATTGTTTATAATAAAGCATATATTACACATCTATAAGCACATTGTAAACATGACATTATAACTACATAGAGAATTTTCTAGTAATACCTACGAGACCTGACTATACAGTGGTCCATCATGAAAATCTTAGTTTTTTTCATTCGCAGCAACTAGCACTCACCCAAATTAGATTTGCATCACTGAGTTGACAGTGATAATATCTGTGCCATTGTCCAATGTCTTTCACCGTCCTGGTTATTCAGTAGTAATAAATCTAATTGAAATTCTGCATGCCTGGTTTCATTTCAGACACTGTGTGGGGACCTAGAAGTTTTATAGCCAAGTTTCATGTTGCCGAGGAAAGAGAGGACATCTTATCCTCCCAACCCCCCAAAAAGAAAGCCGGCGTGGCTAAGCTAAGCCCCATGAATTCCAACGCCATGTTATTCCTTAGCCAACACCAATATGCATGTAAACAAATCCACGCTACCTACCATTTTCAGCAAAACATGAAATTGATTTTATCCCTCCTCTCTACATGCAAAGCTAGGTTGTGACTCTGTTCGAAATTATTATTCTGCCTCCACACCCGTGGTACCATGAGAAAAGTAGCTAACCAAGCCAAACAACAAGTACATTTTACTTGGAGAATGGGGAAGTGGGAGGGGATAATTTGCAGGGTGGAGGTGATGAAGGGTGGGGCTGTTTGTGGCTCCTCAATGCCCCTCCACCTACCCTCTTGAATGGGACTCTGCTGCAGGTCCCTTGACTGCCGACCCCCGGCTGTCCCCGCTCATAAGGAGCCGCTATGATAAAGGAGGGTTTTGTTGCAATGTAGGTCAACCACACAGGAAAGCTCACACAGGCCCCAACAAGGGCCATGCCAGGGCTGAATGGGCAAATTGCTCTGCTTGTCGGCATGACTGGCAGAGTGAGCGTAGTGAGTGTACACAGGGGGCCTCACATCCATTTCTTGCAAACACCATTGGCGCATTCCCGAGAACACTGCTGCTGCCGACCGCTGCGGTCTTCTTCGCCTTCGGAGGCCAAATGCAGAATCCGTGCAAATGCATAGACAGGCAGCGGGCGACTGATGTTCTCATCCTTCTCCCTTCTCAGATCACAAATGTATTTAATCTGTCCAAATGCCACGGATGCCTTGTTTCTTGTTTCCAGATGCATGATGGGAAGGATCATAAGATGCCATGTTCATTTGATTTCCGTGATATCAGAGGCAATTCTCTCCAAACATTCAAACATATTATGTATTAGAGACTGTTTATCAAACAGCTTCCGCACCATTGAGAATGCCTCAAAGAGTTGCACAAAATTGTCAGAGCTGTTTTTTGAGGTTTTGTCAGAGTTCTGTGTGAAACTTGACGTGCCATATGGAATCCAGACCCACTGGATGGCGTTGGAATGATGGACACATGTCACAGTCTCACAAGAGTCACTCAAACACGAGCCACCTAACTATTTTATGCGCTTATCCATCAATGGCGCCATAGATATACATTTCAGTCAATTTGACCATTTATATCATTGTTATTCATGTACTGTATTACACAATTTATTTATTTATTTACCTTTATTTAACCAGGTAGGCAAGTTGAGAACAAGTTCTCATTTACAATTGCGACCTGGCAAACACTTTGCTCTGTTGCGATTCTCAATCGAGAGTATATGGACATACTATATTACAAAGAAGGTAAAACAAATGTGTGGTACTACACTGAACAAAAATATAAATGCAACTTATAAAGTCTCATGAGCTGAAATAAGAGCCCAGATGCTCAAAAAGCTGATTTCTCTTAAATTTTGTGCACGAATTTGGACACATCCCTGTTAGTGAGAATTTCTCCTTTTCCAATATATTCCATCCACCGGACAGGTGTGGCATATCAAGAAGCTGATTAAACAGCATGATCATTACACAGGTGCACCTTGTGCTAGGGACAATAAAATGCCACTCCAAAATGTGATGTTTTGTCACACAACACATTGCCACAGATGTCTCAAGTTTTGAGGGAGCATGCAATTGGCAAGCCGACTGCAGGAATGTCCACCAGAGCTGTTGCCAGGTAATTTAATGTTAATTTCTCTACCATAAGCCACCTCCAATGTTGTTTTAGAGAATTTGGCAGTACGTCCAACCGGCCTCACAACTGCACAACTGTCCACAGTGTTCATATCTGTGGACAATTTTCAGCAAGTTGCAACATTGAAATTCAGAAATAACCACTTTTCCATAAACAAGCTCTAAATCATGTTTGTTGCACTCTGGATGTAAAAAAAAAGATGTTCTGCTCCCGAGTGGCGCAGCGGTCTAAGGCACTGCATCTCAGTGCAAGAGGAGTCACTACAGTCCCTGGTTGAAATCCAGGCTGTTTCACATCCGGCCGTGATTGGGAGTCCCATAGGTTGGCGCACAATTGGTCCAGGTTGGGCCGGGGTAGACCATCATTGTAAATAAGAATTTGTTGTTAACTGAAGGTAAAAATGTAAAAAAATGAAGGTAAAAAAAAAACGGCCCGGAGAAAAACTCATTCTGATTGGCTGGGCCTGGTTTCCCAGTGGGTAGGCCTATGCCCTCCCAGGCCCACCCATGGCTGCACCCTTGCCCAGTCATGTGAAATCCATAGATTAGGGCCTAATTAATTAATTTAAATTGACTGATTTCCATATATGAACTGTAACTCAGTAAAATATTTTCATTTTTTCCATGTTACGTTTAGATTTTTGTTCAGTATATTTGTTTCATTGATTGTTCCTCATATTGGGAGCATAACAAAGCCCATGTTTGAAAAGTTATTAAGCCCATATTTGAAAATACATCATTACTAGTTCGGTATTTCACTTCCTGTAAAACATGCTCATTGGCTCATTTTAATCCAGAGTGTGTGTTGCAATATATTTATCCCATGGCTGACCCCATTGCTCTCTGTCCAGCCGGAGCCAGTTGTCCATAGCATTAGACCTCCTCGGTCACCTCTGGCCTCTATCTCTCTCCAACCCCAGATCCGGTGGACTAAAACGGCCGGTAGCGCCTCCGACCGCTTCCAGGACTCCAGTGTGTTCAACGAGACCCTGCGCATCATCCGGATCCAGAGGCACCAGGGCGGACGCTACTACTGCAAGGCCGAGAATGGCCTGGGCTCACCGGCCATCAAGTCGATCCGAGTGGACGTCTACTGTGAGTGAGCAGGCCTTGCCTCGGTTGCCTGCCTGCCCTTTTCCCATGCACTCCTCCGATGTTCGCTGCTAGGGCTGGGAATTGGCAGGGACCTAACAATACAACATTATCACATTACTTAGGTGCCTATATGATGTGTATTGCGATTCTCATAATTTTCATGATTCTATATGTATTGCGATTCGATACTGTAATCTTGATGTTTTAAACATATTGCTCACTATATGGCTGCTGCAGAGAGAAGTGAAAAAAATTGTTTTGATCGGTCATGGAAATAAGTGCTGAAAAATGTTGGCTCACTATTTAAAAAGAAGATGGAGCACAAATCCGAAAGTATCGATATAATATCATCCCAAAATAATATTGTGATATGTAAATGTATTGATTTTTCCCCCATCATAGCATGCATCATAAGTTCTGCCGATTGTCCTTGACCCTCTGCAGATTGCCCTTGTCCAGTTACTCATGCCTTGTGCTTTAGCTACTGAACAGAGGCATTGGCTCACTCACTAGTAGTCCTCACCGTCCCAGACAACATGACGTTGGGGTTGAAGAAAGTTGTTTCAAGCAGGTTAAGGCTATAGTAGAATTACAACATTACTTTTTGAAACACAAAAGGCCTCAAAAGAAAGCCAAGTATGAGTAAATTAAATGTACCATACCCTCACTATAAAGCCAAAGGTAACAAACACATTATTCATCCTTACTCAGGATACTCTGAAGTGTTAATTTTAGCCATTTCTTAATGCTGTGGACGCTGCCATCATATCAGTGTCATCGCTGCTTTTATTCACTCAGTAAGGGAACTGCATCCCAGCTGTGTGAAGGCCTGACAGTGCACATTGCTGAAGAAATTAATAGTTGTGAAACAAAGGGGTTGTGAATTCCAGCAATACAGTCAGAGCCTGAATCCCAAATGGCACCCTGTTCCCTACATACTGTGTTACTTTTGACCAGGGACAATAGTTAAATAAAGATAATACAAAATGTATAAAAATTTTGCCATATAGGGAACAGAATACCATTTGGAACGCAGACTCATCCTCGGATGGGGCCACAGTGTCTCCTGACCCCTCCTGTCTCAGCCTCCAGTATTTATGCTGCAGTAGTTTATGTGTCGGGGGGCTGGGGTCAGTTTGTTATATCTGGAGTACTTCTCCTGTCCTATTCGGTGTCCTGTGTGAATCTAAGTGTGCGTTCTCTAATTCTCTCCTTCTCTCTTTCTTTCTCTCTCTCGGAGGACCTGAGCCCTAGGACCATGCCCCAGGACTACCTGACATGATGACTCCTTGCTGTCCCCAGTCCACCTGGCCATGCTGCTGCTCCAGTTTCAACTTCCACCTGACTGTGCTGCTGCTCTAGTTTCAACTGTTCTGCCTTATTATTATTCGACCATGCTGGTCATTTATGAACATTTGAACATCTTGGCCATGTTCTGTTATAATCTCCACCCGGCACAGCCAGAAGAGGACTGGCCACCCCACATAGCCTGGTTCCTCTCTAGGTTTCTTCCTAGGTATTGGCCTTTCTAGGGAGTTTTTCCTAGCCACCGTGCTTCTACACCTGCATTGCTTGCTGTTTGGGGTTTTAGGCTGGGTTTCTGTACAGCACTTTGAGATATCAGCTGATGTACGAAGGGCTATATAAATAAATTTGATTTGAATTTGATTTGACTTAGATGTCTGAAGTCATGGTGCATAATCCCAACATTGCAAATGAAAAAAAGCAGCAACACTACCTAAAGAGAGAGATCACCCAAATTACAAATCTAATTTTATGGCTGTAGAAAGTACTTTGCAGACCCACAGAGATGGCCAACCATTGGTGTTCACTTGGAATTCTCAAAGAGGACTTTATAGTGTTTCCTTTGTGCGACTGTTATAGGCCTTAAGAGACAGATTGGATTAAGCCTTTTAGATGGTGAATTCATCAATTGTTCTAATTGCTCTGTTAATCAGGGTTGATAATTGCAAATTGACTCAAAATAAGCATTATGTGGATACTGCAAGTTTTAGTGCATCCCATTGTTGGTGTTTGCATACCTCTCTCCAAAGCAGCAATTCAACTTCAAATGTCTGAGGACATAATGTACTGTTTTGCATATACATTTTCCCATTTACTGTGGCGGGCTAGATGTTGAGTATACCAAGCATTAGGAACACCTTCCTAATATTGAGTTGCACCCTTTTTCCCTCAGACCAGCCTAAATTTGTCAGGGCATGGACTCTTCAAGGTGTACAAAGCGTTCTACAGGGATGCTGGCGCATGTTAACTCCAATGCTTCCCACAGTTGTGTCAAGTTGGCTGGATGTCCTTTGGTGGTGGACCATTCTTGATACACACGGGAAACTGTTGAGAGTGAAAAACCCAGCAGCGTTGCAATTCTTGACACAAACCGGTGCGCCTGGCACCTACTACCATACCCTGTTAAAAGGCACTTGAATATAATGTCTCAATTGTCTCAAGGCTCAAATCCTTTGTTGTTTTTATTTATTTATTTCACCTTTATTTAACCAGGTAGGCTAGTTGAGAACAAGTTCTCATTTGCAACTGCGACCTGGCCAAGATAAAGCGTAGCAATTCGAAACATACAACAACACAGAGTTACACATGGAATAAACAAAACATACAGCCAATAATACAGTAGAACAAAATAAAACAAAAAGTCTATATACAGTGAGTGCAAATGAGGCAAGTTAAGGAAATAAATAGGCCATGGTGGCGAAGTAATTAAAATATAGCAATTAAACACTGGAATGGTAGATCGGCAGAAGATGAATGTGCAGGTAGAGATACTGGGGTGCAAAGGAGCAAAATAAATAAATACCAGTATGGGGATGAGGTAGGTAGATACAGTGCCTTGCGAAAGTATTCGGCCCCCTTGAACTTTGCGACCTTTTGCCACATTTCAGGCTTCAAACATAAAGATATAAAACTGTATTTTTTTGTGAAAAATCAACAACAAGTGGGACACAATCATGAAGTGGAATGACATTTATTGGATATTTCAAACTTTTTTAACAAATCAAAAACTGAAAAATTGGGCGTGCAAAATTATTCAGCCCCTTTACTTTCAGTGCAGCAAACTCTCTCCAGAAGTTCAGTGAGGATCTCTGAATGATCCAATGTTGACCTAAATGACTAATGATGATAAATACAATCCACCTGTGTGTAATCAAGTCTCCGTATAAATGCACCTGCACTGTGATAGTCTCAGAGGTCCGTTAAAAGCGCAGAGTGCATCATGAAGAACAAGGAACACACCAGGCAGGTCCGAGATACTGTTGTGAAGAAGTTTAAAGCCGGATTTGAATACAAAAAGATTTCCCAAGCTTTAAACATCCCAAGGAGCACTGTGCAAGCGATAATATTGAAATGGAAGGAGTATCAGACCACTGCAAATCTACCAAGACCTGGCCGTCCCTCTAAACTTTCAGCTCATACAAGGAGAAGACTGATCAGAGATGCAGCCAAGAGGCCCATGATCACTCTGGATGAACTGCAGAGATCTACAGCTGAGGTGGGAGACTCTGTCCATAGGACAACAATCAGTCGTATATTGCACAAATTTGGCCTTTATGGAAGAGTGGCAAGAAGAAAGCCATTTCTTAAAGATATCCATAAAAAGTGTCGTTTAAAGTTTGCCACAAGCCACCTGGGAGACACACCAAACATGTGGAAGAAGGTGCTCTGGTCAGATGAAACCAAAATTGAACTTTTTGGCAACAATGCAAAACGTTATGTTTGGCGTAAAAGCAACACAGCTCATCACCCTGAACACAGCATCCCCACTGTCAAACATGGTGGTGGCAGCATCATGGTTTGGGCCTGCTTTTCTTCAGCAGGGACAGGGAAGATGGTTAAAATTGATGGGAAGATGGATGGAGCCAAATACAGGACCATTCTGGAAGAAAACCTGATGGAGTCTGCAAAAGACCTGAGACTGGGACGGAGATTTGTCTTCCAACAAGAAATGGAATGGTTCAAAAATAAACATATCCAGGTGTTAGAATGGCCAAGTCAAAGTCCAGACCTGAATCCAATCGAGAATCTGTGGAAAGAACTGAAAACTGCTGTTCACAAATGCTCTCCATCCAACCCCACTGAGCTCGAGCTGTTTTGCAAGGAGGAATGGGAAAAAATGTCAGTCTCTCGATGTGCAAAACTGATAGAGACATACCCCAAGCGACTTACAGCTGTAATCGCAGCAAAAGGTGGCGCTACAAAGTATAAACTTAAGGGGGCTGAATAATTTTGCACACCCAATTTTTCTGTTTTTGATTTGTTAAAAAAGTTTGAAATATCCAATAAATGTCGTTCCACTTCATGATAGTGTCCAACTTGTTGTTGATTCTTCACAAAAAAATACAGTTTTATATCTTTATGTTTGAAGCCTGAAATGTGGCAAAAGGTCGCAAAGTTCAAGGGGGCCGAATACTTTCGCAAGGCACTGTAGATGGGCTGTTTACAGATAGGCTAAGTACAGGTGCAGTGATCTGTAAAATGCTCTGACAGCTGGTGCTTAAAGCTAGTGAGGGAGATGTGAGTCTCCAGCTTCAGAGATTTTTGCAATTCGTTCCAGTCATGGGCAGCAGAGAACTGGAAGGAAAGACAACCAAAGGAGGAATTGGCTTTGGGGGTGACCAGTGAGATATACCTTCTGGAGTGCGTGCTACGAGTGGGTGCTGCTATGGTGACCAGTGAGCTGAGATAAGGCAGGGCTTTACCTAGCAGAGACTTGTAGATAACCTGTAGCCAGTGGGTTTGGCGACGAGTATGAAGCGAGGGCCAACCAACGAGAGCGTACAGGTCGCAATGGTGGGTAGTGTATGGGGCTTTGGTGACAAAACGGATGGCACTGTGATAGACTGCATCCAGTTTGTTGAGTAGAGTGTTGGAGGCTATTTTATAGATGACATCACCGAAGTTGAGGATCGGTAGGATGGTCAGTTTTACAAGGGTATGTTTGGCAGCATGAGTGAAGGATGCTTTGTTGCGATATAGGAAGCCGATTCTAGATTTAATTTTGGATTGGAGATGCTTAATGTGAGTCTGGAAGGAGAGTTTACAGTCTAACCAGACACCCAGGTATTTGTGGTTGTCCACGTATTCTAAGTCAGAGCCGTCCAGAGTAGTGATGCTGGACGGGCGAGTAGGTGCGGGCAGCGATCGATTGAAAAGCATGCATTTAGTTTTACTTGCATTTTAAGAGCAGTTGGAGGCCACGGAAGGAGAGTTGTATGGCATTGAAGCTCATCTGGAGGTTAGTTAACACAGTGTCCAAGGAGGGGCCAGAAGTATACCGGTCTCCTCTTCATCTAGACTGATTGAAGTGGATTTACCAAGTGACATAAGGGGTCACCTGGATTCGCCTGGTCAGTATGTCATGGAAAGAGGTGTTCTTAATGTTTTGTCTACTCAGTCTATACTTTCTCTCTGTGGATGAGTTGTATCGGAAGCCCCCGAGAAGCCTTACTCTGCAATCTTCCCCTACCTCGGTACTCCCATGAAAAAGTGAGCTACAAATTCTTCAACCCCCCAAAATGAGGTTGATCGAGTCAGCGTTTCCATGTTTGACATTCAGCGTTCCCCGGTTGCCTGGACCTGGCAAATACAAAAACGAGACAAATCTGGTGTGTCTGCACTCTGAGGATGTGCTTCCGAGAGAGTGGAGAGGAGGAGACGATAGAGGGCCATGGGTTAGTTTACTGCAGAGATGCAAGATAAATAGGAGCGGAGATGGACAGTGGCAGAAAACATTGCCAGGGGGAGACAATGAGCATAGTGTCATTACCCCTGACTCAGAGATCAGAGCACTTGCTTATTGTCTAATCTCTGCTCCACTGTGGCACACATGCACTTTTATCGATCCTGCCTGCTTCACTAAATGAGACGAGCTGATCAAAGCAATGACACGTGTTGCTGTTCGCTGCCACTTGGCGATGCTGTGTTGGAATCCTTGGTGGTTGGCAAGGCTAAAGGCTAAAGCACAACGATGACCTTGATTGAGTCTGACTGACATTCCACGGCAGTAGGAGAAAGAAATAAGGAAAACGTATCGGAGAATTGACTCAGACTAATCTGCAAAGCCATTATTTATTATAAAAAAATGCAAATACATTATAATGGTTTGTACAGGAAATTTGTCTGGCTCTGGACTGCCCGTGGCAGTAGTTAGTCGCAGTAGTTAGTTGGCTGGTGGGAAACAGATTTTTGAAGGTGCTTGTGCATCTCAAAGTAGCCAATAAAAGCCAGTGGCTCTCCGGTGGAACACTTTTTAGTCATTATCGAGCTCTTGTCAAAATCACAGTTTTAAAAGCTCCCTCTCGATTGGAGCTGGAACTTTGGAGCCTAAGTGGCCCTTTTCATTGAACTTCAAGCACTACTCTGGCTGTCAAAAAACATTTGAAAGCACCTCAGTGGAATGCGTGTGCCTTTATTTGACAATTATGGATGGAGTTGAGGATTCCTGAAATGTTGGATATATGATAAATAGAAAAAAAAGTGTAATTGTGATGTGTTTGTCGACTGTAGAAGTCAGGGATTGACTTTACTGATGCTCTCAAGAAAAATCTCTAGAAAAATAGAAAATATAATATTTCTATGATCTTTCATATGATATTTATATGATGGATATTATATTTCACATGTAAAACATATCAAGGTTTTTCCTTTTGTCATGCACATTTGGTATAAGTATTACGTCTGTGACATCACAGGCTCTTTAAAGAGCTTAAGGGGGAAGATGTGATTGCAAAAGAGGACAACAGCTGTTAACCAATTGAACCAGCACACTTCATTAAAAGTCAGCCACTGTATATAAATAGGTCCTTGGGATTAAGAAGGAAAGGTAATTGCCCTTCATGCGTTGACCTACACAAGTGTGTGGCAAACAGAGGCTGCTTGGAGGCGCCTTGATGCCAAGGACCACTGTTTCTATGTTCACTTTCTAGATTTGGATGATCCCATCGTAACCGTCCACCAGAGCATCGGGGAGGCTAAGGAGCAGTTCTACTATGAGCGGACAGTGTTCCTGCGCTGCATGGCCAACTCCAACCCCCCAGTGCGCTACAGCTGGAGGCGTGGCAAAGAGTTCCTGTCCCAAGGCTCGGATAAGGGCGTGGAGATCTACGAGCCCTTCTTTACACAAGTAAGCCGAAAGTCCACGCCTGCTGTGACATCTAGATCAGGGTCTAAAACTCGTGGCCTGGGTGCCAAATCCGGCCAAGAGCTGTTTCTTGTGGTTCTTCAGACAAATTGGTATCAGGCCCTCAGGGGAATTTTTCAGGCTTTTGGGTATTTTTTTTTGAGAACCCTTAGCTTGATCAAACAACCCGTTCCTCTGATCAGCATTTTAGATATTAAGGAACTCCTATTCTCATAAAGGAAGTAATTTCTTATTATGGAAATTGTGTGTTTTAATTGTGTGTGTTTATCCCCTTCACAGCATATAGAAAGTTTCCCATTGAGCACTCAAATCCCAAATGGGAGGATGTTTTGTGAGCACAATATCAGTGACTTGAGTTGGGAAATTGCACCAGTTTTTTTTAAACATCTCATCTAATCTCCTCTCTCCTTGTAAAGTCAGCTTCGTTGACAGGAGAGATGAGAGCATTTTGACAGTCGTATGTCTGACAGGCTTCACAAAGGCTGGTTTCATAAGCAGATAAACTATGATAGAGAAGGGAACAGCTTGGGCTCGCGGTGGCATGACACTCACACAACTCAGATATGCTCGAAATGAGCAGAGGAAGACGGCACTTCAGGGGCTCGCTGTATTTTTCTCCCAGTGAAGTTTCTCTCTCTCTCTCTCACACACACACACACACACACACACACACACACACACACACACACACACACACACACACACACACACACACACACACACACACACACACACACACACACACACACACACACATACACACACACACACATCAGGACCTAGTTTTTCAGGTAGACTTCACATGTTGTGCCATCCTCAGCCTAGTAATGCCCTCCTGAGTTTTAATTAAGAACATAAGGAACAATAACATATTCTAAGTATGTTGCCAGTGCTACAAAGGTGGCGGTATACACGAGAGCAGACAAAACAGCTATTGTTGGTAAAATTATTTACAATGTCATGACGATACATGTGTGTTAATAGTGCTTGTATGCATCTTGACATTTGTCCCAAGCACACCACTTCAAGCACATCCAAATAGGCAGGCAATGAATTTCATGAAACTGAAAGCTCGGTGTCAAGATAATACTCCTAGTTCGGGGAATGAGCTCATTGTTGAAGCGCTGCCAAGGAAGCACTTTGATGAGGACGAGCCGACGAGACCAGTTCAATACCACTGCTATCTTACTTTGTAAGACACATTAAGAGCGACAGGCGGCACATCACTTTACACTGTTTCTCTTTCTGAGTTGCAGGGGGAGACCAAGATTCTAAAGCTGAAGAACCTTCGACCTCAGGATTACGCCAACTACAGCTGTATCGCCTCTGTCCGGAATGTGTGTGGCATCCCAGAGAAGAATGTTCTCTTCAAACTCTCTAACAAAACAGGTTAGAGGTTGGGGCGGCTGAGAACACGGTTCTGTATTGTTTAGCACTCATAACATCAAGGATCTGGCAATTTCGCCTATGAAAAGCTGCGGAATTGCCTGATTCATTACGGATGGGAATTCTGTAGGCTCGCCATTTTTCTCTGTGATGCTTCACCCCTATATAGGGCCAATAATGATAGAGGAGAAAGCACTCGGTCCTAATACACTGCCCTGCGGGTTTCCTGCTCCGGCCCTATACCCCCTAACTAGCATTGATTAGACTTACAGTGTGTGTGAGCAGGCTTGCTTATGCCGTGCTAGTAAATGTATTTATCCCACTGGTTGGTATTGGGATGCCATGTGCCTATTGATAAACCTATAAAGGTTATGAACTTACAAACGTAAAACTTATCATCAACTATACAGCTACACTATAGAACCGAATATCAACTAGTGACAGAATAGGATATGCTATTGGTGGACACCTGCTTGTCGAACATCTCATTCCAAAATCATGGGCAATAACATGGAGTTGGTCCCCCTTTGCTGCTATAACAGCCTCCACTCTTCTGGGAATGCTTTCCATTAGATGTTGGAACATTGCTGCGGGGACTTGCTTCCGTTCAGCCTTGAGAATTAGTGAGGTCGGGCACTGATGTTCGGCGATTATGCTTGGCTCGCAGTTGGCGTTCCAATTCATCCCAAAGGTGTTCGATGGGGTTGAGGTCAGGGCTCTGTGCAGGCTAGTCAGGTTCTTCCACACTGATCTTGGGGCCAGTAGCTCCCTCCTGGCATCCGCCAAACACGTCCGTCAGACTGCCAGATGGTGAAGCATGATTCATCACTCCAGAGAACGTGTTTCCTCTGCTCCAGAGTTCAATGGCGGCTGAGCCATTGTTACTCAGATGAAAGTGGGGCGTTGTTGCTCAGATGATGGTGCCATGTTGAAAGTCACTGAGCTCTTCAGTAAGGCCATTGTACCGCCAATGTTTGTCTATGTAGATTGCATGGCTGTGTGCTCAATTGTATTTACCTGTCAGCAATGGGTGTGGCTGAAATAGCCAAATCCACTCATTTGAAGGGGTGTCCACATACTTTTGTATATATTGTGTATATCCTACCTTTGGGAGAATACTACTCAGTTTACAGCAGCGGCAGTACCTATTGACTTGTTTGTTGACTTTTGACTAATCTCTCATGGACAGATGTACGTAACATAAATGGTATTGTAACATCTCTCAATAGACTATGGGATGGAACAAATAATGAGTAACAATTGTTCCGTTGCAAAGATTTTTCGTCACTGATTATATGGACAAAATCAGAATTTTGTATCTTTTGAATTTTGGAAGGTGTGGGAACATTTGGCCCATGCTTTGGCTGAGAGTTTCCGTTGTCGTTTCAGGTTTCTAGTTTTATTTCTCATCTCTCATCTCAAGAACCTAATTGAGTAGCTGGCAAGAGTAAAAAATTATGGTTGCCGAGATTTAACTAATGACTTGTTTCATACAGACATACATTGTAATGCAATCTACTTATTCCTGTGGTTTCAAGCATCCCCCACCATTAAACTGCTGGTGGAGGACCCTATCGTGGTGAACCCCGGGCAGTCCGTGACACTGGTGTGTGTGACCTCCGGTGGGGAGCCAACACCCACACTCACCTGGGTGCGCAACACGGATGAGCTGTCTAAGAAAAGCCGACTCAACGGGGGAACCCTCACGCTGCCCTCCATCTCCATGGAGGAAGCAGGAGTCTACAGTTGCGTGGCCAGCAACAACGTTGGCAACCCGGCTAAGAAGTCCACTGCCATCGTGGTCCGAGGTAAGGCCCTGGAGGTAATACATTGATCCCGGACAAGCCTCCATTTGTTACCTTTATCCCGGACACACTCTCAACATATGACCAAAACAGTTTTGTAGCATAAGGACAAGCCTGACTCTAGCTAGGAGAAAAGTAGCTAGGATCGTCTAGGGGCTAAACCTTCATGTAATTCTTGCATTGAGGTCAGTGGAAGATTTGCACAAACATTGGAATTACATCTCAAGTTAGGATACAGGCCTTAGTGAATTACCTGAGATGGTGTCCATTCTACACTCAGAAAAACGGGTTCCAAAAGGTTTCTTTGGCTGTCCCCATAGGAGAACCCTTTTGGGTTCCATGTAGAACCCTCTGTAGAAAGGTTCTACTTTGAATCCAAAGGGGTTGTACCTGGAACCAAAATCGTTCTACGTGCAACCAAAAAGGGTTATTCAAAGAGTTCTCCAATGGGAACAGCCAAAGAACCCTTTATTAACATTCTAGATAGCATCTTTTTTTCTAAGCGTGTACAAGGTCATATCAGATTTGGATGCTCAATTAAACGTGTAAAGAATCTTTGGAAACTGGTGTATTCTGACCAAATGGCACCAATGCATGTTTGATTCCCCTCTAAAAGCCTTGCCACTGGGCTGTGTGCGTGTGTAGTCAGTGAATTACTATCAAGGCCGGAGATATGATATAACAACCCTCGGGGGACAAATGGTAAGATCAAAGAAAACGAACGCATGCTTACTGTTTGATGCTCCCAGTAGTGCTCCCAGTAGCACCCTCTTTTATTGATTCCTATGCAATTATGTTTTTTTGCCCCGGCTTCTGTGATATACTCTTGGATTTTTGTGATGCTACTTTACCTCCTGAAAAGGACTAGAAAGACGTAAGCCATTGTTTTCCACAAGTACATAGAGTGGCCAGCCAAATAGAAAAAGTAGCCAGTTAGAATTATTTTGCCGAAGTAGCTCTATTTTGGTGTCCTCTGGCAGTGGTGTAAAATACTTAAGTAGAGTACTACTTAAGTAGTTTATGTGTACTTTACTATTGATATTTTTTGACAACTTTTACTTCACTAGATTACTAAAGAAAATAATGTACTTTTACTCCATACATTTTCCCTTACCCAAAAAAAAACTTCTTACATTTTGAATGCTTAGCAGGACAGGAAAATGGTCAAATTCACACACTTATCAAAAGAACATCCCTGGTTATCGCTACTGCCTCTGATCTGGTGGACTCACTAAACACAAATACTTTGTTTGCAAATTTGTGTTAGTGTACCCATGACTATCCGTATATTAAAAAAAAAAATAGAAATTGTGCCATCTGATTTGCTTAATATAAGGAATTTGAAATTATTTATACTTTTACTTTTGATATGTAGGTATATTTTAGCAATTATATTTACTTTTGATACTTAGATATATACTCGCCAAAACCCTTAGGCCTACCAGTAGCATTTGCAAATTAGGCTACACTGACTGACGAGACGAGAGCCAATCACTTTAGCGTCACTGTCTGGGGAACCCCGACATCCTACGCTCTTAGAAAAATGGTCCCAAAAGGGTTCTTCGGTTGTCCCCATAGGAGAAACATTTTTGGATCCAGGTAGAAGTACAGTAGAGGTAGGGTAGGGTAGGGTGGGCAATTCCAGTCCTCGAGGGCCTGATTGGTATCACAGTTTTGCCCCAGCTCCAGCTAACACTCCTAACTTCAATAATCACCTAATCATGATCTTCAGTTTAGAATGCAATTTGATTAATCAGCTGTGTTTGCTAGGGATGGAGAAAAAGTGTGACACCAATCAGGCCCTCGAGCACTGAAGTTGCACACCCCTGCAGTAGATAATGTGAAGTGGAAAAAGTAGTCGGCTGAAAATGAGTCTGTAACTGGCTGATTAGTCGACGGCCGGCGCTAATTGGAAAACACTGCTTAAGCATTGCAACAGAGGAGTGCAAACATACTACTTACTTTTTAACCCACCCACCCCTTTCTCTTGCCTCAGACAAGCACCCACTCAGACTCGATCTAGGAGAAACTGTGAGTCAAATTCTAATGGGGCTGGTCTATTATGGCTGCTACAGCAATGGTTTACACCCGTATGTTTATATGGTAATTCGTACGATCAAACGTTCATTCCGCCTCTTGCGCCTTAATAATTTTTCCGTCACAAATTTCTGTAATCAAACGTTTCTAGCCAGCCAGCAAACAGAATTGCAGGTACCACCCCAAAACGTCATTTTCATTCCACTCATGAGGCTCAGAAACTGTAACTTGCCAAGGCAAATGCTGCTGCAGCTGTTGCATCTTATTTCACAGTCACCCCCTCTTCAAAGCGGATCGTCTGTGCACAGACATCTGCTGGCACCTCGGGACGGGTATAAGCTGCAGGTTTTGAGAGGAGATCCATTTATGTCTGTGGAGTCTTGGGCCCTGACAGCACTCTAAGTTCGATAACAGAAAGCTCCACATTTGCATGGGGAAGGAGAATGTGTGTGTGTGTGTGTGTGTGTGTGTGTGTTTTGGGAGGTGGAGAGCGCTGGTTAGTTAGCGGGATTCAGATGTTTTGCCAAGGCAAGAGATCAGTCTGTTGAGAGAAGGACTGGAGGCAGCTCAGGCTAGGAGCTCAGCTAGAGAGACCCTGGGTGGTAGAAGACCCAAAGGGGAAGGCAATACTGACTCCACACTCAGCATTTTTGGTCTACTATGGAGAAAAAGCACGTCCATACATTCCAATCTAGGATTTGTGACAGTCTTCTTCCAAAATATTGTTTTGGTTCTTTGTGGAAAGATTGTGACTCTTAGTCTGTAAAAACCTCAAAGGACATTGAATACTGTAGTGTAAATGTGTAGTAAGTGTTGAAATACTATAGAATCTGGATGCTTGTGCTCAAACGTAGAATATAATAATTACATCATACTGGTGAAGATGTTCCAGTGTAACCCCATGATACGGTAACATAAAACAGAATTATTCAGTCTTATTGTTGTTATTCACCAACCAAGGAGATTACAGATTGGCAGCCACTGTATTATTCTACAGTTTTGTAGAAGCTCGCAAAAAATGTGTTAGAGTGAACCGTTGTCTCTCTGGTCCTTCATCAAAGTTCTTCTACACAGGCTTCATGGATGATAAACATATAACAGACAACTCATCAGACAATAACCTTGATATGGTCTGTGCTGTGCAGCCTCTCTGAGGGGTCGTTCATTTGACTGCCTCTCTCAAATAAGATATTCAGCCTCCGGTGACTTGGAGAGACATTTACAAGCTCTGCCATGCTGCCCCACAGCACAAATTGTAGAATCTCATTTGTGGGGTAGCAGCAGAGGGGGATTGCACTTAAATTTAAGTAATTTAGGGTTTAGTGCCTTGCTCAAACTACATCTACAATTTCTTCACCTAGTCTGCTCAGGAGTTGAACCTGCAACCTTTTGGTTACTGGCCCAATGCTCTTAACCGCTAGATTACCTGCCGCCCATGTAATCTCATTGTGTTTCTTGCCACTTTACTCTGGGTCCACTTACTTTGGGGAGTTAATAGTAATTTTTCACAGATGCATGCACTGTACAAAAGAGACTAACTCTTTGTGGACCTTTTCTGAGAGTGGGGGCTGGACGGTGGAAATCCAGCCTCCCTTAGAATCCTTCTTGGAGTAAACTGGCAGGTATACCCTCAGCAATGATGAGAACATCATTAATAAAATAAATGGCAGGCGTACTGTAGCTATCGTAATACAACCGTACTGCGAAACGCGTCAAATATCTTGAGAGGGGTCATTCAGTATTTCAGTGCTTTTGAAGATGTTCGGCAGGAGGAAAGTTACCTGACTCTGTGGTTTATAACTTATTTAGCAGTCGAGGTGGCGGGCAGGTAGGTAGAGCCGGGCTGGGGGTGAGCTGGGCTTGCTGACCATGCAACTCACCCATTTTATTAATTTACACATATCTCTACTTGGTCTGTTTCTCCATGAGGCAAACAGAATAGGCAGTTGAGATACAGTATATTTCGTTTTTTTGGGGGGGGGACAGTCCAGTTATACTGCATAGATTCCATTATATAATGGGAGTCCTGGGCATGTGGCAGCACTAGTGTTTGCCTCAGCAGAAAAAGGCCTGATCAATGGCCTTCTCTGGCTGTCAGTCTGGCCTAATTGATGAGTGGGCCGATATCGAAGAAACTGTCCTCATTAAAAGCAGGTGGAGGATCGTGCAAGTGCTCTCTGTGGTTATGGTATGTTTTTGGGGGGTTAATGTTACAAAGAAAAGTCAATGCTCTTTCTGAACTGTATCTGGGATCTGTATCTGGGATCTCTCTCTGGGATCTACTGGAAGCTTTTAGGGTTTAGGTGTTTGGGGCATTTCCTGACAAATTGGGTTGTATCAGTGACAATACAGATTGAATTTGGTTTGATTGGAATTGACCATGGCTGCATATCTGCACAATGTAATCTGCATCTTAGTAATCAGACCTAGAAAGAATTGAATTAGTTTCCAGGAATTTCTATGATCTACTTGCTCGAATTGTGGGAAGATATAGGTAGGCCAATTCTTAATTAAAGGATACACAATTCCAACTGAGGTTCCATCTGTGAAGCCTGGACTCTAGTAAGGTCATATCCAAGGAAACAAACCATTTTTTTGTCACTGAAAGATTGAGGTCAGCATTAGCGCTTAAATGGCTTGATCTTAGACAACAGTTTTAGCAATTTGTTTTCTCGTTTTCATTGAAGTAGCCCTTTTTAAATCGCTAGATAGAGTATGAAATCTATGACACTCAGATGAAAGCTACACCTGTACACTAAATGCATGTACCACCAAGGGAAATGACATGTCCCTTACTGTGTAGCATCAAACATAGTGCAGCGTTAGACTTCTCTCTCAAAATCATTTTTTTAAGTTACTTTCTAGAGTTAGCTCAAGTGTCAGGATTAACAGCCCTGTTGAGATGAACAAAATTGAAATAAAATTAAACCCAGGACTTGACAGAACTCGGCTCTCTGCCTTGCAAGTTACTTTCCTAGACTATCTGTGTGAAGATTGGTCTAACCTCGTCTAAAACACCGTCTCGTAAGTAGTAATGTAAAAGCTCTGTTGATAATGGCTGTATGCATGCGAAGGATTCCCAATCACCACACCTCAAAGACTTTATGCGCTCATCGAAGGAGATTCCAGCCATTCCGGCTCAATTACTCTATCTAAGTTACAAATTCGCCAACAAGAGGTGAACCAAGCTGACCCCTTGCATGCCGTGATCTGCCTGAGCTACCGCTGCATTTATTACCAGGGGCAGAGCGAGGGTATTATTTATACAGCCTTCCCCTAATGTTGCCACTTGGCTGCCCTCCGAACCCCCTTCGCAATAGGAACTTGTTACATTTGCTGCTGTATGTAAATCAGCATGTTAATCAAATTTTAATTGATTGGCTCGCAACGCATCCTATTTCCATTAATGACTTTGCAAGTGAGGGCTGTTGGTGAGAGTGGTGCTATAGCGGGGGACAGTTGGTCGATGGCTGGCCAAGGACCCTAGAGTGAAGATGGTGCACCAGTGGACACTGGCAGGAAGATGGGGCTATTCTGTAGAAGTTCTCAAGGGAGAGGAGAAAAGGATTGGAGAGGCAAGGGAATGACAGAGAGGAGGAAAGGGAAGGAGAGAAGATAAGGAGGAACATGAGGAGAGGGTGGAGTAGGAGGGAGAGGAGAGGGAAGGTGAGTAGAGGAGAGAAGATGGGAATGGGAGAGGAGGAGAGAGGGAAGGGGAGAGGAGAGCAGAGCAGAATAGAGCATGGGGAAAGGAGAGGATGGCAGGGGAGAAAGGGAAAGGGGAGGAGAAGAAGAGTAGAGGAGGGGAGAGGACAGCAGAGCAGAGAGCATCTGAAGCAGCGTGCCGATCTCTCTGAATGGTAATCACCAGTCCCACAGTGCTTTCTTTCCTGCCACAGAAAAGCCTGCAGTCTACTCTGTGCTCAGCAGGTATGAGTAAAGGAGAGATGGATGGAAGGGTTACACAACTCATTCAGGGGGAGAGAGAATGCGTGTGACACAGGGACTGGCAAACGGCTTTTAAAAGGAGAATTCACAACATAGGTCGTGGATGTCTTTATCTGCAATGAAAACCACTATCATATGCGTGATGATTGATTTGATTTGAGACAATGCTCGCTAGGGTTGAATAGCGGAAACCGGTTACCGAGATTTATCGCCCAAAACCACTCCCTTTTCCAGGGATAAATAACTGCAAGAAACCGGTAAATTATAATAAATGATTTATATGAACAGCATGAAGTGAAATGGAACTGATAAATTATATGCAATGTCTATATCTGGCTTCTCTACGGCCTTCTCTCTGCTCTCTGCATGATGAATCATCAACGCTAAGGGTGGGGACAGACAGCCCATCTCAGTATGGAGCACAGTTCACAATGCATGTAGACCTATCATCTCATCACTGTCATTTTTTTTTTTGAATGTGCGTCTAATTTACACATCTCCATTTGGCTTTCGGGGGTCACCTTATTTTTTAATTGTAAAGATAAAAAACACTTTATTGCAGCTGCAGAGTTTTAAAACAGCCTATCACTCGAATATCGTTGCTTTAAATCAGTGCATGTGCGAGCACTCTCTCACATTATTTCTCTCCCTCCATTCATTCCATTCAAATTCTATCCACAATAGATCATCCTAATCAAGATGGATATATAGGCCTATAGATAGATAGATGTCCTAGCCTACCTCTTTCAGGTAATACATTCTATGCAGTATTAGCCTTATATTTAGTTAATGTATGATGCATTGTGCATAATAAGCTTCTAACTTGTAGCCTCTGTCTCTTGTGCAATACTTACGCACCTGTGCTCCGCTGGCCTCGCTCCTTAAAAAATGCTCCTTAGCTCTTGGAGTCCCATGCAGGAAAATCTAGACTAGACTAGAATAGCTTGCTTGCTGGACATACTTTTTTTTTAGCATTTCTTACACCAATAGACTATTCAAAGAGGGACGCAATCTCTTGTTTGCTGAATGTTATATACAGCTGCCTATAGAACTCACAGGAAGTTTGAAAGAAGAGTGAACACGCAATGGTGGTAGGCTAGCAGTTATTTATTCAGAGCCATAACTATTCTATCCAATTCTAGTTCTATATTATTCATGCATGTCATTAGAATGATGAAGATAAGGATAACAAATCGTACTTCATTTAACTGTTGAAAGCGAGGTAGGAATAAAGCAACACTAGAGAGAAAGCTAATAACATTAGGGGGAATTATTATGAAAGGCCCTATTATATTTCAAAATAAAAATTTGCTAGCCTCTATACTTTTAACTTTGTAGGCCGCATGTGCTGCACCAGAATCGCATGTTCTCTCCCTGCTTTTTCATGGTTTGAATTCCAGTCCATATAATACAGTAAGTAATACAGTCCACACACTCAAAAAGATTAGCCTGCTGGAGCATTCATTTATTTACCCAAGATAGCATCTACTAGGGCCTCCTGAGTGGCACAGTGCTCTAAGGCACTGCATCACAGTGCTAGCTGGGCCACTAGAGATCCTTGGCCGAGTCCAGACTCTGTCGCAGCCGGCCACGACCGGGAGACCCATGGGGCGGCGCACAATTGGCCCAGCGTCGTCCGGATTAGGGGAGGGTTTGGCCGGCAGGGATGTTCTTGTCCCAATTCGATGTGACGGGCCGGGCGCAATGCACGCTGACACGGTCGCCAGGTGTTTCCTCTGACACATTGGTGCTACTGGCTTCTGGGTTAGCGGGCATTGAGTCAAGAAGCAGTGCGACTTGGCTGGGTTGTGTGTCGGAGGACGCACGGCTCTCGACCGTCGCCTCTCCCCAGAGTCCGTATGGGAGTTGCAGCGATGAGGCACGACTGTAACTACCAATTGGATACCATGAAATTGGGGAGAAAAAGGGGGAAAAGTTTAAAAAAACAACAACAAAGAGAGCATATACTGTAGCTAGCAACATCTATGGACTTTTATGTTTTTCTGTCCTGCGTAATGTGTTGTAGCCTATACAGTGTATTCTGAAAGTATTCAGACCCCTTGACTTTTTCCACATTTTGTTCCGTTACAGCCTTATTCTAGAATGGATTTTTTTGTTATCTCATCAATCTACACACAAAACAGGTTTTGACAAATTTTTGCAAATGTATTAAAAATTAAAAACAGAAACCTTATTTTCATAAGTATTCGGACCCTTTGCTATGAGACTCAAAATTGAGCTCAGGTGCATCCTGTTTCCATTAATCATCCTTTAGATGTTTCTACAACTTGATTGGAGTTCACCTGTGGTAAATTCATTGATTGGACATGATTTGGAAAGGCACACACCTGTCTATATAAGATCCCACAGTTGACAGTGCATGTTAGAACATAAAACCAAGCCATGAGTTTGGCCTCCATCGTTCTTAAATTTAAGATGTTTGGAACCACCAAGACTCTTCCTAGAGCTGGCCGCCCGGCCAAACTGAGCATCCGGGGGAGAAGGGCCTTGGTCAGGGAGGTGACCAAGAACCCGATGGTCACTCTGACAGAGCTCCAGAGTTCCTCTGTGGAGATGGGTGAACCTTCTAGAAGGACAACCATCTCTGCAGCACTCCACCAATTAGGCCTTTATGGTAGAGTGGCCAGGCGGAAGCCGCTCCTCAGTAAGAGGCATCTATGCCCGCTTGGAGTTTGCCAAAAGGCACCTAAAGACTCTCAGGCCATGAGAAACAAGATTCTCTGGTTTGATGAAACCAAGAATGAACGCTTTGGCCTGAATGCCAAGCATCACATCTAGAAGAACCATCCATACGAGGAAGCGTGGTGGTGGCAGCATCATGCTGTGGGGATGTTTTTCAGCAGCAGGGATTGGGAGACTAGTCAGGATTCAGGGAAAGGTGAATGGAGCAATGTACAGAGAGATCCTGCTCCACAGCACTCAGGACCTCAGACTGGGGCGAAGGTTCACCTTCCAACAGGACAATGACCCTAAGCACACAGCCAAGACAACACAGGAGTGGCTTCAGGACAAGTCTCTGAATGTCCTTGAGTGGCCCAGCCAGTGCCCAGACTTGAACCCGATCAAACATATCTGGAGAGACCTGAAAATAGCTGTGCAGCGACGCTCCCCCTCCAACCTGACAGAGCTTGAAAGGATCTGCAGAGAAGACTGGGAGAAACTCCCCAAATACAGGTGTGCCAAGCTTGTAGCATCATACCCAAGCAGACTTGAGGCTGTAATCGCTGCCAAAGGTGCTCCAACAAAGCACTGAGTAAAGAGTCTGAATAGTTATGTATACGTATGTGATATTATTTTTTATTTTTTTTACGTATACATTTGCAAACATTTCTACAAAACTGTTTTTGCTTTGTCATTATGGGGTATTGTGTGTAGATTGATGAGGGGGGAAAATACAAGTTTCTGACAGTCAGAAAGTTGTAAAAACACTCCTGCACAAAATATTTGCAAGTACTGTATATCGGTCACCAGTGATTTCATCAGCTGATTTAGTGTTTTGTATCCTGCCTGCTGCTAGCAAGCTTCACTGACATAGTAAAATGACTTACGTGACATTCAAGCACAAGGTGGATGTCATTACTTACAAAATAAATATTGTTGAATGAAGCTGGCTGATTCACTTCATGACTCCATCTTTAGTCACTAACTACTAATGTAGCCCTACTGTGTGAGTGAGTGACTTCACATTCATCATTCTAGCTTGATCCCGTGGTGCAGTGGTTTTCTCAAAGTCAGTGTCTTGGAGGCATTTTATTTTCATCTTGATTAATAGGGACAATATGACGCTTCACACACACTCGCCTGGGCTATTTTCTTAGGTGCTGGCCACTATGCAACTCTGGAGAGATGGCATATGGACTTAGAACAAGCATATAACTAAAATGTACAAGTAAATTCACTGTTTGATTGTGAAAAGTCATGTTTAAAGTAATATATGTTGTTTTTGGGAGTGTGGGAACAGCTATTTTTGTATTGGAAGTTTTTCATCCCCCTTTATATGGATCCTCTGAGTTGACGTTTTACTTCAATTGTGGCTTTAACCTTTGAAGCTGCCTGCTCAAACATTTGAATTCAACTGAAGGCACACATATTTTCCTGTTGTTTCAAAGTATTATATACCAAATATATAGTAAATGGAAAAGGGCCTGAGAGACTACTTGTAGATCACTTATTTACCTCATTATAAATTGGTACATTGGAAATATTTTTGCTAATACTTTGAATGCTTTTAGTGCCCTGCAAATATGCATATGAACTCTTAGGTAAATGGGAAAGTGATGTTTATCGAAAACACTGTGGTAAAAAAATGTATGAGCCTCTTGTCGTGAAACATGTACCGCTGTCTTTGAGGAAAAGTGTGTGACAGTTACAATGAAGTCGGAAAACAAACAACCTCAAGTAATTTGTTCATTCACTAAAATGCAACCTCTCTCAGAGAATCTGGGACTTTGGCTCTTATTTTTGCGCTCTTATTAGCCGTTCCTAATAAGTTTGTCCTGACCACATAACCTGACCAGGAAAGTCTCTCGGACCTACAATAGTTACAGTGGGAAGAAAACGTTTGTGAACCCTTTGGAAATACCTGGATTTCTGCATAAATTGGTCATAAAATATTATCTGATCTTCATCTAAGTCACAACGATAGACCAACACAATCTACTTAAACTAATAACACACAAACAATTATAATTGTTTTGTCTTTATTGAACACAGCATGTAAACATTCACAGTGCAGGTTGGAAAAAGTATGTGAACCCTTGTATGTAATTACAGGTTGACCCTCCTTTGGCAGCATTAACCTCAACCAAATGTTTTCTGTAGTTGTGGATCAGACCTGCACAAAGGTCAGGAGGCATTTTGGACCATTCCTCTTTACAAAACTGTTTCAGTTCCACAATATTCTTGTGGACTGACTGGGCCACTTCAGGACTGACTGGGCCACTCCAGAAGGCGTATTGTCTTCTGTTCAAGCCATTCTGTTGTTGATTTACTTCTGTCTTTTGGGTTGTTGTCCTGTTGCATAATTTAACTTCTGTTGAGCTTCAATTGGCGGACAGATAGCCTTACATTCTCCTGCAAAATGTCTTGATGGACTTGGGAATTAATTTTTCCGTTGATGATAGCAAGCTGTCCAGGCCCTGGGGCAGCAAAGCAGCCCCAAACCATGATGCTCCCTCCACCATCGTTTACAGTTGGGATGAGGTTTTGATGTTGGTGTGCTGTGCCTTTTTTTCTTCACACATAATGTTGTGCGTTCCTTCCAAACAACACAACTTTAGTTTCATCTGTCCACAGAATAATTGCTAGTATCGCTGTGGAACATCAAGGTGCTCTTTTGCGAACTTCAGACATGCAGCAATATATTTTTTTGATAGCAGTGGCTTCTTCCATGGTGTCCTGCCATGAACACCATTCATGTTTAGTGTTTTACATATTGTAGACTCGTCAACAGAGATTTTAGCATCTTCCAGAGATTTCGGTAAGTCTTTACCTGACACTAGAATTCTGCGCTGTGCTCTTGCAGTCATCTTTGCAGGACGGCCACTCCAAGGGAGAGTAGCAACAGTGCTGAAATTTCTCCATATTTATAGACAATTTGTCTTACCGTGGACTGACTTAGAGATACTTTTGTAACCCTTTCCAGCTTTATGCAAGGCGACAATTCTTTAATCTTAGGTCTTCTGAGATCTCTTTTGTTTGAGGCATGGTTCACATCAAGGCAATGCTTCCTGTGAATAGCAAACTCAAATTTTGTGAGTGTTTTTTATGGGGCAGGGCAGCTCTAACCAAAATCTCCAATCTCGTCTCATTGAGTCAACTCCAAGTTAGTTGACTCCTGACACCAATTAGCTTTTGAAGAAGTCATTAGCCTAGGGGTTCACATACTTTCCCCAACCTACACTGTGAATGTTTAAATTATGTATTCAATATAGAAAATACAATCATTTGTGTTATTCGTTTAAGCACACTGATGTGATAAAATGATCTGATCACATTATATGTCAAATGTATGCATAAATCCAGGAAATTCCAAAGGATTCACATACATTTTCTTGCCACTGTATAGTATACAATGACTTATACCCAGTGTTTTTTCTTGGTCTCTAAAAGGAGACGTGACTTCGGATTCCAGTTCTGACACCAATATTATGCTAGCTAGCTTTGGTGAGCTAGCTTTCGTTCAGCCATCTTTATTCAAAACTGTAACCTTTTGTGCCCCCCAGGTGGCAGCCATAATTATAAATACAATCAGTACAGTAAGGTTGGTTATTTATAGGAAAATCACGGAACCCAAATTTTTAGCATTAGTGCTGATGTAGCCTATTACTCTTTCTCTCCGTAGGGCTAAAGAAGGGGCGCTTCTGGATCACGCCTGACCCGTACCACAACGACGACAACATCCAAATCGGCCGTGAGGTCAAGATCTCCTGCCAGGTAGAGGCAACGCCCCCTGAGGAGCTTCTGTTCAGTTGGCTGAAGAATGGCCGGCCGCTGCGCAGCTCGGAGCGCATGGTCATCACCCACACCGACCCCGACGTCCAGCCCGGCACTACCAACCTGGACATCATTGACCTCAAGTTCACAGACTTTGGCACGTACACCTGCGTGGCGGCGCTGAAGAACGGCGGCATCCCCGAAGTCAGCATCGACGTCAATATCTCTTCGACTACAGGTGAGCAATGGACTGTACTGTACTGTTGTGCTTCTAGTCGTTTAATAGGTTTGTGGCACAGTTGACTAAAGTAGCATATTGTAGGGCTCATCATTACAGGACGATATAGGTTACAGCAGGGCTTTCTAACCCTGTTCCTGGAGAGCAACAGTTCTGTAGGTTTTCGCTCTAACCCCAGTTGTATTTAACCTGATTCAGCTTATCTACCCGCTAATTATTACAATCATGTGTCCTAGATTAGAGTTGGAGCAAAAATGTACAGGACAGTAGCTCTCCAGGAACAAGTTTGGAGAGCCCAGGGTTACAGGGATATAGAAAGTCATCAAGCTCTTTCAGTGTTTATAAAGGATGAGATGATGGGACAGCCCCTCCACACCCCTACCTACCCCTCTTAGTAGGCAATACACAAAGTACATACTACAGTATGTGTGCTTTGATAGGACACGCCATGACTGAACGATGGCCAGACGTGGCAAAAACACAGACTTCCATTCATATACAGTCCATAATCCTTATGTGTTGGGTTTTAAAGCATTTTCGGGCCAGATTGTTGGGATCTGTCCATTCAATCAGGCATAAATCTGTCGCTAATATGCGCATTCCTACTTCCAAACCTAATGATTATTTACAGCCTGCTAGTGTAGGGTCACCTGTGTTATTTTCTCCTAATTAGCTACTCCCTCTGTAATTTTCCTTTAGTTTGTTGGCGTATGAACTGATGCAAAAGATCTTTAGAAGTTTTTTCTTAACAACAATTGATAATGAGTTAGTAATGCCGGAGCGGAAACATCAAATGTTTGATGATAAGCCCGGACATTATTATTCCTGTTGTGGGTGGGAGGATTGGTAAATTGACAATGAAACAGAAGGAAAACTTAAAAACAACAAGGAGCTGACCATTAGGATCATTGAAGTCCATTAAAACTACTTTTGTGAGTAGCTACAACTCATAAACCCAGAAATAGATGAGCCTATTTGTGCGGGAGCCTTTGTAGGACATGCTAATGTGCATCAACCTGAAATACACACACACCACACACACACACACACACACACACACACACACACACACACACACACACACACACACACACACACACACACACACACACACACACACACACACACACGCTTCCCTCTCTGGCACAGGTCTCCTGCAACTACTTACGTAAGTCTCAGGTGGTGTGTTCTTTCCTTCCCTCTCATCTAGCTGTCTTGATCGGTTCATCAGATTCACATTTTTAAGACCTGCATTTGCCTTTGTTGTCACCTCCAGTATATTAACCAATGGAGCAGAGAAGAAGCCTCCAACATGCATTACTAAAATCCATTTGGGCTAAGCAAAGTAAAGCCTATCCAGAATGATTGGCCTGGGTTGGGATGATAGTGTTTGCCTTTGGCAGAGAACCCCCGTAGGAGAGCAGAGCTGAAAGTTCAGGGGGAGATGGCTACCCCTCAAACGCGCCAAATAAATGAGACCTGTCTGTTCATTCGTTGCCTCTCTGTTCTGTGTTCCCTTCCCTTACTCTATTACATATTTGGCGCTATTTTGTATTCGTAGCTTTTTATTTCAGTGTAGCAGTGGCGGATTGGGATTGCAGTAGCAGGGGATGAAGGATGAATTGAAACAAGGATACCACAGTCATAGCACTGTTGGAGAGAGGGGGGGGGGGGGGGGGGGGGTGATGGGTTGTCCAGAGGGTTGGTTGGTCAGAATGCACAGGGCAAAAATCTAAGGGCTTCCTGAGTCCCACTGAGTGAGTTGTGATATACTGTCTACCAACCCCTAATCCTGGCTGAAGAACTATAGGGTGTTCTTGCCCACCTGATTCAGCTTTTTAAGGTCTAGGTGAATTGTTGATTAGTTGAATCAAGTGTTAGTGCTGGGTTGGGATAAAACTTGGCTCTACCCCAGTAACTTTGTGGAAAGTAACATTGCGTAAACGTAACTTAAAATAGCATCACATAAAGGAACATTATGCAAAGTGACAATATGTAAAGTGACATCACATAAGGTAACATCATGGAAAACAATGTAATGCAACGAAACATCACAAAGTAGCACCACGTAAAGTTAAGTGAAGTTAAGTTTCTTTCTCCATCTCTCCCAGTCCCTCCGGAGCTGACGGTGCCGCGAGGCAAGTCCCCCATGGTGGTCCAGGAGGGTGACACAGTGGACCTGCAGTGCCTGGTGTCAGGGAAGCCCAAGCCCATCATCCTCTGGTCGAGGGCCGACAAGGAGGTGCCTATGCCCGATGGCAGCCTTCAGACAGAAAGCTACGATGGTGTGCTGCGCATTGTCAATGTCTCCCGCGAGATGACTGGAACCTACCGTTGCGCCACCAGCCAGTACAACGGCTTCAACGTGAAGCCCCGGGAAGCGCTGGTGGAGCTCACCGTGCAATGTGAGTATTCTGGATATACTGTGTTTTTACAGTACACTTCTGATAAATGCAATGGGTTTGAACCATGTGGGTTATGTTGGTTCCATGAGCTGGATAGGTCTCTGTAAGGAGGAGGTCAGGAGAGGTGGATGAACCATGCAAAATTCAAAATTATATATTTGAATTGTGACTTGCAATCTGATTGGCACTTATCAGGAGTCGACTGTACACTGCAATGCACATAGGTTTTAAGGGGTTTAAGTTAGATGTGTGGGAATTTCTTATGTTGCTATCTGTATTATATTTTGTTTGATACATCATACCTCATCAATTCAATACATCATTAATTTCAATTAGTAACAGCACATAATCTTGGTGCGTTACGCATTTCGCAAATCATCTCGCCTTGGCTAATTATTAAAACGTCTGGATTCAATTTCCCCAGGTTGAAAGGTTATTAATGTAACATAATCAATTCCTGATGTTTCAACACGACTTTAACTCAGTCACACCGAAAAAGTGACAGGAAAGTGTCATATCTCAGTGTTAATGACCATTAGCGGCCTACACTTAAGAGAAACGAGAGGCATTTTATAATTGCATAATCCATAACGTTTATTGACCTTGTACATACATGCGTAGGAGGAAATTATCTGGTGACATTATGGAGGAAGACACTATTAGAGGTCATTGAGCTTTGGTGGATGCATACCAAATGAACCCAATTCCCAATGTAGTGCACTACTCTGGTCAAAAGTAGTGCACTACATAGGGTGAGAAACATCCAGTCAAATGTATAACGTCTGTGTTACTCTTAATATCAGAGCGGAGGGAAGATGGCTTCTAGAAATGCAGAGCTGCTCATCGCTCGGATCACCGCTTCTAATTTACTAGTGTCAGGGCCTCTGAAAAATCTGTGATCTGTGACCTTATATCCCTCCCACCACCACGCAAAATTACATGGACCGTGAGGTGGGTGAGGAACGATGAGCCGTAGGAAGTGTGTGTGTGTGTGTGCGTGTGCATGTGCGTGCTTTTGTGGATTCATGAAGGTCTGTGTGTGTTCTGAGCGTGCCTGTGTGCATTAATGGATTAATGCAGAAATGTGTGTGTGTGTGTGTGTGTGTCACTAGGCCACACACACTATTCCACAGAAGCTCTCACTGATTGACTGGAGTGAGAGCTCCCCAGGCAGCCTGGCCTCAGAGTTGTCCTTAGTGTGGCCCCAGGAGAACCGTTTGTGGACTGTGCAGAAACAGGCGAGGAGGAGGCTAGGGGAAAGGGGGGCTGAAGAGGAAGGAGGGCTGGGCCCAAAGAGCCGGGCATAGTGGGACCTAGCCAGATACAATCAGAACTACAACAATAGGGCTCTGGTCAAAAGTAGTGAATATAGGGAATAGCGTGCTATTTGGAACACAGCCTAGCTGCAGCATTGGGATGCAGATGCCACTCTCTCTCTCTTCCCGTTCCTGCTCTCTCTGGATGAGTGCACTAAACAGTGACACAGATAAGGAGGTGTAGGACATGACAGTTGTCTGTTACTGTACGCAGTGCTATGCACACCTAGGAATTGCAGGAGCGCTGCTATAAAACAGGAGTGGCAAACAACAGTTACAACTGGGGCCATGGGATTGAAGGTGGGATTTTCTTTGGCTCATGGTGTCGGTGTAAATATGACAGCGTAAATGCTGGTTATATGCTTGATTAAAATTAAAATGGGCAATCTGCAATTGCTACACACATTTTGACTTTTAAATCCATTTTATATATGTATATTTAAGTGGGAAGTTTACATACACTTAGGTTGGAGTCATTAAAAATAGTTTTTCAACCACTCCACAAATTTCTTGTTAACAAACTATAGTTTTGGCAAGTCGGTTAGGACATCCACTTTGTGCATGACACAAGTAATTTTTCCAACAACTGTTTACAGACAGATTATTTCACTTATAATTCACTGTATCACAATTCCATGGGGTCAGAAGTTTACATACACTAAGTTGACTGTGCCTTTAAACAGCTTTAGAAGCTTCTGATAGGCAATCTTTTGTATTGTTTTATTTGACCTTTATTTAACTAGGCTAGTCAGTTAAGAACACATTTTCAATGACGGTCTAGGAACAGTGGGTTAACTGCCTTGATCAGGGGCAGAACGGCAGATGTTTACCTTGTCAGCTCAGGGATTCAATCTTGCAACCTTTCGGTTACTAGTCCAATGCTCTGACCACTAGGCTACCTGCCGCCCCAAATGACATAATTTGAGTCAATTAGAGGTGTACATGTGGATGTATTTCAAGGCCTACCTTCAAACTCAGTGCCTCTTTGCTTGACATCATGGGAAAATCAAAAGAAATCAGCAAAGTCATCAGAAAAATAATTGTAGACCTCCACAAGTCTGGGTCATCCTTGGGAGCAATTTCCAAATGCCTGAAGGTACCAATAGTATGCAATAGTATGCAAGTTTAAACACCATGGGACCACGCAGCCGTCATTCCGCTCAGGAAGGAGACGCGTTCTGTGAACGTACTTTGGTGCGAAAAGTGCAAATCAATCCCAGAACAACAGCAAAGGACCTTGTGAAGATGCTGGAGGAAACAGGTACAAAAGTATCTGTATCCACAGTAAAACGAGTCCTATGTCGACATAACCTGAAAGGCCGCTCAGAAGTCACTGCTCCAAAACCGCCATAAAAAAGCCAGACTACGGTTTGCAACTGCACATGGGGACAAAGATCGTGCTTTTTGGAGAAATGTCCTATGGTCTGATGAGACAATAATTAAACTTTTTGGCCATAATGACCATCGTTCTGTTTGGAGGAAAAAGGGGGAGGCTTGCAAGCCAAAGAACAGCATCCCAACCATGAAGCACGGGGGTGGCAGCATCATGTTGTGGGGGTGCTTTGCTGCAGGAGGGACTGCTGCACTTCACAAAATAAATGGTATCATGAGGACGGAAAATTATGTGGATATTGTGGCAGACCAGGGGGTTGGGTCAAAACGTTTACACAGATCAGACACGGACAGAGTAGGATTAGCTCAGCTTCAAAGGTGTTTATTAAAATAATACTCCAAAAGAAAAGAATTAGGTCTCCCCCAAGAGACCCTCTCTGGGATACCATCTTCTGGTTTCCGGGTCTTGCTGTATCCTGTGGGGATCAAAAACTGAACTCCCTCCTGTTACCTCTGGTAACATCCCCAACTATACGGGAGTCCTTTCCTCCCCCAATCTCTCCTTTGTGTGCTGCCCTTCTGGCAGCTTTATGGTACAGCTGGTGAGCAATCAGCCCTTGATTACTCACCAATCCATAATCAGCCCCAATTAGTCCTGGCTGGAGAGCCCGTCGAGACCTGGCATGTCCAGCAGATGGAGCCATCGCCTCGTGATGTATACTCCATCTGTCACCAGGCCTCGTCGAGTCTCCCCCTGGGGGCTGATCTATTGTACCCCCCTTAGCTCTGTCGGGGAGGGGACTATCATCAGTGCGACGTATGTCTCCCTTCTCAATAGGGCATCCGTGTTTCCATGCTTCGCCCCTGACCTGTGCACAACAGAAAAAGTCAAGCGTTGAAGGGACCACCTGGTGACCCGATCGTTTGTATCTCTTTCCCTGGCCATCCAGACCGTGACCATGGTGAAAATGGGTACCTAATACTTGAGTATCTAACGCCCATTCCCACTAGACACTCTTTCTCAACAATAGAGTATTTTTTCTCTCTAGGTATCAGCTTTCGGCTGATGTAGATGATGGGGTGCTCCTCCCCATCGTGTATCTGGGACCGAACGGCCCCTAGTCCCGTGTCACATGCATCCGTCTGAACCAACATCAGCACCTGGAAATCGGGCGTTACCAGAATCGGATGGGAGCACAGCACTTCCTTCAGGCGGCTGAACGCCGCTTCTGTCTCGTCCGTCCATTTCTCTGTTTTCGGGTGGCGGCCCTGGTTAGATCGGTAAGGGGGTAAGCTATAGCTGCAAAGTTGGGGATAAACCGGCTATAGTATCCTGCCAGTCCCAGGAAGGACTTGACCTGGGTCTTGGTGCGTGGAACAGGCCAGTCACGTACCACGTGAACCTTCCTCTCCTGGGGCTTTCAAATACCCCAGGTACTCCACCACCTCAAACCCTAGTTTGCATTTCTTGGGGTTCGCGCTCAACCCGGGCTTGTCTGAGCGCGTCCAGCACTGCCTGGAGGCCTGTCAGGTGCTTTTCCCAACATTGGCTGTGCATGATGATGTGGTCGAAGTACTTCAGTCGCTGGAATGTGGCGGGGCTCCGTGCAGACTGAACGGGAGCACTCTGTACTGATACAATCCGTCTGGTGTCAAAAACACCGTCTTCTCCCGGGAGGAGGCTTCCAACGGTACCTGCCAATATCCTCTGGTCAGGTCAACGGTGCTGATGTACCGGGTCTTTCCCAATCGGTCGATGAGCTCGTCCACCCTCGGCATGGGGTAGGCGTCAAACAAGCTAATGTCGTTCACACCCTGGAAATCATTACAGAATTTGTTCTTAACTGACTTGCCTAGTTAAATAAAGGTAAAGTGCAGGCTACCGTCCGATTTGGGCACCAACACGATGGGGCTGCACCATGCACTGTGAGACTCTTCAACGACCCCCATCCTCAGAATAGCCTCCACTTCCTGTTTCACAGCTTTCCTTCGGGCCTTCGGAATCTGATATGGCCTCTTTCGTACCGTTTCCCCGGGCAGGGTATGGGTGTGGTGTTCAATGTGTGTCGTGCGGCCCTGCTTCTCGGAGTACACCGCCGTGTTCCGATCGAAGAGCTCCCTGAGCTCTTGCTTCTGGGCCGGGTCGAGGTCCTCATTGCTTGGGACCACCACTTGTACCATTGGTGTCCTTGGTCCCGACCATAACACGCCAAGGCTGTCCTCTCGTGCCATTTTTTCAACAGGTTCACGTGGTAAATCTGTTGGGGTTTCCGTCTCCCGGGCTGCGGTACACGGTAATTGACAGGTCCCAGCTTCTCAATCACCTTGTAGGGCCCGTTCCATGTTGCCAGGAGCTTACTTTTGACCCTGGGGATTAAGAACAACACCCTGTCTCCCACCTGGAATTCTCGGGGCTGGGCTCCCCGATTGTAGACCTGGGCTTGGGTGCGTTGGGCCTTCTCCATATGTTCCTCATGTCATCCGCTCCCTCATCGTCTCCACATGCTCTACCACGCTGCGTAAGGGGGTCGGTTGGGCTTCCCACACCTCCTTGGCGAGGTCCAGTAGGCCGCGTGGCATCCTGCCGTAGAGGAGTTCGAAAGGGGAAAACCCAGTGGAGGACAGGGGTACTTCTCGGATTGAGAACATTAGGTGGGGTAGCTGGTCCCATTTCTTCCCGTCCTGCTCGATGACCTTCCGCAGCATTTGTTTGAGCATTTTATTTATTTATTTTAGTCCTGGCCGGAGAGCCTGTCGAGACCTGGCACGTCCAGCAGATGGAGCCATCGCCTCGTGATGTATACTCCGTCTGTCACCAATCCTCGACAAGTCTCCCCCTGGTGGCTGACCTGCTACATGCCTCAATATATTGATGCAACATCTCAAGACATCAGTCAGGAAGTTAAAGCTTGGTTGCAAATGGGTCAGACGTTTACATACACTCAATTAGTATTTGGTAGTATTGCCTTTAAATGGTTTAACTCAAACGTTTTGGGTAGCCTTCCACAAGCTTCCCACAATAAGTTGGGTGAATTTTGGCCCATTCCTCTTGACAGAGCTGGTGTAACTAAGTCAGGTTTGTAGGCCTCCTTGCTCGCACGCGCGTTTTCAGTTCTGCCCACAAATGTTCTATAGGATTGAGGTCAGGGCTTTGTGATGGCCACTCCAATACCTTGAATTTGTTGTCCTTAGGCCATTTTGCCACAACTTTGGAAGTATGCTTGGGGTCATTGTCCATTTAGAAGAGCCATTTGCGACCAAGCTCTAAGTTGCCTTGAGATGTTTTTTTATATATATATAATTATTTATTACAAAAAAACACAAGGAAGGGGCAACATTAAAGTATTAGAACATGAAGGACAAACAATACAGCATCAAGACACTATCAAACATGTATCAGTCTTTCTGCAACAGAGCCATCCTTATGTGTGAGGGTGCGTGTGCATGATAGTGATATAAAATATGTCATAGTTTCCTTTTTCATGATCACAAACTTGTGAAGCCTGAACCCTGCAAGACCCCCCCCCACACAGTTCCCCAATAGCTGTCCCTCAACCATTCGAGACCCCCCCCTAAAATATTAATTCCATTCCCCACCCCCATGAACCCCCCTAATGCACCAACAACCAAGATAATGAACTAAAGAGAAAAAAGGAAAAGACAGAAGAAAACAGCAAACAACAATGCAAAAAAATACAAAAAATATTATGTTTAAAACAAAGGACATCAAGGACAACGGAAATCATAATAGCAATGCATACATTATATGTTTGTGTGCATGTCTGGCACTATTATGTATGTGTGTGTTCTTGTATGTGTTTATTTGAATGAGAGTGTGTGTATATGCATGTGTACAAACACCTGCACGGCATCAGCCTCAGGCAAACCGGCATTAGTTGTAAAACACTGCCACTTAGAGTCATTCAAATGTACTTTATTACAGTGCCTTGCGAAAGTATTCGGCCCCCTTGAACTTTGCGACCTTTTGCCACATTTCAGGTTTCAAACATAAAGATATAAAACTGTATTTTTTTGTGAAGAATCAACATCAAGTGGGACACAATCATGAAGTGGAACGACATTTATTGGATATTTCAAACTTTTTTAACAAATCAAAAACTGAAAAATTGGGCGAGCAAAATTATTCAGCCCCTTAAGTTAATACTTTGTAGCGCCACCTTTTGCTGCAATTACAGCTGTAAGTCGCGTGGGGTATGTCTCTATCAGTTTTGCACATCGAAAGACTGACATTTTTTCCCATTCCTCCTTGCAAAACAGCTCGAGCTCAGTGAGGTTGGATGGAGAGCATTTGTGAACAGCAGTTTTCAGTTCTTTCCACAGATTCTCGATTGGATTCAGGTCTGGACTTTGACTTGGCCATTCTAACACCTGGATATGTTTATTTTTGAACCATTCCATTGTAGATTTTGCTTTATGTTTTGGATCATTGTCTTGTTGGAAGACAAATCTCCGTCCCAGTCTCAGGTCTTTTGCAGACTCCATCAGGTTTTCTTCCAGAATGGTCCTGTATTTGGCTCCATCCATCTTCCCATCAATTTTAACCATCTTCCCTGTCCCTGCTGAAGAAAAGCAGGCCCAAACCATGATGCTGCCACCACCATGTTTGACAGTGGGGATGGTGTGTTCAGGGTGATGCGCTGTGTTGCTTTTACGCCAAGCATAACGTTTTGCATTGTTGCCAAAAAGTTCAATTTTGGTTTCATCTGACCAGAGCACCTTCTTCCACATGTTTGGTGTGTCTCCCAGGTGGCTTGTGGCAAACTTTAAACAACATTTTTTATGGATATCTTTAAGAAATGGCTTTCTTCTTGCCACTCTTCCATTAAGCCCAGATTTGTGCAATATACGACTGATTGTTGTCCTATGGACAGAGTCTCTCACCTCAGTTGTAGATCTCTGCAGTTCCTCCAGAGTGATCATGGGCCTCTTGGCTGCATGTCTGATCAGTCTTCTCCTTGTATGAGCTGAAAGTTTAGAGGGATGGCCAGGTCTTGGTAGATTTGCAGTGGTCTGATACTCCTTCCATTTCAATATTATCGCTTGCACAGTGCTCCTTGGGATGTTTAAAGCTTGGGAAATCTTTTTGTATCCAAATCCGGCTTTAAACTTCTTCACAACAGTATCTCGGACCTGCCTGGTGTGTTCCTTGTTCTTCATGATGCTCTCTGCGCTTTTAACGGACCTCTGAGACTATCACAGTGCAGGTGCATTTATACGGAGACTTGATTACACACAGGTGGATTGTATTTATCATCATTAGTCATTTAGGTCAACATTGGATCATTCAGAGATCCTCACTGAACTTCTGGAGAGAGTTTGCTGCACTGAAAGTAAAGGGGCTGAATAATTTTGCACGCCCAATTTTTCAGTTTTTGATTTGTTAAAAAAGTTTGAAATATCCAATAAATGTCGTTCCACTTCATGATTGTGTCCCACTTGTTGTTGATTCTTCACAAAAAAATACAGTTTTATATCTTTATGTTTGAAGCCTGAAATGTGGCAAAAGGTCGCAAAGTTCAAGGGGGCCGAATACTTTCGCAAGGCACTGTATGTTTTATTTTGACTTTTTTTCTTTTGACCATCATTCTCTCTCACACAGCAACTCCACTCCCACTTGTCTCCAATTCCACATACCAACCCTCAGCTTCCCTCAGTCCATCCCATCTATCTCTGCTGGCCACCCACTTCGTGTTTCTACGCAACACATATCTTTCAACTCTGCTATGATGTTTAACGTGCAATTTCAATCTATCTAATCGAATAGATTTTCAAACATCAGAAAATTATTTCACCACCCCATTCCTTTTTCCACGCAACTTCATCTAAGGATGTAGAGTGAGTTTCCTGTAAACAGTATATGTTGGGGCCTCCCGGGTGGCGTAGTGGGCGCTGTACTGCAGCACCAGCTGTGCCATCAGAGTCCCTGGGTTCGCACCCAGGCTCTGTCGTAACCGGCCGCGACCGGGAGGTCCGTGGGGCGACGCACAATTGGCCTAGCGTCGCCCGGGTTAGGGAGGGCTTGGTCGGTAGGGGTGTCCTTGTCTCATCGCTCACCGACTCCTGTGGCGGGCTGGGCGCAGTGTGCGCTAACCAAGGTGGCCAGGTGCACGGTGTTTCCTCCGGCGCATTGGTGCGGCTGGCTTCCGGGTTGGATGCGCGCTGTGTTAAGAAGCAGTGCGGCTTGGTTGGGTTGTGTATCGGAAGACGCATGACTTTCAACCTTCGTCTCTCCCGAGCACATACGGGAGTTGTAGCGATGAGACAAGATAGTAGCTACTACAACAATTGGATACCACAAAATTGGGGAGAAAAAGGGGTAAAATTCAAAAAAATAAAAAAAAACAGTATATGTTATATTCCTTTTCTGTGGAGGTGGATTAGCATTGTAAAGACTGATTTAATTTTTTTATAATCTGCTAAACCGTTACAATTATAACTAGCTATACTTATTTCACTCATTACCATAACTACCGTAATTGCTGGACTATTAAGCGCACCTGAATATAAACCACACCCACTGTTTTTCTTCCCTCTGAAAGCTTTTGTTGTCTTTCTGCACTGAGTCAGTTCCTCACGCTGCTGTTTCCAACGTCTTATCATCGACTCATTAAGACCAAGCTCCCATGCAGCAGCTCTATTTCCTTTTCCAACAGCCAGATTTATCGCCTTCAACTTGAAAGCTGCATCATATGCATTTCTCTGTGTCTTTGCCCATGATGAGGGTGACAAAATTACCACCGTAATCAGAATGATGGGAAGTTTGAGCGCGCTCGATTTACGTCACATTATGTGACGGTGCTCAGTTTTTTGGCGGCATGAATCTTGTGAAAGCGGGAAAAATCCATAAATTAGCCGCGTCATTGTATAAACCGCGAGGTTCAAAGTGTGGGAATAAAGTAGCGGCTCATAGTCCGGAAATTACGGTAGATACTATTCTCAGGCTAAATTGACCATAATTAGTGCTTGTAAAGTTACTGCTATCAGGGGTATTATGAAGGTCAAAATTAGAGCCTTCAAATGTCTGATATTTATAATTCAAGAAATAGGTTCTAAAAATATATTTTTTATTCCCTTGCCTGTTTGCCTCTGAGCCAATGCCACAGATGTTAGAAAATTGATACAAATGATGTGTGTAACAAATCTGAGTAGGTGTTACGATTTCGTTCTGAAGGTAGGTAAGGAGTCAAGCGCAGGAGAGCAGAGATGTCAATGTAGCGTTTCCTTTTAATAGGCAAGTCCAAAAACAGTACAGGTACAATCACCAACAAAACAACGCCCAAGACAATGGGAACTCACGGTTACTCACGGAAGGAGAATAAACCACCGGTCCTTACTATAATAAACACACGTGAATAAACTGAGGAAAGCCTCCACAAGCAACATGAAAATAATCCATCACAAATCTAAGCGGGGAAACATGGGTAAATATACACACAGGAATTAAAGCAAATGAAAACCAAGTGTGAATGAACCAAAGACAAAACAAACGGAAAAAGATAAATGGATTGGTGATGGCTCGGCCGACCGCCGAGCACCGCAAGGAGAGGAACCACCTTCGGTGGAAGTTGTGACAGTAGGTTGATGTGTATGATATTGGATATGATATAATGAGAGTGTGTGTGATGTTTGTATAAGACTATAATGTGACTATAATGACTATAAAATATAAGACTATAATGTGTGATGTCCAAATAAATAATAACTCTGCCAATTTGCATGTTTGAGTTTCTATGTTTGTAACGTATAGCCTTAATATTCATAATTGTAATCCATATCGTATCACCATCATAGTTTCATCATAATTACCTTTAACATAATTGAAAAACACATCCCAGCATTTCCTTAGCAATTGATGGTTCACGTGATCATGAAAGAGACCTTGCATTACTCTAGAGACGGCTTCACTACAGTACAAATGTATTCCGTACAATATGTATTATTCCCCAATGCCCCTATTTTGATAACTTTCGCTTGCTTGTTGTAGACAAATGCATAAAAAAGATAGACAAACAGTAAACACATTAAATTATAAAACAGTTCTCAACAAGAGGGAGAGAAGAGAGCGAGATCAGGTGTGTGTGGGTATGTATAAGTCCGTATGTGTAGTTGAGTACGTGTGTGTTCATATCCACTTCATAATGTTCAGATATTTTAAACAGTTCCCATACCTTCTTTTTTTTCATAAACTGAAGTCCCTGTAGAATTTAGTACAGCCACGGTGTTATGGAGCTGTCTTGGAATAGCTGTCCATCTATAAAGAGTTTGTCCGCAATGATAAAGGCACGCCTACCATCCATCCTTTGTTGTCTTTGTACCAGATATAGTCTCTTACGATGTTCGTTTATCTCCTTTGGAAATTGGTCCTTGAGACCGAATTACCATAATGCAACGTTAACTATTCATGAAAATCACAAATGAAATGAAATAAATATATTTGCTCTCAAGCTTAGCCTTTTGTTAACAACACTGTCATCTCAGATTTTCAAAATATGCTTTTGAACCATAGCTAAACAAGCATTTGTGTAAGAGTATTGATAGCCTAGCATAGCATTTAACCTTAGCATTCAGCATGCAACATTTTCACAAAAACAAGAAAAGCATTCAAATAAAATCATTTACCTTTGAAGAACTTCAGATGTTTTCAATGAGGAGACTCTCAGTTAGATAGCAAATGTTCCGTTTTTCCAAAAATATTATTTGTGTAGGACAAATCGCTCCGTTTTCTTCATCACGTTTGGGTAAAAAAAACACGAAAATTAAGTCATTACAACGCAAACTTTTTTTCCAAATTAACTCCATAATATCGACAGAAACATGGCAAACGTTGTTTAGAATCAATCCTCAAGGTGTTTTTCACATATCTATCGATGATAAATCGTTAGTGGCAGTTTGGTTTCTCCTTTGAAGAAAATGGAACGCGCATGGACCTGAAGATTACGCAATAATTTCGATGGAGGACACCGGGCGGACACCTGGTAAATGTAGTCTCTTATGGTCAATCTTCCAATGATATGCCTACAAAACGTCACAATGCTGCAGACACCTTGGGGAAACGACAGAAAGTGCAGGCTCATTCCTGGCGCATTCACAGCCATATAAGGAGACATTGGAACACAGGGCATTCAAAATCTGGACCATTTCCTGTATGAAATCTCATCTTGGTTTCGCCTGTAGCATTAGTTCTGGGGCACTCACAGATAATATCTTCGCAGTTTTGGAAACGTCAGAGTTTTTTCTTTCCAACGATGTCAATTACATGCATAGTCGAGCATCTTTTCGTGACAAAATATCTTGTTTAAAACGGGAAAGTTTTTTATCCAAAAATTAAAAGAGCGCCCCCTATCTCGAAGAAGTTAAGATCCCTTCCTCTGCTCTTGATCAGCTTCTTTTGTTGGTACTGCTCAAATTTTGCGATGATCGGTCGGGGACCCTTGGTCTTGTCGCTCCGAGCTCCAAGTCTGTGTACTCGGTGGAAAGCCACCTTGTTAACAGTCTCTATAGGAAGTTTCAATGCGGATTTCATGAATTCTCTGATCGCGCCCTCTGGATAATTGTATGCATCCTCAGGAATACCAGGAGAGAAAAAAAAGATTTTCACGCATACTACGACTTTGTATGTCTAGTAGCGTCTCCTTCATCACCCTGTTTTCCCTGAGTAGACAATCCATGTTGGAACCGTATATTTTTTACCTTGGCTGTGAGTGTCTTGTTTTCTCTTTGGAGCTTGAGAATTTCGCTCTGGCTGAACTCCAAACTCCCCCTCAGCCCTGCTACCTCCTCACACAACTTTTCCATTGTTGCATGAATTCCAGCCAGAGAACTAGCCTATACCTCTCAATGGTAAGTAAAATTGTCCGTGTCTGTAGATTAATCTGTTTTTCTTTTTTTTGTCAGATTAAAGTAATTTTTTGAGGTGGTCAGATCTTTCCACGAAGGAGTATGTTGTTCCTCCATAGCGTAAAGCTGTTGGTACTCATCTATTTCCCTCAGGATCTGCTTGGTATCCAGATTGGCTCTATACTGCAACCAGTTGTTTTACGAAAAGATAACAATGAGTCTTTCCCACTACGACGACAGGTGTGTGTAGTACAGCCAGATAGCACTCGCGGAATCCACGCAAAAAAAAGGAACACAAACTTGCAGTCCTAGCGATAAAGGCTAACCGTGTTGTGGAATCCTTAGTAACAAAACTTTAGTTTGGATTAAAATCGATTTAATGAAGAAGTTTGAATGTAAACAACAAACCGAGTGTAGACAGTACAGTGTCCTGTTGCGCGCTCTGATGACGTCTCTCTCTTGAGATGTTGCTTCAATATATCCATAATTTTCCTCCATCTATTTTGTGAAGTGCTCCACTCCCTCCTGCAGCAAAGCACCCCACAACATGATGCTGCGATCCCCGTGCTTCACGGTTGGGATGGTGTTCTTCGGCTTGCAAGCCTCCCCCTTTTCCTCCAAACATAACGATGGTCATTATGGCCAAACAGTTCTATTTTTGTTTCATCAGAACAGAGGACATTTCTCCAAAAATAATGATCTTTGTCCCCATGTGCAGTTGCAAACCGTAGTCTGGATTTTTTTAGAAGCAGTGGCTTCTTCCTTGCTGAGCAGCCTTTCGGGTTATGACTCGTTTTACTGTGGATATAGATACTTTTGTACCTGTTTCCTCCAGCATCTTCACACAGCCATTTGCTGTTGTTCTGGGATTGATTTTCACTTTTCGCACCAAAGTACGTTCACAGAACGAGTCTCCTTCCTGAGCGGTACGACGGCTGCGTGGTCCCATGGTGTTTATAATAGCGTACTATTGTTTGTACAGATGAACGTGGTACCTTCAGGCGTTTGGAATTTGCTCCCAAGGATGAACCAGACCTGTGGAGGTCTACAATGTTTTTTCTGAGGTCTTGGCTGATTTCTTTTGATTTTCCCATGATGTCAAGCAAAGAGGTACTGAGTTGGAAGGTATGCCTTGAAATACAGTGCCATGCGAAAGTATTCGGCCCCCTTGAACTTTGCGACCTTTTGCCACATTTCAGGCTTCAAACATAAAGAGATAAAACTGTATTTTTTTGTGAAGAATCAACAACAAGTGGGACACAATCATGAAGTGGAATGACATTTATTGGATATTTCAAACTTTTTTAACAAATCAAAAACTGAAAAATTGGGCGTGCTACATTATTCAGCCCCTTTACTTTCAGTGCAGCAAACTCTCTCCAGAAGTTCAGTGAGGATCTCTGAATGATCCAATGTTGACCTAAATGACTAATGATGATAAATACAATCCACCTGTGTGTAATCAAGTCTCCGTATAAATGCACCTGCACTGTGATAGTCTCAGAGGTCCGTTAAAAGCGCAGAGAGCATCATGAAGAACAAGGAACACACCAGGCAGGTCCGAGATACTGTTGTGAAGAAGTTTAAAGCCGGATTTGGATACAAAAAGATTTCCCAAGCTTTAAACATCCCAAGGAGCACTGTGCAAGCGATAATATTGAAATGGAAGGAGTATCGGACCACTGCAAATCTACCAAGACCTGGCCGTCCCTCTAAACTTTCAGCTCATACAAGGAGAAGACTGATCAGAGATGCAGCCAAGAGGCCCATGATCACTCTGGATGAACTGCAGAGATCTACAGCTGAGGTGAGAGACTCTGTCCATAGGACAACAATCAGTCGTATTCAAAGGTATTTCTAGTTAACATTTTACACAACTGTAGCCCTAACCCTTATTCTAGCACTAACCCTTACCCTCACCCTAAGTACAGTGTAACCATGAGTAATTACAATACTTGTTACACTGTACAGGAATAATTACACAGTAACAAGTGCACAGTCATGTAACGTGTGACCTATTTTGGCTAGCTAGTTATCTCTATAGTCTCTACACAAGTTGTATAGTGCTGTTCCATCTGTAAATATCCTCATCCCCATATTATTATTATTTTTTGCTCCTTTGCACCCCAGTATCTCTACATGCACATTCATCCTCTGCACATCTATCACTCCAGTGTTTAATTGCTAAATTGTAATTATTTCGCCACTATGGCCTATTTATTGCCTTACCTCCGTAATCTTACTACATTTGCACACACTATATACAGATTTTTCTATTGTGTTATTAACTGTACGTTTGTTTATCTCATGTGTAACTCTGTGTTGTTTGTGACGCACTGCTTTACTTTATCTTGGCCAGGTCGCAGTTGTAAATGAGAACTTGTTCTCAACTGGCCTAACTGGTTAAATAAAATATGAAAATAATTACATTTGTTTGTTCTACAAATACGACACAGACAATATTCCATCAACCAGATCCACAATGGCAATACCACTGAATTGAATGTAACACTTATATATACTTACATCTCTATGGGCAACACTCTAGTCTACCAGATCCACAGTGGTAGCTCATAGTATGAGTTTCACACTCAAAGATGTATGTAAACAGCTTTACAGCTGCTCCTGCTGTTCTGTATGCATGCGTGCAAGTGAGTGACTCACTGATGTTTTTTGTGGTTGCTAGCCATTTTAACGGCTCTCCACTCATTATGCAACTCCCATGCAGCCATGTCCTTGAGCATGAGGGCTTAGGTTAATTCACTATGAATACAGCATGCCGTATTGTTAGCCTCTAATAATGAAAGTACATTGAATGTGATGTTCCACAGTAGTTCGCCTGCTAGCCGTGGGGTTTGTACATTCTGTACAGAAGGAAGATGTACATTACTTGCATGTGTATTTCTGCTTCTCAATAAAAACTTATTTGAAAAACAAAACCTGGGCAGAGAGGGAATCCTGTTCTTCTTGTGTCATGGACATGATAAATATATTCTAAGCTTGAGGAGTGTTTTGTAGGAAAATGACTATTTCTTATCAAACATATGCATGTACACCAGGCTAAATGTGCTGATGCCTTGTTGATTTGGGGTGGTTCCCAAATAACACCCGAGTTAATGTATACAGTGCCTTCAGAAAGTATTCACACCCCTTGACTTTTTCCACATGTTGTTGTGTTACAGACGGAATTTAAAGTTGAGATTTTGTGTCACTGGCCTACACACAATACCCCATAATGTCAAAGTCGAATTAGGTTTTTTGAAATGTTTACTAATGAATTAAAATTAAAGCTGAAATGTCTTGAGTCAATAAGTATTTAAATCGTTTGTTATGGCAAGCCTAAATAAGTTTAGGAGTAAAAATGTGCTTAACATAATAAGTTGAATGTACTCACTGTGTGCAATAAGTGTTTAACATTCATTTTGAATGACTACTTCATCTCTGTACCTCACACATAAAGTTATCTGTAAAGAAGAGCACCCAATTGGTACATGTTTAGATTTTTTAAGGCAAGTCATGTTATTTACAATTGACAACCCACAGAAAATCTGACATTTAATATCCCTTTGCGTATGGTGAGGTTATTAATTACACTTTGGATGGTATATCAATAGACCCAGTCACTACAAAGATACAGGCGTTCTTCCTAACTCGGAGAGGAAGGAAACCACTCAGGAATTACACCTTTAGGTGTTACGGCTTTCTAGTTGTGATGAAGGAGAGTCGGACCAAACTGCAGCGTGTCGATTGCGATCCATGTTTATTTAAACAAACGTAAACACGACTAAACACGAACACTACAAAGCAATAAACGAAAACCGAAAACAGCCTATACTTGTGCAAACTAACAGAGAGTACACATAGGACAGATAGGACAATCACCCACGACAAACTCAAAGAATATGGCTGCCTAGATATGGTTCCCAATCAGAGACAACGATAAGCACCTGCCTCTAATTGAGAACCACTCCAGACAGCCATAGACCTTGCTAGATATCCCCACTAGCTACAATCCCAAAAACATACACACCAAAACCCCAAGACAAAACACACCACAATACAAAAACTCCATGCCACACCCTGGCCTGACCCAATACATGAAGAAAAACACAAAATACTTAGACCAGGGCGTGACAGAACCCCCCCCCCTAAGGTGCGGACTCCCGAACGCACCTCAAAACAATAGGGAGGGTCCAGGTGGGCGTCTGTCCATGGTGGCGGCTCCGGCGCGGGACGTGGAACCCACTCAGTTAATGTCTTAGTCCCCTCTCCTCGCGTCCCTGGATAGACCACCCTCGCCGCCGACCATGGCCTAGTAGTCCTCACCCAGAACCCCACTGGACTGAGGAGCAGATCGGGACTGGAGGAGCAGATCGGGACTGAAGGACAGCTCGGGACTGAGGCAGCTCGGGACTGAGGGGAAGCTCGGGAGTGAGAGAAAGCTCGGGAGTGAGAGAAAGCTCGGGAGTGAGAGAAAGCTCGGGAGTGAGAGAAAGCTCGGGAGTGAGAGAAAGCTCGGGAGTGAGAGAAAGCTCGGGAGTGAGAGAAAGCTCGGGAGTGAGAGAAAGCTCGGGAGTGAGAGAAAGCTCGGGAGTGAGAAGAAGCTCAGGAGTGAGAAGAAGCTCAGGAGTGAGAAGAAGCTCAGGCAGGTAGATAGATCTACCAGATCCTGGCTGGCTGGTGGTTTCAGCAGATCCTGGCTGACTGGCAGATCCGGGCTGACTGGCAGATCTGGAAGAGTCTGGTTGACTGGCAGATCTGGAAGAGTCTGGTTGACTGGCGAATCTGGAAGAGTCTGGTTGACTGGCGAATCTGGAAGAGTCTGGTTGACTGGCAGATCTGGAAGAGTCTGGTTGACTGGCAGATCTGGAAGAGTCTGGTTGACTGGCAGATCTGGAAGTATCTGGTTGACTGGCAGATCTGGAAGAATCTGGTTGACTGGCAGATCTGGAAGAGTCTGGTTGACTGGCAGATCTGGAAGAGTCTGGTTGACTGGCAGATCTGGAAGAGTCTGGTTGACTGGCAGATCTGGAAGAGTGGTTGACTGGCAGATCTGGAAGAGTTTGGCTGACTGGCGGATCTGGAAGAGTCTGGCTGACTGGTGGATCCTGGCTGACTGGAGGATCTAACTGATCCTGACAGACTGGCGACGCTGGGCAGACTGGCGGCGCTGGGCAGACTGGCGGCGCTGGGCAGACTGGCGGCGCTGGGCAGACTGGCGACACTGGGCAGACTGGCGACACTGGGCAGACTGGCAGCTCCTTGCAGACTGGCAGCTCCGTGCAGACTGGCAGCTCTGGCTGCTCTATGCAGACTGACAGCTCTGGCTGCTTCATGCAGACTGACATCTCTGGCTGCTCCATGTAGACTGGCTGCTTCATGCAGACAGGCAGCTCGGGCTGCTTCATGTAGACTGACAGCTCTGGCTGCTCCATGCAGACTGACATCTCTGGCTGCTCCATGCAGACTGACAGCTCTGGCTGCTCCATGCAGACTGACAGCTCTGGCTGCTCCATGTAGACTAGCTGCTTCATGCAGACTGGCAGCTCGGGCTGCTTCATGTAGACTGACAGCTCTGGCTGCTCCATGTAGACTAGCTGCTTCATGCAGACTGGCAGCTCGGGCTGCTTCATGTAGACTGACAGCTCTGGCTGCTCCATGCAGGCTGGCTGCTTCATGCAGACTGGCAGCTCGGGCTGCACCGTGCAGACTGGCATCTCTGGCTGCTCTATGCAGACTGACATCTCTGGCTGCTTCATGCAGACTGACATCTCTGGCTGCTCCATGTAGACTGGCTGCTTCATGCAGACTGGCAGCTCGGGCTGCTTCATGTAGACTGACAGCTCTGGCTGCTCCATGCAGACTGACAGCTCTGTCTGTGCTGAACAGACGGGAGACTCCGGCAGCGCAGGAGAGGAGAGAGGCTCTGGCTGCGCTGTACAGGCAGGAGACTCCAGCAGCGCTGTAGAGGAGAAAGGCTCTGGCAGCGCTGAACAGGCGGGAGACTCCAGCAGCGCAGGAGAGGAGAAAAGTGCTGGCTGCGCTGAACAGGCGAGGCGCACTGAAGGCCTGGTGCGTAGTGCTGGAACTGGTGGTACTGGATCGAGGACACGCACAGGAAGCCTGGTGCGGGGAGCTGCTACCGGAGGACTGGAGTGTGGAGGTGGCACAGGATGGGCTAGACCGTGAAGGCGTACTGGAGATCTTGAGAGCAGTGTTGGCACAGGACGTGCAAGGCTAGGGATGTGCACAGGAGGCCTGGTGCGTGAGGCTGGCACCAACTTCACCAGCCGACTAACACGCACCTCAGGACGAGTATGGAGCGCTAACCCAGGTGCCATCAAATCCCCGACACGTTCCGTCGGGCGAATTCCATGCAAAAAGCACCAACACAGCAACTCCCTCATTTCTCTCTCCTCCAATTTCCCCTTTAACTCCTTCACAGTCTCTGTTTCGCTCACCTCCAACACCGGCTCTGGTTCTGGTCTCCTCCTAGGCTCCTCACGATAAACAGGGAGAGTTGGCTCAGGTCTATCTCCTGACTCAGCCACTCTCCCTCTGAGCCCCCCCCCCAATACATTTCTTGGGGTGACTTTCGGGTTTCGATCTGCGCCGCTATGTCGGTTTCTCCAACTCCATTCACCGATAGCCCTCTTCGCACTGCTCTAGCGAATCCCAGGCGGGCTCAGGCACTCTCTCTGGGTCGGCCGCCCACCTGTCTATTTCATCCCACGTCGTATACTCCATGCTTCTGCTGTCCATAACCTCCTCATAACACCGCTGTTGCTGCCTTTGTTGCCTCTCCTCTTTCGGCTGCTCCTGCCTGTTGACACGCCGCTTGGTCCGTTGGTGGTGGGTGATTCTGTTACGGCTTTCTAGTTGTGATGAAGGAGAGTCGGACCAAACTGCAGCGTGTCGATTGCGATCCATGTTTATTTAAACAAACGTAAACACGACTAAACACAAACACTACAAAACAATAAACGAAAACCGAAAACAGCCTATACTTGTGCAAACTAACAGAGAGTACACATAGGACAGATAGGACAATCACCCACGACAAACTCAAAGAATATGGCTGCCTAAATATGGTTCCCAATCAGAGACAACGATAAGCACCTGCCTCTAATTGAGAACCACTCCAGACAGCCATAGACCTTGCTAGATAACCCCACTAGCTACAATCCCAAAAACATACACACCAAAACCCCAAGACAAAACACACCACAATACAAAAACTCCATGCCACACCCTGGCCTGACCCAATACATGAAGAAAAACACAAAATACTTAGACCAGGGCGTGACATTAGGCCAATGGTGACTTTAAAACAGTTACAGAGTTTAATGGCTGTGATAGGAGATAACTGAGGATGGATCAACAACATTGTAGTTACTCCACAATACTAACCTAATTGACAGAACAGAGCTAAAACAAGGAAGCCTGTACAGAATTTTAAAAAATCAAAAACTTGCAACAAGGCAATAAAGTAATACTGCAAAAAACATGGCAATTTTTTTTCCTGAATGCAAAGTGTTATGCAAAATCCGAGAGGAAAACCTGATTCAGTCTGGTTTCCACCAGACACTGGGAGATTAATTCACCTTTAAGCGGGACAATAACCTAAAATACAAATATACCGAGTTACAGATTTGACTTAAATCTACTGCACAACCTGAAAAGGATTGTCTGGCAATGATCAACAACCAATTTGGCAGAGCTTGAAGAATTTTGAAAAGAGTAATGGGCAAATACACAATCCAAGTGTGAAAATCTCTTAAAGACTTACCCAGAAGAACTCACAGCTGTAATCACTGCCAAAGGTACTTCTAGAAAGTGTTAATTCAGGGGTTTGAAAACTTATGTAAATTACATATTTCTGTATTTCATTTTCAATAAATTTGCAAAAATGTTTAAAAACATGTTTTTACTTTGTCATTATGGGGTATTTTGTGTAGATGGGTGAGAGACAAAATATATTTAATACATTTTAAAAACTGTAACACAACAAAATGTGGACTAAGTCTAGGGGTATGAATACTTTCTGAAGGCACTGTAGTGTACTACTTTTGACCAGAGCTCGTAGGGCTTTGGTCAACAGTGGATGGATCCTGGCCAAAAGTAGTGCACTATAGGGAATAGGGTGCCATTTGGAAAACACACAAATTTGCCAATCTGGGTTTCTTGCTTTTTTAAGTTGCTCTAATGTTTTGATATGATTAATGATGTGTTCAAATTCAGGGACGCAACTTTGGCTTTAGAAGTTGTTGGGATATATATGTATATATATTACACACACAGTACCAGTCAAAAGTTTGAACACACCTACTCATTCAAGGGTTTTTATTTATTTTTACTATTTTATACATTGTAGAATTATAGGGAAGACATCACAACTATGAAATAACACATATGGAATCATGTAGTAACCAAAAAAGTCAATGTACCGTTTGCTTTGTTGACAGCTTTGCACACTCTTGGCATTCGCTCAACCAGCTTCACCTGGAATGCTTTTCCAACAGTCTTGAAGGAGTCCCCACATATGCTGAGCACTTGTTGGCTGTTTTTCCTTCACTCTGTGGTCCAACTTATCCCAAACCATCTCAATTGGGTTGAGGTCAGGTGGTTGTGGGGGCCAGGTCATCTGATGCAGCACTCCATCACATTCCTTCCTGGAGGTGTGTTGGGGCGTTGTCCTGTTGAAAAACAAATGATAGTCCCATTAGGCACAAATCAGATGGGATGGCATATCACTGCAGAATGCTGTGGTAGCCATGCTGGTTAAGTGTGCCTTGAATTCTAAATAAATCACTGACAGTGTCACCAGCAGAGCACCATCACACCTCCTTATCTATGCTTCATGGTGGGAACCACACATGCGGAGATCATCCGTTCACCTACTCTGCGTCTCACAAAGACACGGCAGTTGGAACCAAAAATCTCAAATTTGGACTCATCAGACCAAAGGACAGATTTTCACCGGTCTAATTTCCATTGCTCGTGTTTCTTGGCCCAAGCAAGTCTCTTCTTCTTATTGGTGTCCTTTAGTAGTGGTTTCTTTGCAGCAATTCGACCACACAGTCTCCTCTGAACAGTTGATGTTGAGATGTGTCTGTTACTTGCACTATGTGAAGAATTTATTTGGCTGCCATTTCTGAGGCTGGTAACTCTAGCTTATCCTCTTCAGCAGAGGTAACTCTGTGTCTTCCTTTCCTGTGGAGGTCCCCATGAAATCCAGTTTCATCATAGCGTTTGATGGTTTTTGCGAGTGCACTTGAAGAAACTTTACAAAGTTCTTGACATTTTCCGATTGACTGACCTTCATGTCTTAACGTAATGATAGACTGTAATTTGTCTTTGCTTATTTGAGCTGTTCTTGCCATGATATGGACTTGGTATTTTACCAAATAGGGCGATCTTCTGTATACCACCCCTAACTTGTCACAACACAACTGATTTGCTCAAACGCATTAAACTTTTAACAAGGCACACCTGTTAATTGAAAGGCATTCCTGATGACTACCTCATTAAGCTGGTTGAGAGAATGACAAGAGTGTGCAAAGCTGTCATCAATGCAAAGGGTGGCTATTTTGAAGAATCCTAGATATAAAATATATTTTAATTTGTTTTTACACTTTCTTTTGGTTACTACATGATTCCATATGTGTTATTCCATAGTGATGTCTTCAGTATTATTCGATATTAAAATAGTATTAAATAGTATTAAAATAGTAAAAATAAAGAAAAACCCTTGAATGGGTAGGTGCGTCCAAACTATTGATTGGTTCTGTGAGTTTTATTATATACAGTGGGGAGAACAAGTATTTGATACACTGCCGATTTTGCAGGTTTCCCTACTTACAAAGCAAGTAGAGGTCTGTAATTTTTATCATGGTACACTTCAACTGTGAGAGACGGAATCTAAAACAAAAATCCAGAAAATCACATTGTATGATTTTTAAGTAATTAAATTAGCATTTTATTGCATGAAATAAGTATTTGATACATCAGAAAAACAGAACTTAATATTTGGTATAGAAACCTTTGTTTGCAATTACAGAGATCATACGTTTCCTGTAGTTCTTGACCAGGTTTTCACACACTGCAGCAGGGATTTTGGCCCACTCCTCCATACAGACCTTCTCCAGATCCTTCAGGTTTCTGGGCTGTCACTGGGCAATACGGACGTCCAGCTCTATCCAAAGATTTTCTATTGGGTTCAGGTCTGGAGACTGGCTAGGCCACTCCAGGACCTTGAGATGCTTCTTACGGAGCCACTCCTTAGTTGCCCTGGCTGTGTGTTTCTGGTAGTTGTCATGCTGGAAGACCCAGCCACGACCCATCTTCAATGCTCTTACTGAGCGAAGGAGGTTGTTGGCCAAGATCTCGCGATACATGTCCCCATCCATCCTCCCCTCAATACGGTGTAATCGTCCTGTCCCCTTTGCAGAAAAGCATCCTCCTGTTCCCACTGAATGTTGTGCCCCTGTCCAAATGTGTGCTGGCACTCAGAAAATAAGAGAGAACATGTTATCATAAATGGGATGTTTGAAATTGACCCAGTACCAAAATCCACAGCTGCTCAACAGCTAAATTATTAAATTAATTACTGTTATTAAATTCATTATTTCATATCTGTGGAGCGCACCAATTACATTTAGCGGAAGTTATGAAGTATTAAATTGTAAAACATAATGTGGTTTTACAGTAGTGATGTAGTGCATACTGTGCGTGACAGATGTCTGTAAACCAACTGTTTGTGTCCCCCTAAGCCTCTGGTCTGGAGGCAAGAGAGAGATTAAAGTAGACGGCACGCGTCAAAGTAATTGATTTATGACCCTGCGTCATGATGACGTGTGCATGTCCAAATATGGGCCTCCGGCCCGTCCCCCCTGTTCCTGTGGTCACGTGTTAGAGGGTGTGTGTTATTTTAAATCTATATGGCATCCTTTGAAGTAGTCATGGTGATTGATGTCTAGGGGCCTGGTTGAACTGGGGGGGTTGAGTGTTTGAACTTTTGGAACGTGTATGTCCCCCACCCCCAGTTTTATTGCCCTTAAGTTTGTTATCTGATGAAGCAGGAATGTCCTGGAGTATTGAGCTGTGGCATATGCATTATAAATGTCCAGAACAAGTGATTTTAAAAATAAAGACCCAAATATTAAACATCTAAAATATGTCTCCAAGGCCAATTCTCAGGGTGCTCTGCAGCTCATGTCATGAATCCAATGACAAAAGCCTGGAGGATGTTTTGCGTGAGGCTCCAGGATGTTTTAAAGGATTTTTGTGTACAAGTGAGGGACATATGTCTTACATATTCCACCCTGAGGAGTCTACGGTTAAGATATTCACAGACAGCGTGTCCCAACCCTTTTATCGGGCAGAACCCGAGAGTTTTTCTCCAGCGCTAAGGATGAGAGAATGGCTTAAAATAAGACTCGCACTGTGTCAAATGGAACGCGCCCTGAGTGCTTCAAGGCTGCCCGGATATGCGTTGGAAGAACAGGTCTGTGGACGAAATGATCTAATGGCCCTAAGAGTCGCTTCAATGGCGTATACCCCGGACTCCCGAGTGACAATTTTAGCATGTGAACAATTTGATAGTGCAAATGCTTCGAAAACGGTCAGTTCATATGTATCTTCCAAAGCATGCAAGGATGTAATTTTTTTTCAAATATGGTTCAGTTTTAAATGCCGCGATTACCATATTTTCCGAACACTGATGAATAAGCTGGACAGTCTTTTCGAAATCGTGAACAATTACGGCGATGGCCGAGGTTATCGTTGAGACATACCCAGGACCCACAAGGCCGAAGGCGGATCTTTCCCTGGAGCGAAAACGTCCAGAGTTTCGATGGAGCGGGCAAAAGACTTTGCGATGGGGAATTGGAAACGCATAATGGTCAGGGCTAACAGGACCCTATATCTGTAAGAAATAGTAAAAAAAATTGAATTATAACGGGTGTTAAAATGTAGGTGTTAAATATTTAGAATTAAATCATTGGTTTTGAAAATGTATCTCACCCATTTAACTAAAGGGGAAGCGGTCTTTTCTCTCACGCTAGGGTCTGGCGCAGACAACTGTAATATCTGAATAAAACATGTATTATTTTAGTATTTTCCTACAATGGTATGTTATGAACATTAACGGGTTATTAAAGTTTGTAATAATGTACAACTGCAGGCCTCCAATGTTTTTACATAAAACACGCGTGATGCATGTTTAAATATTATTCAAATTTGTTACTTAATTCAAACATGTCTTAAAGGTTGTACGAAATATTTTGGAATTCAATAAAAGGAATTAAAAAAACTGTATCTCACCCGTAACTATGGGAAAAGGTATTTCACATCATCACCCAGCTCTGTCGCGAAGGAAAAAGACCTGGAGAATCAGGGGGCATGCGTGAGTGGGTGTGTGACGGAGCAGCAGGAGTGTGTGTGTGTGTGTGTGTGCGTTACAGAAACCAAAGGGTGTGGGTTCAACAGGGGGCCCAGCGCTCTCTCTGTAGAGAATCGTTTGAAACCAAGGTTTGCACTATCCGGCATAAGGCATGTCCAGATATCGGCCGACCGCCCGGGGTTAAACACTGATATCTAATCAGCGCCCCGGTACAGTTGAATTCTCTAAGGCTTTAGAGATGGGGTATTGTGTGGCCAAAATCTTTGAAGTATGGAACTTTTCCAAGAAATCAGACACTCTTTTTAAAGAGTACATCAAGACCTTCTTGAGATGTAAGCAAATGGCTTCAGGCTATCCTGCATCGGTCACAGATCAAGAGAGCAAAGACAGGTACATTCAAGACTATCATGACAGAGAAGGCATCCTTCTTGACCCTGACAGAATAGAGGTCAACAAAACCAAACGAAATGTGTCGAAATTGTACTTAAATTCGCTTTGGGGCAAATTAGCGCAGAGGTGTAATATGCTCACAACGTCGATTATTAAAGACCCTGAAGAATTTTTGGAATTCGTTTTTTTCAGACCAATACGAAATTTCACATTTTTCATTCTTGAGTCAAGACATTGCCTGGTGCAATGGCGACGTAACAAGAAGTGGGTTCTACCCCCGGGTAATGTAAATGTGTTTCTTGCAGCATTTACCACGGCCTATGGCCGACTTGAACTGTACAAGCTCATGGAGCAGCTTCAGAGGCGGGTTCTTTACCACGACACAGACTCTGTGGTCTATGTAAGCAAACCGGGGGATTGGAGCCCCCCACTCAACAACTATCTGGGTGGCTTAACGAGTGAACTCGCAGAGGGTGACCATATCACATAATGGTCCTCCTGTGGTCCCAAAAGCTATGCTTTTAGGACTCAAAAGAATCACGTGGTGTTGAAAGCCAAAGGCGTGACTCAAAACTATGAAAATGCCCAGCGTGTAAACTTGGAATCAATCACACGCTTGGTCGAGGGGTTCCTAAATGACAGGAATAGTGACTTGGAGATTTTGAGCTCCTACAAAAAGATTGTTAGGTATAAAAAGGGCTTCCATCTGAGGAAGGCCCCACTTACTAAAAGATTCAGGGTTGTCTATGACAAGAGACTGCTTTTGCCTGACTGGACCACATTGTCCCTTTGGCTACTGACTTATGCTACAAGCTACAGGGTTTCTTAAAGCTTAAGATATAATGACTGCTGTAGAAGGTTTTGACCCCCGGTTGCAACTACCATTTTCGGCCTTAATCGCAGGGCCTTCGAATAGTGGTAAAACTTGTTTTGTAAAAAGTATTTTAGAGAATTCTGAACATGTGTTATCTCAAAAGCCTGATAATGTTGTGTGGTGTTATTCTTGTTATCAACCTCTGTATGATGAATTGTTGAAGACAATAAAAATCAAGTTTGTTGAAGGAATACCTGATTCCCTGTCTGATGATGAACTTTTACCTCCTCATAAAAACAATCTGCTGGTTTTGGACGATATGCTATTTGCAGGTAGCGAACATCCCGAAATTGCCTGAGCGTTTCCCCAATATACTCATCATAGAAACCTGTCCGTGCTTTACTTGGTGCAGAATGTGTTTCACCAAGGTAAAAATAGCCGCACCATCAGTTTGAACGCCAATTACATGGTTTTGTTCAAAAATCCTAGAGACAAACTACAAATTAACACTCTAGCTCAGCAGATGTACCCGGGAAGGAAATCCTACTTTATGGAGAGCTACGAGGACGCTACCAAAGCGCCATTTTCTTATTTAATCGTTGATTTAAAAGCAAATACTACAGAACACCTGAGGCTACGAACAGGTCTGTTCCCGTGGGAGTGGCCGGCTGCTTACATTCCTAAAAAGTAACCGCTATGTCTCTGCGTTTAAAAAGAAACTTGCCCCTCTTGAGAAGCCTAGTTGGGGCTACATCTAATGAACGGAATGCCATCTTGGGTCACTGTTCTTCAGATCTCATATTATCCCTATGTGAGATTGCTTGGAATCTTCTCAAAGGACGCATTCCACTCACCCTGACCCAATTGAAAAAATTAAAGAGACAAAAGACCGCGATCAAACTCTTTGCCAATAAAAGGGTCAGTCTTCAAAAGAAACGACATAGCATACAACAGTCTGGCGGTTTTATTCTACCTTTACTAAGTATAGCCGTGCCCTTCATCACCAGCCTTATTGCTGCCAGACGTGGTGGTTGAACACATAGGGTGATGGCCAATAAAATGTATCTGGTGCCACAACAAGAGTTTGATAGACTTAAAAAACAAGTGCAGGGTCCCGAAAATATCAGACAAACAGCGGGAAATGATTTGGATACGGCCATGAAGGATATTTTGAATCAAAAAGGATTGAACCCCTATGATAAGGTCCAAAAATACACAAGCCTCTTGCAAAGGTATTTGTCCTTGGTGAAACAAGGTGAGAGAGAGACAGGCCATTTAACTATTTCCCTACAGGACCCTTTAAAAGATGACGAGCCTAGCGAGAGCCACGCCCCTGTAATGCCTGTACCTGTGAGCTTACCGTCTGAAGATCAAATGCCTGTTGAAGATAAAGTTATGCATGACTTGTTAACCCATGTTCCGGCACGTAACAGGAAAAATGTTAGCTACATTATGAACAAGATAAAAGACTCAAATGGGGCAGCTACTTGGAACGACAAAGGAGAGTTTATCCTTCAGGGTTCTGTTGTCAAGGGTTCCCATATGCTTGACTTGCTTAAAAGTACCACATCTGCCCACAAGGTTGCTGATGACAAAAGACCTCCAGGGTGGCTTCAGTTTCTTAAGGCCCTGGCCATCCTCAACATTCCCCTCTTGGGTGTACCCAACTATAAGCTTCAGATTCACGCTTTAAAACACAAACCTTCAACGAGATACAGCACCCCTAAAGATGCGCCAAAACCCTCGCATCCTTATGAAATGAATGACGATAACCCATTTACCCCCCTGAACGCCTCCGGACCTTTCCCTAATCCCGATCTCTCTGGGTGGTTAGACTTTTGAATGACTATGATTCAATTCAATAAATTTTATTTGAAAAAATAAGCAATTTAACATTTGTGGCATTCTTGAAACATTTGGCGTGAGCATACGCCTTGATTACACGTTCTTAAAGGACACACATTTGAACACTTTTGATATTTTCTAACAAAACAAGCTACAATGTTATCATTACTGCTTAAATCATCCTTATAAAGAGACATAACATCTTCAAAAGAAACTCCCCGGGCTCTTTGGCATAGGTAGAATACACAGTGTTGACCGCATGTAGTGGAAAGGTTATCTTGCACTTGAATGATGTTGTAGTATATCTTTGAGCAGTTTTTGGTCAGAAATTCTTTAATAGATTTGGGGAAACCAGGGTGAAAGCCATAGGAATCAAAAAAAGTTTAGATTTTTCTTCCTCCTTCCTCTTCTAATGTCACAGCTAGCCAATGTTCACCCGGCATGTGTTTAGGATGGGTATTGACATGGCTGGCCGCACCATCCATTTCTCCATAGGTAATTCATCACAAGCCAACACTCCGCAAAATTGTTTTCCAATCAGTCGGCTCATGAGCCCTTCCAACTCTTGGGTATTCATGTCTTTGCTCAACGATCCTTAATAATAATCTACTAAAACCTGTCTTCGGCTATTCACCTCCAAGATTGAATCAGAGCAGGCATAAACAATCATGCTAACGGTACAGGCTAAAGGTGTACGGAAACGCATTTCCAGCCTGAGGTTACCTTGGGACACCACCGAAAGATTTCCTGAGGTGTCATCATCAGGTGATAAATTGAAAGCATACATTGTGTAACCCTCTGCAAAATCATTTCTGTCAATAGGTAAAGAGAGATCTTTTAGATGCCTCCCGGTAGCCAGGAATAGATTGTAAGATTCTCGCACAGATATGTTGTTATTAAATTGCGGTTGGAAAGCCTTAGCAGGGACCTGACGTCCGTCCTGACACAGAGCCACATACTCTGCATTGAAGTTTTGAAAATTAAATGGGTTTTTATTTAAGCTGCCCGTATTGGAGGCGTGATCAACAAAACCTATAACCACGTATCGCGGTAAAGGGCCAAGAAATAGGTTTTCTTGACTGCAGATTCTGTTTGCCCACAGGTATGCTAAAGGTTTTCATGGTAATTATTTGGAGAGGGTAAAGGGCATTTCCTTTCATCAAAGCCTGTGAGTGACCCAGACGAACTGCCAGAGATACAGACACTTTGTTAATATAAAGCGTGGCCCCCAACACTTTTAAGGTAAAGTCCCCGTCCGTTGCAGACATTAGGCAAAACTCATCCTTGGCCCTGGTTAATTTTAGTCTTAAATCAACTGCATTTAAGAGTAAACGTTCTTGAAAGGAAATGTCAGAGTGTATAGTGCCTGTAATGGCAGAGAGTGGGGCTATCTCCACATAACTGGACCTTTCTACTGAATGTTGGGTTAAGGGGGCCGTGAAAAGATCGAGCTCTGTCTTTATAGCTTCAGAGGACATGCGGTGTAAAAGAGCCATGGTGCTTGTTCTTTTAGAAAATACTTCCGAGTATACTTTTTACCGTTTTTGGTCCAGACCTCCTCACTTTACCCTGTCTTTGACTAACTGATTTTCTTTTAACCGTTAACCTCTGTTTTTTAGGCGCAAGCCTGCGCCTTATACCCGGAGGTCTCTTTTTTGGTCTTCGAGACAACATCATCAACCCTGAGCCTTCTTGACTCTCGACATCTGGTGATGCCCTTCTGGTCATAGCATTGGCTATAACCTCACTTACTATATTTTTTGCTGCTGATTTTAAATGCGGTTTGGCTATGCTGAGGCCTCTCTTCATAAAGGGTAAAACCATCCTAAAGAGGTTACGAAATATACCTCCTATCCCCGAACCATACATGGTGGGGGAACCATAATAGCCGGGTAACCCATTACCCACTTCAAATCAAATCAAATCAAATTTATTTATATAGCCCTTCGTACATCAGCTGCTGTACAGAAACCCAGCCTAAAACCCCAAACAGCAAGCAATGCAGGTGTAGAAGCACGGTGGCTAGGAAAAACTCCCTAGAAAGGCCAATACCTAGGAAGAAACCTAGAGAGGAACCAGGCTATGTGGGGTGGCCAGTCCTCTTCTGGCTGTGCCGGGTGGAGATTATAACAGAACATGGCCAAGATGTTCAAATGTTCATAAATGACCAGCATGGTCGAATAATAATAAGGCAGAACAGTTGAAACTGGAGCAGCAGCACAGTTGATCAACATAGTATGAGACATACCGGTTAGGGTCGAGATGTCGGTGTTCCATAATTTTAATTTAGATGTATTATGTATATAAAATATATAATACTAATATTATATATGTAGAGAGGTTTTGGTGGGTCTAAAGTGGATTTTTACAATCGTTTTACCATAAGTAAATTCAATGTTTTCGTTCTGATCCGTTTTAAGCTCAACAAGAATGTTTTCAATATATTTCTTGCTTACAGGTACGTAGTTTGGCTTGTCGTAGGTGACAGTGACTATGTCCCCATCCTTTCCGTCTATATGAACCGTTCTCAGGAGTGGCACACAGCTGTCTCCGACCCTTTGATAGGATATGATGTCGGTATACACAAATATGTTGTCAAATCCTGCATGTATATCCGCGGGGAATGGGAATCATTTATCTTTCACATACGTCCATTTATTGGGACCCATCCCCAACATTTATGCTAAATTACCGCCAGTCTTTATCCCCCCGGAAGCATCTCCTGAGATTTGTACATGTTTATGTATAGGGTTGTACATCAGGAATATTTCCATACTGTTCTGCGATAGGCGTTCATTCAACTCGGAGACGATCCTGTCGACGGTTCTATAGAACCCTTTTTTAACCTTTTTTAACCCTGCTTTTAATCAGGGCAAGGTGTCTGGTAACATGACCGAATACAAACAGTGCAGCTATTCCCTCCGCAAGGCTATCAAACAAGCTAAGCGCCAGTACAGAGACAAAGTAGAATCTCAATTCAACGGCTCAGACACAAGAGGCATGTGGCAGGGTCTACAGTCAATCACGGACTACAGGAAGAACCAGGATGTCTTGCTCCTAGGCAGACTAAATAACTTTTTTGCCCGCTTTGAGGACAATACAGTGCCACTGACACAGCCTGCAACGAAAACATGCGGTCTCTCCTTCACTGCAGCCGAGGTGAGTAAGACATTTAAACGTGTTAACCCTCGCAAGGCTGCAGGCCCAGACGGCATCCCCAGCCGCGCCCTCAGAGCATGCGCAGACCAGCTGGCCGGTGTGTTTACGGACATATTCAATCAATCCCTATACCAGTCTGCTGTTCCCACATGCTTCAAGAGGGCCATCATTGTTCCTGTTCCCAAGAAAGCTAAGGTAACTGAGCTAAACGACTACCGCCCCGTAGCACTCACATCCGTCATCATGAAGTGCTTTGAGAGACTAGTCAAGGACCATATCACCTCCACCCTACCTGACACCCTAGACCCACTCCAATTTGCTTACCGCCCAAATAGGTCCACAGACGATGCAATCTCAACCACACTGCACACTGCCCTAACCCATCTGGACAAGAGGAATACCTATGTGAGAATGCTGTTCATCGACTACAGCTCGGCATTCAACACCATAGTACCCTCCAAGCTCGTCATCAAGCTCGAGACCCTGGGTCTCGACCCCGCCCTGTGCAACTGGGTACTGGACTTCCTGACGGGCCGCCCCCAGGTGGTGAGGGTAGGCAACAACATCTCCTCCCCGCTGATCCTCAACACTGGGGCCCCACAAGGGTGCGTTCTGAGCCCTCTCCTGTACTCCCTGTTCACCCAGGACTGCGTGGCCACGCACGCCTCCAACTCAATCATCAAGTTTGCGGACGACACAACAGTGGTAGGCTTGATTACCAACAACGACGAGACGGCCTACAGGGAGGAGGTGAGGGCCCTCGGAGTGTGGTGTCAGGAAAATAACCTCACACTCAACGTCAACAAAACTAAGGAGATGATTGTGGACTTCAGGAAACAGCAGAGGGAACACCCCCCTATCCACATCGATGGAACAGTAGTGGAGAGGGTAGCAAGTTTTAAGTTCCTCGGCGTACACATCACAGACAAACTGAATTGGTCCACCCACACAGACAGCATCGTGAAGAAGGCGCAGCAGCGCCTCTTCAACCTCAGGAGGCTGAAGAAATTCGGCTTGTCACCAAAAGCACTCACAAACTTCTACAGATGCACAATCGAGAGCATCCTGGCGGGCTGTATCACCGCCTGGTATGGCAACTGCACCGCCCTCAACCGTAAGGCTCTCCAGAGGGTAGTGAGGTCTGCACAACGCATCACTGGGGGCAAACTACCTGCCCTCCAGGACACCTACACCACCCGATGCTACAGGAAGGCCATAAAGATCATCAAGGACATCAACCACCCGAGCCACTGCCTGTTCACCCCGCTGTCATCCAGAAGGCGAGGTCAATACAGGTGCATCAAAGCTGGGACCGAGAGACTGAAAATCAGCATCTATCTCAAGGCCATCAGACTGTTAAACAGCCACCACTAACATTAAGTGGCTGCTGCCAACACACTGTCAATGACACTGACTAAACTCCAGCCACTTTAATAATGGGAATTGATGGGAAATTATGTAAATATATCACTAGCCACTTTAGACAATGCTACCTTATATAATGTTACTTACCCTACATTATTCATCTCATATGCATACGTATATACTGTACTCTATATCATCGACTGCATCCTTATGTAATACATGTATCACTAGCCACTTTAACTATGCCACTTTGTTTACATACTCATCTCATATGTTATACTGTACTCGATATCATCTACTGTATCTTGCCTATGCTGTTCTGTACCATCACTCATTCATATATCCTTATGTACATATTCTTTATCCCCTTACACTGTGTATAAGACAGTAGTTTTTTTGGAATTGTTAGATTACTTGTTCGTTATTACTGCATTGTCGGAACTAGAAGCACAAGCATTTCGCTACACTCGCATTAACATCTGCTAACCATGTGTATGTGACAAATAAAATTTGATTTGATTTAATTTGATTTGTATAATTCGACCTCTGATTATTACGATATATATGTGCGGACGCATTACTGGGGAGAGTCAGGTAAAAGCCGCTGTGTTCCATTATGCACTCCGGTGTACACACGAATGATGATGTATTTTATCATGCACACATCCTGCTCTAATACCCATCTGTTGAACTTTTGGGGCCAGTTTTTCCAGCGGACCAGCACCCATTTTTGACCCTTTTCTCTCTTTTGATCTAGAATCTCCTCCACGTGGAACATTTTGTCTTTACCCACCTGTACCTTCTGTAATTCCTCATAAAAAGATCCCTCCATAAGTTCCCCGTCATAATCTTTTAATGTGTAGACCGGGGGTATGCGCGGCAGACATTCTCTAACCGTGAATAGCTCGTCACTGTATCCTTGCATGTATTTTTTGTCGAAAACACCCCTCAACTTGGATATACGAACCAAGTCCCCCACAATGAATTTAAAATGTATTTTTTTCTTACGGCGAAGGGGGAGCAAACCATACAGATTTTTAAAGACTTGAAAAGAGTTTTCAGAAGAGACCTTGGAGGGTTTCATCCTTATACTCTTATGATAACTATTGTACCCAATTACTAAATCTTGAACTATATCGATATATCTATGCGTGTTGTAAAATAGCGCCACATCCGCTCCTTCAGAGTTCTGTTAAAGCGTTCAACAACTGAAGCTTTCAAATCCGAGCCTGTAGCAAAATGTACTATATTGTGCTTCTTCATGAGTTTCTGAAAAGTCTTATTAAAAAATTATTTTCCGCCATCAGTCTGCACTTTCTTGGGGGCTCCGCCTTCCTTCAAGATAGAGTCAAAGGCCTGGGTCACCTCTGCACCACTCTTATTTTTTAAGACACGGACAAAAGCTATTTTAGAGAAAATATCTATAACCGTTAGCATGTAGTGATTTCCATCATTTTTATCTGCAAGGGCCTGCATGTCACATAGATCAGCCTGAAATTGCGACAATGGTTGGGTAGAAAAAACTCTATTTCTGGGAAAATGTTTTCTTAGGGGCTTATGCAGAGTGTGCGCATCCTGCTCTGATAGCCACTCAATTCACTTTAGCATCGCTTAACCGGCTACCCGTTTCTTCGGCTATAGCTCTCTGTAAACGTTCCTTACCCCCATAAGACCCTGGGTTAGAGGGATTATAATAAATGTTTTTCAACATCTGCTCTGCCACCCTTCTTGCCTCTCTGAGGTACAATAACGTTAATGAGCCACTTTCAAATAACGACAACATTTCATTTTCATTTTTGGGATTTTTATTTTCAAGAAAACATTATGTATTATGTATACAGACAATTCAGAATTTGTTGCAGGATTACATGTCCCCGCTTTCTCAATGATCGCATCATGCAAAACCCTATATTTGGGTTAGATTAACAGGTTTGTTTCGCTGAATTTTTACAACACACACATCCGCTATAAAAGTATATAAACAACAAATATGATACATGTTACAATTAAATGGTGTTTCAAACAAATAAAGTAAAATCTTAGACAAAGTTGTTTCTAGTTCTTCAGAATCACCACCAAGCCGGGTTACCATTTGTGCCCATTGTAGACACTCGCCCGCATGTCGTACATGATTCATGATTTGTTCCATTTTCAACACATGCTCTACATTAGTCCCGGAATTGTGGGTTGTGTAGAACGATACATTGTTCACTTTATTTTCAATAATTTGATGCATAACACTTGTAAGTTCTCTCAAAAGAAAAAATGTATTTATTCTCTCTAGCATCGTATACACATAGTTACCCATTGCTCTACATCTAAATAACAAAAATGTCACTCGGTCTCTTGGGGTTTATTGAGCCAGAAAGTCATCACATCAGCCACCACAGCCTCCCGGTATTTGTTATCGTCCACCAGGGTGTGTCGGATTTCTTTGAGTTTCTCGTGGATGTGGATCGCCTCCTTCAGTTCATGTAGGAATGCCTCTGTTACCCCGTAAACTCTGGGGATAGACGGCACAAGGCCCATAGCCTCCAGGGCTCTGACCAGCGATGGTATAAACCTGCAGGACCAAAGTCTTTTCACCAGCGCCTCAAAATTGTTGAAGAAGTAGTATCTTGGGGGGGTCGTATAGGCATGGATGCCTGCGCTGGCTGGGGTGATTAATCTCACAACCGATGCATTTTTCTCGTATATATTCTCCAATCACCACGTCTAAAAGCGTGGCTACAGAGGCCTTGATGGTGTCCACAAAACTAGTACTGATGTACACAAAACTAGTACTGTGTACTTGTAGGGGGTGTCGCGGGTCTTGCCAGGGGGGAGTAGAATGTAGGGCTGTGCGGCATACAGTCCTTAGTGTCGGGCCCCCATGACGTTTCGGAGTTCTGGTATGCGTTAGGAATATCCATGGTTAATATGTAGGTTAAGAACTGTAGGTTTTAAGGACCCTCCTTTTATTGTTGAACCAGCCCTCGGGATATCTGGGCGTGGTTAACGCAGCCGCTTACCTAGTTTTCTTCGGGGGCTGACCCTTCTGACGATGTACCTTCTTGGGGCTGCTTTGAGTCGTAATCCTCCGGATTCGTATATATTATGCACTTCTTTTGCCGAACAATGCTCTGGCGCTGTTGGCTCTGTACAAACAGAGCGTCCAACAACTCCATCATTTTCAATTTCATTAAAGGCCAACTTTTAAAGGGGATAAGCATGCGAAGCCTAAAATCACCGACCAAACCGCCATCCCGGATGTTTTGGTTGCGGAATTCCTCGGTGCTGATATAGAACTCCATGCAGCCACAGGGAAGTCCATTCTTTCTCTGTATTTTCACCCTGTGAAATACTCTTCCGGAGGAGTCAGGGGTACCTTCCCAACGGGTCTCGTAGCCTGTGAACAAGCTGTAACCCTTGGTGATACGTCTCAGTTCGGGACACAAAACCTGGCGAAAAACCGTCCAGTCTTCAGCCCCATAGGCCACTCCTAATGTCTGGTCGGTATATTATTCTCCTTCGGCTACCGTATAGAGTTTCACTCTACAGGCCAAGTAATCAAACAGATACCCCCATTGCTGTCCGTTAGACATCGACACTTCATCTTTCAGCGCAGTTGCGGGCGGTATCTGGGTTCTATACACATTTAGAAACCGCTTTTTTGGAGCATCGTATATTATACGTATACTTTGCCCTTTCTCTATGTTTCAGCCGCTGTCCTGCTTCAGTTGCTACAGTCATCACAGCTTTGCCACTGATCGCAAAATCCATGTTTAAAAATAGTGTTTACTGTTCTGGGTTTGCACGCCTTGTTCGGGACATTTATAATGCATATGCCACAGCCCAATACCCCAGGACATTCCTGCTTCATCAGATAACAAACATAAGGGCTATAAAACTGGGGGTGGGGGACATACACGTTCCAAAAGTTCAAACACTCAACCCCCCCAGTTCAACAAGGCCCCTAGACATCAATCACCATGACTACTTCAAAGGATGCCATATAGATATAAAATAACACACACCCTTTAACACGTAACCACAGGAACAGGGGGGATGGGCCGGAGGCCCATATTTGGACATGCACACGTCATCATGATGCAGGGTCATAAATCAATTACTTTGACGCGTGCCGTCTACTTTAATCTCTCTCTGGCAAGGATCACATTGTTTATGTCACATGTCTAGTCTGTCAGTCTGACGGCACTATTAGTATGTCATATAGCTCTCTTCTCCTTAGTATGTGTAGTCCTTTAGGGTAAAGTCTTCAGTAGTCATCTCTAGGCTGTGTGTTGTGCGTGTTGTGTTACCTCCATAGCAGAGGCCCGGTGGACTGTGTGTGTGGCTGACTGAAGGAGATGTCTGTCATACATACAGACTTCACTGTATACGGTGCATTCGGAAAGTATTCAGAACCCTTGACTTTTTTCACTTTTTGTTACATTACAGCCTTATTCTAAAATGGATTAAATCACACCTGTATTTGGGGAGTTCATCCCTTCTCTGCAGATCCGCTCAAGCTCTGTCAGGTTGTATGGTGAGCGTCGCTGCACAGCTATTTTCAGGTGTCTCCAGAGATTTTCGATCGGTTTCAAGTCCGGGCACTGGCTGGGCCACTCAAGGACATTCTGAGATCTGTCCTGAAGCCACTCCTGCGTTGGCTTGGCTGTGTGCTTAGGGTCATTGTCCTGTTGGAAGGTGAACCTTCACCCCAGTCTGAGGTCCTAAGCGCTCTAAGCGCTCTGGAACAGGTTTTCATCAAGGATCTCTCAGGACTGCTCCGTTCATCTTTCCCTCGTTCCTGACTAGTCTCAGAGTCCTTCTCGCTGAAAAATATCCCAACTGTATGATGCTGCCACCACCATGCTTCTTTGTAGGGATTGTGCCAGGCTTCCTCCAGACGTTAAGCTTGGCATTCAGGCCAAATAAGTAAATCTTGGTTTCAACAGAGCAGATCATTTTGTTTGGCCAGTATTCCACAAAGGCCTGATTGGTGGAGTGCTGCAGAGATGATTGTCCTTCTGGAAGGTTCTCCCATTTCCACAGAGGAAGTCTGGAGCTCTGTCAGTGACCATCGGGTTCTTGGTCACCTCCCTGACCAAGGCCCTTCTCCCCCGATTGCTCAGTTTGTCTTGGTGGTTCCAAACTTCTTCCATTTAAGAATGATGGAGGCCTATTTGTTCTTGGTTACCTTCAATGCTGCATAAAAAAATTGTACCCTTCCCCAGACCTGTGCCTCGACACAATCCTGTCTTCGGAGCTCTATGGACAATTCCTTTGTCCCTCATGACTTAGCTTTTGCTCTGACATGTACTGTCAACCATGGGACCTTATATAGACAGGCGTGTGCCTTTCAAAATCATAAAAATAATATATTGAGTTTACCACACTTGGACTCCAATCAAGTTGTAGAAACATCTCAAGGATGATCAATGGAAACAGGATGCACCTGTGCTCCATTTCGAGTCTCATAGCAAAGGGTCTGAATAATTATGTAAATAAGGTATTTCTGTTTTATTTGTTATAAATTTTCACAAATTTCTAAAAACCTATTTTTGATTTGTCATGGGTATTGTGTGTAGATTGAGGAGGAAATGTTTTAATTTAATTAATTTTAGAATAAAATTAACACCATAACAAAATATGGAAAAAGGAAACGTTCTGAATATTTTCTTAAGGCAATGTATGTGTTTGTCATGCTTCGCTCCATTTCACAAATGCTTCCTACTATTCGATTTGATTTGATTACTCATCCACCTACTCCTCCTCCTCTTCCTGCAGAAATTGTGATTGCAGGGAAGGGAACTAGGGCAGGGAAGAGAGAAGGGTAGCTAGGAGTATAATCCCTAGCACAGGACTCATTACTTGTGGTAGGTCTGGGTACCAATGTATGCCACTGGATAATGTGTACTTATATCTGTGACAGCTGAGCAGGCTCTTGCAGCAGAGTTTGCGGAGGCGGTGGATGGAGAGGTGGGAGGAGATCGAGAGAGACACGAGAGGAAAGAGAGGGAGAGAGTGAAATAGGGGGAGGAGGGAGGAGGAGGATGAGAGAGGAAGGAAATAGAGAGAGAGGTTGGAGAATGCTGCTCACCAGTGAAATATAGAGATTACTCTTGATTTCCTCAGGCTTTAAGCCTAAAGATCAGCATTATTCTGTTTTATTGGTAATGAAATTAAAATATTTTTCCTCTCTCTTTCTGTCTCCCTCTCTCTTTTTCTCCTCTTTCATTCTCCCTCTCTTTCTCTCCTCTGCCTGGCATCACCCTTTACACAAAGTGACGCCATTAAAGGCCTGGAGGCCATCTGTTAGTTGCAGCCCCTTGTATTTGGCCCCGCTCTGTTCTATGTGTCAGGGCCAGTATATGTATGATAGCCACTTTATTTTGAATTACATTTTAATATGCATAGAAGCCATTGTGATGGCTGTTGTTGACAACATCATAAGATAAAGGCTTTGGTTAACCTCGGAAACTAGGAACAGGACCTCGGTTGACTCCACTAGAACTTCTCCGAAAGCTCCAGAGGACCTGCAGCCCACTTCGAAAGCCTTCCTCACTGAAACTATTGGTGTCCTGTGCAGCTTTGGTCTGGAGACTTCACAGCTCAATTATATTCAATGCTACAGTACAGTGTATGTCCATCTGCTCCGTAAAATATTTCAGGCTTCAATTAACCCGAAAAATTGAAACACCGGAGAGGCAGAAACCTTCAAAAAGGCAGAAACATTAAAAAGTATATATTGATAAATAGCCGCAAGACTGATTCTTATGACTTCATACTACAACTAGGAATGGGTAGCAGCACCCAATGCAGAGACCACAGCCCCACACCCAAGTAATTGAATGCTCTCAGGTAATATACTTGAACCCAATTAACTCCTGTCTCACCTTAACAGTGTGGGTGCTGCAGCAGCCAGCCAGTAAGTCAGTTCCCTGCAGTCTACAGACGTTATCGGAATGACAAGGGTTAATTGAGTTTATTGGCCAGGCGTGTTCCGGCAATGCACCCAATATACAATTACGAAGCACAGTGATTCAGCTGGATCAACAGGTGGGCTCCCAAGCGAGCTGGGGTCACAGAGGGCCTGGTTGGCTTTGTCAAAGGATCTCAACCTAATCAGACATGCTGGCTGAAGGGGGACTCTCTGCAGACAGGAAAGGTCAATGCCCATACTTGTCACTGATTCACCCTCTTTGAGGTGGTGCAGGCAGGAGCGGTAACAGGGAAAAGGGAGATAGCGAGGCTTCTGAAAGCGTGTACTTTGCACTGGAGCATTGTTCTTTGAAACAGTACAGTCATTCCATGTCTGGTACCATTATCACAGCTGTGTCGCAGACGTGTCACAGACAGGACAAAAAAATAGCTGTTAGCACTAGGATTAGTGTGCTTTGACAATTTTGCAATTGTGTCAGACTGGGGTTCAAACCCGAGTTTCCTACTTTCAGTGACTGAGTTAGTCCGCCTAGCCAAAGCCCAGTACTTTGTAGTGTGGCCCATATTAAAGCATTGATATAGTATCACATTACATGTAGGTAAAAAAAAGTTGGTTTGGAGTGCATGTTAAGATAAGGTTGTCAGTCATATTGTGGGAATCTATCCTTAATAAAATCATAGGCTTTACAAATTGATTACTTTCTCTTAGGCAGGCACTGTGCTACAGTAGTTAACCCAAAATCCATAATGAATTGTCTCAAATTTCTGATAAGACACGGATGATTATTAATGTTGCTATTTAAAGCATAATGAAGGGATAATTGCAGTCATACTCTGACATTTCACAACCCTTTCTGCATATTTCTCCCCTCGACATGAGTGCAAAAGGATTAAACGTACGAAAAAGAAAAACCCTCAACCAGCGAAGATCCATCTCCCTCTGAAAAGTCCCAATTATTGTTAGTTTAAGCATTTCATCTATGGCCTGCTATTTTTTTCTTGCTTTACCCTGGTTATTTTTAAATTTTTTAATTTCACCTTTATTTAACCAGGTAGGCTAGTTGAGAACAAGTTCTCATTTGCAACTGCGACCTGGCCAAGATAAGGCATAGCAGTGTGAGCAGACAACAAAGAGTTACACATGGAGTAAACAATTAACACGTCAATAACACAGTAGAAAACAAAGGGGGAGTCTATATACAATGTGTGCAAAAGGCATGAGGAGGTAGGCAGATAATTACAATTTTGCAGATTAACACTGGAGTGGTGAATGATCAGATGGTCATGTACAGGTAGAGATATTGGTGTGCAAAAGAGCAGAAAAGTAAATAAATAAAAACAGTATGGGGATGAGGTAGGTGAAAAAGGGTGGGCTATTTACCAATAGACTATGTACAGCTGCAGCGATCGGTTAGCTGCTCAGATAGCTGAGCAAGTTGAAGTTGGTGAGGGAGATAAAAGTCTCCAACTTCAGCGATTTTTGCAATTCGTTCCAGTCACAGGCAGCAGAGTACTGGAACGAAAGGCGGCCAAATGAGGTGTTGGCTTTAGGGATGATCAGTGAGATACACCTGCTGGAGAGCATGCTACGGATGGGTGTTGCCATCGTGACCAGTGAGCTGAGATAAGGCGGAGCTTTACCTAGCATGGACTTGTAGATGACCTGGAGCCAGTGGGTCTGGCGACGAATATGTAGCGAGGGCCAGCCGACTAGAGCATACAAGTCGCAGTGGTGGGTGGTATAAGGTGCTTTAGTGACAAAATGGATGGCACTGTGATAGACTGCATCCAGTTTGCTGAGTAGAGTGTTGGAAGCCATTTTGTAGATGACATCGCCGAAGTCGAGGATCGGTAGGATAGTCAGTTTTACTAGGGTAAGCTTGGCGGCGTGAGTCAAGGAGGCTTTGTTGCGGAATAGAAAGCCGACTCTTGATTTGATTTTCGATTGGAGATGTTTGATATGAGTCTGGAAGGAGAGTTTGCAGTCTAGCCAGACACCTAGGTACTTATAGACGTCCACATATTCTAGGTCGGAACCATCCAGGGTGGTGATGCTAGTCGGGCATGCGGGTGCAGGCAGCGACCGGTTGAAAAGCATGCATTTGGTTTTACTAGCGTTTAAGAGCAGTTGGAGGCCACAGAAGGAGTGTTGTATGGCATTGAAGCTTGTTTGGAGGTTAGATAGCACAGTGTCCAAAGACGGGCCGAAAGTATATAGAATGGTGTCGTCTGCGTAGAGGTGGATCAGGGAATCGCCCGCAGCAAGAGCAACATCATTGATATACACAGAGAAAAGAGTCGGCCCGAAAATTGAACCCTGTGGCACCCCCATAGAGACTGCCAGAGAACCGGACAGCATGCCCTCCGATTTGACACACTGAACTCTGCAAAGTAATTGGTGAACCAGGCAAGGCAGTCATCCGAAAAACCGAGGCTCCTGAGTCTGCCGATAAGAATATGGTGATTGACAGAGTCGAAAGCCTTGGCAAGGTCGATGAAGACGGCTGCACAGTACTGTCTTTTATCGATGGCGGTTATGATATCGTTTAGTACCTTGAGTGTGGCTGAGGTGCACCCATGACCGGCTCGGAAACCAGATTGCACAGCGGAGAAGGTACGGTGGGATTCGAGATGGTCAGTGACCTGTTTGTTGACTTGGCTTTCGAAGACCTTAGATAGGCAGGGCAGGATGGATATAGGTCTGTAACAGTTTGGGTCCAGGGTGTCTCCCCCTTTGAAGAGGGGGATGACTGCGGCAGCTTTCCAATCCTTGGGGATCTCAGACGATATGAAAGAGAGGTTGAACAGGCTGGTAATAGGGGTTGCGACAATGGTGGCAGATAGTTTCAGAAATAGAGGGTCCAGATTGTCAAGCCCAGCTGATTTGTACGGGTCCAGGTTGTGCAGCTCTTTCAGAACATCTGCTATCTGGATTTGGGTGAAGGAGAACCTGGAGAGGCTTGGGCGAGGAGCTGCGGGGGGGCGGAGCTGTTGGCCGAGGTTGAAGTAGCCAGGCGGAAGGCATGGCCAGCCGTTGAGAAATGCTTATTGAAGTTTTCGATAATCATGGATTTATCAGTGGTGACCGTGTTACCTAGCCTCAGTGCAGTGGGCAGCTGGGAGGAGGTGCTCTTGTTCTCCATGGACTTCACAGTGTCCCAGAACTTTTTGGAGTTGGAGCTACAGGATGCAAACTTCTGCCTGAAGAAGCTGGCCTTAGCTTTCCTGACTGACTGCGTGTATTGGTTCCGGACTTCCCTGAACAGTTGCATATCACGGGGACTATTCGATGCTATTGCAGTCCGCCACAGGATGTTTTTGTGCTGGTCGAGGGCAGTCAGGTCTGGGGTGAACCAAGGGCTGTATCTGTTCTTAGTTCTGCATTTTTTGAACGGAGCATGCTTATCTAAAATGGTGAGGAAGTTACTTTTAAAGAATGACCAGGCATCCTCAACTGACGGGATGAGGTCAATGTCCTTCCAGGATACCCGGGCCAGGTCGATTAGAAAGGCCTGCTCACAGAAGTGTTTTAGGGAGCGTTTGACAGTGATGAGGGGTGGTCGTTTGACTGCGGCTCCGTAGCGGATACAGGCAATGAGGCAGTGATCGCTGAGATCCTGGTTGAAGACAGCGGAGGTGTATTTGGAGGGCCAGTTGGTCAGGATGACGTCTATGAGGGTGCCCTTGTTTACAGAGTTAGGGTTGTACCTGGTGGGTTCCTTGATGATTTGTGTGAGATTGAGGGCATCTAGCTTAGATTGTAGGACTGGCGGGGTGTTAAGCATATCCCAGTTTAGGTCACCTAACAGAACAAACTCTGAAGCTAGATGGGGGTGATCAATTCACAAATGGAGTCCAGGGCACAGCTGGGAGCTGAGGGGGGTCGGTAGCAGGCGGCAACTGTGAGAGACTTATTTCTGGAGAGAGTAATTTTCAAAATTAGTAGTTCGAACTGTTTGGGTATGGACCTGGAAAGTATGACATTACTTTGCAGGCTATCTCTGCAGTGAACTGCAACTCCTCCCCCTTTGGCAGTTCTATCTTGACGGAAGATGTTATAGTTGGGTATGGAAATCTCTGAATTTTTGGTGGCCTTCCTGAGCCAGGATTCAGACACAGCAAGGACATCAGGGTTAGCAGAGTGTGCTAAAGCAGTGAGTAAAACAAACTTAGGGAGGAGGCTTCTGATGTTGACATGCATGAAACCAAGGCTTTTTCGATCACAGAAGTCAACAAATGAGGGTGCCTGGGGACATGCAGGGCCTGGGTTTACCTCCACATCACCCGTGGAACAGAGAAGGAGTAGTATGAGGGTGCGGCTAAAGGCTATCAAAACTGGTCGCGTAGAGCGTTGGGGACAGAGAATAAGAGGAGCAGGTTTCTGGGCATGGTAGAATATATTCAGGGCATAATGCGCAGACAGGGGTATGGTGGGGTGCGGGTACAGCGGAGGTAAGCCCAGGCACTGGGTGATGATGAGAGAGGTTGTATCTCTGGACATGCTGGTAGTAATGGGTGAGGTCACCGCATGTGTGGGAGGTGGGACAAAGGAGTTATCAGGGGTATGAAGAGTGGAACTAGGGGCTCCATTGTGAACTAAAACAATGATAACTAACCTAAACAACCGTATACAAGGCATATTGACATTTGAGAGAGACATACAGCGAGGCATACAGTAATCACAGGTGTTGAATTGGGAAAGCTAGCTAACACGTTATAAGAAATTAAATATGTTCTGAAGTATATTGATGTAAGCTGCTCTACCATAAAATCATAGCCTCTTTAATAAACGCTTGAAATTAGCTATGGGCATCAGTTGGAAGGCAAGAAGGGGAGAGAAAGCAGCACATACTATAGGATGAATGGCAAATTCCTAGTCAAGCCCCCTGACTATGGTTTGATAAATTTGGGCATTCGGGTACTAGCTGGAGGGTGATCTACATGGAGGGTGAACATTACTCTCTAAAAGGTATCTATGACCAACGCTCTGTCATAGAAACACTTGTTTAATCCTGGGCTGTTCGTTAAGTATGGCATTCAAAGCTGGCTCCCAGCTTAATTAGCGAAGCGCTAATTTATCCCCACCAGTATTAATTTACGAAAAAGAGAGAATACGTTTGGAGAGAGAAAAACTAAACGACAACACTGAAATTCTGAAAGTGCTATCATCACCCAGTCATGCAATGCGAGTAGACTGAGAAATCCCCAGTTGAGCCGACCATGAAATGTGGCACGGATGGAACTATTCACACTGCAACTTTTTTTGCTGCCATTTCCCCCATTTAAATATATTGTCATCATGAATATTTTCGAAAACCCCATTCACGAGTAAGCAGTGCATAGAAAGAGTTAAAGACTTTAAAGTGTTATTAACAGTGCTTTTTGGGTTCGCAAAATGGTTCTATTAAGAAGGGGATGAAGTCTTGCAGAGACATCACAGGAACATTTTAAGAACTTGCATAACACTTTACATGAAGTTGCTCTTATAGGCCTGTCTGTGTAGTAACAATGAAACTACCCTGGTAACAACACTGCATTAGCATAATAATGTTCAGTTGAACAATGGAACATGTTCTATGAATGTTTCATGGACTGCCAGGCACTAAAATCACTCCATACTGTCATCTATAGCTCGGTTGCATCCATAGCACAGCCCCGTACCTCAGCTTACCAAACAGTGCCAGGATCAGGCTGTTGAAATGACATATTGTGCCTTTAAGGTTCTCTCTTCCCTTCTTTACTTTTGTTTAGGCCTACTTTTTGTTCTACCTCTTATGTTTTAATCCTTGTGGTAAATAACAGGTACAAACCTTACACCATTAATGAGTAATACGGATGGATTTTAGGAGGCAAACAAGTTTTTGGTTTTTCTAAAGTTCATTTCCTTGTATGACTTGAAAGGTCATGTTATCCTCTAGAGCCTGTTGTATTCTGAGTTTTTGAGGATATTTGAATTGAGAGTATTTCTCTACTTTACAATCAAAAGGGATTGCTGCTTCAAAATTCCAAGCATATTGTATGCGACAGAAACGTTTGAAGTTAGTTCATTTAGACATAGTAATATTAGCTCTTCCGACGGTGGCCTGAGGAGGGCTTGCCTCCAGCCTCATTAGATATGTACATATAACTAGGATTAAAGTGACAGATAATAAACAGTAGGAGCAGCATATGTGATGAGTCAAAAAGTTAGTGCAAAAAGGGTCAATGCAGATAGTCCGTGTAGCTATTTGGTAACTATTTAGCAGAACTGTTCCTTTAAGTGTTTCTGGAGTATTATCTAGTAAGGTGTCACTCAAAAATTCTGTGAATGACGCTCGTTTGTCTCCGAGTGGAAGGTGGTCCCTACGGACTCTCTCATCCATTCTGTCTATTCAAGCAGCAAGCTCTTTCATTCAGTCCAGTTAAGAGAGGACAGTTCCTCTGAGAGTTCTCAAAATTAGACACAAAATGGGAAAAATATATCAGAGGCCCTTAAAATATCTCCTACTAAATTGCCTCGCATATATACAACAACAATTCCAAGTTAAGCTTTTCACTAGAAGCTATATTATCCTAGACGTGTGACTTCTGAGTTCTCATGTTAGTGCTAAGTAGCCCGTTTTGCCCACATACTCCGACCTCCACTGTGTAGCTGTGTCTGCTAGACGTATACAAAAGAGCGACAGGAACATTGCAGATTTAGCACTGTGTTTAGATCACTTTCCACCTAAGTTGGAGCGGCTAATTGATAAAGCCACGGCTACTGGCATCTCATTGCTGTTGGGTTAGTGGTAATTATAGCACAAGATAATCTAAAGGCTGGATAAATAAATAAGAGCTGATGGGACTTTAAAGTCCTGCAGATGGAGAAATTCTGGATGCAGATGAATGGATTATGTTTGGGTTGACATAAGGAGATGGGCTCAGATGCTGCCTGTGTGAGAAGGACAGTTTTTCTGTATTCCAAATCAACGCCTAGCCCCTCCTACTCTCTAGGCCCTCCTATAGATCTGAGAGGTTTATAGGTGTAAACAATACGGGAAGTAATTACCATATTGCTTGCACCTACCTAGTGGTGTAAAGTACTTAAGTACAAATACTTTAAAGTACTACTTAAGTAGTTTTTGGGGTATCTGTACTTTATATTTGACAACTTTTCCTTTAACTTCACTACATTCCCAAAATAAAATAATCTACTTTTTAAGCCATACATTTTCCCTGAGACCCAAAAGTACTTGTTACATTTTGAATGCTTAGCAGGACAGGAAAACGGTCCAATTCACACACTTATCAAGAGAACAACCCTATTCATCTCTACTGCCTCTGATCTGGTGGACTCACTAAACACACGTGTGAATGTTGCCGTCTGGTTTGCAAAGGAATTTGAAATGATTTATACTTTTACTTTTGATACTTAAGTATATTTTAGCAATTACATTTACTCTTGATACTTTTAGACTTTTACTTGAGTCATTTTTCTATTAAGGTATCTATTAAGGTATGACAATTGGGTACTTTTTCCACCACTGCACCTACCAAATTTTCTCAGATCTCCACAAGTGCATAGGGGATAGGGGTTATTTTAGGACCGGGCCATTGCTTGCTGTGGCTGACTGTTGTGATGTAGGCCAGGGGCTAGGGATTTATTTGGGATTCAACCTTTGCCTCCCTGCCTGCCTGACTAATAGGGCCTTTGGTCTTCCTCTCCATAGATCCTCCGGTGGTGGAACCGGTGTTCACAGAGATCCGCCAGGGTCTGGGTCGCGCCTTCACCCTCAACTGCCGGGTGCTGCGTGCACACCCGTCCAAAGTGCTCAAGTACGAGTGGAAGCTGGGTACCAGGCTGCTGACCATGGGCCAGTTCGACCAGCGCGACGAGACGGACTACCACGTCAGGGCACTCAATAGGGAGGGCTACGGGGAGTACACCTGTGAAGTGACCAATGAGGCCGGGGCGGGTGCCTGCAGGTTCTTAGTCACAGGTATGTATAACAGACGTCTTTCATTTATTTTTTTAACATTTTATTTAACTAGGCAAGTCAGTTAAGAAAAATTCTTATTTACAATGACGGCCAAACCCGGACAACACTGGGCCTATTGTGCGCCCTATGGGACTCCCAATCACTGCTGGATGTGATACAGCCTGGATTCGAATCAGGGACTGTAGTGACGCCTCTGCGCCACTCGGGAGCCCTTCGGATAAAAGTGTCTGCGTGTATTATTGTTATACACTGCTCAAAAAAATAAAGGGAACACTAAAATAACACATCCTAGATCTGAATGAATTAAATATTCTTATTAAATACTTTTTTCTTTACATAGTTGAATGTGCTGACAACAAAATCACACAAAAATTATCAATGGAAATCAAATTTATCAACCCATGGAGGTATGGATTTGGAGTCACACTCAAAATTAAAGTGGAAAACCACACTACAGGCTGATTCAACTTTGATGTAATGTCCTTAAAACATGTCAAAATGAGGCTCAGTAGTGTGTGTGGCCTCCACGTGCCTGTATAACCTCTCTACAACGCCTAGGCATGCTCCTGATGAGGTGGCGGATGGTCTCCTGAGGGATCTCCTCCCAGACCTGGACTGGAGCGAGACATGATGTCCCAGATGTGCTCAATTGGATTCAGGTCTGGGGAACGGGCGGGCCAGTCCATAGCATCAATGCCTTCCTCTTGAAGGAACTGCTGGCACACTCCAGCTACATGAGGTCTAGCATTGTCTTGCATTAGGAGGAACCCAGGGCCACAGCTCGCATTGATGTGCCATCCTGGATGAGCTGCACTACCTGAGCCACTTGTGTGGGTTGTAGACTCCGTCTCATGCTACCACTAGAGTGAAAGCACCGCCAGCATTCAAAACTGACCAAAACATCAGCCAGGAAGCATAGGAACTGAGAAGTGGTCTGTGGTCACCACCTGCAGAACCACTCCTTTATTGGGGGTGTCTTGCTAATTGTCTATAATTTCCACCTTTTGTCTATTCCATTTGCACAACAGCATGTGAAATGTATTGTCAATCAGTGTTGCTTCCTAAGTGGACAGTTTGATTTCACAGAAGTGTGATTGACTTGGAGTTACATTGTGTTGTTTAAGTGTTCCCTTAATTTTTTTGAGCAGTGTATGTTATGTCCAATTTCTTTCCTCGAAGGATAAATAACTTTTGCAGACTGTAGTGTACATTAATGTATGTAATGCACTGCTTTTGGATGTGTATCAGTCAGATCTACAGTAGAAATAGTAACAAGCAGTGGGCTAACCGAGAATTGTGCATCAATGGAGAGCTGCCCCTTTAATATGCCAGTTCAACTGCTCCTGCCCATCTCTCCTGGACACAACGGTTGCATCCCAAATGGCACCCCATTCCCTATTTATTACCTTTAACCAGGCCCCATAGGGCTCAAGTCAAAACGAGTGCACTATTTAGGTAATAGGGTGCCTTTTGGAACGCAGGCAACCTATTGATTTGATTCACGTTCACTTTGTGTGAGTGCTCCCTGTTGAAGCGAGAGACTCCCATTGTTAATGCCTGGAGACAAGTAGAATCCACTCCCTGACTATTCTAATGAAATGTATCCCATGGAGATGGCCTTGTCAGCCTTAATAAAAATACATTTAAAAAAAAACGAATAAGCTGCTTATCGCCGACACAACAAAACGTCACTTGTTTTCCCTGTAAGCATGAATGGCGTAAGCAGCGAAGTTCGCACAGAATTTCAATGAGTTATTGAATAGACAGATGAGAGGAATATCTGTTTTAATAACATGCAAGGCAAGGTGTGAAAATACAAATGGGCCGCATTAGTGTTTTGGTATTAGTATTCTTAGCTCTCAGCGAGATGTCAGTTATGTAAAGTTTAGTGTGTGTTTTTACATGGCACTGTATCAACACTACTGAGCATAGAAAGTGTCACTGTGGTTTTAAGTGGCTGTTTGGGGAAAATACCTATTCAAGGAAGAAGCCTCAGAAAGCCCTGGTTTGTTGTTTATTGCTGAATCATGTTATCTTTCAATGAGACTTCATAATGTATTCAAATTATAATAACTTTGTTACCACGAGACAACTTCTTATGTGGACATGCAGCAGAATCAGCAGGGAGAAAATGTCTTAGTTGTCAATGTGATATGGTGTTGGGATTTTGTTGTTCTGCTCTTAAGCTTTTTCAACATCAGAGGCTCAACCTCTATCTTGCTACCAACCATTTTCTGATGGATGGGAGAAAATGGCTAGAATGTTTTAGCTTCCAAACAACACTTCTGCTTTTATTACGGATTAATGCTTCATATTTGAGTGCTTTTTTGAGGAGTTCAGTCACATGAAAGCAAGGCAATAACAAACCTTGAAGGTAAACTCAGTGATACGATTTAGATGCAGAAAGTTAACAGCATAATGGGTCAATTTCCGCAACAACTAAGAGAGTTGAAGTGCAAAACTCTACTTCTCCGCATTTTTGGTCGCGTGGCTACAATGCTGTAACAGCGTGAAGCGAACCTGTGCACATGCGCAAATACTGTGTGAGAGCGAGGTCTTGGCTCTCGCTTATCTCAGTATGGTTGATGTGATTTGGTTGTGGTCTTCAATTTATTATTTATTATTTTTTTATTTCACCTTTATTTAACCAGGTAGGCTAGTTGAGAACAAGTTCTCATTTGCAACTGTGACCTGGCTAAGATAAAGCATAGCAGTGTGAACAGACAACACAGAGTTACACATGGAGTAAACAATAAACAAGTCAATAACACAGTAGAAAAAAAAGAGAGTCTATATACATTGTGTGCAAAAGGCATGAGGAGGTAGGCAAATAATTAAAATTTTGCAGATTAACACTGGAGTGATAAATGATCAGATGGTCATGTACAGGTAGAGATATTGGTGTTCAAAAGAGCAGAAAAGTAAATAAATAAAAACAGTATGGGGATGAGGTAGGTAAAAATGGGTGGGCTATTTACCGATAGACTATGTACAGCTGCAGTGATCGGTTAGCTGCTCAGATAGCAGATGTTTGAAGTTGGTGAGGGAGATAAAAGTCTCCAACTTCAGCGATTTTTGCAATTCGTTCCAGTCACAGGCAGCAGAGAACTGGAATGAAAGGCGGCCAAATGAGGTGTTGGCTTTAGGGATGATCAGTGAGATACACCTGCTGGAGCGCGTGCTACGGGTGGGTGTTGCCGTCGTGAACTGAGATAAGGCGGAGCTTTACCTAGCATGGACTTGTAGATGACCTGGAGCCAGTGGGTCTGGCGACGAATATGTAGCGAGGGCCAGCCGACTAGAGCATACAGGTCGCAGTGGTGGGTGGTATAAGGTGCTTTAGTTACAAAACGGATGGCACTGTGATAAACTGCATCCAGTTTACTGAGTAGAGTGTTGGAAGCTATTTTGTAGATGACATCGCCGAAGTTGAGGATCGGTAGGATAGTCAGTTTTACTAGGGTAAGTTTGGCGGCGTGAGTGAAGGAGGCTTTGTTGCGGAATAGAAAGCCGACTCTAGATTTGATTTTCGATTGGAGATGTTTGATATGAGTCTGGAAGGAGAGTTTACAGTCTAGCCAGACACCTAGGTACTTATAGATGTCCACATATTCAAGGTCGGAACCATCCAGGGTGGTGATGCTAGTCAGGCGTACGGGTGCAGGCAGTGTGGGAGAAATTAGGTACATATATGGATAAATATATTGTCCTATATAAGAGAGGGATGTATTTGCCATTCTGGTAGGGTACATTGTCTATTGTATAGGACAGGAAGCCAGAGTGGGACCATGGGAGTATGGAACAGCCGGGAACACTAAAGTAATGCAGACACATAGACGCCTAGAAATGGCTGGACATACAAAGGTCAGAGGGATATACGAAGGAGGGGGTCAGCCAAATGACCCCAGATGAATTACAGATATCAGTTACATCACAGGGGAGACACAAGTCTGTTTGATCTTATACAACCATATGAAGAGAAGGTGACCAGAACAGCTAGGCACTCTAAAGCTAAAGGAGATGAAAGACACCAAAAGGGACACATGGAGTTAATTACAGGGTCTGAACACAGGCCACAGGAAAGGGGGATGTATATTATCTTTAGGTCAAAGGAAGGGTCTTGTCATCATTTTTAATCTGACCGAAAGCAGATGTGGGCGTTACTGGGCTGAACAAGCAGGATGCACGAAGTAGGATGGACTCATGGATTGTGTGTATAAAAAGTCAGAGCGAGTGCTCTGAAAATGTGTGTGTTCCGCGGACCGCTCCGGCTTAAGATACTGTTGTATTAAAAGTCTACATTGATTTTCACAAAGTTCCTGGTGTGTCATATTTGAACCGATTTGCCACTACAGCAGCGAACGGTTGAAAAGCATGCATTTGGTTTTACTAGCGTTTAAGAGCAGTTGGAGGCCACGGAAGGAGTGTTGTATGGCATTGAAGCTCGTTTGGAGGTTAGATAGCACAGTTTCCAAGGACGGGCCGGAAGTATATAGAATGGTGTCGTCTGCGTAGAGGTGGATCAGGGAATCGCCCGCAGCAAGAGCAACATCATTGATATATACAGAGAAAAGAGTCGGCCCGAGAATTGAACCCTGTGGCACCCCCATAGAGACTGCCAGAGGACCAGACAGCATGCCCTCCGATTTGACACACTGAACTTTATCTGAGAAGTAGTTGGTGAACCAGGCGAGGCAGTCATTTGAGAAACCAAGGCTGTTGAGTCTGACGATAAGAATGCTGTGATTGACAGAGTCGAAAGCCTTGGGCAGGTCGATGAAGACGGCTGCACAGTATTGTCTTTCATCGATGGCGGTTATGATATCGTTCAGGATCTTGGGCGTGGCTGAGGTGCACCCATGACGAGCTCGGAAACCAGATTGCATAGCGGAGAAGTTATGGTGTGATTCGAAATGGTTGGTGATCTGTTTGTTAACTTGGCTTTCGAAGACTTTAGAAAGGCAGGGTAGGATAGATATAGGTCTGTAACAGTTTGGGTCTAGAGTGTCTCCCCCTTTGAAGAGGGGGATTGACCGTGGCAGCTTTCCAATCTTTAGGGATCTCAGTCGATACAAAGAGAGGTTGAACAGGCTAGTAATAGGGGTTGCAACAATTGCGGCGGATAATTTTAGAAAGAGAGGGCCCAGATTGTCTCGCCCAGCTGATTTGTAAGGGTCCAGATTTTGCAGCTCTTTCAGAAAATCAGCTATCTGGATTTGGGTGAAGGAGAAGTGGGGAGGCTTGGGCAAGTTGCTGTGGGGGGTGCAGAGCTGTTGACCGGGGTAGGGGTAGCCAGGTGGAGAGCATGGCCAGCCGTAGAAAAATGCTTATTGAAATTCTCGATTATCATAGATTTATGGGTGGAGACAGTGTTTCCTAGCCTCAGTACAGTGGGCAGCTGGGAGGAGGTGTTCTTATTCTCCATGGACTTTACAGTATCCCAGAATTAACATGCATAATAATGTTGGCACTTCATGCAAAGGATTGTTACCTATAACAGGATTGTTACATATAACCAGGATTGTTACCTCTAACCAGGATTGTTACCTATAACCAGGATTGTTACCTATAACCAGGATTGTCATTGCATTACATTACATTTTTGTCAAGCTATTTTATTTTAACAAACAATTATTTTGATTAGTCCTATATTGTCCCTAGCATCCTTACCCCCTTGTAACAGATGTTGGATACAAACAAACAGACACACACACATACTCTTACACACTCAATCCCTTTCCCCCACAATCAACCATAAGCTCAGATGCTCAACGGTTGTTACATTCCAGTGTCACGATCGTCGTAACGAACGGACCAAAATGCAGCGTGGTATGTGTTCATGATGAAGTTTTTAATTAAAGAAAGTACTGAACACTGAATACAAACTATACAAAACAATAAACAAATAACGACCGCGAAGCTATCATAAGAACTGTGCTGACACAAGCAACTAACATAGACATCCCAAAATCATAGAAAAACAAACATAGCCTGCCCGCCCCAACTCACGCCCTGACCATACTAAATAACGACAAAACAAAGGAAATAAAGGTCAGAACGTGACAGTACCCCCCCCCCCCCAAAGGTGCGGACTCCGGCCGCAAAACCTGAACCTATAGGGGAGGGTCTGGGTGGGCGTCTATCCGCGGTGGCGGCTCTGGCGCGGGATGTGGACCCCACTTCACCACAGTCTTTCTCCATCTCATTGTCCGCCTCCGTGGCATCCTAAACACGGCGACCCTCACCGCCGACCTCGGACTGGGGACCCTAGAAATGGGTCCCAAATGGACGGGAGATTCCGGCAGTACCGGACAGACGGGAGATTCCGGCAGCGCTGGACAGGCGGGAGGCTCCGGCAGCGCTGGAGAGGAGGAAGGCTCCGGCAGCGCTGGACAGGCGGGAGCACCTGTAGGGATGAGACGGAGAGACAGCCTGGTGCGGGGGGCTGCCACCGGAGGGCTGGTGTGTGGAGGTGGTACTGGATAGACCGGACCGTGCAGGCGCACTGGAGCTCTTGAGCACCGAGCCTGCGCAACCTTACCTAGTTGAATGTTCCCGTCGCCCTGCCAGTGCGGCGAGGTGGAATAGCCCGCACTGGGCTGTGCTGGCGAACCGGGGACACCATGCGTAAGGCTGGTGCCATGTACGCCGGCCCAAGGAGACGCACTGAGGACCAGATGCATAGAGCCAGCTTCATGGCACCCTGGCTCGATGCCCACTCTAGCCCGGCCGATGCGAGGAGCTGGTATGTACCGCACCGGGCTATGCACCCACACTGGGGACACCGTGCGCTCCACAGCATAACACGGTGCCTGCCCGGTCTCTCTCGCCCTCCGGTAAGCACAGGAAGTTGGCGCAGGTCTCCTACCTGGCTTCGCCACACTTGCTGGGGCTGACTCTCGGGCTTCCATCCGCGCCGCCGTGCTGCCTCCTCATACCAGCGCCTCTCCACCTTCGCTGCCTCCAGCTCTTCCTTGGGGCGGCGATATTCTCCTGGCTGTGCCCAGGGTCCTTTACCGTCCAACTCGTCCTCCCATGTCCATTCCTCCTTGCACTGCTCCTGCTGCCACTGCCTGTCACCACGCCACTTGGTCCTTGGTTGGTGGGTGATTCTGTCACGATCGTCGTAAGGAACAGACCAAAATGCAGCGTAGTTAGTGTTCATGTTGAAGTTTTTAATTAAAGAAAGCACTGAACACTGAATACAAACTATACAAAACAATAAACAAATAACGACTGTGAAGCTATCATAAGAACTGTGCTGACACAAGCAACTAACATAGACATCCCCAAATCATAGAAAAACAAACATAGACTGCCCACCCCAACTCACGCCCTGACCATACTAAATAACGACAAAACAAAGGAAATAAAGGTCAGAACGTGACATCCAGGGCCCAACGCAAGAAAGGATCTGATTTTACGAATGTCTATACAGTTACAGCTGTTTGAGAAAGCATGCAAAATTGAGCAAAAATGTGAGATTAGATTTACCAATGTCAAGTCTGTCACGCCTTGGTCATTGTATTTTTGTGTTTTCGTTATATATTTGGTCAGGCCAGGGTGTGACAGGGGTTTATGTTATTGTATTTTCGTATTGGGGTTTGTAGTATTTGGGATCGCAGCTGATTAGGGGTGTTGTATAGGCTTGGCTGCCTGAGGCGGTTCTCAATCAGCAGTCATGTGATTCTCGTTGCCTCTGATTGGGAACCGTATTTAGGTAGCCTGAGTTTCGCTTTGTCTTTCGTGGTTGATTGTTCCTGTCTCTGTGTAGTTTCACCAGATAGGCTGTAATTAGGTTTCACGTTCCGTTTGTTGTTTTTGTATTTATTAGTTATTTTCATGTATCGTCACTTTTCTTCATTAAAGACATGAGTAACCACCACGCTGCATTTCGGTCCGACTCTCTTTCAACAAACGAAGAACGCCGTTACAAAGTCCTAGGTGATGGAGATCAGAACCGTACCATGAAACAGACACACGGTGGTCCCCGGTTGTGACCATTTTCTCAAGCATCTGTGTGCTGTCAGACCTTTGATTATTTTGTGCCATCAGGGCCACAATAATATGAATGGTATAGTGTAGTTTATTTATTTAACAATTGTTTTATTTTATTACTATTCTATACATTTTTCTTTATTATTACAATCCCTACCATGGCAAGTATTTGGTGTTCCATTATTCGACTCCTCTATGAGAACTTAGTCATTTTTAGAATAGCTATGGAGTAGTCTATGTGTCTCTGAACATTTTGTTGTCAATATACAGTTTATCGACTACGAGAGCTACAAGCTTCCAGTTTAAACTATTCTCCTCTATCTGTACTGGGGGTACAGAACTTTGCGCCGTTCTGCAATCTCCCTCGGGAACTTATCATTCATTGCTATTTTCGTGCCAATTAGTCTTTTTACCCAGGCTTTTAACCATTACTTTATCCTTAAAGAAAGTAAATTTGGCAACAATTGGGCTCTCAAATCTCTGTCCGAAACGCTGTACATGTTTGAGTTGGATTTTATCGACAGCATTGAGTGGGATTTGAAGCGCTGTAAGAAAGATTTTATTCACTACCTTTTCGGGAACTTCTCCTCTTTCTTGGATACCCGTAAGTACTCGATTTTCTCTCATAGATCTAGTCTGTATGTCAAGTAAGGCTTTTCTCAGGAAGATGTTCTCCTTTTTAAGTTCATTAACGTCTGTTTCTATCTTATTGACTGTCCCTTTTCGCTTGTTTGTTTCTTTCTCCATTTTCGCCATTCATTTCGAGGCTCGCCTTCAACTCCTTTGTATCCTTACTGACTAATTCAAGTATGCCCAGTTTGTCATTAACAGATGACTTTAACAGATCGCTTTACCCCTTTACCAGTCCCGGTGGTGAAAATCATAAATCGTCTGTATCCGTCGAGGAGTTGCATTTTCTCGTTCCTCGTTTACTCTCCGTCATGTTTGAGTGTTGCTTGTTTTCGTAATATTTGTCAATACATTTCTCTAGCCTTTTGATTTGTTTTGTGTTGTTATCCAGATTGAATGCTATTACCTCTGAGTATATGAAGTGCTAATATTTAGTTTAAGTATGATATTGAATATTTAGTTTTTTATCTTTAGTCGATCTGCACCGCCGTGTTCAGTCCGCCATCTTCACTCAATCAAGCTTCACTCATTGTGTGGATTGTTCAAGCACCTTTGGCAGCAATTACAGCCCCGAGTCTTCTTGGGTATGACGCTACAAGCTTGGCACACCTGTATTGGGGAAGTTTCTCCCATTCGTCTCTGCAGATCCTCTCAAGCTGTGTCAGGTTGGATGGGGATCATTGCTGCACAGCTATTTTCAAGTCTCTACAGAGATGTTTGATCGGGTTAATTTCTGGGCTCTGGCTGGGCCACTCAATGACATTCAGAGACTTGTCCCAAAGCCACTCCTGCGTTGTCTTGTCTGTGTGCTTAGGGTCGTTGTCCTGTTGGAAGGAGAACCTTCTCCCCAGTCTGACATCCTGAGCGCTCTGTAGCAGGTTTATTACATCAAGGATCTCTCTGTACTTTGCTCCATTCATATTTCCCTCAATCCTGACTAGTCTCCCAGTACCTTCCGCTGAAAAACACCCCACAGCATGATGCTGCCACCACCATGTTTCACCATAGGGATGGTTCCAGGATTCCTACAGACGTGACACTTGGCATTCAGGCCAAAGAGTTCAATCTTGGTTTCATCAGACCAGAGAACCTTGTTTCTCATGGTCTGCGAGTCCTTTAGGTGACTTTTGGAAAACTCCAAGTGAGCTGTCATGTGCCTTTTACTGAAAATTGGCTGGCCACTACCATAAAGGCCTGAGTGCTGCAAAGAGGGTTGTCCTTCTTGAAGGTTCTCCCATCTAAACACAGGAAGTCTGGTGCTCTGTCCGAGTAACCATCGGGTTCTTGGTCACCTCCCTGAGTGAGGCCCTTCTCCCCTGATTGCTCAGTTTGGCCGGGCGGCCAGCTCTAGGAAGTCTTGGTGGTTCTAAACTTCTTCCATTTAAGATAGATGGAGGCCACTGTGATCTTGGGGACCTTCAATGCTCATAAATGTTCTGGTACCCTTCCCCAGATCTGTGCCTCAACACAATCCTGTCTCGCACCTCAACGAACAATTCCTTCAACCTCATGGCTTGGTTTTTGCTCTGACATGCACTCTCAACTGTGGGAAAGGTGTGTGCCTTTCCAAATCATGTCCAATCAATTGAAGTTACCACAGGTGGACTCCAATCAAGTTGTAGAAACATCTCAGGATGATCAATGGAAACAGGATGCACCTGAGCTCAATTTCGTGTCTCATAGCAAAGGTTCTGAATACTTATGTCAATAATGTATTTCTGTTTTTATTTTTTGATTCTTCGGGGGAAAAAAACGTACGTTTTTGCTTCGTCATTATGGGGTATTGTGTGTAGATTAATGAGGGGGGGGGAATAATTTAAGCAATTTTAGAATGAGGCTGTAACGTATCAAAATGTGTAAAAGGTCAAGGGGCCTAAATTCTGAATGCACTGTATGTGATAGATACTAGGACTGACCCCAATTAGTCGACTAGACGATTGTTTGGTCAATAGGCTGTTGGTCGATCGATAATTGTTTTAGTTGAGCAGTAGCAAATATATATTATTTTTTAAATCAAACAGTGCACTTAAAGCATGAGACAAGTTCAATGCATATATTGTTTATTTTATTAAAACACATAGGGTGTGTCTAATATATGGAAAAATACACATTTTAAAATGTTGGTACAGACGACTTTTGGTTGCCAAGATTTTTTTTTTCGGGGACAGCCCTAATACGTACATCAACATTGGACTAAACCTTTACCCTTTGGGTTAATAGTCACACTGAAGCTCCTGTGCACCTCTTCTTGCTTCCCTAGTAGCAATTATATATATTTTTTTCATTTGACAAGAACGAGACAGCCCTCGCTGCTAAGCTGTTTTCAATTTCTTGTCAGCTTTCAGCTCATAGAGGGGCCCTCTTCTTCTTTACTGCATAGTTGCATTCTTTGAAACACAGAAAAATTGTCTTTCTCATTTCTGCATTGGGGAAAGTAAAGCTTCAATGCTACAGTGACAGTGCTTAGAATGTACGCTGAGTTTACAAAACATTATGAACGCCTGCTCTTTCCATGACAGACTGACCAGGTGAAAGCTTATGGTCCCTTATTGATGTCACCTGTTAAATTCACTTCAATCAGTGTAAATGAAGGGGAGGAGACAGGTTAAGAGACAATTGAGACATGGATTGTGTGTGTGCCATTCAGAGGGTGAATGGGCAAGACACAAGATTGAAGTGCCTTTGAACCGGGTATGGTAGTAGTTGCCAGGCGCACCTGTTTGAGTGTGTCAAAAACTGAAACACAGCTGGATTTTTCACGCTCAATCGTTTCCCGTGTGTATCAAGAATGCTCCAGCGCCCAAAGGACATCCAGCCAACTTGACACAACTGTGGGAAGCATTGTAGTCAACATTGGCCAGCATCCCTGTGGGACACCTTTGACACCTTGTAGAGTCCATTCCCTGATGAATTGAGGCTGTTCTGAGGGCAAACGAGGGTTCAACTCAATATTAGGAAGCTGTTCCTAATGATTTGTACATTGTGTATATTGGCGAGGCTATTTGTAGGTGTAGAAGAGTATTGATAAATGGCATTTCAAGGAAACTAACAAAGAATGATATGTCACAGTTGTGTGTGGCTGAGGGGAATTAACGTCAGTTAGAATGGTGATGTATGCATACACACACACACACATTCACGCAAACATGCTAAAACCAGTCAACTTTCTTTTTTTGCTACAGGGAGGGCATATGCCCCAGAGTTCTACTATGACACATACAGTGCGTTGTGGCAGAACCGGCCCAGGGTCTACGGCTTCAAGCTACAGTGGACCCAGCAGAACCCCCTGTCTGTGGACCGCATCGTGGCCTACCGACTCGGGATGAAACAGGTGAGCAAGAATACAGGGACCTTCTCTCACTTTTATGCTCTCGGTTTTGTCCCAGTTTCACCCTTTTACATCTGCTTTTGTCTCAAAGGTAAGAGATCAATAAAGTTTGTATGTTTGAATTAACTGTAGCACACACTAGTTCCTAATTGTGTTGTCACTCATGAGAGTGAGTTCTATTGCAACAAATGTTATTACTCTGCAGTCATTTCATGCAGAAAGACTAAACCAAGGAGATTGATAAGCATTGCAGAAGATGAGCCTGAGACCTAACGTATCCAATCCCACTAAAGCTTGTGCATGATGCACTTGTGAATACATTAGCATTTGTACTTTCTGACTGCGTCACATTCTCTTGTGGGGATCATTACCCCCCCCCCCCCCCCCCCCCCCCCCAAAAGACAGAGAGAGCCAACAGAGCGTTTCAGTTCTTCAAACCTCCATGTTGGTGGTGTTCCAGTTATGAATGGCATTCCCTCTCCCTCAACTTCAGCACTGTCATCACTCAGCTGGAATAGAGGAGTCCTCAGCCACTTGTAATGACATCACACTGCGTGATTTATTCCCCGTCAGGGTTGTCATTGCCTGGTTCAAAGTCAACACTAAGTAAAACAAGTCACTGATTTCATTCATTTTTCTCTTAACAAAATTACCGGTCTTGTGTGCTGTTAGTCATCACTGCGGGGAACTGAGAAAATGTTTTCGGGGTACTTTGTACACATCAGGTGTTCTGCCCAGTGGTTTCACACATGTTGGGGTCAACTCTCACACGACATGCTCAGCATTATTATTAGCACACTGAAGCACATTTTCACTGACTGCACAGATTTATTTTAGGCTCGAGGGACTTCTTTAAGTGCTTGAGCTGGGTGGCTTTTTACCTGGGAGGTGGTGCATCTGTATCGTCATTGAGTCGGCCCAAGTTCCAGTTCTGTTCTACCTTTTTTCGTTCATCTCTCCTGCTTTCGTGTTTTCTTTATTATGACAAAGCAGCTAGCAATTGTTTCTTATTTCCTCATTCTTGCTAGGTCTGCATAGGAGAGGAGCCTGACATAGGTGATTCTACAGAAGTGGTGAAAATTGCAGTCTCACCCCCCAACAAAAAAAAATAAAGAAAATTCACGTTTCGTTCAGTTGTTTGTTATTTTGTTTCAGTGTTCATTCATTAAATAATTTAAGAATGTACGCTTACCACGCTGCGCCTTGGTCTCCTTCGTACAACGGACGTGACAGAAGAACCCACCATAAAAGGACCAAGCAGCGTACTCAAGAGGAGTGGACTTCCTGGGCCCGGGAGAAAGATGAGTGGAGGACATCTTGTACCTGGGAAGAGGTAATGGCAGGGGACAAGACTCTGCCATGGAAGCAGGTGGAAACAGCGCAGGAGGAACGGCGACAATACGAGGGGACACGGCTAGCACGGAAGCCCGAGAGGCAGCCCCAAGATTTTTTTGGGGGGGGCACACACAAGGAGATTGGCTGAGTCAGGTTGGAGACCTGAGCCAACTCCTCCTGCTTACTGTGGGGAGCGTGTGATTGGTCAGGCACTGTGTTATTCAGAGATAGATGCACACGGTGTCTCTAGTTCGCATTCATAGCCCAGTGCGCTCTATTCCAGCTCCTCGCATTTGCCGGACTAGAATGGACATCCAGGCAGGACACATTGTGCCAGCTCTACATTCCAGATCTCCAATGCGTCTCCACGGCCCAGTGTATCCTGTGCCTGCTCCCCGCACTCGCCCTGAGGTGCATGTCACCAGCCTGGTACCACGCACCAGGCCTCCAGTGCGCCTCCTGAGTCCAGTACGTCCTGTGCCTGCTCCCCGCACTCGCCCTGAGGTGCGTGTCACCAGCCCGGTACCACGCCCAAGGCCTCCAGTGCGCCTCCTGAGTCCAGTACGTCCTGTGCCTGCTCCTCGCACCTGCCCTGAGGTGCGTGTCTCCAGCCCAGTACCACCAGTATCGGCACCTCGCACCAGGTATCCGGTGCTCCCAGGTGTCTTTTATACAGGAAACGAGCTGAGATTAGGAGCACACTCTTAAAGGGAGTGCTCCTAATCTCAGTTTGTTACCTATATAAAAGACACTTGTCCACAGAAGCAATCAATCAATCAGATTCCAAACTCTCCACCATGGCCAAGACCAAAGAGCTCTCCAAGGATGTCAGGGACAAGCAGCTTGGTGAGAAGGTGACAACAGTTGGTGCGATTATTCGCAAATGGAAGAAACACAAAAGAACTGTGGGTCATAGGCAGCATTCCCCCTCCTCCAAACACGGCAAGTTGAGTTGATGCCAAAGAGCTCCATTTTGGTCTCATCTGACCACAACACTTTCACCCAGTTGTCCTCTGAATTATTCAGATGTTCATTGGCAAACTTCAGACGGGCATGTATATGTGCTTTCTTGAGCAGGGGGACCTTGCGGACGCTGCAGGATTTCAGTCCTTCACAGCGTAGTGTGTTACCAATTGTTTTCTTGGTGACCATGGTCCCAGCTGCCTTGAGATCATTGACAAGATCCTCCCGTGTAGTTCTGGGCTGATTCCTCACCGTTCTCATGATCATTGCAAATCCACAAGGTGCGATCTTGCATGGAGCCCCAGGCCGAGGGAGATTGACAGTTCTTTTGTGTTTCTTCCATTTGCGAATAATCGCACCAACTGTTGTCACCTTCTCACCAAACTGCTTGTCACTGACATCCTTGGAGAGCTCTTTGGTCTTGGCCATGGTGGAGAGTTTGGAATCTGATTGATTGATTGCTTCTGTGGACAAGTGTCTTTTATATAGGTAACAAACTGAGATTAGGAGCACTCCCTTTAAGAGTGTGCTCCTAATCTCAGCTCGTTTCCTGTATAAAAGACACCTGGGAGCCAGAAATGTTTATGATTGAGAGGGTGTCAAATACTTATTTCCCTCATTAAAATGAAAATCAATTTATAACATTTTTGACATGTGTTTTTCTGGAAATCAGTCAATTGAAATAAATTCATTAGGCCCTAATCTATGAATTTCACATGACTGGGAATACACATATGCATCCGTTAGTCACAGATACCTTAAAAAAAATGGGCCTCCACCTCTCGTCATGGTATTTTTGTGCATTCAAATTGCCATGGATAAAATGTAATTGTATTCATTGTCCGTAGCTTATGCATGCCCATATCATAACCCTACCTCCACTATAGGGTACACTGTTCACAATGTTGACATCAGCAAACCGCTCGCCCACATAATGCCAAACACGAGGTCTGCGGTTGTGAGGCCAGTCGGACATACTGCCAAATTCTCTAAAACGACATTTGAGGCAGCTTATGGTAGGAAAATTAACATTAAATTATCTGGCAACAGCTCTGGTGGACATTCCTGCAGTCAGCACGCCAATTGCACGCTCCCTCAAAACTTGAGAAATCTGTGGCTTTGTGTGACAAAACTGCACATTTTAGTGGCATTTTGTCCCCAGCACAAGGTGCACCTATGTAATGATCAAGCTGTTTAATCAGCTTATTGATATGCCACACCTGTCAGGTGGATGGATTATCTTGGCAAAGGATAAATGGTCACTAACAGGGATGTAAACACATTTGGGTGTATGGAACATTTCTGGAATCTTTTATTTCAGCTCATGAAACATAGGACCAACACTTTACATGTTGCGTTTATATTTTTGTTCAGTGTAATTTACCACCTGGTGATGTCACTAGGGAGGCCAAAACTCCATCCCACCAAAGCAGGCTGCATTTTCAGGCGGTCTTTTCAAACAGCTCTTACACCAAAAGGGCATATCATTTTCACACTATTATTCCAACCTCGTAGTGTGGAAATATATAAAGTACAGGAAAATCATGTTTTTGACTGCACTGGGCCTTTAAGGTGTGCTATGCTAAACTGAGTAATCTATCCTGGACTGATTGGACAGATTAAATGGCTATTAATAAAATAAAATCAAATGTATTTATATAGCCCTTCGTACATCAGCTGATATCTCAAAGTGCTGTACCGAAACCAAGCCTAAAAACCCCAACAGCAAGCAATGCAGGTGTAGAAGCACGGTGGCTAGGAAGAACTTCCTAGAAAGGCCAAAACCTAGGAAGAAACCTAGAGAGGAACCAGGCTATATGGGGTGGCCAGTCCTCTTCTGGCTGTGCCGGGTAGAGATTATAACAGAACATGGCCAAGATTTTCAAATGTTCATAAATGACCAGCATGGTCGTATAATAATAATCACAGGCAGAACAGTTGAAACTGGAGCAGCAGCACGGCCAGGTGGACTGGGGACAGCAAGGAGTCATCATGTCAGGTAGTCCTGAGGCATGGTCCTATGGCTCAGGTCCTCCGAGAGAAAGAAAGAGAGAATTAGAGAGAGCATACTTAAATTCACACAGGACACCGGATAGGACAGGAGAAGTACTCCAGATATAACAAACTGACCCTAGATTACACAGCCACAAAGTCAAAATTGTCTATCGTAAAAATTCATGACAAGAAATGTGCTTATTGGCCATGATAAACACAGTTTAATTTAGCGGAAGGGAGGGGTTTGGCCAAGAGTTTCCTTTTGCAAGAAAGGGAGGACTTCGGCATTCCACCCACCCCCCAGAAGTAAAACAGGAAATGACAAACTTTTGCAAGATAATTTTACTTCTGGGTAACAGAGATTACCAACTGAGCTATAGAGGACCACCATGTGGGTAGTGGTCGAGTGAAGACCAGTAAAAATGGTAGAATATTCAGATGCATAGCCAGCAAGGGGGCTCCAACCCTCCAATAGCCCAAACATTGACCTATTTGGCCAAATTTTATTTGTCACATACACATGGTTAGCAGATGTTAATGCTTGTGCTTCTAGTTCCGACCATGCAGTAATATTTAACAAGTAATCTAAACTAACAATTTCACAACAACTACCTTATATACACACAAGTGTAAAGGAATGAATAAGAATATGTACATACAAATATATGAATGAGCGAGTAAATATACATATGAGACATTTTTATTTGATTTAACTAGGCAAGTCAGTTAAGAACAAATTCTTATATTCAATGACGGCCTAGGGGCAGGGGCAGAACAACAGATTTGTACCTTGTCAGCTTGAGGGTTTGAACTTGCAACATTCCAGTTACTAGTCCAACGCTCTAACCACTAGGCTACACTGCCAGCCCAGGGTATGTAAACATTATATAAAGTGGCATTGTTTAAAGTGGCTGGTGATACATTTATTACATCAATTGTTCATTATTAAAGTGGCTAGAGATGAGTCAGTATGTTGGCAGCAGCCACTCAATGTTAGTGATGGCTGTTTAACAGTCTGATGGCCTTGAGATAGAAGCTGTTTTTCAGTCTCTTGGTCCCCGCTTTGATGCACCTGTACTGACCTCGCCTTCTGGATGATAAAGGGGTGAACAGGCAGTGGCTCGGGTGGTTGTTGTCCTTGATGATCTTTTTGGCCTTCCTGTGACATTGGGTGGTGTAGGTGTCCTGGAGGGCAGGTAGTTTGTCCCCGGTGATGCGTTGTGCAGACCTCACTACCCTCTGGAGAGCCTTACGGTTGTGGGCGGAGCAATTGCCGTACCAGGTGGTGATACAGCCCAACAGGATGCTTTCGATTGTGCACCTGTAAAAGTTTGTGAGCGTTTTTGGTGACAAGCCGAATTTCTTCAGACTCCTGAGGTTGAAGAGGCGCTGCTGCGCCTTCTTCACCACGCTGTCTGTGTGGGTGGACCATTTCAGTTTGTCCGTGATGTGTACGCCGAGGAACTTTATAAATGTTCCACCTTCTCCACTACTGTCCCGTCGATGTGGATAGGGGGCTGCTCCCTCTGCTGTTTCCTGAAGTCCACGATCATCTCCTTTGTTTTGTTGACTTTGAGTGTGAGGTTCTTTTCTTGATACCACACTCCGAGGGCCCTCACCTCCTCCCTGTAGGCCGTCTCGTCGTTGTTGGTCATCAAGCCTACCACTGTTTAGTTTAGTTTAGTTTATTTTAATTTTTACAGGGACAGTGCACATTAATCAACATTTCAGTAAAAGTGCCGGTTTTAGCCAACCGGCTAATTTTCAACCGCAGTCCCTGGGCAGGTTATTAAAAACAATTACAATATAGACAATAGTAACATAGAACAAGCAAGACATAGCAACATAGGACAAGCAAGACGTAGCATACAGACAGAGCAACATAGGACAAGCAAGACGTAGCATACAGACAGAGCAGCATAAAACAAAAAGCAGCAAGACAAAATTCATAAAAGCAACAAAGTGTTTCCACACCTCACAAGCTACAGACAACAGACAACATGGAGAGTGGCAACACACAGCTAGGGACCATGTTCACAAATCTGATTGACCTTTAGCCATGTCTTCAAGCATTTTGTGAAAGTGTGATATGTGGTGCAGTTATGTGTGTTTGCAGCCGTGTCAGTGGCACTGTATGTGTGTAGTGTCGTCTGCAAACTTAATGATTGAGTTGGAGGTGTGCATGGCCACGGAGTCATGGGTGAACAGGGAGTACAGGAGAGGGCTCAGAACGCACACTTGTGGGGCCCCAGTGTTGAGGATCAGGGTGGTGGAGAGGTTCCCTACCCTCACCACCTGGGGGTGGCCCGTCATGAAGTCCAGGACCCAGTTGCACAGGGCAGGGTCGAGACCCAGGGTCTCAAGCTTAATGACGAGTTTGGAGGGTACTATGGTGAGCAGCATTCTTACATAGGTATTCCTCTTGTCCAGATGGGTTAGGGCAGTATGATTGCAATTGCATCGTCTGTGGTCCTATCTGGGCGGTAAGCAAATTGGAGTGGGTCTAGGGTGTCAGGTAGGGTGGAGGTGATATGGTCCATGAAAAGTCTCTCAAAGCACTTTCTTGGGAACAGGAACAATGATGGCCCTCTTGAAGCATGTGGGAACAGCAGACTGGGATAAGAATTGATTGAATATGTCTGTCAACACACCAGCCAGCTGGTCTGCGCATGCTCTGAGGATGTGGCTGGGGATGCCGTCTGGGACCGCCAGACGTGTGAGGGTTAACACATTTAAATGTTTTACTCACGTTGGCTGCAGTGAAGGAGAGCCTGCAGGTTTTGGTAGCGGGCCGTGTCAGTGGCACTGTATTGTCCTCAAAGGGGCGGCAGGGTAGCCTAGTGGTTAGAGCATTGGACTAGTAACTGAAAGGTTGAAAGTTCAAATCCCCGAGCTGACAAGGTACAAAATCTGTCGTTCTGCCCCTGAACAGGCAGTTAACCCACTGTTCCTAGGCCGTCATTGAAAATAAGAAGTTGTCGTTAACGGACTTGCCTAGTAAAAAAAAAAAAAAGTGAGAAAGTGAGTTTGTCTGGGAGCAATACATCGTGGCCCGCAATGGGGCTGGTTTTCCTTTTGTAGTCTGTGATTGACTGTAGACCCTGCCACATACCTCTTGTGTCTGAGCCGTTGAATTGCGACTTTACTATACTGACGCTTAGCTTGTTTGATTGCCTTGCTGAGGGAATGGCTACACTGTTTGTATTCGGTCATTTTCCAGTCACCTTGCCCTGATTAAAAGCAGTGGTTTGCGCTTTCAGTTTTGCGTGAATGCTGCCATCAATCTACGGTTTCTGGTTGGGGAATGTTTTAATATACTCTGTGGGTACAACAACACCGATGCACTTGCTAATAAACTCATTCACCGAAACATTCATCAATGTTATTGTCCAACGCTATGCGGAACATATCCCAGTCCACGTGATCAAAGCAATCTTGAAGCATGGAATCCGATTGGTCGGACCAGCATTGAACAGACCTGAGCAGGGGCGCTTCCTGTTTTAGTTTCTGTCTATAGGCTGGGAGCAACAAAATGGGGTCGTGTTCAGATTTTCCGAAAGGAGGGAGGGGGAGAGCTTTATATGCGTCGCGGAAGTTAGAATAACAATGATCCAGGGATTTGCCAGCCCGGGTCGCGCATTTGATATGCTGATAAAATTTAGGGAGCCTTGTTTTCGGATCAGCCTTGTTGAAATCCTCAGCTACTAAATGCAGCCTCAGAATATGTGGTTTCCAGTTTACGTAGAGTCAAATGAATTTCTTTCAGGGCCGTCGATGTGTCTGCTTGGGGGGGATATACACAACTGTGATTATGATCGATTATGACCGCATTTGATTGTAAGGAATTCTAGGTCAGGTGAACAAAAGGACTTGAGTTCCGGTATGTTGTTATGATGTTATGATCACACCACATCTCTTTAATCATAAGGCATACACCCCCACCCTTCTTCTTACCAGAGAGATGTTTGTTTCTGTTGGCGCGATGCGTGAAGGAACCAGGTGGCTGTACCGACTCTGATAACGGATCCCGAGTGAGCCATGTTTCCGTGAAACAAAGAACGTTACAATCTCTGATGTCTCTCTGGAAGGCAACCTTGCTCGGATTTTGTCTACCTTGTTGTCAAGAGACTGGACATTGGCGAGTAGTATGCTCGGGAGCGGTGCGTGATGTGCCCGTCTACGGAGCCTGACCAGAAGAGCACTCCGTCTGCCCCTTCTGCGGTGCCATTGTTTTGGGTCTGTACTATACTCTACTGTGCTCTACTGTATTCTACTGTGCTGTGCTCTACTGTATTCTACTGTGCTGTTCTCTACTGTACTGTTTTGTGCTCTACTGTACCCCACTGTATGCTACTGTGTTCATACAAAGACTCAATCATGGACACACTTACTGACAGTTGTGGCTGCTTCGCGTGATGTATTGCTGTCTCTACCTTCTTGCCCTGGCTTCTGGCTTAATGTTTGTACCATGTTGTGCTGCTGCCATGTTGTGTTTGCTACCATGTTGTTGTCATGTTGTGTTGCTACCATGCTGTGTTGTCATGTGTTGCTGCTATGCTATGTTATGTTGTCTTAGGTCTCTCTTTTTATGTAGTTTTGTGGTGTCTCTTGTCGTGATGTGTGTTTTGTCTTATTTTTTTTTTAAATCCCCGCCCTTTTGGTAGGCCCACATTGTAAATAAGAATTTGTTCTTGACTGACTTGCCTATTTAAATAAAGGATAAATAAAATATATACTGTACAAGTCAGTTAAGAACAAATTATTATTTACAATGACGGCCGACCTAAAGGCCACAAAACACAAAACATGGTACAAACATTATTGTGCACAGACAACAGCACAAAGGTCAAGAAGGTAGAGACAACAATACATCACGCGAAGCGGCCACAACTGTTAGTAAGAGTGTCCATGATTTGAGTCTTGGAATGAAGAGATTGAGATAAAACTGTCCAGTTTGAGTGTTTTTTGCAGCTCGTTCCAGTCGCTAGCTGCAGCGAACTGAGAAGAGGAGCGACCCAGGGATCTGTGTGCTTTAGGGATCTTTAGGGATCTTACATTAACAGAATGTGACTGGCAGTACGGGTGTTGTATGTGGAGGATGAGGACTGCAGTAGGTGAAAGCCCTCAATGGCAATGTCTATAATAAATGAAGTTTTATCCATCTAGAGTCCTCCCATAATCTCTATGATTGACACTTGACACCACAACGCCTGCTATTTTGCCAAAATAAAGATGGGTGAAGTGATCATTTAAACATCTAACAACATAATTAATTAGATGCGTAAGTAATTAAATCAACAAGTTTCAGATTCATACGTGTACAATCAACATAGAACATTTTACAGAGAAAATTAGAGATTCTATTTATCTAAATTCAATTTAAAGGGTTTGAAAATCAGATTCAACATGTTTGTACTCAGGAGAACAGGAGATGAGTGAGGGCAGGAAACGAATTAACGACTTCACCCAGAGGGGAATAGCTGCCAAAATAAGGTGAGGAACCAGTGATAGAATTCACTAGAACAGAGGATAGCTGTGTGCGCCGTGATTACATGTGTGTGAGCTATGTCTGAAAACCAGACAGCCAGTATCTTTTAGTGGGAGAGGAGAAGAAGTCGCTGCTGGGTAAAAAGAGGACTCTTTCACTCTTCCGGACTCATCACATTGGATGTGTCCGGTTTTCACAGTCTCTGTCAGCCCCTCTTTTGTTTAAAAGACAACGTTCTCTAACCACCTGTCTTTTGCAATGGTAGCACATTATGGAGAGCTTGTATTGTGGTTTTACTCGCCAGGTTCAGTACAGTGGTTTCCTGGATGAGGCCCATCCATCATGGAAGTATGGCTGGGGACTGCTCTCTCCTTTCCGCCTGGCTCAGTGCCTGCTGTGCCCACACACTCCTCTCACCCTCTCTATGCTGGCACTCCGGCGCTCACTCACATTTGCTCACGTGTGACATTTTCAGGACACCAGCCGCTGGTTGACGTTTATTGTCATTATTCTTGTCCTGCAGGCAGAACTGAGCGATTTCCTTTTAGATAGGCCAGCTGCAAATTCAATATGGCTATATTGTAAAATATTCCTGAAAGCAAAAGAAGTAGCTTTTTGATCTTTACAGTAATTTTAGGCATTAGGGTTAGCAGTTTGTTTATGGTTAGGTTTTAAATCAGATTTGATGACTTTGTGGCTATGCTAACCACTCTGCAGGGCTGCCTCCAGAACAAGATTCATGATGAAAAAGGCTAACCTGCATGGGGTTTAACTTAACCCTCATCACAGCAGACTGGACTCTTGCGAGCAATTTTATTTTATTTTTCTGTTATTTTACCAGGTAAGTTGACTGCGAACACATTCTCATTTGCAGCAACGACCTGGGGAATAGTTACAGGGGAGAGGAGGGGGATTAAAGGACCCAATTGTAAACTGGGGATTATTAGGTGACCGTGATGGTTTGAGGGCCAGATTGGGAATTTAGCCAGGACACCGGGGTTAACACACCTACGATAAGTGCCATGGGATCTTTAATAACCTCAGAGAGTCACGACTACCGTTTAACATTCCATCTGATAGACGGCACCCTACGCAGGGCAGTGTCCCCAATCACTGCCCGGGGGCATTGGGATGTCCTTTCAGACCAGAGGAAAGAGTGCCTCCTACTGGCTCTCCAACACCACTTCCAGCAGCAACCCTGCTTAGCTTTAGAAGCAAGCCAGCAGTGGTATGCAGGGTGGTATGCTGCTGGCATAACAGCAATAAATGGGCTATAGGTATGGATTTTTTGAATAACATGCCTATTTGTGTTTTACAGCTAATTGATCTTTAATTGAGAATAATTGGGAGCAGGGAAGAGCAGGGAAATCTCTAGTCATTTGTCACGGGTGTCGTTGGAAGTAGACCAAGGTGCAGCGTGGTGAGTGTACATTTTATTTTATTTAAAAATGTCACCAACAAAACAACAAATGAAAGCAACAACCGTGAAGCTTACTGGGCTAAGTACCACAAACACAGTTAACTACCCACACTGAAAGGAGGGAAAAAGGGCTACCTATGATTCCCAATCAGAGACAACGATAGACAGCTGTCCCTGATTGCGAACCATACCCAGCCAAAACATAGAAATAAAGAAACCTAGAAAACAAAAAATAGAATGCCCACTCCACATCACACCCTGACCTAACCAAATAGAGAAATAAAACATCTCTCTAAGGTTAGGGTGTGACATAATTTGTGTCCCTCTAGATCTGACTGCAATACTAGTGAAAAGACTACTCACTAATTTGTAGTAATTATATTACCCTGTAAACCAGGAATATTATAAAATAATATCCATGGGGAAAACAAAGCAGCACCATCTTTGGCCATCAAACTGAAGGCAAACAGAACAAATACTTGACATAAAATCAGTCAAAAGTAAATCAAACCCCACTTCTTGTTTTGAAGTGTTAAGCGTTGGAGATTTTCATATTGTTTCTAATTTCCCCAGCTTTCATCATTGTTTTGCCCTTGCCTTTAAAATCTTGTTAGGGAGAAGGTAATTGCTTTTCAAATGAGCTTACTCTGTTTGAGTATGAATGCTTTCCAGCGCTTTTTATATTGTCTGTGTCCAGTTGGCTGGTTTGATTTTAGAGTTTAATTTAGTCCTTGTTTACTTGTGTGTGTGTGTGTGTGTGTGTGTGTATGTGTGTGAACAAAGTGTTTCTTCCCAATCCAATCATTTGCCAAAATGACAGATAACCAGTCCTATTCTTTAAGCAGAATCAGCCAGCTATTATTCTCTCTGTATTGTGCGTTGTTTAATTGCATTGTTTTCCGGGCAACGAGTAATGATGAATAATGAACACTTCCATTCACTTTTTAATCACTTCCACTTTTCCAACATCATGGCTTTGGCGTCACAAACTATTTACATAATGAGGAAATGATAGCTACCTCGATGATGAGATGTCACCATTATTATATGCATTAGTCGCAGTGGTCTAAGGACATGCAGATTAATTCTCATAGTTACAATCCAACCGATAACAGAGTTAGTCTCACTTCGGCTGGGGGATTTGGCGTCGGCAAAGACTATGTGAGCCTATTCTCACCAAACACGCTATATCGCTATCTTCCGCTCTCATTATTTATCCTTGATAACAATAGCTGATCAGATCCCAGATGGATCAAGCCATTGGGAGTTCGGGGATCAGCCCGGGCTGCCTAGAAGTGTTGCAATTCCACTGTAACAATGTCATCATACAGCTTCAGTGTTGCAGCAAGTGGGAAGTAGCATCCCATTCATTCATTCTGAGGAAGAAAGGCAGTTTGTCGCTCTGTTGGTTTGGACTGGTTGGCTGGTTGTCTGGCCGGTTGCATGTCTGTCCCTTTGTCTTTCAATACCCATTTCCCATGGTAAATTGTGTGCAAGGGAGGGAGGAGGGAGGTAGGGGGGGAGTCAGAGGGGTAACGTCCTTCGTGACGCTATCTCCAAGCTCCCATCTTTTTCAGCCAGGGGGCCCAGAGGTGTGGCCTCATTCTGCCCCCCCCCCCCCCACACACACACACACACTCCCGTTGATGATGGAAGCCCTCGCGGGGTCCTGACGGTGGTTGTTTCCGATCGTGCGACCCAGCAGGACACCCTTATCCAATTGTGCACCCCGTATTCTCCTATGATTCCCGTGCCCCCATGCTGTTTATCCACTTCATTTATTCAATGGTGAGTTCCCTCTTCTCTCTCTCGCTCGCTCACTCACTCTCCCTCCCACCCACACCCAAACTGCTGCTAATAGCATATTAAACTCTGCGACAGCTCAGCGGACTTCACCCCAACTTCACATACAGTGTCGTCTTGCTCAGTATTAATAGTCAAGGTCGGAACATTTTTAGTTAGTTACCTGCAATTTATCTAGCATCCTAACAAGGCCACATGTAACAACTCATTCACACTCCCCCTTTCAACTCCCCCTCCCTCTTTAGTACACTACCGTTAGAATATCTGTTTCACAAAGTGATTTTCTTGTCCTTGTCGTACCTGATAGGGATACATAGCCTATTGCAAATACAGAAGTATTTAGTTGTATATTTCATATTTACTGGATATCTTTAAAAATGTATTATATATTTACTGGATATATCATCATATTCACTCTCTCCCTATCACAGTCTGCTGTCACCACTTGCTTCAAAATGTCCACCATTGTTCCTGTACCCCAGAGAGTTAAGGTAACTGAACTAAATGACTATTGCTTTGAGAGGCTAGTTAAGGATCATATCGCCTTACCCGACACCTTTTGACCCACTACAATTTGCATAACACAGCAATAGATCCACAGATGATGCAATAGCACTGCACACTGCCCTATCCCATCTGGACAAGAGGAATACCTATGTAAGAATGCTGTTCATTGACTACTGAACCTTCAACACCATAGCACCATCCAAGTGCATCATTAAGCACGATGAGACAGCCTACTGGGAGGAGGTGAGGGGCCTGGCGGAGTGATGCCAGGAAAATAACCTCTTCCCTCAACAAAACAAAGGAGCTGATCGTGGACTTCTGGAGACTGCAGAGGGAGCATGCCCCCATCCAAATCAACAGGGCCGCAGAGGGGCCGCAACAGGGCGTACACATCCTCAGCGTACACATCACTGACAATCTTAAATGGTCGACCCACACAGACAGTGTGGTGAAAAAGGCGCAACAGGGCCTCTTCATCCTCAGGAGGCTGAAGAAATGTGGCTTGGCCCCTGAGACCCTCACAAACCTTTACAGATGCACCATTGAGAGCATCCTGTCTGGCTCTATCACCGGCCTGGTACGGCAACTTCATACTCATCACAGGGGGCACGGCACACTGCCTGCCCTCCAGGACAGCTACAGCACCCACAGGAAAGCCAAGAAGATTATCAAGGACCTCAGCCACCCAAACCACTGCCTGTTTGCCCTGCTATCATCCAGAAGGCAAGGTCAGTACAGGTGCATCAAAGCTGGGACCGAGAAACTGAAAAACAGCCATCAGACTGTTAAATAGCCATCACTAGCCCGCCTCCACCCAGTTCCCTGCCCTGAACTTAGTCACTAGCCGGCTACCACCCGGTTACTCAACCCTACACCTTAGAGGCTGCTGCCCTATGTATATAGACATGGAACACTTGTCACTTTAATAATGGAACTATTTTACTCATTTCGTATGTATGATATTGTATTCTTGTCAAGGCCATCCTATACACCTATTGCTGTAAATATACTATTATATCCTACGAATTCTTCAGATATACTACATATTCTATCCACATACTGTCCATAATGGCTATACATCCCATCATATATACACTGCTCAAAAAAATAAAGGGAACACTTAAACAACACAATGTAACTCCAAGTCAATCACACTGATTGACAATACATTTCACATGCTGTTGTTCAAATGGAATAGACAACAGGTGGACATTATAGGCAATTAGCAAGACACCCCCAATAAAGGAGTGGTTCTGCAGGTGGTGACCACAGACCACTTCTCAGTTCCTATGCTTCCTGGCTGATGTTTTGGTCACTTTTGAATGCTGGCGGTGCTTTCACTCTAGTGGTAGCATGAGACGGAGTCTACAACCCACACAAGTGGCTCAGGTAGTGCAGCTCATCTAGGATTGGAAACATCAATGCAAGCAGTGGCAAGAAGGTTTGCTGTGTCTGTCAGCATAGTGTCCAGAGCATGGAGGCGCTACCAGGAGACAGGCCAGTACATCAGGAGACGTGGAGGAGGCCGTAGGAGGTCACCAACCCAGCAGCAGGACCGCTACCTCCGCCTTTGTGCAAGGAGGAGCAGGAGGAGCACTGCTAGAGCCCTGCAAAATTACCTCCAGCAGGCCACAAATGTGCAAACACCCAACATCGTGCAGGATGTTTGGCATTTTCCAGAGAACACCAAGATTGGCAAATTCACCACTGGCGCCCTGTGCTCTTCACAGATGAAAACAGGTTCACACTGAGCACATGTGACAGACGTGACAGAGTCTGGAGACGCCGTGGAGAACGTTCTGCTGCCTGCAACATCCTCAAGCAGACCGGTTTGGCGGTGGGTCAGTCATGGCTGGCATTTCTTTGGGGGGCCGCACAGCCCTCCATGTGCTCGCCAGAGGTAGCCTGACTGCCATTAGGTACCGAGATGAGATCCTCAGACCCCTTGTGAGACCATATGCTGGTGCGGTTGGCCCTGGGTTCCTCCTAATGCAAGACAATGCTAGACCTCATGTGGCTGGAGTGTGTCAGAGGTTCCTGCAAGAGGAAGGCATTGATGCTATGGACTGTCCCGCCCGTTCCCCAGACCTGAATCCAATTGAGCACATCTGGGATATCATGTCTCGCTCCATCCACCAAGGCCACGTTGCACCACAGACTGTCCAGGAGTTGGCCCAGGCGTTGTAGGGAGGTCATACAGGCACGTGGAGGCCACACACACTACTGAGCCTCATTTTGACTTGTTTTAAGGACATTATATCAAAGTTGGATCAGCCTGTAGTGTGGTTTTCCACTTTAATTTTTGAGTGTGACTCCAAATCCAGACCTCCATGGGTTGATCAATTTGATTTCCATTGATAATTTTTGTGTGATTTTGTTGTCAGCACATTCAACTATGTAAAGGCAGGGTAGCCTAGTGGTTAGAGTGTTGGACTAGTAACCGGAAGGTTGCAAGTTCAAATCCCCGAGCTGACAAGGTACAAATCTGTCGCTCTGCCCCTGAACAGGCAGTTAACCCAGTGTTCCTAGGCCGTCATTGAAAATAAGAATTTGTTCTTAACTGACTTGCCTAGTAAAAAAAAGTATTTCATAAGAGTATTTCATTCATTCAGATCTAGAATGTGTTCTCTTTATGTTTTTGAGCAGTGTATATATACAGTTGAAGTCAGAATTTTACATACACTTAGGCTGGAGTCATTAAAACTTGTTTTCAACCACCCCACAGATTTCTTGTTAACAAACTATAGTTTTGGAAAGTTGGTTAGGTCATCTCCTTTGTGCATGACACAAGTAATTTTTCCAACAATTGTTTACAGACATATTATTTCACTTATAATTCACTGTATCACAATTCCAGTGGGTCAGAAGTACACATACACTAATTGGACTGTGCCTTTAAACAGCTTGGAAAATTCCAGAAAATGATGTCATGTCTTTAGAAGCTTCTGATAGGATAATTGACATCATTTGAGTCAATTGGAGGTGTACCTGTGGATGTATTTCAAGGCCTACCTTCAAACTCGATGCCTATTTGCTTGACATCATGGGAAAATTAAAAGAAATCAGCCACGAAAATAATTGTAGACCTCCACAAATTCAGGTCATCCTTGGGAGCAATTTCCAAACGCCTGAAGGTACCACGTTCATCTGTACAAACAATAGACACCATGGGACCCCACAGCCATCATACCGCTCAGGAAGGAGATGCGTCTCCTAGAGATGAAAGTACTTTGGTGCGAAAAGTGCAAATCACACTGGAACAACAAATAAAATAAAATAAAATGTTATTTGTCACATACACATAGTTAGCAGATGTTAATGCGAGTGTAGCGAAATGCTTGTGCTTCTAGTTCCGACAATGCAGTAATAACCAACAAGTAATCTAACTAACAATTCCAAAACTACTGTCTTATACACACAAGTGTAAGGGGATAAAGAATATGTACATAAAGATATATGAATGAGTGATGGTACAGAGCGGCATAGGCAAGATGCAGTACATGGTATCGAGTACAGTATATACATATGAGATGAGTATGTAAACAAAGTGGCATAGTTAAAGTGGCTAGTGATACATATATTACATAAAGATGCAGTAGATGATATAGAGTACAGTATATACGTATACATATGAGATTAATAATGTAGGGTATGTAAACATTATATTAGGTAGCATTGTTTAAAGTGGCTAGTGATATATTTTACATCATTTCCCATCAATTCCCATTATTAAAGTGGCTGGAGTTGAGTCAGTGTGTTGGCAGCAGCCACTCAATGTTAGTGGTGGCTGTTTAACAGTCTGATGGCCTTGAGATAGAAGCTGTTTTTCAGTCTCTCGGTCCCAGCTTTGATCCACCTGTACTGACCTCGCCTTCTGGATTATAGTGGGGTGAACAGGCAGTGGCTCGGGTGGTTGTTGTCCTTGATGATCTTTGATGATCTTTATGGCCTTCCTGTAACATCGGGTGGTGTAGGTGTCCTGGAGGGCAGGTAGGTTGCCCCAGGTGATGCGTTGTGCAGACCTCACTATCCTCTGGAGAGCCTTACGGTTGTGGACGGAGCAGTTGCCGTACCAGGCGGTGATACAGCCCGCCAGGATGCTCTCGATTGTGCATCTGTAGAAGTTTGTGAGTGCTTTTGGTGACAAGCCGAATTTCTTCTGCCTCCTGAGGTTGAAAAGGCGCTGCTGCGCCTTCTTCACGATGCTGTCTGTGTGGGTGGACCAATTCAGTTTGTCTGTGATGTGTATGCCGAGGAACTTAAAACTTGCTACCCTCTCCACTACTGTTCCATCGATGTAGATAGGGGGGTGTTCCCTCTGCTGTTTCCTGAAGTCCACAATCATCTCCTTAGTTTTGTTGACGTTGAGTGTGAGGTTATTTTCCTGACACCACACTCCGAGGGCCATCACCACCTCCCTGTAGGCCGTCTCGTCATTGTTGGTAATCAAGCCTACCACTGTTGTGTTGTCCGCAAACTTGATGATTGAGTTGGAGGCGTGCGTGGCCACGCAGTCGTGGGTGAACAGGGAGTACAGGAGAGGGCTCAGAACGCACCCTTTTGGATCCCCAGTGTTGAGGATCAGCGGGGTGGAGATGTTGTTGCCTACCCTCACCACCTGGGGGTGGCCCGTCAGGTTCTCGAGCTTGATGACGAGTTTGGAGGGTACTATCGTGTTATATGCTGAGCTGTAGTCAATGAACAGCATTCTCACATAGGTATTCCTCTTATCCAGATGGGTTAGGGCAGTGTGCAGTGTGGTTGAGATGACATCGTCTGTGGACCTATTTGGGCGGTAAGCAAATTGGAGTGGGTCTAGGGTGTCAGGTAGGGTGGAGGTGATATGGTCCTTGACTAGTCTCTCAAAGCACTTCATGATGACGGAAGTGAGTGCTACGGGGCGGTAGTCGTTTAGCTCAGTTACCTTAGCTTTCTTGGGAACAGGAACAATGGTGGCCCTCTTGAAGCATGTGGGAACAGCAGACTGGGATAGAGATTGATTGAATATGTCCGTAAACACACCAGCCAGCTGGTCTGCGCATGCTCTGAGGGCGCGGCTGGGGATGCCGTCTGGGCCTGCAGCCTTGCGAGGTTTAACACGTTTAAATGCTTTACTCACCTCGGCTGCAGTGAAGGAGAGGCCGCATGTTTTGGTTGCGGGCCGTGTCAGTGGCACTGTATTGTCCTCAAAGCGGGCAAAAAAGTTATTTAGTCTGCCTGGGAGCAAGACATCCTGGTCCGTGACGGGGCTGGTTTTCATTTTGTAATCCGTGATTGACTGTAGACCCTGCCACATACCTCTTGTGTCTGAGCCGTTGAATTGAGATTCTACTTTGTCTCTATACTGACGCTTAGCTTGCTTGATTGCCTTGCGGAGGGAATAGCTACACTGTTTGTATTCGGTCATATTTCCGGTCACCTTGCCCTGATTAAAAGCAGTGGTTCGCGCTTTCAGTTTCACGCGAATGCTGCCATCAATCCACAGTTTCTGGTTTGGGAATGTTTTAATCGTTGCTATGGGAATGACATCTTCAACGCAAGTTCTAATGAACTCGCACACCGAATCAGCGTATTCGTCAATGTTGTTGTCTGACACGTGATGGAACAGAGGACCTTGTGAAGATGCTGGAGGAAACAGGTACAAAAGTATCTTTATCCACAGTAAAACGAGTCCTGTATCGACATAACCTGAAAGGCCGGTCAGCAAGAGAGAACCCACTGCTCCAAAACCGCCATAAAAAAAACAGACTACGATTTGCAACTGCACTTGGGGACAAATATTGTACTTTTTGGAGAAATGTCCTCTCGTCTGATGAGACAAAAATAGAACTGTTGGCCATATTGACCATTGTTATGTTTGGAGGAAAAAGGGGGAGTTTGCAAGCCGAAGAACACCAACCCAATCGTGAAGCAAGGAGGTGGCAGCATCATGTTGTGGGGGTGCTTTGCTGCAGGAGGGACTACTATTTTATACCCCATGCATACTTCCAAGTTGTGGAAAAATGGCTTAAGGACAACAAAGTCAAGGTATTGGAGTGGTCATCACAAAGCCCTGACCTCAATCCCATAGAACATTTGTGGGCAGAACTGAAAAATTCTGTGTGAGCATGGAGACCAACAAACCTGACTCAGTTACACCAGCTGTGTCAGGGGGAATGGGCCAACATTCACCCAACTTATTGTGGGAAGCTTGTGGAAGGCTACCCGAAACGTTTGACCCAAGTTAAACAATTGAAAGACAATGCTACCAAATACTAATTCAGTGTATGTAAACTTCTGACCCACTGGGAATGTGATGAAAGAAATAAAAGCTGAAATAAATCATTCTCTCTACTATTATTCTGACATTTCACATTCTTAAAATAAAGTGGTGATCCTAATTGACCTTAGATTAGGAATTTTTACGAGGATTAAATGTCAGGAATTGTGAAAAACTGAAAAACTTAAATGTATTTGGCTAAGGTGTATGTAAACTTCCGACTTCAACTGCAAAAAAATAAACGTCCTCTCACTGTCAACTGTGTTTATTTTGACCCCCCTAACAAAGGGGGGTCAAAATCAAAAGTAACAGTCAGTATTTGTTTAACACTTTTTTGGTTACTACATGATTCCATAAGTGTTATTTCCCAGTTTTCACTATTATTCTACAATGTATAAATAGTAAAAATAATGAACTTTCTTGAATGAGTAGGTGTGTCCATTACTTTTGACTGGTACTGTATAAAGCCAAGGCAACTCTGCAGTCCAGCGCGACACCACTGAAGGGCCTAGTGTGGCAACAAGCTTTGGACATTAAAGAGAGGACTACTCCGTGTTTATACATCCTGACAGAGCATAGAAAAGGAGGAGATGTGGAGAAATGCCAAGTCCAAGTCGCAGCGAGTTTCCACGCCTTGGCCTCGAGTGCTCACAGTGTGTTTGTCATCCTTGGCATCATTAGCCTGGCTTTCTGTTTCATTGTCATCGTCATCAACTGACTGTACATTTGCAAACATGTCTTGTGTCAGAATTAGTGTGGAGGATAAAACAATTGGGTATTGCTCAAACAGATTAGAACGAACTCAAGGCTAATTGGTTCCATTTGAATGATTTAGTGATGTTTGCTTTTTGCGAGAAAGAGGCCTTGGATTGAATTCTCCCCGGATTGTTATTTACTCAGAGTAAATGATTTTCCCCCTCATCTCCTGTGGATTTGAGGCCTAGTTTTCTGTATCCCGATGAATCGCAGAGGAAGTGAGAGGGGGAATTTGCATGAGAAGGGATCTCTTTCTTCTTCCGTCTCTTTCTCCCTCTACCTCTCTCTCCCCCTTTACACAACAATATTTGCAGAACGATGACTTGAATAAGAAGTGAGAGTCGTTTCCATGGCAACACTGCGTTTTACCTCCAACAGGCATTGCATAGCAGAATACAAAAAGGGCAGCGCTGATTGTAGTTAAAGAGACTTCAATAAAGAGTTTTTGCAAGTTCTTACCCTGACATTGGATTTCTTCATAGTCACTATTTTGGTGGATCACATGACATTTTGTCTAACTGTGTATGCAACCATACATGAGAGTCAGTATCTGCTCTCTCTTTCAATATCTCTAAGCAGTAAATGCTGAAAGCTGGGTGCATATTTATAGAGGACATAGCATTGAGTCACGATTTTAATTACCATAAAAAGAACCATGGCATTCAAATCACCATTATCACCGTGAATGACCCTAACATGGAACGTTAATGGCTCTTATCTTCTCTACCTCCTACCTGCAACGTGGGCAATCATCAAAACGAGCCGATCTATAGCTAAAGGACTCCTGACATCTCCAGGTGTGATAAGTAAAATTTTTGTCTTGGTCCATTATCTAGTACTGTATTTTTGCTAGCGACGGCCATCAACTTTCATTTTGATTCTGATTCCCAGAAGCCTACTTGATATGTGAACTGCTGACTGCTCCTAACTTGCAGCTGATTGTTGACACATCAACCAGGATTAAGGGGCAATTTGTGACTGTTTTGTTAATCAGTGCCTGTATTGGAGGGGGAGTAGTTTCTCCTTTTTATGTAGTTATTCTCAGATCTATTTTTACTATTTTGTAGCTTTGTCAACTATGTGTGTTTTCTTTTCCTGTTCGCTCCTCTCCCTGTAGCTTTTACAGATGCCCCCCACCCCTTGGCTGCAACCCTTTTAATTTACTGTAACCTGCTGGCACAACCCCTGTATTATTCATGTTCTCTGGCAGCGTTTGGAACTGCCGATCTATGGTCAAGAACGCAGAGTTCAGTCCATAGACTTTTTGACCCTGACCGACACATGGATCACCGCAGAGAACACTGCTACTCCAGCTACTCTCTCTTCATCTGACTATGTGTTCGTTCATAGTCTGAGAGCATCTGGTCATCACGGTGGTGGCACAGGGCTACTCATTTATCCTAAGTGGAGATTTTCTATTTTCTCCCTCCCTCACTCACCTGTCCATCTCCTCTAGAATTTCATGCCGTCACTTGTCCACTCAAGCTTAACATTGTTGTCATCTATTGCCCACCAGGTGCCCTTAGAGAGTTCCTCAATGAACTTGACACCTTGATAAGCTAATTTCCTGACGATGGCTCACCGCTCATTGTAATGGGTGACTTCACCGTCTGCCTTCGATTTATTTATTCCCACCTTTCTTTCCTCTCCTTGCCTCTTTTGGCCTCTCCCTTTCCTAGTGCCCTCCCACTCACAAGGCAGGCAATAGACTTGACCTAATCTTTACTAGAGGCTGTTCGTCTACTCACTGCAACCTTTGAAAAGAAGGTTGACGACATCCGTTCCTCATTCACTCAGCCTATTGAGTCCACTGGTCCCACTCACACAGAACTACCCTATGCCTTGACTTCTTTCTCCCCTCTGCTGACATATCTGCCAGGCACGCAGAGATGCAATCCTGTGATGAGTGGCCGCTCGTCAACCAATCTCTGAAGATCTCCCCTCATCAATCAATCCCTGACCACTGGCTGCGTTAAACTTCTGACTTCAAAATGGCCAGCCTCGCTCCCCTCTGACGTCAAAAACTACGGACCCTTCTTTATTTTCTTTCCAAAACACTCAAAGATCATCTCTGTGTGCCTGGCAGATATCTCAGCCAACCACATCAAGCTCAACCTCGACAAGACAGAGCTGATTTTCTTCCCAGGAAAGGCCTGCCCGCTCCAAAGACCTCTCCATCACAGTTGACAATTCCACAGTGTCCCCCTCTGAGTGCAAAGAACCTTGGCATGACCCTCGACAACACCTTGTCAGTCTCTGCAAACATCAAAGCAGTGACTCGCTATGCTCAAACCCTACACCCCAACCCGAGTACTCAGTTCTGCCACATCTGGTCTCTTGATGTTTCTACACCTACGGGAGGGCAGCTCCTACTCAGCGCAGTCAAAGCTCTTCTCTGTCCTAACACCCCAAGGATGGAACCAGCTTTCCCCTGAAGCTAGGACAGCGTAGTCTCCCTGCCCATCTTCTGAAAACATCGGAAACCCTACCTCTTCAAAGAGTTTCTTAAATTATCCCACGGCACCCTTCCTCATCCCCCCCACCCCCCACACAAAAAATACTTGCCTTTCATGAACTGACACTCACACTTGACTTTTCCCCCTCCTACTAGCACTGACTTTGCTAATAGCTACTTTATTGAGAAAGAATGTACTTACTATGATTGAGATATCCTGGCTCCCGAGTGGCACAGTGGTCTAAGGCACTACATCTCAGTGCTAGAGGTGTCATCCAGGCTGTATCACAACCAGCCGTGATTGGGAGTCCCATAGGGTGGCACACAATTGGCCCTGCATCGTCCGGGTTTGGCGTGGTGTAGGCCGTCATTGTAAATAAGAATTTGTTCTTAACTGACTTGCCTAGTTAAATAAAGGAGTCCCACCGAGCTATCTTAAGATGAATGCACTAGCTGTAAGTTGCTCTGGATAAGAGTCTGCTAAATTATTAATATATAAATAACACATCACTGGAGTTGATGAACCAACCTGCATATGTATTCCCCAGAAAGCCAGGCTAATGACGCCAAGGTCAGCATTCTAGGAAATTAAATATCAGGCTGGTGGGCCAGTATGAGTTGGTTTGAGGCAGGAGGGGGCAAGAGGAGACAGGAGGAATCAGGAGGAGGCTGTTGGGGCAGGAGGAGACCGGTAGAGACGGGAGGAGGCTGGTGGGGCAGGAAGAGGCAGGAAGAGACAGGTAGAGAGACACCATGAAGTTTTGATATCATTCTCTGTCCTCAAGAATAGACAGTCATTTCAGCTTTATACAACCGATTTCTATTTGCAACATTCGGAACGTTCAGATACTTTATAAATATATTGTATAGAACAGATATGAGCCCTGTCCTCAAGCATAGGGAGTCATATACGTTACATTTATAACTGCAACGTTAGGCACATTTTCGCCCTACTGAACACACACCATGTGTAACACCATCTTCTTTTTGAGTGGATATGTCTGCGGTCCCAGCCCCCTCAGCCCAGGGGCGAGGGCAGTGCTCATACTCAAGGATGTGTTAAAAGTCAAGTGCCGTCTCAGACGAGGCCAATAGTCCCTTGTGCTTCTCGGGGTGAAGTGCTTGAATGGCAGACTGAGCTGATAACTTGCGAGCATCTCGACGACATGTGACCTAAACTGGGGCGGAAGAGCAGTGTAGTGTTTTTTTGGAATATTCCAAAGTGCCATTTGTAAAGTGCATGCAATGCCATTTTAACAGCACATAGATTCTTTAGTTGTATGGATGCCCATGGTCAAACGAAATGCTTACTTGCAGGTTCCTTCTCGACAATGCAACAACTATAAGAAACAATAAAAGATAAGAATACGAACGTAAGGTAAATGGCTCAGTAGAATGGAATAAATTTTTTTGCCTATATTACTGGAAGGCATAATTTATAGTCCAATATTTACACGTGTTATGGGGGATTGGGGAGGCAGTATTTTGCAATCAAGTCTAATATCAGCAGTTGTGATGTGTGTGTCTGTGTGCATGAGTGAGTGCATGTGTGCTAAGGTGTGGAGAATCACAGCAGGTGGTCAGTCCAGTTCAAGTGTTCAGTAGTCTGATGGCTTGTTGCCGACTTTGAGGGAGAGGTTGTCCTGGCACCACAATGCCAATGCACTTATATCCTCCCTATAGGCTGACTCGTCATTGGTTATGAGGACTACAACACTGGTGTTGTCAGCAAACTTGATGATGGAGTTGGTGTCGTGCAAAGCCACGCAGTCCTGGGTGAACAGGGAGTACAGCAGAGGACTGAGGATACACCCTTGGGGTTCGCCTGTGTTAAGAGTCAGTGTGGAGGAGGTGTTGTTGCCAATCCTCACAGCCTGTGGTCTGCCTGTCAGGATCCAGTTGCAGAGGGTGGTGTCCAGACCCAGGGCTCTGAGCTTGGTCTCGAGCTTGGAGGGATCAATAGTGTTGAAAACTGAACTGCAGTGAATGAACAGTATTCTCACATAGGTGTTCCTCTTATCCAGATGTGTTAAGGACATGTGAAAAGAAAAGGAAATGGTATCTTCCGTGTACAGTGCCTTGCGAAAGTATTCGGCCCCCTTGAACTTTGCGACCTTTTGCCACATTTCAGGCTTCAAACATAAAGATATAAAACTGTATTTTTTGGTGAAGAATCAACAACAAGTGGGACACAATCATGAAGTGGAACGACATTTATTGGATATTTCAAACTTTTTTAATACATCAAAAACTGAAAAATTGGGCGTGCAAAATTATTCAGCCCCTTTACTTTCAGTGCAGCAAACTCTCTCCAGAAGTTCAGTGAGGATCTCTGAATGATCCAATGCTGACCTAAATGACTAATGATGATAAATACAATCCACCTGTGTGTAATCAAGTCTCCGTATAAATGCACCTGCACTGTGATAGTCTCAGAGGTCCGTTAAAAGCACAGAGAGCATCATGAAGAACAAGGAACACACCAGGCAGGTCCGAGATACTGTTGTGAAGAAGTTTAAAGCCGGATTTGGATACAAAAAGATTTCCCAAGCTTTAAACATCCCAAGGAGCACTGTGCAAGCGATTGTGACTGTGCAAGTCTGCGACCTGGCCAAGAAAAAGCAAAGCAGTTCAACACATACAACAACACAAAGTTACACATGGAATAAACAAACATACAATCGTACAATCAATAATAATATAATAGAAAAGTCATCACACTAGTGTGTGCAAATGAGGTAAGATTAGGGAGGTAAGGCAATAAATAGGCCGTAGTGGTGAAGTAATTACAATTAAGCAATTAAACACTGGAATGGTAGAATGTGCAGAAGATGAATGTGAAAGTAGAGATACTGGGGTGCAAAGGAGCAAGATAAATTAATAAATACAGTATGGGGATGAGGTAGATTTAATGGGCTATTTACAGATGAGCTTATGTACAGCTGCAGTGATCTGTGAGCTGCTCTGACAGCTGTTGTTTAAAGCTGGTGAGGGAGGTAAGAGTCTCCAGCTTTAGTGATTTTTGCAATTCGTTCCAGTCATTGGCAGCAGAGAACTGGAAGGAGAGGCGGCCAAAGGAAGAATTGGCTTTGGGGGTGACCAGTGAGATATACCTGCTGGAGCGCGTGCTACGGTTGGGTGCTGCTATGGTGACCAGTGAGATGAGATAAGGCGGGGCTTTACCTAGCAGAGACTTGTAGATGACCTGGAGCCAGTGGGTTTGGTGACAAATATGAAGCGAGGGCCAGCCAACGAGAGCATACAGGTCAATTTGCTGTTGGAGGCTATGAGTGTTGGAGGCTATTTTGTAAATTACATCGCCGAAGTCAAAGAGGGTATGTTTGGCAGCATGAGTGAAGGAGGCTTTGTTGCAAAATAGGAAGACGATTCTAGATTTAATTTTGGATTGGAGATGTTTAATGTGAGTCTGGAGAGTTTTACAGTCTAACCAGACACCTAGGTATTTGTAGTTGTCCACATATTCTAAGTCAGAACCGTCCAGAGTAGTGATGCTAGACGGGCGGGCAGGTGCGGGCAGCGATCGGTTGAAGAGCATACATTTAGTTTTACTTGCATTTAAGAGCAGTTGGAGGCCACGGAAGGAGAGTTGTATGGCATTGAAGCTCGTCTGGAGGTTAGTTAGCACAGTGTCCAAGGAGGGGCCAGAAGTATACAGAATGGTGTCGTCTGCGTAGAGGTGGATCAGAGAATCACCAGCAGCAAGAGCAACATCATTGATGTATACAGAAAAGAGAAAACCTTGCCTGTCTGCCTGTGAGCCAATGCCACAGATGTTAGTTAATTGAGACAAGATATTATGTGTGTAGGAAATCTGAGTAGGTTGATGTGTATGATATTGGATGGGATTTAGTGAGCGTGTGTACGATGTCTGTTTAAAAGTAAGACTATAATGTGTGATGTCCAATCAATAATAACTCTGCCAATTTGCATTGTTGCGTGTCTATTTGTGTCACAAGTAGTGCGTATAGCCTTAATATTCATGATGATAATTATAATCAATATCATATCACTGTCACAGTTGCATCATGATCATTGAAAAACACATCCCAGCATTTCCATAGCAATTGACGTTTCACATGATCATGAAAGAGACCTTGCATTACTCTAGAGACCGTTTCACTACAGTACAAATGTATTTCGTACAATATGTTATTATTCCCCAATGCCCCTATTTTGATATCTTCCCCTTGCTTGTTGTAAACATATATAAACTTGTAGACAAATACATAAAAAAGATAGACAAACATATACTCAATTATAAAACATTTCTCGACAATAGAGAGAGCGGGAGAGAAGAGAAAAGAGCGTGGAAGAAGAGAGTGACATCAGGTGTGTGTTTGTGTGTATGTATAAGTCCATATGTGTAAGCGAGCATGTAATTGAGTACGTGTGTGTTCATATCCACTTCATAGTGTTTAGATATTTTTATATCTGAACCTGTAGAATTTAGTACAGCCATGGTGTTATGGAGCTGTCTCGGGAATAGCTGTCAAATCAAATCAAATGTATTTATATAGCCCTTCGTTCATCAGCTGATATCTCAAAGTGCTGTACAGAAACCCAGCCTAAAACCCCAAACAGCAAGCAATGCAGGTGTAGAAGCACGGTGGCTAGGAAAAACTCCCTAGAAAGGCCAAAACCTAGGAAGAAACATAGAGAGGAACCAGGCTATGTGGGGTGGCCAGTCCTCTTCTGGCTGTGCCGGGTGGAGATTATAACAGAACATGGCCAAGATGTTCAAATGTTCATAAATTACCAGCATGGTCAAATAATAATAATCATAGGCAGAACAGTTGAAACTGGAGCAGCAGCACGGCCAGGTGGACTGGGGACAGCAAGGAGTCATCATGTAAGGTAGTCCTGAGGCATGGTCCTAGGGCTCAGGTCCTCCGAGAGAGAGAAAGTTAGAGAGAGCACACTTAAATTCACACAGGACACCGAATAGGACAGGAGAAGTACTCCAGATATAACAAACTGACCCTAGCCCCCCGACACATAAACTACTGCAGCATAAATACTGGAGGCTGAGACAGGAGGGGTCAGGAGACACTGTGGCCCCATCCGAGGACACCCCCGGACAGGGCCAAACAGGAAGTATGTAACCCCACCCACTTTGCCAAAGCACAGCCCCCAACCACTAGAGGGATATGTTCAACCACCAACTTACCATCCTGAGACAAGGCCGAGTATAGCCCACAAAGATCTCCGCCACGGCACAACCCACTCAAGTGATGCACCCCTCCCAGGGATGGTATGAAAGAGCCCCAGTAAGCCAGTGACTCAGCCCCTGTAATAGGGTTAGAGGCAGAGAATCCCAGTGGAAAGAGGGGAACCGGCCAGGCAGAGACAGCAAGGGCGGTTCGTTGCTCCAGAGCCTTTCCGTTCACCTTCCCACTCCTGGGCCAGACTACACTCAATCATATGACCCACTGAAGAGATGAGTTTTCAGTAAAGACTTAAAGTTTGAGACCGAGTTTGCGTCTCTTACATGGGTAGGCAGACTATTCCATAAAAATTTAGCTCTATAGGAGAAAGCCCTGCCTCCAGCTGTTTGCTTAGAAATTCTAGGGACAATTAGGAGGCCTGCGTCTTGTGACCGTAGCGTACGTGTAGGTATGTACGGCAGGACCAAATCAGAGAGATAGGTGGGAGCAAGCCCACGTAATGCTTTGTAGTTTGTTTGTCCACAATGAGAAAGGCACCCTTCTCTCTCTGTTGCCTTTATACCGGATACAGTTTCTTATAATGTTCGTTTATCTCCCATGGAAATTGGTAATTGAGACAGAATTTGGTCCCTTTAAAGCTCCCTTCCTCTGCTCTTGATCAGCTCCTTTTGTTGGTAGTGCTCAAATTTGGCAATGATCGGTCGGGGACCCTTGGTCTTGTCGCTCCGAGCTCCAAGTCTGTGTACTCGCTGGAAAGCCACCTTGTTTACAGTCTCTATATGAAGTTTCAAGGTGGATTGCATGAATTCTCTGATCGTCCTCTGGATTATTGGATGCATCCTCAGGAATCCCAGAAAAAAATATATTTTCACTCATGCTACGACTAGTAGAGACTCCTTCATCACCCTGTTTTCCGTGAGTAGACAATCCATGTTGGAATCGTGGATTTTTACCTTGGCTACATGTTGATTTTTGTCTATCCACACCAAACGGAATCAGGACACACAGGTTGAAATATCGAAATGAACTCTGAACTAACTGTATTCGTTTGGGGACAGGTCGAATCACATGAAACATTCATGGACATTTTGCTAGCTAGCTTGATGTTGCTTACTAATTTGTCCTGGGATATAAACATTGGTTGTTATTTTACCTGAAATGCACAAGGTCCTTTTTTCCTGGATCTTTGTACAATTTTGAGTCACACAAAATCGTGTGTTCTCTACTCTGACAAATAATCCACAGATAAAAGGGCTATTTCGTTTCTAGTAATCTCTCCTCCTTCAGTCCTTTTCTGTAGACTTTATTTGGCAGTTGGCAACCAACTTTTAGGTGCATTACCCCCACCAACTGGACTGGAATGGTGGCTTTCAATCACCCAGGTGGGTATATGCTCCTAAAAACTAATGAGGAGATGGGAGAGGCGGGATTTACAGCACGTCAACCGTCAAAAATAGAACCAAGTTATATCTTAGCGCCTGGCCACACAGACGCTCCCGAGCAGTTTGGATAAAATTATTGATTAACATGTAAACTCAGCAAAAAAAGAAACATCCTCTCACTGTCAACTGTGTTTATTTTCAGCAAACTTAACATGTGTACATATTTGTATGAACATAACAAGATTCAACAACTGAGACATAAACTGAACAAGTTCAACTGACATGTGACTAACAGAAATGGAATAATGTGTCCCTGAACATAGGGGGGTCAAAATCAAAAGTAACAGTCAGTATCTGGTGTGGCCACCAGCTGCATTAAGTACTACAGTGCATCTCCTCCTCATGGACAGCACCAGATTTGCCAGTTTTTGCTGTGAGATGTTACCCCACTCTTCCACCAAGGCACCTGCAAGTTCCCGGACATTTCTGGGGGGAATGGCCCTAGCCCTCACCCGCCGATCCAACAGGTCCCAGACGTGCTCAATGGGATTGAGATCCGGGCTCTTTGCTGGCCATGGCAGAACACTGACATTCCTGTCTTGCAGGAAATCACGCACAGAACGAGAAGTATGGCTGGTGGCATTGTCATGCTGGAGGCATGTCAGGATGAGCCTGCAGGAAGGGTACCACATGAGGGAAGAGGATGTCTTCCCTGTAACGCACAGCGTTGAGATTGCCTGCAATGATAACAAGCTCAGTCCGATGATGCTGTGACACACCGACCCCAGACAATGACGGACCCTCCACCTCCAAATCGATCCCGCTCCAGATTACAGGCCTCGGTGTAACGCTCATTCCTTCGACGATAAACTTAAATCCGACCATCACCCCTGGTGAGACAAAACTGCGACTCGTCAGTGAAGAGCACTTTTTGCCAGTCCTGTCTGGTCCAGCGACTGTCTGGTCGGGGGGCCCATAGGCGACGTTGTTGCTGGTGATGTCTGGTGAGAACCTGCCTTACAACAGTCCTACAAGCCCTCAGTCCAGCGTCTCTCAGCCTATTGCGGACAGTCTGAGCACTGATGGAGGGATTGTGCGTTCCTGGTGTAACTCGGGCAGTTGTTGTCATCCTGTACCTGTCCCGCAGGTGTGATGTTCAGATGTACCGATCCTGTGCAGGTGTTGTTACACGTGGTCTGCCACTGTGAGGACGATCAGCTGCCCATCCTGTCTCCCTGTAGCGCTGTCTTAGTCATCTCACAGTACGGACATTGCAATGTATTGCCCTGGCCTCATCTGCAGTGCTCATGCCTCCTTGCAGCATGCCTAAAGCACTTTCACGCAGATGAGTAGGGACCCTGGGCATCTTTCTTTGGGTGTTTTTCACAGTCTGTAGAAAGGCCTCTCTTGTCCTAAGTTTTCATAACTGTGGCCTTAATTGCCTACCGTCTGTAAGCTGTTAGTGTCTTACCGACCGTTCCACAGGTGCATGTTCATTAATTTTTTATGGTTCATTGAACAAGCATGGGAAACAGAGTTTAAACCCTTTACATTGAAGATCTGTGAAGTTATTTGGATTTTTACTAATTATCTTTGAAAGACAGGGTCCTGAAAAAGTTACTTTCTTTTTTTGCTGAGTTTGTGTAAATTTATTTTGCAACACTTGCTCGCGCATCTTGGTCGGTGTGGTCAGCATGTTAGTGTTGTCCTCAAATGTTTACAATACAGTAAACCTGGCAAGGCAAATGTACAATGAATCGCTTAATACTTCCAAACATTGGGCCTCACTAAAGGATGCAGTGCATTCAGAAAGTATTCACTCACACCCCTTGACTTTGTCCACATTTTGTTGTCATATCCTAAATTTAAAATTGATACCATTTAGATTTTTTTGACACTGGCCTACACACACACTACCCTGTAATGTCAAAGTGGAATAATGTTTTTTTTTCTAAATTCTTACAAGTTAATACAAAATGAAAAGCTGAAATGTCTTGAGTCAATAAGTATACAACCCCTTTGTTATGGCAAGCCTAAATAAGTTCAAGCAGTACCCCACATATACAATTATTTTTAAGGTCCCTCGGTCGAGCAGTGAATTTCAAACATAGATTCAACCAAAAAGACCAGTGAGATTTTGCAATGCCTCGCAAAGAAGGGCACCTATTGGTAGATGGGTAAAACAAAATCTGACATTGAATATCCCTTTAAGCAAGATATTAATTACACTTTGGATGGTGTACAAAGATACAAGTGTCCTTCCTAACCTTCCTTCCTTGCCAGAGAGGAAGATATCCCCTCAGTAAAAAAGGGGGTGTAAAAATTAGTGTTGACTTATTTTAACCCAGGATGAGTATTTTCAACATTAGTCAATTTTCAATTAGTCAATGAGCTCTAGTGTCGGAATTAAAATGGAGTGTAAAATTATGCAGTCATTGCTGTGTAAATTCAACTCAATTCAGTGGAATGAAAAAATGTTAACACCATTTTGAGTCAAATGTACTCTGAAAATGTGACACTACCTGTAGAGTAACTTCAACACTATGTAGACTGGGACCAAATGTTATCTGAAACAGTGTTGAATTCAACTCTATAGGAGTTAAATAAATTTTTATTTTATCACTTTTATTTTTACTGTGTACAAATAATCCAGAACATGCATCCTGTTTGCAACAAGGCACTAAAGTAGTATTGCGAAACATGTGGCAAACCGATTTAACTTTTTGTCCTGAATACCAAGTGTTATGTTTGGGGCAAATCCAATACAACACATTACTGAGTACCACTCTCCATATTTTGAAGCGTAGTGGTGGCTAGGGCTGTTGCGGTGACTGTATTACCGCCACACTGGCGGTCACAAGTCATGAAGGCAGTCAAATTCCACATGACCGTTTAGTCGCGGTAATTAGAGTTCTCCAAGCTCTGATGCTGCTGCTTGTCATTAGTAGCCTACAAAAACCTGCTAACTGCCTGGTACTCAGCACTCTATTGTCCTTGTAATCACTCTGACATCAATGCAAATGTCTTTGAAAATCTAATCAAACACTTCATGGGAGGCCATGAGCTCATGTCGCGCAACATTTCTATAGGCTATGAAAACAGAGTGATGGCCGCTAATAAAAATACGAGAATCCCATCAGCTTTCTATGGGCTAGGCCTACTATATTTATTTCTCAACTTCCCTAATATTAAGCACATTGCTTACAGTGCATTTGGAATGTGTTCAGACCCCTTGACTTTTTCCACATTTTGTTAAATTGTTCTAAAATGTATTCAATATTTTTTCCCTCATCAATCTACACACAATACCCCATTTTTTTTGCAAGTGTATTAAAAAGAAAAAAAACAGATACCTTATTTACATACATTTTCAGACCCTTTGCTATGAGACTCAAAATTGAGCTCAGGTGCATTCTGTTTCAATTGATCATCCTTAAGATGTTTCTACAACTTGATTGTAGTCCACCTGGGGTGAATTCAATTGTTTGGACATGATTTGGAAAGCCTAGCACCTGTCTATATAAGGTCCCACAGTTGACAGTGCATGTCAGAGCAAAAACCAAACTATGAGATCGAAGGAATTGTCCGTAGAGCGCTGAGGCAGGATTGTGTTGAGGCACAGATCTGGGGAAGGCTACCAAAAAATGTCTTAAATGGAAGAAGTTTGGAACCACCAATACTCTTCCGAGAGCTGGCCCACCCGGGAGAAGGGCCTCTGTCAGGGAGGTGACTACTCTGAACAAGTTCCAAAGTTCCTATGTGGAGATGGGAGAACATTCCAGAAGGACAACCATCTCTGCAGCACTCCAGCAATCAGGCCTTTATGGTAGAGTGGCCAGACGGAAGCCACTCCTCAGTAAAAGGCACATGACAGCCCGCTTGGAGTTTTCCGAAAGGCACCAAAAGACTCTCAGACCATGAGAAACAAGATTTTCTGGTCTGATGAAACTAAACTTTTTGGCCTGAATGCTAAGCGTCACATCAGGAAAAAACCTGGCCCTATTTCTACGGTGAAGCATGGTGGTGGCAGCATCATGCTGTGGGGATGTTTTTCAGCGGCAGGGACTGGGAGACTAGTCTGGATGAATGGAGCAAAAAAATCTGAATACTTTCCGAAGACACTGTATGTTGCACTAACCAGGTGTGGAAAGCTTTTAGAGACTTACCCAGAAAGACTGTAATTGCTGCCAAAGGTGCTTCTACAAAGTATTGACTCAGGAGTGTGAATAATTATGTAAATTGGAAATTTCTGTATTTCATTTTCAATATATTTGCAAACATTTCTTAAAACATGTTTTCCCTTTTTCATTATAGGGTATTGTGTGTAGATGGGTGATAAAAAAATCTATTCAATCCGTTTGTAACACAAGAAAATGTGGAATAAGTCAAGGGGTATGAATACTTTCTGAAGTTCACTGTATATATTGTACTCATATTAAGCCTATGATTTTGAGACTCATCTCTTTTGACTAATGTACTGGTATACTTTTCTGAGCACCTGAGGACCGAGGGAGTGGTGGTGGTGAGTTTAATTTGACATGCTTAGCTGGTTCTAGAGGAATCGTTCAACAAAGAAATCAACAAGGGAACAAAGACAGAGAGAGTTTGTAGATTAAAACCTACATGCTTTAAATGATTCCTTTTAATATTTGATTTGAAGATAGAGTTGAAGTTTACATACACTTAGGTTGGAATCATGATAACTCGTTTTTCAAACACTCCACAAATTTCTTGAGACGTGTTCTATCTAATAAAGGTAAAATAAAAATTTCCTAGAAATGAACGTACTTTGGTGCGAAAAGTGCAAATCAATCCCAGAACAACAGCAAAAGACCTTGTGAAGATGCTGGAGGAAACAGGTACAAAAGTATTTGTATCCAAAATTTATCCTATATCGACATAACCTGAAAGGCCGCTCAGAAAGGAAGAAGCCACTGCTCCAAAACCCCAATAAAAAAGCTAGACTACGGTTCGCAGCTGCACATGGGGACAAATATCGTACTTTTTGGAGAAATGTCCTCTCGTCTGATGAAACAAAAATAGAACTCTTTGGCCATAATGATCATCGTTATGTTTTTTTTTTGGGGGGGGGGGGAAGCACGGGGGTGCTTTGCTGCAGGAGTGACTGGTGCACCTCACAAAAGACGGCATCATGAGGTAGGAAAAGTTTGTGGTTATATTGAAGCAGCATCTCAAGACATCAGGCAGGAAGTTAAAGCTTGGTCACAAATGGGTCTTCCAAATGGACAATGACCCCAAGCATACTTCCAAAGTTGGGGCAAATTGGCTAAGGACAACAAAGTCAAGGTATTGGAGTGGCCATCACAAAGCCCTGACCTCAATCCCATAGAAAATGTGTGGGCAGAACTGAAAAAGTGTGTGCGAGCATGGAGGCCTACAAAACTGACTCAGTTACACCAGCTCTGTCAGGAGGAATGGGCCACAATTCACCCAACTTATTGTGGGAAGCTTGTGGAAGGCTACCCGAAACGTTTGACCCAAGTTAAACAATTGAAAGACAATGCTACCAAATACTAATTCAGTGTATGTAAACTTCTGACCCACTGGGAATGTGATGAAAGAAATAAAAGCTGAAATAAATCATTCTCTCTACTATTATTCTGACATTTCACATTCTTAAAATAAAGTGGTGATCCTAACTGACCTAAGACAGGGAATTTTTAATAGGATTAAATGTCAGGAATTGTGAAAAACTTGAAATGTATTTGGCTAATGTGTACGTAAACTTCCGACTTCAACTGTACATGTTTCTTTTGTGCAACTTGTTTTCAATGCAGGTGGGAATTTCAGAAAGCTAAAGCGTCTTATCGTGTCTCAATGCTTCCAACACGTTTGCACCACAGCTCCAATTAGGTGTCTTTGCTCTTTAGCATGTTTGTCAATTTCACAATTGTCAACCTATTCATGAACAGATTTCTTATCTTCTCTGCAGTAATAGTCTATTGTCGTCATGGCAGCTGTAGTGTGTGTGTGTGTGTGTGTGTGTGTGTGTGTGTGTGTGTGTGTGTGTGTGTGCCGCCTGCGCATCTGCCTGCTTGTTATATTCAAATGCATTTGTTAATGTCTTTGATTATGTTTGGAAACAACACTTTTCATTATGTTGAGGTGCCATTTGTAATTAACTGAAAACTGTAGGTCAATTCATTATGAAGTTTCACAATATGTTTCTTGGCAGGCTGTGTTATTTGTAAGAAATAGAGAAATAAGAAGCCATAGTGATACAACAGAGTGTACAGTACAAGTGTGGTCATATACAGAAATGTCCAAAAGTATTTGGACAGTGACAATTGTTTTGTTGTTTTGGCTCTCTACCCCAGCACTTTGGATTTGAAATTATACAATGATTATGTAGAATAGAATATGTTTCTAAACACTTCTACATTAATGTGGGTGCTACCATGATTACGGATAATCATGAATGAATTTATGATGAGTAAGAAAGTTAGAGGCATAAATATCATACCCCCCAAAAAATCCTACCCTCCCCTGTTATTGGTAATGGTGAGAGGCTAGCATGTCTTGGGAGTATGAGCTTTGGTGCATGATAGATAGCTTGGCTTTGGAACATTCTCAGCATATTTAAGGAACATGACAAATTTAAAGACACGTTCTCAAATTGTTCCAAGATTGTTCCAAGATTGTTCCAAATTGTTCCAAGAGGGGCAAAGCTATCCATAAAATTTAGTAACATTCAGAGAACATTCTAAGCATTCCATTATTGCAATCGACAAAAAATATCTTCTATCTAGCTGTGAGTTTAGGTGTGTTGGACACGCCCAAGCTGATCTTAATGACTGTTTGTTTCCTTTGAAATGGGATCTGTTTGAATAGACCAGGGCTTTCCAACCCTGTTCCTGGAGCGCTACCGTTTTATAGGTTTTCGCTCCAACGCTAATCTAGCACATCTGATTCTAGTAATTAGCTGTCTGATAAGCTGAATCAGGTTAGTTTCAACTGGGGTTGGAGCGAAAACCAACAGGCGGGTAGCTCTCCAGGAACAGGGAACAGTTTGCATAAAAAAACATCTCATGCTAGCTCCATTCTAGTGGCGCAGTGGAGTAATTCCATAGACAGAGAACAGAAGAGCATAGGTTCATATCGTATTGGCTGGAGAGAGATTCCACCATTTTTTCAATTCTTGACTGGAAGTGTGCAAGTATACACTTGGATAAAAGGGCAGAGAATTGTGACGTAGCCCCAGTCTCTAGGGGTTGTCTTCACTTGTTATTCCTCCAGAATCACACAAACTGACATACAGCTAAGTGTGGGCAAACTTGGGAGAATCTAAATTGTATATCTGGATCGAATCCCCTGACAAGGTAAAAATCTGTCATTCTGCCCCTGAACAAGGCAGTTAACCCACTGTTCCCCAGTAGGCCGTCATTGTAAATAAGAATTAGTTCTTAACTGACTTGCCTAGTTAAATGAAGGTTAAATAAAAAATGTATTCTATTAGCAATGGTGTAAAGTACTTAAGTAAAAATACTTTAAAGTACTACTTAAGTCATTTTTTAATGTATCTGTACTTTAATTTACAATTAATATTTTTGCCAACTTTTCCTTTTACTTCACTACAGTCAAGCATCGATAAAAATGTCACCAGAATAATACACTCTATTTATTGGAAAGGAGCATCAAGATCACCTTGCACTTTCACAACCCTGTAAAGTTCATCGTAACGTAACTCATCTGTAGCCTAATAAACTGTATTGGGAGGACCACACACCATGTCATCGCGTGACTCCAAGTTTACTTTATTTCGATGGTTGTTATATCAATATTTCCACTGCCATTTCTCGCATAATTAATTTTACAGACACAAAAAGATCCCACCATTTTGAACGAACAAATGATCTGTCAGCATTTATAAAATTGTATCAAAACTACCTGTTTCCATCACAGCTGACATATTTTATTTTATACGGTGTGGCTTTCATCGCAAAAAAACTGTGGATAGAAACGTGGTTAATGATTTTTTGATATGCATCTCCCATTTGGCATGTCGCTTGTGATGTGGTTCACAGCAGCACTGACGGATGTGTTCCGTCAGTGACAACTGCATTGGAGTTTAGAATGACCCCCCTTTTTGTTCCATGCTGGCTGAAGACCTAGCTAGCCAGTAACTAGCTAACACCAGACAGAGATGAAAGGCACATTTTGGCACCAGCAGAGTAGCTATCTAGCTACATAAACCACACCCCTCAGAAACCATGCCTTCACCAATGTTGGTTACAAGGCGGTAGTTATTTAAATTAGGTGAGAGATTATCATGTTACCATTGGTGTATTAAAATGAGAGTTAAGGTGATGTCACCTTGTCCTAGATTTCTGCCTAAATAAACATACCCAAAAGTAACTGCTATTCATGTGTAATTACATGATTCTGACATGCAAAAACTTGGTATATTTGTAAAGTACTTAAGTAAAAATACTTCAAAGTACTACTTAATTAAGTAGTTTTTGGGGTTATCTTTACTTTACGATTTATATTTTTGACAACTTTTACTTCACTACAGTCCTAAAGAAAATGTTGTACCTTTTACTCCATACATTTTCCCTGACACCCAACAGTACTCGTTACATCATGAATGCTTATGTAACAGGGTTATATTGGTGATTCCCCTTGCCACTTTATTGTTAAGCCAATGGGTTTTTGGTTTGAGTTTGTCTTGCCTTCACCTACTCAACATGGCATCTTATTGGCTGGTTTGCGTAGCTTGCTTACGAGGGGGGATGTTCCAGTTAGAATCATCCCAGTGAACATGCACCAAACCTGCGGTAAGTTGTTGGTTGCCAAGCATAGTGATGATAGTTTACCCATGGACATGCCCAAGGATGTGTATGAAAGAGTTTTGCCAAATACAGGGAGTGGGGAGGTCTCCATGGATTCCATGGATTTCATAGCAGACATAGTACAGCAGATTGGTCATTCCATTGGGGAGAACATTGCCTCCTGTTTGGAGTCAAAGGCAAATGTTGGACAAGTTGGGGACAATGTTATGGGGAGTGTATGCAGCTCGAGGGGTATGGATGTGTCAGGCCTGAATCTGGTATTGAAGTCTGATATCAGGGAACCGTACTTTCGGGAGGATGGCTCTGAAAAGTGCACAGTGCATGAGTGGGAGGATATGGTAATGGTTTACATGCGTAAGAGGGGCGTGTCTGTGATGGACCAAGCAGTTGAGGTTATGGGCAGGCTTATGGGAAGGGCCCGCGATGTTGTTTCCCCGTATGATGATTTATTCTATGCCAAGGTGTTAATAGGAGGAGAAGTGGAAGTGAGAGCTATGCTTGACAGTGGATCCATGGCTTGTACCTTGAGCTCTAGGGTCTTACCTGAACTGTTGCATGCAGGAGTGTTGAAAAGTCCATCATTGAGTCCTACAGAGGTAGTCTTGGTTGGTTGTGGTGGGTTGAAGACGAGGCTTTTTAGAGTATGTGAGCTGGAGATGGAGGTGTACGGATGTAGAGTTGCTGTGCCTACACTGGTGGTTGAAGGCCAGAGTGATGACCTCATCTTGGGCAGCAATCTCCTAAAGCACTTGATTCGCCACCTGAAGACGGATGGAGATCTCTGGAAGAGGGTTTATACTCCTGTGTGTGACGGGGGTGAGGAGAGCAAGCTAATCGATATGATGGCTAATGTGGAGAGATGGAGAGACAGTGAAGTAACTGACAAAGTTGGAATGTGAGACTAAAAGGGGCTGTGACTCTAGAGCCTATGCAGGAGCACTTAGTCTGGGGCAGACTACGAAACACTCAGAATCTATCAGCTGGCAGTGCTGTTGTCATTGAGCCCAGCAGTTCAAGGTCAACACCAAGGTCAATACTGGTAGGGAGGACAGTAGCTCTATTGCGGGGGGATGGGTGGCTCCCTGTTAGAGTGATAAACCCTTCTCAGAAGACAGTGACATTGAGACGAAACGCCACTCTAGCCGATGTCTTTCCTTGCATGGCCCTAGAGGACTTTGACTGTTCGTGTGTGAATGGTGGTTCATCAGCAGCTTTACAGCAGCAAGTGCAGAGAACGGCTGATATACTCACTGACTGCCAAGATGACTTGACACTGACTGACGGTTCCAGCCAACTTCACGATACTGACGGACCTGACAGTTCAAGCGATCCTGAGGTCTTACGTGATTTAGGTTTGACTGATATTGATGTCTCCTCCTGTCAAGCGTCTCCTGCTGGTAAGAAGAAACTCATCCAGCTCATAGCTGAGTACCAGTCTATTTTTTCCAGGCACAAGTTGGATTGTGGGAAAGCTTCCGGATGTCTTCACCGCATTCAACTGAGTGATGAGAAACCCTTTCGGATGCCCTACCGACGCCTTTCACCAAATAATTATGAGAAGCTCAAACAAGCATTGAATGAGATGGAAGAACGTGATATCATAAGGAAGTCTAGTAGTGAGTTTGCCTCTCCCCTTGTCCTTGTATGGAAGAAGTCTGGAGACCTGAGACTCTGTACTGATTTTCGTTTGCTCAATGCTCACACCATCAAAGACGCCCACACACTCCCTCACCAGGCTGACGCGCTGGCTGCGTTAGGTGGAAATGCCTTTTTCTCGACAATGGACCTTACCTCTGGCTACTACAATGTGGAAGTGCATGAGGATGACCGGAGATTCACAGCTTTTACGTCGCCATTTGGATTGTATGAATACAATCTAATGCCACAAGGGTTATGTAATAGTCCTGCAACCTTTATGAGGATGATGCTAAACATCTTTTGGGATCAGAACTTTCTTAGCCTGCTGTGTTACCTTGACGATGTCTTGGTCTATGCGCCCACTGAAGATCTGGCTATACAGCGCCCTATACAGGATCACAACCTGAAGTTGGCGCCAAAAAAGTGTAACTTTCTGCAGAGGTCTGTGAAGTTTCTGGGGCATATCATTAGTGCGGATGGTGTAGCTACAGACCCTGAGAAGGTGAGGGCCATTACAGGAGTAACAGAAGCTGATCTGATGAAAGATGGCACTGACATTCCATCTCAGAAGAAATTGAGGTTGTTCCTTGGGATGGTGGTGTATTATCAACAGTTCATTGAAGGTTGCTTGACCATTGCAAAGCCTCTCTTTGGATTGACTACTGGACACAAGGCTCCACGCTGGAAAAAGAAGCGAAGCTCACCTGTCAGGAAGTTGACGGCTGCCGACTGGACAACAGAATGCAGACAGGCCTTATTCCAGCTAAAGCAAGCCTTACTGGACCAGGTTTTGTTGGCCCACCCCAACTTCGAAAAACCATTTCTACTCTCGGTGGATGCATCCAGCAATGGCTTAGGTGCTGTGCTATCTCAGGTGCAGGAACCTATAGCCTTCGCGAGACCTATAGCCTTCGCGAGCAAGTCCCTCAGTTATGCACAGTCGAGGTATCCTGCGCACAGGCTCGAGTTCTTTGCCATGAAATGGGCTATCTGTGACAAGTTCCACCACTGGCTATGGGGACAGCAGTTCACGGTATGTACGGATAATAATCCCTTGACATACATTCTGACCAAAGCAAAGCTTGATGCTTGTGAACAGAGATAGGTCGCCAAGCTGGCACCGTACGAGTTTGACATTAAGTACATCCCTGGAAAAATGAATGTTGTTGCAGATGCTTTGAGCAGAGAGCCCTTCGTACGACCCAGTGCACTCCATCGCCTGACAAGGGTCCCGTATGAGACCTTACTAGCTGAAGCCGACGCTGTGCGCACAGACAGAGTGCAAGATGTGTTTCGCTGGTCCAGCCACCCCTTTGACAAAGCCTCTGACTCCAACGAAGTGGTCATTAGCTGTCAGGCTACTGTTGACCCCCCATCTGGTGCTTTATCAAGACATGAAGTTGCAGCTGTTCTTCATTCACACAGGTGCTGGGTGGGTGAAGTGGGCTCACATGCACTGCTGTTGCCACAGCTCCCACAGGCTGTTATGCCATCAGAGCAGACCGATGTCGATGTTCTGCCACACGATCTACTGATGAGTAAGCAGCGTGATGACAACGTTATCAGCAAAGTCATCTTCTTTGTTGAGAGGGGGAGAAGACCATCCCGGAGAGAGCGTGCCCATGAGAGTGTTGAGGTTTTGGGTCTTCTCAGAAGTTGGGACAAGTTGACCATGAAGATGGGTGTACTGTATCGTGTTTCGAAGAATGTGGTTACAAAGAGGAAAATGTATCTGTATGTGGTTCCAGCCTCCATGAAAGCAATGGTGTTGAAGGGTGTCCATGATGAAGCTGGCCACCAGGGCCAACAGAGAACAGTCTACCTGACAAGACAGAGGTTCTTCTGGCATGGCCCGGAGAGGGAGTTAAAAGCCTATGTGAAGTGCTGCAGCTCCTCTTGAGAGCATAATAATAACAACTGAGCCTCTTGAACTAGTGTGCATAGACTTCTGGTCTGCAGAAGATTCTTCAAACAAATCCTTGGATGTGCTCGTTGTTACTGATCACTTTACCAAATTAGCTCATGCCTTCTTGTGTCCGAACCAGTCTGCTAAGTCAGTAGCTCATCAGTTGTGGAACAACTATTTCTGTGTCTACGGGATGCCTCGCCGTATACACTCAGACCAGGGAGCCAACTTTGAGAGCGCTTTAATAGCCGAACTGTTGAGTGTGATGAATAGGACTTTGGGTAACATGATCCGGGCCCTGCCAACGAGAGCAAAGCACAGATGGCCTCAGGCGCTGAAGTCCCTTACGTTTGCATACAATTGTACAATCCACAAGACCACAGGCTTTGCCCCTTTCCTGCTAATGTTTGGGAGGACGCCAAGACTGCCTGTTGACATAGTCTTTGGCTCTGTCACAGAGAACCCAGAAGTTGTCGACTATGACCAGTTTGTTCAGTCTTTGAGGAGAGATCTGAAAGAAGCCATGAATGCAGCACAGGCATCTGCAGCGAAGCAGTTGAAGAGGCATGCTGACCTTTATGACAGGAGAGTCAGAGGAGCACCAGTGGAGATTGGGGATTGAGTATTGCTGGCTAACAAGGGGGAGCGGGGAAAGCGGAAGCTCGCTGACCGTTGGGAGGATACTGTCTACCTTGTCACTGGATTGAATGCTGACAGTCACACTTTTAAGATTCAGAACAGCTCCACTGGACGGGAGAAGATGGTACATCGCAACCTGATAATGCCAGTCAACTTTCTTCCTCTTCCCCATGCTGCTGTTGAGGAGGGAACAGACATGTCTGGATTAACAGAGTCTGAGGACATGAATGACAGCTTTGTGGTCTCAGCTGCCATGGACACTGCAGTGGATGATGGTGCTGAGTACAGAACCAGAGTGTGGGTGTCAGAGTTGTCTTCTGAAGGAACAGGTGACACAAGCCTGGAGGGTGATGTGCAATCCTTGGATGCTCAGGATATTCCACCTTTGGATTCCGTGGATGATATACTGCAGCTGGAAGGTCTGCCTCGATCAGAGAGTCTTCAAGAATCTGACCGAGACTGTAACAGTGTAGTGAGTGAGCTAATTGACCAGTCTGCTTACGATATCCATACTGACCTACCAAACGCGGACCATTCCTTACCTGATCAGTTACGTACTGACTGTGTTGACGGACACACTATTGCAACAGTACACAACACTGTTACCCCTTATGCAGTTGAAGGTAGTCGGGGTCATATTAGGTCAAGGGCAGGAAGGCTATTTAAACCAGTGTCAAGACTGATTGAGATTATGAATCAGCAGAAAGTTAGCTCTTGAAGGTTAAATATCTGAATAGGGGGTCAATGGTATTGACATATTTGATTTGTTTTGCTTTTACATCATTGTGACCATGATTAGAGGTTGCAGGATGGTAATGTGACATATGATAAAGTCTCTTATGGTGGTTTATTTTATTACTTGGATGTTTTAAAGTCACTGAGTGTACTTAACATGTGACAGGCATGTTTACCTATGAGGGCTAAGGGGTTTGATCAACCGCTTTTCACTCTAATTCTCAAGGAGAATAGTCTAATGACTGGAATATTTAGTGACTGATTTAAAGCAGGGTCTGCATCCTTGATATACACAGCTTTACCTTTTAGTTTTCTCTATTAGGTAGTATATATATATTTTTTTTCTCTTGATTATTCTGTACATATGTTGTTTGTCTCTGTATCTGGTATGTTTGCACAGTGCCGTTTTGTATTTTGTTATTTTTCTTGGCAAGTGGAATTCAGTAGGGGGGAGTGTAACATGGTTATATTGGTGATTCCCCTTGCCACTTTATTGTTAAGCCAATGGGTTTTTGGTTTGAGTTTGTCTTGCCTTCACCTACTCAACATGGCATCTTATTGGCTGGTTTGCGTAGCTTGCTTACGAGGGGGGATGTTCCAGTTAGAATCATCCCAGTGAACAAGCACCAAACCAGCGGTAAGTTGTTGGTTGCCAAGCACTGTACATCAAAAGTGATTTTTATACTCTCAAGTGATGATTTAAATGTACAATTTATATCAAATTGTTTGTAAAATGTTATTTGAACATCACACATAAGATGCAGCGGTTTTTGGAGAATATTTGTTGTGCATTTTGTTGTAAAGAATTCCCGCCAGTACTAGCTAGCAACTTACTGTGTCTGGTGGGGGGGGTTCATATATTTTGTACAGTGCGTGAGTGCAGAGTTGGATGGTGAGATGTGCATTGCATGACGTGCAATTTTGTGCCATTCCTAACAGGTACATTGTTAAAGATATTATATTGTATATTGTAATTGTATTATTTTGGTAACTATCCCAGTGAACAAGCACCAAACCAGCGTGCGTGAGTGCAGAGTTGGATGGTGAGACGTGCATTGCATGACGTGCAATTTTGTGCCGTTCCTAACAGAATAAAGCTACATGACTGGAGCTACATCAATATGTAGTTCCGTGTCGATGACTGATTGTACACAACGCAAGAAGAGTACTGTTACACTTAGCAAGACAGAAAATGGTCCAATTATCACACAAGAGATCATCCCTACTGCCACTGATCTGGCGGACTCACTAAACACAAATGCTTTGTTTTTAAATGATGTTGGAGTGTGACCCTGTCTATCTGTAAATAAAATACAAATTGTGCCGTCTGGTTTGCTTTAATATAAGGATTTTTATTTTATTTTACTTTTGATACTTAAGTATATTTAAAACCAAATACTTTAAAACTTTTACTCAAGTAGTATTTTACTGCGTGACTTACTTTTACTTGAGTCATTTTCTATTAAGGTATCTTTACTTCTACTCAAGTATGAGAATTTAGTACTTTTTCCACCACTGTCTATTAGTATGGATTTTAAGGATGTTTTATTTGACCTTGAGTTCAGAAAGGGGAACAATGGGAATTGATTATAATGTGGGAGCATTACAAAAGGGGATTCTAATGATTTGAATGATTCCTATGTTTTGTCTAGACGGGCCAGTCGAGGTGGTGGGAGCAGGAGATCCCCATGGAGGGAGCAATTGCCAAGGGCGAGCTGATCACCCACAACCTGACGGAACTCATCAAGCCCGAGGCCTACCTGGTCCGCCTTACCCCCATCACACGCTTCGGAGAGGGAGACTCCACAGACAGAATCATCAGATACAGTGGTGAGCAGAAATCATTCTGTCTAGTTGGACTGTACATAATAGATGCTGTGTTTGCTCACAATGTTGTATTGTAGTATACTAATGTACTTGACCCTCAGCATTGTACAGACTATGTTCTTCAGTAGGGACTAGCATGGCCATGTATGCGCACAATTGAGTATTGTATTGTTGTATATTGTACACAATGTGACCCTCAGCATTGTACTGTAAAGACAGAATGTTCTTCAGTAAGGACTAGCGCCATATGTAACATGGGCATAATGTTCTATGTAGACCAGGGGTGTCAAACATATGGCAGGCTGGTTTGCGTAAAACAAAACAAAAAAATGGGGGGGGGGACAAACTCAATATACTTTAAAATGACCAAAACCAAATCTGTGTCGAAATGATAATGGACCTACATTCATACAGTTTGTCGACTGTGTCCCGCTCGCTAATAATCAACTAAAGGAAAGATGGAGAGTCAGTGAGTGTCAATAATTACATTTTAAAAAATGGATAGAGGACTATGTTTTTTAAATTTTGATGGCGTGGAAATGTAACACATTTTCCGTGTGGCCCTCCGAACCTCATTGAAGACCATATGCGTACCCGGGAGAAAATGTATTTTGACACCCCTGATGTAGACTATTAGCATTGATTACTAGGTCCTATCCTAGCCCTGTATGGATGTTGTCATAATTACACAGTCATGTAAACATGGCTTGAAGAAAATATCACAGTAAGAGCCACTCAGACGCTGTCATATTTTGTGAGTATTATATGATAATAGAGACCCCTACTGGTTGGGAAAATATAATTACATAGGTCACTGACTGAGTAAAAGTGTTCATATTTAAAATGAGGAAGTAAAGAATTAAAATGAAGTCGACGGGCAGACAAACTTAAAAGTATCAGGAGTCATCCATGGAGGATTTCAGCCGAGGGTACAAACTTAAAGGAATTGTGAATTAAATGCAATTTTAATGTAGTTGGGGGGGCGGATTTTAATTACCCATCTGTTATTACTGGTCTTTATGTAGACAACGTTCCACACCAGAGAAGAATCATTGTCTATTTAACTAGTGTTTATCTATCTTTCACTCTCATTTACTGTTTTGTCTCAATCCATCCTCTTTTTGGTACATTCTTACAAAGGGAATGAAAAGAGTCACAGAAAATGTCTGCCCAATCCACCTGTTCAACAAATGAACTCCTTTCAAGACTGGACAAAAGGCTGCGGAATCAGAATTACAGCCTGAGCATTGCTTTAATGCTTCAACACCAACACAGATGGAAGCCCTTGTAGTGCAGCACAAGAAACAATTCTGTCCAGGTTTTGAGACCTCTTTCTCCCAGGGATGAATAGCCTGGGTCTATGCTAGTTCCACCCTTTGAAATCCACGCCTGTGAAGTATGCACGCACGCACACAGCCAGCTAGTTCCACCCCATAGAAACACAAAATTACATTCTGGTGACGAGTTGCTCTGACTAGCAAGCAAACACAACAGTTCACTGACCTTCTGCACTAATTAGATGCTTCCAGCCTATTTAATCTAATGATGTGTTCTCTGCGCCCAGGTGAGGTGAGGTAATAGCAGCACTAGAGTGCATTGCTCTCCATCCACCCACTGATTATCCTGTTCTTAGGGGGGAGTATGCTATATGTTCCATTTCAGAGGTCTGAAACTCCCGGCCCTCGGCCCACATCAGTGCTTATTTGTGGCCTGCAGACCTGTAATTTGAGACGATGCTATATGCTGTATCTATGTTATGGTTGTTGCCCATACTGACAGGCACGCCTGACTTGACATTTTAACCTCTACTCTACGGTCTCCTCTTAACAGTGTTTAAGGTCCCGTGTGACCATAGGTTATGGTGCAACTACGACATCAGGACTCAAACGGTCGCCGTTGAAGCAGTGACACACTTAACCCATCAGTGTACAGTTTTAAGCCCATGGTAAAGCACATTTTATTGTATACAGGAATGTCTATACTGTAATGACCAGTATGAGACCCTTATACTCCTCATACAATTATTTAGGCTATATTAAACTCTCCAAATACAATTTATACAACCACTAAGGACATTGGTAAGGGAATGTTTGTAAGTTAATGTACGACTATTCCCTTACTCCCTTATTGAGACTGACTTGTGACTTATTGAGATTAATATTAATCTTTGAATATGCCTGTTGGTTCTCCTTTCAATGAGTTTGTCTCATAGAGATATTAAGCCGGCAGTTACGACATGTGGCAAAGGTTGAGTTGTGTTTGTTAAACAAGGTTTGCAATGGCTGCAGTTCAAATGCATGCTCAGATGGTGCCAAACAAATTGGCAAACCAATGGAGGAAAATATAATTGCTCAGTCATCTCATATTATACAATAAAATGCTCAAAACACACACACACACACACACTAAGGGCCTGTTGATAACATTTATTTGAATATGAGAGAAAACATTGTTACACATGATTGTTCACATAAGATGATACCGTGACCAGAAATATTGAGATTTATTTTCGTGTTTTTCTCCAGTGATACAACATTGTACTTCAATGATTTGCAGATTATCTGACAATCAATAGATGATTCCTCCAAATGTATCTGACCTGAAACATTTAATCTCCGTCTGCATGAGGTGCATCAAGATTACACAAAGCACACTAACATCAAATGACCTCTTTTTGCATATTTGTTAATTTTATAAACCAGAACCTGGATACTGTTTTAATCACTACAGTTTAAAATCTGAGGAGTGCCTTGAATTACTTTTGGTTACACCTGTGTAGCAAGACTTTACACTGTAATTACCCTTCTGACTACGTTGTATTAACTTGTTATTATATTATACATTAGTTTTATTATACATTATACATTATTAACTGCATTTTAATTGCATGAGGAAATATCAATGAGCTCCTCCAAAGGGCACCTACTTGTTCCCAAACTTTCCTGCCTTTGTTTATTCCTTGACACTGTACACAGGCTCTTAAACTAAGAAATTACACTGAGCTTGATGACAAAACCATTAGTTGGTTTAGCATCAGATAGGCTACTGTTGTACATCATTAGAAAACGTTAGATACCATATTAGTTGTATATCACCGGGCAGAGCTTAAGTTGCTGTGATCATAGATCAGAAACATTGCTTGGTGAAGGAGGCCTTTGAAAGCAAGCTAGACAGGGAGATTATTGCAAGTAGCCTATATAGGGAATACAGCAATAAGTTATTGCACTGTTCAGATTCATTGTCTTATATCAGATTATTTTATTTTTTATGTAACCTTTATTTAAGTAGGCAAGTCAGTTAAGAACTGGGCCAATTTTGCGCCGTCCTATGGGACTCCCAATCACAGCCGGTTGTGATACAGCCTGGAATATAAACCAGGGTGTCTGTAGTGACGCCTCAAGCACTGAGGTGGAGTGCCTTAGACCGCTGTGCCACTCTGTGCCACTCGGGTGCCCAGATAGATCTTCTATTCTGACAGTATTTCTGGAGGTTGACCATGTGCATGACAACTAGCTTAAATGTGTCGATTAGCTTGCTAAAGTAATTCTTAGCTAGTCACTTCATATGAATAGGAAGCTAACCTGTACACATTCAATGCTGAACACCAAATGCTTCCTCCATAAGCTAGCTAGAAAGCTTCTTTAGCAACATTATTTTATCACAATAAAGCCGCTAGCGCAGCCTGTTCTGCCACGAATCAGTAGCTTCCCGTCAGCTCATTTGCTGCTGCACTCAACTGACCCCAATGTTAGTTGTTGCAAATAATTTTAGCAGGGCCTAGCCACAACTTTGTTTTTATTTTATTGAAAATTGAATTGGAAAGTATTAAATCCCTGTCATGTCATTTTGCTATCTATTCTGCCTATTTCATAGATAGTCATACAAGGGCGCAGTGATGTAAAAAAAAGGAACTATGTTTTCATTTTTGAATGGCAGATGCTCTGTAAATCCCCAAATTTTGTTCACCTACCAACCAGTAAGAATTCCGGCTCTCACAGACCTGTTAGTTTTTCTTTAAAAAGCCCTCCTGTTCTCCACTCATTACCTGTATTAACTGCACCTGTTTGAACTTGTTACCTGTATAAAAGACACCTGTCCACACACTCAATCAAACAGACTCCAACCTCTCCACAATGGCCAAGACCAGAGAGCTGTATAAGGACATCAGGGATAAAATTGTAGACCTGCACAAGGCAGGGATGGGCTACAGGACAATAGGCAAGCAGCTTGGTGAGAAGGCAACAACTGTTGGCGCAATTATTAGAAAATGGAAGAAGTTCAAGATGATGGTCAATCACCCTCGGTCTGGGGCTCCCTGCAAGATCTCACCTCGTGGGGCATCAATGATCATGAGGAAGGTGAGGGATCAGCCCAGAACTACACGGCAGGACCTGGTCAATGACCTGAAGAGAGCTGGGACCACAGTCTCAAAGAAAACCATTAGTAACACACTACGCCGTCATGGATTAAAATCCTGCAGCGCACGCAAGGTCCCCCTGCTCAAGCCGGTGCATGTCCAGGCCCGTCTGAAGTTTGCCAATAACCATCTGGATGATACAGAGGAGGAATGGGAGAAGGTCATGTGGTCTGATGAGACAAAAATTTAGCTTTTTGGTCTAAACTCCACTCGCCGTGTTTGGAGGAAGAAGAAGGATGAGTACAACTCCAAGAACACCATCCCAACCGTAATTCTTTGGGGATGCTTTTCTGCAAAGGTGACAGGATGACTGCACCGTATTGAGAGGAGGATGGATGGGGCCATGTATTGCGAGATCTTGGACAACAACCTCCTTCCCTCAGTAAGAGCATTGAAGATGGGTCGTGGCTGGGTCTTCCAGCATGACAGCGACCCGAAACACACAGCCAGGTCTAGCCAGTCTCCAGACCTGAACCCAATAGAATATCTTTGGAGGGAGCTGAAACTCCGTATTGCCCGGCGACATCCCCGAAACCTGAAGGATCTGGAGAAGGTCTGTATGGAGGAGTGGGCCAAAATCCCTGCTGTAGTGTGTGCAAACCTGGTCAAGAACTACAGGAAATGTATGATCTCTGTAATTGCAAACAAAGGTTTATGTACCAAATATTAAATTCTGCTTTTCTGATGTATCAAATACTTATGTCATGCAATAAAATGCAAACAAATTACTTAAAAATCATACAATGTGATTTTCTGGATTTTTGTTTTAGATTCCGTCTCTTACAGTTGAAGTGTACCTATAATAAAAATTACAGACCTCTACATGCTTTGTAAGTAGGAAACACTTCCTATTTTGCAGGTTATCAAATACTTGTTCTCCCCACTGTATGTACAGTAGCATACTAGCATTGCACCTTTCGATTCCAACGTGCAGTGGCACTGCGCACAATTGTGTCCTCTGGATAACAGCCTTCAAGGCCCGAGGACATGCCTGGGCAGCCACTTCAGTGTGATACACTGGATCATCTTTCGTAACCACAAGTGTTGGTGTTAGAGTTACAGTATGTGTTTTTCTCTGAGCAACTTTAGCCTCAAGAATTGTTTACTTCTTGTTCACACTGTAAATATTGTACAGCAGCTGTTTGATACAGAAAACAAACATATTCAGATGGCCTCATGAAGTGACGCCTACAAGAGAAAAGCAGAATGTACAAAAACATGAATTTTTTATGTACTCTTAGGAAAACGTGTTTGTGCAACTACCTAAGTCTTCCAGATATGTAGTCTATCCTACACGGCGAGCGAAAGAGAGATGCACCAATTTGAATCTGTATTTAACGATGTTGATAAAATGTGCGTTTTCCACCATTGCCTACCAGCCTATTTCCTCCCTACACCCCTCCCTGCCTCTGTAGTCCTAATTGCTGTCTTGCTGCACCAAGTGCACAGAGCCTATCAATTAGAGTCAGTGCTAATGCAGAGCATGTTTCCAAACTAGCAGCATCTGCTCCTCTCCACCAAGGCGACGTCCTCCTCACTCAATTTGGAAACAGCTGGGTGGTTTAGTAGTGGGGGAAGTGGAACTTCCCGGTGCATAATTGGCTTCAATATTGCAGCTCTGAAAGGGGGAAAACTATGTAAAAAATGGGCAAATAATGAAAATCTGATGCGATTTGCCACAAAACCACCCACCCACACCTCCATATTATACAGTTGCCCAAATGACAATAATTTGATGCCGGCGCATGCATTTTCATATTTTAATCCTCAATATGAAATAAGTCAATTGGCGGTTCTCTTTCCAATGGGATAATTTCTATGCGATTTATTTTGTACAGACGTCATTTTAATAATAGCAGCTTCTTCCCTTGAACATCTGCTGTTTAGTTTTTTGAATGTGTTATTGTTTTTGCGTCCTGGTCATATCAGGCAGCTAACTAAGAATTTGTTCTTAACTGACTTACCTAGTTAAATAAAGGTCAAATAAATATCTGATAATTCATCATTAGTCTATTCAATGGGCCTCTGGCTGTACTTTTTAAATTGGACCTTTATTTAACTAGGCAAGTCAGTTAAATTCTTATTTTCAATGACGGCCTAGGAACAGTGGGTTAACTGCCTGTTCAGGGGCAGAATGACAGATTTGTACCTTGTCAGCTCGGGTGTTTGAACTTGCAACCTACCGGTTACTAGTCCAATGCTCTAACCGCTAGGCTACCCTGCCACCCCTACTTCTCTTGGGCCGCACTGATCTGTTACACCACCAAATGGACACTGTTTACTCTAGTGCAAACGGCTCACCATGAAAGTTTACAGCCTGAATACATCTCCCAAACTCCTACTGTGCTTGAAGAATGCTTTAGATTAGTTTCTGGGAGTTGATTGGTTGAAATTGGGATCAATTTCAGGTCAACTATCTCCACGGCACATTGTTGCGAAACCTCTGCCCGGCATGCATTTCTGATCCCTCATTGGGATTGGGGAAGGACTCAGCCGCTGTTCCTGGCGAGCGCAGATAGGGAAGGTGGTGAATTAAATTAAGAAAGATGCAGGTCTGTATAGTTCACTTGAGCCTTCCATTAGACCTCTGCAGTATATAAGCCCTCTCTCTCTCCAGATGATAAGAGGGAATGATGGCACCTCACTACTCCCTTGTACTTTGCCGCAAATTAGACTGCAGGGACAAACAAAGTAGTTATTCATTTTTATATTTCCACATAACACATTTAAAGAGAGTAGAAATGAAGTCTTAAACAGAAGTTTGAACACCTAAATGATTTACATCTCTTTTGTTTTTGCTTTCAGCACCAGTCAACCCTCACTTGAGTAAGTATCACTCCTATGAATGCTATGACTACCTTAGGCATTTTGATCGAAATATTTAATAAGCCAAGCCAACGATAATGTTTTAGTTAACACAGGCCATAGATAAATACAAAGAAGTGAAGAGTAATGCACAGTTAATTAATGTTAATCATCAATCGCAATACACAGGTCCTTAATGTCCAACATTATTACCTATTAATACATTCTTCATAATGCATTTTAAGCCCCTTTTGTAATCTGTAGTAACATGTTTGAAAATGCATAACATCTATTTTTCCTGACCTGTGCAGTACCATCTAAATCAAATCAAATCAAATCAAATGTATTTATATAGCCCTTCGTACATCAGCTGATATCTCAAAGTGCTGTACAGAAACCCAGCCTAAAACCCCAAACAGCAAGCAATGCAGGTGTAGAAGCATTGTATTCTCTGTGTGTCTTCCCCACCAGGAGAGTTCCAGTGCAGCTTTGAAGATGAGGCCGTGTGTATGTTCACCCAAGACAAGACGGATGACTTTGACTGGACCCGACACAGCGCCGCCACCAGAGACACCAAGTACACGCCCAACACCGGGCCCAGCAGTGACCGAGCGGGCTCCAAGCAAGGTTAGCACACACACAAATATACACACACACACACATGCACACTCTTACCTAAGAAACTAATTTCAACTAATTTCTCCATTCTGTTCTGCTCTCATGTAGTGGACAATGATGGGATGACATATCAGGAATTGGTTATTGCAAAATCGCGTTGCTGATCATTTGCAACTAACGTTGGTACTTTCTAAAATTTGATCGCCAAATCTATAATTGTTGTTTGACATTTCTAAGGGACGATGTATACAAATGGACTGGCTGATACCAGACCATGTGGCACAATCAAGCTTTTAACTCTCATTGAGTCCCACCACGTTAAAATACGTTTTTGCTTAGTTTTGAGTGATCGCGCTGATTGGTTATGACACTCATCAGTTGTAAAGCAAGGGAGGCAGTTCTCGTGGCTGAGTGTGTGGGTATTTGGTGAGTAAGAGAGACACGGAGGAGAGCCATCCACTGTAAAAGCACAGCCCCCTTCATTATCGACATTTCATGCCGACAACATCAAAGAGCCTCCCCAGACTCTGGAGTCAGCCTCAGTCTGTCACTTTAGCCATGCAAGTATACAAGTTCATTAATGTAGAAAACATTTCAAGAACATTTATGCAGGTGCATTGTTGAATGGAATCCATATTTGAAACAATGTTTGAAATGTACTTAATATTCTCTACATCAGTGGTCACCAACCGGTCGATCAAAGCATTCCTAGTCGATCACCAAACATTTCTGTAGAAAAGCCAATGATGGCTTGGTGTTTTTATTGGTGTTGCACTGTTGGCGGTAGGTGCGCTTGATTCAGGAGCCCTGCGTACCAGGTAGGAAAAGTGTTACCATTTCATTTGTCTGAAAAGACAAACTCCACATACCCGGCGGACCGGGAGCTCAATCGAGTGAACGGTCATACAACTCGGAATTCCAAGTCGGAAACTCTGGTACCTTTCTAGCCCTGACTTTCTGACCTAGTTTTTTTTTGTTCCGAGTTGTCTTGAAAGCACCATGACCATCAGTCCAGTAAAATAAAAAAGGAATAATTTCAATTTATGCCCAGCTGTGCCTCGCAAGTGCTACACCAACTGGTCTATTTTGTTATAAAAGCTATAGTTTTAAAATATTATATGGTCTGAGAAGAACAATATTGGCAGGCGTATAGCCAATATGTTGTGATAATGTTTGAGGCCTACTGCACAAATGTAATTCCTACAGAACTGTTTTTAATTAGGTTAATGTTACATTTTCTAAGTCAAAAAATCTGAGCGGTAGATCTCAGCTTGCTTTTGACTGCGAAAGTGATCTTGAAAAGCTAGGTGACCACTGCTCTACATGTTACCTGTGTCATTCCACCAATTCAGTGCCTTTTGTGAAGTGTAACTTGGTCATTTCATCTTATTTTATCATTGTCATAAAGAACACTTTCAACTTCATAAAAAAACTATTTTTCCCATTCCAAATTACAAAGTGCCTATTAAGTGCCAAAAAAGGTTGACCATATCAGGGTTGACGATTTCTTCTTAAATCAGTCATAAAGTCCATTGTGACAGGGGGAATGGAAACTTGTTGTGTGCAACAGGGAGTGGAAATTGAATGCAAGCTTCACCCCAAAAAAATGTTTTTACTGTTAAAACATTTCTAGCCTGTCTATCTACGTGCTATGCCCGTCCCACTCAGTTTTCCACCACAAAAGACCAGAAAATGGCTATGAACCAGCTGATTTTACTGTGATTTGATGATTAGATGTTATTTTAAAAAACAATAGTTTCACCATATTAAAATGAGAGTTAAGTTCACGTAACAAGGTTGACTTTAAAATCAGGGACAGATGTCAATGAATCACTAATCACATAAAAATCACAATAAAAAAAGATCTTCAGAAATTACGGTCAAAGCAACAAAATAACTAAGGCTTTACAATGATGGTGAAACTTGGAGAAGTTTTGGGAGTGGATGGGTTAAAATCTACCTTGAAGTGACACTGACAGGGTTGACGGAAGGATGTCAAAATGCTACATTTAGCAAGCCTTTATTCATGTTAAAATGATTTATTGAATTCTCCAGTCTAGTGGAAGGCTAGCAAATACAAATGTACCAAATATTAATAAAATGCAAATTAATTTCTTAAAAATCATACAATGTGATTTTCTGGATTTTTGATTTAGATTCCATCTCTCATAGTTGAAGTGTACCTATGATAAAAAAAATACAGACCTCTACATGCTTTATAAGTAGGAAAACCTGCAAAATCGGCAGTGTATCAAATACTTGTTCTCAGTGTATCAAATACTGTATATGATGCAGTTATAATGCTTTGTTAGACATGTCATGCGTGTGATATGTTAGTTTTTTTTGCAGTTCCCATTTGTACCTTTCTTTTCTGGAATTGGGTATGCTTCCCTGCTGTATAGTACCACTTCACCTGCCTCCATCTCCTCCTCCTCTTTGTGCTCTGTCTCTATAGGGTGTGTGTGAGCCGTGATGGACATCTGCAGTGCCGTGGGCAGCATTATGAAATTTGAGTGTCTGTCACTACCTGCCCATCGACGACCGCCTGAGCGAGCTAGCAGTAGCCATTCCCCCAAAAGTAGAATCAATTCCACAATTCCATCCACTTGTTAAATGCCAAAAGCCCCAGCCGTTAAAATAAACCAAATAAATGGTGGGACTACTCGGGATACATTTGTTTAAGTGTTTTAGGGCATTTTACGATGGATAATGTCATAAATAATGCATTGCTTTACAATGAAACACGAGGCTCAAAGTTCCCCCGTCCGTTTGTTTTTCTTTCAGTTCAAGTCATTTTCTTTTTGAATTCCCAACATAACTTGCTCTAAGAAGATGAAACTCTTTTTATCTGATTGGTATCCACAGAGCAAGCCAGTTTTATGGATTGCACTGTACACAATTTCAACTTTTCATCTCCCTTGTCAGAAAATTGCAGTGCAGTGTTCAGAAAACTCTCCCAATACCACAACAGTTTATGGACTGCTAACGGCATGTGCCTTAGCTACAGTTTTGTAGCAGTTATTATAGAGAGGTGAACTCTGCCGTTTGGTTTTCAATTCTAATGGTCTCTCAAAAAGTATGATGTAATGTTTAATCAGTGTTGTTTTGCTATCATACGGGTTTCTACATGGACATTGATTGTTGTTTTTCCAACATACAGGTTTCTACATGTACATTGAGACGTCTCGACCTCGCCTGGAGGGAGAAAAGGCTCGACTGTTGACCCCCACATTCAACGTCGCCCACAAAAGTCCCTATGGGACTGTGACCGCCGCTCCCACCTACTGCTTTGGCTTCTACTACCATATGTATGGGAAACACATAGGTAAGGTGCCCCTAGTGAAGGGATCATCAACTATATTCAGCCGGGGGTGGGTTTTTTTTCGTTCTTTTTTTTTCTTGAGCATATGGGGGCCGGAATATAGAGTTGAAGTCGGAAGTTTACATACACCATAGCCAAATACATTTGAACTCAGTTTTTCACAATTCCTGACATTCCTCCTATTACAAATTCCCTGTCTTAGGTCAGTTAGGATCACCACTTTATTTTAAGAATGTGAAATGTCAGAATAATAGTAGAGAGAATTATTTATTTCAGCTTTTATTGCTTTTATACACTCAATTAGTATTTGATAGCATTGCCTTTAAATTGTTTAACTTGGGGTAAAACATTTCGAGTGGCCTTCCACAAGCTTCCCACAATAAGTTGGGTGAATTTTGGCCCATTCCTCCTGACAGAGCTGGTGTAACTCAGTCAGTTTTGTAGGCCTCCTTGCTCGCACACGCTTTTTTCATTTCTGCCCACAAATGTTCTATAGGATTGAGGTCAGGGATTTGTGATGGCCACTCCAATACCTTGACTTTGTTGTCCTTTAGCCATTTGCCACAGCTTTGGAAGTATGCTTGTCCATTTGGAAGACCCATTTGCGACAAAGCTTTAACTTCCTAACTGATGTATTGAGATGTTGCTTCAATATATCTACATAATTTCCCTCGTGATGCCATCTATTTTGTGAAGTGCACCAGTCCCTTCTGCAGCAAAGCAGCCCCACAACATGATGCTGCCACCCCCATACTTCACGGTTGGGATGGTGTCCTTCAGCTTGCAAGCCTCCCCCTTTATCCTCCAAACATAACAATGGTCATTATGGCCAAACAGTTCTATTTTTGTTTCATCAGACCAGGGGACATTTCTCCAAAAAGTACGTTCTTTGTCCCCACGTGCAGTTGCAAACCGTAGTCTGGCTTTTTTATGGCGGTTTTGGAGCAGTGGCTTCTTCCTTGCAGAACGGCCTTTCGGGTTATGTCGATATAGGACTAATTTTACTGTGGATATAGATAATTTTGTACCTGTTTGTACATCCAGCATCTTCACAAGGTCCTTTACTGTTGTTCTGGGATTGATTTGCGCTTTTCGTCTCTAGGAGACAGAACGCGTCTCCTTCCTGAGCAGCTGCGTGGTCCCATGGTGTTCATACTTGCGTACTATTGTTTGTACAGATTAATGTTTATTTTGATTTTCCCATGATGTCAAGCAAAGAGGCACTGAGTTTGACGGTAGGCCTTGAAATACATCCACAGATACACCTCCAATTGACTCAAATGTTGTCAATTAGCCTATCAGAAGCTTCTAAAGCCATGACATAATTTTCTGGGATTTTCCAAGCTATTTAAAGGCACAGTCAACTTAGTGTATGTCAATTTCTGACCCACTGGAATTGTGATACAGTGAATTATAAGTGAAATAATCTGTCTGTGAACAATTGTTGGAAACATTACTTGTGTCATGTACAAAGTAGGTGTCCTAACCGACTTGTCAAAACTATAGTGTGTTAACTAGAAATGTGTGGAGTGGTTGAAAAAATGAGTTTTAATGACTATGTAAACTTCTGACTTCAACTGCAATTCCAAAATATTTGTGGACTGCAAATTGACCCAAACAATATTATATTTCTAACATTGCTTACATTGTATGTGATCATATATATCTCTCTATTATGTGTGGGAATACACTTCCCATTTACATAAAATCACCCACGTGCCAAATGCCAGTTGTGGAACAGTGCCTTAGTGCTATTAGGAATGAAATGTACACTATACAAAAATATGTGAACACCTCTTCAAATTAGTGGATTTGGCTATTTCAGCCACACCCGTTGCTGCGGGTGTATAAAATCGAGCACACAGACTTGCGATCTCCATAGCCCAACATTGGCAGTAAAATGGCCTTACTGAAGAGCTCAGTGACTATAAACGTGGCACCGTCATAGGTGCCATCTTTAGAGTGCGTTCTCTAGAGTGATAAATCATGCTACACCACCTGGCAGTCCGACGGACAAATCTGGATTTGGCGTATGAAGGAATAATGGTCTGAGGCTGTTTTTCATGGTTTGTGATAGGCCCCTTAGTTCCAATGAATGTAAATCTTCTCACAACAGCATACAATAACATTCTGGATGATTCTGTGCTTCCAACTTTGTGGCAATAGTTTGGGGAGGGCCCTTTCCTGTTTCAGCTTGACAATGCCCCCATACACAAAGTGAGGTCCATACAGAAATGGTTTGTCGAGATTGGTGTGGAAGAACTTGATTGGCCTGCACAGAGCCCTGACCTCAACCCCATCAACACCTTTGGGATGGATTTGAACGCCTGACTGTGAGCCAGGCCTAATCACCCAACATCAGTGCTCGACCTCACTAATTATCTTGTGGCTGAATGGAAGAAAGTCTCCAACATCTAGTGGAAAGCCTTCCCAGAAGATTGGAGGCTGTTATAGCAGCAAAGAGGGACCAACTCCATATTAATGCCTATGATTTTGGAATGAGATGTTCAACGAGCAGGTGTCTACATACTTTTGGTAATGTAGTGTAAATTACAAGGATTAATGCAAATTCTGCATTGTAGCTATTTCATCAGGCAAATCTAGCATAGAGTGTGTTTGATTTGTTAAGTACACACCTGAGAGCTTTCCATTAGCATCTACTTGCAATCAAATCCCCTATTTCCCTGTTTGGTACCTCCCTGATGATTAGATAAGTGTTTGCTTACCACTCAAGTTGTACTCCCACCTTTCTTTTTTAATTCGACAACCACTCAGTAACACTTCCATACTGGAATATGTGAAGCCCCCCGGGCATTGGTGGAAATGGAAATTGAACACTACACAAGAAAAAAACTCAATTTCTGGGTGTTTACAAACCTTCCATTTTGAATATTAATAGCCTTATCATCCATCAAAATCTAGTCAGGCTCCCCTGCTTCTGTCGCCAAGGTTGCCTTCTCACACCCTGCTCATGCCCTCCTGTTGTTGCGGTGTCAGACAGTTGCACCTGAGCGATGGGTGTGTCCTCTGACCTGCCAGACATGCCTGCAACTTAAATATTTCTGCTCCGCAAAGCTGTCGGGATTCTGAATAGGACGTGTCAACCTAATCCACGCAGGTCTCAATGGGCCCTCTCTTTCTCTGCTTGCTCAGCCTCAGAAACCAGCAGCCGGAGTCAAAAATGGCTGACGGCATGTCCTTCTTTCCTGTCTTTCTTTTTTCAATGGTTTCCATTAGAGAAAGAAAGGCAACCTGCAGAGTGAGTGAGTGCAGAATGAGTGAGTGAGTGGTGGAGAGACTTTGAGTTCTCATTTGAAGTAGTGGGTATTTTCAGGGATCTGTCGTTGTTTCTTTTTGATCATCCAGTGAGATCCACTTAAGGCTCCCCTCACAGGGATGTAGCATATTGTAGCTGACGGCTCGTCTAGTTTGGCCTCTGAGCACTCTCTTTGGCGTCTCCTCGTTTGCACTGGGGGAAAAAACATACAAGATTTAACTCTCATGATCATCCCCTGAGAAGTAAATTATGTTAGCAAATTCATACATTCCACTCAGTAAAAGCCACACTCAATAAGGGAAGGTTAATGTGTAGACCCCTTGAGACATGTAGTATTTGCAGTAATGAGCTTTTATGTGTTTTGTTAATAGTATAAGGTCATACATTAATGATGAGTAAAGTCTCAACACATAAGGATAAGTGCTGCCATGATGAGGCCATATATGATCGAGGATATCAGACCTGGGTTCCAATTGTACTTGAAATCTTTCAAATACTGAAGCTGTGCTTGATTGAGCTGGCCATGTTGTCCATAAAGTGCATGATGTTTTCTCCTCTAGGGGCGTTGAACGCGTACCTACGGCAGAAGGGCCACTCAGGCTCAAACAGTTCCTTGTGGAACTTGGTCGGGAACCAAGGGGACCGATGGAAGCAAGCCAAAGTCAACATCCACCCAATAGCCTCTTTCCAGGTGGGTACAACTCTTTGGGAGGAGCAGTGGGTCACCAATACAGAACTATGGTGGCCCTAAGGTACAAAACTGCCTTGGTCTGTGCTTCCCCCCTTATGCCATGTCTTATATAAACATTTGTCCTATATATTTTGCTATAGTATATGTTTCACAGAATGAGCCATTGAGTTAGTAGCAGTAAGACATTTAAGCAGTTGGTGTAAACACGTTTTGTTTTTGTCTGTCTTATCCCATTTTGGTAGTTGGTTCTGGAAGGAATTCGAGGTCCGGGTATAGAAGGCGATATCGCCATAGATGATGTCACCATTGAGGAAGGAGAATGTAAAGACCCTCCACCCAACAGTAAGTGCTTTTTTTTGTTTATACCTGGGAATTCATGTCAACCATGGACCTATACATCATCCAGAACCAATCAACCATGAAGAGGAAAGGCTTATAATAACATATACATTCATATTATTCCTCTTGGGAACTAAAATTCAAGGACTGAGAGAGCTCTATTGTTAGCTCTCTCACATTTGCTCTCCAAGAGTACAGCTATGCCGCTGTATTTTTCATTTTTCTTTATGGATGTTTCAGGTATCGTCAGTGAAATTACATTTTAGAGGGAATGATCGAACAGCTGCTTTTAAATGTTATGCAAGCCAGAAAATGTTACTGTCTTGTTGACCTAAAAAAGATAGATGTTTAATGCAATGGAACATTTTATTTTACTCATTACTTATATTACTTAAGGTAATGGCTTTTTGAATCATGTTAAGTATCCTCCCAAATGGAAGATATTAGCAACTCCCATGAAATATTAGACATTAGATGCTTTCTCACTTGTACACTTGAGACTGTTGGCTGGGTCTCTTTGCTGATAAACAAGGTTCAGTGAAAATACTACCAAAAAATGTACAAATGGTCATGTTTAATGAACCTCTTAACTGTTTGATGAATTGTCTTATACTTCATGTACAGTTGAAGTCGGAAGTTTGCATACTCTTAGGTCGGAGTCACTAAAACTTATTTTTCAACCACTTCACAAATTTCACTTATAATTCAGTGTATCACAATTCCAGTGGGTCAGAAGTTTACATACACTAAGTTGACTGTGCCTTTAAACAGCTTGTAAAATTCCAGAAAATGATGGCATGGCTTTAGAAGCTTCTGATAGGCTAATTGACAACATTTGAGTCAATTGGAGGTGTATCTGTGGATGTATTTCAAGGCCTACCTTCAAACTCAGAGCCTCTTTGCTTGACATCATGGGAAAATCAAAAGAAATCAACCCAGACCTCAGAAAAAAATTGTAGACCACCACAAGTCTGGTTCATCCTTGGGAGCAATTTCCAAATGCCTGAAGGTACCATGTTCATCTGTACAAATAATAGTACGCAAGTATAAGCACCATGGGACCACGCAGCCGTCATACTGCTCAGGAAGGAGACGCGTTCTGTGTCCTAGAGATGAACGTACTTTGGTGCGAAAAGTGCAAATCAATCCCAGAACAACAGCAAAAGACCTTGTGAAGATGCTAGAGGAAACCTGGACAAAAGTATCTATATCCACAGTAAAACGAGTCCTATATCGACATTACCTGAAAGGCCACTCAGCAAGGAAGAAGCCACTGCTCCAAAACCGCCATAAAAAAGCCAGACTACAGTTTGCAACTACACATGGGGACAAATATTGTACTTTTTGGAGAAATGTCCTCTCTGGTCTGATGAAACAATACTGTTTGGCCATAATGATCATTATGTTTGGAGGAAAAATGGGGAGGATGGAAAATGATGTGGATATTGAAGCAACATCTCAAAACATCAGTCAGGCAGTTAAAGCTTGGTCGCAAATGGGTCTTCCAAATGGACAATGACCCCAAGCATACTTCCAAAGTTGTGGCAAGATGGCTTAAGAACAACAAAGTCGAGGTGTTGGAGTGGCCATCACAAAGCCTTGACCTCAATCCCATAGAAAATTAGTGGGCAGAACTGAAAAAGCATGTGCGAGCAAAGAGGCCTACAAACCTGACTGAGTTACACCAGCTCTGTCAGGAGGAATGGGCCATAATTCACCCAACTTATTGTGGAAGGCTAATCAAAACGTTTGACCCAAGTTAAACAATTCAAAGGCAATGCTACCAAATACTAATTGAGTGTATATAAACTTCTGACCCACTGGGAATGTGATGAAAGAAATAAAAGCGGAAAGAAATCATACTCTCTGATATTTTTCTGACATTTCACATTCTTAAAATGGTGATCCTAACTGACCTAAGACAGATAATTTTTACTAGGATTAAATGTCAGGAATTGTATGTAAACTTCCGACTTCCACTGTATTTCAGCAGTAAGTAGACAGCATACTTGTGGATGAGCTGCCTCTGAAGTATTGTGGTACTACATTGGGAGAAATCACACCACATCTACAGTGCTGTGAAAAAGTATTTGCCCCTTTCAAATTTTCTCTACTTTTGCATATTTTGCATATAGTGTGATGGTTTGGGGATGCCTCGGGACCTGGACGACTTGCCTTAATAGAAGAAAACATGAATTCTGCTCTGTATCAGAGAATTCTACAGGAGAATGTCAGGCCGTCCGTCTGTGAGCTGAAGCTGAAGTGCAGCTGGGTCATGCAGCAATACAATGATCCAAAACACACAATTAAGTCTAAATGAAAATGGCTTAAAAACAACACCTTTTATGTTTTGGAATGGCCTAGTCAAAGTCCAAACCTAATCCCAATTGATGTTGTGGCACGACTTGAAACGAGCAGTTCATGCTTGAAAACACAAAAATGGCGTTGAGTTAAAGCAGTTCTGCATGGAAGAGTGGGCCAAATTTCCTCCACAGCGATCTGAGAGACTGATCAACATCTACAGGAAGCATTTGGTTGTTGTCATTGCAGCAAAGGTGGTACAACCAGTTATTGATTGTAGTTGTTGATCAGAGGGCAATTACTTTTTCACACAGGGGAATTGGGTGTTGCATAACTTTTTTAAATAAATATAAAAACATTTTTTTTTGTTATTTGTAAACTCAGGTTCCCTTTATCTAATATTAGGTTTTCGTTGAAGATCTGATAACATTCAATGTCAAAAATATGCAAAAATAGAGATAATCAGAAAGGGGTCAAATAGTTTTTCATGGCACTGTACATGCCAGAGTCTCCTCCAGGGAGCAAGAGTATGGTCCTCCTCAGAACAACTAAAAACAATTAAATGTGTTGAAAAGTCTTCCGTAAATCAAACATAGAATCGTACACGTTCCCCACACGTCATCCCATTAGCTCAATGAAAAAGGATCATGCTACCTAGATTATCTAAGTCACCAGCTTTCTTTCTCTATCCCTACAGATCTAAGGTCACTGTCTCCTCCTACCACGCCCCATATATGGCAGTTCTTGGTCACCCTGACCCTGGTGTTTGTGGACCTTCAGAGGTGACCCCTCTCTCCCAGGAGGAGCAACCTGACGTCGGCCCAACCCCCGTGGAAGAGTTTGCAGACTTGGACTGTCCAAACCCCAAAAACTACCAAAGATTCACTCCTTTTCAGTCTGCAGGAGAGCAGCAGCCCAGCACTGGTCCAGGGTGGAGCATGAAGGAAACAAAAAAACTCAGTTCATCCGGATTTTTCTGAAATATGCACAGAGTGCACTCCAAGGTCAAGATGGAGAGTCGAGCTCTCCATAGTCTCTGTATTAGGGACTCCAGTTCATCATTTTTTCTGCAGCTGAAGCAATCGAGGCAGAGTATGGGTACATTTCTGTAAAGCACAAGGACGCATGGTGTGGTTCCATGTATCATTAAATGGGCCACAGAATGATTCGTGTGGAAGAGTTTGATTTTATGTTAACAGTATGTTGAGAAATTTACAAAATTCGTTCAACAACCCCCAAAGCTATTTTATGAATGAATATGATAGAGGCTAGTAATTCCTCTGGGTTGTGGCTTTTCACCTCTCTTAAAACTTGGAGGCTGCCTATGGTCGGATTCATCAAAATGTGCATAAACAAACACATTTGCATACTTTCTACCCAGAGGCTAGAATTTGACTGCTTGTTGCATTATATGTATATCTGTATGTCAATTCATCATAATTATTTCTTTGACTGTTCTTTTATCCCCCTTTTCTTTCTCTCTTCAAGGTTTGCGTAAGGTTGGTTTCATTACAATGTGCATACACTTGTTCGCTAGGTTACTCTGTTATGCAGTAGCTGAACTATGGTGCATTGTATGCCTCATGTGTAATCAACCTCTAGACTCCTCGTAGTCAAAGCACTATGAGATTGAGAACTTAGATCCTTTCGATGTACTGTAGGGGCTTCTCTGTGTCCCACCTGCCCTAAAATTTCAGGTGTTTTAATAAACAGGGACATGACACATCTTTCTTTCATTACGTAAAAGGGATTGACGAGGGATTATTGTGTTTTTCCCTCCCTTAAGTACTCTAGGCTTTATTAACAATAGTAATTGCAATCAAATGAAACTTTATTTGTCACATGCGCCGAATACAACAAGTGTATACTTTACCGTGAAATGCTTACTTACAAGCCCTTAACCAACAGTGCAGTCCAAGAAGAAGAAAATATTTACCAAGTAGACTAAAATAAAAAGTAACACAATATGAATAACAGTAACGAGGCTATATACAGGGGGCACCGGTACCGAGTCAGTGTGCGGGGGTTCAGGCTAGTCGAGGTAATCTGTACATGTAGGTGGGGGCGAAGTGACTATGCATAGGTAACAAACAAACAGCGAGTAGCAGCAGTGTACAAATGGAGGGGGGTCAACGTAAATTGTCCTGGGGCGATTTTGTGAATTGTTCAGCATGGCTTGGGGGTAGAAGCTGTTGAGGAGCCTTTTGGTCCTAGACTTGGCGCTCTGGTACCGCTTGCCATGCGATAGCAGAGAAAACAGTCAATAACAAGCCCTTTATATGAAAGGTGATTGAGCTTCTATCCTCATATCTTTTTTTTTAGTTAGCCATTATCTAGCTAAGCTTCTCGATTGGAGCCTTCTTTCTCCTTTCACCTCCTGACCAATCATAATTTAGTCAGGTCAAGTCATATGTGGTGCTTAAAGACCAGAGCAGTGTGTATTCCAATGCCCTCTGAATCATCCTCCTGTAACATACCTTACTTTAATGGCATTGGAGGAAATTCAAGCTCATTTGAATTTAGGTTGTAGTAGTTTGACTCGCTCTCCTTCTTGTAACTGCCCAGATTAACACCCGTTTCCAATAGAAGTCATTAATTTGACCTTTGATTTCAGCATGGCTCCATAAAAGCACATAAAAATAGGTGCAAAAAAGAAAAACATTGAATGTCAACACGCTTTCTCTCCCTGCATGAGTTGCTCATTGATCAGGATACAGTTCCCATACAGGCTTTCGGAAGTCTTTTGGAAGGTTACTTTATGAGCAGTCAAAAGAGCAGTTTTTGCATCTTTTGGTCATATCTCAACAGCTAGTCCTCTCGGGATAAGATAAGGCACTGCTGTCTGACATGATATCAAGTGCCTTCAGACTTAGTGGAAATTCTCATGAATGGAAAAACCAACATGGGCTATTTTACCGTTCAAGCATTTGCACCGTAGGCACATTTTATAGAGAGAAGAAAATTATGTGATCTGCAGCTAACTTCCATTGCCATACAGCTCGTTTATTTTGACCTAGGAAATGACTTACTACCATTGACAGTCCAGGCTTTTTGAGTGGGACTTGTGCTCGAGCGGAGGAAGGATGGTGGCCCAGCTTTGTCAGAGTGACTGAGTGAGAACGGGGAGCTCTTGGACATAAACAATGGGCTCTGACAAAAAAACTACTTGGAGGGAGGGATGCTTTTGAAGTCTCCCCATTAATTTCAACTGGACCTGGTGAGAAAAATACATTTTTGCTACGATGTCCAAGGACTGTGAAAGGAGGACCTTTCAGGTGTGACTCTTACGGCTGATAATGGACTTGGTTTACCTGGGTGTTTGTCAGTCAATTGGATCAGATCTGTCTGGTTCTCACAGACCTACATATTTTAGTACTCAAATGAGAGTGTAACTCTACTTTTACAGAAACTGTAAAAACATTGGAACTACCTGAGACCATGAGTTACCTTAACCAGCTGGTTTTTGAAAATAATTATTGTAAAATTACTCTACTATTGTTCGTAACAATGTTTTGGGGGAAGGTTTTACATTTCCCATTTTATTTTATTGGGGTATTTTTTGTTTTCTGATTCCTTTTTCTTTACAGAATAATCACAAACAAGCTAATCATTTTGAGCTAATCAATATAAGCTAATCAATTTGCTAAACACCCCAGTGCAAAAGATTTCATAAGAAACCAGTTGTCAGCATTCATATAAAAAGCACAAGATGACACAAAACGGAATACAAACTGATTTTGACAAAGATTTAGGCATTTACATTTCCTCTCAGCAACCTGTTAAAATACATGTTCTTCCCTGTTCAATTAAATTATTTATGTAAATCATAGCATGTGTGGTCGGTCACTTTTAATAATGAAAAATAAAAAAATATATTGAACAATTAGTTATAACTTCCATTCCCCCATGTCTCTCAATTCAATATTTTATTACATTGTTTATCTACAAATTTGTAATTAACAACTAACCCATGACTACTTGTGTTATTTCAAAGGAATGGTCAAATAAAAATGTTCAGGCAAATTGCTCTCTCCGCACTTACAGTGAAATGGAACTTGACAACTCCCCCCCTCCATTGCTTCTGGTCCTCTCTGTCATTTTCTACGTAACTACCACCAGCAAACAGATTTTATTAGAGAAATTCATAGCTTTTTAATGTATGTTGATTTTTTGGTTCTACCCCAGGCTACCATCTTGTCTTCAATGAGCCAAGCAAGTGTTTAAATTCTACCCAAAAGAAAACCCATATATTATATTGTACAGCAGGTTTCAATAGGGATTTTAACTCAATAATGGATTTCCTCTAATGGGAACAAAATACATGTATTATTTGGGGTAATCGTTTTCTTGACAACAACACCCACAGAACAGAACTTTGTCTAAATGTATCAGAATGATTTTATTTTTTATATAACTATAATTATCTGCAATAGACTTCCTGTCATAATTTTGATTTTGATTTCCCAGATGATTACATCGCATAATTATGAATAAATATACATTAAATGTAGTTTTCCATCTCTGTTATTTTATTAGACAACAGTTTGTTGTCAGTGAGATGATCAGTAATATTTCACCACTTTGTTACTCATCACGAGAAAAGATGTCTTTGTAGAATGTGTCTGGAAGTGAGTTGATGAGAGAGATGTATTTATTTTTTACACTGATATGTAAAAATACAACTGAATATGAACAAATCGTTCTGTTTCAGTAGATTTTGTTAGTTGTCACAATTATTTGATTCTCAGAAAGCTTCTTTACACCTGATTGCTGTTTTCCGACCACAGCCACCCTTACAACTTCTGTTGACTTTCATGATATGTTTTTACTGACCCTTGGCCTGCTAAACATTTCAATATTTATATCATACAGTGTAAGCCCTGGGGATACCTAACCGACCTTACCTTGAGTTGTAATGCAATGTGTGTACTGTACAACGTGTGTTCTTTCCATTCAAACATTGTTTATGTATTCAGTAAGTAAACCATCTCTCCAGAGCCACCAGGCAAAGCGTCTTCTCTCGGTGCAGATGAGATGGACACGTTTCACATCTGGCCAGGAGGGCACCCATCTGCAGGTGCATCTGCTCCAGGTATAGTACAAAGACTTCCTCATGCATATTAGCCAGTGAACATATGGTCCCACTGATAGCTAGTCTAGTATGCAAAAATGTACCTGAATGTTCTAAAAGTGTGAACACAGGAGGTTTTAGATTGGGGGGGTTTCGCACTTACCAGTATGTAGATGACCCTTGAGTCTAAAGGGTTTGACAGGATTGAAATAGTTTTCATAGCCACGATCACAGTTGAGCCACACTACTGTTTATCTGACACTGACTTGTCTAACACTGTACATGTTGAAGAAAACCTGGGTTCAAATAGTATTTGAAGCCTAATTAAAAATATATTCGATTCTGCTTGCCTGCCGCAATGGTACCAATGGGATAGTCACAAAAGTGCCCATCTAGCACTCCAGTCAGACTCAAGCAAACGATCAAAGTATTTCATAGACTTCCAATACTATCTAAACCCATCAATTGAGGATGTTTATTCCAGGGGAAATACTCTACATATGACAACCAATTGACATGTAGGGTTATTTTCTTGTATGAAAAGAAAACACAAGTTATTTGAGCTAACTGTGGACTAGTTATCACTCAAGTTATGTGGCATAATCTGGGTGTGTACAGTACACTTTTACCTACTCATTCAAGAGTTTTTCTATATTTTTACTATATTCTACATTGTAGAATAACAGTGATGACATTAAAACTATGAAATAACACATATGGAATAATGTAGTAGTCAAAAACATTTCGATTTTTTAATTGTGTTAAAGTGTTAAAGAAATCTAAATATATTTTATGACTGGTACTTTATATATATATATACATACATACATACATACATACATACATACATACATACATACATACATACATACATACATACATACATACATACATACATACATACATACATACATACATACATACATACATACATACATACATACATACATACATACATACATACATACATACATACATACATACATACATACACACAGTACCAGCCCAAAAATATATTTAGATTTGTTTAACACTTTTTTTGCTTACTATATGATTCGATGTGTGTTATTGGCTGGTCTTTAGCGAAGTCCAGCCAAACTTTTGATACAGTGATGAGTATCAAAACTGTCACCTCAAGCAAAGCGAAAGGCACTATGGCAGATGGCATCCAAAGGTTTAAGGGTATTAGCAGCTGCACTGTCACATGTGCTCCCTCTCTGGCCTCTAGGTCACCAGGCTGCTCGTTATGACGCACATCTGTCACCAATCGTTACACGCACCTGGGCGTCATTAGACTCACCTGGACTCCATCACTTCCCTGATTGTTGTGGGGGAATAATCAGAATTAGTTGGGTAACATAGATAAGATGTTTTATTTTCATTATATGCTTGTGAGTTACTTCTCATCAGAATGTCTATTTTTGGATAATACTGTTGGCCGGTTGCAGTTATCTGTTCTCTGTCAAGGTTTTAGTTACTTGGGCCGCAGAGAGGGGAGAAATCAAGATTGTCTTCATATGTAAACATATCTTTTAAACCAATTATTTCTTGGCTCCACAATGTCTGTGTGCCAGTCACTGTGTCTCTGTGATCTTGTCCAGGAGGGGTGTATTTGATATATGCCTGTTGATATAGGTTTTGTTTTATGGTTCTGAGAGCGAGATAAGAACATAGTTTAGGAGACAAAGCTGAATGATAATTTATAGCCAATTCTGTCTGGCTATGTGTGTCTTTGCTATAAAGGATCTCAGTTGCAATGTGTAAGGACTCTCAGAGAATTCATTTATAGACACTGAATTGATCTGAGAGTCACAGGGTTGTGATGGAGCTCTATAATTAAAGATGGACTTTATGATAACTCTGACTTGTGTGTGGTTTGCTCTCATGATTTGGTAAATACAGGAAATTTCCACAACATTATCTTCCCCATATACAATTGAAGTCAGACGTTTCATACACTTAGGTTGGAGACATTAAAAGTCATTTTTCAACCACTCCACAAATTTCTTGTTAACAAACTATAGTTTCGGCAAGTCGGTTAGGACATATACTTTGTGCATGACACAAGTAATTTTTCAATTGTTTACAGACAGATTATTTCACTTATAATTCACTGTACATAAATTCCAGTGGGTCAGAAGTATACATACACTAAGTTGACTGTGCCTTTAAACAGCTTGGAAAATTCCAGAAAATTATGTCATGGCTTTAGAAACTTCTGATAGGCTAATTAACTTAATTTGAGTCAATTGGACGTGTACATGTGGATATGTTTCAAGGTCTACCTTCAAACTCAGTGCCTCTTTGCTTGACATCATGGGAAAATCAAAAGAAATCAGCCATTGTAGACCCCCACAAGTCTGGTTCATCCTTGGGAGCAATTTCCAAACACCATGGGACCACGCAGCCGTCGTACCGCTCAGGAAGGAAACGCGTTCTGTCTCCTAGAGATGAACGTACTTTGGTGCAAAAAGTGCAAAAAGCAGCAAAGGACCTTGTGAAGATGCTGGAGGAAACAGGTACAAAAGTATCTATATCCACATTACCTAAAAGTCCACTCAGCAAGGAAGAAGCCACTGCCCCAAACCCCCAGAAAAAGCCAGACTAAGGTTTGCAACTGCACATGGGGACAAAGATCGTACTTTTTGGACAAATGTCCTCTGGTCTGATGAAACAAAAATAGAACTGTTTGGCCATAATGACCATCGTTATGTTTGGAGGAAAAGGGGGGGGCTTGCAAGCTGAAGAACACCATCCCAACCGTGAAGCACGGGGGTTGCAGCATCATGTTGTGGGGTTGCTTTGCTGCAGGAGGGACTGGTGCACTTCACAAAATAGATGGCATCATGAGGATGGAAAATAATGTGGATATATGTGGACCAGTTCTGTGTGAACATCTGACCAATCCTGTGTGGGTGATCCTTAAAGTTCTGTGTGAGTACAAGTTTTCTTACGTTTTATATGGATTCTGGGAATATTTGAAATTATGATAAGTTGTATGTGTGTATAATCAATTACTAGAGATTGATCAAGTAATGCTGAGAATATAATTAGATACAATTTAAACAACCCATTCGTAGACGTACTGTACGTAGGTTTTGAGTTGGTATCTTTAATGGATAATTTGATAAAGATGAGGTTTTAAGCACTATTAACTAATCTACAAAATTGAGCTCTAGAAACTGATTAGAACCTGTCTACTTTTGGTTCTTACCCTAACGATGTAACTATAAAACGCTTATTGGATTATCTCCGTTTGAAATAAAACTGCCCTTCAGGTCTGAAAATGTTTTATTTTTTCTTCCCAGTATGAGAGAAGTTGCGGGATTTATTGAATAAACTGTTTCCCCATAAAGTTAGAGCGAATTAACAAAGTTTCCATCAAACTAATTATCATTGCGTGATGTAGTAATGTAATTTAAATACGTTGCATGAGTAAACACAATCTACTTTTATTAAAAGGCACAAGATCTGTTTCCTAGTCTATAAATGTCGATTTTATTATTTGATTGCTAATCTATTCATTTGGCATGTGAGAATCATACCCGGAGTCACACTTGGGCCTGTAAATGAGGGCTATTTTTCTGGGAATTGCCGATGGTGACGTGTCTTGATTTTACGAATAGAGACAATTGTAAAGTGGGTTTATTTGCGGAGAATCTTAGTCATTCACATAGCGTTGGTGGTATAGTGGTGAGCATAGCTGCCTTCCAAGCTGGAGGCCCAAGTTTTTGATTGTAATTAAACTATATGTATGTTTTGCCTGGAAAGATACGGTCACTAGTGTTTGGTGAAGATATAAACGGAACGTTTTAAGTAGCTTGTTTGGTTCAAATTGAAAGACTAATTCATTCAACTTAAAATAATAGCGAAGCGAATTTTGATGCAAGACTGTGTCTGTTCACTAAATGATCTGCTGGAATAATGTATTGAGAATTGAGTCGTATTTAAATTACTGTATCAATAGAGGAGACAGTTACCTAAATTAAAGAAATTCTAAATAAAAGCGGAGAGATAATGGGGATAGAGTGGTGCCCACCGAAATGTTTTTCATTCTTATAGATTGACTGACACATGTTATAATTTTGGTGCTGTGTGTGTAATTTTTAAAGTATTGGACATTTTATAAGTGTGAAGAGGAAAGAGAAGAGAAAGTTGTAAAGTTTTGTTTTACGATAGAGGTAAGGAAAAATGTTGAAATGAGAGGGGTTATATATTTGCCCACTGGGAAAAAAGAAATAGGATATGTTGAGCTGAAAGTGATTCAGGTATGAATAAGGAAACATTGTGATAATGTATTCTGTTGGTTATTGATTCTTGGTTGAATTGTTTAGTTAAAACCAGTGAATGTGAGCAGGAAAGTTCATGTAGTCTAACATTATAATCTGTTTCCATTATGTGGAACAATGTCAGGTCACTAAAGTTGATTCCAGTTTGAGTAGTTTTTATTTTTACAGGGACAGTGTATCATTAATCACAGTTGTGTGTTTCTAATGGCAGGGTATTCCAGACATGGGAAGCTCTCACACTGAAAGCAGATTGACTAAAGGTACTTTTCTTTAAAGGAACTATACAGTAATTTCTTATGCTGTTTGCAATAAGGTGGGTTTTGTTTTCAACAAAAGTATTGAGAGTGAGGGAGCCTGGACATTTAGAATTGTGAATACAAGATAGGAGTCAGTGTATTGCAGTGTATTGTCAAATTTTTTCCAACTCAGGAGTTTATGCTTTCTATAGCTATTGGGTTTCCTAACAAGTCGTTTGAGAGCCTGTTGGTAGACTGAATGTGTATTAATATTGAAACGCAAGCTTGGACCAAACTAGTAAGGTAGTATGTTAAGTGGGGGAGTGTCATAGATTTTAATTATAGTTTTGTTATCTCTTAAAATTAGATACCACCTGGAGCTTTTCCCCTGATACATAGATATCTGTCTCAGGGTAATCCGTTCTTTTCTTTGTGAGAAACATGCAGTCTGTTTTATTTTATTGAGATGTAAACATGAGTCTCTGAGCAATTCTGTCATCTGAACCATTATAGTAAATCAAATCAGATTTATTTGTCACATACACATGGTTAGCAGTTTTTTTTTACCCCTTTTTCTCCCCAATTTCGTGGTATCCAATTGTTGTAGTAGCTACTATCTTGTCTCATCGCTACAACTCCCGTACGGGCTCGGGAGAGACGAAGGTTGAAAGTCTCCGATACACAACCCAACCAGCCGCACTGCTTCTTAACACAGAGCGCATCCAACCCGGAAGCCAGCCGCACCAATGTGTCGGAGGGTACACCGTGCACCTGGCAACCTTGGTTAGCGCGCACTGCGCCCGGGCCGCCACCGGAGTCGCTGGTGCGCGATGAGACAAGGACAACCCTACCGACCAAGCCCTCCCTAACCCAGACGACGCTAGGCGCGAACCCAGGGACTCTGATGGCACAGCTGGCGCTGCAGTACAGAGCCTTTAACCACTGCGCCACCCGGGAGGCCGGTTAGCAGATGTTAATGCGAGTGTAGCGAAATGCTTGTGCTTCTAGTTCCGACAATGCAGTAATAACCAACGAGTAATCTAACCTAACAATTCCAAAACTATTACCTTATACACACAAGTGTAAAGGGATAAAGAATATGTACATAAAGATATATGAATGAGTGATGGTACAGAACGGCATAGGCAAGATGCAGTAGATGGTATCGAGTACAGTATATACATATGATATGAGTAATGTAGGGTATGTAAACATTATATTAAATAGCATTGTTTAAAGTGATATATTTTACATCAATTTCCATCAATTCCCATTATTAAAGTGGCTGGAGTTGAGTCAGTGTGTTGGCAGCAGCCACTCAATGTTAGTGGTGGCTGTTTAACAGTCTGATGGCCTTGAGATAAAAGCTGTTTTTCAGTCTCTCTGTCCCAGCTTTGATGCACCTGTACTGACCTTGCCTTCTATATGATAGCGGGGTGAACAGGCAGTGGCTTGGGTGGTTGTTGTCCTTGATGATCTTTATGGCCTTCCTGTGACATCGGGTGGTGTAGGTGTCCTGGAGGGCAGGTAGTTTGCCCCCGGTGATGCGTTGTGCAGACTTTATTTATAAAGCAGGTTTGATCCGGAAAAAGGCAGCTTTCCAAAACACAACGTCACTACAAAACATTTCAAAAGTTGCCTATAAACTTTGCCAAAATATTTCAAACTACTTTTGTAATACAACTTTAGGTATTTTTAAACGTTAATAATCGATCAAATTGTAGACAGGGCAAACTGTATTCGATAGAGAAAGTAAACAAAACATGCCCCTTTTCCCCTCTTGCGTAACTCTCAACAGTGTAACGTTGTTCCAGGATGTGCGTCTTCTTCGTTTCACCAATGATTAACTTCAACCCAATTCCAAAGACTGGTGACATCCTGTGGAAGTCGTAGGAACTGTAAAATGGGCGCTATCTAATTTCCCTTGGCAAAGACAACTGAGGGAACTGTCAGAGGAAAAAATATAATAGTCTGAACAGTTTTTCCTTGGGGTTTTGCCTGCTACATAAGTTCTGTTATAGTCACAGACATGATTGAACCAGTTTTAGAAACTTCAGAGTGTTTTCTATCCACACCTACTAATCATATGCATATAATATATTCCTGGCATGAGTAGCAGGAAGTTGAAATTGTGCACGCTATTTATCCAAAAGTGGAAATGCTGCCCCCTATCTCTAAGAAGTTAATGTACGAGCTGAACAGTATTGACCTTTGGGGAATGAAAACTTTGTTTTGATTTTTACGCTGATGAGACTTTTGAAAGATTTTAGATTTGTTAAAAATCAGGATAGTTTTTACTAAATTTAGATCAACAGGTTGAAATGATTTAGATAACTGACTAAACGGATTGTGGGTTTGTTTATTTGTTTACTGTTTATTGTTGATTTTAGGTGTTGATTTGACTTAATTAAACATTGTGTTATCTGATGTGTTTGAGTAGGATTCTTTCTTCCGGGACGGATGGAAGCTATCTAAAATATGTAAGTTGAAGGAGCCATGGGAGAACACGTCTATATTTTTATTAATTGCCTGGGAGTAAATTCTTATGCTAAGAAATGTACTACATTTGCGACAGGAAAAAAAGTATTACATTTAGATAGTAATGGTATCAGGATAATTGTATCTAAGGGTAGCATGTTCATTTAAGCATACATATACATTGATGTGGATTAAAATGTATGATAAATGATTTGAGGTACAGTGGAATTATCATTAGGTTTGGTTTATAGTTCACTTTTGAGTTTCTGAATCGGTGTAGTATAATGAATACTAACTAAGAGTTTTGTGTTTTTTTTTTTCTGGGAAAATGGGTGTTTCATTGTCTCTCTGAAATCTTTCCTGAGACTATAATCTTGGGGAGTGTGAGTGAGATTGAGGCTATAAACTACCAAATTGAAAAGGGCCTGGAAGTTTTTGTTTTTACCTTAAGGTTTGCAAATACACACACACAAAACATTTGTTATGACTATTTGTTGGTGTTATTAAAATACTATGTTTGATTTGTTTTTTATTTCCTTTGGGTTTGGTGAGTTTTCCATTTGTTTTAGTGCCAAGGTATCTTAAAGGGGCACGCACGCACATGGAATTTTAATTAAACATGTGAATTATTTTGATCAAGGGATGTTCTGGGAACCTGGGATACAACATGTAGGAACTATTTGACTATTGTTTGCAATTTGTCTAATATAGTAAAAATACTATATAATACTATATAATGACCTTCCATTGTGGCTTGACCTCATTGGAAAGCCATTTGGATAATGAATTTATGGTCATTTGTAATACTGATTTCAAGATAATTTGTGTAATTGATAAATATGTTTGAGTTTATAGTTCTTAGCCATATTTGTAATTTGGACCAATGTGAAGAAGGAGAGGGCATTGATTTTAACTAAGGGTATGCTGCTTTAAGTCTATTTTCCTATGACCATATGGGTTAAATCATTTTTCTTTGGAGTTTTTTCAGTTTAGTGATTTTAATTTGATTAGGTTATTTGAAATGTTTTATTTTTTTCCAGTAGTAGTTTTGTTTTTTACATTACTTTCATACAGAGAGATATGTGTAAAACATGGGTGAGGATTCAGTTTTTTGTAGGTTTTGAATTTAAGTTTATACACCTTGAGTGATATGTGAAGGAGTGTATTGTATTGTTGTGTTTGTGATGTTCTATTCCCAAGGGATATAGGTCTAACTTCTTGATCCTTGGTCCTTGGCTCTACGATGGAGATGACAGTGAAATGGGGAGTATAAGCCAATTTGAAAGAATAGTTTCAATAGAATGTGTTATTCTCTTTGAAATATGTTTAGATATGTGTATTAAGAATAATTGGTAAAAGTAATCATTTATCATGTAGTTAATGAACTGAACTAAACTGTCACTAAAAAGTGACATCAGACGGTATCTTAATACATGGAAGAGATAATTGGACCGAATAGTGTGTGTACCTCAAAAACCCCTCTAACTGGCTGAAGAAGAGTGACAAAGGCGTTGAATAAAGCCCTTCCGAACCACTTCTACCGAGAGAAAGGAACCAAGCCAGAAATCGGTGTACAGTATCAGATCTAAGCTATCAACTGCTTTTCTTTCATGGTTCTCTCAGGAGTGTGAGAGTCCACGTGGAGTGAGCATGGAGAGAGATCTGTTCTAACCTGTTCTTATGATGCTGGTATATTGGTTGACGAATGGACAAGACATAATGAGTGGTAAAGATGAGACATTGAAATTGGGACATTATCATTGGCCATCCACTTTGAACCGTAAAGCTATCTGAAGAAGAACGAAAAGGACCAATAAAATTGCTTTAGACTTCTGTGGTATCAGGTTGATTGTAGAGGTCTACACCATGTAAAATTATAGTAATTTAGATTAAGAATGCATTGAGATACTGATCTGTATTATAATCATGATTAAAAAGTTAATTGTAGAATTATGGTATAATTATACTGAACGTTAATATGAATGTAAATTCTGCTAAAATGTATGTGTGTTTAAAGTGAGTTTTTTACTTTGAGTGATAAGACCAATTTGAATCACTGAGGAATGTCATTCTAAATTTTGGTTGGATAAATAGTTGGGTTTTTAATTATGATTTGGAATTTGAATGATTTCCCTGACCTATTCTCTATTCCTGACTACATCTCTGAGCATGAGGACTTAGAGGGATGCCTGTCCTATATGTTGTGATGAGGCCTGTGTTTAGATACTGGTTCTCCTGTAACTTAGGGAGCATTTCTATGTTATATTTTTATTTTCCTCAAATGGATTATTTTGTGTGCAAGTTTGTCTTGTAGAATAAAGGTTGCAAACTTAGTTTCAGAAGGGAGAAAGCTTACATATAAGCTAAGGTATTTGACATTGAAGGGATTTTATTTTTTATTTTATTTTAAATATTCAGTATGTAATTAATGTTCTGATTCTCCAGAAGGGACAATGTCCCTGAGAGGGGAATGTTGTGGCAGAATCAGAATTCTTAGGTAACATTGATAAATAAGATGTTTTATCAATTTTCATAAGTATGCTTATGTTGGAAAAAGTTACTTGGGCCCCAGAGAGGGGAGAGGTCAGGCTTGTCTTCTTATAGGAATGTGTCTGTAACTATTACATGTCCCCTCTGAGGTTGCCCTTATCTTGATTTAGTGTATGGCATAGGAGGCTCACTGTCTTTTCTGATCTTGTCCAGGAGGGGGTGTATTTGAGATGGGAGTATCTAGAATTGACAATTGATATACAGTGCCTTGCGAAAGTATTCGGCCCCCTTGAACTTTGCGACCTTTTGCCACATTTCAGGCTTCAAACATAAAGATATAAAACTGTATTTTTTGGTGAAGAATCAACAACAAGTGGGACACAATCATGAAGTGGAACGACATTTATTGGATATTTCAAACTTTTTTAACAAATCAAAAACTGAAAAATTGGGCGTGCAAAATTATTCAGCCCCTTTACTTTCAGTGCAGCAAACTCTCTCCAGAAGTTCAGTGAGGATCTCTGAATGATCCAATGTTGACCTAAATGACTAATGATGATAAATACAATCCACCTGTGTGTAATCAAGTCTCCGTTTGAGTTTGAGTTTGAGTTTATTTTTTATTTTTACAGGGACAGTGCACATTAATCAACGTTTCAGTAAAAGTGCCGGTTTTAGCCAGCCGGCTAATTTTCAACCGCAGTCCCTGGGCAGGTTATCCGTATAAATGCACCTGCACTGTGATAGTCTCAGAGTTTCGTTAAAAGCGCAGAGAGCATCATGAAGAACAAGGAACACACCAGGCAGGTCCGAGATACTGTTGTGAAGAAGTTTAAAGCCGGATTTGGATACAAAAAGATTTCCCAAGCTTTAACCATCCCCAGGAGCACTGTGCAAGCGATAATATTGAAATGGAAGGAGTATCAGACCACTGCAAATCTACCAAGACCTGGCCGTCCCTCTAAACTTTCAGCTCATACAAGGAGAAGACTGATCAGAGATGCAGCCAAGAGGCCCATGATCACTCTGGATGAACTGCAGAGATCTACAGCTGAGGTGGGAGACTGTCCATAGGACAACAATCAGTCGTATTTTGCACAAATCTGGCCTTTATGGAAGAGTGGCAAGAAGAAAGCCATTTCTTAAAGATATCCATAAAAAGTGTTGTTTAAAGTTTGCCACAAGCCACCTGGGAGACACACCAAACATGTGGAAGAAGGTTCTCTGGTCAGATGAAACCAAAATTGAACTTTTTGGCAACAATGCAAAACGTTATGTTTGGCGTAAAAGCAACACAGCTCATCACCCTGAACACACCATCCCCACTGTCAAACATGGTGGTGGCAGCATCATGGTTTGGGCCTGCTTTTCTTCAGCAGGGACAGGGAAGATGGTTAAAATTGATGGGAAGATGGATGGAGCCAAATACAGGACCATTCTGGAAGAAAACCTGATGGAGTCTGCAAAAGACCTGAGACTGGGACGGAGATTTGTCTTCCAACAAGACAATGATCCAAAACATAAAGCAAAATCTACAATGGAATGGTTCAAAAATAAACATATCCAGGTGTTAGAATGGCCAAGTCAAAGTCCAGACCTGAATCCAATCGAGAATCTGTGGAAAGACCTGAAAACTGCTGTTCACAAATGCTCTCCATCCAACCTCACTGAGCTCAAGCTGTTTTGCAAGGAGGAATGGGAAAAAAATTCAGTCTCTCGATGTGCAAAACTGATAGAGACATACCCCAAGCGACTTACAGCTGTAATCGCAGCAAAAGGTGGTGCTACAAAGTATTAACTTAAGGGGGCTGAATAATTTTGCACGCCCAATTTTTCCGTTTTTGATTTGTTAAAAAAGTTTGAAATATCCAATAAATGTCGTTCCACTTCATGATTGTGTCCCACTTGTTGTTGATTCTTCACAAAAAAATACAGTTTTATATCTTTATGTTTGAAGCCTGAAATGTGGCAAAAGGTCGCAAAGTTCAAGGGGGCCGAATACTTTCGCAAGGCACTGTATGCCATTGGATGAGGTAATGTTTTGGTACCATGTTGTACCAAGAACGAGAAGTAGAACTTCGTTTAGGAGACAAACTGAATGAAAATTTATAGCTAATGCTGTCTGGCTATGGGATACTCCTCTCTCAAGTAAAGTCTTCCTTGGTAATGTTCATAAGATCTGTTATTTGTCATGTGAGTTGAGCGGGGTGTGTCCTGGCTATAAATGATACTGAGAATTGTTTTGTAAGCACTCTCAGAGAATTAATTTATAGACACTGAATTGATCTGACAGGGCTATGGTGAAGCTCATATAATTAAATATTGACTTAATGATATAACTCTGACTTGTGTGTGGTTTGCTCTCTCATGATTTGGTAATACAGGAAATTTCCACGACACTGTGCATTGTGTTTCTTGTTCGTATTTAGTTGCATTAATTTATTAAAACACTCACTACCTGAACTTGCTTCCCGACTCTCAGCGTACTCGTTACATGCCCTTTGATAAATGTCACCATAATTAACAGATAAAATTCTGACTTAACCCCATCCATCACGTTGGCCTGAGTTATGTCACTAAGATAGTCATGAAACCAAGAACCGGCATTAGAGCTTAGGCCTACAGACAACAACTTATCCAATAAAATAGCATGATCAAAAGTTTTTCACGGGTCCACAAACAAAGCAGCACGTTTCATTTTAGTGTCTAAAGCATTGAAAATATCCTTAAAGGGGGTGCTGTAATAGTGCTATGCCCAGGCCTAAATCCTGATTGGTTTACATTCAAAATAGATTTCTCAAATAAAAAAGAGAAGAGTTGTACATTTACCAAGGATTCGAGAATCTTAGCTAGACAAGGAAGCCTTGAAATGGGACAATAATTATTAAGATTACTACTATCCCTGCCCTTATGGAGTGGCAGCATGAGCTGATTTCAATACTTTTTGAATATTTCCTGATAACAATGTTAAATAAAAAATGTGAGTTATTGAGCCAACAATGATGAGCACTACGCACTTAAGTATCCAATGGGCGGCCCCTGTGGATTTCTTATCTCCTGCTAGCAAAGCATCCAGGCCTTCTTTGTAAATAGCCTTAAAGAAAAGCGTTGACTATAATTTCTCTGATCATTCAGTTTCCCCTGTCAAGATCCAGCCCAATATCATTGTGAATAGGCTTAGAAGTTATTTCAAAGAGATTTATTGTGGCAGAGAGGACGAAGTAGAACCCTTTAGGGATTTGACAATTTTCCAGAGTTTAGCTGGGTTCAATTTTACAATCTGAAAGAGAGTTTACATAATAATAATGTATCATGCAACATCCCAAGCCCTCCCAAGCCCTCTATGTGATTTGAAAACCAAGTGGGTATTCAAGTTTATGGAATTCACATTTGATCTAAAATCACTGGGTGAGCAAACCACAGTGGGCTCCTCTTTTGAGCTAACAATAGCAGATTTAATGGGTAGATATTTACAAATGACAACATCCCCTGGCAGTATTGACAACAGTACGACAAAAACACTTAGAAAGGATGGGAGATATTACCTGAGCGGGGCTTGGTCTGTCCCTGAGTCAATATCTTAACGCGGCCTTGAAATATGATGAGGGTCCAGGCTCCTAGATGGTTTGGGTGGAGTCCATCATCCCTGTAGAGCATATTTTGTTACCAAAAAGTGTTGAAGTTGTCAATAAAAGTTATGCCAACACGGTGGTAGTAGTCTTTAAGACATACTGTATATGAAGTGCTAAGAGCCTGCCGAACCTTTTGCAGCTGCGACACAGCGATGGCACGGGACCAAAGATAATTGGCTGCTTTTCAGAGCCTTTTAGGGTGTTGATCAGCACAGTCAAATCCTGTTTCATTAGCTCTGATTTACCATGTTTTTATATAATTTGATCCCACATACACTACAACAGCAGCAGCCCTTGGCTGGATATCCTGTGATATCCCTCACCGTAGCCCCCGGGTAGCACAGGGTTTTTGTTCCAGGAACCAAGATGTGCCTCATTATTGAACTACCAATGATGATGATGATGATGGCTGGAGGAAGGTTAGTGGTCGTGGACGTCCAGCCTTTTCTGAGCCTCAAAAACCCTCAAGGCCTGGTGTGAGAGGGAGCCCGGTAGTAGAGTCTGTGGTAGAGACCCCCTGAACTGGACCCTCAGTAGACAGGATAGAGGATGAAGGAGCATGAATCTCTGGAAGCAGGTGGGCGAAACTTTTGGTCAGCAGTATGGGACCACCAAAGCCATTTCAGCCCCATTCACCAAAGACAGCTGCCTTGCAGCGGGCTTACTGTGTGTGATGTGCTTCCACTGGGATGCATGATCAATAACCATGGCATCCACCAGCTCCTCTTAAAGCGTCCTTGCTCCTTTATGGGAGGTTGGGGTAGGATGGGAAGGGTGGGTGAGATGGGAGGGGAGAGGTGGCTTCACTAGGGAGGGGGTCTCTGCAAGGCAGACCTGACCAGTCAGTCAGAGAGTGGCAACACGGTGGAGAGGCAGTGGCATGATGACCAGGCTGAGGAGTAGAAAAGTAAAATGTCTTAGAGTGGGATCTATCCAGGATGCGCTGCAATGTCTCAATTTGCTTACTCAGACATTACTGTATATTCCTCAATAATTGGACAGTATCCAAATTGGAAATTTGGCCAACCAATATTATCCCGAAACTGTGCAAAATATACTACAACACCAAAAATATATGAACACCTGCTTGTCGAACATCTCATTCCAAAATCATGGGCATTAATATGGAGTTGGTCCCCCCTTTGCTACTATAACAGCCTCCACTCCTCTGGGAAGGCTTTCCACTAGACGTTGGAACATTGCTACGGGGACTTGCTTCCATTTAGCCACAAGAGCATTAGCGAGGTCGGGCACTGATGTTGGGCGATTAGGCCTGGCCCGTAGTCAATGTGCCAATTCAACCCAAAGGTGTTCGATGGGGATAAAGTCAGGGCTCTGTGCAGGCCAGTCAAGTTATTCCACACCGGTCTCGATAAACCATTTCTGTATGGACCTCGCTTTGTGCACTGTGGCTTTGTCATGCTGAAACAGGAAAGGGTCTTCCTCAAACTGTTGCCACAAAGTTGGAAGTGCAGAATCGTCTAGAATGTCATTGTATGCTGTAGCGTTAAGATTTCCCTTCACTGGAACTAAGGGGCCTAGCCTGAATCATGAAAAACAGCCAAAGACCATTATTCCTCCTCCACCAAGCTTTACAGTTGGCACTATGCATTGGGGCAGGTAGCGTTCTCCTGGCATCCGCCAAACCCAGATTCATCAGTGGATTTCCAGACAGTGATGCGTTATTCATCACACCAGAGAATGTATTTCCACTGCTCCAGAGTCCAATGGCGGTGAGCTTTACACCACTCCAGCCGATGCTTAGCATTTTTTTTTAAATGTATTTCACCTTAATTTAACCTGGTAGGCCAGTTGAGAACAAGTTCTCATTTACAACTGCGACCTGGCCAAGATAAAGCAAAGCAGTGCGACAAAAACAACAGAGTTACAAACAAACGTACAGTCAATAACACAGTAAAAAAATCTATGTACAGTGTGTGCAAATGTAGAAGAATAAGGCAATAAATAGGCCATAGGCGAAATAATTACAATTTAGCATTAAGCCATTTTGCCACAACTTTGGAAGCATGCTTGAGGTCATTGTCCGTTTGGAAGATCCATTCGCAACCAAGCTTGAACTTCCTGACTGATGTCTTGAGATGTTGATTCAATATATCCACATAACAGTCCCTCCTGCAGCAAAGCACCCCCACAACATGCTGCAACCCCCGTGCTTCACGGTTGGGATGCTGTTCTTCAGCTTGCAAGCCCCCCCCCTTTTTCCTCCAACCATAACGATGGTCATTATGGCCAAACAGTTCTATTTTTGTTTCATCAGACTAGAGGACATTTCTCCAAAAATGTGCAGTTGCAAAAAGTAGTCTGGCTTTTTTATGGCGGTTTTGGAGGAGTGGCTTCTTCCTTGCTGAGAGGCATTTCAGGTGTTGCATTTCAGCATGTTGTTGATATAGGACTCGTTTTACTGTGGACATAGATACTTTTTTTACCTGTTTCCACCAGCATCTTCACAGGGTCCTTTGCTGTTGTTCTGAAATTGATTTGCACTTTTCTCACCAAAGTACGTTAATCTCTAGGAGACAGAACGCATTTCCTTCCTGAGCGGTATGACGACTGCGTGGTGGTGTTTATACTTGCGTACTATTGTTTGTACATATCAATGTGGTACCTTCAGGCGTTTGGAAATTGCTCCTAAGGATGAACCAGACTTGTGGAGTTCTACAATTTTCTTCTCAATTCTTGGCTAATTTCTTTTGATTTTCCCATGATGTCAAGCAAAGAGGCACTGAGATTGAATGTAGTTCTTAAAATACATCCACAGGTACACCTCCAATTGACTCAAATAATGCCAATTAGCCTATCGGAAGCTTCTAATTTTCTGGAATTTTCCAAGCTCTTTAAAGGCACAGTTAACTTACTGTATGTAAACTTTTGACCCACTGGAATTGTGATAGTGAATTATAAGTGAAATTAATTACTTGTGTCATGCACAAAGTAGATGTCCTAACTGACTTGCCAAAACTATAGTTTGTTAACAAGAAATTTGTGGAGATGTTGAAAAACATACACGCTATGCGCTTCAGAACTGCCCTGTGCTGTGACATTGTGTGGCCTAAAACTTTGCTTCTGAGCCGTTGTTACTCCTAGTTGATTCCACTTCATAATAACAGCACTTACAGTTGACCGGGGCAGCTCTAGCAGGGCACAAATTTGAATAGAAAAAATCTCCAGAAGTAATGTACAGTGCCTTCGGAAGGTATTCAGACCCTTTGACATTTTCCAAATTTTGTTAGGTTACAGCTTTATTCTAAATTGATAAAATCATTTTTTCCCCTCATCAATCTACACACAATGCCTTAAAGAAAAAGAAAAAACTGTTTTTTGGTAATATATGAAAAAAAAAAAAAATCTAGATCACATTTACATAAGTATTCAGCACCTTTGGCAGCGATTACAGCCTGTATTTGAGGAGTTTCTCCCATTCTTCTCTCCAGATCCTCTCAAGCGCTGTTAGGTTGGATGGGGAGCGTCGCTGCACAGCTATTTTCAGGTCTCTCCAGAGATGTTCGATTGGGTTCAAGTCCGGGCTCTGGCTGGGCCACTCAAGGACATTGAGACTTGTCACGAAGCCACTCCTGTATTGTGTTAGTTGTGTGCTTAGTATCGTTGACCTGTTGGAAGGTGAACCTTTGCCCCAGTCTGAGGTCTTGAGGACTCTGGAGCAGGTTTTCATCAAGGATCTCTCTGTACTTTGCTCCATTCATCTTTGACATGATCCAGACTAGTCTCCCAGTCCCTTCCCCTGAAAAACATCCCCACAGCATTTATAGACAGGTGCGTGCCTTTCCAAATCATGTCCAATCAATTCAGTTTACCACAGGTGGACTCCAATCAAGTTGTGGTAACAGGATGCACCTGAGCTCAATTTCGAGTCTCATAGCAAAGGGTCTGAATACTTATGTAAATCAGCTATTTCTGTTTTATTTTTAATACATTTGCAAAAATGTCTAAACCTGTTTACGATTTGTCATTATGGGGTATTGTGTGTAGATTGCTGAGGATTTTTTAAATCCATTTTAGAATAAGGCTGTAACATAACAAAATGTGGGAAAAGTCAAGGGGTCTGAATACTTTTCGACGACACTGTATGTGTATGTAATTGCTTTAGTTTTGTATTAGTGTTATATAAGAAGTTACATTCTCTTCAATCACAGATATTAACTTGGGTGTCAACCACCCTTTTTCATGGTTAATTTCCTCCAAAACTATCACATGGCTTTGCTTCTCTATAATACTCTCCCCGCATCATGGACCATCACGGCCGGCTCTAGCCTTAAGCGAGAGTAGGTCGAGGGTCCAAACATTTCAGTAGCCCCCCCTCTTTCCTGCAATTCTACACATTTTGCCATGGGGCGGAGTTAATTATTTTGCCGTTTTAGAGCTAATTTCCTGCAATTCTATAGAAAAAAGTGTTAATACGAATTCTGAGTGAGTATTCGGACAGGATTGCTACAAGTTTAGATAGCTGGCCAGACTAATTAACAATCTAAAAATTGTTAGCTGACATAGCTAATTGAGTGATTGTTACTGACTTACATAACAAGAGAAAATCTGCTGATGCATAACCACATTTCAAAAATTGCACCTAGTTTATTCTACTATTCTTACTGTCAATAGTAAGTTGAGACCCTGACTCAGATCCCTCCGAAATATATATTATAAAAACAATTGTGGCCAGGGGCCCTAAGCGACTGCTTATGTCGCTTATGCCTAGAGCAGGCCCTGTGGACCATCACCATACACAGTTTTTTCTTCTCATTTGCCAAAAAGTCTGGTTAATGTGAATTAATTTAACTCAATGATTTTCCAACCTTTGCCCTTAGCCTGATGTTGTAGTCGGCAATGATTTGAGGCCTCGGCATTAGGTTATGTTGGAAGTGTAATTTATGGTCTGAAGGCCCCAACAAGCAAGGCCATTTGTCACTTGTGACAACCCCACCAAGCAAATGTACATCTCAATTTAAAAATGAAAAGAGAAAGTCTCTCTCTTGCTTTCCAAAAACTGTACAGTGGAATATAATTATGATTGGACAGCTACCTTGTTGGCCACTCTCCTTTATTTACCGCGTAAAAGCATCGGGAATTTAATGTCTGTGGAATTAATGGCTACGATACATCATACTTAAATAGATTTTCTATTTTGTCTGAGTGTGGGTGGTAAGTGGATAAAAATTAGACCGCTACATATTGTCTGGAAATTCCTTTTCGTAGTAGCCATAAGTGGGTTGTTCAGTTCTCTGAAATTATTTTTATAGAGTGGGTAGTAACAATGACATTTCTAATATCAAAGTGTTATTGTAAAAGACAATGTGTTCTCAAATACCCGGTTAAATGAAGGCAAAATTTAAATAATGACAGTGGATTTAGACGAGGACAGTTCAGATGATAGTTCAGTGTGTGCAAATCTCTCCAACACAATAGCATGATATGCCCTGCTGATATTATATGGACTTATTTACTCTCCCCTACGTATTCATTTGGACAGTGAAACTAACATGTTTAAATTGGTTCATTACTCCAGCATTTTGGATTTGAGATCAAATGTTTTATATGAGGCTACAGTACAGAAAGTCACATTTTATTGAGGGTATTTTATTTTGACATTTTATTGACCTTTTCGAAATCAATTAACTTTATGTACAGTGCCTTGCGAAAGTATTCGGCCCCCTTGAACTTTGCGACCTTTTGCCACATTTCAGGCTTCAAACATAAAGATATAAAACTGTATTTTTTTGTGAAGAATCAACAACAAGTGGGACACAATCATGAAGTGGAACGACATTTATTGGATATTTCAAACTTTTTTAACAAATCAAAAACTGAAAAATTGGGCATGCAAAATTATTCAGCCCCTTTACTTTCAGTGCAGCAAACTCTCTCCAGAAGTTCAGTGAGGATCTCTGAATGATCCAATGTTGACCTAAATGACTAATGATGATAAATACAATCCACCTGTGTGTAATCAAGTCTCCGTATAAATGCACCTGCACTGTGATAGTCTCAGAGGTCCGTTAAAAGCGCAGAGAGCATCATGAAGAACAAGGAACACACCAGGCAGGTCCGAGATACTGTTGTGAAGAAGTTTAAAGCCGGATTTGGATACAAAAAGATTTCCCAAGCTTTAAACATCCCAAGGAGCACTGTGCAAGCGATAATATTGAAATGGAAGGAGTATCAGACCACTGCAAATCTACCAAGACCTGGCCGTCCTTCTAAACTTTCAGCTCATACAAGGAGAAGACTGATCAGAGATGCAGCCAAGAGGCCCATGATCACTCTGGATGAACTGCAGAGCTCTACAGCTGAGGTGGGAGACTCTGTCCAGAGGACAACAATCAGTCGTGTATTGCACAAATCTGGCCTTTATGGAAGAGTGGCAAGAAGAAAGCCATTTCTTAAAGATATCCATAAAAAGTGTTGTTTAAAGTTTGCCACAAGCCACCTGGGCAAAACTGATAGAGACATACCCCAAGCGACTTACAGCTGTAATCGCAGCAAAAGGTGGCGCTACAAAGTATTAACTTAAGGGGGCTGAATAATTTTGCACGCCCAATTTTTCAGTTTTTGATTTGTTAAAAAAGTTTGAAATATCCAATAAATGTCATTCCACTTCATGATTGTGTCCCACTTGTTGTTGATTCTTCACAAAAAAATACAGTTTTATATCTTTATGTTTGAAGCCTGAAATGTGGCAAAAGGTCGCAAAGTTCAAGGGGGCCAAATACTTTCGCAAGGCACTGTATCTAGTCCCCCCATTTGAAGGTGTCATACATATTTGGACAAATTCACTTATAGTGTATTAAATTTAGTCAAAGGTTTAATATTTGGTCCCATATTCCTAGCACGCGATGCCTACATAAGCTTGTGACACTACAAACTTGTTGGATGCATTTGCAGTTTGTTTTGGTTATCTTTTGGATTATGTTGTACCTAATATAAATTAATGGTAAATTGTGTCATTTTGTAGTCAATTTTATTGTGATGAATGTTTCTGAACACGTCAACATGAATGTGGATGCTACCATGATTACAGATACTCATTAATGTATCGTGAATAATGATGAGAGAGAAAGTTACAGGTGTACAAAGATCATGCCTCTGTTTAAGCCTATTTATGCCTCTAACTTTAAAACATTTGATCTCAAATCCAAAATTGTATAGAGCCAAATGAAACATTTCAGCTTCACTGACCAAATAAATATGTAGGGAAGTATTGTTATTGTTTGTGTCTATAAAACTTTACTCTCGTTTTGAATTCAGCTTACCCGTCTTGATTTTGTGTTAGCTCATCATTTTGCTTACCGGAACATTAAAGCTTGATTTTGCACTGAATGGCCTCTGGCTTTGATGTGTTTGACTGACTGATGTCTCAATAAAGCTTTGTTTAGATTGATATGGATGATGTCACTCCTTGCCTGGCGGTGATGTAATCCATTCAGCGGTGAGCTAGATTAAGTGGTGGGTCAATGCAGCAGTAATTGTCTGCTAGTGAATGAGGGGGACGTCCACATCCAACATAATATATGAGTGATAAAAATGCATGAAAAATATCCACTAGGCTTGATTAACAGAAAGCTCTGTGAGACCTTTTACGAGAAGTGGTGTTAAATTGTACTGACTGTTGACTGAAATTGTTTGTTGTTGACTGAAATTGACTGTTGTCCTTTTTTTCTATTGTGTTGATGGAAAGCGTCACAAAGACTCTCAGAATGACATGTCTGAAATTACACTCTATTAACCTATATAGTGTACTGCTTTTGACCACGGTGCCTATAGGGAATAGGGCAGTGATGTAGTCAGGTCACTAAACCTCAATTCAGAGTCAAGTCCCTAGTGTTCGAGTCCGGTCCTTTATACTCGAGTCACAAGTCCCTTGGTAGTGTTAAAAGTAGCTGTCAAAGCATTCTAAAATATACATTTAATAAACACTGTTGCACATTTGTAGGCAAAATGCATTTCTCACATTTGCTGTGGTAACTAGGTATGTTGAATTATGAAAAAATAAAGAGATTGTCTGACAACAAAGTCACAACTGGTCAAGTCTGAGTGGTCGATTCCAAGTCGAGTCACAAGGACGCAAGTCCACATCCTGGACTTGAATACTACAACACTGGAATACGGTGCGATTTCGGATGCAGCATAGAGTATGACTATTACTCTCTAAACCCTCACTGAGTATTTGTTAGTCTTCTGATGTGTTTCCTGTGATCGCTGTGCCACATATCTCTTCCACTGGGGATTTTTCTGTGGCCCCTATTTCCCCCTTCAGCAGGCTTATAAGCCCTAACTGACCCTCAATTGTGTTTTAGCCTACAGTAGGTCCCCACCTAGCAGAAGTAGATTCCTAAATAAGATATTGTAGACTCAACATTGAATCCATATGGTGTCATGCACAGAAGGAAACTCTCAACAAGTTGGCATTGCTTTGAAAAAGATCAAATTAAAAACACAAAAGGAGTGTTTGAAACACATGGAATAAAAACATTGGCTGTGGTCTCGGTACGGGGTGGTTCTGCTATCTGCTGCTTTGGTCTCTGACCTTCAGAGGGACCAACAGGGGGGAATTGGCTGGTCTGGTCTTCCCTTTCATCTGGCTTAGGGTTAACCCGAGCAAAGCTTGAAAATGTCAATGGAATTTGTTTGACTGCGACCTTACGACACTGTCACTTAACACTGTCACATTATTCACGTTCATATTGGTGAATAACATGTGAGTGACAACTGGGGTGAGGCATTCAAACACTGTGCTGGAAACTAGCATCAGAAGGAGGAAGGGGCAGACACACATATACATGCAAGACAGATGGCCATTATCATAGTGGATGTGCAACAGGTTTGCGAAACAAGTACTCTCAATTCATTATTTCTCCATTAAATTGAGCATGTTGTTGCTCAAAGAAGTACCTGTTTATCAAGCTTTCTCTTTCTCAACGGCACAATCCTATTAGACGTTAACCATTGAATTAATCAGGAAAGACACAGTGGCTTCAGGAATTTTATTCAATAGATTTCTCACCCATCTACACATAATACCCCATAATGACAAAGTGAAAACATGTTTTTAGAATTTTCTGCAAATGTATTGAAAATTAAATACAGAAATGTAATTTACGCAAGTATTCACACATTAGAATCACATTTGGCAGTGATTACAGCTGTGACTCTTTCTGGGTAAGACTAAAAGTTTGAACACCTGGACTGTACAATACTTGCACGTTATTTTTTCAATTCTTCAAGCTCTGAAGTTGGTTGTTGATCATTGCTAGAGAGCCATTTATTAGCTTTGCCATATATTTGTCTCCCAGCGTCTATTGGAAAGCAGACTGAACCAGGTTCTTCTCTAGAAAATTGCCTGTGCTTAGCTCTATTATGTTTATTTTTATACTTTAAAAAACTCCATAGTCCTTGCTGATGACAAGCATACCCATAACATGATGCAACCACCACTATGCTTTAAAATATGAAGAGTGGTACTCAGTGATGTGTTGTTTGGAGTATTGTGTGTAGGCCAGTGACAAAAAAAATCAACATTTAAGTAAAAAAAAAATATTCAAGCTGTAACACAACAAAATGTGGAAAAGGGGTGGTACTACCCCCAAGCCATAAGACTCCTGAACAGCTAATAAAATGGACACCCAGACAATTTGCCCCCCCATGCTGCTGCTACTCTCTTATCTATGCATAGCCACTTTAACAACCCTACCTGCATGCACATAATTATCTCAATTACCTTGACACCGGCACATTGACTCTGTACCGGTACCCTGTGTATATAGCCCCGGTATTATTCACTGCTGCTCTTTTTAATTATTTGTTTTTCTTATCTCTTACTTTTTTCTTAATTTTGGGGGTAAGTAAGCATTTAATTGTAAGGTCTACCTGTTGTAGTCGGCACATGTGACATAAAATGTAATTTGATTTGTATAAAGGCCACATCTGTAGGTGAAAATGAAATTCTGCCTCCTGATCTCTGAGAGAGACCATTGGTCTTTTAACACCAACCTATTCCTCTTCAACATCCTGGGAGTCATTCTCAGATTCACTTCCAAAATCACTCATGCCTCTACAAATGAACCATATAATGAACAAAGCAGCTACATTTGGCGATATGTGTTTCCTATGCAGTGGTCAAGTAAAATGTTAAAGAACCAGTGCACTCAAACATGTTATTTTTCCTGTGTTTTATATACAGTATATTTCCACACTGAGGTCGTAATAATACTGTGAAATTGTAGAAAATTATGATAATGCCCTTTTAGTGTAAGAGTTGTTTCAAAAGACCGCCTGAAAATTCAGCCGGTTTTGGTGGGTTGGAGTTTTGGCCTGCCTGGTGACATCACAAGGAGGTAAATTGGTTATTAGATCGAATAAGAAAGAGTTCCAAATCTCTGCCAACAACTGCTAGTCTCAGATTTTCCCTCCACACTCAGACAGTACTAGCAAAATTCTTGCCTGAGAAATCCCCCTGGGCACACTAGTTGAGTCAACTTTGTTTCCACGTCATTTCAATGAAATTACGTTGAACCTACGTGGAATAGACGTTGAATTGACCTCTGTGCTCTTGTTAAGAAGCAGTTTCTTCTTTTTTTGTTACAATTTTGATTGAAAACAATCATAGTAAGGTATGTATGTAAATAATTTGATATTGAGATAAAAATGACTGCATTGTACAAGGGGCCCGATTCAGACTTGTATGCCTTTCCTACACACTTCTCAACAGTTGGCACACACTGAATAAATGTAATTCAACCGTTAAAAACCCTCCCACTGGCTGGCCAACAGATTTTCTCAGTTTTCATTCAATGGGGTTTTCAGTACGTATATCTTCAGCCATCCCTTTAAATACAATACACATTTTAAATATAATTTTGTTGATGGACTCACTAGAAAACATAAAGGGTTCAGAAAATAGGGATAAATTAAATTAAATAATATCATTTAAATACATGCATATTCATCTGTCCAATTTAAAAAAAATACTATATTATTTAGACTTTAAGGCACAGTTGAAGTCGGAAGTTTACGTATACCTTAGCCAAATACATTTAAACTCAGTTTTTCACAATTCCCGACATTTCATCTTAGTACAAATTCTCTGTCTTAGGTCAGTTAGGATCACCACTTTATTTTAAGAATATGAAATGTCAGAATAATAGCAGAGAGTGATTTTAGCAATTATTTATTTCATCATATTCCCAGTGGGTCAGAAGTTTACATACACTCAATTAGTATTTGATAGCATTGCCTTTAAATTGTTTAACTTGGGGTCAAACATTTCGGGTAGCCTTCCACAAGCTTCCCACAATAAGTTGGGTGAATTTTGGCCCACTCCTCCTTACAGAGCTGGTGTAACTGAGTCAGGTTTGTAGGCCTCTTTGCTCGCACACGCTTTTTAAGTTCTGCCCACAAATTTCCTATAGGATTGAGGTCAGGGCTTTGTGATGGCCACTCCAATACCTTGACTTTGGTTGTCCTTAATTAAGCCATTTTGCCACATCTTTGGAAGTATGCTTGTGGTCATTGTCCATTTGGAAGACCCATTTGCGACCAAGCTTTAACTTCCTGACTGATGTCTTGAGATGTTGCTTCAATATCATCATTTTCCTGCCTCATTATGCCATCTATTTTGTGAAGTGCACCAGTCACTCCTGCAGCAAAGCACCCCCACAACATGATGCTGCAACCCCTGTGCCTCACGGTTGGGATGGTATTCTTCAGCTTGCAAGCCTCCCCCTTTTTCCTCCAAACATAATGATGTTCATTATGGCCAAACAGTTTTATTTTTGTTTCATCAGACCAGAGGACATTTCTCCAAAAAGTACGATCTTTGTCCCCATGTGCAGTTGAAAATCATAGTCTGGCTTTTTTTATGGCGGTTTTGGAGCAGTGGCTTCTTCCTTGCTGAGCAGCCTGTCAATATAGGACTTGTTTTACTGTGGAAAGAGATACTTTTGTACCCGTTTCCTCCAGCATCTTCACAAGGTCCTTTGCTGGGATTGATTTGCACTTTTTGCACCAAAGTATGTTCATTTCTAGGAATCAGAACGCGTCTCCTTCCTGAGTGGTATGACGGCTGTGTGGTCCCATGGTGTTTATAATAGCGTACTATTTTTTGTACAGATGAACGTGGTACCTTCAGGCTTTTGGAAATTGCTCCCAAGGATGAACCAGACTTGTGGAAGTCTACAATTTTTTTTCTGAGGTCTTGGCTGATTTCTTTTGATTTTCGCATGATGTCAAGCAAAAAGGCACTGAGTTTGAAGGTAGTTCTTGAAATACATCCACCGGTACACCTCCAAATGATTGAAATGTCAATTAGCCTATCAGATGCTTCGAAAGCTGTTTAAAGGCCCATCAACTTAGTGTATGTAAACTTCTGACCCACTAGAATTGTGATACAGTGAATTATAAATGAAATAATATGTCTAAACAATTGTTGGAAAAATGACTTGTGTCATACAAAGTCGATGTCCTAACCCACTTGCCAAAACTATAGTTTGTAAACAAGAAATTTGGTAGTTGAAAAACGAGTTTTAATGACTCCAACCTAAGTGTATGTTCAACTATGTATGAATCATAAAAAAACAGGTTTGGAGAGCCTTTTCGCACAAAATATGTTGGTTTGATTCATCCTGAAAGTTGCCATATATATATTTTTTTTTCATCAAATCATTTTTTCATTTTTTTTTTCTGATTAGAAATAACTGCATTCTCCATGCACTGTAATTTAGAATTTGATACGAGCTATTGATAAGAGTTAGGTAAATGAGTAATCCATTTGGAGAAGGGGATTGTAAATACACATGGCAATTATTTTTTGTGTAACAGGTGTGCTGAGAGTCGGGAAGCAAGTTCAGGGAGTGAGTGATTTAATCAAACGAAACATAATACAAAACAAGAAACACGAACAACTCACAGACATGAAACAGAAACAATGACGTCTGGGGAAGGAACCAAAGGGAGTGACATATATAGGGCAGGTAATCAAGGAGGTGATAGAGTCCAGGTGAGTGTCATAATGCGTGTAACGATGGTGACAGGTGTGCACCACAATGAGCAGCCTGGTGACCTAGATGCCGGAGAAGGAGCACACGTGACATTTAGATTGTTTCCTTTTGATCAATGGAGATGAATGTTAAACCAGTCATGGAAGAAGAAAATAAATCATATTAAAACAAGGTCCAGGTCACAGAAGAGGACTGATTTGCTGAGACACTTCATTAAGCTCATACAGTACAGTACATTGCATCACATCACACTTGAAGCAGAATACTATGGCACTTCAAAGGACAGTCATGTTTTGGTCCCACCATGAGTCTCCTAATGGCCCATAGGCCTTTTTCTGAGAGTAATCACCTTTCTCTTCAAAGTATTCTCTTTCATCTCCTAGAGTGATTTAGAGAGAGACAAACCGAGGACCTTCATGAAAATATGTTTTCGTTCATGGATGCCACCATTGAATCTTATGGGGGCAGTTACACTGACTTGGTGACATTTATATGAATCCGTCCTGCGTTGACGAGAGAGCTAGTTGTTGAAGGGATTCAATTTCATAATGTGTGCCTCGCAGACACTGGATTACCTCAGAAGATGTCTCTTCGAAACCTCCCCCCAGTACCTTTGAATAGAGAAAAGCCTCCGGGTAACCATCATGTTTCATCTGTGATTGCCTATTCAATCATTGCCCATCTCCCCTCAAAGAGCACTAAAATGGGTTAGAAAAGGAGGTTGTTTTGACTGGATTGACAGCCGACACAAACATGGGGCAATAGAATCTAAATGAGGCGTGCAAAGGGAATCCATAAACTATGTGTGTGTGTGTGTGTGTGTGTGTGTGTGTGTGTGTGTGTGTGTGTGTGTGTGTGTGTGTGTGTGTGTGTGTGTGTGTGTGTGTGTGTGTGTGTGTGTGTGTGTGTGTACCCCCTCCATCCGCAGCCAATCTAATTAAAGGTGCTCTATCCAGCCCTGCTCTGTTCTGAACCATTGCCGCTCACCTCTCCTTACAACAGCATAAGATACCGCTGGAGGGAAGGAGCCATCACTCAAGCAAACCAAAGTCCTCGTACTATTTTAGCCAGATGCCGCCAGAGACAAAGACTTTCTCCGCATCCTACTGCTATTTGCATATGACCAACAATCAACTAAAAGGATGCTGATTACCATGTTTCCACAACTTAATTTGTTGATTTCTGTATGAGTGATGAAGCAGTTGTTTTCTATTATAGGTCAATGCAATGAACAAGTCATGTTATGATGACTTAAAGGCAAAACTTTATATTTAGGTGTCCCCATAAGGGGGTTGTAAATTATAAGTAGTCGAATGATTAATTGACAGTTAATTATTTGTTAATATGTAGTTTATAATAATTAAACAGTGGTTTTACAGGATGCAGATTGCAAAATGTTTTTATTTTTAAGTGTCCATAGATATTTTTCCACGGATTATTCACGTCTCTGTCCTGCAGTATCTCATCAGGTGTACAATGACCCTACTCGGACTACAGCCTACTTCTTATTCATCTACATTGTGTTTCAGATATGATCAATTGAATAGCATGGTATTTTTTCTAGGTGGGATGTGGCAGGAATTTACTTACAATACAGACCTGTGTAGACCTGGATGTTATGCAAATTGTAGTGGAGCATTTCTGGAGGCTCCATAAAACAAGACAGAATTCATCTTAGACTGACTTCTCCTGGTTGTAAATTCTGTGTGTGTGTGTGAGGGCTGTGCTACCTAAATTACACCTGTACACAGGAGATAACAGGAGTTCTCTCCTATGTTCCTGCAACTGACTGTTTATCACAATTAACTCTTCTCCCACAAGTGGTTGAACTGCCCTCTCTTTATTCTCTCTTTTTCAGATGTAATACTTTTTGCTGATGATACCAACTTGATTTTATAGCACAAGAATTTAGATTCACTAGTCAAAGAAAAAAAAATATCAGTAGCCTATGTCAATCTACTACAGCAGAAAAGTTTAGGCCACCTATTCTATTGGTGAGTTGTCAAATAAATAGCCTATTCCAAACAGACTCTGGGACAATTGAGGGATAGTAGATTCATACAATCAGTAGGCATAACAAAATATATCTATTTTTTAAAGCAATGAGTCTGATGCAACATCAGAACATTTAGCTTAAAACATTGATAAACTATTATTATAAGTGTAATGTGCACAAGGCAGTAGGCTACAAGCAAATGATCATTCCATAATGCAATTCCCGAGAAAACACCTTTGTCAAAAGGGCACTGCAAATGTTCCATAATGCGTTCCATAATGCAATTAGCGGGAAAACACCTTTGTCACCTGCGAGCGATTTAATGTGACAGAGATGGAAATATCAGTTTGAAAGATAGGAGATAAGCTACTTTGAGGGTAAGACACGGTGTCTAGGTAAGACACACCTCATAATATGTGTTAAAAAGTTCCATTTCAAACGATTAAGAATATGTTTTTAAAATGCATACTGCCTCCAGGACGGCTAATAATTATGGCTGGAACGGAGCGAATGGAACAGCATCAAGCACGTAGAAACCATGTGTTTGATGTCATTCCACTGATTCTGCTCCAGCCATTACCACCAGCCCGTCCTCCCCATGTAAGGTGCCACCAACCTCCTGTGGTAGGTATATCTAGCTGTCCATTAACACGTTCTGATGGAATGGCTTGTCCTGCACTTTGTAAAAACCCAGAGTGTATTGAGTGAATGTTGAAAAAAGATCTTGATTCCTTTCTAAACATCGTAATGTGAATGCAAAGAGGACCACAAAATAGGTGAAGTTAACAGACAAAAGTGCTGAGTCCTCATTCAAAGGCAAGGGCAGTGTGAATACAAAAAGAACAGAGTTCTTTAAAGAGGACTATTTGTGAAAACCTTCTAAGCACGCACACTTGCACACACAAAAATAAACATGCTTTTTAAACACTGAGTTCATCATGTTTAATTGTAATTGGCATGTTCAATCAATTCAACAAAAACAATCTGTTTGGTATATTTATTTTTTGTCTTTTTTGTGGTTTATATAAGCCCTCACCTGCACTTCTGCACTTCTGTCTTGTTTTTTATTTTATCTACACTGTTTGTCTTTCAATTGTCTTTTTTTATTGTGCGAATAACAAAGATAAATAATAAACAAATGCATATGCCGGTATAAATGCTTCAGAAATCATTCATCGTCAAGGTTGGCAAAAGTCTTATGCTACATTTGACCAAGCAAAGGAGAGCTGCACACTCTAGAAGCTCAGATGCAATAATTGAATAACCTAATATCCAATGTTTCGACAGATAAGCTGTCTTCATCTACGTTGTCTGTCGAAATGTTGGATATTAGGATATTCAATTATTGCATCTGAGCTCCTAGTGTGCGGCTCTCCTTTTCTTTTTCCAAGTGTTTTACTCCGCTAGCCAGCACCTCACCTAAACAGGTGTGCGTTTCTTTCGCCTCCACATTTGACAAAGCTGCAGATTTAAGGACCTTTTATATAGTATGTGAATCATATTCTTCATGAATGCCCTATAAAGTGTTGTTCATTTAGCGGGACAGACTCTAAAAAAAGAGAAATGAAATCGCCCAGAACTCTAGAATTAACAGGTCTGTTATGATTCGAAGCATCCTCCAATGTGTTACATGTTATGAAAGGGAGAAGGACCTCAGCCAACCTTTACCGGGCGGACTTCAAAATGATGATTCACTCACACATGTGCGTCATAAAACAAGTCATAGTGCAACAGCACATTGGCTATGCTCAGTTGCATTTTATGATGGGCAGAATATATAGTCTGTGCTCAGCTGGGTGTGTGTTCACTGCAGATGCATTTGACCCACTTTGGTATTCCACAGTGTTGCATACATTTCCATTCATTAGTCTGGCAACTAAGGATGTTCCAAATGGCACCCTATTCCCTATATAGTGCACTACTTTTGACCAGAGCCCTTTGCACTACAGTGTATAGGGGATAGGATGCCATTTGGGATGCTGTTACACCCCATTACTAACTGAAAACGTGGGTCAAGGATCATCTTATTGAGTAAATGGTCTTATCTTCCAATGGCAGTCCTGCCCTGAAGTACATAAGCAGAGAAGAGTGACTTAGGTTATCCCTAGACATTAGAAAAAGGACAGAGCTAAAACAGACCGTTTATGATGTGGCAAGATCACATCCTGATTCAGAACATAGCCTAGTGCTGTATGAGAGCAATCCATGCTGTACATATTACAGTATGCAGTGCATTTCGCAATGTGTGGGTTTAAAATGCAGGGGATCAACAGCTCCAACTCAATCACATAGTCCTTGACCCTAGCTGAGATGCAGTTCCCAGTATCATCATCATCAGTAGACAGCAGATAAGAAATTATGAATGCAGACTGTACCCTCCCTGACAAAATCACTAGTCTGTAGTGAGTTAGCACCAGCGGGAGAAAATCATTAGTCTATAGGGAGTTAGCACCAGCGGGAGATGCACTCTCATGCTTAGGCTGCTCTAGCTTTCAGGGCCTGGAACCAACGGTGACAGATCGTTGTTGCATCTAAACCTGTTCCACAGTGCTGCTGTGCATGAAAACCCAACAGAGCTGCTACTTTCAGACAAACGCCCCCTGACAAATGGGGAGAATGGAGAGGCTTCCATTAGAGAACACACTCTGGTGTTCTGTTAGACAGGGAACTCTTTATCCACAATATAGCAGGTGGTGTAAAGCCATAACACATATGTTTTTCGAGCAACAGACTATGATCGGTAATGTCAGAAGCTGCACTGAAGTCTAACACAACAGCCCCCACAATCTTATCAATTTCTCTCAGCCAATCATCAGTCATTTCTGTAAGTGCTGTGCTTGTTGAATGTCCTTCCCTATAAGCGTGCTGAAAGTCTGTTGTAAATGTGTTTACTGTAAAATAGCGGCCATGGAAACCCATTTCATGAAGCTCCCAATGAACACTTCTTGTGCTGACATTGCTTCCAGAGGCAGTTTGGAACACTAGTGTGTTGAGTGTTGCAACCGAGGACAGACGCACTCGCCGGTCCCTTTCTGTGAGCTTGTGTGGCCTACCACGTCGCGGCTGAGCCGTTGTTGCTCCTAGACATTTCCACTTCACAATAACAGCACTTAGAGTTGACCAGGGCAGCTCTAGCGGGACAGACATTTGACAAACTGACTTGTTGGAAAAGTGGCATCCTATGACGGTGCCACGTTGAAAGTCACTTAGCTCTTCTGTAAGACAAACATTGGCTGTAAAAGGGCCTATGAAGATTGTATGGCTGTGTGCTCGATTTTATACACCTGTCAGCAACGGGTATGGCTGAAATAGCCGAATCCACTAATTTGAAGGGGTGTCCACATACAATCTATATAGACAAAAGTATGTCCACCCTTAATTTAAAATTACGTTATTTGGGATCAGTCGTTTAGCAAACAGCTTCACAATACTACCCAGAGCCTACAGTGACTGCTATGAAGTGAAATATAAATGTAGTTAGAAATAAAGAAATAGACAGATTTTTCATACCAGTGTGGTTTTCGTTGATATCCTTTGGCACATTTCACAATGAATTGACAGGTTTAATGTCATGCTGTTCTATTGATAATGTCGCTGTGTCTCTTGACTATCTCTTCGTGTATTGAAGAGCTGCCTGTCTGTTGTCTGAAGTAATTAGTTTGTTTTGAAGGTTATTTTGTTCATTTAAATGTGACTTTAAATGTGACTTTGAGTGGTTGGTGGTGATTTCCAAAAACACTATTTCTTTGTATTAGCCACTAATATAGTATTATACTAATAAGTTATTAAGACACGAATGAATAATTACTCATGAGCAATTTAATATGAAAGGAAATTACTTGAATTAATGATAACATAGGGATTGCAGTCATGCCGCCAAGTTTGTGGTTATGTTTGGCCTTCCTTCAGAAGCTTTACCGGCAGGATCCCTTGACCGGCAGACAAATCTCACACCCTCTTTTCTAAAAGTATTTTACTACTGTCTTGTGCAATGGGAAAGGAATGAAAAGGTGAAAAACATTCCACCTTCATAGGCTGATAAATCAAGTAACCGCCGATCCAAGTATGTTTCCTCATGTTGATGACACTGTAGTTTACCTTGACTTTGGTAAGGACAAATCTTTGAGAGATTACTTTTCACACAACTCCTCTTTCATTTCACTGGGTGTGTGTATTTAACTTTGACTGTCCAACACTCAATGCCTTTTTGGGGACACAGAAGGTCACATACATAGTAATCTCTCAGTCCACAGCTGAAGTTCTGAGTCACTGTTTTAATAGCACACAGTATTACAAATGAATACCAGAGGCCTTTGAAGGGGTGAGGCTTCCACACAACGTGTAGCATTCACACCAGCAAACAAGTATTTGTTTCTCAGTCTTACTCTTTAATGATGTCTGATGTTTGATCTGAGCATCCGGAATGGTTATTCCTTTCAAATAATAAAATGTAAATTTTAGAGTACATTTTACAATTACAATGAATAATACATCACATCAAATGTGATTAAAAATGTTTGTTGGAGCGAGATGCATTTTATTTATAAAGAAGCCAGTCATATGTCTGTTTCTCTGTTGTCATTTCCCTGGGCATGATACCATTAGAACCTAAGTTCAGAGAAACTATAATTTATTAATTGTTTCTCCAATGTTTGAGAGAGTCATGAAAAAGGAAGGCTCTCTTTGTATTCAGGGGTCTTTGCCCCAACATTGCCACACTCCAGTAGTCCATGAAGAAACTGTGAATGTTGTGTTGTCAGGAGTATTTGTGTGTGTAATAAATCCCTTTGTCGACTTAAACTAATTCTGAATGGCTGGGCCTGGAACCCAAGTGGGTTCGCCTATGCTCTCCCATTGCCCAGTCATGTGAAATCCATAAATTAGGTTATAATGAATGTATTTATTTGACAGATTTCCTTATATGAAATGTAACTCAGGCAACAATTTCAAAGATTACCTTTGCGTTTATATATTTCTTCACTATACATTTTGGAACAGTTTGTAAGAGTTACTAAGTGCGCATTTCCTCTTGGCAAAGAACTGGTATTGGAACCAGTTGGAACAATGCTATCATTTTCAATGCTAGCTAAAGAATGACAGGTGAGAGTGATCTGTAAAACGCAGTGGTTTCTAAGAGCTCACTCATACCTGCAGTACCAGTCAAGTTTAGACACACCTACTCATTCCACAGTTTGTTTATTTTTACTATTTTCTACGTTGTAGAATAATAGTGAAGCGATCAAACTATGAAATAACACATATAGAATCATGCAGTAACCAAAAAAGTGTTTAAGAAATATATTTTATATTTGAGATTCTCAAAGTAGCCACCCTTTGCCTTGACAGCTTTTGCACACCTTTGTCATACTCTCAACCAGCTTCTTCATGAGGTAGTCACCTGGATTGCATTTCAATTAACAGGTGTGCCTTGTTAAAAGTTAATTGTGGAATTTCCCTCCTTAATGCGTTTGAGCCAATCAGAACTTTGAAAGTGTCTTCAAATGCAGTCGCATAACCATCTAGCGCTATTATGAAACTGTCTCTCATGAGGACCGCCACAGGAAAGGAAGACCCAGAATTACCTCTGCTGCAGAGGATAAGTTCATTAGAGTTATCAGCCTCAAACTTCAGCTCAAATAAATGCTTCAGACTTCAAGTAGCAGACATCAACATCAACTGTTCAGAGGAGATTGTGTGCATCAGGCCTTCATGGTCGAATTGCTGCAAATAAACCACTACCAAAGGACACCAATAAGAAGAAGAGACTTGCTTGGGCCAAGAAACACGAGCAATGGACATTAGACCGACGTGTTTTTGTGAGACGCAGAGTAGGTGAATGGATGATCTCTGCATGCGTGGTTCCCACCGTGAAGCAGGGACGAGGTGTGATGGTGCTTTAGAGTGACACTGTCGGATTTATTTAGAATTCAAGGCACACTTAACCAGCATGGCTACTACAGCATTCTGCAGCAATACACCACCCATCTGGTTTGTGATTAGTGGTACTATCATTTGTTTTTCAACAGGACAATGACCCAACAGACCTCCAGGCTGTGGGAGGGCTATTTGACCAAGGACATTGATGGAGTGCTGCATCAGATGACCAAGAGAGTGCAAAGCTGTCAAGGCAAAGGGTGGCTACTTTGAAGAATCTAAAATACGTATATGTTGATTTGTTTAACACTTTTTTGGTTACTACATGATTTCATATGTTATTTCATAGTTGTGATGTCTTCTATTATTCTACAATATAGAAAATAGTAAAAAATAAAAAAACCTTTGAATGATTAGGTGTCCAAACTTTTGACTGGCACTGTATGTTTGAATGTGCAGACACGCATTACATTATGATGGAAAGCTACAACTTCATCCCTGCAAAATGACTACAATACCTCTTATTAGAGAATAAAGAGGGCTGTAAACAATGATCCCTAATGCAGTTGAAGTGTAAAAACAGGCCAAAAGACATCATGATCTCTTTTCACAACTATTCTCCATTTTTTATTTTTTTTTATTTAACCTTTATTTAACCAGGTAGGCTAGTTGAGAACAAGTTCTCATTTGCAACTGCGACCTGGCCAAGATAAAGCATAGCAGTGTGAGCAGACAACAAAGAGTTACACATGGAGTAAACAATTAACAAGTCAATAACACAGTAGAAAACAAAGGGGGAGTCTATATACAATGTGTGCAAAAGGCATGAGGAGGTAGGCAAATAATTACAATTTTGCAGATTAACACTGAAGTGATGAATGATCAGATGGTCATGTACAGGTAGAGATATTGGTGTGCAAAAGAGCAGAAAAGTAAATAAATAAAAACAGTATGGGGATGAGGTAGGTGAAGAAGGGTGGGCTATTTACCAATAGACTATGTACAGCTGCAGCGATCGGTTAGCTGATGTTTGAAGTTGGTGAGGGAGATAAAAGTCTCCAACTTCAGCGATTTTTGCAATTCGTTCCAGTCACAGGCAGCAGAGTACTGGAACGAAAGGCGGCCGAATGAGGTGTTGGCTTTAGGGATGATCAGTGAGATACACCTGCTGGAGCGCGTGCTACGGATGGGTGTTGCCATCGTGACCAGTGAGCTGAGATAAGGCGGAGCTTTACCTAGCATGGACTTGTAGATGACCTGGAGCCAGTGGGTCTGGCGACGAATATGTAGCGAGGGCAGGCCGACTAGAGCATACAAGTCGCAGTGGTGGGTGCTATAAGGTGCTTTAGTGACAAAACGGATGGCACTGTGATAAACTGCATCCAGTTTGCTGAGTAGAGTGTTGGAAGCCATTTTGTAGATGACATCGCCGAAGTCGAGGATCGGTAGGATAGTCAGTTTTACTAGGGTAAGCTTGGCGGCGTGAGTGAACAGTAACCTAATATTTTCCTCAATGGTCTAGTAGAAATATTTTCACCCTCAGAGACATCATCACCAATTCAGGTCTTAGATCTTTTCAGGACTTCAAAGAATCATCTCTCCCGGTCACTTCCATCTTAAACAGAGAAGTTACAGGTTTTGGAGAACAGTTGAACTGGAAGGTGATATGGAACAATGTTTTATCATCAAAAAAACCTCACCAGTTAATTCATTTTATGTATTCACAAATGTTATTATACACCATATCGCCGCTTCCAGATGAAACTGACTATAATCCCTGCAGCTGTTGCAATCTTGGTTCAGTCGGGACCTATGTCAGCCTATGTATGTTTTGGGAATGCCCAGGGGTCTCTGACCTCAGTACATATGTTAAATACCTCCTTCACACCTTGATAGAGGGCAAATTTACCTATGTCGCCTGGAATTACTTGGGTCATTCTATGGGGGGGGGGGCACAAATTGCTTTCTGATAAGAACAGAGCTATCGTGTTGTGTTTACTCACAATGGACACGAGGGGAAACAGAGAGGTGGTTTCAAGCGCAGGGCACAGCAGGTGTTTATTGCAAAGGACCACAGGAGGAGGCAGGAAGCTGTGTCCAGGGGCAGGCAGAAGGTCATAAACAGGGGGTCCAAAAGGGCAACAGTACAGGCAGAGAAAAGGCTAGTCCGGGAGATCAGGAAATCCGATAGGCTAAAGTACAGGCAGTGAATAGGCAAAAGTCATCATTAGTGAGGCAGGCAAAAACTATCATACAGGAGAGGAGTAACTCACAGGTACCACAGCACTCTGCCAGACATGTGTCACAAAACAAACAATACCTCACAGTGATGGAGTGCAAAGAACTGAACTCAATAGTGTGTGATAATGACATACAGGTGTGTGAACATGTGATTAGAATTCAGGTGATTGGGATCTGGAGAGTAAGCCTCGTTCAGGGCATCTAGGTGTTTGAGAGTGAGCTGGAATGTGAGCTGCGTTCAGGGGATCTATGTGTTTGAGGGTGTGAGTTGGAAGCAGACGTTACACATGTGTAGTGCTTTGGCCAATCACTAAGCTCCCCTGTCATTTTCACAACTCTCCAAGCTATCTTTCTCAACGCTTTCACGACTGAGCTATAACTATAAGGACAAATTGGATATTACAATGGTAAAATGATCAACAGTATCTTGCAAAGAGAAATCATTTGAAACGTCATTGCTATGTTATCATTGGTATCTAGCGCTACAAAAGCAAAATGAGAAATGATACTGTCAGTAGGCCTGTGTGTGCAAAGTCTCTAGTGAGACAACTGTGTCCATACAAAAAAAGCATCATAGATTATTCAATCATTTTTTATAGTGTTCTGCTATTTCAAATCAAAGTAATGCATCATATTTGTAAATTACATCTTCGTACAAACCACTCTGCCACTATGCATTTATATTCCATTGCATGTTTGTGTCAGCATTTTAGTGGGGGTGCAATACTGCTCAGACTGAACTCCAAAAAGCATTAAATAAAGTATGTTAGAACCACATACTGTATGTCAGAGATACTATAGCCAAATGATGAATATCTCACAAACTTTTATGCCTTAACTTTTCTGAGATACTGTATTATTAATGCTAAAATCAATTGGCTCTCAAAAAGAATCCTAAATTACCCAATGGAATAGTGCTGTATAGACACTTTAATGCACTGCCTTGACTGGTAAATTGCCCAACAACAAAGGCCAGAAGTATTTTTCTTCGTATGCCTTCTTCTAGAATTGAAACAACTTGTTAGGTAGAAACATTCTGACTCTGTTCATTGGAGAAAGATGGGAAGTATCCCATATATCCCTATATGTCATAGTATAATTTATATTTGTGCATATATGGGAGAAACGTTTGTATTGTGTCTGAAGCTTTAGAAATCAGTCATTCTGGGATTGTCTGTTGTCTGTATTTGTTTGATTGAAAAGCACAAGGTTATGTACACAGTCCCTCTGAGAGTTTCAAACCCAGCTACACATCTGCACCACAGGTGACCAGAATAAAGAAAATGATTAAATTATCTCAGGGAAAATGTTTTAGAGTCACAAAATGCAATTTCATTCACATACCTTTTAGGCAACATCCACAAATTGGTTTTGCTGGCGAGCTTCAAGTCAAACTTCCTGGGCCACAAATTGCAGAACTACTAAAGCTCAGGAAGTGGAAGTTCAGAAATGTTATTATGTTTGCAACCACCAGGCAATAATCCAGTTGTCTTCAACAAATAGACCTACTGCTGTATTGGTGAGGGAAAGCATCGTGAAATAATGGACTGCAGATTTAGATGTTTCTATTGTTGATCTCTGTAAGCAGGAAGTTGCCCCGCTGTGTAGGATAATGAGTTAACTTAATGAACGAATTGCTTTTGCCAATTCCTTTGCGTATGCTTGACATACACATTATTAACTAACTTTTTTAAAAGTATTTTAGGTACCTATTTGGTAATAACACATATAATGTAAGATTTTCTAGCTTTTGCTGTATTTGTATTTATTATGGATCCCCATTAGCTGCTGTGCCAAGGCATCAGCTATTCTTCCTGGGGTCCTAGCAAAATTAAGGCAGTTATACATTTAAAAAAATATATATAATATAATACATTTACAACATATTTCACAACATATTAAATGTGTGCCCTCAGGCCCCTACTCTACTACCACATATCCACAACGCAAAATCCTGGTGCATGTGTGTGTCACGCCCTGGCCATAGAGAGGCTTTTTATTCTCTATTTTGGTTAGGCCAGGGTGTGACTAGGGTGGGCGTTCTGTTCTTTTTTCTATGTTTTTGTATTTCTTTGTTTTTGGCCAGGTATGATTCTCAATCAGGGACAGCTGTCTGTCGTTGTCTCTGATTGAGAACCATACTTAGGTAGCTCTTGCCCACATGGGTTTTGTGGGTACATATTTTCTGTTTGGTGTTTTGCACTTGACAGAGCTGTTTCGGTTGTTTCTTTTGTTCCTTGTTGTATTTAGTGTTCAGTTCATTAAAATAATGATGAACACTTACCACGCTGCACCTTGGTCCTCACCATCTTCCACCAACGGCCGTTACAGTGTGTGTATAGTGTGTATGTTATCGTGTGTTTGTATGCATGTGTCCGTGCCTATGTTTGTATTGCATCACAGTCCCCATAGGGTGTATTTTTATATGTTTTTTAAAATCTAATATTACTGCTTGCACGAGTTACTCGATGTTGAATAGAGTTCCATGTAGTCTTTTCTCTATGTAGTACTGTGTGTCTCCCATAGTCTGTTCTGGACTTGGGGACTGTGAAGAGACTTCTTGTGGCATGTCTTGTTTGGTATGCCTGGGTGTCCGAGCTGTGTGCCAGTAGTTTAGACAGACAGCTCGGTGCATTCAACATGTCATTGATAAAAGTAGTGATGAAGTCAATCTGTCCTCCACTTTCACTTCCAGGAGAGATTTTTCAAAGTCCTTTTACATGGCACCTGACCATACGACTGAACAGTATTCAAGGTGCAACAAAACCAGGGCCTGTAGGACCTGCCTTGTTGATAGTGTTGTTAAGAAGGCAGAGCATTGCTTTATTATAGACAGACTTCTCCCCATCCTAGCTACCACTGCATCAATATGTTTTGACCATAACAGTTTACAACCAGGGTTACTTCAAGCAGTTTAGTCATCTCAACATGATCAATTTCCACATTATTTATTACAATATTTAGTTGAGGTTTAGTGAGTGTTTTGTTCCAAATACAATGCTTTTAGTTTTAGAAATATTAAAGGCTAACTTATTCCGTGCCTTCTACTCTGGAACAAACTGCAGCTCTTTGTTTGTTTTTTACAACATTTTACCCCTTTTTCTCCCCAATTTCATGCTATCCAATTGTTTTTAGTAGCTACTATCTTGTCTCATCGCTACAACTCCCGTACGTGGCTCGGGAGAGACAAAGGTTGAAAGTCATGCATCCTCCAATACACAACCCAAACAAGCCACACTGCTTCTTAACACAGCGCCATCCAACCCGGAAGCCAGCTGCACCAATGTGTCAGAGGAAACACTGTGCACCTTGGTTAGCGCGCACTGGCTCCGGCCCGCCACAGGATTCGCTGGTGCGCGATGAGACAAGGATTTCCCTACCGGCCAAACCCTCCCTAACCCTGACAACGCTAGGCCAATTGTGCGTCACCCCACGGACCTCCCGGTCGCGGCCGGTTACGACAGAGCCTGGGAGCGAACCCAGAGTCTCTGGTGGCACAGCTGGCGCTGCAGTACAGCGCCCTTAACCACTGCGCCACCCGGTCGCCCTGCAGCTCTTTGTTGAGTGTTGCTGCAGTAGCTGACGTGTATAGTGTTGGGTCATCCGCATACATAGACACTCTGGCTTTACTCAAAGTCAGTGGCATGTTGTTAGTAAAAAATGTAAAAAGCAAGGGGCCTAAACTGCTACCCTGGGGAATTGCTGATTCTAACTGGATTATATTTGAGAGGCTTCCATTAAAGAAGCTGTGTTTATCCACATTATAGCAGGCGGTGTCGATCATAGCCCTAGACTATGATCGATAATGTCAAAAGCTGCACTGAAGTCTAACAAGACAGCCCCCACAATCATTTTATCATCAATATCATCAATATCGTCATTTGTGTAAGTGCTATGCTTGTTGAGTGTCCTTCCCTATAAGCATGATGAAATTCTGTTGGCAATTTGTTTACTGTGAAGTAGAATTGTATCTGGTCAAAAACAATTTTTTTCCAGAAGTTTCTAAGGGTTGGTAACAGGCTGATTGGTCGGTATTTGAGCCAGTAAAGGGGGCTTTACTATTCTTGGGTAGCGGCATGACTTTAGCTTCCCTCCAGGCCTGAGGGCACACTTGCTTATCTTGCTAATGAAAAAGTCATTAAAGTAGTTTGCAATATCAGTGGGCTTTGAGCCATCTGATTCAATGAATGAAGGAGCCGAGTTAGCTTTTTTTCCCAAAATGTCATTTAAGGTGCCACAAAGCTTTTTACTATCATTCTTTATATAATTTATCTTTGTTTCATAGTGTAGTTTATTTAAATGTTTATTTAGTTTAGTCACATGATTTGTTAATTTGCAGTAAATTTGCCAGTCAGTTGGGCTGCCAGATTTAATTGCCATACCTTTTGCCTCATCCCTCTCAACCATACATTTTTTCAATTCCTCATCAATCCAAGGGGATTTAACAGTTTTTACAGTAATTTTCTTAATGGGTACATGCTTATTAGTAACTGGAATAAGTAGTTTTATAAATGCGTCAAGTGCAGCAGCTGGTTGCTCCTCATTACACACCACAGACCAGCAAATATTCTTTACATCATCAACATATGAATCACTACAGAATTTCTTGTATGACCTCTTTACACACTATATTAGGCCCAGCCTTTGAACTTTGATTTTCCTAGATATGGCTATTATATTGTGATCACTACATCCAATGGATTTGGATACTGCTTTAAAGCAAATATCTGCAGTGTTAGTAAAAATGTGATCAATACATGTTGATGATTTAATTCCTGTGCTGTTTGTATCTAACCCTGGTAGGTTGGCTGACAATCTGATCCAGGTTGCAGGCACTGGTTACCGTTTGAAGTTTTTTCCTGAGTGGGCAGCTTGATGATAGCCAGTCAATATTTAAATCACCCAGAAAATATACTTCTCTGTTGATATCACATACATTATCAAGCATTTCACACATATTACCCAGAGACTGACTGTTAGCAGTTGGTGGTCTATAGCAGCTTCCCACAAGAATGGGCTTTAGGTGAAGCCATATTACTTCAAGAGAATTTAACATTAGATCATCTCTAAGCTTTACAGGAATGTGGTTCTGAATATAGACCGCAACACCGCCTCCGTTGGCATTTTTTATTTTCAGTAGATGTTATAACCATGTATTGCCACCACTGTACCACCACATCAAAGGTATTATCTAAGTGAGTTTCAGAGATAGTCAGAAAAGGAATGTCATATGTTACAAGCACGTTATTGACTTCATGGACCTTGTTTCTTAGGCTACATATGGGCTATTTATAGCACTTTTCTGGGTTGCTTGATGGTTTTTAATGCTTTTACTGGGAAGCTTATCAGAGGTAGACTTTCTCATGTTATTTACATTGGAGCTGATAGTGCTGGGTGAGCTGTATGAAGTGGTCTTCCTACTATTGCACACCGCCTCAGTGCTAACAGTGTAACTGTGGTTTATAGGCTCATGATTACTGCTTACAATAGCCGTAGGATAAACAAATGTATTCGGTGCAATTAGGGGTACACATTGTGTTTGCCAATGCCCCTAAAATCATGTACATTTGATGCAGCATTATGGCGACTCATTGCCACAATGGTAGGGATTAATGGTAGGGATTAACTAAACTGGTCTTGGATTAATTACTAGTTATTGTTTTAACGCAGCCTTGAAATGTGTGGACAGAGTCCAGGACCCAAGATGTCCTGGACATTGTCATTGCTGTAGAGTATCTTCTGTTTTCAGAAGGTGTCAAAGTTATCAATAAAAGTGACTCCAGCAGAGCTACAGTAGACTTTTAGCCAGATGTGTAATGCCAGCAGTCTGCTGAATCCATCACATCCGCGGCCCAACGATGGTACTGGACCTGAAATTATTGGTCATTTTTTTGGAGTCTTTTAATGCTGAAATCAGTTCTTTAAAATTAATTTTCAAATGTTCCGAGCTAGCCCTCCTGATGTCGTTTGAGCCACACATGGACTACGACAGTGTCCGCTCCTGGCATATGTGGTAGAACAGTCGGAAGCAGCCTTGTTATGTCCTGTACTTGTGCTCCTGGGTAGGACAGGGTTTTTGCCATGGGGACCAAGATGTTTCTCACCATAGAGCTGCCTGTGACGACAGCTGGTGATGTTGAATGGGCCAGCCTCTCAGGCAGTCTGGTGAGGCTGGGAGCTCCGAGGATCTGAACCCGAGGTAGAAGCCACCGGAGAGGGAGACAGAGCCGAGGACGAAGACACAGGTACTTCCGGATCCAATTTTGATTGGGAAGCCACCAAGGACGAAGGCGCTGGAACCTCTGGATCCAGGGCGGCAAAGCTGTTTATGGTCTGTGTCCGTTCTGGGCTCAACATCTCGATGGGGACCACTGTTGCCAGAGGACACCTTCTTCGACTTCCACGGCGAGTGACGTACCTCCATGGCTGGTTGGTTGGGTCGAGATCAGCTCCATTCTCCAGGGAAGGGGGAGACCCCTTCAGGGATTTTGAGCAGCCTTTATTCTTTTAACCCTTTTTGAAAAACAATTGTGCTTCAAACAGTAGCATAGGCTTATTCCTTGTGTTAGATAGGTGCCTTATTGCATGCTATAGAAATGTATGTCGAACTGTCATAAAACATAAACAAACTAAAAAAACGTGTATGGCCGACACGGCGACAAAACTTCCACCAGACCAGAGCGGCGTCCGGCTACTGGGGTGGAAGGAAAATAAAAAGTAGGTGGGCGTGGGTTCCCCAATAGTTTATGTAGGTTTGCTATTTGCTTGTTAAGAGTAGCTACTTCGCTCCTGTAGTCCTCCGCAAGCAAGCAGTTGCTACATTGAAAGTCAGCACGGTCCACAATGTCCTGGAATAAAGTAAAGTAAATGCAGCTCCTGCAACGTTGGAAACGTTCAATAGCGTCCTCCATTTGAGACCGTCGAGCCAGCTAGGCTAGCTGTGCTTTCGCGTCTCTCCCCCTATACGGAATCTGTCAGGATCCCAGCAGGACAGATAGCAGCGCTCACAGTAATTTAGCCCAACACAGCCGGAGGATTCAAAATAAAATAAAAGTATATAAAAATACTGTCAGCTTTTAAACCGAGGTCTTAAGTTCAGGTTTCAGCGTTCAACAACAACAAACATATGTTGCGCTCTGATGAGTGATGATGGTATCACCAGTAGTCACCAGTCAGATAGGAACATTACTCAACCATGCCGTGTGCTCTCACTGTATTGTAAATCTCTTTAAATGAAACAATTTGCTACATAGCATACACATTGTTGTTATAAGATATTTAAAACAATTTGCTACATGGAATACACATTTTTGTTATAAGATCATTTATAAATTGCCTGAGAGCAACATTGAATTTTAAAATTCTTCGTCAGTCCTTTATCCACATCAAAATGGCAAATTATGGAAGGGGAAACTACCCAATAAACAACAACACATCTGTGGGTGGCAACAAAGGTATCAAATGCGAAGAGTGTGCATGCACTTCCTAATAGAACACAGGTGTGATATGTGGAGTTTAAGCTTATAATTTGATGCAGCTTTAGAAATGTATCTCTCTGGACCATCACAAAGTTAGCAAGGCAATGTGCTCCAACAGGCTACAGAAAGCTATTGACTGTCTGACTCTGTGTGTGTGTTTACTGCCCTCTTGGGACAACTAAGTAAAAAATGGGATGAGATAAGCCAGGGTAATTGGATACTCAAGACATCAACTCATGCTTTAAAGGACACGTTGCAAGTTAAATTTGCCAATATAGAATATACACCCCTTGTAGATGGCAATACAAAAAAAAGTTTGGATTTCATTTCCCAGGGCTGCGAAATTTAAAAAATGCGCGAAGCGCGTATGCTAGTAAGCAACACCCCCTCAAGTGCATGACGCAGCCTGGGATTTTTCCTGACTGGACAACATCTGGTGAAGACAGTTTTACAAACAAATAGCGATTATTCCTGAATTCCTGAAGTCCTGGAATAAAACTGAAATGAACTGCTTGAAGGTAATAGTCTCTTTTATATGTGTACATGATTTGTGTTAGTAAAAGGCATGGCCTTGCTAGCTGGCTTCTTCATCCTACTTTACTAGAAACTGGCTAGCTGTATCAGTCAGGGGAAAACATACAGCTATATTTGCTAAGCTATCCATATGGTTTATGAAGTTGACAAAAATGCCATTAGATTTAAACTGCTGGGGCAAAGTTAGCTAAATTACCTAACTAGCTACGTTTCTATAAAATAACTATATATTTGCTAGCTATAATACTGACTTGTGAACACTTTTTGTCAAACTACTTTGTTGCCCTGCCTGTTTATAGATGCACTGGTGACTGAAAAAATGTGCCAAGAAACATTCCGCTCTAGATTTCACTGTAAGTAGGTGGTAGTTTTTCCTATAATTTGGCTGAATAGGTTTGTGCACATTTACATTAGTGTTTAATTAGTTAAACTAAGTTACTGACTGACTAGGCAAATTCTTATTCATGTTTTTGGTGTTGTTGCATTTCAGATGAGGGAGTTAGAGCACTAAAAAGCAGCATGCTGACAGACCAGGTCCCGGTTTCACAAAGCATCTCAGAGTAGGAGTACTGATTTTTGGATCAGTTTTGCCTTTTATATCACAATCAATAATTACATTGACAAAGGGGAGCTGGTCCTAGATCACTATTCCTAATCTGAAGATAGGTTGTGAATATGGGCCCGGGAAGATAGCTGTTGCCCAATATCTTGCACAGCAGTTTTCACCACAGGACCCTAGCAGCATTACTGAATTTCCAAATCAATGACACTAACAAAAGGGTTGAATTGTTCAGCAACATGTGGAGTGAACATGGCTTTAGTGATGAAAGGTACATAATGCATTTGTCACTGCATGCTGTGACATGGGCTTGGATGGTGATATGCATCTTCTTCAAACTTCCTGACTGAATCCTGGGATATTCAGTGGTTCCGGATGGAAGCAAGGGCCTTACCTGGGAGTACAGTAACAGTCTCTCTGTCTCGCAACCGTTCTATCAACATGTATTATATGTAACCAGTCAAATTCATTAAAAACTGCTACTTACTCAAGCACCAACTTACAGTTGAAGTGGGAAGTTTACATACACCTTAGCCAAATACATTTAAACAATTCCTAACATTTAATCAGAGTAAACATTCTCTGTCTTAGGTCGGTAAGGATCAATTTTTTTTAAGAATGTGAAATGTCAGAATAATAGAGAGAATGTGCAGTTGCAAACCATAGTCTGTTTTATTAAATGGTGGTTTTGGAGCAGTGGCTTCTTCCTTGCTGTGCGGCCTTTCAGGTTATGTGGATATAGGACTTGTTTTACTGTCGATATAGATACTTTTGTACCCGTTTTCTCCAGCATGATGGTAAATGACCTTGTCATTTACTGTTGTTCTGGGATTGATTTGCACTTTTCACACCAAAGTACGTTCATCTCTAGGAGACAGAACACATTTCCTTCCTGAGCGGTATGACGGCTGCGTGGTCCCATGGTGTTAATACTTGCGTACTATTGTTCGTACAGATGAACGTGGTACCTTCAGGCGTTTGGAAATTGCTCCCAAGATGACCCAGACTTGTGGAGGTCTACAATTAGTTTTCTGAGGTATTGGCTGTTTTCCCATAATGTCAAGCAAAGAGGCCCTGAGTTTGAAGGTAGGCCTTGAAATACATCCACAGGTACACCTCCAATTGAATCAAATGATGCCAATTAGCCTATCAGAAGTTTCCATAGCCATGACATAATTTTCTGGAATTTTCCAAGCTGTTTAAAGGCACAGTCAAAAGATTTGTGGTGTGGTTGAAAAACAAGTTTTAATGATTCCAACTTAAGTGTATGTAAACTTCCGACTTCAACTGTATATTCACTTTGACTCATTCTTTAATATATTTTTATTGAAATACCAGTATATACATTAATAAAAATGCATTCACTCTGGACATGATACTTGCATTTATTTTAGACCTTTTTGTTAACTTACATGTTTTTTTATGAGATGTTTATACAAAACTTTATTGTATTTGGTCATCCCCATAATGTGGCCATTGAAAGTGTATGAACAGCTGACAGGTTTGTTGATGTGCTGCTCTAAAGTTCCATAGCCCAGCAGACTCACCTAGAGGAAAGGGGGATGGACACATGTTAGTTTTGATAAAAGTCTGGAAGACTTTTACAGGGAGAGAGCATGCAACCATTGGCCCTGGATAAAATGCTAGCATCACACAAGCAGACTGCCATAGTGAAAGAGGTTTACATAGTGAATCAAGATGGCGCCGACAGACATGGCAGCACTGCTTCTAGCTCCTATTTTTATTTAAATGTTTGCTATTTCTGAAATTATTAGCCCAGAATGTTTGAGTTATTACATACAGCCGGAAATATCTTCTTGGATATTAGAGAGATGGTAACTCACCGGTTCCGAGTATATTACTCGCTAATGTTCAGTCCTTGGTCAATCAAGTAGAAGAGCTCAGGGCGAGGATCTCCATCCAGAGAGACATCAGGGTCTGTAACCTATTCTGTTTCACAGAATCATGGCCCTCTCCGGATATACTGTCCCCATCTATACACCCAGCTGGGTTCTCAGTACATTGCACAGACAAGAATACAGAACTCCCAGGGAAGAAGAAAGGCGGAGGTGTATGTTTCATGATTAACTACTCATGGTGTGATTGTGATAACATATAGGGACTCAAGTCCTTCTGTTCACCCGATCTAGAATACCTCACAATCAAATGCTGACCATATTACCTCTCAAGAGAATTCTCTTCGGTTATAGTCACAGCGGTGAATATAACCTATGCCATGACAATCCTCAAAGAACTACATTGAACTTTGTGCAAACTGGGAATCACATATCCTGGGGCGGCATTTATTGTCGCCGGGGAGTTTAACAAAGCAAATCTGAGGAAAATGCTACCCAAGTTCTATCAAGACATTGCCTGTTGTACTTGTGATTCAAAAACTCTCAACCATTGTTACTCTCCCTACTGGGATGGCTACAAGGCCCTCCCCGGCCCTCCCTTCAGCAAATCAGATCACGACTCCATCCTGCTCCTCCCTTCATTTATGCAGAAACTCAAACAGGAAGTACCCGTGCTAAAGTCTATTCAACACTTGTCTGACCAATGGGAATCCATGCTTCAAGATTGATTTGAACACGCGGACTGGGATATGTTCCGGGTTGAATCTGAAAATAACATTGACGTAAACACATTGACATTGTTCCCACTATTTAAACCGACCCAAACCAAAAACCATGGGTAGATGGCAGCATTCGCACAAAACTGAAATCGTGAACCACCGCATTTAACCACAGCAAGGTGACTGGGAATACGGTTGAATACAAACAGTGCAGTTTTGCCCTCCGTAAGGCAATCAAACAGGCACAACGTAAGGCAATCAAACAGGGACTCAAGACAATCACGGATTGCAAAGGGAAAACCAATCACGTCGCGGACACTGACATCTTGCTCCGGGACAAGCTAAACACCACCTCTGCCGATTTTGAGGACAACGCAGTGCCACGGACGTGGACTGCTCCTGAGAACTGTTGGCCTCATTCTCCGTGGCCAACGTGAGTAAGACATTTAAGCGTGTTAAGCATCACAAGGCTGCCGGCCTGAGACTGCATCCCTAGCCGCGTCCTCAGAGCATGCACAGACCAGCTGACTAGAATGTTTACGGGCATATTCAATCTCTCCCTCTCCCAGTCTGCTGTCCCCACTTGCTTCAAGATGTCCACCATTGTTCCTGTACCCAAGAAAGCAACGATAACTGAACGAAATGACTATTGCACCGTAGCACTCACTTCTGTCATCATGAAGTGCTTTGAGAGGTTAGTTAACTTCTTGGTGACAGGGGGCAGTATTTTCACATCCGGATGAAATGCATGCCCAAATTCAACTGCCTGCCATCCCCAGAAGATAAGATATGCATATTATTAGTAGAAAACACTCTGAAGTTTCTAAAACTGTTTGAATCAATCATGTCTGTGAGTAACAGGATTTATTTAGCAGGCAAAACCCCAAGGACAAACAATTTTTTTTTGAGGTCACTCTTTTCAATGAGCTTTCATTGGGAATTGAAATTTCTAAGGGACCTTCTTGCAGTTCCTATCGCTTCCACTGGATGTCAACAGTCTTTAAGAATTGGTTGAGGTTTTTCCTTTGTGTAATGAAGAAGTACGGCCATCTTGAACGAGGGTAACTTGAAGAGTACTGTTAGATAGAGGTGCATCACCAGAAAGCTAGCTACAGTTTGTTTTACTCCGGTATTGAACAGAGATCATCCTGTCTTCAATTTTATCAATTATTTATGTTAAAAAATAACTTAAGGTGTATTACAAAAGTAGTTTGAAATGTTTTGGCAAAGTTTACAGGTAACTTTTGAGATATTTTGTAGTCACGTTGCGCAATGTTTTTCTCGATCAAACGCGCAAAATAAATGGACATTTTGGATATATATCGACGGAATTAATCGAACAAAAGGTCAATTTGTGATGTTTATGGGACATATTGAAGTGCCAACAAAAGAAGCTCGTCAAAGGTAAGGCATGAAATATAACGACAACCACCGAAACATTCATTCTATAACGAAACAAACAAATGTCACTCTGAACTATCCACTATAACCACGACAAGAGAGAGACGGACAATTCTACAAAAGAAACAAACTTTTCACCAGCGATCAAGATGAGCGTAAATAGATATATTGATTGCAATTGTTCCCGAATGAGTGAGCGTTCATGTGCAAAGGATTAGCATTTCAATTGTTATAATTGTCACTCTGTAGTGACTTCTTAGTCGACCCCCACTTCCCCTTTTGTCTAACAAGCCACCATGCCGGTTCATTTCATGTAACCACATTTACATTGTTTGTTTGTTTGTTTATGCATTTCTGTGAATTACTTAGTTAGTAATAAATAAATGATTTAAGACAATTGATGTATGGATGACTCATAGTGAAGACTGGGTTCGTGCAGATAACTAACAATTTACGACGTTTGGAATGAGACTAACGTGAGGTAAAGTAAATAATTACTTAATTCGAAGACTAATTGATCAGATAAAATATCTTAAGTTATCTTAGGAAATTATAACTTTGTATCTAGTTAATTACAGTTACGTGATTAATCAGTTGATCATGTAATACTAATTACAGAGAATCTTTGATAAAAACTATCAGTCTTCAGTTAATGATAGTAAAGACACGACAGTATATACTGTACTCTATATCATCTACTGCATCTTGCCATCTTTATGGAATACATGTATCACTAGCCACTTTAAACTATGCCACTATGTTTACATACCCTACATTACTCATCTCGTATGTATATACTGTACTCGATACCATTTACTGCATCTTGCCTATGCCGTTCTGTACCATCACTCATTCATATCTTTATGTACATATTCTTTATCCCTTTACACTTGTGTGTATAATGTAGTAGTTGTGGAATTGTTAGATTACTCGTAGGTTATTACTGCATTGTCGGAACTAGAAGCACAAGTATTTCGCTACACTCGCATTAACATCTGCTAACCATGTGTATGTGACAAATAAAATTAGATTTGATTTATCATAACACATGCTGTTGAAACCGCTGGCCACAGTCACAGGTTCACTTCCTCTGATTAGTAGTGAGTAGAGTAGCAGGCTGTGGGATCTATAGGGCCTAGAGAATGGTTGATTTGGGCTCTATGATTGGTCAGGACCTGCAGCTTGTGGATCGGCTGCAAAAGGTGAGGACAAGGACTGTGTGCATCCAGGATCGCCAAACCCTCCAAATGCTTCAACTGTTGGAGGCACAATAACTCCGTCTCTAGTACACTTTGGAAAAAGTGTACATTACACACTAAACACTTAATTAGGATTATACTAGAAACTCAGTTTATTCTTACCTCTGCGTTGGTACCACAACAGTACATCAGTTATGGTTTTGTCAATTATCTCAATATTAGGATTGTAGGATTGTTTTCAGTCAAAATGGTCAAAAATAAACAAAAATAGCTTCTTAGCAAGAGCAATTTCTTAAGCAAGTATTTTGTTAAGACTGAACTGAAACCTAGCTCATAGTTCTTATTAGCAGAGAGGTTTGGATCTTTCTCATTGGTATAATAACTAATTCACCACCTGGTGAAGTCACCAGGCAGGTCACAACTCCATCCCACCAACAGGCTGAAGTTTCAGGCAGTCTTTTCAAACAGTTCTGACACTAAAAGAGTATCATAATCACAATTTCACATTATTCCAACCTGTGTGGTGAGTGTAGGCAACTGGCTGCATCACCTCTTGGTATGGCAACTGTTTGGCATCCGACCGCAAGGCGCTACAGAGGGTAGTACGTATTGCCCAGTACGTCACTGGGGCTGAGCTTTCTGCTATCCAGGACCTCCATACAAGGCGATATCAGAGAAAGGCCCTGTGGAATAAATTGTCAAAGACTCCAGCCATTCAAGTCATTCACTGTTCTCTCTACTACCGCATGACAAGAAGTACCGATTCACCAAGTCCAGAACCAACAGGACTCTGAACAGCTTCTACCCCAAGCTATAAGACTGCTAAATAGTTAGTTAAATAGTTAACTGTTCACTATCCTGGAATATCTGCATTGACCCTATTTGCACTAATTGTTTTTGACTCATCACACAGGCTGCTGTTACTGTTTATTATCTATCCCGTTGCCTAGTCACTTTATCCCTACCTCAATTACCTCTTGGCACTGGTACCCTGTATTTATTTCTTGTGTGTCATTTTTTTCCCATGTTATTTTTCTCTCTTTTTTTTCTCTCTGCATTGTTGTGAAGGGCCCATAAATAAGCATTCCACTGTTAGTCTACACCTATTGTTTACAATGCATTTGGAATCCTAGGCGGGACAGCGCGAAATGAGATACAGATACGTAACTTCAACAAAAAGAAGGAAACTGTATTGGGAGTTCTTGTTTCAAATCTCCCTGGGACGGTACAAACAAAGGCCAGGGTAATGGCTATCCCAAAAAAACTTTTTTTTAAAACTAACAGTTCGTACCCAACGCCACTCCAACATTTTGAGCCGAATCTATGACAGGGAATCCTACTGTCCCGGAATTTGGCATAGTCTCCAGCTCATAATCACTCTTCCCCTCTGCCCCTTCAGTCCTTCAGTTCAGGTCCTTAGAGCATAAACAGTAATCAGTCAGTTGGTCTCAGGTGAGCTCATCAGTTGTGGCTGTACTGCAGCCCACCTCCAGGTGAGGGCGCAGTCGGACCACTTGATCTGGCTGATCCCTCACACATCCCCCCTCAAGCCAGACCCATGGGGGCTCGCGTCAACCAGACCTACTAGGTCTCGGCAAGAAAGCACATCCGTGTTACCGTGTAGTTTTCCGGGCTTTCCTTGAATTTAAACGGCTGCAGTGCTAGGAACCACCTCGTTATCCGGCTATTGTTGTCCCTCTGTCCCACCATCCACTTGAGGGGGGCATGGTCGGTGACCTGGCAGAAACTTCTCCCCAGGAGGTAGTACCTCAGATACCCTAGCGCCCATTTAATTGCCAGCGCCTCTCTCTTCATAGTAGCATAGTTTCGCTCCCTGGGGGACAGCTTTCGGCTGATATACACAATTGGGTGTTCCTCCAAGCATTGTTAAGGACAACTAACCCAATCAACAAAACAAACCAAAACCAGGTTGGCCAATAGAGGGCGAGTGGGGAGAGGTTTACTGATATGGATGTTGACTTGTTAAAATCCATCAATGAAAGGCTTGCCAAACCATGATATCTTGGATAGATTACGAGAGGACATCAATGCATTATGTGCTAGACTAAGATCATCAATCTGACGTTGGCTGAATTCAAGGAAAGAGAACATGGCGCTGAAAGGTACTGTAGACTCTATTCATAGCAAGGTGGAGGTGGTGCAAAGGGAGAACAAACAACTTAAAGAAACCTTGCTTGGTGTACGGTGTCGATCAATGCGGAACAATCCTTTATTTTCAGGGATTACCGGACAATGACAACAGCAGGGGCTGTGAGGACACAGTCCGAGACTTTATGTCAACTCAACTAAAAACTGCCCACTGATGTTGTGCGTAATGCCACTTTCTCCAGAGTCCATAGAATAGGTAAGGCCTCTGGAAATAGGCCACGGGCTATTATTGCATATTTTGACAAATTTAAGCAAAAGGAAATGATGAAGAACATGGGGAGAGAATTCAGAAACACTGAATTTGGAATGAATGATCTCTTCCCCACCGAGATCAATGAAAGGAGAAGAAAAACTATATCCCATCATGAAGGAAAAGCATTGCCTGAATCAACTAGTCTCCATGGTGATGGATAAACTTTACATCTGGCAACTGTATCGGGGCTCTAGAGTAACTCCCTGGCTATTTTAATCCAACTGTATCGGGGCTCTAGAGTAACACCCTGGCTATTTTAATCCAACCGTATCGGAGCTCTAGAGTAACTCCATGGCTATTTTAATCCAACTGTATCGGGGCTCTAGAGTAACACCCTGGCTATTTTAATCCAATGTTCAAATCTGAATGTGTGTGTTGTAGTGTATCATGACAACTTCAACTATAACGAATACATGCTCTATTGATCTTCACTTGACAAGGAAAGGGTTGCATATAGCTTGGGTTAATGTATGTAACCTTCCTAACAAAATACATGAGGTTTTTAACTTGGTCAACATAAATCATATTCATATCTTGGCCTTGACTGAAACGCATTTACCGGTAGATGCATCTGTAAATGATGGGCAAATTAACATTCAAGGATATAGTCTACTGAGAAGGGACAGGAATAGGAATGGTGGGGGTGTAGCTCTGTACATTCAGAATCGTATACCTTTTAAGAGGAGGGATGACCTTAATGTATGTCAAGTAGAGGCACTATGGGCTCAAGTACATCTGCCTCACCAGGCAGCCATATTGGTGGGATGTGTGTATAGACCTCCTAGCTCTAAGGTGTCCTATCTGGATGACTTATGCACTGGGTTTGACCAGGCCACAGATAGCAACAGAGATGTATTTATATTGGATGATTTTAATATAAATTGGAAGGATCACAATAATTTGAATAGAACACACTTGATGAGATATGCCAAGAACTGTGGTTTGAAACAAATGGTTAACAATACTACTCATCAATTCAGTTGGGTCATCGGTCAGACACATGCATTGATCTGATTTTCTGTAATATACCATTGCAATGCTTAAAAGCCAGATCAATGCCGGTGGGCTGGACAGACCATAATATTGTGACCATAACCATGAACACCAAGGTTCCAAAGAAACCCCCTAGGATTGTGGTCAAGAGAAATTTTAAAACATTTAATCATGAGCTATTTATAAATGATTTGGCTGCTGTACCCTGGGAGCTGATTTATCTAGAGGATGATTTAAATCACACTACAGAATGTTTTATTGATTTGTTCACTGAGGTAATGGACCATCATGCCCCTATAAGAAAGAGTACAGTTGGTGCTCGTCCATCTCCATGGATTGATGATGAACTGGGCAAGGCTTTTTCTCAAAGAAAGATGTCAAAAGTCTTAGCAGCAAAGTCAAAATTGGAAATTGATTAACAGAATTATAAAACATTACGTAATTATGCTGTTAAATTGAATTGAAGGGGGAAAAATACTTTACAACAATGCTTTTATTGATTGTCTCTGCACAGCCTGCCTGTCTCTTCAGATAAGGTGGGGTCCATGTTAGAGGTTGACCGATTATGATATTTTTTTTTTGTAATAATGACAATTACAACAATACTGAATGAACACTTATTTTAACTTAATATAATACATCAATAAAACCAATTTAGCCAATTTGGTTTAAATAATGCAAAAACAAGGTGTTGGAGAAGAAAGTAAAAGTGCAATATGTGCCATGTAAGAAAGCTAACGTTTAAGTTCCTTGCTCAGAACATGAGAACATATATAAGCTGGTGGTTCCTTTTAACATGAGTCTTCAATATTCCCAGGTAGGAAGTTTTAGGTTGTAGTTTATTATAGGTATTATAGGATTATTTCTCTCTTTACCATTTGTATTTCATTAACCTTTGACTATTGGATGTTCTTATAGGCACTTTAGTATTGCCAGTGTAACAGTATAGCTTCCGTCCCTCTCCTCACTCCTACCTGGGCTCGAACCAGAAACACATCGACAACACATCGACAACCTTCAATGTTATGTCATAATTATGTACAATTCTGGCAAATTAGGTGGCCCAAACTGTTACATATACACTGACTCTGCGTGCAATGAACGCAAGAGAAGTGACACAATTTCACCTGGTTAATATTGCCTGCTAACCTGGATTTCTTTTAGCTAACTATGCAGGTTTAAAATATATACTTCTGTGTATTGATTTTAAGAAAGGCATTGATGTTTATGGTTCGGTACACATTGGAGCAACGACAGTCCTTTTTCACGAATACGCACCGCATCGATTATATGCAACGCAGGACACTAGATAAACTAGTAATATCATCAACCACATGTAGTTAATTAGTGATCATGATTGTTTTTTATAAGATAAGTTTTTAATGCTAGCTAGAAACTTACCTTGGCTTCTTACTGCATTCGCGTAACAGGCAGGCTCCTCATGGAGTGCAATGTAATTAGGTTGTTAGAGCGTTGGACTAGTTAACTGTAAGGTTGCAAGATTGAATCCCTGAGCTGACAAGGTACAAATCTGTCGTTCTGCCCCTGAACATGGCAGTTAACCCACCGTTCCTAGGCCGTCATTGAAAATAAGAATGTGTTCTTAACTGACTTGCCTAGTTAAATAAAGATTAAATAAAGGTGTAAATAAAATTTAAAAAATTTAAAAAATCGGTGTCCAAAAAAAAGATTTCCGATTGTTATGAAAACTTTAAAACGGTCCTAATTAAATCGGCCATTCCGATTAATCGGTCAACCTCTAGTCCATGTAGTCAAGAAGCTCCAGACTGGTCAAGCAAGGTTGCCTGACATGCGGCTCTTCTGAAGACATTGACATTATCGCAGAATTGAATAACATGCCATTTATGATGATATAGGTTACTACAGACAATGACATACATACCAATATTTCGACATGGACACTAAACCAAACATAGGCCTATGAAGTGATCAGCTAGTGGAAACCAAGTGGTAGGTTTAGGCCTATCATTCATTTTACCACCAATGCTTTGTATGATCAGTAAAAATAAACTCTGGTACAATCAATGGCTGTTGTCTTGGGTTGTAACTGTGTGCCTTACCTGGAGAGCCATTTATTGTTTTAGAAAGATTAAAATAATAATATGTGAGAGAGCCATGTTCTGTTCCCATTTTCAAAGACTGATGCTTCAAATGTGGCAAGCGGTTTAGCATTATGTGGAATGTCTCTCTTGGGTTAGGATGATTGCCTCCATGATAAAAGAGAGCTGCCAGATGGGAGAGCTTTGAGACAGCACTAACAATATCTGCTCTTGGAGCACAGTGCATCTTACACATACTAAAATGAGTTATTGCTGCAGAGGCACAATGGAATCAGACAGTCCATGGCCACAGAGACACCTGCGAATAGCCAGCCTCTTCAAATTAGGAAATTGCTTGATAATTTTGACATCGCGGTCCAATCACGCGACTTTCAAAGTTAAAAATACAGCGGATCTCTCTCGGTGAGGAAATTTAGCTAATTGTTTGCTATTTTGCCATTTAAAGGTGTATAATTAATGCTTGCATTCACAATAGTATGGAATATAGATTTACTATTTAAACCAGGAATAAGCGCAAATGCTTTACCTTTAAATCGGCAGATGCCATTGCATGTAGCAGCTACTGTAGCTGGCTATTCGGTCGTTTCCTTCGTGTTTTTAGCTAACGTTAACTTAGCAGCTTGCTGGACTAATTTATAACATTAGATATCGAGTGATTACAATAACAATGATTTGGTTAGCTAGCCGTCTGGTCACTTTGCTACCACGCAGCTACTAGCTAAATCAACGTTTTTGACTCATCCCTACTTTGTTGTCCACAAACAAGACCTTCAACGACCATCACCCCAGAAAGACATGGGTAGTGCGTTCAAGCCAACCAACAGAAATACACCAATTAAAGGCCCACTGGATATTATCTGAGTAACATCATCGCTTAACAAGTGTTGTAGTCATATCTGTTTGTGTTAAAATCTAGTGCTTCGGTTTTGTCAATTGTTTGTAATGACAAATGCAGTTCAGAAGCTGACAACAGTAAAGGTCCAGAGGGGAGTAAGGACCTGGTAACGCCTCAGAACCATAACCACCTCTCCACCAAAATGCAGTCTTCCACATCCCTGAAGCTAATGGCCACTAAGAGATGTACGTCCAAAAGTTGGGTCCACAAATGCTCAATGTATTTATACTGGTAGTACTCATGTCTGTTGTTTTAATTAGAATTATATGTTAATTAAATATTTATCCTCCAACAGCTGCTCCTTGCAGTGCCACCTCTGAGGATACCAGTTTTAAGGTTTCCCGGAGTGGCCGCCTTCTCAAGACCCCTCTGGAGTACTGGAAAGGGGCCAGAGTCATCTTGGATTGTGACATAAACGTCACCATTCATGGGGGTTATGACGAGTCATCTATCCTTCAATTGGTACGCTTCTGGTCCATTTTTGTCCTGTATATTGTAAAGCAGTGTACCCCAAGCCATTCCACTTATGTAATATATTCCACTTTCAACACACCTGAATCGACTAATCACCAAGCCATTCATTTGTTGAATTAGGTGTGCTGGTTCTGGAATACATCCAATACGTGGAATGACTGGGGGTTGCTGAGATGTTTGGGAAACTGTTGTAGATTGAGTTGTTGCGTTACTGCATTAAACTATGTTATTTTCCTTCTTTCTCAGCAAATAAGTACACCTGTAGCCAGAGTATTGTCACTGATACCACCAAAACCACCCAAGGTTTTTTTTATGTTTTTTATGTTTTTTTCTATACATAAGATTGGGAATGCCTTTATCCTCGTATCCCAGCTCCAACAAAGATTGGTGACTGCAGTTTATTTTGACAGTGTTACGTTGTGTTCTACAGAGCAACTGCGAGCTGACACCAGTGAGGAGGAGGCAGTGCCACTGAGAAAAGTGACGGCCTATCAGAGGTCGAAGCCAGAGAAGAACCCCTCTCCCGGGGATCAAAACATCCTCAGAGCTGTTGCCAGGGAAACCGATGAAGGTTTCAGATAAAGCAAACCGGAAAGTGCTTGAAATGCCAAAGAAAAGGGTTAGTTGTCAGAAGAAGCTCCCAGCAAAGCTCCATGATGACATCGAGATGGAGGGGCAAGACACACGGAGTCGTGCGCCCACGAAAAGGGCTGGCCCACAGAGACCAGGAGAAAAAGGGCGCAAATTCACCAGGTTTCAGCAGGGAAAAAAGGAAGAAAATGCAGATCAATGGACAGAGATGGAACTTTAGAGACTACATGAATGAGTTCCTACAGTTGTCCAGTCTACATTTTTTTATCCACAGTGTGTCATTTTGCACAAGAAAATGGCAGTGAGTAGCAAAATAATATTTCAAATAGATGAGAAAGTATGTCATCCAATGAATTGCGTGCATTGCTCAGTTTACTAATCTCAGGTTAATCAATGGCCTCCTAATAACACATCAAGAGATGGTGAAGAACAGTTTCAAGCAAGCTATCATACATAGGCCTAAATGTGTGCAAATTGCTTTGTTTATATAGAAACATGACTGTACTAGTGTATGTGAACGTCCTGTGTGTGTGTTTGGCTTTCAGGGCTGTTACGTCATTTCCTAAACACATTATTAACTTCTGGGTGAACGTTGCCATGGTGGTGGGCACCCGTTCAGCCGAGGAGTGCCAGGAGCAGTACGACGCCCATGCTCCCACCAAGTCCACGATGAAAAATGAAGTGCCCCAAAAGAAGGAGCTATGCAAGTTACTTTATCTAGCATTTTTATCCATAAGAAAAAGCCTAAATGGATCTACCTTATGTAGCATTTTTATCCATAAGATATGCATGGACCACATGGAACCTCCTGGACCACATGCCCAAGGATGACCACAATGACATCTTTAACAGCTCGCCCATGCAGAACAACAAGTGGGTCAAGGTGTGTTGTTTTTCCACCTGGGGTGCAACGTCTCAACAATGTTGCCGTTTTTGGGTTCTTTAGGAAAATATTGCATATGTACATTAAGTGGAGCTGGAGGTTAAAGAATACATTCAGAAAAATTCAAAGAAGACTCCACACACAAGTCTTGTATTCTTCCCACGTGTGTCCTTAAGCCCATATAGATATAGATTGTCATCTTGCTTGCATGTGCAAAATGTATATTTATCAACGACTGATACATATACTTAATTCTCTTCCATTTCTAAAAGCTTGTATGTGCAAAATGTATATTTCAATACAGCCGATAGCTTCACTTGCTTCTCTGAAGCTTATAAAAAAACGTGCAGCAGTCAGAAAGGTAGTGCCTGAACTAAGTGTGTGCTCTCTTGTGAATTAGTTGCCCACAGTGTCTCCCAATGGGAATGAGGATGTGTTCATGAGCTCTGAACAGGATCTACAAACCCCTAGTTCATCAGGCTTCCCATCAGTGAAAACACCTCAGTGTCTCCAACATCACCCCGAGCATGATGGGCTCAGTGAACCGGTAAACAGAACTATCCCACTGACATGGTGGTCCTCTGTAGCTCAGTTGGTAGAGCATGGCGCTTGCAACGCCAGGGTAGTTGGGTTTGATTCCCGGGACCACCCGTATGTAAATGTACAAGTATGACTAAGTTGCTTTAGATAAAAGGGTTTGCTACAATTGCATATATTCTGAAATGAAAGGCTACCCCAAACGCTGCTTATATGAGCGATTGAATACTGTATTTAAGTTGTAATGTGCGATGTTTGTTTTTAAATCAGTCGCTCATTGTAAAATCTGAAACTTTTCATCTCATTTTTCAGAGGCGACGTATGTCTACCAACTTTTAAAAAATGATGAAAAAAAGCCAAGCGAAACTGCATAAGTTGGGGGCTGCTTCAAAGGTATGTTTTGGTTGGAATATTTCTGAGGAACTTATCAACAAAATAATGGCTTTGTTCAGTCATGTACAGTATGTCTTGGGCCATTGTGAAAATGAAGCTGTCTCAAAGATGCCAGGAGCAACTGCAGAGTGTAGTGCTCTGGCGAAAATGTGCTAGTCTGGAGAGGAGACCTTTTAAAGTATTTCACTGTTTATAGTTTAGAATTCTTATTGTTTTATACAGGATGTATACAGAATGTTAAATAAAAAAAGTAAAATTAGCATTTTCCATCTAGTACATGCCAACTCCATCAGCCAAACATGTTTTGAAGAGATGCAATATCGGTGAGTGTTATTTTTGAATGAAGATTTGTATTTTACACTTTTGCTGAACTTGAGAATTTGGAAACCTTATTCATTCAATAATGTGTTTACTTGTCTTTCAGCTGAGAATAATTCTACTTTTGTGGTGTGGGAAATGTTCCCTGACAAGGATGACCATGCGGTGGAAAGTGGGAAAGAAGGGGACTATTATTTCATGGATTACGACTGAGCTACAGATTCACCATTGGTGTAGACATCAGAGGCAAACGGGCTGAAACGGGGAGGCACCTACCTGAATATGTACAATAGAAAACGCTCGAAGTCGTTGCAAAACGTTTTGCTATGGTTTGCACTACACCTTGTTCAGATTATTTCTTTTTTTAAATCAGGAAGTGAAATACTCCAAGATTCTCAATAGATAATATAGACTGTATAGTTATGTCAATTAGGTTATTTGATTCAATCCCCACTGCTGTTGCTTAAAATGTTTATATTGTGCCAATGAAGGCAAAGTTGTTTATATTGTGCAACAAAAGGCAAATGTTTTTGCAATAAATTTTAGGACAATTTTTTTCATCGTGGTTGTTTCCAATACATTTTTCACCGAATACAGACCAAGATGGTACCTTCTCTAGTATCCTGTAATGCTCAGTGGTGGGAAAAGAACCCAATTCTCAATCTTGAGTAAAAGTAAAGTAAAACTTAATAGAAAATGTCACCCAGTAAAATGCTACTAGTCTGAAAGTATTTGGTTTTAAATATACTTAAGTATCAAGAGTAAATCTAATTGCTAAAATATTCTTAAGTAATAATATAAATAATTTAAAATTCCTAATGTTATTAAGCACCATTTACAGAAAGCCAGGGGTACTCCAACACTGAGATCATTTACAAACAAAACATTTGTGGTTGGTGAGTCCGCCATGACCAGGGATGTTCTCTTGTTAATTGTGTGAATTGGACTATTTTCCTGACCTGTTAACCATTGAAAATGTAACGAGTACTTTTTTGGTGTCAGGGAAAATGCATGGGGTCAAAAGTACATTTATTTTTGTTAGGAATATAGTGAAGTATAATAGAAAAGTACAGATACCCCAAAAAACTACTTAAGTAGTACTTTAAAGTGTTTTTATTTAAAACCTCTACAGGATCGGTGTCCCCCTCTAGGGACAGTTGAGCTAAAGTAGGCTAATGCGAATAGCATGAGGTTGTAAGTAACAAGAACATTTCCCAGGACATAGACATATCTGATATTGGCAGAACGCTTAAATTCTTGTTAATCTAACTGCACTGTCCAATTTACAGTAGCTGTTTATTTTATTTAACCAGGTAGGCTAGTTGAGAACAAGTTCTCATTTGCAACTGCGACCTGGCCAAGATAAAGCATAGCAGTGTGAACAGACAACACAGAGTTACACATGGAGTAAACAATTAACAAGTCAATAACACAGTAGAAAAAAAGAGAGTCTATATACATTGTGTGCAAAAGGCATGAGGAGGTAGGCTAATAATTACAATATTGCAGATTAACACTGGAGTGATACATGATCAGATGGTCATGTACATGTAGAGATATTGGTGTGCAAAAGAGCAGAAAAGTAAATAAATATAAACAGTATGGGGATGAGGTAGGTCAAATTGGGTGGGTTATTTACCGATAGACTATGTACAACTGCAGCGATCGGTTAGCTGCTCAGATAGCAAAGTCTCCAACTTCAGCGATTTTTGCAATTCGTTCCAGTCACAGACAGCAGAGAACTGGAACGAAAGGCGGCCAAATGAGGTGTTGGCTTTAGGGATGATCAGTGAGATACACCTGCTGGAGCGCGTGCTACGGGTGGGTATTGCCATCTGACCAGTGAACTGAGATAAGGCGGAGCTTTACCTAGCATGGACTTGTAGATGACCTGGAGCCAGTGGGTCTGGCGACTAATATGTAGCGAGGGCCAGCCGACTAGGGCATACAGGTCGCAGTGGTGGGTGGTATAAGGTGCTTTAGTAACAAAACAGATGGCACTGTGATAAACTGCATCCAGTTTGCTGAGTAGAGTATTGGAAGCTATAGACGACATCGCCGAAGTCGAGGATCGGTAGGATAGTCAGTTTTACTAGGGTAAGTTTGGCGGCGTGAGTGAAGGAGGCTTTGTTGCGGAATAGAAAGCCGATTCTAGATTTGATTTTAGATTGGAGATGTTTGATATGAGTCTGGAAGGAGAGTTTACAGTCTAGCCAGACATCTAGGTACTTATAGATGTCCACATATTCTAGGTCGGAACCATCCAGGGTGGTGATGCTAGTCGGGCGTGCGGGTGCAGGCAGCGAACGGTTTTACTAGCATTTAAGAGCAGTTGGAGGCCACTGAAGGAGTGTTTGTATGGCATTGAAGCTCGTTTGGAGGTTAGATAGCACAGTGTCCAAGGACGGGCCGGAAGTATACAGAATGGTGTCGTCTGCGTAGAGGTGGATCAGGGAATTGCCCGCAGCAAGAGCAACATCATTGATATATACAGAGAAAAGAGTCGGCCCGAGAATTGAACCCTGTGGCACCCCCATAGAGACTGCCAGAGGACCGGACAGCATGCCCTCCGATTTGACACACTGAACTCTGTCTGCAAAGTAGTTGGTGAACCAGGCAAGGCAGTCATCAGAAAAACCGAGGCTACTGAGTCTGCCGATAAGAATATGGTCATTGACAGAGTCGAAAGCCTTGGCAAGGTCGATGAAGACGGCTGCACAGTACTGTCTTTTATCGATGGTGGTTATGATATCGTTTAGTACCTTGAGCGTGGCTGAGGTGCACCCGTGACCGGCTCGGAAACCAGATTGCACAGCGGAGAAGGTACGGTGGGATTCGAGATGGTCAGTGACCTGTTTGTTGACTTGGCTTTCGAAGACCTTAGATAGGCAGAGCAGGATGGATATAGGTCTGTAACAGTTTGGGTCCAGGGTGTCTCCCCCTTTGAACAGGGGGATAACTGCGGCAGCTTTCCTGTCCTTGGGGATCTCAGACGATATGAAAGAGAGGTTGAACAGGCTGGTAATAGGTGTTGCGACAATGGCGGCGGATAGTTTCAGAAATAGAGGGTCCAGATTGTCAAGCCCAGCTGATTTGTACGGGTCCAGGTTTTGCAGCTCTTTCAGAACATCTGCTATCTGGATTTGGGTAAAGGAGAACCTGGAGAGGCTTGGGCGAGTAGCTGCGGGGGCGAGCGGAGCTGTTGGCCGAGGTTGGAGTAGCCAGGAGGAAGGCATGGCCAGCCGTTGAGAAATGCTTGTTGAAGTTTTCGATAATCATGGATTTATCGGTGGTGACCGTGTTACCTAGCCTCAGTGCAGTGGGCAGCTGGGAGGAGGTGCTCTTGTTCTCCATGGACTTCACAGTGTCCCAGAACATTTTGGAATTAGAGCTACAGGATGCAAATTTCTGCCTGAGGAAGCTGGCCTTTGCTTTCCTGACTGACTGCGTGTATTGGTTCCTGACTTCCCTGAAGAGTTGCATATCGCGGGGACTTTTCGATGCTATTGCAGTCCGCCACAGGATGTTTTTGTGCTGGTCGAGGGCAGTCAGCTCTGGAGTGAACCAAGGGCTATATCTGTTATTTGTTCTGCATTTTTGGAACGGAGCATGCTTATCTAAGATGGTGAGGAAGTTACTTTTAAAGAATGACCCGGCATCCTCAACTGACGGAATGAGGTCAATATCCTTCCAGGATACCCAGGCCAGGTCGATTAGAAAGGCCTGCTCGCAGAAGTGTTTTAGGGAGCGTTTGACAGTGATGAGGGGTGGTAGTTTGACTGCGGATCTGTAGCGGATACAGGCAATGAGGCAGTGATCGCTGAGATCCTAGTTGGTCAGTTGGTCAGGATGACGTCTATGAGGGTGCCCTTGTTTACAGATTTAGGGTTTTACCTGGTGGGTTCCTTGATGATTTGTGTGAGATTGAGGGCATCTAGCTTAGATTGTAGGACTGCAGGGGTGTTAAGCATATCCCAGTTTAGGTCACCTAACAGAACAAACTCTGAAGCTAGATGGGGGGCGATCAATTCACAAATGGTGTCCAGGGCACAGCTGGGAGCTGAGGGGGGTCGGTAGCAGGCGGCAACAGTGAGAGACTTATTTCTGGAGAGAGTAATTTTTAAAATTAGTAGTTCGAACTGTTTGGGTATGGACCTGGAAAGTATGACATTACTTTGCAGGCTATCTCTGCAGTAGACTGCAACTCCTCCCCCTTTGGCAGTTCTATCTTGACGGAAAATGTTATAGTTGGGTATGAAAATCTCCTAATTTTTTGGTGACCTTCCTGAGCCAGGATTCAGACACGGCAAGGACATCAGGGTTAGCAGAGTGTGCTAAAGCAGTGAGTAAAACAAACTTAGGGAGGAAGCTTCTGATGTTGACACGCATGAAACCAAGGCTTTTTCGATCACAGAAGTCAACAAATGAGGGTGCCTGGGGACATGCAGGGCCTGGGTTTACCTCCACATCACCCGCGGAACAGAGGAGGAGTAGTATGAGGGTGTGGCTAAAGGCTATCAAAACTGGTCGCCTAGAGCGTTGGGGACAAAGAATAAAAGGAGCCGATTTCTGGGCATGGTAGAATATATTCAGGGCATAATGCGCAGACAAGGGTATGGCGGGGTGCGGGTACAGCGGAGGTAAGCCCAGGCACTGGGTGATGATAAGAGAGGTTGCATCTCTGGAAATTCTGGTTGTAATGGGTGAGGTCACCGCATGTGTGGGAGGTGGGACAAAGGAGGTATCAGGGGTATGAAGAGTGGAACTAGGGGCTCCATTGTAAACTAAAACAATGATAACTAACCTGAACAACAGTATACAAGGCATATTGACATTTGAGAGAGACATACAGTGAGGCATACAGTAATCACAGGTGTTGAATGGGAGAGCTAGCTAAAACAGTAGGTGAGACAACAACAGCTAATCAGCTAGCACAACAACAGCCGGTAAAATGGCGTTGACTAGGCAGAGAGGGTCGGATTAACTACACACAGAGCCTGAGTGCGGCCGACAGATAACATAAACAAACAGAATGGAGTACCGTGATTAATGGACAGTCCAGCAGGCATCAGCTATGTAGCCAAGTGATCACAGTATCCAGGGGGCAGCGGTGGATGGGACAGGGAAGCTAGACTGGCGAGTATTATCCAGGCTAAAAAAGAAAAATGGCTGGCTTTGCAGAAGGTAAAAGCCGCTAGCAGTGGCTAACAATGACTAAATAGCTTGTAGCTAGTTAGCTGGTTAGTTTCTGGAGGTTCTTGAATGTGTTCTAAAAATTTAAAATAATAGCGATTCCGTATCACATTGGGTGAGGCAGGTTACCAGAAGGTATAATCGAATTAAAAATCGAAAAGAGATTGAAAGTAAATATGGTTCCAGTGGGTGGTTGGGCTGGCTGGGGACGCGGCGATTCAGACAGTTAGCAGGCCTGTGCTAACAAAGCTAACAGTTAGCAGGCCGGGGCTAAACAAGCTAGCAATTAGCAGACCGGGGCTGAACAAGCTAGCAGTTAGCAGGCCGAATTAGCAAGTAAGCAGATAGCAAGGGCTAGAAAGTGAGCCTTTGGGGGACGTCGCGATGGGGTTAAGTCTGTTTATGCCTCTTCATGCGGTGACATCGATAGACCGGTCGTGGGTCCGGATATTGTAGCCCAGGAGTATGCTTCGGTGGTAGCACAGGAGCTCTGGCCGGGCTCCAAGCTAAGTGGATGGAAACGCTAGCCAGGAGTAGTCATCCGGGGTTGCGGTTAGCTAGTTGTGAAGATCCAGATGAAAATGTTCAGTTTGCGGTGGGAATACCATGCTATTGTTTGAGAGTGCACAGTTATGAACTTAAAGTTATTAATAAACCAATTAGGCACATTTGGGCAGTTTTGATTAAAAAAAAAGTGAACATAAATGCAATGGTTCATTGGATCTGTCTTAAACTTGCAATACACTGCTGCCATCTAGTGGCACAAATATAAATTGCGCCTGGGTTGGAATAATACATTATGGCCGTTCTCGTATTTCAAAGATGATGGTGCAAAAAAATTAATTAATTTCACATTTCCACAAACTTCGAAGTGTTTCCTTTCAAATGGTATCAAGAATACATATCCTTGCTTCAGGTCCTGAGCTACAGGCAGTTAGATTTGGGTATGTCATTTTAGGCGAAAATTGAAAGAATGGGGCGGATCCACAAATGTGGATTAATGAATAATTTATTTATGAAATTCTAAAGTAAGAATAAGCACCGCAAAAAGCTGACGGCAACATCATGGGACTTGAGTTTACAGCATTTTGTCCTTTATGCCGTTAACTAGTCACGTGACAGGCTACAGCTCATATGGTCATGTGATGAGGAACCGACACTAATATTATCCAGCAAACAACAATTCGAAAACAAAGCCGTTCCTTGCGTTGGGAGTCAACGAATGTCACCAAAATGAGGGTTCTGTAAGTATTTCCATTATATAATTATCCACGTTTGATTGTTTAGAATGGGACAATAACACCTGAAGTCCTTGTGGTTTTTGCTTCTAGCTAAAAGGATACATTGTTGACCTATTTTACATGAAGACCTTTGAGCTATAACGTTACTTCCTTCTTAACTAAGCTATTCTAGAGATTTTTGTTTTGTGCACGATTTCCACTGAGGGAGTTGTCGAGAATCTCTGCAGCCTTGCACAAGCAGTAGCGCAGATCCTTTGTTTAGCCCAGAGTTCAAACGTTTTCAGAATGTTGTACTTTAATTTACCAGATGTATAACGTTAATGCTTTCGCGCAATTTAAGAAGACATTTATGAATGGTTTTCTCTGATATTTTGTTTTTAAACACCCTCTTTTTAAATTTTTTTTAATTTTAGGTTGGCCTTCTGTGTCCTCATATGCAGCTCATTGATTTTGTGTGAACATCTTGAGGCTGATCAAGACATCTTGTGAGCAAACAACCCTAACATTGTACAGCTTTTGTAAATGAACTACTACAATGTGTGATTTTTACCATCATTTGAAGCTACTTCACATAATGTATTTTCAGGATACCAGAAGACTGGACTCGTGTAGGCAGGATTGACCCCACAGAGAAGTTGGAGCTGACCTTTGCTTTGAGGCAGCAGAATGTGGATCAACTGGAACACCTGCTGCTACTGGTTTCGGACCCTGAGTCGGCACAATATGGTAGAAATCATTTCATGCTTACAACGGCAAACATTTTAGGCCATTCGATTTTGAACTTCCTGACTTTTATCCCCTCTGATAATGGATTTTGCATTACCATGTACTCCTTTACAGCACTGTCAATTCTGTCTTAGGCAAGCATCTGACTCTAGAGGAAGTGGCCGCTTTAGTACGTCCATCCCAGCTGACCCAGAAAGTGGTTCGTCACTGGCTGCAGAGTCACGGGGTCACAGACTGCCAGACCATCCTCACTCAAGACTTCCTCCAATGCACCATGAACACGCAGTAAGGGCCTCTCTCTCAAATCACATGCGCCGACTAGACTTTACTGTGAAATTCTTGCTTACAAACCCTTCCCAACGATGCAAAGTAAAAAATATATATATATATATTAGTAACACGAGGAATGAAGTATACAAGAATAAAGCTATATACAGGGAGTACCTGATCAATGTGGATTTGAGGTAGTCACCTGCTTGTTGACCATCTAATTCCAAAGTCATGGACATTAACATTGCGTCCCCCCGTTTGCTGCTATAACAGCTTCCACTCTTCTGGGAAGGTTTTTCACTAGATGTTGGAACATTGCTGCGTGGACTTGTTTCCATTCATCCACGAGCATTAGTGAGGTTGGGTGACTAGGCCTGGTTCGCAGTCGGCATTCCAAATCATCCCAAAGGTGTTCGATGGGATTGAGGTTCAGGGCTCTGTGCAGGCCAGTCAAGTTCTTCTACACTGATCTTGACAAAACATGCTGAAACAGGAAAGGGCCTTCTCCAAACTGTTGCCACCAAGTTGGAGGATTAAAAAATAAAAAAGTATTTTATTTTTACCTTTTATTTATCTAGGCAAGTCAGTTACGAACAAATTATTGTCATTGTATGCTGTAGCATTAAGATTTCCCTTCACTGGAACTAAGGGGCCTAGCCCAAACCATGATAAACAGCCCCAGACCATTATTCCTCCTCCACCAAACTTGACAGTTTGCACTGAATTTGGGCAGGTAGCATTCTCCTGGCATCCACCAAACCCAGATTTGTCTGTCAGACTGCCAGATGGTGAAGTGTGATTCATCACTCCAGAGAACGTGTTTCCACTGCGGTGAGCTTTGCACCACTCCAGCCAACGCTTGGCATTCACATGGTGATCTGAGGCCTGCTCGGCCACGGAAACCCATTTCATGAACCACCCGACAAACAGTTTGTGCTGACGTTGCTTCCAGAGGCAGACGATTTTACGCGCTACACATTAGGTGGTCCTGTTCTGTGAGCTTGTGCAGAAATTTGACGCGCTGGCTTGTTTGAAAGGTGGCATCCTGTGACGGTGCCAAGTTGAGTAACTGAGCTCTTCATTAAGGACATTCCACTGCCAATGTTTGTTTATGGAGATTGCATGGCTGTGTGCTCGATTTATACACCTGTCAGCAATGGTATGGCTGAATCCACTCATTTTAAAGCAGTGTATGTGTATATATATATAGTGTATGTTCATGAAGGCAGGGTAAAGTGACTAGGTATCAGGATTAATAATAAATAGAGTAGCAGCAACATAATGAGTGGAAAGTGTGTATATCTTGTGAGTGTGCATAGTCAGTCCGGGTAACCATTTTAATGAACTATTTAGCAGTCTTATGGCTTGGGGTAGAAGCTGTCTTGAAACCTGTTGGTCCGAGAGCCGACGCTCCAGTACACAGGCCCTGCACTCCATACAGATGGCACAGAGAGTGAGGCTTTCTACTTCTCCCGTTTCAGAGTTGCAGAGGCCCTGCTTCCAGGCATTGAGTTTCACCGCTACGTAAGAGATGGCATCTCCCTGGTGAGGTCATCATCTGCATACCACGTGCATGAGGATGTTCTCCAACATCTTGACTTTGGTGAGCAGCAATTTCATCTTGACCATTTCTGAGGTTATCGACAGAAATGCTATTATCTTATAGCTCGTCTGGTAGTAGTATAACAACAAATAAGTTAAGAGTATGACAAACAATGTTATGGATGTGATTTGTTTTTCCACCCATAGTTGGCGGTGTTCACCGCTTTCCACCCAAGGGGCAGGACCTCAATGAAGTCTTGACAAAGAGGAGACTGTCTGGAGCGAAGTTTCATCTTGGAAACACACCCGCCACCCTCAGGTCTCGCTACAACCTGACCGCAGCGGACGTGGGTTCAGCTCAGAACAACAGTCAAGCCGTGGCTCAGGTATTTGGCCACTTGTTACGTAAATACCAATGGGACAGCTGTGTCAGACGAGAACAGTTGATAGAAAATACAGGGGGCGAACGCTTTGCCTCATTCTAACAATGAACTTGCCTGTCTGGTATAATGGGAATCTAAAGGCTCAATTGAATTAGCACACTTTGCTCAGTATCTCTCTTTCCCATGGTCAAATAAACTGATCTTTGATACTGTATATAAACCTACAAATACTGCCAGGTAGACCCCCCCCCCCCCCCCCCCCCCCTCACAGATAAAGGGTGAAATTTGTATGGTGGATATGGTTTGTTTGAATTCCAGCATAGCTATCATCTTATCTGTCCAGTTCTTGGAGCAGTTCTACCACCCTGCTGACCTGGCTGAGTTCATGACGCTGTTCGGACGGAGCTTCCAGCACCTGTCTAAGATTGACCGGGTGGTTGGTGTTCAGGGAGCAGGGAAGGCCGGTCTGGAGGCCAGCCTGGATGTAGAGTACATCATGAGCACAGGGGCCAACATACCTACATGGGTCTTCACCAATCCAGGTATACTAACAATGACAAACCAGAGTGTGAATGTAGCCTTAGTCACATGGCAAGTGCAGAGAGGTTTATTTTAATTTGTATGTTAATCCTTTGGCAGACGTGACTTATAAGTTAATTGAACGAAGGAATTTGAGACAACCACATATCATTGTAGTAAGTAGGCTAAAACCTTTCCAGAAAAGCTAGCAACGGCCACAATGCTAGTGAGATCAAATACCAAGTGGTATATATTTAGCCTCTTCCAACTGTATCTTTAGCTATGTCTCATATTGTACCAATCCAAAGTTTGACACCTACTATTTCAAGGGTTTTTCTTTATTTTTACTATATTGTAGAATAATACTGAAGACATCAAAACTATGAGACGACACACATGGAATCATGTAGTAACCAAAAAAGTGTTTTAGATTCTCTACATTTGCCACCCTTTGCCTTGATGGCTTTGCACACTCTTGGCATTCTCTCAACCAGCTTCACCTGGAAGTCTTTTCCAACAGTCTTGAAGGATTTCCCAAATATGCTTAGTACTTCTTGGCTGCTTTTCCTTCATTCTGCAGTCTATCTTAATTGGGTTGAAGTCGGGTGATTGTAGAGGCCAGGCCACTCCTTCTTGGTCAATTAGCCCTTCCATAGCCTGGAGGTGTGTTGGGTCATTGTCCTGTTGAAAAACAAATTATAGTCCCACTAAGCGCAAACCAGATGGGATGGCGTATTGCTGTGGTAGCCATGCTGGTTAAGTGTGCCTTATTCTAAATTAATCAGTGTCACCAGCAAAGCACCGTCACACCTCTTCCATGCTTCACGGGGGGGAACCACACATGCAGAGATCATCTGTTCACCTACTCTGCATCTCACAAAGACATGGTGGTCGAAACCAAAAAATTTGGACTGATCAGACCAAAGGACAGATTTCCACTGGTCTAATGTCCATTGCTCGTGTTTCTTGGCCCAAGCAAGTCTCTTCTTATTGGTGTCCGTTAGTAGTGGCTTCTTTGCATCAATTTGACCATGAAGGCCTGACTCACACTGTCTCCTCTGAACAGTTGATGTTGAAATGTGTCTGTTACTTGAACTCTATGAAGCATTTATTTGGGCTGCAATTTCTGAGGCTGGTAACTAATGAATTTATCCTTTGCAGCAGAGGTAACTCCGTGTCTTTCTTTCCTGTGGTGGTCCTCATGAGAGCCAGTTTCAACATAGTGCTTGATGGTTTTGGCAACTGCACTTGAAGAAATTTTCAGAATTGACCGACCGCGTCTTAAAGTAATGATGAACTGTCGTTTCTCTTTTACTTATTTGAGCTGTTCTTGCCATAATATGAACTTGGTCTTTTACCAAATAGGGCTATCTTCTGTATACCACCCCTACCTTGTCAGAACAACTGATTGGCTCAAACGCATTAAGAAGGAAAGAAATTCCACAAAGTAACTTTTAACAAGGCACACCTGTTAATTGAAATGTATTCCAGGTGACGACCTCCTGAAGCTGGTTGAAAGAAGAGTGCGCAAAGCTGCCATCCAGGCATGGTGTGGCTACTAGAAATTCAAATATAAACTATTTTGATTTAACACTTCAATTTTATTTTTTACATTATTTCATAGTTTTGATGTCTACACTATTATTCTACATTGTAGAATATTGTAAAAATAAAGGAAGAACCCTGGAAAGAGCAGGTGTGTCCAAACTTTTGACTGGTACCATATGTTCATACTAATATACCACTTTAGAATGAAGCAATGCATTGGGGTTGCACTCTTAGTACAGGTAGGTAGTATGGTGTTGATGTTGAAACAGCCTTTTTCTGATAGTGGTTTGATAATGGGACACTGCTTGATTGCTCCTCAGGTCGGCATGAGACCCAGGAGCCATTCCTCCAGTGGATGTTGCTGCTCAGCAACATGACAGACATCCCTTGGGTCCACACCATCAGCTACGGGGACGATGAGGACAGCTTGTCCTCCGCCTACATGATGCGCATCAACACTGAGTTCATGAAGGCTGGCGTACGGGGCATTTCTATACTGTTTGCCTCAGGTTAGTCTGCTAGCCTGGGCCCCAAATCTGTTTATGCCAACACCAATTGTCATGCATTTCATGTGACAATGACCAATGGTGTTGGCAAAAGCACACAACTAGTTCTGGAACCAGGCTAAGTCAGTGCCACTTAGAAAATGTGATTACTTTTTTTTTTTTTTTACTTCTTACTTGGAAGTGTTTACGATCTTGATCGAGTAGTCAGTGACAGCGGATTTAATATGATAGACTATTTGAATAGTTCAAACTCAAGCAGGTGTTGTGGATGTTGTGTGAGGTGGCCTTGGTTTTTGTGGGGCTGCCATTTAGTTACTCTGGAAATGTGTGCGTAATATCAGATGAGTCAGGCAGGCCTATGAAACATGAACAAGTCACCATGTATAGTTGAGTAAATTGACGACTAAAATTGTGGACAAGTTATTTTTTTTTATTTTTTTTTAATAATCCATAAATCATAAGTAAGATCATTTCCTTGGCGTTCGCTTTCATACTTGAACTGTCTTGCCTCAGGTGATAGTGGAGCTGGCTGCAGACACTCGACTAAAGGAGAGAATTCTTTCCGACCAAGCTTTCCTGCATCAAGGTGAGTCATTGGCACTGTCGAAATAAACTAATGGCACTTGTGTTTTTTGGGGTATTCGTTGTTTTATTTGAATCCATGAAGTATGAAAAGTGTTCAATCCAGGTGCGGGTTATAGGCATTGCGGTTTTTAAAGGGAATTTCTCGATTGATTTCACATGTCCAGTGTTTAACGTGGCAACAGCATTTAAATGCAGCAGTGCAATGTGTGCGCATCTGAGGCTAAATACTTAGTCTCTAAACTTGTCAACAATAGTCTGTTTTGTAATCTGAAATCAATAGAATAAGAACCAGTGTCTTTGTGGGGTCTGTTTTCATGTCCATACCCAAATCATCTGTTCTCTGAAGTTAAGTTTATATGCTTTCAGCCCATACGTGACGACAGTGGGGGGAACTTCATTCAAGAATCCATTCAAGGTCACCTATGAGGTCACCGACTACATCAGTGGCGGCGGCTTCAGCAATGTTTTTAAGATGCCGGACTACCAGGTATTAAGAGTATCTATACAGGACATAAACCCACAGATACGGCCATAGATTTTCCCAGATCTGTGCTTTTTTTAAATTGATCTTTAGAATTTTTAAAATGAAATGTTGTACGTAACTGAGTGAAAAGACTAACATGTATTCACTAACTATCAGATTAGGTACACACAAAGGTCTCTCAACAAATGAGGTCCTGTCTACTGGTAGAATTGGCCATCAATGATGCATAGTAAATGTGTGAAGTATTTATTTCCGTATGGTTTATTTGGATAGATGATTGAATAAGTCTGTCACTTTTTGCCACAGGTCGGTGCTGTGGAGGGTTATCTGAAAGCAGTGCCGGTTCTCCCTCCAAAGACTTACTTCAACACCAGTGGAAGGGCCTACCCAGACATAGCTGCTCTCTCAGACAACTACTGGGTGGTCACCGACAGGGTACCCATCCCCTGGGTGTCTGGTACTTCGGTAAGAAAATAGTATCTCATAGGGTGAATCTCAAGTATATTTTGTTGATTCCTCATGTCCTCTCACAACCTCAACAGATTGGAGAAGATCTGAGGTTCCTTCTCTCAAACCTCCAATATACTTTGAGAAGGAGGCAAAGAATAAACTCAAGACTTTTTAGATTCACCTATACATTTTTTTTCTTCTCTCACCTGCCTATCTCCCAAATATATAAAACGTTTTCAATTATGTGAGAAATATAATATTTACATTTTAGTTATTTTAGACGCTCTTATCCAGAGCGACGTACAGGAGCAATTAGGGTTGTGCCTTGCTCAAGGGCACATCGACATATGTTTCACCTAGTCGGCTCGGGGATTTGAACCAGCGACCTTTCGGTTACTGGCCCAATGCTCTTAACCATTAAGCTACCTGTCGACTCTTGGATCATATAATGCATTAACAATTAATATTTACTCGTTGTTCTTTAGGCCTCCACCCCTGTGGTTGGAGGAATCCTCTCTCTGATCAATGACCAGCGCTTTCTGAAAGGCCTGCCTTCTCTGGGCTTCCTCAATCCCCGCCTGTATCAGCTGCAGGGCCAGGGACTCTTTGATGTAAGTCACTGATCATTAGCTATGGAGAAAATAAGACTAGTTTCTTGTTGTGTATGGTAGTGTCATGTATTTATCTTTTGTGTATATTCACAGCAGTGGTGGAAAAACTATCCAATAGTCATACTTGAGTTAAAGTAAATATACTCTAATCAAAAATGACTCAAGTGAAAGTCACCTGGTAAAATACTAGAGTAAAAGTATTTGGTTTAAAATATACTTAAGTATCAAAAAATAAATGTCATTTCTAAAATATCTTTACGTATTAATCACTTCAAACTCCAACCACACAGCATTTACTGATTGATGGCTAGGGGCGCACTGTAACACTTAAACATATTTACAAATGAAGCAATTGTGTTTAGAGTCCACCTGCTCAGAAGCAGTAGGGATGACCTAGGATGTTTTGATACGTGGTTGAATTTAACAATTTTCCTGTCCTACTAAGCATTCAAAATGTAACGTACTTTTGGATTACAGGGAAAATGTATAGAGTTAAGTACATTATTTTCTTGAGGAATGTAAGTAAAGGAAAAGTTGTCAAACATAAATGGTAAAGTACAGATGCCCCCAAACTACTTAAGTAGTACTTTAAAGTATTTTTACTTAAGTACTTTACACCATCTGATTCACAGCAATGGAGCATCTTGTGTCGGGGTCCTAGAGTACTGCAGGGGATCTGCAGCCAGATTAATGTATATAATTTTTAAAATGTTACTAAAAACAGATTAAACTAAAAGTTTGAGAACCCCTGATTTAGTGTTTTCTATTCTGAACACCACCAAAAGATGGCAGTAGAGAGGAGTCATTGCATTTACTGACTGTTTTCTGTTCCTACCCCCAGGTGACTGATGGTTGTCACCTGAGCTGTCTGGACGAGCAGGTCCAGGGGCAGGGATTCTGCGCGGCACTGTCATGGGACCCAGTCACCGGATGGGGAACGCCCAACTACCCTGCTCTGCTGGCTGCCCTGGTGTTGGAGAAATGAACTCCTGGGGCTCTGTTCAGAAAGTGGAAATGTAACGAAGGTAGTGTGTGGAACAAACCTTTGTCTGCGGTGTAGAGTAGGGATTGTGTCAGCTCTATTTGTTACATTTCTAGCTGCAACATTCTGAACATTTCACCTCAGAATACACCCCTGACACATTTTGAAGTATTTCAGCTGCCTCCTTATATGGTGTCTAGCAATGTCCCTTTCCATTGTAAATTACACTGGACAGATTATTTTTAAATGGAAAATGCAATTTTGGCGTTTTCTTTCGTCTCAGGTTGTTTGATACTTTTTGAAGGATGGACTCATTTAATGTGGTCAGTGATGTAAAATGTACATTCATTTTCACAAGTTCATCAGTCAGCCATATGATTGTAACCAGATCAGGTGGGGTAATCAATGACAAGGTACGTAGGTCGACAAAAAAAACCTGTGTATCTTGTTTTTGCATGCGTGTTCTGATAAATATTTCTGCTCAAAGGAGGTTAAAGTTAGGCCCGTGCTTTACATTTATCTGAATCTTGTATGAGGAGAGAAGCAACATTTACCATTGCGTTACTGATTTAAAATATGTTCTGCTGTGGTTGCACACAGAGGCCTATACCAAATACTTACCGATTTTACTCTTGATGTGCTCATTGGGCAAATTCATTCGGCTAATTTCTATCCACCAGAATTGTTGCACTTCTTTTTACTTTTTAATAGATTTTGGGGGAAATGGTCCATGCAATGTATTAAAGACTGCATGTCACATTGATTGTAAACATGCTTGTTAACTTAAGTCTTTGCCTTTAGGAATTAAACTGTGTACGTGAAATTGTATTTCGTTCTGTGTATCTGTAATTCGACTGAATAACCAACCACAAATGGATATAAGAACAGGATGACTATCCATGGGTCACTGTCTGAGTATCAGATGTGGGGCAGAGAAAGGAAAAAAAAAAAAAAAAATGTGGCATTCTGACCATTTTATTGAAAAGACATTGTACACCATGTTGGTACCTATTGGGAACAGTCCTTACCAATAGGAAATGTCACAACAGATTTTTTTATTTTATCTGTAGAACCTTAAACGGGCACTCTTGCAGGTGCTACATCAATTTTTGGACATATTAATGATATTCATCCATTTTGATTCTTGAATATTCACTGTGTACAAAACATTAAGGACACCTCTACATTACAGGCTGGCCAGGTGCACGCTATGATCCTTAATTGATGTCATTTGTTAAATCTACTTCAATCAGTGTAGATGAAGGGGAGGAGACAAGTTAAAGAAGGATTTTTAAGCCTTGATACATGGATTGTGTATGTGGGCCATTCAGAGGGGGATTGGGAAAGACTAAGTGCCTTTGAGCAGGCTATGGTGGTAGGTGCAACAGTTTGTTTCAAGAACTGCAACGCTGCTGGGTTTCTCATGCTCATGTTTATCAAGAATTGTCCACCATCCAAAGGACATCAGCATCTCTGGAATGCGTTCGACAGCTTGTAGAGTCCATGCCCCAACGAATTGACGCTGTTCTGAGGGCAAAAGGTATTTGTAATGTTTGGTGTACTCAATGTAACTTAAATGTGCTTAGTTAATCTGTCTTACACTCAGAGGGGTATACTATGATTTGAAGCTAGATCTACTCAGGGTTTTCTAAAGCTAGCCAGCCTCACATTCTAGCTCAGGCTTCATCTGTACTACGATGGTAGATCTTGCTCATCCGCCTGCTGCTGACTCTAGCAGGCTCGTAACTGCATGTGGCTAGTCAAACGCCAAACTCTTTGAGGCAATGCTGAAACATCCAGCAATGGATAGTTACAGGGGAGAGGAATGAGCCAATCATAAATTGTGGATTATTAGGTGACTGTGATGGTTTGAGGGCCAGATTGGGAATTTAGCCAGGACACCAGGGTTAACACCCCTATTCTTTGTTCCCCTTTTTTTTAAGGGGTGGATCAGCTTAATATTGCGGAAAGAATATTACTTCCATCAATGTAATTGTCTGCATTTCCAATCCCCCACATATTTTTGGGGTAAATACACTGCTCAAAAAAATAAAGGGAACACAACACAATGTAACTCCAAGTCAATCACACCTCTGTGAAATCAAACTGTCCACTTAGGAAGAATCACTGATTGACAATGTCACATGCTGTTGTGCAAATGGAATAGAAAACGGGTGGAAATTATAGGCAATTAGGAAGAGACACCCAATAAAGGAGTGGTTCTGCAGGTGAGGACCACGGACCACTTCTCAGTTCCTATGCTTCCTGGCTAATGTTTTGGTCACTTTTGAATGCTGGTGGTGCTTTCACTCTAGTGGTAGCATGAGACTGAGTCTACAACCCACACAAGTGGCTCAGGTAAGTGCAGCTCATCCAGGATGGCACATCAATGCGAGCTGTGGCAAGAAGGTTTGCTGTGTCTGTCAGCGTAGTGTCCAGAGCATGGAGGCACTACCAGGAGACAGGCCAGTACATCGGGAGATGTGGAGGAGGCCGTAGGAGTGCAACAACCCAGCAGCAGGACCGCTACCTCCACCTTTGTGCAAGGAGGAGCACTGCCAGAGCCCTGCAAAATGACCTCCAGCAGGCCACAAATGTGCATGTGTCTGCTCAAACGGTCAGAAACAGACTCCATGAGGGTGGTATGAGGGCCCGAAGTCCACAGGTGGGGGTTGTGCTTACAGCCCAACACCGTGCAGGACGTTTTGGCATTTGCCAGAGAACACCAAGATTGGCAAATTCGCCACTGGCGCCCTGTGCTATTCACAGATGAAAGCAGGTTCACACTGAGCACGTGACAGACATGACAGTCTGGAGACGCCGTGGAGAACGTTCTGCTGCCTGCAACATCCTCCAGCATGACCGGTTTGGCAGTGGGTCAGTCATGGTGTGGGGTGGCATTTCTTTGGGGGGCCGCACAGCCCTCCATGTGCTCGCCTGTTCCCCAGACCTGAATCCAATTGAGCACATCTGGGACATCATGTCTCGCTCCATCCACCAACAGGTAAGATGTTGAATTCACCCGATCGCTTTTCGTAAACTGATCCCTTGCCTCGGCCTTGTTGGCCTCTGTAGTTAGCGTCTGCATGAGCAGAAAGAGTCTCTTAACAACAAGGAACTTTGGTCCCAAATGAGGACCCAGCCGAGAAGAGATCAACCTCCGACGAGCTTCTCCTTCACGTCTCTATGGATTAAAATGGCACCACAGACTGTCCAGAAGTTGGCGGATGCTTTAGTCCAGGTCTGGGAGGAGACCCCTCAGGAAACCATCCGCCACCTTATCAGGAGCATGCCCAGGCGTTGTAGGGAGGTCATACAGGCACGTGGAGGCCACACACACTACTGAGCCTCATTTTGACTCGTTTTAAGGACATTACATCAAAGTTGGATCAGCCTGTAGTGTGGTTTTCCACTTTAATTTTGCGTGTGACTCCAAATCCAGACCTTCATGGGTTGATCAATTTGATTTCCATTGATGATTTTTGTGTGATTTTGTTGTCCGCACATTCAACTATGTAAAGAAAAAAGTATTTCATAAGAATATTTCATTCATTCAGATCTAGGATGTGTTATTTTAGTGTTCCCTTAATTTCTTTGAGCTGTGTATATACAGTGGGGCAAAAGTATTTAGTCAGCCACCAATTGTGCAAGTTCTCCCACTTAAAAAGATGAGAGGCCTGTAATGTTCATCATAGTTGAAGTGTACCTATGACAGACAAAATGAGGAAAAAAATCCAGAAAATCACATTGTAGGATTTTTAATTAATTTATTTGCAAATTATGGTGGAAAATAAGTATTTGGTAACCTACAAACAAGCAAGATTTCTGGCTCTCACAGACCTGTAACTTCTTTAAGAGGCTCCTTTGTCCTCCACTCGTTACTTGTATTAATGGCACCTGTTTGAACTTGTTATCAGTATGAAAGACACCTGTCCACAACCTCAAACAGTCACACTGCAAACTCCACTATGGCCAAGACCAAAGAGCTGTCAAAGGACACCAGAAACAAAATTGTAGACCTGCACCAGGCTGGGAAGACTGAATCTGCAATAGGTAAGCAGCTTGGTTTGGAGAAATCAACCATGGGAGCAATTATTAGGAAATGGAAGACATACAAGACCACTGATAATCTCCCTCGATCTGGGGCTCCTCACCCCGTGGGGTCAAAATGATCACAAGAACGGTGAGCAAAAATCCCAGAACCACACGGGGGGACCTAGTGAATGACCTGCAGAGAGCTGGGACCAAAGTAACAAAGCCTACCATCAGTAACACAATATGCCGCCAGGGACTCAAATCCTGCAGTGCCAGACGTGTCCCCTGCTTAAGCCAGTATATGTCCAGGCCCGTCTGAAGTTTGCTAGAGAGCATTTGGATGATCCAGAAGAAGATTGGGAGAATGTCATATGGTCAGATGAAACAAAATATAACTTTTTGGTAAAAACTCAACTTGTCGTGGTTGGAGGACAAAGAATGCTGAGTTGCATCCAAAGAACACCATACCAACTGTGAAGCATGGGAGTGGAAACATCATGCTTTGGGGCTGTTTTTCTGAAAAGGGACCAGGACGACTGATCCGTGTAAAGGAAAGAATAAATGGGGCCATGTATCGTGAGATTTTGAGTGAAAACCTCCTTCCATCAGCAAGGGCATTGAAGATGAAATGTGGCTGGGTCTTTCAGCATGACAATGATCCCAAACACACCGCCCAGGCAACAAAAGAGTGGCTTCGAAAGAAGCATTTCAAGGTCCTGGAGTGGCCTAGCCAGTCTCCAGATCTCAACCCCATAGAAAATCTTTGGAGGGAGTTGAAAGTCCGTGTTGCCCAGCAACAGCCCCAAAATATCACTGCTCTAGAGGAGATCTGCATGGAGGAATGGGCCAAAATACCAGCAACAGTGTGTGAAAACCTTGTGAAGACTACAGAAAACGTTTGACCTCTGTCATTGCCAACAAAGGGTATATAACAAAGTATTGAGATAAACTTTTGTTATTGACCAAATACTTATTTTCCACCATAATTTGCAAATAAATTAATAAAAAATCCTACAATGTGATTTTCTGGATATTTTTCTCTCTCATTTTGTCTGTCAGGGTTGAAGTGTACCTATGATGAAAATTACAGGCCTCTCTCATCTTTTTAAGTTGGAGAACTTGCACAATTGGTGGCTGACTAAATACTTTTTTGCCCCACTCTATTTCACCTTTATTTAACCAGGTAGGCTAGTTGAGTTCTCATTTGCAACTGCGACCTGGCCAAGATAAAGCAAAGCAATTAGATACATACAACAACACAGTGTTCCACATGGAATAAACAAAACATACAGTCAATAATACAGTAGAACAAAAGAAAACAAAAAGTCTATATACAGTGAGTGCAAATGAGGTAAGTTAAGGAAATAAATAGGCCATGGTGGCGAAGTAATTACAATATAGCAATTAAACACTGGAATGGTAGATCGGCAGAAGATGAATGTGTAAGTAGAGATACTGGGGTGCAAAGGAGCAAGATAAATAAATACAGTATGGGGATGAGGTAGGTAGATGGGCTGTTTACAGATGAGCTATGTAAAGGTGCAGTGATCTGTGAGCTGCTCTGACAGCTGGTGCTTAAAGCTAGTGAGGGAGATGTGAGTCTCCAGCTTCAGAGATTTTTGCAGTTCGTTCCAGTCATGGGCAGCAGAGAACTGGAAGGAAAGACGACCAAAGGAGTAATTGGCTTTGGGGGTGACCAGTGAGATATACCTGCTGGAGCGCATGCTACGAGTGGGTGCTGCTTTGGTGATCAGTGAGCTGAGATAAGGCGGGGCTTTACCTAGCAGAGACTTGTAGATAACCTGTAGCCAGTGGGTTTGGCGACGAGTATGAAGCGAGGGCCAACCAACGAGAGCGTACAGGTCGCAATGGTGGGTAAGTGTATGGGGCTTGGGTGACAAAACAGATGGCACTGTGATAGACTGCATCCAATTTGTTGAGGCTGAGGTTGAGTGTTGGAGGCTATTTTATAGATGACATCACCGAAGTCGAGGATCGGTAGGATGGTCAGTTTTACGAGGGTATGTTTTGCAGCATGAGTGAAGAATGCTTTGTTGCGATATAGGAAGCCGATTCTAGATTTAATTTTGGATTGGAGATGCTTAATGTGAGTCTGGAAGAAGAGTTTACAGTCTAACCAGACACCCAGGTATTTGTAGTTGTCCACGTATTCTAAGTCAGAGCCGTCCAGAGTAGTGATGCTGGACGGGCGAGCAGGGGCGGGCCCGTGATCGATTGAAAACAAAAAGTCTATATACAGATTGAATAGCATGCAGTTAGTTTTACTTGCGTTTAAGAGCAGTTGGAGACCACGGAAGGAGAGTTGTATGGCATTGAAGCTCGTCTGGAGGTTAGTTAACAGTGTCCAAAGAGGGGCCAGAAGTATACAGAATGGTGTCATCTGCGTAGAGGTGGATCAGAGAATCACCAGCAGCAAGAGCAACATCATTAATGTATACAGAAAAGAGAGTCAGCCCGAGAATTGAACCCTGTGGCACACCCATAGAGACTGCCAGAGGTCTGGACAACAGGCCCTCCGATTTGACACACTGAACTCTATCAGAGAAGTAGTTGGTAAACCAGGCGAGGCAATCATTTGAGAAACCAAGGCTGTCGAATCTGCCAATAAGAATGTTGTGATTGACAGAGTCGAAAGCCTTGGCCAGGTCGATGAATACAGCTGCACAGTAATGTCTCTTATCGATGGCGGTTATGATGTTGGTTAGGACATTGAGCGTGGCACAGGTGCACCCGTGACCAGCTCTGAAACCAGATTGCATAGGGGAGAAGGTACGGTGGGATTCGAAATGGTCAGTAATCTGTTTGTTAACTTGGCTTTCGAAGACCTTAGAAAGACAGGATAGGATAGATATAGGTCTGTAGCAGTTTGGGTCTAGAGTGTCACCCCCTTTTGAAGAGGGGGATGACCGCGGCAGCTTTCCAATCTTTAGGGATCTCAATCGATATGAAATAGAGGTTGAACAGGCTAGTAATAGGGGTTGCAACAATTTCGGCAGATAATTTTAGAAAAAGAGGGTCCTGATTGTCTAGCCCGGCTGATTTGTATGGGTCCAGATTATGCAGCTCTTTCAGAACATCAGCTATCTGGATTTGGGTGGAGGAGAAATGGTGGGGGCTTTGGCGGGTTGCTGTGGAGGGTGCCGGGCAGTTGACCAAGGGGTAGCCAGGTGAAAAGCATGTCCAGCCGTAGAGAAATACTTATTGAAATTCTCAATTATAGTGAATTTATCAGTGGTAACAGTGTTTCCTAGCCTCAGAGCAGTGGGCAGCTGGGAGGAGGTGCTCTTATTCTCCATGGACTTTACAGTGTCCCAGAACCTTTTTGGAGTTAGTACTACAGGATGCAAATTTCTGTTTGAAAAAGCTAGCCTTAGCTTTTCTAACTGCCTGTGTATATTTCTTCCAGCAATACAACACCGTTGGCCTGAAGGAGGAAACTGAGGCAAAGGGAGTTGATGGTGCTGCTAAACAGCATTCCAGATTAGATTCTTTAAGTTTTTTTTCATAATTTTTGCTAATATGTAATGATCCTTTTCTGCTAATTAAATCTGATGAATTGGATGCAGGGCTTCAGTAGCTGGAGGCAAGGCTTTCTCCTGAGCTCCTCTTTATGGAATGGTTTGCTGATGTGAGAGAATCCGACTCTCAACCTTAAAGTCTAGACTGAAGACTTCTCTCTTCTGTCAGTCAGATGACCGAGTGTAGTCTGGCCCATGGGTGGGAAGGTGAACGGAAAGGTACTAGCCCCGGCAACCCACCCCACCCTTAAACATGAAAGCCATCTGACCCTAGCTTCATGAAATGTTTGCACCCTCTATAGCAATTATGGTCTTTAAAAATCAAATCCATGAACGTTTGAAAGTGTTTTTCTGTGCTCTATCCTGTTCTGATGTATCTATCGGCCTGACAAGCATGCACACCATGAACCGCTTTTATTGTGCTTCTGCCTCTGCGTTCCTTGCTCTTTGGGGTTTTAGGCAGTGTATCTGTAAAGCTCTTTGTGATGCTGTTTTACAACTGCTGATGTAAAAAGGGCCTTATAAAATACATTTTGATTTGATGATATCCTTGCTGTGCTTTCACTAACAATTAGATATTTTTGTAAAATTCCTAACATTGTCCCTAAGATAATTTTCCTCTAACCTGTGAGCATTGCAATTGTAGAACTCAGCACAACTGCCAGTGTGGTTTATTTTGTTCTGCAATAGATGTAATTAGGCCCTTGATTATGTTGTAGGCAGCACAGTCGGATGTGGAAGTTTGGACCCGTCAGATAAAGGAGAACCTCACAGGCCAGAGAATGTTGTTCCTTACCTGTTAGAGATACGTGGAAACTCTCGCAGAACAACAGTAAGTCGCGTAAGTAGTTGCTACACCTCTGACCTAAGGTTTTATCCCACCTCTAAACACCCCTTTCTGTCTGGCTTAGCCCTACCAGTAATGACTGCCACGTTCCTATACCTTGCTGTGTCCTGGTCCCACAATCTCTTGGCTCTGCATAGCTAATTCATGTTACTTTATACTGTTATCACCACCTCATGCTGTCACCTGACCCTGTCCACTACATATCCGAGAAACACGAGTTCCCCCCTCCCCTGCTTAATCTATTCTACAGTCGTGGCCAAAGGTTTTGAGAACGACACAAATATTAATTTCCACAAAGTTTGCTGCGTCGGTGTCTTTAGATATTTTTGGTCAGATGTTACTTTGGAATACTGAAGTATAATTACAAGCATTTCATGAGTATCAAAGGCTTTTATTGACAATTACATGAAGTTGATGCAAAGAGTCAATATTTGCAGTGTTGACCCTTTTTTTGGCATGCTGTCAATTAACTTATGGGCCACACTGATGGCAGCCCATTCTTGTAAAATCAATGCTTGGAGTTTGTCAGAATTTGTGGGTTTTTGTTTGTCCACCCGCCTCTTAAGGATTGACGACAATGGGATTAAGGTATTGGGAGTTTCCTGGCCATGGACACAAAATAATGATGTTTTGTTCCCCGAGCCACTTAGTTATCACTTTTGCCTTATGGCAAGGTGCTCCATCATGCTGGAAAAGGCATTGTGCGTCACCAAACTGTTCCTGGATGGTTGGCAGAAGTTGCTCTCTGAGAATGTGTTGGTACCATTCTTTATTCATGGCTGTGTTCTTAGGCAAAATTGTGAGTGAGCCCACTCTCTTGGTTGAGAAGCAACCCCACACATGAATGGTCTCAGGATGCTTTACTGTTGGCATGACACAGGACTGATGGTAGCGCTCACCTTGTCAATCGGAAAGGGGATTCATCAGAGAAAATTACTTTACCCCAGTCCTCAGCAGTCCAATCCCTGTACCTTTTGCAGAATACCAGTCTGTCCCTGATGTTTTTCCTGGACAGAAGTGGCTTCTTTGCTGCCCTTCTTGACACCAGGCCATCATCCAAAAGTCTTCACCTCACTTTGCATGCAGATGCACTCACACCTGCCTGCTGCCATTCCTGAGCAAGCTCTGTACTGGTGGTGCCCCAATCCAGCAACTGAATCAACTTTAGGAGATGGTCCTGGCGCTTGCTGGACTTTCTTGGGCACCCTGAAGCCTTCTTCACAACAATTGAACCGTTCTCCTTGAAGTTCTTGATGATACGATAAATGGTTGATTTTAGATGCAATCTTAATGGCAGCAATATCCTTGCCTGTGAAACCCTTTTTGTGCAAAGCAACGATGACAGCACGTGTTTCCTTGCAGGTAACCATGGTTCACAGAGGAAGAACAATGATTCCAAGCACCACCCTCCTTTTGAAGCTTCCAGTCTGTTATTCGAACTCAATCAGCATGACAGAGTGATCTCCAGCCGTGTCCTCGTCAACACTCACACCTGTGTTAACAAGAGAATCACTGACATGTCAGCTGGTCCTTTTGTGGCAGGGCTGAAATGCAGTGGAAATGTTTTTTGGGGATTCAATTCATTTGCATGGCAAAGAGGGACTTTGCAATTAATTGCAATTCATCTTCTCACTCTTCATAACATTCTGGAGTATATGCAAATTGCCATCATACAAACTGAGGCAGCAGACTTTGTGAAAATTAATATTTTAACATTCTCAAAATTTTGGGCCACAACTGTACATGAAATCTTCTGACCTGTGTGCCAACACTTCACACTGCATAATCCACTCAAACTGGATAGTTTTATGTTGATGCGGTTATATTTTAGCTTATATATTTGTATAATATTTTCTAGGTCTGACATGATGTCCCCTTCAATCACTGATGATAGGAATGCTCAGTTGACTACTCGCCTTGAATAGTAAATCGCTTTTTTTAGTGCGTCTCCATCATATTTGTCCCACTGTATTGGGGTTAGTCAATGGAGGTTTTAGACAGAAATGTTCACCTTTCAGCCTGGAGAAAAGGTTGAAGGCCATGGAGAAGAGAAACTGGATTGTATGCTGGTTTCTTCAACACTGTGCAGCAATTATGGAAAGTCTGCAGACTAAGATGACTCTCTGTCTGCTGGCTACAATCCATTGGCTGGTCCTGTAGCACTCTTTCTATCGTGGCCTGGTCAGAAAGTATGCAAGTACTGCAGCCAATTCAGTGTTGTTGAACACTGCATCACACCCTGGCAAACCGGAGGCAAACTACCTGCCCTCCAGGACACCTACACCACCCGATGTTACAGGAAGGCCATAAAGATCATCAAGGACATCAACCACCCGAGCCACTGCCTGTTCACCCCGCTATCATCCAGAAGGAGAGGTCAGTACAGGTGCATCAAAGCTGGGACCGAGAGACTGAAAAACATCTTCTATCTCAAGGCCATCAGACTGTTAAACAGCCACCACTAACATTGAGTGGCTGCTGCCAACACACTGACACTGACACTGACACTGACTCAACTCCAGCCACTTTAATAATGGGAATTGATGGGAAATTATGTAAATATATCACTAGCCACTTTAAACAATGCTACCTTATATAATGTTACTTACTCTACATTATTCATCTCATATGCATACGTATATACTGTACTCTATATCATCGACTGCATCCTTATGTAATACATGTATCACTAGCCACTTTAACTATGCCACTTTGTTTACATACTCATCTCATATGTATATACTGTACTCGATACCATCTACTGTATCTTGCCAATGTTGCTCTGTACCATCACTCATTCATATATCCTTATGTACATATTCTTTATCCCCTTACACTGTGTATAAGACAGTAGTTTTGGAATTGTTAGTTAGATTACTTGTTGGTTATTACTGCATTGTCGGAACTAGAAGCACAAGCATTTCGCTACACTCGCATTAACATCTGCTAACCATGTGTATGTGACAAATAAAATTTGATTTGATTTGATTTGGCATATCACTGCTAAATCTCATTCACCCAGGTGCTTTGAACTATATCAAAGATTTCTATCATAATTCAAGATTTTTTATAAACATTTCTTAAAAGTGTTTTTCAGATGGACAAACCGTTGCTGTGCGGCTCTCCAGAAAAATCAAGCGGACACGAGAGCGAATAAAACAGCAGATCAACGCCTACAATTGAAGGAACAAGTCACCTCAATTCCACCCAAGACTGGAGTACGTGGATGTTCTCCAGAAAGACCATATAGTCTGGTCCTAGTTGTCCAACAATTTGGGGGACAGTCTGCTCTGGGCAAAGCAGCGTGCAGTGATGCTGCATAACATGTGCCTTAGGGCAGCAAAGGAGAAGCACCTTATACAAGCAGATGTACAAAATTGCCTTTTTTTTATTGCCAGAGAGAGTTGGGTCTTTTTGAGGAGGCCCTTGCTTCTCTTGGGCAGTGTGAGGCTGAGCCAACACGCTTTCCCCTGGGTGACTCTATGCTGCTCCCGAAATAAAATGCAGAACATATTAAAGCTCCAGCAAGCATTTGCAATGTTGACTAGTGATGGCTCGGTCAGCACAGATGTAGAGGAGGACAGTGATTCAGAAGATTGAGGAATTAATGTCTGTCTGTGTTTGCGTGTGAGTTCTACACAGACAAACTATACACGGAGTATTCCAAACATTAGAAACACCTGCCCTCAGAACAGCCTCAATTCATCAGGGCATGGACCTGTACCACTGCACATTGACTCGATACCAGTACCTCCTGTATATAGCCTCGTTATTTTATTGCTACTTTTTTAAACTTTACTTAGTAAATATTTTCTTAACAGCATTGTTGGTTAAGGGCTTGTCAGTAAGCATTTCACGGTAAGGTCTACACCTATTGTGTTCGGCGCATGTGAAAAATACAATTTGATTTAACTCTACAATGTGTTGGAAGCGTTCACCAGGGATGCTGGCCTATGTCGACTCCAATGCTTCCCACAGTTGTGTCAAGTTGGCTGGATGTAATTTTCCCTGTTCCAGGCCCAGCTCCACTCCCATCTCAACTCCTACCGCCAGCTCTAGGCCCAGCACCACCCCCAGCTGAAAACAGATATTCTAAAAATCAAACATTTGCTCCATATTTTCATAATCAGCAGACATATTGGCACAGAAAAAAACAAGTGGTAGATGGCCATATATAGCAAAGCCCACCGTTGCCCTTTAGCGAGAGCAGTGGCCATCTGTTCAAAGGGAATGTCATTATTGTCTAAAGTAAATGGGTCAAGCCACTGCCTGTACTGTACATGTCAATGTTGTTCATCTCAATGACCAAGACATTACAATTCTGAATTGAAACATTGTAGAGTGTTGCATCTTACTTATTGTGAACTTGATGCCATGGCCTGCCTCCAAAATGGTAGATAGTTGGCCCATGCCATAGTGGGAAGGCTTTTTAAAAAACTCTATTCCACCTGGCATGCCCTCTACTTCAATGACCACCTTCTTGGCAGCCACAGCCATATGGAACTCTGCCATGTCCACTTGCTTCATCTAAACAGAAACAGAAATATGGCTTTAGTGAAGGAAAATCAAGTGTACACATTATTCCACGCTTCTACCAGTAATCCAGAAATCTGCTTACTTGAATATCAACAATGTAAACCAACAAGGCACAGCTACCACAGATGTTTTTATAAATCAAATGTCAGCCCTCTACCTGAGAATTTTAGTGGGTACACCTTTTGCTTTACGGTGATCCCTCATAAACAGGTTGTAAGCTGACATGTTACATTTGTAGAGCTTAGTTTTATTTGGGGGACAGCTTGACTCTGGGCCAATTTTCTTCTTTCATTCCCAAACCAATTCTAGAGGAAACAATAGGAAGATAACACAATAGTAAATAATACTGAATCACATTTTCAAATCAGAGCAATTGCACATAGTACTTTATTAAGAGTAGACAAAAAGACATTTTGGTGGAGCAAAAATATTGCTCCACCAACTCAGCTTTTTATCTAGCAGATGATTGAAAAAGGAGCCCTGATATAAACTAGAGGCAAAACACAAATCGCTATGGGAAAAGTTTAAATAACTTAGGAATTACTATTATTATCACAACAGCAGAGGATAGGATCCAGGATTTTAATGTTCTTTTTTCAGTTATAATCCTCTGATAGCTAGCCATGGGGCAGGGGTAAGACCTGACAGCAGCAGTTGGTACTGGTCATTGACAGCAGCAGTTGGTACTGGTCATATAGTCTTAGTAAAATTGTCTGGATTTATGGATGGTTCTTGATTTGTAGAGTGATGGGATGCTTTGAGACTTGGCACTGCCGAACCATACCACCCAAGGAAGCAGAAGGTTAGGATTCTTTTAATTAATGTCTTATTTAAAAGGTGAGGCCAAAGGAAGAAGTCCTAAGCCAAATTCTTTGCCCAGAACCCACAGAGATATTACAAAAAGACATTTCTTATGTTCACAGAATATAAAACAGAACATTAATGAACCTCACCTCCACCACTCTCTCTGACAGTACAATTCTAGTGAGGCGACTCTGGGATGCTGGCTTTCTAAGCAGAGTTGCACAGAAAAATCCATATCACAGACTGGCCAATAAAAAGAAAAGATTAAGATGGGCAAAAGAACACAGACACTGGACAGAGGAACTCTGCCTAGAAGGACAGCATTCCGGAGTCGCCTCTTCACTGTTGACGTTGAGACTGGTATTTTGCAGGTACTATTTAATGAAGCTGCCAGTTGAGGACTTGAGGCATCTGTTTCTCAAACTAGACACTAATGTACTTGTCCTCTTACTCAGTTATGCACTGGGGCCTCCCACTCCTCTTTCTATTCTGGTAGAGCCTGTTTACGCTGTTCTGTGACGGGAGTAGTACACAGCGTTATACGAGATCTTCAGTTTCTTGGCAATTTCTCGCATGGAATAGCCTTCATTTCTCAGAACAAGAATAGACTGACGAGTTTCAGAAGAAAGGTCTTTGTTTCTGGCCATTTTGAGCCTGTAATCAAACTCACAAATGCTGATGCTCCAGATACTCAACTAGTCTAAAGAAGGGCAGTTTATTGCTTCTTTAATCATCAGGACAACAGTTTTCAGCTGTGCTAACATAATTGCAAAAGGGTTTTCTAATGATGAATTAGCCTTTTAAAATTATAAACTTGGATTAGCAAACACAACGTGACATTGGAACACAGAAGTGGTGGTTGCTGATAATGGGCCTCTGTACGCCTATGTAGATTTTCTATAAAAAATCTGCCGTTTCCAGCTATAATAGTAATTTACAACATTAATAATGTCTACACTGTATTTCTGATAAATTTGATGTTATTTTAATGTACAAAAAATGTGCTCTTCTTTCAAAAACAAGGACATTTCTAAGTGACCCCAAACATTTGAACGCTAGTGTACATGTTGGTAGAGTTATTAAAGTGACAATGCATAGAAAATAACAGAGAGTAGTAAGCAGCGTAGAAGAGGGCAATGCAAATAGTCTGGGTAGCCATTTGATAAGCTGTTCAGGAGTCTTATGGCTTGGGGGTAGAAGCTGTTTAGAATCCTCTGGGACCTAGACTTGGTGCTACGGTACCACTTGCCATGCGGTAGCAGAGAGAACAGTCTATGACTAGGGTGGCTGGAGTCTTTGAGAATTTTTAGGGCCTTCCTCTGACACCGCCTGGTATAGAGGTCATGGATCACAGGAAGCTTGACCCCGATGATGTAGTCTGTAATAGTTTGCGAGCCCTGTCACATCCGACGAGAATCGGAGCCGGTGTGGTACGATTCTATCTTAGTCCCGTATTGACGCTTTGCCTGTTTGATGGTTCGTCGGAGGGCACAGCGGGATTTCTTATCAGCTTCCGGGTTAGAGTCCTGCTCCTTGAAAGCGGCAGCTCTACCCTTTAGCTCAGTGTGAATGTTGCCTGTAATACATGGCTTCTGGTTGGGGTATATTTTATTTATTTTACCTTTATTTTTACTAGGCAAGTCAGTTAAGAACAAATTCTTATTTTCAATGACGGCCTAGGAACAGTGGGTTAACTGCCTGTTCAGGGGCAGAACGACAGATTTGTACCTTGTCAGCTAGGGGATTTGAACTTGCAACCTTCCGGTTACTAGTCCAACGCTCTAACCACTAGGCTACCCTGCCGCCCCATATACGTACAGTCACTGTGGGGACGACGTCCCCGATGCACTTATTGATAAAGCCAGTGACTGATGTGGTGTACTCCTCAATGCCATCTGACGAATCCCGGAACATATTCCCGTTTGTGATAGCAAAACAGTCCTGTAGTTTAGCATCTGCTTCATCTGACCACTTTTTTTATAGACCGAGTCACTGGTGCTTCCTGCTTTAATTTTTGATAGAATTATGGTCAGATTTGCCAACTGGAGGGCGAGGGAGAGCTTTGTATGCGTCTCTGTGTGTGGAGTAAAGGTGGTTAAGAATATTTCACCCTCTGGTTGCACATTTAACATGCTGATAGAATTTAGGTAAAACTGATTTAAGTTTCCCTGCATTAAAGTCCCCGGCCACTAGGGCCGACGCCTCTGGATGAGTGTTTTCCTGTTTGCTTATTGCGGTATACAGCTCACTGAGTGCGGTTTTAGTGCCAGCATCGGTCTGTGGTGGTATGTTGACAGCTACAAAAAAATACAGATGAAAAGTCTCTAGGTAGATAGTGTGGTCCACAGCTTATCATGAGATATTCTACCTCAGGCAAGCAAACCCTTGAGACTTCCTTAGATATCGTGCACCAGGTGTTGTTTACATATATGCATAGGCCTCCGCCCCGTGTCTTACCAGAGGCTGCTGGTCTATCCTGCTGTCTAGAGTGTATAACCCACCAGTTGTATGTTGTTAATGTCGTCGTTCAGCCACGACTTGGTGAAACATTAGATATTTCAGTTTTTAATGTCCCGTTGGTAGTATATACGTTAATTCAGTTGGTCCCATTTATTTTCCAGCGATTGATGGTTAGCTAGCAGGATGGAAGGCAAAGGCAGATTAGCCACTCATTGCCTGATCCTCACAAGGCACCCTGATATTTTTCCGCAAAATCTCATTTTCCTTCTCCAGCGAATGACAGGGATCTGGTCCTGGTCGGGTGTCTGTAGTAGTATATCCCCCCCGTCCGACTCATTGAAGAAAAACTCTTCGTCAAATCTGAGGTGAGTAATGTCAGTTCTGATGTCCAGAAGCTCTTTTCGGTCATAAGAGATGGTAGCAGCAACATTATGTACAAAACAAGTTACGAACAACACGAAAAAACAAACAAAATAGCATGGTTGGTTAAGAGACGATAAGGCGGCAGCCATCCCCTTCGGCGCCATTCAGTGTGCAATCATGAGCACAGCTGGGGCTTTTGCAGATGCATGAGATTACGACTGTTCAGAATGATGATATGATAAGAGGGTTGTGCTGTGGTGGAGGGTTGTGCCGTGGTGGAGATCTTTGTGGGCTATACTCGGCCTTGTCTCAGGATGGTAGGTTGGTGGTTGAAGATATCCCTCTAATGGTGTGGGGGCTATGGTTTGGAAAAGTGGGTGGGGTTATATCCTTCCTGTTTGGCCCTGTCCGGGGGTGTCCTCGGATGGGGCCACAGTGTCTCCTGACCCCTCCTGTCTCAGCCTCCAGTATTTATGCTGCAGTAGTTTGTGTCAGGGGGCTAGGGTCAGTTTGTTATATCTGGAGTACTTCTCCTGTCCTATTCGGTGTCCTGTGTGAATTTAAGTGTCCTCTCTCTAATTCTCTCTTTCTTTCTCTCTCTCGGAGGACCTGAGCCCTAGGACCATGCCTCAGGACTACCTGACATGATGACTCCTTGCTGTCCCCAGTCCACCTGGCCGTGCTGCTGCTCCAATTTCAACTGTTCTGCCTTATTATTATTGGACCATGCTGGTCATTTATGAACATTTGAACATCTTGGCCATGTTCTGTTATAATCTCCACCCGGCACAACCAGAAGAGGACTGGCCACCCCACATAGCCTGGTTCCTCTCTAGGTTACTTCCTAGGTTTTGGCCTTTCTAGGGAGTTTTTCCTAGCCACCGTGCTTCTACACCTGCATTGCTTGCTGTTTGGGGTTTTAGGCTGGGTTTCTGTACAGCACTTTGAGATATCAGCTGATGTACGAAGGGCTATATAAATACATTTGATTTGATTTGATTAATAAGATTACTATTTATCGATGAACTAGATATACCTTAGAGTTTAATTCAGGAGATGGTAACTCTTTAAACAACCTCTTCCGTTATTTAATCGGGTAACAATTAAACATAGTTAGTGGATTAAATAAATAACAGTCATCAGATTAATGAAAGTAAAGTCAGAACACTAGTGAGGTTGTTGCCATTATATGTTGCCTGAACCAGTATTTTTATGTTACTGTGTTGTTATTGTAATGGTGATTTTGCTTCTGTTTGTAAATAATTGTGTAACAATGGGCTGTAAAATCAGAACATCAAATTTGATTTGTCACATAAACATGGTTAGCAGATGTTAATGCGAGCATAGCGAAATGCGTGTGCTGCTAGTTCCGACAGTGCAGTAATATCTAACAAGTAATCTAACAAATTCACAACAACTACCTTATACACACAAATGTAAAGGGATGGAATAAGAATATGTACATATAAATATATGGATGAGCGATGGCTGTGTGGCATAGGCAAGATGCAATAGATGGTATGAAATACAGTATATACTGTACATATGAGATGAGTAATGTAGGATATGTAAACATTATTAAAGTGCCATTATTTAAAGTGACTAGTGATACCTTTATTAAATCCATTAATTAAAGTGGACAGTGATATGGGTCTGTATGTTGGCAGCAGCCTCTCTATGTTAGTGATGGCTGTTTAGCAGTCTGATGGCCTTAAGATATTCAGTCTCTCGGTCCCAGCTTTGTTGCACCTGTACTGACCTCAACTTCTGGATGATAGCGGGGTGAACAGGCGGTGGCTTGGGTGGTTGTTGTCCTTGATATTGATATTTTTGGCCTTCCTGTGACATCGGGTGGTGTAGGTGTGCCGGAGGGCAGGTAGTTTGCCCCCGGTGATAAGTTGTACAGACCACGCACTACCCTCGGGAGAGGCTTGTGGTGCAGTTGCCGTCCCAGGCGGTGATACAGCCCGACAGGATGCTCTCGATTGTGCATCTGTAAAAGTGTGTGAGGGATTTAGGTGACAAGACAAATTTCTTCAGCCTTCTTCACCACGCTGTCTGTTTGTCTGTGATGTGTACGCCGAGGAACTTGAAACTTTCCACCTTCTCCACTACTGCCCCGCCGATGTGGATAGAGGGGGGTGCTCCCTCTGCTGTTTCCTGAAGTCCACAATCATCCCCTTTGTTTTGATGACATTGAGTGAGAGGTTGTTTTCCTGACACCACACTTCGAGTACCCTCACCTCCTCCCTGTAGGCTGTCTCGTCATTGTTGGTAATCAAGCCCAGTACTGTTGTGTCGTCTACAAACTTGATGATTGAGTTGGAGGCATGCATGGCCACGCAATCATGGGTGAACAAGGAGTACAGGAAAGGGGGCTGAGCACGCATCCTTGTGGGGCCCCAGTGTTGAGGATCAGCGAAGTGGAGATGTTGTTTCCTACCTTCACCACCTGGGGGCGGCCCATCAGAAAGTTACTGTTACCCAATTACACAGGTCAGCGTTGAGACCCAGGGCCTTAAGCTTAATGATGAGCTTGGGGGGGTACTATGGTGTTGAATGCTGAGCTCTAGTCAATGAACAGCATTCTTACATAGGTATTCCTCTTGTCCAGATGGGGTAGGGCAGTGTGCAGTGTGATGGAGATTGCATCGTCTGTGGACCTGTTGGGGCAGTATGCAAACTGAAGTGGGTGTAGGGTGGCAGGTAAGGTGGAGGTGAAATGATCCTTAACAAGTCTCTCAAAGCACTTCATGATGACAGAAGTGAGTGCTACAGGGCAATAGTCATTTAGTTCAGTTATCTTTGCCTTCTTTGGTACAGGAACAATGGTGGCCATCTTGAAGCATGTGGGGACAGCAGACTGGGATATGGGAGCAATTGAATATGTCCGTAAACACACCAGCCAGCTGGTCTGCGCATGCTCTGAGGATGCGGCTAGGGATGCCGTCTGGGCCAGCAGCCTTGCGAGTGTTAACACATTTAAATGTTTTACTCACTTCGGCCACGGAGAAGGAGAGCCCGCTGTCCTTCATAGCGGGCCGCGTCAGTGGCACTGTATTATCTTCAAAGCGGGCAAAGACGGTGTTTAGCTTGTCTGGGAGCAAGACATCGGTGTCCGTGACATGGCTGGTTTTCTTTTTGTAGTCCATAATTGCCTGTACACCCTGCCACATACGTCTCGTGTCTGGGCCGTTCAATTGCGACTCCATTTTGTCCCTATACCGACATTTCGCTTGTTTGATTGCCTTGCGGAGGGAATAACTACAGTTTTTAATCGGCCACATTCCCCCAACCTCTTTCCATGGTTGAATGAGGTGGTTCGTGCTTTCAGTTTTGCGCGAATGTCGCCTTCTATCCAAGGTTTCTGGTTGGGATAGGTTTTAGTAGTCACAGTGGGTACAACATCTCCAATGCACTTCCTAATAAACTCACTCACCGAGTCAGCGTATAAATCAATGTTATTGTCTGAGGCTTCCCAGAACATTTTCCAGTCCACGCGATCAAAACAATCTTGAAGCGTGGACTCCGATTGGTCAGACCAGTGTTGAATGGTTCTTGTCACGGGTACATCCTGTTTGAGTTTCTGCCTATAGGACGGCACAAGCAAGATGGAGTCGTGGTCGGATTTGCCAAAGGGAGGGCGGGGGAGGGCCTTGTATGCATCGCGGAAGTAAGAGTAGCAGTGGTCCAGTGTTTCTGCTAGAGCGGGTACAACAGTAAATGTGCTGGTAGAATTGAGGTAGTCTTGTTCTCAAATTAACTTTGTTAAAATCCCCAGCTACAATAAAAGCAGCCTCAGGATATATGGTTTTCCGATTTGGGATTTGTAAAAAAATAAATACGAGGCCAATAAATCATCAAATCTTCTGAACCAATTATTCGACTCTGTTATGTTAACTATCCGTCGTAATACACCCAGGAATTATGAAGCAATGAAGACCATCTGTAATGCACCCGTGTAGGTTTTTCCACCTTGCCGGTTCAGCAATTTGAACCAACCCGTGGGCTAGCAACACAACCGCAGCCTAGCAATGAATGCACCCGTGTCGGCCTGCAACCTGGAACGCTCCCTCGGTCTAGCAACGAGACCACTGGCTAGCAATGTCAGTTAAGCTAGCCAGCTGGGTCACGAGTTGCCGGAGCTCGTTCAGAGGAAGTTTAAAACAATGTTTAAAATATTTGGTATTAATTTCAGAGCTACAAATGCAATGCACTTATTATTTATTAATGACCATTTTGCTTCCTATGGCGGGCAAGGCAAGGGAGGTCTGGTCGTCGGCCATGCTGGTGTTCTCGCGTTATTGTGTCATTGTCAACACAGTACATCTACACCACAAAATGAAACGTTGATTTGAACTATCTGACCAACTAGTGGGTCAGGCAGCGCCCCAATGTCTGATTCATATCGCTTGATTTCTGATGATAGTCGTCGATTATATGATTGTATGGGGTGGAATCAGAGAGGTGCGGGGACTGCCTTATGCCTTGATTACACCGACAGTGTCTTACGCAAAATAGTACACAGCATCATCTGGATTTGTGTGTAACAAAAGTCCAACATTCACCTTCTGCTAACATTTCTGTCAAACCGTCCACGCATAGTTCGTTAAATCCAACGTATGCACCACAGAACGCAATGCATCTGCAACGCAATGCTGCAAGGAAAATGCAGCGTTCTATTGGAAATGAATGTACTTCTGGTGTACCAAAATGCAAATCACGGTTGATGTGATCGAGGCCCATGGGGCAGTTGTTGGGCGGTTAACTGTGTTGCTCATGGGCAGAACGGTAAGTTTTTCCACCTTGCCGGCTCAGCAATTGAACCACCAACCTTTTTGTTACTGGCCCAACGCTCTTAACCGCTAGGCTATCTGCCGCTACCTAAGCACCTTTTCCAGCCAACTATCGATAAAAAAAATATTAAGTCAAACAAGTTATAACGTGTGTGAAGTTTCAAATGCATTCTGCCATTACTAAATGTGATAGGTATTTTTACATTAACCAAAAAATATTTGTTTAAAAATATTTCATCAGTCTTCGAAATTATGGAAAACCACTAAATCCATTTTACCGAGATTGAGCTTTCAGAAGTTGTAAAAGGCACTCGCATCTATTGATATTAAGAAAGCGGGTGGCCAGGATGAATTAAACCCTTATTTAAAAAAAATGGGTGCAGAGATCATTGCTGCCCCTCTCACTTTCATATTAAATATTTAATTGGTGAGTAATACCATTCCAAAAGTCTGGAAAGCAGCCTGTCACGCCTTTACATAAGGCATAAGAGCACCTCCTCTCAGCTGCCCACTGCACTGAGGACAGGAAGCACTGTCACCACCGATAAATCTATGATTATCGATCATTTCAATAAGCATTTTTCCACGGCTGGCCATGCATTCCATCTGGCTGCCAACATCTCAGCACCCCCTGCAGCACCCACCAACTGCTAAATCTGGATCCCTACAAATCAGCGGGCTAGACAATCTGGAACCTCTCTTTCTAAAATATTCAGCCAAAATTGTTGCAACTCCTATTACTAGCCTATTCAACCTCTCTTTCGTATCATCTGAGATCGCCAAAGATTGGAAAGCTGCTGCGGTCATCCCCCTCTTCAAAGGGGGAGACACTCTAGACCCAAACTGTTATAGACCAATATCCATCCTGCCCTGCCTTTCTAAAATCTTCGAAAGCCAAGTTAATAAACAGATCACCGACCATATCGAATCCCACCGTACCTTCTCCACTATGCAATCTGGTTTCCGAGCTGGTCATGGGTGCACCTCAGCCACCATGATATCATAACCGCCATCGATAAAATACAGTACTGTGCAGCCATCTTCATTGACCTGGCCAAGGCTTTCGACACTGTCAATCACCGCATTCTTATCGGCAGACTTGATAGCCTTGGCTTATCAAATGACTGCCTCGCCTGGTTCACCAACTACTTCTCCGATAGAGTTCAGTGTGTCAAATCGGAGGGCCTGTTGTCCGGACCTCTGGCAGTCTCTATGGGGGTGCCACAGGGTTCAATTCTCAGGCCAACTCTTTTCTGTGTATATATCAATGATAGCCCTTCCTTGGAGACTGTGCTAAAAACCCTCCAAACGAGCTTCAACGCCATACAACACTCTTTTCCATGGCCTCCAACTGCTCTTAAATGCTAGTAAAACTAAGTGCATGCTCTTCAACCAATTGCTGCCCGCACCCACCCGCCTGACTAGCATCACTACTCTGGACGGTTCTGACCTAGAATATGTGGACAACTACAAATACCTAGGTGTCTGGTTAGACTGTAAACTCTCCTTCCAGACTCACATTAAGCATCTCCAATCCAAAATTAAATCTAGAATCGGCTTCCTATTTTGCAACAAAGCCTCCTTCACTCATGCCGCCAAACATACCCTCGTAAAACTGACTATCATACTGATCCTTTACTTCGGCGATGTAATTGACAAAATACCCCCCAACACTCTACTTAGCAAACTGGATGTAGTCTATCACAGTGCCATCCGTTTTATCACCAAAGCCACATATACTACCCACCACCACGACCTGTATGCTCTCATTGGCTGGCCCTCACTTCATAGTCGTCGCCAAACCCACTGGCTCCAGGTCATCTGTAAGTCATTGCTAGGTAACGCCCCGCCTTATCTCAGCTCACTGGTCACCATAGCAACACTCACCCGAAGCACACGCTCCAGCAGGTTTATTGCACTTGTCATCCCCAAAGCCAACACTTCCTCTGGCCGCCTTTCCTTACAGTTCTCTGCTGCCAATGACTGGAACGAATTGCAAAAATCTCTGAAGTGCGAGTCTTATATCTCCCTCACTAACTTTAAGCATCAGCTATCTGAGCAGCTTATGTGGAAACCACATATCCTGAGGCTGCATTCATTGCAGCTGGGGATTTTAACAAGGCTAATCTGAAAACAAGACTATATCGATTGTGCTACCAGGGCTGGTAAAACCCTGGATCATTGTTATGCTAACTTCCGCGATGCATATAAGGCCCTCCCCCGCCCTCCTTTCGGAAAAGCTGATCACGACTCCATTTTGTTGCTTCCAGCCTATAGACAGAAACTAAAACAGGAAGCACCCGCTCTCAGGTCTGTTCAACGCTGGTCCGACCACTTCAAGATTGACGTAATGCGGAACATATCCCAATCCACGTAATCGAAGCAAACAACAACATTGACGAATACGCTGATTCGCTGAGCGAGTTCATTAGCAAGTGCATTGGCATGTCGTACCCACAGCAACTATTAAAACATTCCCCAACCAAAAAGCGCAAACTCCTGCTTTTAACCAGGGCAAGGTGACCGGAAACATGACCGAATACAAACAGTGTAGCTATTCCTCTCCGCAAGGCAATCAAACAAGCTCAGCGTCAGTGTAGAGACAAAGTAGAGTCGCAATTCAACGGCTCAGACACAAGAGGTATGTGGCAGGGTCGACTGTGAATCACAGATTTCAAAAAGAAAACCAGCCCTGTCGCAGCCCTGTCTTGCTCCCAGACAGACTAAACAACTTCTTTGCTCGCTTTGAGGACAATACAGTGCCATTGACATGACCCGCTACCAAAACCTGCGGACTCTCCTTCACTGCAGCCGACGTGAGTAAAACATTTAAACGTGTTAACCCTCGCAAGGCTGCAGGCCCAGACGGCATCCCAAGCCGCGTCCTCAGAGCATGCGCAGACCAGCTTGCTGGTGTGTTTACGTACATATTCAATCAATCCTTATCCCAGTCTGCTGTTCCCACATGCTTCAAGAGGTCCACCATTGTTCCTATTCCCACGAAAGCTAAGGTAACTGAGCTAAACAACTACTGCCCCGTAGCACTCACTTCCATCATCATGAAGTGCATTGAAGTGCATATCACCTCCACCCTACCTGACACCCTAGACCCACTCCAATTTGCTTACCGCCCCAATAGGTCCACAGACGACACAATCGCAACCACACTGCCCTAACCCATCTGGACAAGAGGAATACCTATGTGAGAATGCTGTTCATCGACTACAGTTCAGCATTTAACACCATAGTGCCCTCCAAACTCGTCATCAAACTCGACCCCGCCCTGTGCAACTGGGTACTGGACTTCCTGACGGGCCGCCCCCAGGTGGTGAGGGTAGGTAACAACATCTCCACCCCGCTGATCCTCAACACTGGGGCCCTACAAGGGTGCGTTCTGAGCCCTCTCCTGTACTCCCTGTTCACCCACGACTGCGTGGCCATGCACGCATCCAACTCAATCATCAAGTTTGCAGATGACACTACAGTGGTAGGCTTGATTACCAACAACGACGAGACGGCCTACAGGGAGGAGGTGAGGGCCCTCGGAGTGTGGTGTCAGGAAAATAACCTCACACTCAATGTCAACAAAACAAAGGAGATGATTGTGGACTTCAGGAAACAGCAGAGGGAGCACCCACCTATCCACATTGGACAGGACAGTAGTGGAGAGGGGAGAAGTTTTAAGTTCCTCTGCGTACACATCGCAGACAAACTGAATTGGTCCACCCACACAGACAGCGTGGTGAAGAAGGCTCGGCAGTGCCTCTTCAACCTCAGGGGAATTAAGACATTTGGCTTGTCACAAAAAGCACTCACAAACTTTTACAGATGGACAATCGAGAGCATCCTGTCGGGCTGTATCACCACCTGGTACAGCAACTGCTCCGACCACAACCGTTAAGGCTCTCCAGAGGGTAGTGAGGTCTGCACAGCGCATCACCGGGGGCAAACTACCTGCCCCCCAGGACACCTACACCACCCGATGTCACAGGAAGGCCATAAAGATCATCAAGGACAACAACCACTTGTTGTTTTTTCCACTTGTTGTTTTCCTACTTACAAAGCATGTAGAGTTCTGTAATTTTTATCATAGGTACACTTGAGAGACGGAATCTAAAACAAAAATCCAGAAAATCACATCGTATGATTTTTAAGTAATTAATTTGCATTTTATTGCATGAAATAAGTATTTGAAACATCAGAAATGCAGAACCTAATATTCGGTACAACAACCTTTGTTTGCAATTACAGAGATCATACGTTTCCTGTAGTTCTTGAGCAGGTTTGCACACACTGCAGCAGGGATTTTGGTCCACTCCTCCATACAGACCATCACCAGATCCTTCAGGTTTTGGGGCTGTCGCTGGGCTATACGGACTTTCAGCTCCCTCCAAATATTTTCTATTGGGTTCAGGTCTGGAGACTGGCGAGGCCACTCCAGGACCTTGAGATGCTTCTTATGGAGCCACTCCTTAGTTGCCCTGGCTGTGTGTTTCGGGTCGTTGTCATGCTGGAAGACCCAGCCACGACCCATCTTCAATGCTCTTACTGAGGGAAGGAGGTTGTTGGCCAAGATCTCGCGATACATGTCCCCATCCATCCTCCCCTCAATATGGTGCTGTCCCCTTTGCAGAAAAGCATCCCCAAAGAATGATGTTTCCACCTCCATGCTTCACGGTTGAGATGGTGTGCTTGGGGTTGTACTCATCCTTCTTCTGCCTCCAAACATGGCGAGTGAAGTTTAGACCAAAAAGCTCTATTTGTGTCTCATCAGACCACATGACCTTCTCCCATTCCTCCTCTGGATCATCCAGATGGACATTGGCAAACTTCAGATGGGCCTGGACATGCGCTGGCTTGAGCAGGGGGACCTTGCGTGCGCTGTAGGATTTTAATCCATGACGGTGTAGTGTGTTACTAATGGTTTTCTTTGAGACTATGGTCTCAGCTCTCTTCAGCTCATTGACCATGTCCTGCCGTGTAGGTATGGGCTGATCCCTCACCTTCCTCATGATCATTGATGCCCCACGAGGTGAGATCTTGCATGGAGCCCCAGACCGAGGGTGATTGACCATCATCTTGAACTTCCATTTTCTAATAATTGTGCCAACAGTTGTTGCCTTCTCACCAAGCTGCTTGCCTATTGTCCTGTAGCCCATCCCAGCCTTGTGCAGGTCTACAATTTTAGCCCTGATGTCCTTACACAGCTCTCTGGTCTTGGCCATTGTGGAGAGGTTGGAGTCTGTTTGATTGAGTGTGTGGACAGGTGTCTTTTATACAGGTAACGAGTTCAAATAGGTGCAGTTAATACAGGTAATGAGTGGAGAACAGGAGTGCTTCTTAAAGAAAAATGAACAGGTCTGTGAGAGCCGGAATTCTTACTGGTTGGTAGGTGATCAAATACTTATGTCATGCAATAAAATGCAAATGAATTACTTAAAAATCATACAATGTGATTTTCTGTATTTTTGTTTTAGATTCCGTCTCTCACAGTTGAAGTGTACCTATGATAAAAATGACAGACCTCTACACGCTTTGTAGGTAGGAGAACCTGCAAAATCGGCAGTGTATCAAATACTTGTTCTCCCCACTGTATATACTGTACTCAATACCCTCTACTGCATCTTCTCTATGCCATTCTGTACCATCACTCATTCATATATCTTTATGTACATATTCTTCATCGCTTTACACTTGTGTGTATAAGGTAGCGGTTGTGAAATTGTTAGGTTAGATTACACGTTGGTTATTACTGCATTGTCGGAACTAGAAGCACAAGCATTTCGCTACGCTCGCATTTCGCTACGCTCGCATTTACATCTGTTAACCATGTGTAAGTGACAAATTAAATTTGATTTGAAAATGTTTGAATTGATCACTGTACCTGTACACAGCCAAACTGTAAATAGCACACCCAACAACCTCAACCCCATATTATTACTTACCCTCTTGCACCCCAGTATCTCTACTTGCACATTATCATCTGTACATCTATTACTCCAGTATTTATGCTAAATTGTAATTATTTTCACCTCTAGGGCCTATTTATTGCCTACCTCCCTACTCTTCTACATTTGTACACACTGTACACAGATTTTTCTATTGTGTTATTGACTGTCTTTGTTTATGTGTAACTCTGTGTTGTTTTTGTCACACTGCTTTGCTTTATCTTGGCCAGGTCGCAGTTGTAAATGAGAACTTGTTCTCAACTGGCCTACCTGGTTAAATAAAGGTGAAATAAAATAAATAAATCCCACATCTAAACTGTCTGCACTGGCAAAATATATGTAAAACCTGGTAAACTCACTTTCTTCATAATAACTCAGTTCTCAATTCCAGTCAGGTTTTAGAGCCAAGCATTGTACAATTACTGCAGTAAGTAACATTGTAGGTGATATTCTAGATACCCATGACAAGAAAAAAATCACTGTTTTTCACATTTTATTGACTTATCAAAGGCCTTCGACACTTGACTATGCCTTGCTGTTGTATAGACTAAAAAAAGGTTGGTTTAAAAGCGCTGATGCAATGGATTGGTTCCAAAACTACCTTTCTGACAAAACAGTGTGTAGCACAAAGGGTTTGGAATCAGAGTTTCAAAGGCTTACAAAAGGAGTTCCCCAGGCCTCAATTTTAGGTCCGATCCTTTTTACACTGTATATAAATGATATAGGGAAGACGGTTGACTCTGCAAATCTCCATGCTGATTACAAATTAATTTATTCTAGCGCATCTAATATTGAGGCTTTTCAGGACTTAGTTGGCTTTGATGTTATTCAAAGGTAGCTTTTCAAATTGAAACTTATGATTCTCTTCCCTGAAAGTAAACAGACGGAGTCACTTGCAGATTTTAACTAAGGCCAGCAAATTGATACAGTCACCTCCTATAAGTATCTTGGGAAGTGGTTAGATAAAAAGCTGAATTTTAAACAGCACATAACTTGATCGAGAAACTGAAATTGGGTTTCTATTTTAGGAACAAATCTTGCGTTTCAATGTTAGTCAAGGATCTTGTTCAAAGCACTTTATCAGTGCCGGATTATGGCGATAGTCTATATGCAGGACTCAGCAAGTACCTCAAACTCTGGACACAGCGTATATTATGGTGTTTTAAGATTTATTACAAATGCTAGATCACTCACCCATCACTGTGATCTGTATGCTATGGTGCAATGGACCTCTCTCTTAACCACCTTGTTTACAAACAAACATTGATAGGACAACTCCCTTTGTATCTATGTTCCTTACTGACCAGATCAGTCACTCAAAGTCTTTGCTCACAGTCGCTGCTGTCCTTGTCTGTTCCTAAGGCTAGAACTGAGATGTGGATTTCTTTCTCCCATTATGCCCCTTCAACCTGGAACCTCAAAAGATAAAGTTAAGGGACTTTAGTGTCCTTGCCTGTCTTTAAGACTGATTGACAACACTGTTTGCAATAGCTTCAGTTGTTTCTAATCTTTAAATTGTATCCCCAACCTGTGACACAGTCTTATTTGTATTTAGAATTTCTCATGTACACGCTGCCATTTCCTTATTTTGTCTTCTTGCAAGGTCACCCTCGCAAAAGAAGTTTAACCTCAATGGGTCTTACCTGGTTAAATAAATTAAAAAATACAATAGGAATTGTCTGAAACAAACAAATAATTGCTTGCTTATGGACAGGTTTTTATTGGCCGCTTATTGGGGAGGTCAATATTAGCGAAAGTTAATTGTGCCTGTAAAAAATATTTCAATAACGCAACTGTTTCACCAGTTCTGGTTGTATTGTGTGTTCAACTAAACAGAAAGAATGTGATGGATATAACATGTTTTTGCTCTCTGGCAGTGCAGGGATAAAAGAAAACCACTACTTAAAATCACATTGCCATTATTTACATGATTCCAATATATGTGTACGTTACAATTATACAAAATGAAAATCTGTAAAGAACACCCCTACCCATCCAAATAAACATTTTACAGGGGGGAAAAGCAAGGAAGTACAATAAACTGCAAATTCTCCTCCAAGAGCCATCATAGATTTCAATCCCCAGGGAAAACAAACATGCATAATACCACTAAGCCAGAGAAAGTGTACAATATGCACACTTAAAAAAAGGGTACAAAATTTAAAAGCAATTATTTTGCTATGCTGATGGAGAACATAACTTTAAAATGTCAATTCCTTCTCTTTGGGTGCTGCATTATAAATAACTTGTCTTATCGGTTGCAGGTCCAAGAACTTCCCATCTTCACAAGAAGAAACGTTATGCTTTTCTTTCAAGATCGTGCCATGGTGGCAGGGTTGGTGTTAAGCATCATTAGAGTTTGTTGTTTTCTTCTCTGTACATTAGGCGAAGATATGGGGGTTGGTTCACTGATTGTTTTTAGCTTTAGCATGTGTGAGGATGTGAGACTTGAGGTTGGTAGATTGGGCAAACTTCTTGTTGCAGCCGTCGAACGGACAGACGTAGGGTCGGTCTCCAGTGTGAATCCGCACATGCGTGCGTAAGTTAAAGTCCAAAGAGAACCGCTTACCGCAGCCCTCAAACGTGCACTTAAAGAGAAGGAGAGAGTAGATTTTATTATGAGGCTACAATGCTGGTTGACAATCTGGGCACCTATGGGTGTATGGCTATACATGCCATGTTTAAGTTAAGTTGAAAGTGTTCCAAATCAAACAAAATGTATACACAGGGATGCAAACTGGTGAGGGCACAAAAAAGTGACAAAAATGCACACGGAAACAAGAAGAACAGTGTAAACTGCTAGAATGGGGTTTTCGGAACACCAAAATTTTACTGACATTGTGATACCAGGACAGGTATCACGATACCGAGTAGTATTGCAGTAGAAAGCGGAGAAGGTAGCTCCGGTAATATGGGGCATAACTTTTGAGTGGTTTGGGCTAGAAACTGACGATTTTCAGTGATGTAAAGGCACAAGCATGACTGTCACTGTTCTCCATTTTTCCTCTATGGCAGTGTGACAGCAAAGCAGCTTGCTAACATTAATAACTGTGTGTAATAATTTGTGCTTTCAAAACATACATGCAACTATAGTCACAGTATTATTTCAAACACAGGTTGCTTACCTGGAGTTGCATTCCAAATGTCCCAGTTGCGTGGGGTGCGTGATCACACAGGGCGAGACTCAATTGCATACCCCTCGCATCCTCTTGCTGAGTTGAGGAGGCGAGGGGAGAGAGGACACGAGGAGTATGCAATTGAGATTCTCCCAGGGAGATCTGTTCATGCCCCTCTTTTATAGCGCCACCGCCCGATTTTTACAGCTCTACACTACTCATGTGGATTACCTATTCAGATCAAAATGGCAAATATCGCCGAAAAGTGCAGATGGCATCCCTGTGAAACTGTAATTGTTAGACAAGATCTCTGTAGATCTCTCAATTAGAAGCCATTTTGAAGGGGCTGGGGGAAACATACCTGGAAAGGCTTCTCTCCGGTATGAACAAGTTGATGCCTCTTCAGTTTAGAGCTTTCAACAAAGGCCTTTCCACATTCGGCACAGACGTGAACACGCGGTCCGTGGGTGTGCAAATGCTTCCTCATCGCCGAGTTATCCCTGAACATTTTAGTGCACCCCTGCAGAGGCAAAGGTAGCAATTAATCATTGTGTAATTTCAGAAATGACAAGATCAAAAGGTCCACATCAGAGCACTTAAACCTTTCTCCAGGTTTCTGTTTTCCCAAAAGCACACCATTTTAAAAAGATGGCCTCAACAATGTTTAAACCACATTAGGAGACTACTCTTGAGGTCTGGGAAAAATGTAAGAATTGTATTTATGGGTGTTACCCTTTAACGCAAGTGCTCACCAGGAAGAGACTGTTTGGTTAACTTCTTGGTGACAAGGGGCAGTATTTTCACATCTGGATGAAAAGCATGCCCGAATTGAACTGCCTGCTACTCATCCCCAGAAGGTACTAATATTATTAGTATTTGGATAGAATTTGGGTAGAAATCCTATTTGGATAGGATTTTAATAGAAAACACTGAAGTTTCTAAAACTGTTTGAATCATGTCTGCGAGTATAACAGAACTTATTTAGCAGGCGAAACTCAGTTTTTTTTAAGGTCACTCTTTTCAATGGGTTTCATTGGGAATCCAGAGTTCTAAGGGACCTTCTTGTAGTTCCTACCGTTTCCACTGGATGTCACCAGTCTTTAGAAATTGGTTGAGGTTTTTCCTCTGTGTAATGAATTAGCCCTGTTCAAAACGAGGGTCACTTGTAGTGTACTGTTAAGATAGAGGCGCGTGACCAGAAAGCTAGCTACAGATTGTTTTCCTCCTGTATTGAACATAGATCATCCCGTCTTCAATTTCATTGATTATTCACATTTAAAAAAAACTAAAGTTGTATTACAAAAGTAGTTTGAAATGTTTTGGCAAAGTTTACAGGTAACTTTTGAGATATTTTGTTGCAAGTTGTTGCAAGATATTTGGAACCGGTGTTTTTCTGGATCAAACACGCCAAATAAATGGACATTTTGGATATATATATATATATATATAGACAGAATTAATCGAACAAAAGGACCATTTGTGATGTTTCTGGGACATATTGGAGTGCCAACAAAAGAAGCTCGTCAAAGGTACGGCATGAATTATATTTTTATTTCTGCGTTGTGTAGCGCCTGCAAGGTTAAAAATATGCTTCTCTCTCTTTGTTTACTATGGTGCTATCCTCAAATAATAGCATCGTTTGCTTTTGCCGAAAAGCCTTTTTGAAATCTGACATGTTGGCTGGATTCACAACAAGTGTAGCTTTAATTTGGTATCTTACATGTGTGATTTCATGAAGGTTTCATTTTTATAGTATTTAAAAAAAAAATGGCGCTCTGTATTTTCACTGGCTTTTGGCCAGGTGGGACGCTAGCGTACCCACGTATCTCAGAGAGGTTTTAAGCATTGTTGCTGTAGCACTCATATGATTGCAGTTTGCTAAACAAATGGCCACTGGACAGATACCAATAATCATATCATTCTAACAGGTAGCCATGGGCTACTTTTAAGTTAACTGAGAAGGTTTTTGGGAACGCCTTTCCATCTCTACCAGAAGAAAGTTATCATTGGCATCATCGCTAATGGCTACACAACATGTAAGCACAAACCGACAAATCAGTGAGAGTCTGCTCGTGTCAAAAGCCACTCTTCCTATTATACCTACCAAGTTAGAAGTTCAAAACCGGCGCTAGAAAGTCTAGGCTCTATCAATGATAGAAATAATGATATGCTTATATACATGTTTTGATGTAAATCTGGATGGGGGGGGGGGGGGGGGGAGGCTATATCGTATCAGTGTAATCAAGCTGTAGACAATAGAACATCACGCATTCGAATGTTTGAACTTGTAGCGCGGTGGCATAAACGTACATGGCTGCAGGGGATTTTGTCAGACATAAAGTAGGGTGTGGTTTTGTTGCATCCAATGGCAGTGTCTGCGATAAGGTAACGCAAAGGTACCACTTGTGGATTTGACAACGCTAACGATGGAATCTAGTCCTTATGACTAGTAGAGCACACTTACTTTGTGGGGGCAGGCTATCGTCCTGGGAGAGTCGTCCTCCTTTATTTTCCGTGGCTTCATCCTGTAAAAGACATGATAGGTCAAAGAACTTGAACTCTCCTCAAGTGTAGTGAATACAAGAGGGGAACATTGTAACAGTACATAAGCCTACATATGGTTTTATTTATTATATCACGCAACAGGGGCGGCAGGTAGCCTAGTGGTTAGAGCATTGGACTAGTTAACTGTAAGGTTGCAAGATCCAAATCCCGAACTGACAAGGTAAAAATCTGTCGTACTGCCCCTGAACAAGGCAGTTAACCCACTGTTCCTAGGCGTCATTGAAAATAAGAATTTGTTCTTTAACTGACTTGCCTAGTTAAATATAAACAGATCATGTTTTGCAACAGAAAACAAAAACAAGGGTTTCTAAATGGACAAGTCCCTCCCAGTTTCCCTCCGTTAGGTGCCTAATGAACATGTGCTTGTGTCACCAGCTCACCTGGCGAACTCTGCCAGCTGTTTGGGGTCTGACAGGTCAATCCCTGGGATGCCTCCAGGCGGGAGCTTCTTCCCTGTCATGTACTCAGAGTAATCGGGAGGGGAACTCTCCCCGATGACATGCTCCTCCACCATAGTGTCATGGTCAATGTCCTTCTTGTCATCTGAGTCCGAGCAAAAGAGCAGAGTTAAAACAGGGATATTATGTGTATTTGATGTCTGACCCAAATGGCCAATTAAAATGCTAGTCACCATTCCCAGCACCTGGAAAATGTATAGCCTTAAAACTGGGGAGCATGGTTGTGTAAATGGTATACAATCTTATATTTTACAGTTGAAAGCAGTATTTGGTCGGCACAGTTGAACAGCAAGTGCACATTTTAGTTCCATTTAAATGGCCCTAGTTTTTAAATGGTACGACTTAGTGAATAGCTGTACTTGCAACAATGCAGGCAGACTAACATCGGGATTTGGAAAAACTCTAATCAACGTAGCTAGCTAACTGGCTGCCGTTTCAAGTTTGTGAACACACATTAGTTTGTTACTAGAATTAAAGTTAGCTAGCCATAGCGAACTGTCTGACGAAAGTCAAATAATCGAACGACATCTTCTCACTCAGGTCAGTCGGTCTCATAAAGCCAACAAGGCAGACTTTGCACAGTTTGTTTTGTTTTAAAGACGCATATAAATAATTGAGATTCCATTCTTGTCGACTCTTCGCCGCGGTTAGAACGGTGCCTAGCTGTAGCATATACAGTCTGACATCTACCCTCCCCACCCTCCCCCGCTTTTCACGAGTTTCGAACAGAGGCCCCTGTGCTGAACTGCGCCACAGCGGCCTACTCCTGGAGCCAGCAACAGCGCGCTCGCTCCCAACCGCCGCCATCTTTCCCCGGCCAAATCAACGCCATTTTTCCGGTCCGCCATACTGTTCCAGGGGAACATGGCGGCGCCCATCAACACATAAAACATGGCTTCCCATAAAAACAAAAACATTTCAAATACACAGCATGCAATTCGGACTTGAAAAACAGTTAAGAATTCTGCTAAAATTAGCCAGAGAACAACGCCCGTACGAGGCCCAGTTTACAAGGCACACAACGCAAGAACAACACAGCTGGCAAATTTGCAAGAACACACTTTCAATAGAACTCTAACGTTAAACTTACCCGATGCCCACATGGTCACCGAAAACTCTCCTTCCAAAGTCTTTATCTGTACTTGTTTCTGTTCCCATTTTCTACCACTGGCCTCCGGTGCACCCAAGTAACTCTTTTTATTTCTCTTCACGCTTCCCCCCTTCTTCATTCGCCCCGAACTCTTCCCGGCGACAGTCACTAGAGTTTGTTCGATATATTCCTCTTCCGCGGCAGGGACTGGGACAGGTATAAGAATTTGGTCCTCGTAATCATCGTCTCCGTGCATGTCCGAATCATCTTCACCAACCACCTCTTCTCGTGTTTGCACCAATATTACCTCCTGATGATGGTGATGCATTGAGTGTGGATCATCTGAGTCAAGGGGCTGTAAAGCGATCATGGGCTGTTCATCGTCGTCCTCTCCAACAACTGTTGTCTCTATGGTCTCCACTTCGATTTCATGGAGTTCCACTATCTCAGCTGGCATCTCTGAGCCGTCCGTTTCAATGTACAGGGTATCGCATGATGCCATGTTGGAAACCCCTGAATTCCTCACACCTGTTATGTTTTTTTACTGCCTTCAACCTACTCAACTCTGTTCTACTCCCGTCTCCACAGCATTGTGAAAATAGCGACTTTAAGGTCACGTGATTATACGGCTACTTTTCAAAATAAAAGTCCCCCTGAAATAATTTTACTAAATTAAAATCACAACAAATATAGTTTAGTTACTTAAACATACATCTATTGAAAAAACGAACAATATATTTTTGAAATCAATTTAACTACACTGAAAATATATGCAACATGTAAAGTCTTGGCCCCATGTTTCATGAGCTGAAATAAAAGATCCCAGAAATTTTACATAGGTTTTACAAAGGTTATTTCTTTAAAATGTTGTACACACATTTGTTTACATTCCTGTTAATGAGCCTTTCTCCATTGCCAAGATAATCCATCCACCTGACAGGTGTGGCATTTCAAGAATCTCATTAAACAGCAAGATCATTACACAAGTGCACCTTGTGCTGGTGATGATAAAAGGCCACTCTAAAATGTGTAGTTTGCCACACAACACAATGCCATAGATGTCTCAAGTTTTGAGGGAGCGTGCAATTGACATGCTGACTGCCGGAATGTCCAACAGAGCTGTTGCCAGAGAATTTTAGGTTATTGTCTTTACCATAAGCCGCCGCCAATTCCGTTTTAGAGAATTTGGCAGTATGTACAACCAGCCTCACAGCCGCTACGGACAACGAAAACAATTGCATTTTATTGATGGCAATTTCAATGCACAAAAATACCATGATGAGAATTTGTTGCATGTTGCATTTATATTTTTGATCAGTATATAATGATGATGTTGATCGTTATAGCCCCCTGTAAAAAACAACAACAATAACCACACAATACCAACACTGTTGCCCAGAGGTGTCAACTCGTAACAGAACAGGATTTAATCATACTTTGAAGATAACATTTTCAAATTGGTCCATTCCAAGAGTAACTTTGGATGGGGCACAGTGTCCCCCGACAGCCCCTATGCTGCAATAGCCTGTGTGCCGGGAGGCTATGGTCAGTCTGTCTTATCTGGTGTACCGTGTGATCTTAGGCATGCTCTTTCTAATTTCACTCTCTCTCCCTTTCTCTCTTTGTCTCCCCTCCCAGAGGACCTGAGCCATAGGAACATGCCTCTACCTCGCCTGACGACTCCTGACTGTCCCTGTCCCCAGTCCACCCAGTTCTGCAGCTGTGTAACCCTGACCTGATTCAATGGGTGTGCTACCGTGTCCCAGAACACCAGTGTCATACTATAGAGATTGACTGCATAAGATACTTTTTTCAGCCAAAATCTACTGTCACCGGTGACAAAAATGGATATTCTCAACATACATGTAGTTCCTCATTTACAGCCCTATACAGCTGTTTTCTACTGTACTGTTAAAACTATAGAAGTTGTCACCATACAATTTCAGTATCACCGCTGACAAAAGTTGACATTCTTACCACAGATCCTCATCACAAGTTTCAAGTTTTATTAGTTGTATGTATAGGATATGCATGGTATACATTGTCCAACAAAATGGTTACTTGGAGGTTCCTTCTCGACAATACAAGAACAATAAGAAATAGTAAAATATAAGAATACAAATATAAAGTAAATGACAGTAGAATATAATAATATTTTTGCAAAAGTATAATACAGGAAGGCACAATTTAAAGTACAATATTTACACGTGTATTGGGAAGGAGGGATGGAGGGCAAGTGTATAAACTGAGCAGTATAATATAGGTCTGGTAGCCACAGGGATGTGTGATAATGTGCAGAAAGTCAGAGCTTTGCTTGTTGATTGCTGCTAGAAAAATATTTTTAGGTCTTGCCATAGATTTTCAAGCAAATTTTCAAGTCAAAACTGTAACTTGTCCACTCAGGAACATTCGCTGTCTTCTTGGTAAGCAACTCCAGTGTAGATTTGGCCTTGTGTTTAAGGTTATTGTCCTGCTGAAAGGTGAATTAATCTCCCGGTGTCTGGTGGAAAGCAGACTGATCCAGGTTTTCCACTATGACTTAGACGGTTCTTAGTTCCATTACGTTTGTTTTTATCCTGAAATACTCCCCAGTCCTTAATGATTTCTTAATGATTATACCCATTACATGATGCAGCCACCACTATGTTTGAAAATATGGAGAGGAGTACTCAGTAATGTGTTGTATTGGATTTGCCCCAAACACTTTGTATTCAGGTGTCACGCCCTGACCTTAGTATTCTTTGTTTTCTTTATTATTTTGTTTAGATCAGGGTGTGACATGGGTGATGTATGCGTTTTTGTACTGTCTATGTTATTTTGCATGTTAGCACAGTGTTTAAATAGCAGTCACGTTCGTCTTATCATTTTGTTGTTTTTGTTTAAGTGTTCTTCGTGTTCTTCCTTCAGTAAAGAAGAATGTATTCACTCCCCTCCATACGACGATCGTGACATCAGGACAAAATGTTAATTGCTTTGCCACATTTTTTGCAGTATTACTTTAATGCCTTTTTGCAAACAGGATGTATGTTTTGTGATATGTTTTATTCTGTACAGGCTGCCTTCATTTCTTCATTTTAGAATTGTGGCGTAACTACAATGTTGTTGACCATCCTCTGTTTTCTCCTATCACAGCCATTAAATAACTGTTTTAAAGTTAGATTTGATTTGTTTATTAGTCACGTGCAATGGGGTCGCAGATGTAATTGCAAGGTACAGTAAAATTCTTAAGCTCTGAGCTCCAAAAGTGCATGTCACAAAGAGACCATTGGCCTCACGGTGAAATACCTGAGCGATTTCCTTCCTCTCCGGCAACTGAATTAGTCTTTGTAGTGACTGGGTGTATTGATACACCATCCAAAGTGTAATTAATAACTTCACCATGCTCAAAGGGATATTCAATGTCTGCTTTTTACATTTTTACCCATCTACCAATAGGTGCCCTTCTTTGCGAGGCATTGGAAAACCCCTCTGATCTTTTTGTTGTTGAATGTGTGATTGAAATTCACTGCTCGGCCGAGGGAACTTACAGATAAAACCATGTTACACACTATTATTGCACAGAGAGTGAGTCCATACAACTTAGTATGTGACTTTTTAAACACGTTTACCTCTGAACTTATTTTGGCTATCCATAACAAAGGGGTTGAATACTTATTGACTCAAGACATTTCAGCTTTCCAACTTGTCATTTTTAATTCATTTGTAAAAATCTCAATTTGATTAATTTTAAATTCAGGCGCAACAAAATGTGGAAAAAGTCAAGGAGTGTGAATAATTTCTGAAGGCACTGTACATGTGCTGTATAATGTTATACACATCTATAACAGTCAATAACAGTGTAACATAACTGTTTATAACAATGTACAGCACATCTAACAATGCACAGATGTTTCAAGAGCATAAACTATTTGGTTTCTGAATCCTCAGACCCCTTATTGGGAGTAGACTACAAATTACCACTAGAACTCAACAATATGCCTCAATGCCTCCTAACATGGCATCAAAGAGAGTGGATAGGATCAGAGAAATAGAATGTATCTTGAAACAGGAAAAATATACTATGATTAGTGATCTTGTTCAAGTAAACGTAGGACTTTTAATTTGAAGCTTTTGAGCAATTTTGAAGCCCTGGAACCCTTCTAGCCATGACCCAGTTAATGTCGCTGATTTCATGGGTCTCGCTTTGGCTACGTAGTCTCGCGAGACTTGTGTTTTACACACACACCTCTTATTGCAGCCGTGACCTAGACACACAGGCCACCCACCAAAACAGGCAACATTCCAACATCATTATGTAGATGATTTATGAATATGAATACTGTATAGGTAAAAAACGTGTAAAATGTACAAGTTAATTTTGCACATTTTTGGGGTATTTTGGGTAATTTCCCTTAGCAACATTGAGGTTGTGTCACACCCTGACCTTAGAGTTCCTTATTATTTTCTATGTTTGGTTAGGTCAGGGTGTGACTCAGGTGGGAAAGTCTATGTTTTCTATTTCTTTGGTTTTGGCCGTGTGTGTGTGTGTGTGGGGGGGGGGGGGGGGGGGGGGTTCCCAATCAGAGGCAGCTGTCGTTGTCACTTTCCTTTTGGGTTTTGTGGGATCTTGTTTTCTGTTTAGTGTCTGACAGAACTGTTCGCGTTTGTTATTTTGAATAAAAGGAATCATGAACACTTACCACGATGCGCGTTGGTCCACTCTTCCTACCACCAACGAGAGCCGTTACAGGTTGCCATGTTTAATATTTTTAAGGAGTCATACTAAGACCAAGGTCTCTTTTACAGATGAGCTCTGAATTACAGAAATAGAAACATCAAAATACAAATAGGCCTACTAAATGCAAGCAGAAGAAAACACAAACAGACACATTCATTATAAGGTCCCCGATCAGCTCTCTGAATTGCCCTAGAGGCATCAAAACATCCAATATGAGAATATTTATTAGATTGTTCCATAATTACGGTTCAATAAAACAAACTGATTTACCTAACTCAGTAAAAACAGAAGGGATTTCCAGAGTTATAGCATCCCTACAGGCTACCGGACTGAAGGAATCCTGAAACAATACAAGATCAGAGCTGTTGGAACATGCTAAATACAGTGCATTCAGAAAGTATTCAGACAGCTTTACTTTTTCTACATTTTACAGCCTTATTCTAAGCCCCCTCAGCAATTTACGCACAATACCCAATAATAACAAAGCAAAAACAGGTTTTTAGAAATGTTAGCAAATGTATTTTTAAAAAAGCCCCTGGAAATATTACATTTACACAAGTATTCAGATCCTTTACTCAGTACTTTGTTGAAGCACCTTTGGCAGCGATTACAGCCTCGAGTCTTCTTGGGTATGACGCTACAAGCTTGGCACACCTGTATTTGGGTAGTTTCTCCCATTCTTGTCTGCAGATCCTCTCAAGCTTTGTCAGGTTGGATAAAGGTTAAATTAAGGTTTATAAAAAAAAAGGACATTCAGAGACTTGTCCCAAAGTCACTCCTGCGTTGTCTTGGCTGTGTGTGTAAGGTTCTATATTTATTTCCTTAGTCAACCTTGTGTTCTGTTTCATTGTGTTCTTGAACGTAGCCCTGTCTTTCATTTTTGTTCATTGATTTAACCTGTGTTAGTTACTCACCTGGTCTCATCAGCTCCTTATTTAGTTCAGTTCATTCTGTTTGTGCCTTTGTGAGGTATTGTTCATTTTGACTCTACTCAGCCTTTTCCTAACTAATTTGTGAGAACCAGTTATAGCCTTTTTTTTCTTCACCTGCCTGTTTGCCTGCCTGTGTATGACCATTGCCTGCCTGTGACCACGATTCATGCCGTGAATGAGAAATAAACACCTGCTGTTCTTTGCGTGGGAATCTACACCTTTTTCTCCCTGAGTATTCATTACAGTGTGCTTAGGGTTGTTGTTGTGTTGGAAGGTGAACCTTCTCCCCAGTCTGAGGTCCTGAGCGCTCAAGCAGGTTTTCATCAAGGATCTTTCTGTAGTTTACTCCGTTCATCTTTCCCTCGATCCTGCCACTGAAAAACATCCCCACAGCATGATACTGCCACCACCATGCTTCACCGTAGGGATGGTGCCAAGTTTCCTCCAGATGTGACACTTGGCATTCAGGCCAAAGAGTTCAATATTGGTTTCATCAGACCAGAGAATCTTGTTTCTCATGGTCTAAGAGTCTTTAGGTGCCTTTTACTGAGGAGTGGCTTGGTTTTTGCTCTGACATGCACTGTCAACTGTGGGACTGTATATCCAAATCATGTTCAATCAATTGAATTTACCACAGGTGGACTTCAGTAAAGTTGTAGAAACATCTCAAGGACATTCAATGGAAACAGGATGCACCTGAGCTCAATTTCGAGTCTCATAGCAGAGGGTCTGAATATTTTTGTAAATAACGTATTTCTGCTTTTTATTTTTAATACATTTGCAAAAATGTCAACCTGTGTGTGTAGATTGCTGGGAATTTTTTTTATTGAATCAATTTTAGAATAAGGCTGTAACGTAACAAAATGTGGAAAAAGTCCAGGGGTCTGAATACTTTCTGAAGGCACTGCAGATTTTTCTCAGATGACATAACAGCAGGACCTTGCTTGTTTTGAGAGCTGTTTGTTGTCCTGTCTTTAGTTTTAATCCAAAGGTCTTATATTAAGTGAGAAAACCATTGTATAATGGTTGAAACATATTTCCTTGTTTCGAGGTTCATATGGATCAGTAACCCGTTGAGCTGATACAAGGACGAACACAGAATGCACAAATAAGATAACGAAAATGTATGTGCAACTTTTACAAGCTTTGAATCACACAGTAGGCTATAAATAACATGGTGCTGAATTTTTGCAGTTCCATTTTCTGGGGCACGGAACAATACATTTTTGGTGAGTGGCCCTTGCACTAGGTTATATTATAGCTATTAATTCAGTCGTTCTCAACTGGTTTTGCCTTGCGACCCAAATTAAACCGGTTGGCTCAGTCGCTACTCGTGGCCCAATATTCGCATTGCAAAAAAAACACAAAAATATCTGGAAAAGTATGTTTTAATGCTATATGCAGTTGAAGTCGGAAGTTTACATACACTTTAGCCAAATACATTTCAACTCAGTTTTTCACAATTCTTGACATTTAATCATAGTAAATTCCCTGTCTTAGGTCAGTTAGGATCACCACTTTATTTTAAGAATGTGAAATGTCAGAAAAATAGTAGAGAGAATGATTTATTTCAGCTTGTATTTCTTTCATCACATTCCCAGTGGGTCAGAAGTTTACATACACTCAATTAGTATTTGGTAGCATTGCCTTTAAATGGTTTAACTTGGGTCAAACGTTTCTGGTAGCCTTCCACAAGCTTCCCACAATAAGTTGGGTGAATTTTGTCCCATTCCTCCTGAGAGCTGGTGTAACTGAGTCAGGTTTGTATGCCTGCTTGCTCGCACACGCTTTTTCAGTTCTGCCCACAGATTTTCTATAGGATTGAGGTCAGTGCTTTGTGATGGCCACTCCAATACCTTGACTTTGTTGTCCTTAAGTCATTTTGCCACAACTTTGGAAGTATGCTTGGGGTCATTGTCCATTTGGAAGATCCATTTACAACCAAACTTTAACTTCCTGACTGATGTCTTGAGATGTTGCTTCAATATATCCACATAATTTTCCGTCCTCATGATGCCATCTATTTTGTGAAGTGCACCAGTCCCTCCTGCAGCAAAGCACCCCCGCAACATGATGCTGCCACCCCCGTGCTCCAAACATAACGATGGTCATTATGGCCAAACGGTTCTATCTTTGTTTTATCAGACCAGAGAACCATTTCTCCAAAAAGTACGATCTTTGTCCACATGTGCTGTTGCAAACCGTAGTCTGGCTTTTTTATGGCGGTTTTGGAGCAGTGACTTCTTCCTTGTTGAGCGGCCTTTCAGGTTATGTCAATATAGGACTTGTTTTTACTGTAGAATTTTTTTACGATAGATACTTTCCTCCAGCATCTTCACAAGGTCATTTGCTGTTCTGGGATTGATTTGCACTTTTCGCACCAAAGTACGTTTATCTCTAGGAGACAACGCGTTTCCTTTCTGAGCAGCAGCATGGTCCCATGGTGTTTATAATTGACTTGTGGAGGTCTACAATTATTTTTCTGAGGTCTTGGCAGATTTCTTTTGATTTTCCCATGATGTCAAGCAAAGAGGCACTGAGTTTGAAGGTAGGCATTGAAATACATCCACAGGTACACCTCCAATTGACTCAAATGATGTCAATTAGCCTATCAGAAGCTTCTAAAGCCATGACATAATTTTCTGGAATTTTCCAAGCTGTTTAAAGGCACAGTCAACTTAGTGTATGTAAACTTCTTATCCACTGGAATTGACATACAGTGAATTATAAGTGAAATAATCTGTCTGTAAACAATTGTTGGAAAAATGACTTGTGTCATGCATAAACTAGATGTCCTAACCGACTTGCCAAAACTATAGTTTGTTAGCAAGAAATTTGTGGAGTGGTTGAAAAACGAGTTTTAATGACTCCAACCTAAGTGTATTTAAACTTCCAACATCAACTGTATATTTTGATAGCAATTACATGACAAATCTGACCATATTCTAGATGAATAAAGTTAATACGCTCTGATTTGAGATGCTGGCTGGGCTGGACCACGAAATCAACAAGGGCTGGGTTTCCCAAAAGCTTCATTAGCACTGAAATCATCTTAATTCCATTGAAACTAAATGGACGAAAGATGATTTTAGTGCTATGAGGCTTTTCGGAAACCCAGCCCAGATCCTCTAAATCAGGTATTCCCAAACTGGGGTACGCACAATGCCGTCGGGGGTACGCCAAATAAAAATGTGATTCAAAATATATATTGTTTTGCTTCACATTTTCAAACAGTCCATTTATATTTTCCAACGGGGCTATACAATTGGGTGAGTTTTTTTTCTCGCCTTAGTAGCCCCGTCTCACTGCAAAAGAAAAAAATTAAACCATCTAATGTTCAGCGAAATAAAAACACAATGTCAAATACAGGTAGGCTAGTCAAATAATTAACATCCAATCACATTAACTGTTGCTCTCTCGCAGGAATTCCACTAACGGTCCATATGTAGCCAAACATAGCTGCTGCTGCTCATTCCATTTGCAAAAAAATTGATAAATGGTTAAAAAAGTAAGGCCAGCGTCCATAGAGACACTTACCAGCTCAACTGGTAGTACTGCTACTACCAGCAGTTCTACATCTGCATCGGTCGTCGATACAAGTTGTTCTGCTTCCACGAGCACGTTCAATGCTGGCATCAGTAATTCTACATTAGTTGTTAGCCCAGCTAGCATGGACACTGGCAGTTGTGAATCTGATGCAGCCGAAGAGCAACTGCCCCCTTGCCCGGGAAAGCACCGAACAACGGACATAGATGTTGGACCATTTAAGAAATCCAAATGCGAGTAGAACTATATTGATTTGGGGTTCACTTACATTGGGAGTAGTGCCTTTCCTCAGCCATGGTGTGTTATGTGCAAAAGTACTATCTCACACCTCGATTAAACCTTCACTCTTGCACAGACATTTAGAAACAAAACATGGCAATTTGAAAAACAAGCCACAGGTGTTTTTTGAGCTAGAATTAAGATGTCTTTTGAGTAGTAAGACATGTATAAAAGCAACAGGTACCATTAATATGAAGGGGCTAGAAGAGTCTTATATGGTGAGCTACCGAGTGGCTAGGACAGGCAAGCCCCATATTATTGTGGAGGACTTAATTCTTCCTGCTGCTGCAGATATGGCTGGGACAATGCTGGGGGAAAAGGTAAAAAAAACGATACAGACAATGCCTCCATCAAACAACACTGTTTCCCGATTACTGCTTTGCATACAAGGCAGTGAATTCTATGCATTACAGCTGGATGAGTCAACAGATGTGACGGTATATGGTATATGTCCGTTATGTTTATGGGGGGGTCAATTAAGGAAGACATCCTCTTCTGGAAACCAGGACAACAGGAGAGGATATTCTTTAAGTACTGGACAGCTTTGTGACATCAAATGGACTTTGGTGGTCAGGATGTGTTGGTATCTGTATTGATGGTGCAAAAGCCATGACAGGGAGACATAGTGGAGTGGTAACGTGCGTGCAAGCAGTTGATCCCGATGCCACTTGGGTACACTGCAGCATCCACCGAGAGGCTCTTGCTGCCAAGGGAATGCCTGACAGCTTGAAAGACGTTTTGGACACTCCAGTGAAAATGGCTAACATTGTTAAAGCAAGCACCAGAACTCTTGTGTATTTTCTGCACTATGCAATGATATGGGCAGTGACCATGTAATACTTTTACAACATACTGTGTGCTGATTATCAAAGGGAAAGTTTTGAAAAAATAAATCAAATTGAGAGACGAACTTAAAGTTTTCTTTACTGACCATAATTTTCACTTGTCTGACCACTTGCATGTTGACGAATTTCTCACATGACTGGCCTATCTGGGTGATGTTTTTTCTTGCATGGATTGTCTGAATCTAGGATTACAGGGATTCTCTGCAACTATATTCAATGTGTGGGACAAAATTGTGGCTATGATTAAGAAGTTGGAGCTCTTCTCTGTCAGCATTAACAAGTACAACACACAGGTCTTTCCATCATTATATGATTTTTTGTGTGCAAATGAACTCAAGCTTACGGACAATGTCAAATGTGATATAGCGAAGCACCTGAGTGAGTTAGGTACTTTCCTGAAACGGATGACACAAACAACTGGATTAGTTTCATGAACTGCCTCCAGTCCACTTACCGATATTAGAACAAGAGAGCTTCATCGAATTTGCAACAAGTGGTTCTGTGAAATTGAATTGAATCAGAATTCACTGCCAGATTTCTGGATTGGGCTGCGCTCAGAGTATCCTGCCTTGGCAAATCGAGCTGTTAAGACACTGATGCCCTTTAAAACCACGTACCTATGTGAGAGTGGATTCTCAGCCCTCACTAGCATGGAAACCAAATACAGGCACAGACTGTGTGTGGCAAATTATTTAAGACTGAGACTCTCTCCAATACAACCCAACATTGCAGAGGTATGTGCATCCTTTCAAGCACACCCTTCTCATTAACCTGTGATGAGTTATTCACAATTTTCGATAAACAAATAAGGTTTAATATGTAAGATGGTTAAATAAAGAGCATCATTATTGATTACTATTATATTATTATTTGTGCCCTGGTCCTGTAAGAGCTCTTTGTCACTTCCCACGAGCTGTGTTGTGACAAAAACTCATACTCATTCTTATGTTTAATAAATGTATTGTATAGTGTGTGTGTGGCAGGCTTACAATGATGGCAAAAAACAACATTTGAGAGTGCGTTGACCATGGTTGAGGTTGAATGTTTGAAGGGGTACAGGACTAAAAACAGTTTGGGAACCACTGCTCTAATTAGCGCCCCACCAGTTGAGAATCATTTATTGTTTCATTTATTGTAACAATATCGATAATGTCATTGTATTGTGTAGCCTAGTTTTGTGTTTGTTGTATAAAGAATTTGTGAAAAGTTATTCAATGAAACTTAAATCAAACTATAATAATCAATTCATGGTTCTTTCAACAATGCATCTGGTTGAGATTAATTTACATAGGCCTAAATAGGCCTGTGTTAATGCAACAATATTCTATCATATCTAGAATTGAAGGAGGATAAAGTTTCTTCAAGTGCAGTTGCAAAAACCATCAAGCACTATGATGGAACTGGCTCTCACGAGGACCGCCACAGGAAGACCCAGAGTTACCTCTGCTGCAGAGGATAAGTTCAATAGAGTAACCAGCCTCAGAAATCGGCAATTAACTGCAACTCAGATTGCAGCCCAAATAAATTCTTCACAGGGTTCAAGTAACAGACACATCTCAACATTAACTGTTCAGAGGAGACTGTGTGAATCAGGCCTTGGTCGAATTGCTGCAAAGAAACCACTACTAAAGGACACCAATAATAAGAAGACACTTGCTTGGGCCAAGAAACACGAGCAATGGACATTAGACTGGTGGAAATCTGTCCATAGGTCAGGTCAGATGAGTCCAAATTTGAGATTTTTTGTTCCAACCAAGGTGTCTTTGTGAGGCACAGAGTAGGTGAACGGATGTGTGGTTTCTACCGTGAAGCATGGACGTGTGATGATGTGTGGGTGCTTTGCTGGTGACACTGTCTGTGATTTATTTAGAGTTTAACCAATTTAACACTTAACCAGCATGGCAACCACAGCATTCTGCAACGATATGCCATCCAATCTGGTTTGCGCTTAATGGGACTATCATTTGTTTTTCAACAGGACAATGACCCACCACAACTCCAGGCTGTGTAAGGGCTATTTGACCAAGAAGGAGAGTGATGGAGTGCTGCATCAGATGACCTGGCCTTCACAATCACCCGACCTCAACCCAATTGAGATGGTTTGGGATGAGTTGGACCGCAGAGTGAAGGAAAAGCAGCCAACCAAGTGCTCAACATATGTGGGAGCTCTTTCTGTTGGAAAAGCATTCCAGGTGACTACCTCATAAAGTTGGTTGAGAGAATGCCAAGAGTGTACAAAGCAAGGCAAAGGGTTGAATCTAAAATCTAAAAACTATTTCGATTTGTTTAACAATTTTGTGGTTACTAGTCATTTAGTTCAGTTACCTTTTCTTTCTTGGGGACAGGAACAATGGTGGACATTTTGAAGCAAGAGGGGACAGCAGACTGGTATATGGAGAGATTGAATATGTCCGTAAACAATCCAGCCAGCTGGTCTGTGCATGCTTTGAGGACGTGGCTATGGATGCCATCTGGGCCGGCAGCATTGCAAGGGTTAATGCACTTAAATGTCTTACTCAAGTCGGCCATGGAGCACGAGAGCCCACAGTCCTCGGGAGTGGGCCGCGTCGGTGGCACTGTTATCCTCAAAGCTGGCGGTGTTGAGCTTGTCCGGGAGCAAGACGTCGGTGTCTGTGACGTGGCTGGTTTTACCTTTGTAATCTGTGATTGTCTGAAGTCTCTGCCACATACGTCTCATGTCTGAGCCGTTAAATTGCGACTCCACTTTGTCTGTGTACTGACATTTTTCCTGTTTGATTGCCTTACGGAGGGCAAAACTGCACTGTTTGTATTCAACCATATTCCCAGTCACCTTGCAGTGGTTCGCGCTTTCAGTTTTGGCGAATGCTGCCATCTGTCCACGGTTTTAAAATGTATTGAGTCAATAACTATTCAACCCCTTTGTTATGGCAAGCCTAAATAAGTTCAGCAGTAAATATTTGCTTAACAAGTCACATGAGTTGTGTAGACTCACTCTGTGTGCAATAATAATGATTTTTGAATGACAACCTCATCTCTGTACCCCCACACATACAATTATCTATAAGGTCCTTCAGTCAAGCAGTGAATTTCAAAAAAAGATTCAACCACAAACACCAAGGAGGTTTTCCAAAGTCTCCCAAAGAAGGGTAGATGCGTAGAAATAAATGACACTTTGAATGGTGTATCAATACACCCCGCCACTACAAATTTACAGGCGTCCTTCCTAACTCAGTTGCAGAAGAGGAAGGAAATCGCTCAGGGATTTCACCATGAGGTCAATGGTGATTTTAATACAGTTACAGAGTTTAATGGTTGTAATAGGAGAAAACTGAGGATGGCTCAACAACATTGTACTTACTCTACAATACTAACCTAACCAGCGGGTAGCATAGTGGTTAGACTGTTGGGCCAGTAACCGAAATTAATCGAATCCCCAAGCTGACAAGGTAAAAATCTGTTCTTCCGTGGGCGCTGAAGATGTGGATGTCGATTATGGCAGCCCTTTGCATCTCTCTGATTCAGAGGGGTTGGGTTAAATGTGGAAAACACATTTCAGTTGAATGCATTCACTAGGTATCCCCCTGTCACATTTCACAGAGTGAAAAGGAAATACTGTGGGAAAGCAATTCACTTTTTGTCCTGAATACAAAGTGTTGTGTTTGGGGCAAATCCAATACAACAAATTACTGAGTACCACGCTCCATATTTTCAAGCATAGTGGTTGCTGCATCATGTTATAGGTATGCTTGTAATCGTTAAGGACTGTGGAGTTTTTCAAGATAAAAAAGAAACCGAATGAAGCTAAGCACAGGCAAAACACTACACACTGGGAGCATGACAATAACCTTAAACACAAGGCCAAATCTACACTGGCGCTGCTTACCAAGAAGACTGTGAACGTTCTTGAATGGCCGAGTTACAGTTTTGACTTAAATATATTTGAAAATCAATGGAAAGACCTTAAAATGGTTGTCTAGCAATGATCAACAACCAATTTGATGGAGCTTGAAGAATTTTGAAAAGAATAATGGATAAAATGTTGTACAATCCAGGTGTGGACAGCTCTTAGAGACTTACCTAGAAAGACTCAGCTGTAATCATTGCCAAATGTGCTTCTACAAAGTATTATCTCAGGGGTGTGAATACTTAGGTAAATTAGATATTTCTGTATAAAATGTCAAAATATTTGCAAACATTTCAAAACATTTTTTTCACTTTTTCATTATGGAGTATTGTGTGTAAAATTAATTTGATCCATTTTCCATTCAAACAACAAAATGTGGAAGAAGTCAAGTGGTATGAATACTTTCTTTAGGCACTGTATATGTGGCCTACTTAATTAGTTGTGGCTCAGGGAAACGATTGCTGGTTGCAGTTGTCTGTCTGAAAGATAACGCTCTAAATGTCACCAGTGGGAGAAGCATCAGATAGCAGACAAAAGCCATTTGAACTGCAAATATTGATTGAAAGATTGGCCTGAATTTGTAACTCATTATCTATAGGTGTATCTGCCCGAGAATGACAAATATAATCATTTGACACTTAACCTCTACAAACATGAACTCCAAAGTCGACTGTCTTCTAAAATGGTAGTTTTGTCAGTTTTTGGAAAGATGATTTTGTGCACAGTATTCTCCTTGTAAATGACACGCCCTAGTGATATTTCATGTTATGTTACTAGGAATATGTCATTATCAACATCAAATAATGAACTAACATGTTGCAGTGAGTCAGAAAGTCTTATGTTGGCTCCTCATGCCGACAGAGCACCCTCTAACTAATTGTTATCTGTGGTAGGTGAAGAAGATAGCAGCAGAGTTCTATGACTCCCTACCACAGCACACTTCCAGGACCCGGGTGTTGTCGGACTTTGTCCTTGATGGTAGCTTAAGTCCATACGCCAGGATCAAGCGGGAATATGAGCTTGTCAAACAGGAGTGAGTAGGTGCCACAAAAACACCTCAACATCCAGTGCTACTGATTGTAATACTGAAATATTTGTTTCTGACAGGTCAAAGGAGCTCAACTCTGGTTTGAGAAGCACAAATCGAGTGAAAGACTGTCCATCACTAAAATCCATGGGCACAAGAACAAGAGAAGAGTCAGAACCGTTCAACTCTGATTGGCTGATGACTTGTTCAAATGAGTGACCAATAATTTTTGAATAAAGGGACAAGCAATAGCTAATCAACTGGCTCTACCAGTTAGATAGGAATATAAAATAAGACCCTAGCTATATACATTCAATACAAAGGATAACAAGCTATTTCAATCTATTGTATTTATGTTTATTCACCATGAGCGTGCAGTACAGTGCAGAGATGAAATGAGCATTGAAACTTACCTTGCAGTGAGAGGAGCATTCTTCAGTGAAACTGTTTGACGCTCCCCACAGAATATATTTTTCATTCAAGAAGAGAAATATTAAATATTGCTAACAATGTTCAACAGAGTTGAATTTAGCTATATTTATTTAAGGTGAGATGATTCTGTGTGTGCATATACATGTGTAATGCCAGAACTATGTAACTGATATTTCTTTACGAGAACTAACTGTTTTCATAATAAAATCACATAACTTCTATATCAGTCAGGTGTTGTATTGCCTACACTGTAAGTACTAGTTTCAGGGCTCTATTCAATCAGATCCGCTTTAGCCGTCATTCGCATAGCAATTGCTTTGGCGGTGTTCGAGGTGGAACTGCGTTAGAGCTGTCAAATCCACAATCGGCTCCGAGCATTATTCCTAAAGCAGACATTGCCATTGGCTACATGGAGTTGCATTAAGATAAATTCCATGCAGCCTTGTTTAGAATTTCGAACACTGGAATGTGAGATGTAATCTACACCTCGATTAGGTTTATAGAATTTCTCAATATTTCATTTAATTTTGCATCATTATTTCTATATAGCCTACACTTTCTCGTTCTGAACTTCTAGCATGAGTGTGGCTTTGTGACAATGATCAACAGCAGCTGCTTACCGATTTGTCAGCTCCAATGCAGTTCCACCTCCGACACTGCCAAAACATCAGCTATGCGTGTGTCGGTTCTCTTCGGTTAACGCTTGATTTGATTGAATCTAGGCCTCAGTGTCTTTTTCTATGTCATAACGATGTATAAATAAACACACCACTCTATACTGTAGACAGGTCTATTGTTTTGTTTAAATTAATTTACTTTCAATTTTGAAATTTTATTCAGAACTTAGTCAAAGTTAACATAATGTTACAACCGGTATTCAATCAAATATTTTCCTCAAATAAGCATTTTCCTATCATCACAAATAATACATACACTGATGTATGTATTCTTTTCATTTTGCAAGAGCAACTGGCTCTACTTTCACATATCAAATTCAAGTTAAACTTTAAATAGCAAGGAGGACATTCACAAAAACAAACCACCATTGTAAACATACCACTTTTTTTAAAAACCCAATTAAAAAATTAATAAAAGATCAGATTCATGCATGGTAAAACACAGGAACAAATCATATACACATACTGTATAGTTACTTTGGGTTTCGTAGGGATAGCCTATGGATAATTTGATCTATATTGGGAAAACTTAGATGGTGAATTTACAGTTTTGGATACTTTTTTTGTGAACGATCCACAAATGAAAACCTTTAGCAACGTACAACAAAAATGAGTGTTTCTTATTGGACATGTCCAGGTAGTCCCTCCCTGGTTCAGTCAGTTGTCTTCTGTTTGGTGCCTAATGAACACTGCCCTGTTACTGGTAAATAGATAAAAAGCTTTTTAAAAACTGCCGAGGTCAGGTGACTAAAGCACAGTATGTGCCATATGTGCTGGTCAAACACCCAAGGATAAAGTAAATCATATAAAATATAAAAGGCTGATGTAAATGGTGTGCAAGTTTCCTCCAGGATGCGCCAATGTAGAACAACAGTTTTGTCTGTCTCTATATATAATATTACAAATAATAAAATAATCACCGTTTTTTTAAATAATAAAACAGTACAAACGTAGAAAACAAAAATATTTCCTTTTGTAAGACTTAGAACAGACAGAGCAGAAACCTGCAAACTGAACTGAGTCTGTAAAATGCACGGAAAGGAAAAAACTGAAAAATGGTGCAAGCGTCCGTCCATCCTTCCGTCCGTACATCCTTTCTTCATTTAACCATTATTTTCTCTCTCTCATTCTTCGTTACATTCTCACTTTTTTTTCATCCCTCTGTTCTGCACAGCAGACTCAATGTTGGCTCAACTTTTCTGCAGCGTCACAGCAATGTTTCATATCATCACAGAAACGTTGAGAACATTTCTTCCGAGCAGATCTTATCCTTCATACTTCTTGCATGTCCCACTGTCCAGATATTATGATGTATGGATTCGACCAATTTCTTGTCTAATGGCTGAAAGAGAACACAAAACTGAGAAAATCACGTGTGCGTGTGTGTGTGTGTTCTGTAGAGAATGGGTACTGGAGGACGGCATTATCACTGAACCTTCATCTATTTAAAAGAAAAATTGAATTTTCTATGAAGAAGTAAATAGATGAACTGTATGCCTAGCATCATCTTAGGACATAATTAATTAGGATACCTTTGTTCGCCGCAACGGAAAAACTGAATCGAACTACAGAAAGTGTATAGAACATGAATAGGAAGGACCTTAGTCAGTTTGCAGATAAATTGCTCACTGATGCTGGCAAGCCTTTTCAATAACAACATGCATAAACACTTTGTATCACTTACCATTAATGATCTCATCTTTCACCTTCTGCAATTCACGTACAACTTCCTCCAAGATTTCCTGTGGGGATAAAAAAATACAGTTGACATTTTCTGCTTCTTTCACAATACTTTTATTCCATTAACGATTGAAGAATGCCACACTGATCCGTCCAATATGTTTTACAGTTTTGAAATGAGATTTCTACCTGCTTCATCCTGTCAAAGTCTATGTCTCCTTCACTAGTGCTGCCCACTGGTCGCACCCTGCAAAACAACAACAACCATAGGGATGATTGGAAATTATCGATAAATATTAATTTAATAGTAAATAACACCTATACAGTACATTAAAGCAGAACTGTTCTACAGCTAATGACAAGTGACAAGCAACATTCATCCTTGATTATTAGATGAAGGTACAGTATCTTATATTGATATAGCATGGTGGTGTTAGCAATGTAAGGCAACAATCCATTCACTGTTTATTAAGGCGATAAATCCAAATTGGCGGGCCATGTACCAGTCAAAAGTTTGGACACACCTACTCATTCAAGGGCTTTAATTTATTTTTTACTATTTTCTACATTGTAGAATAATAGTGAAGACATCAAAACTATGTAATAACACATATGGAATTATATGGTAACCAAATAAGTGTTAAACAAATCAAAATATATTTTATATTTCAGATTCTTCAAAGTAGCCACCCTTTGCCTTGATGACAGCTTTGCACACTCTTGGCATTCTCTCAGCCAGCTTCATGAGGTAGTCACATGCAATGCATTTCAATTAACAGGTGTGCCTTGTTAAAAAGTTAAGTAGTGGAATTTCTTTTTAATTTTAATTTAAAAAAAGAATTGCGTTTGAGCCAATCAATTGTGTTGTGACAAGGTAGGGGTGCTATACAGAAGATTTGGTAATTTGGTAAAATACCAAGTCCTTATTATGGCAAGAACATCTCAAATAAGCAAAGAGAAACGACAGTCCATCATTACTTTAAAACATGAAGGTCAGTCAATCGGGAACATTTCAAGAACTTTAAAAGTTTCTTCAAGTGCAGTCACAAAAACCATCAAGCACTATGATGAAACTGGCTCTCATGAGGACCACCACAGGAAAGGAAGACCCAGAGTTAGCTCTGCTGCAGGGTATAAGTTCATTAGAGTTACCAGCCTCAGCAATTGCAGCCCCCAAAAAATGCTTCACAGAGTTCAAGTAACAGACACATCTAAACATCAATTGTTCAGAGGAGACTGCGTGAATCAGGCCTTCATGGTCAAATTGATGCAAAGAAACCACCACTAAAGGAGACCTATAAGAAGAAGAGACTTGCTTTGGCCAAGAAACACGAGCAATGGATATTAGACTGGTGAAAATCAGTCCGCCGTGTCTTTGTGAGACGCTGAACAGATGATGTCCGCATGTGTGGTTCCCACCGTGAAGCATGGAGGAGGAGGTGTGAGGGTGTGGGGGTGATTTACTGGTGACACTTGCAGTGATTTATTTAGAATTCAAGGCACACTTAACCATCATGGCTACCATAGCATTCTGCAGCCATACGCCATCCCATCTGGTTTGCGCTTAGTGGGACTATAATTTAGTGGGACTATAATAAAACTTTTGACTAGTACTATATATTATCATCACAAGCTTCCTCAATGCATTATGCAAACACTCCCATGGTTCTTGTTTCCCATTGAAAATACTGAGAATATATTTCAGTGTCTAGGTTTTACCGAGAATGGTCCGACAAACAAAAATATCCAGTCAGTGGCAGTCATGTGGGCGAAAACAGCTTGTTGATGAGAGGTCGAAGGAGAAAGGCAAGAATCGTGCAAGCTAATAGGCGGGCCACAAATGGCAAATAATGGCACAGTGCAACAGTGGTGTGCAGAACAGCATCTCGGAAAGCACAACTCGTCAGTCCTTGTCATGGTGGGGCTATTGCAGCAGACGACCACACCAGGTTCCACTCCTTTCAGCTAAAAATAAGAAGCTGCTGCTCTTGTAGGCATGCAGTCATCAACACTTGACAATGGAGGAGTGGAAAAACATAGCCTGGTACGACGAATCCTGGTTCCTGTTGCATCATGCGGATGGATTTGGCGTCCATGGCCCCATCCTGCCTTGTGTCAACGGTACAGGCTGGTGGAGTCCATGGCCCCATCCTGCTTGGTGTCAACGGTACAGGTTGGTGGCGGTGGTGTAATGGCTTGGGGAATATTTCCTGGCACATGTAAGGTCCCTTGATACTAATTGAGCAACATTTCCATGTCCCAAATAATTCAGGCTGTTCTGGAGGCAAAGGGGGGTCTGACCCAGTACTAGTGTGTGTACCAAATAAACTGGTACACACATATTTCCTCATCTAAGAGAACATAATGCTACGTAATATGAACCTCTCAATAAATCCCCTTACTTACCTAAAAAGTTTTAGTCTGGTCCCAGATCTGTTTTGCTGTATAGCCAACAACTGCCATAGGAGTTGGCTATACAGATATCACAGATCCAGAACCAGGCTAAACAGTTACTATGCCTCAGATGAGCAAATCCACACATCAGTAAAATCCCACATATAAAAAATTATAATTATACATTTCATTCGTATATAGTGCTTTTCATTACAGTGTAATCTACAACACTAAATAGGCAAAATAATAATGTAACAATATAATTGTCTACGCAAGTCTTCAAATTTTTGCTGCCTTAAAATTAAATCTAAAAAGGAATTCAATATATTTTTTCCCCCTTACAGATCTACACAAACTACTCCACATTTTCAAAGTAAAAGAAAGTTATTCAACATTTACAAAATTAATTAACAAATAAAAAATATAAGATGTCTTGATTGCGTATGTCTTCACACTCCAGAGTTAATACTTGGTGGAAACATCTCTGGCAGCCATTGCAGCTGTGAATCATTTTCAATAAGATTCTACCAACTTTTCACAACTCTTAGGGCAAAATACACTTGGTGTACAAAGTATTATGAAAATCTGCTCTTTCCATGACCAATGACCAGGTGAATCCAGGTGAAAGCTATGATCCCTTATTGATGTCACTTTTTATATCCACTTCAATCAGTGTAGATGAAGGGGAGGAGACAGGTTAAAGAAGGATTTTTAAGCCTTGATACAATTGAGGTATGGATTGTGTATGTGTGTCATTAAGAGGGTGAATGGGCAAAAAAAAAAAATTGAATGGTGAATGGTAGTAGGTACCAGGCGCACTGGTTTTTGTCAAGAACTGCAACGCTGCTGAGTTTTTCACGCTCAACAGTTTCCCATGTGTATTGTCATGACGTGGCCCTTGCTGGGTATAGATCGTGGCTTCCCCCTCTCTCACTCTCTCCTACATCCAGGTTCTGTTATCTCAGGTCGTAAATTCCCGGCGGAGACTCTCTCCCCCTGGCCATGCAGTATGGAGAGAGAGTTTCACAGTAGAACAAAGGAACTCCAGACAAATTCTAGTACATTCCAGAATTTGAGAATTGAATAATATCCATATTTTGGAGAATGTGTAAACGGTCGGTGGAGAAGCCAGCTACGACCCGGTCCATTTTGTTTCATGTTTGTGACCTCATGGAAGATAATACAGCCACATTACCCTAACTCTGTTTACACAGGTTCCTCAGTTATAAGGTTTGCATCTAATTATTGTATATAATGAATGAGTAAAGATTCAGCTATTTGTGAAATTATGTAATGTGATGTTAAACCTTTAATGTGAGATAATTGTATTCCCTTTAAAGTTTAACTAAGTCAATTGCCCGCCCCTGTGAGCACCGACATGATCTGGCATCATAGAACCGCCTTTCCTATTGTTACGAATAAAAGCTATGAAAATCCTCTTCAGACTGAGAAAACCCACAGCGTGAGCTGTGATTGCAAATAGTTCAGACCACGCATACCTTGGTGTAAGCTGAGGGGGCACAGGTTTGATTACCAAAACTAAAAAACTAGTCCACGTGGAGCATTGGCTACACAGCTGGAAATGGTTCAACTCTGAGACTATCAATCCCTACAGAATAAGAGCAAATCTTAGATACTAATTAATAGTCTGCAGCTAGAAATTATGTAAACCTGGGATGAGAATACCGACAACCACCGAAACATCTATCTATGTGAACATTTTTGAATGGTACTCTGAAGTATCCATTCTAACAACAAAAGAAAGAGAGAGACTCGGATGAACTGACTCTCCAGCAGACGGACTGACTATTCCAACAGAGAAGATCACAACGACACATGGGCGTAAATATATATTTATAGCAATTATTCCCAAATGAGTGAGCGTTCATGTGCAAAGAATTAGCATTTCATTAATTATTCATTAATATAATTATCAACTGTGTCAACTTTTGTCTTTCCCGCTCTTTCTCAGTACACACCCACTTCTCTTTGTCCACCAAGCCGTCATAACAGCTTAGCCCACTAGAGAATCTTCCCTATCCTTGTTAGTCATAAATATCTACTGTTTGTTTGTTTATGCATTTATGTGATTATTTAGTTAGTTAGTAAATAAATGATTAAGCCAATTGGTGTATGGATGATTTATAATAAAGGCTGGGTTCTTGCAGATAACCAACAATTTACGACGTTTGGAGTGAGACTGACATGAGGTAAAGAATAATTCATTAATAGAAGATCAGATATAAAAATATCTGAAGAGTTATAATCGGAAAATTCTAACTTTGTAATCTGAAGATTTTCCATGGTGCCCCGAATTCCTAGTTAATTACATTTACAAGATTAGTTTAATCACGTAATAATAATTATATAGAATTGATTCGATAAAATAACAGGTCTTCACTTTTAATGATGCCAAAGACACAACAGTATCAAGAACGGTCCACCACCCAAAGGACATCCAGCCAACTTGACACAACTATGGGAAGCATTGCAGTCAACATGGGCCAGCATCCCTGTGGAACGCTATCGACACCTTGTAGAGTCCATGCCCAACTAATTTTTTTGGTCAGAATTGCTCAAGCTCAATATATTTGGAAGGAAATCATTGATGGACAGCAATATTTAAACCTTGTCTTTGATTTTTTAAGCAGTTTTAAGTCAGGATTTATACTGGACCATTCAGGAACACTCTACCTCTCTTGCAAAGCCATTCTGTTGTATTTTTTTTGCATTACAATTTGTGTAATTGTCCCGCAGAAAAACAAAACCCTATCCCAGGGATAGGTTTTCAGAAGACTGAGTTGTTGTTGTTTTTTTACCTCGGCTTTGCTCTTTTCATATTTATTTTGATCCTAACAAACTCCCCAGTCCCTGTGGTGACAACATACCCATAACATTGCCCCAACTATATAAAGGGATCAACAACATTGCATTCGGTCCATATTACTGGTCTGTATGACAAATAAGCCTGTGTTAAAAATTCCTCTTCAAATCATCCATTCTGTTTGTAACAAGGCTGTTAAGTATCTCTGCAAGAAAACACACCAAATAAATTAACTTTTTGGCCTAAATTAAAAACTACAGGTTTGGGTCAAATCCAATCCAATACAACACAGAGTGAACCCCTTTGTATTTTCAAGTATTGTGGTGGCAGCATCATGTTATAGATATTCTTGTCATCGGCAGGGAATGGGGAGTTGCTCAGGATCAAAATAAATATGAAAGGAGCAAAGCCCAGGTAAAAAGTTTAAGAAAAATCTGACTCAGTCTTTTGAAAACCTAACCCTGGTATAGAGTTTTATTTTTCAGTAAGACAATGACAAATTATGCCAAAGACACACCAGAATGGCTGTTCCTGATTGGTCTAGTCTCAGTCCTAGCGTGAAAATCAGAGACAAGGTTTGAATATTGCTGTCCATAAATGATTCCCAACCAAATTTACTGAGCTTGAACAATTTTTATAAAAACAATATGCCTTAGGAAAGTATTCACACCCATTGACTTTTTCCACATTTAGTTGTGTTACAGAATGCAGGAAGCCTAGTGGTTAGAGCATTGGGTCAGTAAGGTTGCTGGATCGAAACTCTGTTGTTAAAAGCAGAAGACACATTTCAGTTTTACAACGGACTATGTTTGCCACATTTCAATAATACATTATTAGATTTTTCCATTGTGTTAATAATGGGCAGCTTGATTGATTTCCACATTTTTTATTTAAAGAAATTCAAGATGAGAAGATAATTGTCCAGCCCATTGGGTATCTAAGTACACCCCCATATGCCATGTCTTGAAATATGCAGACAGACAGATTGAAAGTAAGTTTACATTGTAATAGTTCGGACAGCCAACTTTCTAGCTCAGTTCTTAACTTTTAGACTTTCCCAGAAAGCATGGATTATTGTTTTCCAAGATAGTGTGATGGAAAATGTTATGTTTGTGCTTTTTCTAATAACCAATTTCTGTGTTAATGCAAGTGACTGATTGAAAAAATCGTCACTATCAGTATCTTCAATTTGGCAGCACGCCCAGAACTTTGTTTTGAGAACAAAAGGATATCTCAGTTTCAAGGTCTCAGCTTGGAAGATGAAGCCTTGTGAGGTATTGGCCGGTCACATGCATGAACCAAATGTTAATGATTCATTAATTATGAATAATTAATAAGCTGAATCATGCAAATATAACTTCAGTGTAAGCAGTATACAGTGGGGGAAAAAAGTATTTAGTCAGCCACCAATTGTAATTTAATTATTTTTATTTAATAATTGCTCCCACAGTTGATTTCTTCAAACCAAGCTGCTTACCTATTGCAGATTCAGTCTTCCAGCCTGGTGCAGGTCTACAATTTTGTTTCTGGTGTCCTTTGACAGCTCTTTGGTCTTGGCCATATTGGAGTTTGGAGTGTGACTGTTTGAGGTTGTGGACAGGTGTCTTTTATACTGATAACAAGTTCAAACAGGTGCCATTGATGCAGGTAACGAGTGGAGGACAGAGGAGCCTCTTAAAGAAGAAGTTACAGGTCTGTGAGAGCCAGAAATCTTGCTTGTTTGTAGGTGACCAAATACTTATTTTCCACCATAATTTGCAAATAAATTCATTAAAAATCCTACAATGTGATTTTCAGGTTGGAGTCTGTTTGATTGAGTGTGTGGACAGGTGTCTTTTATACAGGTAACGAGTTCAAATAGGTGCAGTTAATACAGGTAATGAGTGGAGAATAGGAGGGCTTCTTAAAGAAAAACTAACAGGTCTGTGAGAGCCGGAATTCTTACTGGTTGGTAGGAGATCAAATACTTATGTCATGCAATAAAATGCAAATGAATTACTTAAAAATCATACAATGTGATTTTCTGGATTTTTTTTTGATTCCGTCTCTCACAGTTGAAGTGTACCTATGATAAAAATTACAGACCTCTACATGCTTTGTAAGTTGGAAAACCTGCAAAATCGGCAGTGTATCAAATACCTGTTCTCCCCACTGTATGTGGAAAACGTCAAGGGATGGTGAATACTTTCTGAAGGCACTGTACATGCTATACTTCCTCTTTTATATTGGTATTTTCAGTGTCCATGTATCCTATTGGCATCTGCTAATTCTAAAGTTACTTCCTCGAGAAGAACAGTTACTTGTGGACAATAGAGTCTAGATTTTACTGGGGGGAGGGGGAAAGAATATTGTCTCAATTTACAATAAGCTGGTCTTAGGCATCACTGTATGTAGCCTAGTATGCTTATCACTTTTTTTTCATGTTTCTCACTCTCCTCTGGGCATAGATCAGCGTTAATATTGCAGATTGTATTTAAAAAATGTTTACAATATTTTTTCTTCTGTATTATTTTCCCCTAACCCTGCCTACCAACCCTCCCCTAATTGGAGTAAACTAATAAACAACAATACTTAGGCTTCTTCTTACAGCTTTTACATATTATATAATTAAGCAATAAGGCATGAGGGGGTGTGGTATATGGCCAAAAGCGGCTGTTTTATGCACAACGCAATGCGGAGTGCCTGGATACAGCCCTCAGCTGTGGTATAATTGCCATATACCACAAACCCCGAGGTGCCTTAATCCTATTATAAACTGGTTACCAAAATTATAAGAACAGTAAAAATAAATGTTTTGTCATACCTGGTCTGATATACCACGGCTGTCAGCCAATCAGCATTCAGGGCTCGAACAGGGCTCAATATCATTTCCATTATTGTGTTTTATTTTTACAAATCTCATTGTGTTATTTTCCCCTAACCCTACCACTCCTCCACTAATTGGAGTAAACTAATGTACAACAATACTTACACTTCTACTTACAGCTTATACAAATCCAATGCATTTTCCATTAGTTAACTTTTAAAAATTTGTTTAAATTTGTTTTTAGTCGATGAACATTTTTACTAAGAGTATTATTATATTATTGATCGATTGACTATGGCCTTTCAAGTCACCCAGTAGTGCCATTTGCAGAGTTAGCTCCAGGTAAATGTTACAATTCTTCTTTAGCCATTCCTGAACCTGCGACCAAAAACAAGCTACATACTGTATGTACCAAAACAAGTCATCTAATGAGTCTGTCTCTTCACAGCAAAATCTGCTGAGCTGGGATGGTTGTATCCCTCATATTCATAACATTCTATATTGGCTGCAATAATTTTGTATAATAAATTAAATTGAAAAACTCTAAGTTGTTAATCTTGCGTTGATTTGTGTATCAAAACGTATAAACCATGTGCCATGGACTCGGCACATCAAAAATCTCTTCCCAACTATTTTTCAACCTGTATGGCGCAGCTGTCAATTTATTGGTCCTTAATTGAAACTGGTATACTTATTTTATTTAGCACAATTTTCTTTAACCAATTTGGTCTTTAATGTAGGGTCAACAGACAAGTTCCTTACCTTCTCCCCTTCCACTTCCTCTTCCATTGTTGCAGTATTGCTGCAATCAGTTGGCGAGTTATGTCACTCATTCTGTTTTCTTGCTGGTCCAGTTTCTCTTCTAAAATTTGCTCCTTTGTTTCCAGAAGGCAAATTTTGTTGTCCTGTTCGTCCATGCACCCGCCCTGTATATGCATATCTGACACGATACTCTACTTTCCTTTCGAGAAAATCAACTTTTTTTTAACAACAGATTGTAACAGTTATTTTGTTTGTGTTATCCTGGATATCCATTAGCTGGTCGTTATTTTCATCTCCGAGTTGTTCTTTGTCTTTTCCTCTAAGGGAAGCCATGGCTTGTTTGGGTTCGAGTCACAGCGTTGCTTTACCCACAGATTGGTTCGCTGTTGTATATAACTGACCGCTCACTCTCTCCCGGTTGCTTGATCTAACGACTTTAGAGGCTTAATTTAAACTATATTGTCTGGCTTCTTCATATAATCACAGTTTTGACAGTACAAAACAGAGCTACTGTTCTATCGGTACACGTATGCGCCTCTCAAAAGGTGATTCTAACATGTATTGACTCAGGGGTGTGAATACTTATGTAAATTATGCATTTTTTCTATTTAATTTTCTAAACATTTCCATGTATTACTAACATCTTTTTACTTAGTTATTATGGGGTATTGTGTTTTTTAAATCTATTTTGAATTCAGGCTGTAACAACAAAATGTGGAATAAGTCAAGGGGTATGAATACTTTCTGAAAACACTGTATGTTGTGCAATGCTGCTAGAATCTTATTCCAAATTATTCTCAGCTGTAATGTCTGACAAAGGTTCTTCCATCAAGTATCAGCTCTGGGTTGTGAAGACATCTGCAATCAAGACATCTTTTTATTTTTTTTACATTTTCTATAACTTTTTTTCATTTTGAAAATGTGAAGTAGGTTGTGTAGATCTGTAGATCTGTATACATTTTTTGTGAACATGTTAAGGCAGCAAAATGTGAAGGGGTGCAAGGGGTGTGTAGACTTTCACTAGGCACTGTATCCCTTCTCATTGTGGCACAAGATATTTTAAAAGGTTTGGGAGCCCCTATCAAACAGATGACGATACTAACCTTAATACCAGTGAAGAGTTGTCTACAGAGTTTACTCGGTCCCATGGATTCTTCCCAGCACCTAGAAGGAGAAACGATCACAATTAGAAGAGACACATTTTAAAAAGCAATATCGCTCTATACAGGCAATAAAAAATATAATGGTCAGACTCAGAAAAATGTGGAGGCAAGAGTGTGTATACCTGTAGAGTTCTGTCCTGGCTTGGGATCCTCCTATAATGGAAAATGAAAATGGATGATTGTGTGTGTGTGTGTGTGTGTGTGTGTGTGTGTGTGTGTGTGTGTGTGTATATATATATATATATATATATATATATATATATATATACACACACACACACACACACATATATATATATATGTGTGTGTATATGTATGTGTGTTCTTTATTTTTACCATTTTCTACATTGTAGAATAATAGTGAAGACATCAAAACTATTAAATAACATATATGACATCATGTAGTTATTTAAAAGGTATTAAACAAATCAAAATATATTTTAGATTTTAGAGGCTTCAAAGTAGCCAAGCTTTGCCTTGATGACAGCTTCGCGAATTCTTGGCATTCTAGTATCGTTAGTATCATCAACTGGAGCGACAGGTAGCCTAGTGGTTAGAGTGTTGGACTAGTAACTGAAAGGTTGCAAGATCCAATCCCTGAGATGACTAGGTAAAGAATATGTTGTTCTGCCCCTGAACAAGGCAGTTAACCCACTGTTCCTAGGCTGTCATTGAAAATTAGAATTTGTTCTTAACTGACCTGTCTAGTTACATTCTCTCAACCAGCTTCATGAGGAATGATTTTCAAACAGTCTCGAAGGAGTTCCCACATATACTGAGCACTTGTTGGCTGCATTTCCTTCACTCTGCAGTCCAACTCATCCCCAAACCATCTCATTTCGGTTGAGGTCAGGTGATTGTGGAGGCCAGGTCATCTGATGCAGCACTCAATCACTCCTCCTTCTTGGTCAAATAGTTCTTACACAGCCTGGATGTGTGTCACTGGGCAGCTCTCAGCTGTGCTTCCCTTTTGTTACGGTTTTCTTCCGTCGAAAGAGAGTCGGACCAAAATGCAGCGTGGTAAGTTAGATACATGTTTAATAAACTAATAAACACAAAATACAAAACAACAAAACGGAACGTGAAAACCTATACAGCCTATCTGGTGAAATACAAAACACTGAGACAGGAACAATCACCCACGAAACACTCAAAGAATATGGCTGCCTAAATATGGTTCCCAATCAGAGACAACGAGAATCACCTGCCTCTGATTGAGAACCGCCTCAGGCAACCATAGACTTTGCTAGAACACCCCACTAAGCCACAATCCCAAAACCTACAAAAAAAACATACATAAACACAACACAAAATAAACCCATGTCACACCCTGGCCTGACCAAATAAATATAGAAAACACAAAATACTAAGACCAGGGCGTGACAGAACCCCCCCCCCAAGGTGCGGACTCCCGGCCGCACACTAAACCCATAGGGGAGGGTCCGGGTGGGCGTCTGTCTACGGTGGCGGCTCCGGTTCGGGACGTGGACCACACTCCAACCAAGTCTTAGTCCCCCTGTAACGCGTCCTTTGATTGGCGACCCTCGCCGCCGACCTTGGCCTAATAACCCTCACCAAGGACCCCACTGGACTGAGGGGCAGCTCGGGACTGAGGTAGAAGCTCGGGACTGAGGGGAAGCTCAGGACTGAGGGGAAGCTCGGGACTGAGGGGAAGCTCGGGACTGAGGGGTAGCTCGGCACTGAGAGGATGCCTAGTACCGAGAGGAAGCCCAGTACTGAGAGGAAACTCAGGCAGGTAGTAGGCTCTGGCAGATCCTGGCTAGCTGGTGGTTCTGGCAGATCCTGGCTGACTGGCGGATCCTGGCTCACTGGCGGATCTGGAAGATCATGGCTGACTGGCGGATCCTGGCTGACTGGCGGATCTGGAAGATCCTGGCTGACTGGTGGATCCTGGCTGACTGGCGGATCTGGAAGATCATGGCTGACTGGCGGATCCTGGCTGACTGGCGGATCCTGGCTGAATGGTGGATCCTGGCTGAATGGCGGATCTGGAAGATCCTGGCTGACTGGCAGATCCTGGCTGACTGGCGGATCTGGAAGATCCTGGCTGACTGGCAGCTCTGGCTGCTCCATGCAGACTGGCAGCTCTGGCTTCTCCATGCAGACTGGCAGCTCTGGCTGCTCCATGCAGACTGGCAGCTCTGGCTGCTCCATGCAGACTGGCAGCTCTGGCTGCTCCATGCAGACTGGCAGCTCTGGCTGCTCCATGCAGACTGGCAGCTCTGGCTGCTCCATGCTGATTAGCAGCTCTGGCTGCGTTGAACAGGCAGGAGACTCCGGCAGCGCTGGAGAGAAGGAAGGCTCTGGCAGCGCTAAACAGGCGGGAGACTCCGGCAGCGCTGGAGAGGAGGAAGGCTCTGATAGCGCTAGACAGGCGGGAGACTCCGGCAGCGCTGGAGAGGAGGAAGGCTCTGGCAGCGCTAAACAGGCGGGAGACTCCGGCAGCGCTGGAGAGGAGGAAGGCTCTGGTAGCGCTAAACAGGCGGGAGACTCCGACAGCGCTGGAGAGGAGAAAGGCTCTGGCAGCGCTGAACAGTCGAGGCGCACTGAAGGCCTGGTGCGTGGTGCTGGCACTGGTGGTACTGGGACGAGGACACGCACAGGAAGCCTGGTGCGAGGAGCTGCCACCGGAGGACTGGTGCGTGAAGGTGGCACAGGATGGACCGGACCGTGAAGGTGTACTGGAGAGCCTGAGAGCAGGACTGGCACAGGACGTGCAAGGCTAGGTAGGTACACAGGAGGCCTAGTACGTGAGGCTGGCACACTCTTCACCAGCCGACTAACATGCACCTCAGGACGAGTATGGAGCGCTGACCCAAGTGCCATCAAATCCCCGACACGCACCGTCGGGCGAATATCATATCTAAAGCACCAACCTAGCAACTCCCTCATAACTCTCTCCTCCACTTTCCCCATTAACTCCTTCACAGTCTCTGCTTCACTCACCTCCAACACCGGCTCTGGTTCTGGTCTCCTCCTTGGCTCCTCACGATAAACAGGGGGAGTTGGCTCAGGTTTGAACCCTGACTCTGCCAAACTCTCCCCGAGCCCCCCCTCCAATACATTTTTGGGGCTGACTCTCGGGCTTCCATCCGCGTCGCCGTGCTGCCTCTTCATACCAGCGCCTTGTCCGCTTTCCCCGCCTCCAGTTCTTCTTTGGGGCGGCGATATTCTCCAGGCTGTGTCCAGGGTCCTTTTCCGTCCAATATCTCCTCCCACGTCCAGAAGTCCTGTGATCGCTGCTCCTCACGATAAACAGGGGGAGTTGGCTCAGGTTTGAACCCTGACTCTGCCACACTCTCCCTGAGCCCCCCCCCAATACATTTTTGGTCTTAGTCCTGTATTGACGCTTGCCTGTTTGATGGTTCATCGTAGGGCATAGTGTGATTTCTTATAAGCTTCCGGGTTAGAGTCCGCTCCTTTTAGCTCAGTGCGGATGTGTCCTGTAATCCATGGCTTCTGGTTGGGGTATGTACATACAGTCACTGTGGGGACAACGTCATCGATGCACTAATTGATGAAGCCAGTGACTGATGTGGTGTACTCCTCAATGCCATCAGAAGAATCCAGAAACATATTCCAGTCTGTGCTAGCAAAACAGTCCTGTAGCTTAACATCTATTTCATCTGACCACTTTTTTTATTGACCGAGTCACTGGTGCTTCCTGCTTTAATTTTTGCTTGTAAGCAGCTTTCAGGAGGATAGAATTATGGTCAGATTTGCCAAATGGAGGGTGACAGAGAGCTTTGTACGCGTCTCTGTGTGTGGAGTAAAGGTTGTCTATAGTTTTTTTACCTCTGGTTGCACATTTAACATGTTGGTAGAAATGAGGTCAAACGGAATTAAGTTCTCCTGCATTAAAGTCCCTGGCTACTAGGAGCGCTGCCTCTGGAGGAGCGTTTTCCTGTTTGCTTATGGCGGTATATAGCTCATTGAGTGCGGTCTTAGTGCCAGCATCGCTCTGTGGTGGTATGTAGACAGCTGCGACAAATACAGATGAAAACTCTCTAGGTGTGGTCTACAGCTTATCATGAGATACAAAACCTTGAGATTTCCGTATATATCGTGCACTTGTTTAAAAATATACATAGACCACACCCCTTGTCTTACCAGAGGCTGCTGTTCTATCCTGCTGATAGAGTGTATAACCCGCCAGCTGTATGTTGTTAATGTCGTCGATCAGCCACGACTCGGTGAAACATAAGATATTACAGTTTTTAATGTCCCGTTGGTAGGATATGTGCTTTAAGTTCTTCCAATTTATTATGCAGCGATGGTATGTTGGCCAATGGGACCGATGGCGATAACTATTCCATCTCTTTCTCCTGCAAATGATGAGGATGAGGGCCTGTTTGGGTGTCAAGAGTAAATCCCTCTCGTCTGACTCATTAAAGAAAAATTCTTCATCCAATTCAAGGTGAGTAATCGCTCTTCTGATGTCCAGAAGATCTTTGAGGTCATAAAAGACGGTAGCAACAACATTATGTACAGTTGAAGTCGGAAGTTTATATACACTTAGGTTGGAGTCATTAAAACTCGTTTTTCAACCACTCCACAAATTTCTTGTTAATCTTGAAACTAGGGGGCACTATTTTCATTTTTGGAAAAATAACGTTCCCAAAGTAAACGGGCTATTTTGTCAGGACAAGATGCTAGAATATGCATATAATTGACAGCTTAGGATAGAAAACACTCTAAAGTTTCCAAAACTGTACAAATATTGTCTGTGAGTATAACAGAACTGATTTTGCAGGCGAAAGCCTGAGAAAAATCCAATCAGACTCATGACTCATGTTTTGAAAGCTCTGCGTTCCGATGCATCCCTATTGAGCTGTGAATGGGCTATCAACCAGATTCCTTTTTCTACGTATTCCCCAAGGTGTCTACAGCATTTCAGGCTTTTATGTTGAAGAATGAGCGTAAACGACTACATTGCGTAAGTGTCCGGCTGAGGGCTCTCAGAGTAATTCTTGCGTAATAGACAGAGGTAGCTATTTTTCCTCCCGGTCTTACTGAAAATATAGCTGTCCCTGTTGATATATTATCGAATAGATATTTGAAAAACACATTGAGGCTTGATTATAAACAACGTTTGCCATGTTTCTGTCGATATTATGGAGGTAATTTGTAATATTTTTCAGCGTTGTCATGACCGCAATTTCCGGTCGAATTCTCAGCCAAACGTGAAGAACTAACGGAGTTATTTCGGCTACAAAAATCATATTTTTGGATAAAACATTTGCTATCTAACTGGGAGTCTCGTGAGTGAAAACATCCGAAGCTCATCAAAGGTAAACAAATTAATTTTATTATTTTCTGATTTTCGTGACCAGGTTGCCTGCTGCTAGCTAGGCATAATGCTAGGCTATCGATACACTTACACAAATGCTTGTCTTGCTTTGGCTGTAAAGCATACTTTCAAAATCTGAGATGACATGGTGATTAACAAAAGGCTAAGCTGTGTTTCAATATATTTCACTTGTGATTTCATGAATATGAATATTTTCGAGTAATATTTTTTGTCCGTTGCATTATGCTAATTAGTGTCTGTTGATGACAATTCTCCCGGATCCGGGAGAGGGAGTTCCAAGTTAACAAACTATAGTTTTGGGAAGTCGGTTAGGACATCTACTTTGTATATGACACAAGTAACTTTTCCAACAATTGTTTACAGGCAGATTATTTAACTTGTAATTCACTGTATCACAATTCCAGTAGGTCAGAAGTTGACATACACTAAGTTGACTGTGCCTTTACACAGCTTGGAAAATTCCAGAAAATGATGCCATGGCTTTAGAAGCTTCTGATAGGCTAATAATCATTTGCCATCATTTGAGTAAATTGGAGGTGTACCTGTGAATGTATTTCAAGGCCAACCTTCAAACTCAGTGCCTCTTTGGGAAAATCAAAAGAAATCGGCCAAGACCTCAGAAAAAAATTGGAGACCTCCACAAATCTTGTTCATCCTTGGGAGCAATTTCCAAACGCCTGAAGATACCACGTTCATCTGTACAAACAATAGTACGCAATTATAAACACCATGGGACCACGCAGCTGTCATACCGCTCAGGAAGGAGATGCGTTCTGTCTCCGAGAGATGAACGTACTTTGGTGCAAATCAATCCCAGAACTACAGCAAAGGACCTTGTGAAGATGCTGGAGGCAACAGGTACCAAAGTATCTGTATCCATAGTAAAATTTGTTCTATATCCACATAACCTCAATGGCCGCTCAGCAAGGAAGAATTCACTGCTCCAAAACCGACCTAAAAAAGCCAGACTACGGTTTGCAACAGCACATGGGGACAAAGATCGTACTTTTTAGAGAAATGTCCTCTGGTCTGATGAAACAAAAATATAACTGTTTGGCCATAATGACCATTGTTATCTTTGGACGAAAAAGGGGGAGGCTTGCAAGCTGAAGAACACCATCCCAACCGTGAAGCACGGGGGTGGCAGCATCATGTTGTGGGGGTGCTTTGCTGCAGAAGGGACTGGTGCACTTCACAAAATAGATGGCATCAGGAGGACGGAAAATGATGTGGATATATTGAAGAAACATCTCAAGACATCAGTCAAGCAGTTGAAGCTTGGTCGCAAATGGGTCTTCCAAATGGACAATGACCCCAAGCATACTTCCAAAGTTGTGCCAAAATGGCTTAAGGACAACAAAGTCAAGTTATTGGAGTGGCCATCACAAAGCCCTGACCTCAATCCCATAGAACATTTGTGGGCAGAACTGAAAAAGTGTGTGCGAGCAAGGAGGCCTACAAACCTGACTCTGTCAGGAGGAATGGACAAAATTCACCCAACTTATTGTGGGAAGGTTGTGGAAGGCTACCCGAAATGTTTGACCCAAGTGAAACAATTTAAAGGTAATGCTACCAAATACTAATTGAGTGTATGTAAACTTCTGACCCACTGGGAATGTGATGAAAGAAATAAAACCTGAAATAAATAATTATCTCTACTATTATTCTGACATTTTACATTCTTAAAATAAAGTGGTGATCCTAACCGACCAAAGACAGGGAATTTTTACCTGGATTAAATGTCAGGAATTGTGAGTTTAAACGTATTTGGCTAAAGTGTATGTAAACTTCAGAATTCAACAGTAAAAAATAAGTTACAAACAATGTGGAAAAACAAACAAAATAGCATGGTTGGTTAAGAGCCAATGAAACCACAGCCATCCTCTCCATCCACCCCCACACAATCACACCTCCTCCTCAATGCTTCACGGTGGGAACCACATATGCAGAGATCATCCTTTCATCTACTCTGGCTCACAACATTTTTACATTTGGACTCACCTGTGCTATTTGCTCCTGTTTCTTGGCCCAAGCAAGTCTCTTCTTCTTATTGTTGTCCTTTAGTAGTGATTTATTTGCAGCAATTCGACCATGAAGGCCTGATTCACACATTCTCATCTGAACAGTTGATGTTATTACTTGAACTCCATGAAGCATTTATTTGGGCTATAATCTGAGGTGCAGTTAACTCTAATTAACTTATCATCTGGAGCAGAGGTGACTCTGGGTCTTCCTTTTCTGTTACGGTCCTCATGAGAGCCAGTTTTATCATAGTGCTTGATGGTTTTCGCGACTGCACTTGAAAGTTCTTGAAATGTTCCAGATTGACTGACCTTTATGTCTTAAAGTAAAGATGGGACTGTCATTTCTCTTTGCTTATTTGAGCTGTTCCTAATATAATATGGACTTGGTACTTTACCAAATAGGGCTATCTTCTGTATACCACCCCTACCTTGCCACAACTCAACTGATTGGCTCAAACGCATTAAGGAAAGAAATTCCACAAATTCACTTTTAACAAGGCACACCTGTTAATTGAAATGCATTCCAGGTTGGTTGAGAGAATGCCAAGAGTGTGCAAAGCTGGCATCAAGGCGAAGGGTGGCTACTTTGAAGAATCTAAATGTTTTTTTGGTTACTACATGATTCCATATGTGCTATTTCATAGTTTTGATGTCTTCACTATTATTCTACAATGTAGAAAAATAAAAATGGTTGAATGAGTACATGTGTCCAAACTTTTGACTGGTACTGTGTGTATATATATATATATAAAAAAATTATACTGAGTGTACAAGACATTAGGAACACCAGCTCTTTTTCCTGACAGAGGGACCAGGTTAATCCAGGTGAAAGCTGTGATCCCTTATTGATGTCACCTGTTAAATCCACTTTAATCAGTTTAGGTGAAGGGGAGGCGACAGGTTAAAGAAGGATTTTTAAGCCTTGAGACAATTGAGACATGGATTGTGTATGTGTGCTTTTCAGAGGGTGAATGGGCTTGACAAAATATTTAAGTACCTTTGTGCGGTGTATGGTAGTAGGTGCCAGGCGCACAGGTTTTAGTGTCTAAAGAACTGTAACATTGCTAGATTTTTCAGTTTCCCATGTGCGCCAAGATTGGTCCACCATCCAAAGGACATCCGGCCAACTTGACACAACTGTGGGAGGCATTGGAGTCAACATGGGCCAGCATCCCTGCGGAATGCTTTCGACACCTTGTAGAGTCCATGCCCCGACGAATTGAGGTTGTTCTGAGGGCAAAAGGGTGTGCAAATCAATATTAGGAAGGTGTTCCTATTGTTTTGTACACTCAGTGTACGAGTAAGTGTGTGCACAAGTCTCTTTAGATTGCTTGAATGCAATTATTGTTGCTGGATAGACCCACCCTGGGAAACTAATACATGATATTTTAAAATAAGATAAACTGTATTACCTCTTCAGGTCTCTCTGAGGCTTTCCGTCTGCAGGAAAAGCAAATTCAGGCATTTAGATAATGAAATAGACAACTCCAGTCATTTTGTGTTATTTCACAGGCTAGTAGCCTAATTACTTACAATAACATCAAGGAATACCCTTTTGAACTCCAGAATGTTCATTTAAAAACATTTGGTATTTTGATGTGCTATAGCTGGGGTAGGGATTTTCAATTACATGTATTTCAATTCGATTAAATAAATATTTCTTTCACACTGTTGTTTTCCTCTCACCTGCGTGCTAGAAGGGCGTTCATTTCCTGCATCAGCCCCTCCCCTCCAGCACCACTACCTCCACTCAAGCGGTTGGCATCGTTCTTGGCTCCACCTGTTCCTGGTGGACTGTTCTCATCCTGAGGAGACACAACATTGGTCACCATACGAGTTCCATTTTATAGAAGCCAACCAACAGGTAATGTGTGTATGGTTAGAATGTCCAAGCAATTTTCACATAGATATGAATGGTCTTGTTCAGTGGGTCACACTGTAGCAAAACATTTTCAAACGTATTGCAAAGAAACAAAACAATTAAGTTTCTTATTGGACATTTAGGTAGTACCTCCTTGTTTCAAAACGTTTTCTTCTTACTGACCATGATCCAAGTCTAAGCTGAGATACTAACCCTTGCAACTTTACGGAGTTTGGCTCCAGCGAGGGCAGCCGCCAGTCCTGAGAGTGGCTGCGCCAGCTCATTCCCTGCCTCCCCTACCGGTGGTCCTCCATCAACTGGCAGTGGAGGGGGCATGGGCGGTGGCACCGTGGCCGGAGGCGGGGGGCCTGGTGGAGGAGGTGGGGCCATGGATGCCATAGGGGCAGGGGGGGGCATAGGCATAGGTGGGGCCACTGGTGGGGCCAAAGCCAGCAATGAGGGAAGAGAAACCGGACCTGGGAGAGAAACAGCATAGGTTCACATCAGGTGACATCAGATTCCTCATTGGCTAACACTGTTGGCGAGCACGGATTGGAACTGATTAGATTAATGGTCTCAGATAAGAATAATTTAATTTAAAGTTAATCAAAATGCAAAAGTACAGTAACAGATGGCTGAATTTTCTATGGGAACTGTTATTGTATTCATAATAGGTATATGCTTCCATCCATATAAGCCAGATGCATGTTGTGTGAGGTGTGTGGAGGTGTGTGGAGTCCCCACCCCCAACACACACACAGAACACACATTAGTTGTTCAAGTGCCTTGCTCATTGAGCTCTGCTTATACTTACTGCAGCTGGCCGTGGCAGCCTGAGCGACAGGAGAGGGTGTCTGCTTGGGCGAGCCCCCCTCTGATTGGGCTGTGGTGTATGAGGGGGGAGAGAATTGGGGTGCTGGTGGTGGTGGGGGCGTGGCCTGGTACATCTGCTGCTGGGAGTGAAAGGAGGATGGGTACTGGGGCTGGTGGGCAGAGACAGGGACAGGGCCCTGGGCAGACAGACCAATCAGAGGGGCTAAGGAAGAAGCCTCGCCGTAACCTAGCTGCAGCTGTTGCTGCTGCTGAGCAAGGTTATAATAGTCCTCTGATTGGCCGTTGGCGTGGGGGAGGTGGGACGGGATGTGGGGTTGGTCAGGCTGGTCCAGGGGGTGGGTCTTGACGCGGCTGTGGAGGGGCGGCAGAGGGTGGGCCACGGGGACGACATGCTGGGGCTGGGGCACAGGGGGCATGTGCACAGGCATCATGCCCACCAAGGGGGGCGTGGAGGGTACAGGGCCATACATGTGGGCGTGGGAGGCTGACCAGGTGCCATGTTTGGGGGGCAGCACAGGGTCTTGCAGGGCATGACCCTGGTGGAGGGACTGGGTGTGGTGGAGGGTCCGAGCAGTGGGGGGAGAGAGGGGGATCTGGCGCACCTGCCGGGTCGGGGCCATGGGCACCCCTGGCTGCACGGGTGAGAAGGCCGAGGCCAGGGAGGTGGAGAGCTGGGAGAGCTGGGCGGAGTTGTCGCCAGCCCGTCCGCCCAGAACCTCTCTTTCCTGGGAGGAGGAGGAAGAGGAGGAGGAGGAGGGGGAGGAGTTGGAGGCCACTCGGGCGTAGGAAGGCGGCAGTGTGGCGGCCCGGTAGTGTCTGTACTCAGGAGGGGTGTTTGACGGGTGAGAGGGAGGGGAGGACACCTTATATTGGAGGGTGGAAACAACTATAACACACAGATGTAGGAGGGTGGGGTAGAAAACAAAGGATGTGAAAGAGAGAATAATGAGAAACTAAGCAAAGATGAGACAAACAATTACATAAGAAAAAGAAGCAGGATGCGAACTCTCAGGAAAGCAGGAAGTCACATTGCCATTCAGCTGCCGATAGCACGCTGACAGAATGAGTGTGGCTCCTGTTTGTGCATGGATAAGCATGAGTAAATAAAGAGGGGGGGGGGGGGGTTCAACACAAGCACAGATGTGTCCGAGGTAGCTCTCTCATGGTCGTATTCATTAGGGTATACTGTAGCACAACATTTTACAACGGAAAACCATAGTGAGCATATCTTATTGGACATATTCAAGTAGTTCCTCCCTGTTTCAGTCTGTTTTCTCACCATTGGTGCCAAATGAATACGACCCATATGCGCTGCTACACTAGGCTGTGTTTGGTTACCATGATTGTCATGCTATTCCCATGGAGAGAATAGCATCTTAAGATGTTATCTGACATGGGTAAAACGTATTGTGACTTGTGTGTTGACAGACCCTTGTCTAACATGGTAGTGTTTGTCCACAGTAAGTATGTTTGTCTGCAGGCCTTACCTGAGCCAGATGTCTGTCGTTCCCTCTCTTTGTGGGCCACTCCTTGCATCTGCATCTGATGCTGCTCCATCATTTGCCTGCAGATACACAGAGGACACAGACACAAGTTTTAGCCTCTCCCTATTTCCAGCCTTTCAATCTGGGCCCACGAATACATTGTTTCAGAGAGAGAGAGTGAATAGACACAGAGCATGGGCTCCTGAGTTCTTCTGCAAAAATATAAAATTAGAGTTGGATAAATGTAGATAAACTTGCATTTTTTTGCTAGGACATATACAGGATACTAACCTCAACATCAAAACCTTAGTTCCAATTCACAATTCCATACCTAAAACCTTGACTTTGGACAAAATTACCTGAATGGACTATTACTACCAAGGCCTATCAAGAAAAAAAGACTTCTAACAAGCCAAAACCTACAGAAGAAACACAGCGGAACCTGGAAATACCATCCAACATAAAATTGAGTGAGTAATATTCAGTCTGAACCTACTTTCTGAAGCCAAAAGTAAAAGACAATTACCTCTCGGTAATTTAGTTATATAAAGCTTAAATAAGGCTACCAAGCTGCTAGGAAAGAATCTGACTGAAATTAGCACATAAGTGTGAAGAGAGAGGTGTGAACTCTTAAGGCTAACAACGGCAGGAGGGTTTCACAGGCCTCCTGACCTAAATGCAGAGGCCTTTGAAGTCCCCTCCATCTTTGCAGAGAAGATATCCTCCTCAGAACCCCCAAAATACAACAGCCACAGGACAACTTTGTTTGGACGTTGTAAAGGATCATTCGTCGATACTGGAAAGATATAGCTTGCTTAACGATCTCCTTTTCCACGTGGAAAAGACGGACAGAGACTTGCGAGCTACATTAGCTAGCTAGCTGGGATTTTCTACAAGGAATCTGCCTCCCAAAAAAGCTTCTCCTAAGTGGGTGTGACACCTACTCCCGGATGCCTGCTGCACTGCTGCTTGGATTCAACCTGGCGATCTGTTCACCATCTTCCCTGGCCTGTCTCCCCTTGTCTGGTATAGGTACCCTCGCCACACTCCCCCCTCTCTCCCGAGCTTTCGATCGCCTCCAGCACACATGCACTGTTGAGTCGAGTGACTCTGAACTTGCAATGGCTAGCCCCGAGTTGTTATATTTTTCACTTGTACTCTATACTATTTGCCTTTTGACTCCTGTGTTCTTTGTTGACTATGAACTTGCTTGTTTACCCAACCGGGGGACAGTCTGTTTATTCCCACACTCGGGACTCTGACTCTCTATTGTTTACACAGACTCTTGGACTCCCATCCTATTCTAACCACCTCTTGTCGGCTTTGTGATCATGTTACCTGATGAAATTGCTGTACAATATGATCTTGTTGCCATCTACTGCACATTCAAATGTGATCAATCAACACTGCAGAGCAGTCCTCTGCCATGCCCTGATTGTATTACAGTTGATTATATATGGAAATGTGCACGTACACCCTAGCCCATCTACTGTTGCTAGCCCCAATTCTGATTTGTGCTCTGATATCTGCTTCACTGATTTCTGCTCTCGTAAAAGCCTGGGTTTTCTGCACGTTAACACTAGACGCTTATTACCTGAAATGTATCAATTGAAAGTGTGGATTCACAGGTCCAATCCTGATGTGTTGGTCATTACTGAGACATGGTTAAGAAAGAGTGTTTTGAACACTGATGTTAACCTGTCTGGTTCTAACATTTTTGGGCAAGAAAGATCTTCCAAAAGTGGTGGAGTGGCAATCTTTACCAAGGAACACTTTCAGTGCTTGGTTGTCTCCACCAAGTCATTCCCCAAACAATTTGATTTGTTGGTTTTACGCATTAAGCTTTCAAATAAATCTTTGTTGACCGTTGCTGGGTGTTATCGGCTACCATCAGCTCCTCTAGTGTTATCTTCACATCTCTGGTATGGTATGTTCATTCTTAGTGAGTCCTTTTAAGCACTCTGGTTAATCACACTGACACTCTCTTCTGACCTCATTCAGGAAGTGGCTACTTAATGTAGGACATAAAAGAGGACATTAAAAAACATTATCTCATTAGAAAATCACATTCCTATCTTAGCAACAAAAGTTTAATCATTCTTCATATTGTATTCACAATGTATTAGATGGAAACTTGATAGCCAAGGGGGGTTTCTTTCCTAAGTTACAGTATTTAGTTCATACAGTTTTTAATATCACAAAATGACAAGTAATATGACATCATTATTCTTTAGATCTGCACTGACCATTCCTAACATTCCTATCTTAGAAATATTGTTTGAGTATTCACTTTCTGGGTGTTATAGTTTTGGCTGCAAAAGTCTTCTGGGGGACAAAGGCATTCCTTTGGTTGATACTGAAGAGCAGGATGGAGATTCTCCTCCTCCCTAATTTATGACAGTCAAAACCGGCCCAGTCCCCCCTTTCCTCTTCTGTGGGTGAGAGGGATGTGGTCATCATCAGCCATTTGCCAAGCTGATCTGAGGCCATGGCTCCTCAGCCAGGAGTCATGACAATGCATACTCAGGCTGACTAGCTATCATCCAGGCAAATTAGAAATAAGTGCACTCAGGCTATCCGGAAGGGAAAGGTTAGTTACTTTAAGGAGCAGTTCTCTCTCTGTGGGTCTAACCCCAAGAAGTTATGGAAAATGGTTAAAGACCTGGAGAATATACCCTCCTCCTCACGGCTGCCCATATCCCTTAATGTTGACAATGATGGCTGAGCTCTAATCACCACTTCATTAAGTCAAGATTCCTATTTGACTCTGCCATGCCTCCTTGCCTGTCCAACATTTTCTCATCTCCCACCCCTTTTAATGTGACTATCCCCAATCATCCTCCCTCTTTTTCCCCTGCCCCGCAACAAAGTTTCTCCCTGCAGGTGGTCACTGAGTCCGAGGTGCTAAAGGAGCTCCTTAAACTTGACCCCCAAAAAAACCATCTGGTTCAGACCATTTCTTCTTTAAGGTTGCTGCTCCTATCGTTGCCAAGCCTGTCTCTCCTCCCTGGGGAGGTTCCCATTGCTTGGAATGCAGCCACGGCGTGTCCTTTATTTAAAAGGGGAGATCAAGCTGATCCTAACTGTTATAAGGCCAATTTCTATTTTGCCCTTTTTATCAAACATTTTGGAAAAACTCAATAATTAAGTGACTGGCTTTCTTGATGTCTATAGTATTCTTTCGGGTATGTAATCTGGTTTCGGTTCAGGTTATGGATGTGTCCTGCAACCTTAAAGGTCGTAAATGATGTCACCATTGCCCTTGACTCTAAGAAATGTTGGACTGCTATTTTTATTGACTTGGCCAAAGCTTTTGATACGGTAGACCATTCCATTCTTGTGGGCCAGCTAATGAGTATTGGTGTCTCTGAGGGGTATTTGGTTTGCTAACAACCTCTCTCAAAGAGTGCAGTGTATAAAGTCAGAACATCTGCCGTTTCAACCACTGCCTGTCACCAAGGGAGTACCCCAAGGCTTGATCCTAGGCCCCACATTCTTCTCAATTTACATCAACAACATAGTTCAAGCAGTAGGAAGCTCTCTCATTCATATGCAGATGATACAGTCTTATACTCAGCTGGCCCCTCCCCGGATTTTGTGTTAAAAGCTTTACAACAAAGCTTTCTTAGTGTCCAACAAGCTTTCTCTGCCCTTAACCTTGTTCTGAACACCTCCTAAACAAAAGGTCACGTGGTTTGGTAAGAAGAATGCCCCTTTCCCCACCGGTGTGATTACTACCTCTGAGGGTTTAGAGCTTGAGGTAGTCCCCTCATACAAGTACTTGTGAGTATGGCTAGACGGTACTCAGCACATCAAGCACACTCAAGGTCCTAAATGATATCTTAACCGCCATCGATGTGCAGCCGTATTCATTGATCTGGCAAAGGCATTCGACTCTGTCAATCACCACATCCTCATTTGCGCTGTTGTCTTTGCCCAATTAATGTTTGTACCATGTTTTGTGCAGCAACCATGTTGTGCTGCTGTCACGTTGGGTTGCTACCATGCTGTGTTTTCATGTGTTGCTGCCATGCTATGTTGTCGTCTTAGGTCTCTCTTTATGTAGTGTTGTGTTGTCTCTTGTCGTGATGTGTTTTTACATTTTTAATCCTGAGGGGGAAAAGGTTTGTCGTGCCCTCTTCAAGACTGTTTTGGTGTATTTGGTCCATGATAGTTCATTGTTGATGTTGACACCAAGGAACTTGAAACTCTTGACCTGCTCCACTACAGCCCTGTCGACGTTAATGGGCTTTTCCTGTAGTCCACGATCAGCTCCTTTGTCTTGCTCACATTGAGGGAGAGGTTGTTGTCCTTGCACCACACTGCCAGCCTGTACTGCAGGGCCATCACCAGAGTTTCATAACATTTGCGGCCAAAATATATAATCCTGTTCTAGATTTATACACTATATACTATACAAAAGTACGTGGACAACCCTTTTTATATTACTGGATTTGGCTATTTCAGCCACACTCATGGCTGACCGGTGTATAGCACACAGCCATACAATCTCCATAGACAAACATTAGAATGGCCTTATTGAAGAGCTCAGTGACTTTCAACATGGTACCGTCATAGGATGCCACCTTTTCAACAAGTCAGTTCAGCAAAATTCTGCCCTGCTAGAGCTACCCCGGTCTGTGCTATTATTGTGATGTGGAAACGTTTAGGAGCAACAATGGCTAAGCCGTGAAGTGGTACGCCACACAAGTTCACAGAACGGGACCGCTGAGTGCTGAAACACGTGGCACTTAAAAATCGCCTGTCCTCGGTTGCAACACTCACTACCGAAATCCAAACTGCCTCTGAAAGCAACGTCAGCACAATAACTGTTTGTCGGGAGCTTCATGAAATTGTTTTCCATGGACGAGCAGCCACACACAAGCCTAAGATCAGCATGCGCAATGCCAAGCGTCGGCTGGAGTGGTGTAATGCTGGCCGCCATTGGAACAGTTGAAATGTGTTCTCTGGAGTGATGAATCACGCTTCACCATCTGGCAGTGTGACGGACAAATCTGGGTTTGGAAGATGCCAGGAGAAAGTAAGCCAGTCAAGTTCTTCCACACAGATCTCGACAAACCATTTCGGGTATGGTTTTTCCCCAGACTGTTGCCACAAAGTTTGAAGCACAGAATCGTCTGGTATGTCATTGTATGCTGTAGTTTTAAGAGTTCCCATCACTGGAACTAAAGGGGCCTAGCCCAAACCATGAAAAACAACCCCTGACCATTATTCCTCCTCCACCAAACTTTACAGTTGGCACTATGCTTTCGAGCAGGTAGCGTTCTCCTGGCATCCGTCAAACCCAGATTCGTCAGTCGGACTGCCAGATGGTGAAGCGTGACTCATCCCTCCAGAGTCCAATGGTGGCGAGCTTTATACCACCCCAGCCGACAATTGGAATTGTGCAGAATTGATTTTAGGCTGCTCAGCTATGGAAACCTGTTTCATGAAGCTTCCAAGTTGAGTCACAGCTCTTCAGTAAGGACTTTCTACTTCCAATGTTTGTCTATGGAGATTGCATGGCTGTGTGCTCGATTTTATACACCTGTCAGCAACGGGTGTGGCTGAAATAGCTGAATCCACTCAAGTGGTGTCCACATACTTTTGTTTATATAGTGTATGTATTGGATAGTGGCACAATCATTTGGGCTTTTTGGGCTTGGGCTCATTAAATGTTGTTAATGTCGGGCTCGGCTCATAAAATGTATTTAATATATGGCTCATCAGGCTCAGGTAGCATCAGGTTTTAATTTTCATGCTGATCAAAGCTCTAATCAAATCCAGACATATTTATTTTCTTTTGAATGACACTTCCGGTTTTAGCAAAAAAATACTAGGTTACACGGGAGAAAAGTGATTTATTCTCGGGATGGAACATTTGTAAAATACAGGGAAAATATTCAACCCTAATGTGAGTTTAGCACCTCTTTCCACTACTAGAGTGGACTAAGAACACAACACGAGCCACTGGGTATGTGGTAGGCCTGATGTGTTTCGTATCCTTAAACAAACTACCTTCAGACAAATTAAATGAAGAACACTTTCAGTGATGGATACAAGCAAGTTTTCAAAACAGTTTCTTTATCAATGTCTTTTGTTTTGTGAGTTCTACTGTGCACCACGCTTTGTCATCACTATTTGGTGTTTTTATGAAAGTCAGAGGGGCCTTACCTCCTGTGTGCATCGGGGTCTTCTGAGGAGGGCCCATTTTTACGTTGGACAGCAGGGCCTGAGGTGAGAAACAGAAACAGATCTTTAGCTTTTAGAAAAAGACAACCTGTACGGAAGGACATATATTCTTGTGTATCGTTGGTGTTTGTGAATAGTTTCTTCACATGCCACACCGTCCCCAGCAGTAATAGAGATATATATTTAGCATATTGAATGTAGGCCTGAGGTTACATACAGTATAACAATAACCAACAGATAAATAATGATGTAAGGGTCCGGCAGCAGTGTCTATTTTGCCTGTGGGTCTGTCTTTTTACAACACTGAGCACATATTAAACTGTATTTGTACAGTATACAGGTGCTGATCTGGTGAGATGTGTCAATTTAGTTTAACAAGAAGTCGTGACAACCACACTATTGCTCATGGCGCTGTCTTATCTTGTTCAATGTAAAAAATAATGACAATACGACCTAACAGCCAAAATAACCGCCTCAAATGCAGACAGGGCTTTGACAGACAGCCAGTTAATTCCATAAATTGCATGCTGGGTCAAATGGCATGTGTCATCTCACAAGGGAAGTGTGTCCCTCCCCCGTCCTCTCTCTGGCTTCTACTGTGTATCCTCACGCACTCCTCTCCTCTAAATTCTCCCGAGAAAGACACATGATTAGCCATGGCATGTCTTGGTTGTTGACATTAGCATATTAGCATTACCATGGGATTCAATACATTTAGCACTAGACATTATTAGTAGGTCTTGCTTGTTTACATTGGAAGTGGTGTATTGTTGTCTGTCAGCTTATTTTGACATTAGGAATTATTTTACAAACATATGCCGGGTTTGGAACCTGCCCAGGCATAAATAGTTGTCCTAATGATGAAACTGAGACTTTTTGAGACGGTCTTAATAAGTACAAGGAGTTAATGACTGGAGTGGGGTGGATGCAGGGTAACCTGGTCTGAGATTTGTTTGTGTTGTCTTGTCAACTCCTATGTGGTCATTGGCATGACAATGACCACATAGGAGTTGGCTATCCAGTACAAGCAGATCTGGGACCAGGCTATGCAGGTAGGAATAGTCAGTTGTGAAACACACCACACATTACATGAGGTGCTATGCCTCTGCCCTGAAGAGACAGACTGTGTTTTTCCCCATAGCATGATTGATGTAAATCACAGGCATTTCCACAGGAAACCTCAACTAAACAGGGCCAGCAGCACCGTGGACCAGAATAGACCTGACCTTCCCTCCCCTCCTTCCCATACACACCTGGGTACAATTTCTACAGTGCATTCTGCATTCAAAATAACAAATGCATGAATCCCAACCTTCCTTTATTGCCAATCCTGAACCAGATTCAAGGGCAAACATGATTGTATTGGATTGAATGTAATATTCTTAATTTCCATTGGGAAAAACGTCTAACTTTGTCAAAATATTCAAATCAAATCAAATCAAATCAAATTTATTTGTCACATACACATGGTTAGCAGATGTTAATGCGAGTGTAGCGAAATGCTTGTGCTTCTAGTTCCGACAATGCAGTAATAACGAACAAGTAATCTAACTAACAATTCCAAAAAAAACTACTGTCTTATACACAGTGTAAGGGGATAAAGAATATGTACATAAGGATATATGAATGAGTGATGGTACAGAGCAGCATAGGCAAGATACAGTAGATGATATCGAGTACAGTATATATATATGAGATGAGTATGTAAACCAAGTGGCATAGTTAAAGTGGCTAGTGATACATGTATTACATAAGGATGCAGTCGATGATATAGAGTACAGTATCTACGTATGCATATGAGATGAATAATGTAGGGTAAGTAACATTATATAAGGTAGCATTGTTTAAAGTGGCTAGTGATATATTTACATCATTTCCCATCAATTCCCATGATTAAAGTGGCTGGAGTAGAGTCAGTGGCATTGACAGTGTGTTGGCAGTAGCCACTCAATGTTAGTGGTGGCTGTTTAACAGTCTGATGGCCTTGAGATAGAAGCTGTTTTTCAGTCTCTCGGTCCCAGCTTTGATGCACCTGTACTGACCTCGCCTTCTGGATGACAGCGGGGTGAACAGGCAGTGGCTCGGGTGGTTGATGTCCTTGATGATCTTTATGGCCTTCCTGTAGCATCGGGTGGTGTAGGTGTCCTGGAGGGCAGGTAGTTTGCCCCCGGTGATGCGTTGTGCAGACCTCACTACCCTCTGGAGAGCCTTACGGTTGAGGGCGGTGCAGTTGCCATACCAGGCGGTGATACAGCCCGCCAGGATGCTCTCGATTGTGCATCTGTAGAAGTTTGAGTGCTTTTGGTGACAAGCCGAATTTCTTCAGCCTCCTGAGGTTGAAGAGGCGCTGCTGCGCCTTCTTCACGATGCTGTCTGTGTGAGTGGACCAATTCAGTTTGTCTGTGATGTGTATGCCGAGGAACTTAAAACTTGCTACCCTCTCCACTACTGTTCCATCGATGTGGATGGGGGGGTGTTCCCTCTGCTGTTTCCTGAAGTCCACAATCATCTCCTTAGTTTTGTTGACGTTGAGTGTGAGGTTATTTTCCTGACACCACACTCCGAGGGCCCTCACCTCCTCCCTGTAGGCCGTCTCGTCGTTGTTGGTAATCAAGCCTACCACTGTTGTGTCGTCCGCAAACTTGATGATTGAGTTGGAGGCGTGCGTGGCCACGCAGTCGTGGGTGAACAGGGAGTACAGGAGAGGGCTCAGAACGCACCCTTGTGGGGCCCCAGTGTTGAGGATCAGCGGGGAGGAGATGTTGTTGCCTACCCTCACCACCTGGGGGCGGCCCGTCAGGAAGTCCAGTACCCAGTTGCACAGGGCGGGGTCGAGACCCAGGGTCTCGAGCTTGATGACGAGCTTGGAGGGTACTATGGTGTTGAATGCCGAGCTGTAGTCGATGAACAGCATTCTCACATAGGTATTCCTCTTGTCCAGATGGGTTAGGGCAGTGTGCAGTGTGGTTGAGATTGCATCGTCTGTGGACCTATTTGGGCGGTAAGCAAATTGGAGTGGGTCAAGGGTGTCAGGTAGGGTGGAGGTGATATGGTCCTTGACTAGTCTCTCAAAGCACTTCATGATGACGGATGTGAGTGCTACGGGGCGGTAGTCGTTTAGCTCAGTTACCTTAGCTAGTTACCTTAGTTACCAACAGCAGGATCAACAATGACGGACATAGATGGACAATGGCCCAGTGAAAAAAAAAAACTGTGGACAAAACTGTAATTATGACATCATGGTGAGGTATACTAGACATTTTTAGACATCTTTTTAGTGACCAGACCAAAATAGGCCGTCTTTGCTTGAAGTCGTTATGACGTGCCTTGACATCACTGGTAGTGTATACTGACTGGGGTACTGCATAGTGTGAACTAAGTGGTTACTGAGTCATACCCTACTGCCCCAACTGAGGATGAGACGCTATTCTGAGACCGAGCAGTTAAAAAGGGCTATCCGGGAGATCACGTATTTCATATCAGGAATACCGAACAATAAACTCTAGACGCCCCTTTGCAAAACTTGTGTGCCCTTGTGTGCATGAGGGACACGTGGAACATCTTTATATGGATACTGCTTACCCAGTGAGCACAAGATATTGAAAATACTTATTTTCAACCAAAAATACATATTTTCAACGAGTCCTTACCATATCCAACCATCTGTAGGTTTGGAATCTTGGTTTGTTTTCAGAATTCGCTTGACATTACTGATGTATTCCAGTTGGCTTTATAATACATGAATCCAATTCTTAATGAGCAACTAAGGCGAGGATGTTGGCTTCATTTGTGCTGATGGCTGTTTTTTAATAAGGTACTGTAACACTTTCTAAAACTAGATTAATTCCCAATCCCAAACAGTCTTTCATGTTTCATCTCCCACAGTCATCGTCTCATGAAGGGGAAATATTTTAATATTCTATCATCATCAAACAGACCCAATCATAGGCTTCACATTCCTGCCACCTTTTTCAGAAAATAGCACATAAATATAAATCATTCCCTACTGTACATGGTTTCATCACTACACTGCCTATGAGGAGTTTAGTTGTGTGTGTCCCTGTCTGTGTGTGTGCTGCTCTTTGTTCTCTCAGCCTTCAGCTCTCTGATAGGTGATGTCTTGGGATGTCTTGTTTACATTCTTCTTGACACTACTCTGAATTCCCCTTGTTAGCAGCTGATAATTATCTGTAATGCTTTGGCACCTAATGTTAGCACATTAAACAGCCCAAATACTCATAATCGCCATTGAGGGCAGTAATCTATCATGGTGTCTATGAGCCAACCTGAGCCCACCTCCGACCTGATCTTTTCACGGTTTTGTTTGGAATACATGAAACCAAGAATTTGAACTATATACTGTATAGTATTTGCGATCAAAGGAAACCATTGCAAAGCTAATATGCTATATTTTGGTAGACATACTTTTGTAGCCACTAGGGATGCACGATATATCGGTGAACATATCGGAATCGGACGATATTAGCTAAAAACGCCAACATCGGTATTGGCCTGATGTCTAGTTTAACGCCGATGTGCAAAACCGATGTCAAAGCTGCCGTGCATACCTAAATAACATAACATTTTGCCCTACACGTGCAACACAGCATTCCTAACCTAGTCCACAATGTCTGCTGTATGGATCCAGCATTCAACAAATCGAGCAGTCATTTGAAAGAGTAAGAACATTTCAGAGAGACAACTCAAAGGCAAAATCCATTAACGCCAAGATGATGTAATTCACTGCCCTTGACAATCAACCGTTCTCTGTCGTGGGTGATGTTGGCTTTCGCCACTGGTCGAGCCCATTACCAAGTGTGCTATTTTTCAGATGTTGCCCTACCGGAGTTACACAGTAATAGCGTCGCTGCTATTTGCTTCACGGCACACTATTGAACGCCGTTTGGGTCTTTGTGTGTCAAAAAGGTACACGTGAAATAACACCATTACGAGTTAAATACGTTTTTAATTTGAAATATCAAATAACACAGTTCTATTATAGAATGTTGTGTGTTCTGAATTTGCACATGCAAGCCAAGCACCACCACTACTACCAGTAGCACTGTAAAAACTGTACAAAAAAGCCTGCAAACACCGGCCACGAACAATGCGTTTACAATACCGCATTGGTAATAAAGCATTATTTGTTTGACCGCAACTTCTGGGGTAGCTAGCTAGTTTTAGCTTGGTACCTAGCTAGCACCAGTACAACCAGCCTGAAAACAATGACCAGTAGAAACTGCAGTCAATTTCATTAATCTTAGCAATGATTTCGGAATTCTTGTGAGTAAGTATTAGCTAGGTAGCCACTTGTTGTTTGCCTAATGAAATTGAACTTCAGTTCATGAAAATAAATAGCTAGCCAGCTACTTAACCCTGTTGCCCAAAGTCTAACATTATAAGCAACCAGCTAGCTTCATCTGGCTAGTGACGCTCGACCAGACCGGGTTGTGTTGTGAAGCTAGCCACATTAAGGATTGGTCACAATAGTGGAATTTGCGGTTTGCCTTAAAAATAAAAGAACATCTTTGAAAGTGATGCAGAAAGTTACAATTGGTGGAATCATGCCATATTTAGACTAGATACTGTTAAACAAGGTTGGAATGTGAAGCAATGAAATATGGTATCAGTCTACTCGATGACACCCACAGAACCCAACTGTGAAGAGTTTACGCAAATATTAACGTTGTAGCTCTTATCGCGGGACTGTGAATGTGTGAAATCACCTCCCCAGTCAGCCTATTGTGTGTATTGACATTCATATTGCACTGTACAGCTTTACTTAAGGATTGGAGATCAATGAAATGGGGTATCAGTCTACTCAATAGCCGATATATTTTTTTCCAACATCCTCCTCAGAGTTATCATGTAATAACTAAGTAAAAAATGTATGAGCACGTTAAATTATGTGACGTGTAGTCATAGTCAGGTCCTGATTGGTCAACAAGCTTATTTGACAGGTCAAATAGTGTTATTTGACATATTTTTTTTGGCACGCAAAGACCCAAAACGGCGTTGAGAATGAAACAGAACAAATAAACAACGAAACAGCACAGCAAGTAAGTGAAAGAAATAGGTTTTGATTATGTTTTAGTGGTTATGGGACATATGTAGATGCCAACAAAATAACTTGTTGGTGTGTGTGTGTGTGTGTGTGTGTGTGTGTGTAACCTTTATTTAACTAGGCTAGTCAGTTGAGAACAAATTCTTATTTATTTACAATGATGGCCAAACCCGGACAAAGCTGGGCCAATTGTGCGCTGCCCTATGGGTACTCCCAATCATGTGGGATGTGATACAGCCTGGATTTGAACCAGGGACTGTGGTGCCTTAGACCGCTGCGTCCGTGTGTGTGTTAACTATTTAACTCTACTAGAATGCTTAAGGCCCCTAACATTTTAAATATCGGTTATCGGTATCTGTTTTTTTTTATCGGTACATCACTATTAGCCACTTACTTTCAGCTCCAGACACAACAAAGTAACTAAACATAAGATACGTTGGTTTTAGGCTGGTAAAGAGTTGCCTGATATTTCAAATACAACAATGTGGACCACTCGTCAATATCACTTGGCAACTGCAGCCTCACAGCGACTGCACAATTAAAGGCTTTTAGATAAGTACACAATAGCCAACACCATTAACACAATCGAGGGTTATTATGAACGCTATAGGCCTGCTTTTTCTCACACTCTCTAACTCAGATGGTGTTTACCTAATTGCCTAAATGTAAGTTGAGTGAAATATGATGCTAAAAAACAGTATTCCAAACCTCAGGACCCCCACATCTAAGCACCCTGTGGTGCTGTAGCCCCAAAACATGATCAAATATAAATGCTACTTTGCCCCTTAGGGCCACCAAGGTGTTTAAATGGACAATTTTAATTGGCAGTTAACAGAAATGCATACAGCTTAAGCTTTACATGATTAGTGATGATTAACAGCTTACACATCTGCATAGTGATTTCCAGAACATCACCTCCCTATTTTAGCCCTACAATGCCACCCAGAGAGGTGTTGCCAATTCCATCAGCCTCACATTGCCAGCAGCACCCTCATGCAATAGATCACCCTGATTACCCCCCTCCCTCTATCACCTACTCTACTTACTGAGGATGATCTTCGCAGAAGTGCACCTTCTGATAGTGGCTGGTGACATATCTGGAGTAAGAATAATCGTGAGACACTCTCTGCTGTTCTTACAGTGTCTTTAGCAAGCTATTACTGTATGCAGTATACGTACTAACTATGGCTTCTAGTCAGGCAGCTGGCCAGACTACTGGAATAGCATTAGCCACGAGTCTGGTGATCCAACATGGGACCGTAGCATGTATAAAGCGGAAGAATGCCTGCGACTGCGTTCCCTGGACTAAAGAAGCACCTTGGGTTTGCTTGTTGAGGAGCCCTATAGCTCAGCTCACCTCCAACATGGCCCACTCCGGTCACCTCAAAGGTTCCCCAAAAAAGGAGAGTGCCATGTGAGATTTGGCGGTCTAAGACAGTTTGGCTCCATGGGTATTTTAGCCAGGCTGTGCACCAATAGGAAGGCTAGAGGACGGAATGGAGCCGTCACCGGACTCCCCCTCCCAACAGCGTATAAGTAGCAGCCTGTAATAGGAGAGGCACATGTGCTATTTGTTAAGTATGGGTAGAGACTGGAAGGCTTCATATAAAGACCTCACTACATTTCTGTTGTCATAAACTAGCAGGACCATACATCTCCTCTAACTACAGGTCTTTACATTGATGTGTGCAAGTGTCTTTCCTGGTGTGATAGTGTTAATAGTTGTAATGGTTAGTTTGGATAGTGTTGCATTAGGCATGCAGTATTGTCACAACTCTCTGCAATCAGCCCTCATACTTTATGCTTAAATGACCAATGACCAGGCTACTGAACATATCTAAGTCTGGCAGCCTGGGCCCTAGCCTGGGTTGTGTTCAATAGGGAAAAACATTTTGAAACTAAGTGAAATGGGGATGTACTATTTGATCTTGTCCAATAAGACCTTTTAAATAATTTTCCGTTGCATAACATTTTTAAACGTTTTGCTGCAAATGTTTTTTTTTGCTACAACTGAACTGAACACGACATAGGTCACTGAGTTTATAGTCAAGCAGGGTTCTATGGTTTGTTTTGTATTACCAATTTCCCACACTTTGCTGAAAGATTTCAGCCTGAGCCATAGAGATACACTAGTTATGGTTCTGTTTTCACCTTAGAGCTTGATATCCAGCAGAGGGAGGTAGAACGGCGGCAGGTGGTTAGTGTTGGGCCAGTAACGAAAAGGTTGCTAGATCAAATCCCGAGCTGGGATTGTATGTCGTTCTGCCCCTGAACAAGGCAGTTAACCCACTGTTCCTAGGCTGTCATTGTAAATAAGAATTTGTTCTTAACTGACTTGCCTAGTTAAAAAAAAGAAGAAAAAAAAATAACTCAGTTGAGATCAACCCAGCAACCAGACTGACTAGCACCTACAGCACTAATGTCATTGGCTGAACCAAGTGTAAAATGAAAAGGTTGAAATCCTTTCTGAAAATAGATTATATCTATAAGAGATATTATATCTTACAACAACCTAAACATGTTCAACAAAATATTTTGTTGTTCCAACAATCCTGGGATGATAGTGGAGTTAAACTGGCCACAAATGACTGGCTAAAAAGATTTGCATTTTGACTGACAATTAGTAGCTAGCGTGTCGAGTACAACTGACAATTAACATTCATCAGTTTCAGCTACGGCCCAGATAAACCCTTTGACTGTGACATAAACAGACTGACATACAGGTTATTGCCACACTGGAAAGGGTCCCACCTCCGTCTTGCGAGCTGAGCACATTGAGGGCAAACATCATGGCGGTGGAGAAGGTGGTGGCCTCCTCCTTGCTGGCGAAGTTGAGACCGTACACCTGCCTGGCATCACGCCACTGGTGGAAGGTGGGTGTGGCCTGATTATACTTCAGCCCCTTTACTATGGAGTAGTTGATCACTACCTGAGAGACAGACAGACAGCCAAGTACTCATCAATCATTCATTATTTGCCAAATACTATTGTCAGCTTAGATCAGTGTACAAGATGGAATTCCATCAATAGTGCCATAGAAATTACTGGTACATTTCAAAAACATTGTTTGCATCTTTATTCTTATCACAGTGCTGAATTTGAAAGAGATTGTCTTGCATAAGAGATGGACTCTATCTCTATTATTATCCTTAAGCCAGTGTGTGTGATGAATAGGCTTGCAGTGAAACATGTCTTCCCCCATATCTACGTCACATATGTAGGTCCATAGAAATGACTATAACAGACAAATTCACCTTAGTGTGTGTGTGTGTACCTGCTGGTCCTGTAGTTTGACCCCAACCACGCGGAAGGTGTTGTTGGCCGTGTTGTGGTAGATGTTGATGCGGCTGAAGCCCTGCTGTCCCGGCTTGATTGGCACCCACTTCTTACTGGCGTCATCATACACCATGACCGAGGCGCGGGCTTGGCAGATACTCTGTTCACTGTGAAGGAGGAAGACACAAGGGTTAGAGGTCAACAACAAAGACATGGTGTTAATGTAAAAAAAAAAGAAAAACAATTCCTCAATTTCACCTGTTCTGGCAATGTTTATTTTTAGGTTGCAGGAAGGTTCTGAGAACGTTTTACTCTGGTTCCTTGAAAGTTTCCCTGGGAGGTTTTATTAACGCTATGGGAACAGAAATTATGGGTTATTTGGAGGTTTTTGTATAACTTTCTTAAATCTTTCACTGAATGTTTCAATAATAATAATAATAATTGCCCCAGTCTACTAACTGCTAGTTTCCGGCCCCGGCCTGCTAACTGCTAGCTTACCTGCCCGGTCTGTAACTGCTAGCCCATGCTAACTGCTTGCTTGCTAACCCGGCCTGCTAACTGCTAGCTTGCCCCGGTCTACTAGCTGCTAGCTTGTTCAGCCCCGGCCTACTAACTGTTAGCTTGTTAGCATCGGCCTGCTAAATGTGTGAATCGCTGTGTCCCCAGCCAGCCCAACCACTCACTGGACCCATATATTCACATGGCTACGCATGCCTCTCTCTAATATCAATATGCCTTGTCCATTACTATCCTGGTTAGTGATTACTGTCTTATTTCACTGTAGAGCCTCTAGCCCTGCTCAATATGCCTTAACCAACCATGTTGTTCCACCTCCTACATGACATCACCTGGTTTAAACATTTCTAGAGACTATATCTCTCTCTTCATTACTCAATGTCTGGGGTTAACCTACAATGTACTCACATCCTACCTTTGTCTGTACACTATGCCTTGAATCTATGCTATTGTGCCCAGAAACCTGCTCCTTTTACTCTCTGTTCTGAACGTGCTAGACGGCCAGTTCGTATAGTCTTTAGCCGTACCCTTATCCTACTTCTCCTCTGTTCCTCTGGTGATGTGGAGGTTAATCCAGGTCCTGCAGTGCCTAGCTCCACTCCCACCCCACAGGTGCTCTCATTTGCTGACTTCTGTAAACGTAAAAGCCTTGGTTTCATGCATGTTAACATTAGAAGCCTACTCTCTAAGTTTGTTTTACTCACTACTTTAGCACACTCTGCCAACCCAGATATCTTAGCCGTGTCTGAATCCTGGCTTAGGAAAACCATCAAAAACCTTGAAATTTCCATTCCTAACTATAACGTTTTCCGCCAAAATAGAACTGCCAAAGGGGGCGGTTTTGCAATCTACTGCAGAGTTCTGTATTACTATCTTAGTCTGTACCCAAACAATTTGAGCTTCTACTTCTAAAAATTCACCTTTCCAGAAACAAGTCTCTCACTGTTGCTGCTTGCTATAGAATCCCCTCTGTCCCCAGCTGTGCCCTCAAAACCATATGTGAATTGATTGCCCCCCATCTATCTTCTGAGCTCGTGCTACTAGGTGACCTAAACTGGGACATGCCGGCCATCCTACAAACTAAGCTTGATGGCCTCAATCTCACCCAAATTATGAACCAATGAACCTGCCAGGTTCAACCCCAAATCAGTAAACAAGGGCACCCTCATAGATGTCATCCTAACTAACTCACCTTCCAAATACACCTCTGCTGTTTTCAATCAAGATCTCAGCGATCACTGCCTCATTGCCTGCATCTGTAATGGGTCTGCAACCAAACGACCACCCCTCATCACTGTCAAACGCTCCCTGAAACATTTCTGCGAGCAGGCCTTTCTAATCGACCTGGCCGGGGTATCCTGGAATGACAGTGACCTCATCCCGTCAGTAGATGATGCCTGGCTATTCTTTAAAAGTGCCTTACTCACCATCTTAAATAAGAATGCCCCTCTCAAAAAATGTAGAACTAGGAATAGATATAGTCCTTGGTTCACTCCAGACCTGTCTGCCCTTGACCAGCACAAAAACATCCTGTGGCGTTCTGCATTAGCATCGAATAGCCCCCGTGATATGCAACTTTTCAGGGAAGTTAGGAACAAATATACACTGGCAGTTAGAAAAGCAAGGTTTTTCAAACAGAAATTTGCATCCTGTAGTACTAACTCAAAAAAGTTCTGGGACACTGTAAAGTCCATGGAGAATAAGAGCACCCATCCCAGCTGCACACTGCTCTGAGGCTAGGGAACACAGTCACCACTGATAAATCCACTATAATTGAGAATTTCAATAAGCATTTCTCTACGGCTGGACATGCTTTCCACCTGGCTACCCCTACTCTGGTCAACTGCCCAGCACCCTCCACAGCAACCCGCCAAAGCCCCCACCATTTCTCCTTTACCCAAATCCAGATAGCTGATGTTCTGAAAGAGCTGCAAAACCCCTACAAATCAGCCGGGCTAGACAATCTGGAACCTCTCTTTCTAAAAATATCTGCCGAAATTGTTGCAACCCCTATTACTAGCCTGTTCAACCTCTCTTTCGCATCGTCTGAGATTCCCAAAGATTGGAAAGCTGCCACGGTCATCCCCCTCTTCAAAGGGGGTGACACTCTAGACCCAAACTGCTACAGACCTATATCTATCCTACCCTGTCTTTATAAAGTCTTCGAAAGCCAAGTTAACAAACAGATTACTGACTATTTCGGATACCACCATACCTTCTCCGCTATGCAATCTGGTTTCAGAGCTGGTCATGGGTGCACCTCAGCCACGATTCTGTATACTTCTGGCCCCTGCTTGGTCACTGTGTTATCTAACCTCCAGACGAGCTTCAATGCCATACAACTCTCCTTCCATGGCCTCCAACTGCTCTTAAACGCAAATAAAACCAAATGCATGCTATTCAATCGATCACTGCCCGCACCTGCCCACCTGTAGTTGTCCATGTATTCTAAGTCAGAGCCGTCCAGAGTAGTGATGCTGGACGGCTCTGACTTAGAATACATGGACAACTACAAATACCTGGGTGCCTGGTTAGACTGTAAACTCTCCTTCCAGACTCACATTAAGCATCTCCAATCCAAAATTAAATCTAGAATCGGCTTCCTATATAGCAACAAAGCATCCTTCACTCATGCTGCCAAACATACCCTCGTAAAACTGACCATCCTACCGATCCTCGACTTCGGTGATGTCATCTATAAAATAGCCTCCAACACTCTACTCAACAAACTGGATGCAGTCTATCACAGTGCCATCTGTTTTGTCACCAAAGCCCCATACACTACCCACCATTGCGACCTGTACGCTTTCGTTGGTTGTCCCTCGCTTCATACTCGTCGCCAAATCCACTGGCTACAGGTTATCTACAAGTATCTGCTAGGTAAAGCCCTGCCTTATCTCAGCTTACTGGTCACCATAGCAGCACCCACTCGTAGCACGCGCTCCAGCAGATATATCTCACTGGTTACCCCCAAAGCCAATTCCTCCTTTGGTCGTCTTTCCTTCCAGTTCTCTGCTGCCCATGACTGGAACGAATTGATATGCTTTATCTTGGCCAGGTCGCAGTTGCAAATGAGAACTTGTTCTCAGCTAGCCTACCTGGTTAAATAAAGGTGAAATAAAATACAAATAAATAAAAGTAATACTTTTAATAACACTGCTAGCTTATTTTGGGTTAACTTTTTTGAACTACAAGCATAGATAGAACACATGTAAAGGCATTAGGCATTAATCATGCAAACACATTTATTTTTTATTGTGACACGGCATCAGTGAGATTCAAACCTGTAATCTTCTCTGTCTATGGAATTAGTCCACTGGGCCACCAGGATGGAACTACCATGCCATGTTTTTTACGCATACAAAACTGTTCATTTTAATTGCTGAGATGGAATTTATGTTTTCATGGAATGTTTCTTTTTTTGTTTAAACCCCCTTTTCACCCCAATTTCGTGATATCCAATTACAATCAGTCTCATCGCTACAACCCCCCAACTGCCACGGGAGAGGCGAAGGTCGAATCATGCTTCCTCCGAAACATGACCCTTCTAACCTGCCTACTTAACCTGCTGCACCAGCTGAACCAATGTGTTGGAGGAAACACTGTTCCATTGACGACAACAAGTCAGTCTGCAGGCACCCAGCCCACCATAAGGAGTCTCTAGAGCGCGATGAGCCAAGTAAAGCCCCCCGGGCCAAACCCTCCCCTAACCCGGACGACGCTGGGCCAATGTGCGCCCCCCTATGGGACTTAAGTCACAGCCAGTTGTGACACAGCCTGGAATCGAACCCGTGTCTGTAGTGATGCCTCAAGCATTGGTATGTAGTGCCTTAGACTGCTGCACCACTGCACATATGGAAAGTTCTCTTAGCGTTCTCGGAACAATTTAAGAACATGACCTTAAGTAGAACCATGAGGAAACGTGCAGGAAATGTTTTGCTGATGTACTGAAATTCCCACAGGAGAGGTTTTTCTTAACGTTCTCTGAACTATTTGAGAACATTCCCAATGTCAACCCAGTTAGAAATTTTTCCTAGAACATTACCAAAATTGAAATGAAATGTAACCATGTTTGAACTGCTCTGACACGTTCTGTGTCAGAGCAATGAAATACCAAAAATAACATGTTTTTTGGGGGTCAAGTTTCTTAAATGTGCTGAGAATGTTCCAAAGCCAAGCAACTATCCCAGAAAGTTGTGGGAAGGTTGTATCAAAATAACCATAGGACAACCATGCTCTCACCAAGCTCTAAGAAATGCTTGCAGTGCCAGGGTTGTGGGTTCGATTCCAAAGGGGGACCAATACGAAAAAGTATGCACTCACTACTGTAAAGCAGCCTTACACTACTGAGTGTTTGCTAAATTACTAAAATGTAATGGTTCTCGGAACATGCGCTAGTTGGTATATGTCAGAATGTTTGGAGACATGGGCAGAAAGGTGTGTGTTGCTGATCTATGATAATAACACGGTGAGTGAAAACCAGTGTCTAATTAACTATCTGATCACCAGATGGGAGGAATGTATCTGTTTAAAAGTAAATGAGAGACCAGGAGCTCAAACCAGAGGAATGGTGAATTTGCATCCACAAATAACCATGGTTTTGGTCCAGGCAGAGACTGACTTGATTCCAAACTCTCCATCCCTTTCGACAACAAGAATTAAACAATTGACTTATGTGGTGAACAAGAACATTTCAAAGCACTAATGATAACGCCTTGGAGGTGGTGTCGGAGTCCTGGAAAAAACATGTATCTCCATGCGTCACTTTCAATGACTTCTTTCAATCTATGTAAATAAAAATCTACATTGAGATGTTGATACAAACCAGAGAGAACTAAATACACATTTTCAAAGTCTTTTCAACCCAAAATATGTATTTTCAACATCTTTTGCTCATAGGGAAAATGTTTCCAGTACACCAACAACCTGGACAGCAGGGCTTTACAAAGTCTTTCCTGGGGCACCCAGGGTGCACGTTTTGGTTTGTGCCCTAGCACTATACAGCTGATTCAAATAATCCAATCTTGCTAATACGTTTGTGACTCAGCCGTGCACCCGGCGGGTGATTTAAGAGTATGAATAACAATATGGTGTGATATTCCTGACAGCATGACAGGGTATTGATGTTTCACACATGGAGCTCTAAAAGGCGAGATTTGCTTATGCCCTCAGGGGACTGTGAAGTGACAAAGTTTTAAAATGTTCACCTTGATTACCAAAGGGACAGCGAAGCTCTGCTATTTGAGCTAACTGCTTTAAATAACTATCTTACTCAGCTACTTCAGGCGACCCAACATTCTTAGTCTTTATTGTACAGACTGGCAAATTAGCACAGCATTCACAGCTGTCATTTCAAGACACCAATACTTAAAGGATATATTTTGCAAAGTGGGTGCCTCAACATAGAAAGCCTTTTCAATATCCAAAATAAGTATTTAAAATATCGCAGCTAAATCAAGATTCCACCACAGACAGACAATGGGTCATCTAGACTCTAAGGCCCCTAGGACATCACTAGCATTCAAATGCCAGCATGTGGCCTTCCTCTGTGATCTCCTTCCTCTCTAGGAGGTGGAGGACATGGAGACTGACACTTCAGCCATGCCTCAGCACAGCAAATGGGTGAGGCAGTATGAGTGCAGGATTCAGAACCTCTTGCACCAACATCTACTACCTTTTTCACACTATTGTGCCATCCCGAACCGAACAGCTCAGATAGTTTATTTTCACACTGTCCTTTCCAGTACAGTTCCAGCAACTATGGCAGATGTGTAATCAGGCCAGCGCAGTACACTACAACAATATTAGAGGGTCAGGCTCTGAAAGAATGCCGTAGGACAGGGACCGACAGCTGTCCGTCCTTGAATACTAACCTACTGTAAGCCTGGCACTGACACATTCTCACTACACTTCAGTATCAACCATCAGACAGTCATCACACAATCAGTCACCATCATTATCCTTGCAAGTGCTTTTCAAATTAAATTGACGCGCAGTGTGGTAATCAATTACAGATAATCTAAAAATCCAATCATTGCACAGTAAGTCCTTGAGGAGACATTGAGCATGCAGTCGGATATAGCAAGTTTGGTTTACCCTTTATGTGACATCTCAGCCAGTTAGCGCAGCAGGCAACAGTGCTGTGCTTCATTTGAGCTTTTGAGTGAGGTTTAGTTTGACACAGTAGGTGAAATAATATCTCAGCAACGGAAGCAAAGGCTAACAGCTAATAACTGAAGGCTAACAGCAATAAATGGAGGAGAAGGTTTGAGAGCATCTTCATTTACCACATTCAAAATAAGGAAGTCTTGGGCTCAATTGAGTCATTAACTAAATCAATAAAAGCCATTCAAATAAATCTAAAATAAAGCCTTACAGAAAACAAGCTTATGCCTCTCTGGTATCCTGGCAACCACAGGTAGACCCCAACATGTTTTAGACTCAACTGTGGGCATAGTTCACCAGTTATCTTACTCAGTCAAGTAGGACTTAGCAATGGAGGATATCCCGTGTCTACACAAGATGGATTTCCTTACTCAAAGCTTTCAAAGACATTAATGGGACTTAGAGCATAAAGATATATTCTATCTGGTTCTAAATTGAGTTGGGCTCAATCTAATCACATAACAGGTGCTTCTACACAGTACAGAGACCACCCATGTCCCTGAGGAGATACTCAGTTCTTTAGTGTCTGACAGATCCCCTTACAAAAACAAGCCCTATTTCTGGAGTCATTTGGAGTCGAGGGTTTATATGCCTTCTCTGTGAAGCATTGGTTTCAGTACCCCACCAGGCTAAGTCAGAAATAAAGCATAGCGCCGTCAATTTGTCTGACTGACATTGCTCAATCATCGAGCTCCCTGCCATCCAGGATCTCTTACCAGGCGGTGTCAGAGGAAGGCCCCAACAATTGTCAGACTCCAGCCACCCAAGTCATAGACTGTTCTCTATGCTACCGCACGACCAGCGGTACCGGATCGTCCTAGTCTGGGACCAAAAGGCTCCTGAACAGCTTCTACCCACAAGCCATAAGACTGAACAGGTAATCAAATACCTACCCAGACTTTTTTTTTGCACTGACTCTATGCGCACACACACTGCTGCTACATTGACACTCCAACACACACACACACACACACACATACATACATACACACTTTCACACACGCTGCTGCTACTCTGTTTATTATCTATCCTGATTGCCTAGTGACTTTTACCCCTACCTACATGTAGATATTACCTCAATCACCTCGACTACCTCGTAACCCCAGCACATTAAATCGGTACCGGTACTCCTTGTATAGCCTCGTTATTGTTATTGCATTTCAAAAAAAATTATTTTTGGGGTGCAAATGTTCACAATTGTTCATACTTTTTACATTTTTTTATTTGATGTAGGCTTGTCACTCTCAATTCAGATTCCTGTCTTCTACCAGACTTCCACCACTACAGAAGATAGTGCTATTGTAACCACATTAGAGCTATGAATATAATTTGGGTTATGACCACTCTTAATGAGGATACTTGCTGTACAACAACCACATGTGTCACGCCCTGATCTGTTTCACCTGTACTTGTGCCCGTTTCCACCCCCTCCAGGTGTCGCCCATCTTCCCCCACTTATCCTCTGGGTATTTATACCTGTTTTCTGTCTGTCTGTGCCAGTTCGTCTTGTTTTTCAAGCTTACCAATGCTTGTTCCTGTCAGCTCCTGTCTTTCGCCAGCATCGCTTTTTCTCGTCCTCTTGGTTTTTGACCCTTGCCTGTCCTGACCCTGTACCCGCCCACCCGACCACTCTGCCTGACCCTGAGCCTGCCTGCCGTCCTGTACCTTTGCTCCTACTCTGGATTATTGACCCCTGCCTGCCTTGACCTGTCGTTTTTCTGCCCCTGTTACAATAAACATTGTTACTTCACACAATCTGCACTTGGGTCTTACCTTTCTTCCTGATAACATGCTTTAAAAGAGACACAGACCTCTTATTAATAGTCATCTGACACTAGCGGCTGTCTCCAAAGCCATTTTTAAAGAACTCAAATACTTTGCAGTCGCTGGGGACGTAAAAATAACTTAGAGAAAAGGGCAGCCTGACAAATACAACTAAGCTAAAGGGAGCTACAGCACTGCAAGTTAGGGTGACAGAGTGGGCAATGTCTACATGACACAATGGGAATGGTCAAATCATACAGACTGCAAACTCCTGCACTGCCCCTGACGAACTATGAGCATCACACTTTAGCACGATGGTAACAGTATTTGCACTGGAACTAATACAAAGGCCTAGTCATACAACTGCAGCACATTTTTAACACATTCTATATTGGGTTAGTCTCCACTGACTGGTTTGTGGTTAGAGAATGCTAATATTAGCACTTGGTGGTAGTGGGTGTGTATACAAACATCAACATCTTCCTGATCCAAGACCGATTCTCGTAGGTCGCATACTGCACTGCACCTACAAATCATAAACAGTATACAATGAGCTCAAAGTATTGGGACAGTGACAAATGTTTTTTGTTGTTGTTTTGGCTCTGTACTCCAGCACTTTGGATTTGAAATGATACAATGGCTATGAGGTTAAGGTGCAGACTGTCAGCTGAGGGTAGTTTCTTCCATATCGGGTGAACCGTTTAGAATTTACAGCACTTTTTGTATATAGTTCTTCCATTCTAGGGGACCAAAAGTATTGGGACAAATTCACTTCTGTATTAAAGAAGTAAAAAGTTAAGTATTTGGTCCCACATTCATGGCACACACCGACGACATCAAGCTTGTGTGTTGGATGCATTTGCTGTTTGTTTTGGTTGTGTTTCAGATTATTTTGTGCCCAATAGAAATGAATAAAAAATAATGTATTGTGTCATTTTGGAGTCACTTTTATTGTAAATAGAATATGTTTCTAAACACTTCTTCATTAATGTGGATGCTACCATGATTACGGATAATCCTGAATGAATCGTGAATAATGATGAGTGAGAAAGTTACTGACGCACAAATATTATGGTTGCATCCACATTAATGTAGAAGTTAAGTGAGGACGTAAGTGGCGACTGTGGCTCTCCTTGTCAGTCACTATGGGCTTAAACCCTGTCAGTCTTTCTTATACTCAAGACCTTTAAAAAAATGGATAAGCACTTTTCATGTCCAAGTCATGAATACTAGTCAAAATATTGATAAAAAACACAAATTAACAGAATTATCAGGGGAACTGTAACGGCTTTCCTCTTCCTCTTCTGAGGAGTAGCAAGGATCGGACCAATGTGCAGCGTGGTAAGTGTTCATCCTTTTAATAAACTGAACTGAAATACAAAGTAACAAAAGAGATCAAACGAAACATCTCCGTCAGGTGCAACACACACTAAACAGAAAATAATCACCCACAACCTAAAAGTGAAACCAGGCTACCTAAGTATGGTTCTCAATCAGGGACAACAATTGACAGCTGCATCTGATTGAGAACCATACCAGGCCAAACACAGAAATCCCAAATTATAGAAAAAGGAACATAGACTGCCCACCCCAACTCACGCCCTGACCATACTAAAACAAAGACAAAACAAAGGAACTATGGTCAGAACGTGAAAGGAACAAAAACAGACAATAATATGGGGTCTTTGTTTCTAAACATCCCTGAATAATTAAATGACCATTGACAGGCTATGTGTGTGTAATAACTATTGGAGACTTTTGTGTGACTTATTTTTCGTTTTAAGGAACATCCATTCAATATAACACTCAAAACAATATAGCCAGTCAATAACAATGTAGTTAAATACAATTAAAATCACCCCTGTACCTGTGTAAGTGTATAGGCCTATCCCACTGAGCAAAACCAGTTGAAAATATGTACTTTCAACCAGTTTTGCAGTTGAAATGACATCTTTACAACCAGCTTTGCTTACTGGGATTGGACAGGAGTGCTCAGACACATCACTATTATAATACGGTATTTGCGTTTTCTTTGGGGATACCTTGAAATAGCTATTACACAGAGGTAGTACAACATCCATTATGATGGCTTATAAGGATCTTGAGGCAGAAGTTGTGATAATGCTAGCCTCCAGACATGTTCTAGCTAGAAGAGTGGGAGTGAGATGCTGGATGGAGGCTTCTGCTACATTGAGTGCTTAACCATGTCAAATAAGCCTCATGGGTGAACTGGATAAAGGAGGCCACCATGTTTCTAGCCTTTTTAATTAAGCAAGCTCTGCCCCTACACACACACACACACACACACACACACACACACAAAGCAAGCCTCTGCTGTACATACGCACACGCACATACACAGGGTCTTTCATGTAACATGGATGTTGGGTTTCGGTGTAATGTACTGTATGTACCCCATCCATTAGCTGAGTACTTTCTGGTAGTACAGTTCTGGGATGTATTCACTAGGAACCAAATGGAAGCAAACGGCAGATACAGGGATGTACTAACCTGAACTTGTCCAATAAGAAACGCTATTTTTTGTTGCAAAATTAATAGTAAGCTGCGTTCAATTTGAGCAGCGTTTTTTCTAAAAGCAGGATGCCGGTTTGGCACAGAAGTTGTTGGCCTAATTTCCCCATCATGACAAATAAATAACATTTTGCCTGGGACCAATTCAGGGTTTCCATGGGAACCCTGGAGGCAGAGCGGGCATCAAGCGATGAGAGGACAACAACCCTAGGTGATGACCAGCCAGCCAGTGGGCAAACCCTTTGTTGACAGGCAGGGTATTTGTTTAATGCTTCTGGTTCAGTGGAATGTACCCGAACAGACCCAAATAATAGAACACAACACAGCATCACTCTCTCTGTCTGCTGCTTCATGTGATTGATTTGTAAGGCCTTTCTCGCTCACTCCGTTTACTGGGTAACAATGATATGTCTGCTATTCTGCTAATTGTAGTTCACATTTCAGTCACATCAAGTGCAAAGCCAAAAATAAAGTATGAGACCTGTAATGAAAAATGTGTAAGGCAGATTAAGAAATTCCACAGCTGCCTCCAAATGTAATGCTGATGATAAAAAATGAAGATCCAAGGACAATGACTTCATTATTAGACTTCAAGGATTAATTAGAGACTATCGAGCCTAAAGGGGACAAATAAAATACAAAGAATAAAAGCAGAGATCGTGCACCTGCAGTGGCACCAAAATCTAAACTGGAGATCTCCCAGCAACCCCTGCTCTATACTTCAGAGCCAGAGTCTACGCTGTCAAAATAAGAGTCTCTCAATACAGGTCCCACACTTGCATGCTGTGGAGTACAGCACTGTCTCTTGTCTTACACAGACAGGTACTCATCCTCAGGTGTAGTAGAGAGACCAGTGAGAATGAAGCCAGAGCTGCCAGTCCCATCAGCAGTAGAGGGGGACTCCCATTAGAACAGCAGACTTAATTAAAGTTTCCTCTCCCATTCAGTCTGTATTCTGTACCCTCCCTGACTCCTTGCTCCACACACCGACGATGAAGAAAAACAGCAGCATGCATATTTTGGTGAATGAAGGAGAAAGGAGAAAAAAAAGGAGAAGTGGAGTTCCTTCCCTGTTATTAAAAAGAGGGCAGCAGGGAGGGGATAGAGTGGATTATACACTAGTGTTTTTCCCAGAGTGCAGTGCAGTATAATCATTTTTGGGCAGCTCCACCACACACACACGCACCAGCTGACAGAGAGCAACTCAGTGGCGGGATTACAGGCGACTTCCGAGTGGATTATACACTAGTGTTTTTCCCAGAGTGCAGTGCAGTATAATTATTTTTGGGCAGCTCCAACACACACACACGCACCAGCTGACAGAAAGCAACTCAGTGGCGGGATTACAGGCGACTTCCGAGGAGATTGTTACTTCACTCCTGTTTTAAGGCTAAATTAACTAGGGTTTATCTCTCATTTAGGCACCAGGCTGTAATCTCAGCACAGAGAAAGTCCCACTGGAAGGGAGGGCAACTTCCCAGAAGGCCTGGGTGGTATTCATTAGGCACCAAACGGTAGAAAATTGACAGAAACAGGGAGGGACTACATGATTTTGTCCAAAAATAAACACTTGTTTTCCATTACAAAATGTTTTGTTACAGTGTAACCTATTGAACTCCAACCTGTTGGAAGACCTGGTGGCAAGTGTGGTTATATAAGGGACAGAACAGACTGCCATGACCATTTTCGGACAATGGTAAACTTCTTTGAGACTTTTTCAAATATTGCACAATAATGCCATAAAGTATGAGGATTTACATAGCTGTAAACTGAGTATTGAAATAAAAGATAAATAAAAAAGAAACCTTTGTGCTCATTAATGCACTGCATTTTTTTCAGCAAACAATACAGAATACTCTGTCACCAAACTCCAACTTCAATCCCTAGGAATCACTTTGATGGACACCATATGATATAGACAAGCTCAATGTTTTACCCTGCCCCCCCCACTCTTACATCTGAAAGTATAGCACGTTGAATGGATGAGAAATAAGCCATATATAGGAGATAGGGATGTGGTCCTTAATGGTCTTTTCCTCCTGCTCCATTAATGTGCTTATCTTCTTAGCTAAATGTCCCTGCTTGTGAAAAAACAGCACACACACACACAGTTCTAAGCCTCCTCCACCACAACCCACCAGCCAATGTACCACCCAAATTGCAGTGTCTAAAGCCAATGATGTTCAATAACAATCAGATACTGTGATATCATGTTTGGTCAACTATAACTCCCACTCAAACGAACAGAAACAGCTAAAGCTGACTTGGACCACTTTGTATGTAGGTCAATGGCTGGCACATTCGTGTTTGGCATGAGTGACACTGACTTCAGCTGAAGTGAAACAGAGTCACCATATTGCTGGGATGATTTTCGGAAACAAATGATGAAGGTATACATGCATGCTATTCAGAAAGAACTTTAAATTAACATTGTAATGGTAGATAGTTTGTGCAAATTGTGTGTGCCTCTGTCCTAAATGAAGAACTATCGAATGGTGTCCAAACTAGAGGTCGACCGATTATGATTTTTCAATGCCGATAACAATACCGATTATTGGAGGACCAAAAAAAGCAGATACCGATTAAATCGGCAGATCTTTTAAATGTATTTGTAATAATGACAATTACAACAATACTGAATAAACACTTATTTCAACTTAATATAATACATCAATAAAATCAATTTTGCCTCTAATAAATAATGAAACATGTTCAATTTGGTTTAAATAATGCAAAAACAAAGTGTTGTAGAAGAAAGTAAAAGTGAAATACAGTATGTGCCATGTAAGAAAGCTAACGTTTAAGTTCCTTGAAAGCTGGTGGTTCCTTTTAACATGAGCTTCAATATTCCCAGGTAATAAGTTTTAGGTTGTAGTTATTATAGGAATTATAGGACTATTTCTCACTATACGATTTTGTATTTCATATACCTTTGACTATTGGATGTTCTTATTAGAGGTTGACAGATTAATCGAAATGGCCATTTCAAGTTTTCATAACGATCAGAAATCAGAAATTTTGCATTTTGCCAGCAGCTCTGCTGTTTATAACTTCAAGCCTATCAACTCCCGAGATTAGGCTGGTTTAACTGATGTGATGTGAAATGGCTAGCTAGTTAGCGGGGTGCGCGCTAACAGCGTTTCAAACGTCACTCGCTCTGAGACTTGGAGTAGTTGTTCCCCTTGCTCTGCATGGGTAACGCTACTTCGAGGGTGGCTGTTGTCATTGTGTTCCTGGTTTGATCCCAAGTAGGAGCGAGGAGAGGTACGGAAGCTATACTGTTACACTGGCAATACTAAAGTGCCTATAAGAACATCCAATAGTATAGGAATATGAAATACAAATGGTATAGAGTGAAATAGTCCTATAATTCCTATAATAACTACAACCTAAAACTTCTTACCTGGGAATATTGAAGACTCATGTTAAAAGGAACCACCAGCTTTCATATGTTCTCATGTTCTGAGCAAGGGACTTCAACATTAGCTTTGTTACATGGCACATATTGCACTTTTACCTTCTTTTCCAACAGTTTTTGCATTATTTAAACCAAATTGAACATGTTTCATTATTTATTTGAGGCTAAATTGATGTATTATATTAAGTTAAAATAAGAGTTCATTCAGTATTGTTGTAATTGTCATTATTACAATACATCGGCTTTAAAAAAAAAAATCCTCCAATAATCGGTATCGGCGTTGAAAAATCATAATCGGTTGACCTCTAGTTCTTATAGGCACTTTAGTATTGCCAGTGTAACAGTATAGCTTCCGTCCCTCTCCTCGCCCCTACCTGGGCTCGAACCAGAAACACATTGACAACAGCCACCCTCGAAGCAGCGTTGCCCATCTCTCCACAAAAGACGCGGCCCTTGCAGAGCAAGGGGAACAACCATTCCAAGTCTCAGAGCGAGTGCCGTTTGAAACGCTATTAGCGTGCACCCCGCTAACTAGCTAGCCATTTCACATCGGTTACACCAGCCTAATCTCGGGAGTTGATAGGCTTGAAGTCATAAACAGCTCAATGCTTGAAGCTTTGTTAAGAGCTGCTGGCAAACACACGAAAGTGCTGTTTGAATGAATGCTTACGAGCCTGCTGGTGCCTACCACCGCTCAGTCAGACTGCTCTATCAAATATCAAATCATAGATTTAATTATAATATAATAAACACAGAACTACGAGCCTGCTGGTGCCTACCACCGCTCAGTCAGACTGCTCTATCAAATCATAGACTTAATTATAACATAATAACACACAGAAATACGAGCCTTAGGTCATTAATATGGTCGAATCCGGAAACTATCATCTCGAAAACAAAACGTTTATTCTTTCAGTGAAATACGGAATTGTTACGTATTTTATCTAACGGGTGGCATCCATAAGTCTAAATATTCCTGTTACATTGCACAACCTTCAATGTTATGTCATAATTACGTAAAATTCTGGCAAATTAGTTCGCAACGAGCCAGGCGGCCCAAACTGTTGCATATACCCTGACTCTGCGTGCAATGAACGCAAGAGAAGTGACACAATTTCACCTGGTTAATATTGCCTGCTAACCTGGATTTCTTTTAGCTAAATATGCAGGTTAAAAAATATATACTTCTGTGTATTGATTTTAAGAAAGGCATTGATGTTTATGGTTAGGTACACGTTGGAGCAACGACAGTCCTTTTTTGCAAATGTGCACCATTATATCCATTATATGCAACGCAGGACACGCTAGATAAACTAGTAATATCATCAACCATGTGTAGTTAACGAGTGATTATGATTGATTGATTGTTTTTTTATAAGATAAGTTAAATGCTAGCTAGCAACTTACCATGGCTTCTTACTGCATTCGCGTAACAGGCAGGCTCCTCATGGAGTGCAATGTAATCAGGTGGTTAGAGCATTGGACTAGTAACCGTAAGGTAGCAAGATTGAATCCCATAGCTGACAAGGTAAAAATCTGTCGTTCTGCCCCTGAACAAGGCAGTTAACCCACCGTTTCTAGGCCGTCATTGAAAATAAGAATGTGTTCTTAACTGACTTGCCTTGTTGAATAAAGGTGTAAAAAAATAAATTTTAAATATTGCCAAATCGGCCATTCCGATTAATCGGTCGAACTCTAGTCCAAACTAGTGTCACGCAAACTAGACAAAAGTCGAGGTAACAGTTAGGTGAGCAAATTTCCATTTGACGCTACAAAAACATATTCTCGACTTAAGCAGGTTTAATTACCAGTCTCTAATGTATGTGTAGCACATGGGGATGTGTGAAACTTACTCCTCAGCTTGAAGAGTCCCAACTTGCACCAGCAAATAGCTAGCTTTTCAAGTGTTGCTGACTGGTAAGATGCTTTGGGAGGGTGGTTATGTGTGCTAGCAAGGCAGATGTCCTGGGTTTGAGCCTTGGTGCGAGCCAAATCAGGAGGAAGCAGTACTCACTAAGCAACCAGCATGATGTCATATGCACAATGCATGCTTAAAGGAAAGTGAAGGCTACTGTAAGCCTGGTCCCAAATCAGTTGTACTGTATTCATGATCAGTTGTGCTGTATAGCCAACTCCTATTATAGACAGCACAAACAGATCTGAAATCAGGTGAACAGTAGTCTTCACTGTATACAGCCATCTCCATCTGGGACAGCAACAAAACATTCCATCCATCTTTTCAGGAGGAACATAAGAAGGACATTGGAGTTGAGTTTAGCCTGAAGCCGTGCTTCAATACGAGTGTAAATTAAACATGGTTCCTTATACAGTGTCTTTTCAGAGATTCAGAGAATATAGTGCACCCTGAAAAAAGATTGTTCAGTGTAGCATTTACATGCTGTTCTATTCTTATCATGATCAGTGGGTGGATGTTGGTTGCTTTAACATATAATGTTAACACCAGGGGGTTAATACATTAGAATGATTAGAGACTATATTAGAAGTATTCCTTTGGATGTGTCATTTCAGCCACATGGTCATTTTAGTCAGGCAGTCATTTCAGTCACAAGGTCATTTCAGTCATTTTCCATGTCCATCTGTCATTCCCTGGATGAAGAAGCTACCTTTGTTAGTACTCAGTAGGTCAAAATAGAAATGTTCAAAAGTTCTGTCAACCACTTACATCTGCAAAACATTTGTGTTTGCATTACAATTCCAGTGAAATAAATGCCTTTCAATCAATAATAAAATACTGTTTTTAAATGGTAGAATACTCAGAGATGAATCCAGCATATTTAAGGTCCATTTAACATTTTAACACCAGGGGATTTGCTGCTGTATGCATTATAATCTATAGTGACATTAGCATTAGAAGTTTACAATGTTTTAGTTTTTTGTTTAGAATAACTAAGTCACTCTCATTAACTCCCTAACAGTTGCCAATTGGCCATAGTAAAATGTGTTGGTTATTCTTCTTAAAAACATTAATGAATTAGACATTACAAATGCTAATGCATATGTATAAATGCTTATTAATACTTTTTAACAACTTGCAAACTGTTAAAAAAAACATGTATTAATGCTTATTCATTAATGATCATGAAGTGTTGCCAAATGAATGCACAACCAACCTGGCTGAGTAGTTGCTGTAGAAGAGTCCAGAATCACTGACACTCTGAGGCATGTAGAACCGTAGTGCTTGGAGCTGGTGGCTATCCATATTGATTACAAAAAAAAAACACTTCTTTTTGAAAAACACCTTCTTTGTTTTTGTTGCAAAACTGTCACATTACTGGGCTTGCTTCCAGAATGCCATACCACACTTTAAAATGTAACTCTACAGATCAGTTGTTTTATTATCCTCAAAAGATTATTCAAACCCATCAGGGAACAACTTGACAGTAGTCATAAAACTGTTTTTTTTTTCATTAAGAGGGGACTCTCACAAACCCCCCCAAATATGCCCCTTTTTTTCTAGTCTGAGTGCAGAGTAAACACAAATCCAGCAACAAAGAGATTAGCGACGATGAGGTCACTGAAAGGCCTGTTGTAGGGCCTGCTGCAGACGGCATGTGATCATATTACAGATGGCTGATGCTCCTAGTGGTGCTGCTCCTGTAGGCATCACCCCCTGAGTGCTGTTGTCCTCCTGTTGTTCTTCTGTTTGCCTCTGGGATATTAGCCTATATCCTACCCCAACCCCCCACCCAGCTGTGACAGGGTGTAGACCAAACATACACACACTGAGAATTTACAGATTGCTTGCGCATGCGCATGCGCGCACGCACGCACACACACACACACACACACACACACACACACACACACACACACACACACACACACACACACACACACACACACACACACACACACACACACACACACACACACACACACACACACACACACACACCCTTCCCTTAAACCAGCCAGCAGCCAGCTGTCGCCATGGCCACCCAGCATGCAGGGCCTGTTCGTATAGTCTGTTTTAATTGGGATGCCCCTTGCGGTGCCATCCAGCACTGGATTTACAATGAAGACAATAGGACAATGATGGAGTGATGAGTGTTTGCACTTTGCATTTGTCACCTTGTGGAAGGGGGCCATCTGAATAAGGTCAAATACATATAGTTGATCTGTCTGGCATGCAAGTCAATTAGTCTACATACAGACAATCATATACATTGCATTCGGAAAGTATTCGGACCCCTTGACTTTTTCCACATTTTTTTATGTATCAGCCTTCATCAAAAATCGATGAAATAAATACACATCCTCATCAATTCTACACACAATACCCCATAATGCCAAAATATTTTTTTTTTTGAGAAACGTTAGCACATTTTTTTACAAATAAAAAAAAACACAAAAAATGTATTTACAAGTATTCAAACCTTTTGCTATGAGACTCGAAATTGAGCTCAGGTGCATCATGTATCCTTTGATCATCCTTGAGATGTCTCTACAACCTTATTGGGGTCCACCTGTGGTAAATTCAATTGATTGGACTTGATTTGGAAATGCCCACACCTGTCTATATACAGGTCCCACAGTTGACAGCGCATGTCTGAGCAAGCCATGACGTCGAAGGAATTGTCCATAGAGGTCTGAGACAGGATTGTGTTAAGGCACAGATCTGGGGAAGGGTACAAAAACATTTCTGCAGCATTGAAGGTCCCTAAGAACACATTGGACTCCATCATTCTTAAATGGAAGGAGTTTGGAACTACCAAGACTCTTCCTAGAGCTGGCCACCCAGCCAAAACTGAGCAATCGGAGGAGAAGGTCCATCTGGTGACCAAGAACCCGATGGCCACTCTGACAGAACAACCTTCCAGAAGGACATCTCGGCATCACTCCACCAATCAGGTCTTTATGGTCAAGTGGCCAAACGAAAGCCACTTGACAGCCCGCTTGGAGTTTGCAAAAAGGTACCTGAAGAACTCAGACCATGCGAAACAAAATTCTCTGGTCTGATGAAACCAAGATGAAACTCTTTGTCCTGACTGCCAAGTGTCACGTCTGGAGGAAACCTGGCACCATCCCTACGGTGAAGCATGGTGGTGGTAGCATCATGCTGTGGGGATGTTTTTCAGCGGCAGGGATTGGGAGACTAGTCAGGATTGAGGGGAAAATGAACAAAGCAAAGTATAGAGAAATCATTGATGAAAACCTCCTCAAGAGCGCTCAGAACCTGAGACTGGGGGGTTCTTCCAACAGGAAAACGATCCTAATCACATAGCCAAAACAACGCAGGAGTGGCTTCAGGACAAGTCTCTGAATGTCCTTCAGGGGCCCAGCCAGAGCCCAGACTTGAGCCCGATCTAACATCTCTAGAGAGACCTGAAAATAGCTGTGCAGCGACACGCTCCATCCAACCTGACAGAGCTTGAGAGGAACTGCAGACAAGAATGGGAAAAACTCCCCAAATACAGGTTTGCCAAGCATGTAGCGTCATACCCAAGAAGACTCAAGGCTGTAATCGCTGCCAAAGGTGCTTCAACAAAGTACTGAGTAAAGGGTCTGAATACTTATGTAAATGTGATCTTTAAGCCTTTTATGTTTAATACATTTGCAAACATTTCTAAAAACCTGTTTTTGCTTTGTCATTATTGGGTATTGTGTGTAGATTGATGAGTAAAAAAACACGGTTTAATCCATTTTAACGTAACAAAATGTGGAAAAAGTCAAGGGGTCTGAAAACGTTTTGAATGCACTGTACACGCAAGCACACACACATACACGCATCTCAGTAGACATAAAGTACCATGACACATACAACTTAATTGGAAATGGAATGTTGTGATTTGAGTAATGGTGGGTGGTTGACATATGAGCCAGAGGGCCGTCTCTAAACTGCACTGTGTGGATGAGCCGTCCCATGCTTCGTCCTCCAACCCTCTACACTCTCAATAACACAATTTCTTGTTGTGTCAGAAAAAAAGCAGGAACAATCTCAAATGTTATTATGATAGCTACGCTATACTCTGACTAGTTGACATGGAGTCGCTGAGGGTGAGAGCACCACTATGGGTTGAACCACTGTTTTGGATTGGTTAAATTAGTCCTCCTCAGTTAGGATTGGTGAGCAGAGTATTGGGACGAACTAGGCTGAACATAGGCCATTGTCAAGCTGAATTACTATAAGTGACTCTGTCGCTCCAGGAATAAAAAAAACTGATCCATGATGCTAACATATAGCCTGTGGCAAAGATATTGTTGGTATCAAACATTGGAGAGAGACACATCAGAGATGGGTGGGTCATCTCAAGTCTTCCAAACTCTAAGGAATTGCAGTAATGACATGGTGTGTGATCACCAAGGATAAGAAAGGGGTAAGTAAGCAGTAGACACATGGTTACTGGATCCAGCCCTTCCCCCACCCCAAGCCCTCTGTAAATGCAGGTCCCTATCTGTCACTAATCATTATCCTTAAAGGGAAATGCAGCTAATTTGGTACTGTAGCGACTAGCTAGTTAAGGGCCTGAGGAAGCACTAACACTAGGGAGTTAGGCTAGCACCTAACACAACTTATCTGTTTGATGTTATGGGTCAGTCGTCAACTGAAAGGTAAGGAAGATAGCAGAGGGGGAGAGAATGACACAGAGAGAGAACGAGGAGCAGGGGGAGTTAGGGTTAGAGAGGGGGGAGAGAGAGGCTGAGGTAGTTTAAAAGCCAATAACTGCAGGTTCAGCAACAGCAAAGCTCCCCAGGGTTGTCAGGCCCTGTTGTGCCTCCTGAATGCAGATCCCTGACCAGAGTGAAATCTATATGCTTGTCATTCTATATGGACTGTTATTTTCGACCAAATGCAATTTTCACAAGCTCATAAGGATAATATATATTATAAGCTTGTTATTATACCATTAAAATGTTCAGCGGTCTCCAACTGAGTTCACTTCGGCAGTAAATGCATTCAGTTTGTCAAGTGACAATGTTCCTAAAACTGTTACTCCTGGCATCATTGTGCCTACAGTTAGTTGTAAGATTTGTCCACAGTCCTATGTGTGAAACATGGCATTGGACCTTATCAAGAAAGTCATAAAACAGCTAAATTCCCCTCCTTCAAATCAACAAACAATGCACAAACACAACGAGGTTGTAAAATCCCAGTGATGTCATATAAAGCATCCCTAGGTTATTCTTCCCGCATACTGACGACATCACCTGGGTTGTGTTCAATAGGGCACTCTGTAGCGAAATCTCCAAGATGTCCTTCCGTTTAACTCCGTTTTCTTCCTTCCGTTTGGCACTTAATGAACACAACCCTAAAAATCCAATGCTCACAAATCACCATGTCCTAGTCAGGGCCAATTCCATTTCAGTTCAAGAAGTATTCCTATTCCCCTATATTTCAGTTTACTTCCTGAATTGACTGAATTGAAATGGAATTGACCCCAACCCTGGTCCCAGTCTTTCTAATCTCCTTTGTTTTTGAGACCCAGCTAGCTTGTGGTGGGAATCCCACCATACTACACAAATTAGCATTAGCTTAGCATTCCTGAGCATGGACAGTCTGTACACAAGCGTAAGATGGGATCAATCCTCTCTGAGGCAAAGCTGACACACTGATTGAAACTCATCTCCTTTTCCTCTGGGAAGAATGGAGAGATTTATCAAACTCATTCCTCTGAACAGCTGGCTGCAGTCTCAGCTCAGTGGATTGAAGGAAACACTCCTTGGAAATGTTCAGTGTTTTTACTGACACAAACAGCCAATGGTTTCTTACCGAGCTGAAAACAGAGATTCCGTTTTGCATAGGAACTACCTACCAAAACCATTTTCTTCTAGGCCATAAACATTTGATATTATTGTATTTACATTGTTGTCCAATCACATCTCTGATCAATACACTTCACACCTGAATAGTAAAATGTTGAACTATTTATTTATTATTTAACTAGGCAAGTCAGTTAAGAACAAATTTACAATGACAGTGGGTTAACTGACTACTTCAGGGGCAGAAGGAGAATTTTTACCTTGTCAGCTCGGGGATTTGATCTAGCAACCTTTTGGTTATTGGCCCAACACTCTAACCACTAGGCTACCTGCCACCCTGTGGCAGAGAGCAACTTCAGTTTTATTTTTAATAACTAGCTACCAAAACCATTTCTCATCTTGGATGAGAAAGTCAAGCCTATTCCTGAACATATACTATAAACAGAAAATTCTGAGGCAGATGGACAAGGCAAAAGCAACACAGTGAGAAAGGCAATTATCCTTACCCGAAGTCATCAAAGGAATACATGGTTGGCAGGTGGTGTCAATGGAGGAGGTAGAAGTGAAATCCTTTTGCATAAAATGAAAAGTGGCGGAGATTACATGGAAAGGAAAGCATTAGTGAGACTGGAGAGTATGTGGAACGCACACCTCATCTTCTATCTTCTTCAGACAGGTAAAAATAAATAATCATTCTAGAAGCACAAGGATCCTCATTAAACTGATGTGACGGAAAAAGAGTGCAGCTGGCTTAGAGAGTGAGTGAAGAGAAATGGAAGAGGTGAGCATGACAGTGTGTTTGTCTGAGAGTGAGAGAGGAAGGGAAAGAGAGAGAGAGAATGCGATAGCAAGTGCGTGCGAGAAAGTCAGTAAGAGAGAGTCAGAGAGAGAGAATGAGAGAGAGAACAGAGAACATGTGATCACGCCAGCCCAGTCACCTTGCCTATACCCACGTCCACTCAAAGGATTGGAGGTCTGTATAGCCTATCTGCTTCTGAGGAGTCTCGCCCATTGAAAGCACTGAAAGAGCCACATGATCCCTGTAACCAGTGTATAAGCACGGCATGATAGCCTGGTCCCAGATCTGTTTGTGCTCTATAGCCAACGACTATAGTCTTTGTCAATGCCAAACAGCAGATCAGGGACCAGTCTAACGGCATGATAGGAACTTGTAAAAATGTCTCCTGGCAACACTGTCACACATGCACCTATCTTAGATTTAGTATGTTTGCTGAAATACCTACACAATTTCACATTAACATTTGATTAATTTCATTCTGTTGCCAAATAAATTAAAACTCTGGTCATTTAGCCTAATTTCTGTCAGAACCTAATATGCCTAATATGGATAAGCAGGTTTTTCATGACTTTCACTTGACCTATTTGCCACTGCACAGCTTCTACACTTAGTGCAGTTATTTATGGCATCGTTAATTAGGGGGATTCTTCCTCAATGAGATTCCATCAGTCTGATGCAAGCATAGATCAATAAACTGCTATGCAAGAAAGCAAAGTGTGGAAAATAAAAAGCATTCTCTCAGCCCTGCAAAGGAGGGTTTAGGTTCATTGCTTCAAGAAGCCTTCAAGGAGCCATATATAGGGTTAATTGCTACTACAATGAAACAATATGCTAGTGGGAATCTATAGTCCAACAGACAGTCGAACCAGGGTGTATTGGGTCTGTTCTGATGATGATCCTGACACACACACACACACACACACACACACACACACTGAAAACAACATGCAAAATAAGGACTCTTCTACATGTATGGTTGGTTTCTACATGGAGTGGGAATACAAGAAGCGGAATCTGGATCTTCATCAATAAACTGCAGAGGACATAATCTTTAGTAGAATACGATGCATATGATAAGGTTAGGGCTCGTCAAGCTGGATCACACGAGAAGCCACTAATCTGAAAAGCCTGCAGGAAAACCTATAACTCAGCGTTTTCACATCGCCAGCGACCTTTTTTTCCGGCAGATGAGTCACCGTGGTAACCGCGCTCAAAAATCATTCGGCATTAACGTTTCCCAGGAGATTTTCTCCATATGCAATGACTGAGTATGGCTGGCAGGGAGAATACAAAGTCATCATAGCATGATAAAACACTAATGCTAAAGCTATAAATAGCCGTGCATAGGACAGCAGTGGAGTGCAGTGGCTGCAATGGAATCACTGAGGTTGAATAAATCATTTAATTAAATCTTTCCAGTCACCTTGTGTCCTTCTGAAGATGTAAGACTTCCCTTTGGCTTCCTGACTGAAAGAACAGCCTCTGGCCAGACATAGGCTAACAGGACACATGGAGAGCTTCAAAAAGCATGATATAAGACACTTACACACATTCATCCCTCTATACAATGAGACAATATATGAATCATATAATACATGTATGCTATGGTGTTAAATGAGATGCATCAACTTGTCAAACATGTATCAGCTGCATTTCAGTGATGTTACACTCCAGCAGATTTGGAGGCATGGGGATGTATCCTTAGAACAATGTGACATTTTTCTGTGCAGTGTTTATCAGGATGTACCTTATCTATCTTTCATCATTTGGGGTAAATGGAAAGCTGTGCCTTAGGCCTATAACAACGTCACAGTGGTGCCAAATGGCTACAAAGAAAGCATGACCACACGTGGTGTGTGCATGTGTGTGTGTGTGTGTACACTAGGGTTAGTCTGATAGCTACCCGTGTTTAATATTAGTCTGACGTACTTCGTGGGAACATAACATTTGACCGCTGTAGGGCATTCGACTGTGTTAAATATAAAGCCATAACTCTTCGCTCTATACAGCTCTATGAGCGCATATACAGCCATACATGCCATCACTGTCACCATGAAGACAATCACATGTGCAACCACAAATAGTTCACACACAAAAGAGTGCCCTGCACATGCTGATGAGCGAATATCTAAAAACAAAGAGTATAGGATAAGGAACTACACCTGTGTCCATCTGTCAGAGAATATCCAAAGCTGCAAATCTGGAGCAGTAGGTAGCCTAGTGGTTAGAGCATTGGTGGATCGATTCCCAGAGCTGACAAGGTAAAAATATTTTGTTCTACCCCTGAACAAGGCAGTTAACCCACTGTTACCTGGTAAGGCATCATTGTAAATAAGAATGTGTTCTTAACTGACATGCCTAGTTACATTTTTTAAAATCTCTTGAATTATTGCTTTGGTTTTCACAAGCAGATAGAGATTGCACAGATAGATTTACAGAGACTCCTTACTGTATTTTTCCGTAGAGTATTCAGGTAGGCTATTCAGGTCTTGGTGACTGTATAGCCTGCTGCATACCAACATAACCGGAGGTCCCAAAATACAATTGACCCACAGGGCACAGGATTTATTTGACACTTTAAGGCAGTAGCCTTACAATATTCTTTCTCCGCCCAGAGAGCTGAGAACTGTAATGTGTGTCAAAGCTCTTAATCATTCTATTGTCTCTACTAATCTTTAGGTGTGTGGTTGTTTGTTGACCTACCATATCTACCATAATGATGCAGCTAGATATTGGATCACTAAAAAATACAACTTTTACATTTACTGTGTAGTTTACCAATAAATAGTGTGACGGTGAAGTGGACATACTCGATATTTATATCCCAAAATAAATAAATGATCTTACTACAATACATTTTAATAGACAGTTGGCAAAAATAGATAAGATCTTGCTAGATCTTCCACATTTTTAAGTTTAAGTTACAGCCTTATTCTAAAATTGATTAAATTACATGTTTTCCTCATCAATCTACTCACAACCTATAATGACAAAACAAAAACAGGTTTTAGACATTTTTGCAAACTTATTAAAAATTGAAATACCTTATTTTCATAAGTATTCAGACCTTTTGCATTGAGACTCAAAATTGAGCTCAGGTGCATCATGTTTCCATTGATCATTTCTACAACTTGATTGGAGTCCACCTGTGGTAAATTCAATTGATTAGACATGATTTGGAAAGGCACACAACTGTCTATATAAGGTCCCACAGTTGACAGTGCATGTCAGAGCAAAAACCAAGCCATGAGGTCGAATGAATTGTCCGTAGAGCTCTGAGATAGGACTGTGGCGAGGCACACATCTGGGAAAGGGTACAAAAACAACATTGAAGGTCCCCAAGAACACAGTGACCTCTGTCATTCTTAAATGGAAGATGTTTGGAACCACCAAGACTCTTCCTAGAGCTGGCCACCCGGCAAAACTGAGCAATCAGGGGAGAAGGGCCTCAGGGAGGTGACCAAGAACCCGATTGTCACTCTGACAGCGCTCCAGAGCTCTTCTGTGGAGTTGGGAGAACCTTCCAGAAGGACAACCATCTCAGCACACCACTAATCAGGCCTTTATGGTAGAGTGGCCAGACGGAAGCCACTTCTCGGTAAAAGGCACATGACTACCCACTTGAAATTTGCCAAAAGGCCCCTAAAGGACTCAGACCATGAGAAACAAGATTATCTGGTCTGATGAAACCAAGATTGAACTGAATGCCAAATGTCACATCTGGAGGAAACCTGACACCATCTCTGTGGTGAAGCATGGTGGTGGTAGCATCATGCTGTGGGGATGTTTTTCAGCGGCAGGGATTGGGAGACTAGTCAGGATCGAGAGAAATATGAACGGAGCAAAGTACAGAGAGATCCTTGATGAAAACATGCTCCATAGCAAGGACCTCAGACTGGGGAGAATGTACACCTTCCAACTGGAAAACGACCCTAAGCACACAGCCAAGTGGCCTCGCCAGAGCCCGGAATTGAATCCGATCTAACATCTCTGGAGAGACTTGAAAATAGCTGTGCAGCGACACTCCCAATCCAACCTGACAGAGCTTGAGAGGATCTGCAGAGAAGAATGGGAGAAACTCCCCAAATACAGATGTGCCAAGCTTGTAGCGTGGAAGATACCCAAGAAGACTCGAGGCTGTAATCCCTACCAAAGGTGTTAACAAAATACTGAGTTAAGGGTCTGAATACATATGTAAATGTGATTTGTTTTTTGTACTTAAAAAAAAAAAAGTGCAATCATTTCTAAAAACCTGTTATTGCTTTCCATTAATAGGATAATGTGTGTAGAATGAGGGACAAACTATTTAATTCATTTTAGATCAAAGCTGTAATGTATCGAAATGTGGAACATCAAGGGGTTTGAATACTTTCCGTAGGCACTGCATTTTATACATTTACAAAAAATATGGGGGATTGGAAATGATGCAGACAGTTACATTGATGGAAGCCAGTCTAATCTGCATTATTAAAGCTGATCTACCCCCTAAAGAAAAATAAATAAATGCAGCTAAACCAGTCAATAAAATAGTTTGTGTGGTCTCCTTTCAATGACAACATTGCTATTTCATGCAGACAATCCAATAAAGGAAATGGATAGGTGTGTACAGAAGAAAGATGAATGGAATGGTATGCTATGGACTAGAGTAGGAAAAAAGGTTGATTCCATAGTTCTGTAGGCTACTCTATAGACCCCTTTCCTGTACAGGACACACTGACTTCACGCGCGACTATTGGCGGCAGTAAGAAAGCCATCACCATCTGTGGCCATTCAACATAGGCTAGATTTAAGTTATTACTTCGAAACAAAAACATTTTGGGGTTTTGCTTACGGTGATGTTTTGCTTCTTGCTTGAACAATTGCTAAGACTATTTGTTTGGGATCTTTACAAAATGACTATTTTGGATGCATCAATTGTTAGCTAGACCAGTAAAATGGCCAAAGAGCCATTATACTTAAAAAACAAACATATTAAGCAGGACATTCTTACGAGCCTCAAAAGTAATGTGAAATGCACACCTAAGCAACATGTAAATATAGTTTGTTTTGCTGGCGTTCTAGAAGAACAGCACCCTTGTTCTGCCACCAAGGGGTTTGTAGTTCATTTTACCAGTGATCCTTCACAAATAATGGATTTGTCTATTGTTTAAATTATCTAATGTATGAATTGGCTACTTTGAAAATGTAGCCTACCATGTTGTGATGACTGATATACAATATATAGTGGAAACGTTCACACTACACATTACTATAAAGGAACATGTCGCGTTCTGAGAAATGATGCCACAATGCAAACCCAACACATGCGCAATTGCTTACCTCATTTTTCTCTCCTATTCAATGAGACGATGACATGAAAAAAATGGACGTATGTGGATGTTTACCTGTCAGACCGTTTGTAAAAGCAGAACGTTCTAATTCACTATAACTAAAAGATCATTCACCAATGTAGGCTATACCAATTGTGTATGCCTGCTGGCAATGCAATGTCAGTCTGTTGCTGAAATGCAATGTGAGGATACGAACGTTCTCTTTCTCTCTCAAAAGCTTTGCACTCCGTTTATTCTCTTGCATCCTTAATTCCATGTTCAAAAGATGGTCGCTGTTGTCTCAATTAGAAGACGGGGGGATTGTGGTTGACTGCGCCTCTGAGTTGCCATATTTTCTCCGTATTTCTGGTATTTTGGAAAGTGGAGATTTCATAAAATAGCCGACATCAGGATGCGACCGGTCCATTGCTGCCCACTTGCGACGACCACCGAGAAAAGCATCCTATTCATCTTCCTCCTCCTCCCCCTCATCTTTCTCTCTCTCTCTCACACGCTCTCTCTCAGAACAATATAATTCGATTATAATATAATCAATCATAATAAATATTATACCCTGCATCAATTGTAAATATCAGACCTTTCCTTTCCCAATCATTTCATCATTTCAACACACCTAAAATAAACTTTGGAATTTAAAAATGTAGATCAAGAAGAGGACCAAAAATCAGTCCCAAAAAATGGTGTTTACTGTCAAACACTGTGTTTACTGTATTCATACGTGTATTCATGAACCATTTTACATTCACTCTGAATGGGAGTGTTCTGCATCCGTTTCCATACACCCAAACAACGACAACAACCAACCCTGTAAGGCTTCCAATGTCTTTAACCTGTTTGGGATAGGGTGCAGCATTTTCACCTTTGGATGAAAAGCGTGCCCAGAGTAAACTGCCTGCTACTCAGTCCCAGTTGCTAATATATGCATTATTAGTAGATTTGGATAGAAAACACGCTGAAGTTTCTAAAACTGTTTGAATGATGTCTGTGAGTATAACATAACTCATATGGCAGGCGAAAACCTGAGAAGAATCCAACCAGGAAGTGGGAAATCTGAGGTTTGTAGTTTTTTAAAGCTTGGCCTATCGAAAACCCAGTGTCTATGGGGTCAAATTGCACTTCCTAAGACTTCCACTAGATGTCAACCATCTTTAGAAACTTGTTTGCGGCTTCTACTGTAAAGGAGGGGCTCATAAGAGATCTTTGAGTCAGTGGTCTGGCAGAGTGCCACAAACTCGTGCCGCTCGTTCACGTGAGAGGTAGTTCATGTTCCATTGCTTTTCTACAGACAAAGGAATTCTCCGGTTGGAACATTATTGTAGATTCATGTTAAAAACACCCTAAAGATTGATTCTTTACATCGTTTGACATGTTTCTACAGACTGTAACGGAACTTTTGGACTTTGTCTGGACCTAGTGTTCACTCCTCATGAAGATGGATTACTGGGCTGAACGCGCTAACAACAAGGAGGAATTTGGATATAAATGATGAACTTTATCAAACAAATCAAACATTTATTGTGGAACTGGGATTCCTGGGAGTGCATTCTGATGAAGATCATCAAAGGTAAGTGAATATTTATAATGCTATTTCTGACTAATGTTGACTCCAACATGGCGGATATTTCTTTGGCTGGTTTGGTCTCAGAGCGCCGTACTCAGATTATTGCATGGTTTACTATTTCCGTAAAGTTTGAAATCTGATACAGCGGTTGTATTAAGGAGAAGTCTATCTTTAATTCTGTGAATAACACTTGTATCTTTTATCAATGTTTATTATGAGTATTTCTGTAAATTGATGTGGCTCTCTGCAAAATCACCGGATATTTTGGAAGCAAAACATTACTGAATTTAACACGGCAATGTAAACTGAGATTTTTGGATATAAATATGCACTTTATCGAACAAAACATACATGTATTGTGTTAACATGATGTCCTATGCGTGTCATCTGATGAAGATCATCAAAGGTTAGTGATAAATTTTATCTCTATTTCTGCTTTTTATGACTCCTACCTTTGGCTGGAGAAATGGCTGTGTGTGTTTTTGTGACTTGGCTCTGACCTAACATAATCTTATGTTGTGCTTTTGCTGTAAAGCTTTTTTTAAATCAGACACGATGGGTAGATTAACAAGAAGTGTATCTTTCATTTGGTGTATTGCACTTGTTCTTTAAGATTTTTGAATTTCGCTCGCTGCCTTTTCAGCAGAATATTGTCGATGGGTGCCGCTAGCAGAACCCCTAGCCACGTTCCACACCCACTCTAAACAAATCATCTTCTCTAATAATGATATACAAAAGAGAAGACCTGTCACACCCTGATCAGTTTCACCTGTCCTTGTTATTGTCTCCACACCCTCCAGGTGTTGCTTGAATTCCCCAGTGTATTTATCCCTGTGTTTCCCATCTCTCTGTGCCAGTTCATCTTGTATGTTTCCAAGTCAACCAGTGGTTTTCCTATTCTCCTGCTTTTTGCATTCTCCTTTTTCTAGGCCTCCTGGTTTTGACCCTTGCCTGTTTCTGGACTTTGTACCCGTCTGCCTGACCATTCTGCATGCCTTGACCACGAGCCTATCGGCCACTCTGTACCTCCTGGACTCTGATCTGGTTTTGACCTTTTTGCCTGTCCACGACGATTCTCTTGCCTTCCCCTTTGAATAAATAAACATTGTAAGACTCCAACCATCTGCCCCCTGTATCTGCATTTGGGTCTTGCCTTGATAAGACGAGCCCAGTGAGCACAAGATGTTGAAAATACATATTTTCAATGTCTTTTCAACAAAAAATGTTTTTCAATGTCTTTTCAATCTCTTGTGCTCATAGGGAATGACCCCTCAAATTAAATAATTCCATCTTGGTTACTTTGTTATGGTAACTTGTCACATCTGCATATGTCCAATTATGTTTAGATCTGCAAAAACAGGGCTTTGTTCAGGAGGCAAACATTGTGGAACATTGATGTGTGGGTGAGCAATAGCCCCAAGACTGCCATGCAGCTCCCCTGGGACTGAAGAAATATCAGCACACAGAGAGAAGTAGGAGATTGAACTTCACTCAACTTTCTAGAGCAGCTGTCACCAACTGGTCAATCACGCTCAACATGTCGATCTCCAAGGAATTCCTAACCGATTGCCAAACATTTATGTAAAAACCCAACATGCTGTTGGCGGTAGGTGCACCCGATTACGCTGCCCTGCGTGCTGTGCCGTACCAGGCATAAAAGAAAGCTACAGTAAATTTGATACTGTGAGATTACAAAACGTTTAAAACCATGACTAGCGAGTGACTGTCAATGAATACAGCAAAGAGCTGCTGTTTTTGAGTGAATTCCTGTTTAAGTTCTTACTTAGCACTGTCACTACTGTATATTCAACACTTTTATAAGCCATAAATTGCACGTTCTACTTATTTTCACACAGCGCTACACTGCACCAGTAATGAATTGGTAGGAAAGTGTATCTCTAGGCTTGCGTTATTAGTGGCTTGGGTCTTTTTTAATATCAAATAATATTTCCCTTTCTCTGTTTATAGGAGTAACAACATGAATTTGTGCACGAGGAAGAAATAATGTGGTGCGACTCGAGTTTCGCCAGCAGCTGGAAGACAGCAACCCTTTTTGGTCAGTCTCGCGGTGAATGTACTGTACACTAGATGGCGGTAATATGCAGCGTGCTGCTTAGGCCGCCCACTGTGACACGCTGTTGGGCGTGCTGGCAGCATGTGGCAGCGTGTTCGATTGTGCGTCAATAATTCAGCATAGCAAGTTTGTATGAAGGTCTAGTTCAATAGTAATATCCTCTAAAATCAAATCAAATGAATTTATAAAGCCCTTCTCACATCAACTGATATTTCAAAGTGCTGTACAGAAACGCTCTGGTGACAAACCAACTTTGCTGCCCCTGTTAACAATCGTCCACATGGCTAGGAGAACCTATTCAAGTAAGTAAATAGATTTCGAAAATGTAAAAAAAACGATGTATTATTAGCTAACTAGCTACATACAGTGCAGTCTAACTCAAATGAGCTAGCTAATGTTAGCTAGTCAGCTAGCATGCTAAATCGCGATTAAGTTAACTCTATGATTAAAAAAATATGCTTAATCATTTGTCTATACATTAACTAACATATTCCTGTCAACTGTAATTTTTTTTGCATGATTCCTTATGATGTTATAATCACTTACATTTGCTTCCATCCAAGTATTTTAAGAAAGTCTACAGCCTAGGGTCACATAGCGTCACATTTGTCATGGGAACCACTCGATATGATTGGTCATTGCCCAGCGGTCGCCGCTGGTGATTAGCATGAAGTTGATAAAAGTTCATATATTTCACCGACTCCCACGCCACCTTTGCACCGCCCAAAGGTCCCCCGCCGTCTCCTTTTCTCACTGCTTTCCTTCCATTGAAATTAATTTTGATGGTAGGCCACTCTGGTAAGCCTATATTATGATCATAGCCACTAGCCAACTTGACCACTGTTAAAACTGTAACTTAAAGTAGGTACAGCCTAAGTGTTCACAGTAAACACGGGCTGGAAGTTGCACCAAATGTTCACAATTTTCAAGTTTGTGCTTAGCAGACATGGAATTAGAGCTGAATAGAGCTGATGTGATTCTTCATCCTACATGTCAGAAAGGCATGTTTGTTCTTCGTAGTATATTTCTTTATGAACGTTCCACAATGGTGTGCCCTTCTGAATGCAGCCCAGGTATAACCAATGTTATGCATGCTCTGGATACTTTTCATCACTTTTTATCACTATAAAGCAAACGCCAGATGAATGACCAGTCCATTTCAGACATTAGCAGTGTGGTACAGATAACTCTTGGTGCGATTATTTTTCCTGGCTTTGGGAAAGCTTTCAATATGAATGACATGTTTTGTTCATAGTAAACAAGAGGCATGAGTCAAGACGACAAGGTCAGTATGGTAGCTAAATCACAGGTTATTTTAAGCCTTGGAGAGATCAAAAACAGCTGTAAATATCAAGAGTGGGCCTTGAGCCTTGGAGTAGTGATTACTTGCCTATGGCAAACAGTGCACAATAGGGGAGCACACATTAGGACTTTTCACACTACTGAGCCAAACCGAGCCAAACAAGCTGTACTGAGCTAATCTGGTTAGCTTCCATGTAGTTACTGTAGCCGGTACGGATTGGTTCGGCACTATAGTGTGAAAAGGGTATTGGAGAGAAAACTATTACAGTGCAATGGTCTGATTAGTACAAACCTCTTATTTACATAACTAGTTTGAGGACCATACAGGAAGATAAGGGAGGCTCAGGAAGGAAGTGACATCGGCAGCAGATATATAACAGTGTAATCCAAATATGTTTGAAATGTAGTTGAACTTCAGTCATTTGTGTCCCAAAATGATGCTTTTCAACAGGTGTAAATAATCATTGATTATTCATTTAAATAATTATTCATTTGTTTTTAAAGGGCTCTTTGAAATGCCAGTGTGATACTTTATCATGTATTATAGTTTGCAGAGCATTAGTGAAGTAGTCATTATGACACCATTCAATACCTCAGGAAGCCAGACAGTGGCAGCAGAGAGTTAATATCTTCATATTCCCATGTAGCGTCTATTCAACCGCACACTTGGCCTAGTAACAAACTGCCTGGGGTAAACCTGATGTATTCATTATAAAATAAACATCATATGATGAAAGAGTGTAATCATTGGAATATTGGTCATTTACTCTCTGTCAGCATCAGTTTGAACCAAATGTATGTGCACATAGTAAATGCACATAGTAAAAATGAAAACTTCCATTATGCATCCACTCTTACCCAGAGCAATTTGGCTAAAATGCCTTGCTCAACAGATTTTTCCCCTAATCAGCTTGGGGATTCAAACCAGCAACATTTTGCTCACTGGCTCAACACTCTTAACCACTAGGCTACCTGCCATCCACTTTCAAATGTGGAGTGCTATCTCTACCAGGCCAGAGTAGAGGCCATTGATATGGCAAAGGGAATAAATTCAGCTCCTAATTTTCTATTGGTTTCCTGAGGTGTGAAATATACAAAATAAAGGAGACAGATGGAACGATAAAAGACGAAACAATAGGTACTCCCTGTTGTATCATCCTTTGTTGCGATTGCTCTTCGTCCCCAGCCCACCCATGACCCATCCCACCCACCAAAAAGCTAAACTCTGGAGTGAAGTCAACCCTAGGAACAGATCTAGAATCAGCCCTCCCCAAATTCTAACCCATTAATGGGGTAAATACAAAACTGATCCAAGATCAGCTTCTTGGGGCAACATCATCGTAAGCTCATTGTACAGGGAAGCCTCTATGAGTACAACCCTTCCCCTACCCACCCTACCCTGATCCATAAAGAAACTGTCTGTCTGTTGCCCCAAAATGGCCGCCTCACACTACCCGCCACTGCATGACGCTCATGTCCTTGCCCCCAGTGGAAACCAGGCAACTATCGTCAAACAGGAATTTTACGTTGGTCACATGACTGCTGTGTCCGCCATAAACATGACTGGGAGCCTGGAAGAAGAAGAAAATCAATCAATCAAACTGCAATCACTGGCCTCACATCATCTTCACAGGCTCTTCTCATCTAAATATTCAATAGATTTTCAATCTTACCCGGAATTGAGAGCAGGGGAATGAGAAAAGTTGGACTTTTCCGAAGTTGTCTCCTGTGACGAGCAGCCTTTTGTCATTGGATCTGGAGACGGCGTTGATGTCAGTCCCGTCGGAGCCGTCCGGCCATAACCCTGTGGATCAGGACCAGAGTTACAGTATCTATCTCATTATGTTATACCCTACAAAAAATGTTCAAAGTGAATGGTCATACAGTATGTAATCTTGGAAACCCAGAACAAAAATGTTGCGTACTGTAATTGCATCATATGCTCGATTAGGTTCTGAGGGGAGAAGTACTGACAAGACAAACAAAGTCTTAATAAATTAAATTAATCTCTCAGCCAAAGTATGGGTCAAATGGCCCCTCCCCTTCAGAAATTTGAAAGATGCGAAATCGTGATTAGTCCAAATGACCAGTGACAAAAAATCTGTGCACAGGGAAGTTCCTCATTAGTCGTCACATCCCACAGTCTGTTGACAGATGCTACAATACCATCAAATGTTACGTCCATCTGTCCACGAGACATTGTACAGTATGTGTCCAGCAAACACATATCCAGCTGCATTGCTCACCAAAGACTTGGAAGCCCAGAGTGCAGTTGGACGTGGCCCAGGGGATGTCCCGTATGGTCTCCACACTCACCACCTGTTTACACACTGATGGGATCCCTGGAATGACACACAGCGGATTGAAATGTGGAGGTGCTACCTGAAGTTTTCCAATAAGAACACAGATTTTCATTTTCAGTTGCAAAACAGCTTTACTGAACATGACCATACTTACAATAGAGTATCTCATAGTCTCCTGAGTTGGACACCAGGTACTGAGAGTCCACTGACCAGTCCAGATGGGTGATGAAGCTGGAGTGGCCCTGAGAGACAGAAAGAGAGAGAGAGACAGAGAGAGATTGTATGCAGCTGTAGTACAAAGGCAAGAGAACCCTGCTGCAGCAGAACTTCACTAGATAAGACATTTGCTGAACATTATTTGTTCAAAACTTGAATACATGTCATTTTTGGAACATAAAAAGTATAACAAATATTTGAAGAAACCCTGCAATTTTGAAACAGTGAACCGTTAAAGAACCAGTGCAGTCAAAACAGTTATTTTCTTGTGTTTTATACAGTACCAGTCAAAAGTTTGGACACACCTACTTATTCAAGTGTTTTTCTTACATTTGTACTGTTTTCTACATTGTAAAATAACAGTGAAGACATCAAAACTATGAAATAACACATATGGAATCATGTAGTAAACAAAAAAGTGTAAACATTTTTTTTTAAATCCACAATTTGCATTGATGACAGCTTTGCACACTCTTGGCAATCTCTCAACCAGCTTCACCTGGAATGCTTTTACAACAGTCTTGAAGGAGTTCCCACATATGCTGAGCACTTGTTGGCTGCTTTTCCTTCACTCTGCGGTCCAAGTAATCCCAAACCATCTCAAATGGGTTGAGGTCAGGTGATTGTGTAGGCCAGGTCATCTGATGCAGCACTCCATCACTCTCCTTCTTGGTCAAATAGCCCTTACACAGCCTGGAGGTGTGTTGGGTCATTGTCCTGTTGAAAAACAAATGATCATCCCACTAAGCTCGAGAATGCTGTGGTAGCCATTCTGGTTAAGTGTGCCTTGAATTCTAAATAAATCACAGACATTGTCACTAGCAAAGCACCCCCACACCATCACACCTCCTCCTCCATACTTCATTGTTGGGAAACACATATGCAGAGATCATTCGTTCACCTACTCTATGTCTCACAAAGACAGTGATTGGATCCAAAATGTTCCAATTTGGACTCATCAGACCAAAGGACAGATTTCCACCGGTCTTGTCATAACCTCGGCCGAAGTTGGTCCCTCTCATTCGGGCGGTGTTCGGCGGTCGACGTCACCGGCTTTCTAGACACCACCGATCCATGTTTCATTTTCGTTTTGTTTTGTCTTGATTATTTACACACCTGGTTTCCATTCCATTAATTATGTTCATTATTTAACCCTCTGAGTTCCTTCTCTGTTTTGTGCGTTATTGTTTGTCATGTGGGTTCTCGTTGTTTGTGCTTTAGTTTATTGTATATGTTCCTTGTTGGAATATTACCATTTATTGAGTAAATCGTCGATTATTACTCAGAACTGTGTCTTGCGCCTGACTTTGCCTTTATTCAATTTCACCAACGGCCTCACAGGTCAAATGTCCATTGCTCTTGTTTCTTGCCCCAAGCAAGTCTCTTCTTCTTATTGGTGTCCTTTAGTAGTGGTTTCTTTGCAGCAATTCGACCACACAGTCTCCTCTGAACAGTTGTTGTTCTGATGTGTCTGTTACTTGAACCCTGTGAAGCATTTGTGTGGGCTGCAATCTGAGGTGCAGTTAACTCTAATTACCTTACCCTCCGCAGCAGTGGTCACTCTGGGTCTTCCTTTCCTGTGGCGGTCCTCATGAGGGCCAGTTTCATCATAGCGCTTGATGGTTTTTGCGACTGCCCTTGAAGAAACATTCAAAGTTCTTGACATTTTCCGCATTGACTGACCTTCATGTCTTAAAGTAATGATGGACTGTCATTTCACTTTGCTTATTTGAGCTGTTCTTGCAACAATATGGTCTTGTTCTTTTAGGAAATAGGGCTATCTTCTGTATACCACCCCAACCTTGTCACAACACAACTGATTGGCTCAAACGCATTAAGAAGGAAAGAAATTCCACATACTGTATTAACTTTTAACAAGGCACACCTGTTAATTGAAATGCATTACAGGTGACTATCTCATGAAGCTGGTTGAGAGAATGCCAAGAGTATGCAAAGCTGTGATCAAGGCAAAGGGTGGCTACTTAGAGGAATCTCAAATATAAAATATATTTTGATTTATTTATCGCTTGTTTGGTTACTACATGATTCCATATGTGTTATTTCGTAGTTTTGATGTCTTCACTATTATTCTACAATATAGAAAATAGTAAAAATAAAGAAAAAACATGGAATGAGTAGGTGTGTCCAAACTTTTGACTGGTACCGTATACATTTCCACACTATGAGGTAGGAATAATAATGTGAAATTGTGAAAATTATGATAATGCACTTTGAGTGTAAGAGCTGTTTGAAAAGGCCGGCTGAAATGTCAACCTGTTTTGGTTGGATGGTCTATTAAATGTGTTAATAGACAAATAAGAAAGACAGTTCCAAACCTCTCTGCCAATAACAGCTACTTTGCAGTTTTTCCCCTCCCCACTCCCTGACAGTACAATAAAAATTATTGTTTGAGAAATTACTCTTTGCTCAGAAGCAATTTTTTTGTTGACAATTTTTATTGAAAACAATCACAGTAAGGTACTTAATAGTTACCCAGAAATTATTTGATATTGAGATAAAAACAACTGCATTGGGCCTTTAAAGGTCAACTACCCCTTAACTTAGAACAAACGTCTCTGGTTTTAGACGGCCTATGTGGTATTGATATAAGTCAAACGTGTGAATAGGATACTTTTGGCCATAAAGCCAGACGTGAGGGTTGTTGGTGAGTTCGTCATGAGTGACTGCAGGGTTGGGTATGGATTACAATTATGCCAACTTGCCCAGTGCCCACTAACACGTGAGAAACAGCTATGCTGATTGTGCTCTATCAGCTGAGCACGCTCTATCGCAGGTATCATCATCTAAAAGCAGTCGCTGACAGATTTTTTTTCTCTAGGGGATGGCCGGGGGGTAGCATAATTACAAATCATTTGTAGACTGCAAATTGTCCACAAGAAGCCCAAACGGATGTAATGTTTGACTATACATAATCATTTCAATTAGTTATTAGTGTTTCACTCCTTTAGCTCAGTTATGTTTCCATGGCTTCTTTTTGGGAAATGTACGTACAGACATTGCACACATACTTATTAATAAAGCCGGTGACTGATGCAAATTCCTCAATGTCATCGGATGAATTCCGGAACATATTCCAGTCTGAGCTAGTGAATAAGTCCTGTAGCTTACCATCTGCTTCCTCGGACCACTTCGATATTGAGAGCGTCACTGGTACTTCCTGTTAGAGCTTTTGCTTGTAAGCAGGAATCAGGAGGAAAGAGTTATGGTCAGATTTGCCAAATGAAGCACAAGGGAGAGCTTTGTATGGATCTCTATGTTTTTTTGTTTGTTGTTGTTTGCTTACCCCCTTTTCTCCCCAATTTCATGGTATCCAATTGGTAGTTACAGTCTTGTCTTATCACTGTATCTCCCGTACGGACTCAGGAGAGGCAATGGTCGAGAGCCATGGGTCCTCCGAAACACAACCCAACCAAGCCACACTGCTTCTTGACACAATGCCCACTTAATCCGGAAGCCAGCCACACCAATGTGTCGGAGGAAACACCGCACACCTGACCATGTCAGCCTGCCACAGGAGTCGCTAGAGTGCGATGGGACAAGGACATCCCTGCTGGCCAAACCCGGACGACACTGGGCCACTTGTACGCCGTCCCATGGGTCTCCCGGTCGCGGCCGGCTGCGACAGAGCCTGGACTCAAACCAGGATCTCTGGTGGCACAACTAGCAACTGCGATGCAGTGCATTAGACCACTGCGCCACCCAGGAGGCCCACTGGATCTCTGTGTGTGGAGTAAAGATGATCTAAAGTTGTTTTGCCTCTAGTTGCACATAATATGCTGGTAGAAATTAGGCAAAATGGATTTCAGTTTTCCTGCATTAAAATCACCGGCCACTAGGAGCTCTGCCTCTGGGTGAGCATGTTCTTATTTGCTTATGGCCCTATACAGCTCATTGAGTGCGTTCTTATGCCAGCATCGATTTGTGGCGGTAAATAGACAGCTACTAAAATATAGATGAACTCTCTAGGAAAAAAGTACGGTCTACAGCTTATCATGAGTTATTGTAACTCAGGTGAGCAGAACCTTGAGACTTCCTTAATATTAGAGCTTATGAACCAGCTATTATAAACAGAGAAACACACCCCCGGGGCTTCCCCAAAGCTGCCATTCTGTCCTGCAGATGTATAGAAAAAACGTATAGATTTACAGTAGACATTCCATTAAAAAGCATCTGTTTCCAGCTACAATAGTCATTTACAACATTAACAATGTCTACACTGTATTTCTGATCAATTTGATGTTATTTTAATGGATGAAAATGTGCTTTCTTTCAAAACAAGGACATTTCTAAGTGACCCCAAACATTGGAACGGCAGTGTAAATGGAGATAGTTTAGTGCCTAAAAAAGGTGGATAAATACATGTAAAAAATATATAAATAGTTTCCTGATCTTTTTTATATCGCTCAGATATATGACAGACACTTCCGAACAAACTTCCTGTAGAATTTTGTTTTCTGTTGTTCCATGTAGAATATCTATTATTCAATGCGTTTCTAGCAGCAATGCAAAATTCAAAGTTTCACCCAATAATTGTTGTATATATTGAGGGGTCTTTATATATTAAGCCTGGCTTAGACAGGGATTCGACTCAAGGGATATAATAACACCAATAAGTTTAGTCTCCTCTACTTGATCAACAGCCACATTATTCATTACCTAATTTAATTCATTACCTGTTTTAATACTTAGGGAATGATTTATACCGAATACAATGCTTTTAGTTATGTTCAGAACTACTTTATTTCTAGCAATCATTCTACAACTGACTGCAACTTAGGGTTGCACTGATTTCACTGGCTGTGGGTGCAAGCTTTAACTTCCTGACTGATGTCTTGAGATGTTGCTTCAATATATCCACAGAATTTTCCACCTTCATGATGCCATCTATTTTGTGATGTGCACCAGTCCCTCCTGCAGCAAAGCACCCCCACAACATGATGCTGCCACCCCCATGATTCACGGTTGGGATGCTGTTCTTCGGCTTGCAAGCCTTCCCCTTTTTCTTCCAAACATAATGATGGTCATTATGGCCAAACAGTTCTGTTGTTGTTCCATTAGACCAGAGGACATTTCTCCAAAAAGTATGATCTTTGTCCCCATGCAAACCGTAGTCTGGCTTTTTTATGGCGGTTTTGGAGCAGTAGCTTCTTCCTGAGCGGTTTTGGAGCAGTGGCTTCTTCCTGAGCGACCTTTCAGGTTATGTCGATATAGGACTCGTTTTACTGTGGATATAGATACTTTTGACCCTGTTTCCTCCAGCATCTTCAAATGGTCCTTTGCTGTTGTTCTGGGATTGATTTGCACTTTCCGCACCAAAGTACGTTCATCTCTAGGAGACAGAACACGTCTCCTTCTTGAGCGGTATAATGGCTGCGTGGTCCCATGGTGTTTATAATAGCGTACTATTGTTTGCACAGATGAACGTGGTACCTTCAGGTGTTAGGAAATTGCTCTCAAAAATGAACCAGACTTTTGTGGAGGTCTACAATTTTTTTCTGAGGTCTTGGTTAATTTCTTTTGATTTCCCCACGATGTCAAGCAAAGAGGCACTGAGTTTGAATCTAGGCCTTGAACTACATCCACAGGTACACCTCCAAATGGCTCAAATGATGTCAATTAGCCGATCAGAAGCTTCTAAAGCCATGACATAATTTTCTGGAATTTTCCAAGCTGTTTAATGGGACAGTCAACTTAGTGTATGTAAACTTCTGACCCACTGGAATTGTGATACAGTGGGTTATAAGTGTGTGTCACTTGTGTCATGCACAAAGTAGATGTCCTAACCGACTTGCCAAAACTATAGTTTGTTAACTTCTTATGGCTTGAATCCTTCTAATGGGATCTAACCAAATTCAAAACAACAGAAATCTCATAATTAAAATTCCTCAAACATAGAAGTATTTTACACCATTTTAAAGATCCCACCACAGTGTCCGATTTCCAAAAGGCTTTACAGCGAAAGCACAACATATGATTATGTTAGGTCAGGGCCTAGTCACAAAGTTACACACAGCCATTTTCCAGCCAAAGAGAGGAGTCACAAAAAGCAGAAATAGAGATAAAATTAATCACTAACCTTTGATGATCTTCATCAGGTGACACTCATAGGACTTCATGTTACACAATACATGTATGTTTTGTTCGATAAAGTTCATATTTATATACAAAAATCTGAGTTTACATTGGCGATTTGTGTTTAGTAGTTCCAAAACATCCGGTGATTTTGCAGAGAGCCACATCAATTTACAGAAATACTCATAATTAACATTTATAAAAGATACAACTATCATTGATGGAATTATAGATACACTTCTCCTTAATGCAACTGCTGTGTCAGATTTTTTAAAAACATTACGGAAAAAGCAAACCATGCAATAATCTGAGTACGGCGCTCAGACAACAAATCAAGCCATACAGATATCCGCCATGTTGGAGTCAACAGAAGTCAGAAATAGCATTATAAATATTCACTTACCTTTGATGAACTTCATCAGAATGCACACCCAGGAATCCCAGTTCCACAATACATTTTTGAGTTGTTCGATAAAGTACATCATTTATGCCCAAATACCTCCTTTTTGTTTGCGCGTTTAGCCTAGTAATCCAAATGCTCAATACGCGGTCGCTTAGTTCAGATTAGGTTATATTACAGGTTGTTTTTAACATAAATCTTCAATAATGTTCCAACCGGAGAATTCCTTTGTCTTCAGAAATGCAATGGAACTCAAGCTAACTCTCACATGAACACGCATGGCCAGCTCATGCCTCTCTGGCAGACCTCTGACTCAATCCCCTCTCATTCCCCCCTCCTTCACAGTAGAAGCATCAAACAAGTTTCTAAAGACTGTTGACATCTCGTGGAAGCCGTAGGAAGTGCAATTTGACCCCATAGACACTGTATATTCGATAGGCGAAGAGTTGAAAAACTACAAACCTCAGATTTCCCACTTCCTGGTTTGATTTTGTCTCAGGTTTTTGCCTGCCATATGAGTTATGTTATACTCACAGACATCATTCAAACAGTCTTAGAAACTTCAGAGTGTTTTCTATCCAAATCCAATAATAATCTATCTAATAATATGCATATATTAACAACTGGGCCAGAGCAGCAGGCAGTTTACTTTCGGGCACCTTATTTCCAAGCTACTCAATACTGCCCCCAGCCATAACAAGTTTTAACAAGAAATTTGTGGAGTGGTTGAAAAACGAGTTTTAATGACTCAACCTAAGTGTATGTAAACTTCCCACTTCAACTGTATATTTTCCATGTCGTTGTTCAGCCACAACTCAGAGAAACGTAGGATATTATAGTCCTTCAGATCACATTGATAGGATAGTCTCAAACGGAGCTCTTCCAGTTTATTCTCCAGTGATTGCACTTTCGCCAATAGAATAGAGGGCAGAGGCGGTTTATCCACTCTCCGATGTAGTCTAAACGGCACCGAAGCACACACGTTGCCACTCAGTGACTTGATAAGCTGATTGTGGCCTGGCTGCTCAATGTGCCTGCCAGCTACTACTTACTAGCTTCATTGAAAAACACAGAGTTGGAACTTAGTGATTTCAAGTACTGATAAACAGCGTGTAGTTTGTGCTTTATTCACGATAGTTTGACAGCTTGCAGACGATGAAGTTGTAGGCATGTTATTGTTCTCAGAAATCAGTCCAGAGCAAGCAGCCAGACTTTGCCGACTCAATAGACTGTATGCAGTGACTCATTTTTCATGCACATTTTGTTACTTGAGAAATACTGCACCAAACACCTTAGCTAGATGTAAAATTGCACTACTAAAACCTCCTCTGAATTAAAAAAAAAAATGATTACAGATTTCTTGATTTGTCTTACATGAATTCTGACTATTTTAAAGAAATTACTATTTTGAGGAAGTGGCTATGTTGTTGCTACAGTGACGCTGGAGGGAAAAACAACAGTGCCTGCCAGGGTACGATATGCAAACATTTCACACCCATATCAAACCACACCCCAAGACAACTTGTTTGGCTTCAGTCATGGCCACTAGCTTTTCTTAATGAGCAATCTTCAAAACAATGCCAAATCAGGAGGTGCAGTCACCCTTTAAGACCTTTCAAACAGTGAACCATACTAAGGTCGTGTGGGACCCTAAATTCAAACCTAATGGAATTTGTGTAGGGCACCTGAACATCAGAAGTCATACACCATAACGTGGCCAATTAGAACACCTTCTGGTAGATTCCAATCTGAATTTTCTTTGTCTTTCTGAAAAAACAATCTACAACTCCTGCTAGTATTTATACAATGCCAGGATTTAATGTACTAAAACAGATATAGCTCAATCATTCTATTTCTATGGCAGCACTTCAAGAGTGAAGGAAAGGAGAAAATGTACGTCCCCCTATGTTGACATGAGGTAAGCAGAGAGGAAGTAGGACTACAACAAACAGAGTCAGTTTAATAATACGATCCTTTAGATATTTTGTCTAAAATTCCCTTTGTCATAATGACCAACCTTCCTGCCCACTGGCACAGTAAGTTGAAATGGAATTATATTTAACTTCTGGCTTCCTGCAGACTGGCACAGTAAGTTGAAATGGAATTGTATTTAACTTCTGGTTTCCTGCAGACTGGCACAGTAAGTTGAAATGGAATTGTATTTAACTTCTGGCTTCCTGCAGACTGGCACAGTAAGTTGAAATGGAATTGTATTTAATTAACTTCTGGCTTCCTGCAGACTGGCACAGTAAGTTGAAATTGAATTGTATTTAATTAACTTCTGGCTTCCTGCAGACGGTTTTTGTGCAACCGAATACAATTGAGAGCAACACTAGTGTATGTAAATACATGGATGTTGCTAAGAGCAGCTACTCTAAATACAATTTGATAACTAGGCTATCAGATCATAATTTAACTCTGATTGCAAGAAAGCTTTCAAAACAGAGATTCAATTTTAAACCCCTCAAGAAGGCAAACCTCTGTCTACTGTATACCAAAAAGAGGCTTGGTCCATTTTCAAAATGACTTAGAGAATCAAGTGGGATGATTTCCTGACATCCAAGGACCTAGAAAATAATTGTGATATAATAAAATAACGCTCACTAATTTGAAAACATATTATACTAAGACAATTACAAGAAAGAAAAATATAAATAATAGCCTACCCTGGTTAAATGACACCCTGTGGCAGTTAACAAAAAATGTATGCTGCACTAAAGAAAGCCCAAAACTGGACTAGATGGTGACAGAATGATATTCAGTTATTCTCCGAGTTAAGAAATTCAAAGCCAACTTTTTCATTATCATAAATGAGGCGAAAGGTGATTGTAAACAAATTTGGAAAAAATACAGTTTAACAGGCAAGACAAATTAAAGGAGGTATAAAACTGAAAGTTAATGGAAGATTAATCGAGAATAGCCACTACTTTTAACAATTTCTTTACTCAGTCTGTACAAGATTTGGGGCAAAAGTTTACAGTGAGCGAGTTATGTATCACCCGATGTGATGGCTCCCTCAAAATGTTTGATATGATTCCAACTATTGAGGTGAAAGTTTAAAAAAATCTTAAGCAGCTTGAAAACCTCTAAAGCCAAAGATGTCTATGGTTTTGATAATGTGTTCTTTAAAACACATAAAGATACTTTGACATCATAAATAACAAGGGGCACATCTTTGGTTTTAGAAGTGGGGGGGGGGGGGCATATTGTTTCTATATATTTTTTGTTTCTTTTTTATCCAGTTGGATAAACACTCCAAACAGCCTACCCGACCGCTCTGAGGCACCCGCATGGTCCTAAAGCACACCGTTGCAGTCACGTTCGTTGTAATGAGTAGATTTCCACATATTTTAATAAAATGAAACTCACCCAAAAAACAAAACAATAAAGCACAAATGAAACGTAAATGACATTTTAATGGCATCGGACCGAGGCTCTGCATCTGTCCTCGTGCTCCTAGACCTTAGTGCTGCTTTTGATACCATCGATCACCACATTCTTTTGGAGAGATTGGAAACCCAAATTGGTCTACACGGACATGTTCTGGCCTGGTTTAGATCTTATCTGTCGGAAAGATATCAGTTTGTCTCTGTGAATGGTTTGTCCTCTGACAAATCAACTGTAAATTTCGGTGTTCCTCAAGGTTCCGTTTTAGGACCACTATTGTTTTCACTATATATTTTACCTCTTGGGGATGTTATTCGAAAACATAATGTAAACTTTCACTGCTATGCGGATGACACACAGCTGTACATTTCAATGAAACATGGCGAAGCCCCAAAATTGCCCTCGCTAGAAGCATGTGTTTCAGACATAAGGAAGTGGATGGCTGCAAACTTTCTACTATTAAACTCGGACAAAACAGAGATGCTTGTTCTAGGTCCCAAGAAACAAAGAGATCTTCTGTTGAATCTGACAATTAATCTTAATGGTTGTACAGTCGTCTCAAATAAAACTGTGAAGGACCTCGGCGTTACTCTGGACCCTGATCTCTCTTTTGAAGAACATATCAAGACCATTTCGAGGACAGCTTTTTTCCATCTACGTAACATTGCAAAAATCTGAAACTTTCTGTCCAAAAATGATGCAGAAAAATTAATCCATGCTTTTGTCACTTCTAGGTTAGACTACTGCAATGCTCTATTTTCCGGCTACCCGGATAAAGCACTAAATAAACTTCAGTTAGTGCTAAATACGGCTGCTAGAATCCTGACTAGAACCCAAAAATTTGATCATATTACTCCAGTGCTAGCCTCTCTACACTGGCTTCCTGTCAAAGCAAGGGCTGATTTCAAGGTTTTACTGCTAACCTACAAAGCATTACATGGGCTTGCTCCTACCTATCTCTCCTGCCGTACATACCTACACGTACGCTACGGTCACAAGACGCAGGCCTCCTAATTGTCCCTAGAATTTCTAAGCAAACAGCTGGAGGCAGGGCTTTCTCCTATAGAGCTCCATTTTTATGGAACGGTCTGCCTACCCATGTCAGAGACGCAAACTCGGTCTCAACCTTTAAGTCTTTACTGAAGACTCATCTCTTCAGTGGGTCATATGATTGAGTGTAGTCTGGCCCAGGAGTGGGAAGGTGAACGGAAAGGCTCTGGAGCAACGAACCGCCCTTGCTGTCTCTGCCTGGCCGGTTCCCCTCTTTCCACTGGGATTCTCTGCCTCTAACCCTATTACAGGGGCTGAGTCACTGGCTTGCTGGGGCTCTCTCATGCCGTCCCTGGAGGGGGTGCGTCACCTGAGTGGGTTGATTCACTGTTGTGGTCATCCTGTCTGGGTTGGCGCCCCCCCCTTGGGTTGTGCCGTGGCGGAGATCTTTGTGGGCTATACTCAGCCTTGTCTCAGGATGGTAAGTTGGTGGTTGAAGATATCCCTCTAGTGGTGTGGGGGCTGTGCTTTGGCAAAGTGGGTGGGGTTATATCCTTCCTGTTTGGCCCTGTCCGGGGGTGTCCTCGGATGGGGCCACAGTGTCTCCTGACCCCTCCTGTCTCAGCCTCCAGTATTTATGCTGCAGTAGTTTGTGTCGGGGGGCTGGGGTCAGTTTGTTATATCTGGAGTACTTCTCCTGTCCTATTCGGTGTCCTGTGTGAATCTAAGTGTGCGTTCTCTAATTCTCTCCTTCTCTCTTTCTTTCTCTCTCTCGGAGGACCTGAGCCCTAGGACCATGCCCCAGGACTACCTGACATGATGACTCCTTGCTGTCCCCAGTCCACCTGGCCATGCTGCTGCTCCAGTTTCAACTTCCACCTGACTGTGCTGCTGCTCCAGTTTCAACTGTTCTGCCTTATTATTATTCGACCATGCTGGTCATTTATGAACATTTGAACATCTTGGCCATGTTCTGTTATAATCTCCACCCGGCACAGCCAGAAGAGGACTGGCCACCCCACATAGCCTGGTTCCTCTCTAGGTTTCTTCCTAGGTATTGGCCTTTCTAGGGAGTTTTTCCTAGCCACCGTGCTTCTACACCTGCATTGCTTGCTGTTTGGGGTTTTAGGCTGGGTTTCTGTACAGCACTTTGAGATATCAGCTGATGTACGAAGGGCTATATAAATAAATTTGATTTGATTTGAAACGTGATGCTACTGGTGTGCACTCAGGCAACTAAATGTAGACAAGATCCCACGAATAACCATGGGGAAATGGCTAAATAAATATGATCCCCAATCAGAGACAATGATAAACAGCTACCTCTGATTGGGAACCATATGAGGCCACCATAAATTCACCTAGATGATCCACCCAAGTCACTATCATACACCAACCAACACAGAGAATAAACAGTGTGACAGTTGCCTCGTTTATATCACATTCCAATTATAAACTGTGGGAGGGGGGTTTTCAGAATGCAATTTCAGTGTCACAATGTTCGGACCAAGGCGCAGCGTACATAGAGTTCCACATTATTTATTAAAGAAAGTGAAACTTAGAAAAAACAGAAACAATACAGAATAAACTAACCGTGACGACAATGCAGTGCTAACAGGCAACTAAACATACACAATATCCCATAACCCAAAGGTGGAAAAAATGCTACTTAAGTATGATCCGCAATTAGAGACAACAATAACCAGCTGCCTCTAATTGGGAATCATACAAATCACCAACATAGAAAAATAAACCTAGAACCCCACATAGAAAATATAAACTAGAACATCCCCCCAGTCACTCCCTGACCAACTCTACCATAGAACATTTAAGCTTTCTATGGTCAGGATGTGACATTCAGAATGTTGCGCCCCTGCCAATAACAGATTTGATTAATTTCCCATAAATTCCCAGGGGAATGGAAGTCAGCTGTTGTTAACCTAATATTCAAGTCTGCTGATTGTTTTATGGTCAATAATTATAGACCTATACGTATTTTGCCAATCATTTCAAAGGCTGGAAAGAGGGTAGTTACTGAGTAATTGACTGATCACTTGAATACTAGTGATTTCTCATTACAGTCAGAAAACGGTTATTTTATGGAGAAGGTTACATTTAAACTTGACATAGAGGGAGTGGTAAGATCTGTGTTTTTAGATTTGCAAAAAGCATTTGATACTGTACATCACAGAATTCTACTCTCTAAACTAGCTGAATGTAATTTCTCCCCAAATGCTTTAAAATGGATGGATTCATATTTATCTGACAGAATAGTGTGTTAGAATCAAACAGAACGTCTCATTGTCTGGGGACCTGGCCTTTAATCTTTAGTTTATATATAAATGACCTGCCTCATGTGTGTCATTGTAACGGTTTTCTTCCGTTGAAGGAGAGGACCAAAATGCAGCATTGTTAGTGTTCAACATGTTTAAGGACAATAAACGTGAACACTACAAAATACAAAACAACAAATGTGAAAAAACCGAAACAGTCCTATCTGGTGCATAGACACAAAGACAGAAGACAACCACCCACAAAACTCAACACAAAACAGGCTACCTAAATATGGTTCCCAATCAGAGACAATGACTAAGAGCTGCCTCTGATTGAGAACCATATCAGACCAAACATAGAAATAGACAAACTAGACATACAACATAGAATGCCCACTCAGCTCACGTCCTGATAAACACTAAAACAAAGAAAACACAAAAGAACTATGGTCAGAACGTGACAGTAATGGTGTTGATATACACATGTATGCAGATTATACTGTTATATACACATGCCACAACTGCAGAAAAAGTTGCATCTAAGCTAAAGCTTTGGCTCAGAAGGAAAAATCATGTCACCAATCCTTTATTGTGTCTGGATATACAGTGCAGGAAACTGCTAAAATAATGGAAACACTTGAGTAAATCAGGGATACAAAGTTTAATGAAAGCAGGTGCTTCCACACCGGTGTGGTTCCTGAGTTAATTAAGCAATTAACATCCCATCATGCTTAGGGTCATGTATAAAAATGCATTATTTGGTTATTATTTTGGCTACCATGGCTATGCCCCATTTGATGACAATGCCCCCATCCACAGGTCACAAGTGATCACTGAATGGTTTGATGAACATGAAAACAACGTAAACCATATGCCATGGCCATTTCAGTCATCGAAGAGCCCCACCTGTTTTTAGCCCACCTGTTTAGTTAAAATAATAATAATAATAATGTGGTGCCTGTTTTGCATGTTATTTTAGCATTAATACGTGTCACATATCAGTTTACAAACAGTGTAAAAAAAATGTTTTAGCCTAGCTCAGTGCTTTCTGTGGTGGTGGGGCAGCCAGCGGAAAAAAATTAGCATAGAGGTTGGTAATGTTCTCTAGTTGCGCCGTGATTGGCTCAGTGTTCTGTCACTGATGGGGACAATACATCACCACAAAATCAACAGGGAGAGCTCAAAAATTCAAGCCCCTTGGGTGCTGCCATAGAGTTACATTAGAAGAAGGCTCAATGTCATTGGCTACAAATAAAATGACATCAAATGACGTTATATTTACAGTAGCTTTGATTGGACTGAGCTAGCAAGGTAGCAGTCATCATCATGAATCAAGTTAACAAACTACTGGCAAATTATTTTCAATCCTTGTAATATGTAGAGAAATTATAGATAAAAGGTATCGGTGCTCATTGGCCATTGGACATAAACATTACACAACAAGTTAGAAATCGCAAATTTAACAATAATTGGTTTGGAAGAAATCAGTGGCTAACTGCAAGCATTGCAATGCAATCACTAGCCTGCTACTCAGTGGAGTGGATGTGTGGTCCAAGTCTGGGTTTAAGGGTCTTTTTTCCAAGCTTAAAAGGATAAACATTGAAAATTAGCCATGCTGTCAATCCAGCATGACTTCTGCCGCTTTCAAAATAACTGGAAACTCGGAACTACTACATCTCAGACTTCAGTGAGTTCAGTGAGTTCGACCTGAAGATCACTGAGGTTATGATTCGAGTTCCCAGTTGTCTTGAAAGCACCAGAGAATGCCAGTCTTTGATAACAAAGTTTGATGACAAAATTTGCCACGAAGGACCACCACTCCCCCTTCCTGTCCAAGTGAGCACAACACAACAAGGTGAGTCCAAAAATGTATTGTATGCTGCAGCATAAATGACGTAATATGCTAGGGAGATATGTATACTGTAGCTAAGGAAGTAATACTATGTTTTGTAGTAAGCTGTTAGTAGCCCATGTGCCTCACCCTAATAATGTGGTCCCTTTTCCCCTCATAATTTAGCCTACTGACTTGGTGGTGCACATGTAGCCTATAGACTGTTTCAGAGAAATATCATCATTGAATGTTGTAAGAGCTTTCATTGTCTGCCTATATGCCCCCTTTATTTATGCTAAGGTTCTGACTTGTTGTACAGGGATAATATTGTAAGAAAGGCCCATATTCTGAATTCTGTCGCTGTACATTTCATTGACTACGTCCGTCCTAGCTCTCTCATTAATGTCTTAATTGAAATTAGGATTGCCTTTTATCCACTCATCATTCCCTGATGCCATAGTCTGTACATCTCAATTGTCAGTAGAAACCACATTTGTGTAAGCAAGTCAGCCATATCAGCTATGTTTTTTTAAAGTCAGTAAATGAGGCTGAATGAACTGTTTCACTGCCAGACAAGGCTCTGCTGATAGCCAGGTGTAACAATGGTAAGGTGTAGGGACTGCTATTGGGACTCCGCTGTTGGGACAGTTTTATGAAGGCTGTTCATGGCTCACATCAACACCATCATCCCGGGAAACTCTAGACACACTCCAATTCACATACCGCCCCAACAGATCCACAGATGACGCAATCTCAATCGCACTCCATACTGCCCTTTTCCACCTGGACAAAAGGAACACCTGTGTGAGAATGCTGTTCATTGACTACAGCTCAGTGTTCAACCATAGTACACACAAATCTCATCACTAAGCTAAGGACCCTGGGACTAAACACCTCCCTCAACAACTGGATCCTGGACTTTCTGACAGGTTGCCCCGAGGTGGCAAAGGTAGGCCACAACACATCTGCCACGCTGATCATCAACACGGGGGCCCTTCAGGGGTGCATGCTTAGTCTCCTCCTGTACTCCCTGTTTACCCACAACTGCATGTCCAAGCAAGACTCCAACACTATCATTAAGTTTGCTGACGACACAACAGTGGTATGCCTGATCACCGACAATGATAAGACAGCCTATAGGTAGGAGGTTAGACACCTGGCAGTGTGTTGCCAGGACAACAACCTCTGCCTCAACGTGAGCAAGACAAAGGAGTTGATCGGAAAAGGAGGGCCGAACTCACCCCTATTCACATTGACAGGGCTGTAGTGGAGCGGGTCGAGAGTTTCAAGTTTCTTGGTGTCCACATCACCAACAAACTATCATGGTCCAAACACACCAAGAAAGTTGTGAAGAGGGCACGACAACCCCTTTTCCCCCTCAGGAGACCCCCTTAAGATTTGGCATGGGTCCCCAGATCCTCAAAAATGTCTACAGCTGCACCATCGAGAGCATCCTGATCGGTTGTACATGTCCTTGTTCAAATAAACTTAATCATAATATCAACAAATAATCTTCAATCCATCACAATCCATTACAATTAAGAGAACCAATAAATACATTTACTCAATTTACTAAAATTATCTTTCTCAAAAACGTTGTATATTGTCCCATACAATAATGATTATTATTATAGACTAATAAATGTTTTGTTCCCCCAAAACATTTTTGGGGATGAACTTTAAAAAAATATATATATATTGGCAATCTCACTGCAATTCCCCCTCGACCCTGACTTTGAATACCTATTTAAACCATAATACACTATGATGTGAATGAGCATCATTTAGCATGCCCTCCTGATGTGATGCTGAGGAGAAGAGGGGTGTACTAAAAATAAAAGGTGCTCACCGAGCACTTTCCCACTCGACCGTACTTCCTGCCGCTCTCCCCCACTGCGTAGATATAGATGTAGTTGTCATGAGAGCCAATCGCCAGGAAATTGCCATCTAGGAATAGGGACAGGAGATGTAGGTTAGAACGGATAATGTCCCCGACATAAATTAAACGTCCGTATCACAGTCAATCTACATTGAGTGTACAAAACATTAAGAACACCTGCTCTTTCCATGACATAGACTGACCAGGTGAATCCAGGTGAAAGCTATCCTTTATTGAAGTCACTTGTTGAATCCACTTCAATCAGTGTAGATGAAGGGGAGGAGACAGGTTAAATAAGGATGTTTAAACCTTGAGACAGTTGAGACATGGATTGTGATTGTGTGCCATTCCGAGGGTGAAAGTTGCTGGCACAACATGAGCCAGCATCCCTGTGGAACGCTTCCACGCCCTGACGAATTGAAGCTGTTCTGAGGGCAAAAGGAGGTTCAACTCAATATTAGAAAAGGTGTGCCTAAAGTTTTGTAGACTCATTTTTTTTTACTGGATTCACCTGGTCATGGAAATAGTGTTTTATGTGTTTTACACACTCAGTTCATATGGAAGTAGTTTAGTGCCTACAATATGTGTTAAATGTGTTAAATATGTGTAAAAAAACAAAAACATTTAATTTTTTTATTTTTTTATTTAAAAATGTTCAGATATAGGAGAGACACTTCAAAACAAAATTAATTTAGATTAGTTTTTTACTGCATGAATCTGTTATTCAATGTGTTTCTATGGGCTAAAGTCAAATGAAATGTTTTAGCAAATATTTTTTTCATATATATTTTGATACCTAAAGGGGTCCTAAAATTCAAAATCAAATAGCTAAATTATTGTTGGTATGAGCATCTTAAAACAATTCCATATGTTAGGTTAGTAAAACGTGAAGAAATGGAGATGAGATTAACAGCGTCAAAAATGTCACAACACGTTCGTTTAATCTATCATCTGATAATGATCCTGACTAAATGACAGCGGTTTTAATTAGAAGATTTGCTACAGAGAGAGACGTAACCTATTATAATCCTTTTTATAAGTCATAATAAAGCCTCATGAATGCTTAGATCAAGTAATGAAGCAATATAAGAGCCTTAAGAACACTTACCCGGTGCAAAGCGTATAACAGACAGCTGTTCATTCCCATCTGTGTGCACTGTGACTAGATCCTTAGAGTCAGTATCCAGCACCTGCCACCTGTATGAGGAAAGTTATCCATCCTCTCATGATTATCCACATCACATCTCTCCTGTAGTTTCACAACACCCTTTTGAGATTCATATTGTAATGAAAAGCACTATACAAACTACAGATCTCTATGGCTTTTGTGATTTAATTGTCCTAACAATATTCTCCTCGAGCTGTACTTTCTCACCTGCCGGTCTGCGTTCCTATAGCAACCACTGCTCCAGAGGGATGGAATCCAGCAGACTGAGCTGCGTCCTGTAAATGAAAGAAACAAAGGATGTCTAATTTCAGTACTGCATCCTTATACATTTTCCCGCACCCAAATAACCAGCCTCAGTGAAGATCTATTAGAAGACAGAGAGACTGAAGCTTTTTGAGAGATTAATAAACACAAAAGATTTAGATAGTACCCTACGCATTTATCCATTATTATAACTAGGGCAAAAACAGAGTTTTTCTGAATCAGATCATGTGGTCAGCAAAAGCTTGTGGTAGCCTGGTCCCAGATATGTTTGTGCTGTATAGCCAACATACTTGGCATGACAGTTTATTTATTGTTATTCTTTTTCATTTAGGGGGTAGATCAGCTTTAATGTTGCAGATAGACTGGCTTCCATCAAAGTAACTGTCTGCATCACTTCCAGTCCCCAAAATATTTTTTTTGCAATTATATATACAGTTGAAGTCGGAAGTTTACACATTAGCTGAAAACATTTAAACTCAGTTTTTCACAGTTCCCGACATTTTACTCATTATAAAAATTCCCTGTCTTATGTCAGTAAGGATCATCACTTTATTTTAAGAATGTGAAATGTCAGAATAATAGCAGAGAGATTGATTTATTTTAGCTTCTACTTCTTTCATCACATTCCCAGTGGGTCAGAAGTTTACATACACTCAATTAGTATTTGGTAGCATTGCCCGTAAATTGTTTAACTTGGGTCAAACGTTTCTGGTAGCCTTCCACAAGCTTCCCACAATAAGTTGGGTGAATTTTGTCCCATTAACCTTGACAGAGCTGGTGTAACTGAGTCAAGTTTGTAGGCCTCCTTGCTCTCACACACATTTTCAGTTCTACCGACACATTTTCTATAGGATTGAGGTGAGTGAATTGCAACGAATTGCAAAAATCGCTGAAGTTGGAGACTTTAATCTCCCTCACCAACTTCAAACATCAGCTATCTGAGCAGCTAACCGATCGCTGCAGCTGTACATAGTCTATTGGTAAATAGCCCACCCTTTTTCACCTACCTCATCCCCATACTGTTTTTATTTATTTACTTTTCTGCTCTTTTGCACACCAATATCTCTACCTGTACATGACCATCTGATCATTCATCACTCCAGTGTTAATCTGCAAAATTGTAATTATTTGCCTACCTCCTCATGCCTTTTGCACACATTGTATATAGACTCCCCCTTTGGTTTCTACTGTGTTATTGACTTGTTAATTGTTTACTCCATGTGTAACTCTTTGTTGTCTGCTCACACTGCTATGCTTTATCTTGGCCAGGTCGCAGTTGCAAATGAGAACTTGATCTCAACTAGCCTACCTGGTTAAATAAAGGTGAAATAAAAATAAAATAAAAAGTGCTTTGTGATGGCCACTCCAATACCTTGACTTTGTTGTCCATAAGCCATTTTGCCACAACTTTGGAAGTATGCTTGGGGTCATTGTCCATTTGGAAGACCCATTTGTGACCAAGCTTTAACTTCCTGACCGATGTCTTGAGATGTTGCTTCAATATATCCACATCATTTTCCGTCCTCATGATGCCATCTATTTTGTGAAGTGCACCAGTCCCTCCTGCAGCAAAGCACCCGCACAAGATGATGCTGCCACCCCCGTGCTTCATGGTTGGGATGTTGTTCTTCAGCTTTTACCTCCAAACATAACGATGGTCATTATGGTCAAACAGTTCTATTTTTGTTTCATCAGACCAGAGGACATTTCACCAAAAAGTATGATTTTTGTCCCCATGTGCAGGTGCACACCATGGTCTGGCTTTTTTTTTATGGCGGTTTTGGAGCAGTGGCTTCTTCCTTGCTTCCTTGCTGAATAGTTGCTTCTTCCTTCCTGTCAGGTTATGTCGATATAGGACTCTTTTTTACTGTGGATAAGGATACTTTTGTACCTGTTTCCTCCAGCATCTTCACAAGGTCCTTTGCTGTTGTTCTGTGATTTATTTGCATTTTTTGCACCAAAGTACATTCATCTCTAGGAGACAGAACGCGTCTCCTTCCTGAGTGGTATGACAGCTGCATGGTCCAGTGGTGTTTATGCTTGCATACTATTGTTTGTACAGATGAACATGGTACCTTCAGCTATTTGGAAATTGCTCCCAAGGATGAACCAGACTTGTGGAGGTCTACATTTTTTTTTCTGAGTTCTTGGCTGATTTCTTTTGATTTTCCCATGATGTCAAGCAAAGAGGCACTGAGTTTGAAGGTAGGCCTTGAAATGCATCCACGGGTACACCAGCCTATCAGAAGCTTCTAAAGCCATGACATCATTTTCTGGAAATTTCCAAGCTGTTTAAAGGCACAGTCAACTCCAGGGTGTAAACTTGTAAACTCCTGACACACTGGAATTGTGATACAGTGAATTATAAGTGAAATAATCTGTCTGTAAACAATTGTTGGAAAAATGACTTGTGTCATGCACAAAGTAGATGTCCTAACCGACTTCCCAAAACTATAGTTTGTTAACAAGAAATTTGTGGAGTGGTTGAAAATGAGTTTTAATGACTCCAAGTGTATGTAAACTTCCCACTTCAACTGTATATAGCTATTAGAAAACTATATACAGTATATTCTAAAATCTTGCATATATTAATTTCCATCATTAACAATTAATATGCGTAATAATTTTGACATTTCATGCAAAGGATTGGTACCTATAACCTGGATTTCCATTGCATTACATTTTTGTGAAACAATTATTATATTTGCAAACACTTGCTAACATCCCTACCCCCTAGCAATAGATGTGACACACACACACACACACACACACACACACACACACACACACACACACACACACACACACACACACACACACACACACACACACACACACACACACACACACACACACACACACACACACACACACACAATCCCTATCCCCCACAATTAATCATAAGCTCAGATGCTCGATGGTTGAAAGGACTTGATTTACGATTGCATATACAGTGACAGTTGTTGGCTGTACATCACAAACATATCAGGGAACAAGCTGAGCTTGTGGCCCTTTTACTCATACATTTCATGTTAACTGAGTATAACGTGTGAGGCTCAGAGTTGTCCCCAGGGAGCACTGCCTGCCTGTCTACCTCCATAGTCTTGGTCCAGACAGGCTGGTGCGAGGAGGCATCCCACAGGCTGACATGCTTGTCGTGGCCACAGGTGAGGAAGTGGGGTTTCCAAGGGTGCACGGCCAACCCCCACAGCTCATCGGTGTGACCCTGGAAGAGTTAGGGAGCATAGTTAGCATCGTTGGCAATCAGTTGCTAGAAAGAGTACTTGCTTAATATAGTCCCATTCTGTACTTTCCTCTAACTGGGTCCATCTGTTTCCATTAGCATTGATACATGCACCAAACACGCTAGCCAGGAGATGCTGGACATTACTAAATAACCAGCTAATGGGCTTAAAGAATGTCTGAATGAACTGAAAACACCCTAGGTCTGCATGAACTAGAATGTCAGATAATTATACCAGAGCCATATATATATATATATACATATATATATATATATATATATATATATATATATGGCTTTGATTTTACCCACTTGTGTGATGGGGGTAAATTCGCCATCTAAACTGCCTTGTAGAACATAGTTCCTGGTGGTCCCAATAAGCACACTCTCCCTTTTGCCCTCGGCAACAGTGCGGACGGGGCCAAATAACTCAGGAACCTGGGAAAGGTGGGAAAATAAATATTATTGTGGTATGCTTCCTCCCACCGTAAAGGTGAGGGTTGTTTTCTTTATTTTATCCCATGTTTGATTTTTACTTTGTAAGCACTTATACTGTAGATGCATTAATAAAAAGTGTACTATAGAAATGGCCAAAATCATGGGACTACTTTTTTGGGTGTATGTACACGATTCCGCATGTGTCTCACCTCAACCGATTGGATCTGCTGGTAGCTCCCATCCCAAGAGAGGAGTTTCCGATCTTTTCCCCCTGACACCAGTGTGCTGTTCCTCAACATACACAGTGCAAAGATGCTCCCCTCGTGTGCACCCTGAATGGCGTGGCTAATTCGATTAGTGCCTGTAAAACAGAGAGAAAGACAAAACACCATTGGAGAAGGCAGAAGATAGCTAGCTGTTTGTTCTATAACACATGGTCAGGAGCGGTTCACTCACAAGACAGGCCTTGTTGTTCTATCCTAGGCATGACCATATTCTGACCCCAGCCACCTGACAACTCTCTCATAATAAAGAGTCTTTTGATGAGCAAAAAAGGGGAAAAACAATGGGCCAGTAACTGAAAGGTCGCTAGTTTGAAGGACCAAGCCAACTAGCTGAAAAATCTGTCTATGTGCCCTTTTTAAAATATGTTTTAAAATTCTGTCAATGTTCCCCCTTGAGCAAGGCACTTAACACCAATTGCTCCTGTAAGTCTATTTGGATAAGAGTGTCTGCTAAATGACTAAAATGTAAATGTAATAAACACAACTGGACAGGGACCTGCATTCTTAGAAAAGGAACCTAAAAGGGTTCTTTGGCTGTCCCCATTAGGATAACCCTTTGAAGAAGCCTTTTTGGTTCCAGGTAGAACCCTTTTGAGTTTGATGGTTCATTCTATCGAATGACAGTTTTACCTTTTCCCCACACCAGTATATTTCCACTTGAGTCTCCAGTTATGGTGTCTCCATTTTCTGAAAAAGTCACACACAAGACAAACTTGGGCTTCTCTTGTTTCTGCAAGGAACATAAATATGGCTTTGTTTACTTGGGGGGCAGATATAAAACAGAGTTGTATTGTCAGAAAACAGACAGAGACAGACGTGCAAGCTTCAATAACACTACAGAGAAACAAACTACTGAAAACCTGAAAATATGACATTCTCTAACATTGGGTGAAGAACTAAAGAGCAAAAGCAACACAGCCTGTTCAAGCTACATTGAATTTAGATAAAACATTCTGAAAAATGACATAAATTATATTGATTTTGGCAAATACATTTCCTCTAAAACTCAGATAATCAAGCAAGTGAACATGAGGCAGTATAAATGAGAAATCTCATGTCATACCTCAAACAAGCCTTGCTTCTTGGTAAGGGTACCCCTCTCCAGTGTCCAGAAGTAGAGGTGTGACTTCCCACTCGTGACTATAATGTTGGTGTCAGTGGGGTGGAAGTCTGCAGCGAACACTGCCTCGTTGGAACACTGTAATGGGACAGAAAAAATTATCGTTACACTTGTCAAACGTTTATGAGGATCAATAGAGCTACTCCAAAGCCAGGTAAGCTTTCCTGAGACCTGAAGAATTGCGTTGAATCCCGAGCTAATGCCTAGGCTTCAGTTTAGAGGGCTAACAAAGTTTTGATGTGCACAGGTTCAAACCCCAGTCGGACACATAGACACTCACCTTGACATCAGCTAGTCTTTCCTCTCTCTGCCAGTCCCACACAGAGAGCACATGGTCATTGGAGTCGTCTACTACACACAGCGTGTTGCCTCCATTCTGCACAGACCAACAGAGATGGATCAGCCCTGTCCTCAGTTATTTAGCAAAGCTTTTCTGACCAGTAAAGGCAAACTCAAAATCTGGTTCACATATGAGATATGATATGTATTCAGTTTTTTTTGCCAAGGTCCATTGCTTACCGACTTGGAGAAGGCAAGACAAACCAGGGCGCGGTCAAAGAAACCTGTCCCCAGAATGTGGAGGGTGTTGAGGCTCACAGAATCCCAAACCCGCACATGAGGAGCCAACTGCTGTCAGTACACACACACACGTACACACACACATTATTTCTTATTATTAAATAAGTGAACTGTTCATAGGTTCAAAGTTATTTGAGGGTGAGAGGTCACTTACTTTGCCTTCAGAAGAGGTGCCTGCCACCTGTCCCGTTGCTATGGTGATTTTATCAGGATGGACAGCCAGACTATATAACACAAACAGAGGAACAGAGAGACGGCAAACACTTTGAACATCTGAAGGTCGATTTGAACAATGATGAAAAACCACAGAGACCCCAAAGCATATCAAAGAGAAGTGTTTTGTGTAGTCTGAAACTATGAGTTGCTAATATATCAAATAAAATAAAATGTATTTATATAGCCCTTCGTACATCAGCTGATATCTCAAAGTGCTGTACAGAGACCCAGCCTAAAACCCCAAACAGCAAGCAATATTGTTCTAGTCTGTCAGACTGAAGCTTATGGGATTCAGTTACAGTAGCCTAAGTCATGTGTGATTGATTCTTACTAATGTTGACAAGACTATCAGCTTCCGATAGAAGGGCACAACAGAAGTGCACTATGCCTTACAGAGATAAGTGAAAGTCAAGATGATCTGTACGACAGTGAAAACATTTTTCTATGCCCAGGCTTGACTCAACTCTAATTATTCATAATGAGCATGACCCCAGGGCGACCCCTCGAGTTTCAGCTTATTATATTATGGACCACCCTTTTCTGTCTGAGATAATTACCTGGCCAACGCTATCACTGAGGACAAAGCAGCTGCAGACCAGCCACCTGTTTACCCTAGCCTGCCTTATGGTGAAGGGGTTATTCCATGGGACTGTATGAGAATACTGATTAAAGCAGTGGTGTCACGGTAGCTCTGTCTGTACTGAAATAGGGAGGATTTTTATATCAAAGGTAGTGTGACACAGTTGTGCAACAAGGTGGGTTGCAAAGCCCTTCCAACTTTGGATGCCAGAAACATACTGTAGATAAAGAAAATGCAATTGCTTAATAAATTACTCGACTTTACTGTTGGTCTGAGAATACATGGATGATGGTGAAAATGATTTATACTGTAGCTAGGTGAAATAGGGCAGTGTTTGATGAGTACTGTCACGACTTCCGCCAAAGTCGGTCCATCTCCTTGTTCGGGCGGCATTCGGCAGTCGACGTCACCGGCTTTCTTGCCACCGCAGATCCACTTTTCATTTTCCATTTGTTCTGCCTTTGTCTTTTCACACTTGGCTTCACTTAATAATCAATTACTTGTTTATTATTTAACCCCTTGTTCTACATGTTGTATTTGTGAGTGATTGTTTGTTGTATTGAGGTCCGCATTGTGTGGCTGTGTATATTACGTGTTATGTTTGAATTCTTGAGTAAAGTATTTTATTACTCATATCTGCTGTCCTGCACCTGACTCATCTCACCAGCTACACACAGACGCCTTTACAAGTACAGTGTACATATTAGGACAGCATCACACGTACAGCTGAGGTCAACATTCTTTCACAGACAAAGGTTGTACAGTACAGGAGAAATAAAGTGTTGTCACATTCTGTTTCTTCTCACCACTTGATGTCATCAGTGTGCCCGGTGTAGTGTCTCTGGAGCTGCTCGTCCACGTTGTACAGCACCACAACAGATGCAATGAAGTAGACCGTCTCTCCCGTGGGTAGCAGGTACAGGTTAGAGCGACAGTCACGTCCCCTGTACCCATAACTGGGCATCTTGGTCAAGATCCACATAACTTCAATAGGACATCAACTTTAGCCTACATATTAACAGAAAGCCGGTGTTGAGAGGCTTGCACTGGAGTAAAATGATCACATTTTTGGATTCTAGTCAAGATTCTAGCAGCCGTATTTAGCACTAACTGAAATGTATTTAGTGCTTTTTTCAGGTAGCCAGTAGTCACACCTAGAAGTGACAAAAGCATTGATTAGCTTTTCTGGATCATTTTTGGACAAAAAGTTTCAGATTTTTGCAAGGTTTCAAAGATGGAAGAAAGCTGCCCTTGAAATATACTTGATATGTTCGTCAAAAGAGAGATCAGGGTCCAGAGTAACACCAAGGTCCTTCACAGTTTTATTTGAGACGACTGTACAACTAGGAGGTGTGCATCACTTTGTGCCAGGCTTTTTTCGCTATACTTGACTATAGTGGGTTGAGTCACTTACGTGCGGTGTAGAAGATCACTGTGGGCTATCAGCCTTGTCTCAGGGTAATAAGTTGGTGATCTGATGATATCCCTCTAGTGGGGTGGGGGCTGTAGTGGGTGGGGTTATATCCTGCTTGATTGGCACTGTCTGTGGGTATCATCGGATGGGCCCCCCCCCCCCCAGTCTCAGCCTCCAGAATCTATGCTGCAATAGTCTATGTGCCGGAGGGCTAGGGTCAGTCTGTCCTATCTGGTTTAATTCTCCTGTCTTATCTGTGGCCTGTGTGAACTTAAATATGCACCCTCTAATTCTCCCATCTCTCTCTCTCCCTCTCTCCCCTCCCGGAGGACCGGAGCCCTAGGACCATTCCTCAGCAGTACCTGTCTATCCCCGTCCCCAGTCCACCTGGTCGTGTTGCTGATCCAGTTTCTGTTGTTTTGCCCGTGGCTATGAAACCCTGACCTGTTTACTGGACGTGCTACCTTGTCGTGCTGCTGCTCCAGTTTCAACTTTTCTGCCTGCGGCTATGGAACCCTGGCCTGTTCACTAGATGTGCTACCTTGTCCCAGACTTGCTGTTTTGGACCCTCTTTCTCTCCCCCTCTCTATCTCTCTCTCCCTCTTTTCCGCACCCGCTGAAACTTGTTGCACCCTCTACAACCACTGTGATTATTATTTGACCCTGCTGGTCATCTATGAACGTTTGAACATCTTGACGAAAGATTTGGTCTTAATGGCCATGTACTCTTATAATCTCCACCCGGCACAGCCAGAAGAGATTTGGCCACCCATAGCCTGGCCACCCATAGCCTGGTTTCTCGCTAGGTTTCTTCCTAGGTTCCTGCCTTTCTAGAGAGTTTTTCCTAGCCACCGTGCTTCTACATCGGCATTGCTTGCTGTTTAGGGTTTTAGGCTGGGTTTCTGTATAAGCACCTGGGGACATCTGCTTATGTAAGAAGGGCTTTATAAATACATTTGATTGATTCAATTTTATTGATTAGGGAAAAAGATTTATTGGAACATCCAGATGTGACTTTCACACCTGTGCAATAGAATGCAATAAGAATATAACTTTGGCAAATGTGTAACCTCACAATACATAGGGGGATACATCTTGCGAGTTACAATACATCTCTGTCCTGAAAGCATGGACTTTCAAGCCTATTGTTATAAACTTAACTCAAATGTTGTAATGCCACGTAACAAACAGTTTCTTATCTACTGAAATATACACCTAACTGTCTGAAAAGTACTGAACCTACAACAGTGAAAAAAGGATACACCCAGTCCAGTTTGAGCTTTATGTTTGGCAGGTCCGATTTGGCTTCCAGGCAGTAGGTCTCCACAAGGTCTTTGGGCATGTACATGGTGATGGGTCGTCCCTTCAAATACATTTTCACATACCCTTCCTCTAAAAAAAGCAACAGACATTTTCAGTGGACAATTTGTCATGACTCATTGGTAACAAGGAAGGAGTGTTTGTGATGGTGAGAACAGTGTATGAGAGGAGTGAAAATGAAAGTGTGGTTCCGAGACTAATGCTTGAGAGGAAGATGCAAAGAGAAAGTATCAACAGTTATGGTTATGAGATGTTGATGTACAACACATTTTTTGTTGCAAAGGATTGAATTCATTTAGTAAGGAAAAGTATAGATTAGCAAACACAGAGATGGATGGGCTTTTGATTCCCTTTTATTAGTAATTTCAAATACATTCAGACAATAACAATGAATGGTGCAAAATGAAAAGCAGGCAGTTTGCATTGTTATGTAGCATCATAGCATTTGTTTAATGTACAGTACAACACACAAGTAAACAAGAGAAAACAACGCAAGCAAAAACATAGGCTTATGGTGCCACAGCAGGGGAATGAAAAACAAAATCTGAACAAACCAACCAGAGGACACACAAATAAGAGTCAAATCCTTGTCAATGTGTGACCAAAAACAACAAGATGGAAAAACACACAACAAAAAAAACTGAAATATGACAGTCATGAGAGGAATGTTTTTTTGAAGTCCATTTTTACATCCACAGTTACCACAGAAGCTCTTTCAACCTAATTCCAAACGCTGGTATAGGCCTAACTTAGTAACAGATTTGGAAGTACTGGCTGGGGGACTTGATGGGGCTCCTGTAGCTTGGCTTGTCTAAGGGGGAGTAGGGGGTGTAGGACGACTGGCTGACTGACTTTCTCAGGGGGAGCGCAAACGTCGGGGTCTTCCTGACTCCATTGGACCTGACAGACTTGTCAGATGCGCTCTTGGAGTCAGGCGCAGTGGGGGGAGCGGAGAAGAGGCCAGACACGGCTGCTGCGGTGGATTTTGGCGCCTCAGCAGTTCCGGTCCTTTTTGACGGATGGGCCAGATATATCTGCACGGTTACTAGGTAGGTGAGGTGGTAGAATTGGAGAGGGGCCAGAAGGAATGGGTAGGAGGGGTTGGTAGAATATATCCAAGTTAGATGTGATCGACAACTGGCTGCTATGATACAATGGACGACCACAAAACACGGGACTGGTACAAGACAAGTTTCAGTATCTACTGGGTAACAACCGCAGGTGGGCTAAATTACTGGGGCTCTCACTCGTTAAGTCAAGTTTGAGACTTTTACAAAAAGAGTGCATCAGTAGCTCAACATATAACTATTGTCTATGATAAATCTGACATAATGAAGTGACTCTTTTGGTATACTTTTTCTGGCATCAAGGTGAATTACATGAATTATTTAAATATGTTCACTTCACTTGACCCAGCATTTACCATGGACCTGCCATTTCTTTTCTTTTTAAAAATGTATTTTTCCACTGTGAAAGATGACAGCCTGGCAAAAGGACCATGACTTTCACAACACTCTGCTTCCAAACATGTCTCTTTCTCAATTCATCTTTCTTTAGCCAAGCTTATGGAAATGACCCGCAAGCTGTGCATCAAAAACCCATACTGAAAGCCATGCAAGAGATGGCTAAAGATTTCAAAAGCTATAAAGTAAAGACATTGCATCGGCTGGTAATGCAAACAGCCCTTTTGAAGATACATAACGCAAGCACAATAAAATTGGCTCGTTGTGCTCTGAAAAGGGTCTCTTAGAAGATCAGTGTGCACTGCAGGAAATATTTGGTGGGGTTTCTATGGTGACAAGGACAAAAGAGCGCTGCATGGCTGTGAGCAAACACATCTAGAAAGTGGCAATTCCACAATACGTTTGACAGCTAGTGTAACAGCAGCACTGCAATCAACCACACACAGTTCAAACTCTCAGTGTGTTAGAGAGTGTTTATTAGTCCACTGTTGGCTGACATATTGGGAAGGGCTACTATCACACTCACTGTCAACCCAACCCTACCCCTACCATGGGGCAGCTCTCTGTGAATTGGGCCTATGAATCACTAAGGCAAAAGTATTCTGAGTCAGTAGCCTTTATTATACATTCTCGCATGAGAAAAGAACAATAGCTGGTAGTCTAACTCTAATAGCAGCAGATATGTGCAATGTAATATCTGGCCGACTATGCCACATTGTGGCATGGTGAGATTTTAGCTACCAGACAATATCCTTGGGCGCAATTCCCATGATGGTGGGATAGTCTGTCTGGAAAAACCCCTCCATGCCACATATGGCTAATTTATGTGTATTTTAACGCTTTCTTCTAAGGCCTTAGGAGAACACAATGTCCAGAGAGCTGCTTAGGTACGGGGGCTTGAGGACCAAGGCCTACCTTTGCAGTGTGTCACTCGTCGCATCCCTTGTGATTTCACAGAGAAGGGGACAGAAGGACAAGGTGAGGTTTTGCATTGGTTCCTGACCTGGACTTACTCATCATTGTAATTTTTTCCATTGAATTTTTTGTGTCACCTCCGTTTTATGCCAGCACCGTGTCTCAGTCTCTTCTTGGCAACACTTAGGCTATTGTGCTTAAGGTCTTTTCTGTATCTATCTATTTATATATCGATCTAGCAATCTATCTGATCTACCAGTCTGAACAGGAGCAGCTAATGATTTCCCATAGGCTAAGCATGTACTGTTTGTGTCCCTTGTTTGTTTCTTTAAGGATTATTGGAAGATTAGCTTATGATGGGCTATGGAGAGATTCTAAAAAACAGTAAACAATTTCACATGTTATTTGTGAGTACTATTTAGGTATCATCTCAATAGCTGTTATGTCTAATCAGTTATTTACATTGACTGAATGACTTCTCTTTAGGGTTGAACGTTCATGACACTACCCTGCGACTATGCTGGTTTGATCAGGTTATTAGGACAATAATTAATTTAAATCTTCAACAAGACTACATTAATCGTGGTTTCAGTACATTTTCTCTGCTTATCAGCATTCAAGCCAAAGTAACCCCGAGCCAAAGTAAGGTTCAGAGGGGTGATGATCTATCAGGGAGAATTAAACCAGGTAAATCAACCTAATGGGTTACAAGCAGTCTAATTTGCCCAGCGATCAATACCATTCTGGAGACGCTTCTTTCTCATCACAATTAATCTTATCTCATGGTGTTTATTGTTACTACTGCAGTATACAAACTCATACAGTAAAATAAATAAATAGCACATGTGCATGACTCCTGTTATGGAAAGGAACAAGGAAATCATAGATGACAATGGAGGTTGAAATAATTCATAAGAACTTATGGGAGGACAGAAGTGGTTATGGAGTGATGATTATTGGTTGAAGGATGAACATTTTCAATATGTTACAAGACAAATGTCACCACTATACATCACAGCACATCACTGAACATCCTTGAGTGGTACTCCGTGAGCTGGGAATTGACCAAGTGGGCAAAAGTGGTTTAAATGATTTCATTACCACATCATTATAACCAAAAATGATGTGACAAAGACATCATTGCAACCAGTTTTGCCTGCTGGAACACAGGCCCTGGCTTTAGCCTGGCTTTAACCTGTAACATACCTTGTATTTATTTTGCACGTCTGACAAACAATGTTGACAAAGTGTATGAATCCAACCATTTAAACAAACAATGGCTCAAATGGTCAGTTGATAACATCTATCATATGTCTGTAGATCATGCAAAACAAAAGCAAGGACATTTTCAAGGGTTATGTGACGGTATGTCTCTCAAAAGCTTTAAATCTCTAATTTACAGGGAGCCACTGAGTGCATGGCATCACTGATATAGTTGACTCTTACCTGCATTGAAAACGGGCTCCTTAAGTTTGCTGCGGAGTGAGTAAAAAAAAAAAACTGTCAACACTGAACCAGGCATTGCGCCAGATAGGTTTAATCAAGTGCAGATAAAGTATTTGAAAGAAAACAAACACTACTTAATCCCAGGGTCATGTGCAGTAGGGTGAATCATTATGGAACTGACTATAACCTGTAGGTTTCCAATAAGAACGGCTTGTTTTTGTTTTCTGTTTTAAAACATTTTGCTACAGTGTGGCCTATTGTTATTAGGCTGGCTGTACCTTTCACTGGCTCTCTTGCTGCTGGAGTTGCTCCCGGTAGAGCCGGTGCGGGTGCGGTTGCTCTTGGAGTCGCCGCTGTCTTTACGAGTCAGTGTACCCATCGTTTCGTTGGAGTTGGTTCTCCTCACAGTGCTGGAGGAATAGATGGTAAAATGGATGATAAATCTACCTAATGGTGCATTTTGAATGAATAAAGGTGCTTAAAAGAAATTGTCTAAGGAATTCTGATTATTTACTTGCAATCTCATGAAATAAGTACCCAAGATTTATCTCTCTGTGGGAAAGATAGTAAAATGGATGATGAAATTACATAATGGTGAAAGAAAGAAGCATAGCCTTAACTGTCCAGGGAATAGTGTTAAACTAGGCTGTTATTTAGCTGTATCCCCTCAGAGATTCTTCAGTTGCAAATCCTTATAATGAATATAATCTATCACCGGAACTATCAAAGACTTCATACTTGATTTTGAGTGTAAGGGTAACGTCAAGCAAAGATCATACCAGCAACCTATCAATAACACTATCTACTACAAGTCCTCATATGACACTGTAAATACAGAATATCATAGTACACCAAAGAAGGCCCTATACTAGGAAACCAGATTACTGATCCATGACAGAGAGAGATTTTTCCCTCTCTCTCCCCTGTGACTCATTCATGGCCACATTTATGATGGTATTAGAGATGGTTGAAACATGTTAAAAAGCGGGCCATTAAAAATGCCTTCACAAAAGAACGGACCAATCAGCAGTTCATTGGCTGGAATGTGTACCGGGTCTAATCCAGCCTGCTAGACCAAAGTCCATTCAATCCTCCCGTTTGTGGCTGATGTTATTCCCCTGAAACAGGGTTTGGGATGTGTATCTTTGTGTGTGTGTGTGTGTGTGTGTGTGTGTGTGTGTGTGTGTGTGTGCGTGTGTTTGTGGGGGGACCTTTGTTAGTTGATGTATGCCAGGCAGCAGGCATACCTAGATCAGGAATGGAGTTAATTAGGCCATGGGGGATTTATTGAAACCTTTGGTCTCTTTGCCAACTTTGGTTGGCATGGGAGCAGCACCTTCTGTAGTTGATCTGATTCCCACCACACACACACACAGAGAAAGAGAGAGAGAAAAGACAGAGAGAGAGAAAGAGAGAGCTATTCATTCATTTCATTTAAGTTTCAAGTTTCACTTCTTCCAAGCTCTAAACCCAACAAAGCATTAGTCAATATTTAACTAGGATAGTCCACTCAGTAACTACAACAATTGCCACTGTTTTCCAGGGAGAGAGATATTTTTGTGATGAATGTTGTTGTTCATTGTTCATAGAAATGATCTGTTAATTCCATGATTCATGGATCTATGAGGGATGGGTAACATTGAGGTAACATTATGAGCTTTGAGGATGGTGATGGTGTCACAGTTTGGCCACCCTCTCACCTGTAAGGAGAAGTGATGTAGATAAGTCTGGTGGGTATGCCAGACAGACTGGAGAGACTGGACAGACAGGGGCATGCATGGCCGAGAAGGGAAACAGGGAAACAGGGAGGTGGAAAAGGAGACAGTGAATGGTGGTAAGACAAAAAAGACTGGTGATTTAGAGTATTTTTAAAGAGAATTGATGTGTAGATACAGTAGTTGACTATAACATTTGCATCCATTTGAATCAAGTTCAGTATTGTGGCTAGTGGATACACACTGCCAATACCAGTTTGTTCAAAGAGGATGTCTCAAGTCTGGTTTTGGACCAAATTGTCAGTTTGATAGATATTACCTTTACAGAACAGAGCTGTGGTTAAGACTGCAAAAGTGCCATATAAATGAGATAGAGATCAACTGGTCTGAATGGCGGTATGGTGAAAATGGTGTTGTGATGAATAGGAATACATACCGTATGTCTATTATCAAATATGAGTATATGCGTGTGTCTACCTGTATGAAGGGGTCTCTTGTGGAAACATTGGCACACAGCACAAATACAAATAATAGTCTCCAATGTAAACAATTCTGCTTCCTGCAGACTTCCTTCATTCTCATCCTAAAATAACACAGAGTTAGGAAGTATGGGTGTCCTTTGTGCAAAGGCTTAAAGTTCAGGAGTCAAGATCTGAAGGAGGCCGAATCAATGTGGCCTCTATGTGCACACGACCAGGGATTCATTGTTATCTTTCATGCATGGCCAAACCATTTACACTTCTAGTCCTATTAATACTCAACAGACCTTTGACATTTCCCCTGTGCCTTAGTGTGTTACCGAGTCTAGCCTGGTCAGCTCCATATCACTCTATATCTATTGCTTCAGTCTGGAGATGGTTCACCTATACTGCATCCATGTTAGGAACTCCATCCCTCCCTCCCACCCTCCCCCTCCTCCCCTTCGTACCTATTTACTCTATAGTCTCATCCATATACCATCCATTCCTGAGTCCTGGATTATGATAATTAGACACCAGGCATGAACATCCTTGGAGGAGTGCCTATTGTTCCCTTGCCAGTTGTGATTTATTACCTGCACTCCCTTGGTCCCAGTCAGCCCCAATCAGTAAATCAATGCTGTCTCTGAATGCCACTGTGGTGTAAATGGGGATGCCTGTGACAGCACTGTACCTGTGTTTATTATTCATGTTAAATGTCAATGGCTCTCCCTTCAGAGGAGGGTACACTTATGCGAGGGGAAAATTAGCACAGGCAGACAGGCCACAGGGAGATAGTAGTAATACAGTGAAAGACACACGGATTCCTGTTTGCAGGAATCAAATAATGTGTTGACTTTGTGTGGACTAATAAAATAAACACACCAACAGTGCAATGATTTCATATGTTGTATACATTTTTAGTTGAGGAAGAAATGTGTATTTAAATAGTGTGCACTTATTGAGCTTTAGGGTACAATTTAGTCTGACTATACTACAATATTAATACCCCAAATCTAGAAAACACAGTCATTACTGCTCCAGTTTTTTAAAGCCTCTGGGTTTAAAAAGCCAAAACTAATACAGAGTTGTTTTTACTCAGAACAAAAAAATACTGTTGAGAGATATCTCATAAACTGGCCCTGCTGGTCAGGTCACATGATCAGGAAAACTCCTAGCCTAAGGCCTCTACCATAACCTTTACAAAACTGCAGTTACACTGCAAAATTACTGTTGTTAAAAAAACAGTTATTTTGGTCGCACTATTTGCAGCATACTGTATTTATACTGCAGTGTACTGGAGTTATACGGCTCTCTGACTGCAATCTTTTTTCATAAGGGAAGGAAATGGGGAGCATTTGAGCTGTGTTTACCTTTTGGTTGCTGGTGAAGCAGCATCCTTCCTGGAGCTGGTGGGGGACGGTAGCGTGCCACAGCTTTTCTTGGGCAGGACAGAGCCGTTGCTGACAGTGTGCCTTAGAGGCAGGGCAGCCATCATGGGTCTGGCTGTAAGACAAACACACACAGTACCACAGGGTAAATGGTGCTTCGCATTGAACTAGCTGGAACATGCAGAAACTACACTTTTCACAGTGGTCAGCTATTGGGAATTTTGAAATTCAGATATAGGGTTGCAAAATGCGAGAAACTTTCCCAAAGCTCCTGGGTTTTTCTGAAATCCTGGGTTTTCTGAAAAACCTGGGAACTTTGGAAAAGTGTCCAACATTTTTAAACTCTTCAGACGCCCTCTATAATCTTGAAAATATATGGAAATCAATAAACTGCCCTCCACAATAGGTGTATGAGTAATAGACCTGATGGAAAATTCATGGGATTGAGCTGAAGCATTCGACAAACTGTATTGAACATCGCCTTCAGAAATGGTGTATTCACAACTGCACCCACGTATACAACTTTTCAGCTGCAATGGCGTTTGTTACCCTTCGAGCTGCATATACCGTGTGAAGGCTTTTGTTTCTTGATTAGAACTTAAGAGACCACATAGATTTTCCTTACATGTTTCAAGCAAACCACCGTAGTCCCTGGGCCCAAGAATGCCAAGGTAACATGTCTAAATGATTATCGCACATCTGTAGCCATGAAATTCCTTGAAAGGTGGGCCATGACTCATATCAACACCATCATCCCAAACACCCTGGACCTACTCCAATTCTCATACCGTGCCAACAGATCCACATATGACACAATCTCTATTGCACTCCTCACTGCCCTATCCCATCTGGACAAAAGGAACACCTACGTGATCATTCTGTTAATTGACTACAGCTCAGCGTTCAACACCATAGTGCCTTCCAAGCTAATCACTTCCCTCTGCAAATGGATCCTGGACTTCTTGACGGCCGCCACGCTGACCCTCAACACGGGGGCCCCTCAGGGGTGTGTGCTTAGTCCCCTCCTGTACTCCCTGTTCACCCTCGACTGCGTGGCCGCGCATGACTCAAACACCATCATTAAGTTTGCCGACGACTGGACGGTGGTAGGCCTGATCACCGACGACGATGAGACAGGGAGGAGGTCAGTGACCTGGGAGTGTGGTGCCAGGACAACAATCTCTCCCTCAATGTCAGCAAGACAAAGGAGCTGACTAAAGGAAATGGAGGGCCAAACATGCCCCCAACCACATCAACGGGGTTGTAGTGGAGCAGGTCGAGAGCTTCATGGTCCTTGGTGTCCTCATCACTGAGGAATTATTATGGTCCACACACACCAACAAAGTCGTGAAGAAGGCATGACAACGTCTCATCTCCCTCAGGAGGCAGAAAAGATTTGGCATGGGCCCTTGGATCCTCAAAAAGTTCTATAACTGCACCATTGAGACCATATTGACGGGCTGCATCACCGCTTGGTATGTCAACTGCTTGGCCTCTGACAGCAAGCCGCTACAGATTGTAGTGCGTACAGCCCAGTACGTCACTGGGGCCGAGCTCCCAGCCATCCAGAACCTCTATACCAGGCGGTGTCAGAGGAAGGCCCAAATTTTTTTTTTACAACTCCAGCCAGCCAGGTCATAGACTGTTCAAGCGGTGTTGATGCACCAAGACTGGAACCCTTTATCCCTTGTGTTATTCTTTTTCTATTATTTGTATTTCTTTTCTTTCTGCATTGTTGGGAAGGGCCCTTAAGTAAGCATTTCACTGTCTACACCTGTTGTTTTTACGAAGCATGTGACAAATACAATTTTATTGTATTTGGTATAACATTGATTTGAGATTCATTGAAACAACAGTTCAATAGACACATGCCTCAATATGTGCAGTCACACTGCTGGACCATCACTCACACCTCAAGTGACTCCCTGCGCTCCATTCTAATGCCATTAGGGGCCCACTTTACCTCCTCAGCATAATTGCTAACAGCACTGATAAGGGTAGCAAGGCCTGTATGTATGGACTGCAGTGGCTTTGAAATATTTATCACTGCAGAGAAGCTGGTGGGGTTTGTAATGCTTGCTTTGCCAGCTGGTGTGTGTGTGTGTGTGTGTGTGTGTGTGTGTGTGTGTGTGTGTGTGTGTGTGTGTGTGTGTGTGTGTGTGTGTGTGTGTGTGTGTGTGTGTGTGTGTGTGTGTGTGTGTGTGTGTGTGTGTGTGTGATACAGCAGAATTAGATCAAATAGGGGCACCAGTCAGAGAGTGAGAGAGTGAGTGAGGACTGTGTATTTCAAACGAACCACTGTGTTTGAGTGCCATGGGTCGGCTCTGTGTAGAGCAGAGGAGCGATTACTTACCCTGTATCTCACTGAGGTACAGTCAAAATATGCATTGTGTGACAAAATTGACCTAAGTAACTAGCATCTCAAAGTATGTCTGTGAATTAATTGTAGACACATAATGTGATATTTATTGTGGGTGTCAGGACATGCTAGAATTAAGGAAAAACCATGCAAGTGTTTCCACAGCATTATACCTCTCACCCACTCTGAGTTAAGGGAACTTGAGTGGCATGCAGTCTAGTGCAACAACATCAGAATGTCCTTCATTGACAATGTGCTAAGTGTCAGTAGACTCAGTGGACGCTAGTGCTCAGACAGTATACACAGTAGTGCTTAGTAGACACTAGTGCACAGTAGCACAATGTACATTTTAGGACATCCCTACTCCCTTTTGTCATAGAGACTATGGACTTTTGTCATAGGGAGTAGGGATGTCCTAAAATGTAAACCGTACTAAAAAGACACAGTAGACACAGTAGTGCTCAGTAGAGTTGCACAAAGCAGGCCATGTTAGAAGGGACAGAGCCTACCTGACAGGCCATGTTAGAAGGGACAGAGCCTACCTGACAGGCCATGTTAGAAGGGACAGAGCCTACCTGGCTTTCCACCATTGCTGTCTGACGATGGGGACCTTTTCATCAAAGCTGAGTCTACAGCCGTACATACACATACCACAACAATAGAGTCCAGGAAAGGATGACAGGAAGATGAAAGTAGCGTAAACAGTGAGATACCATAGATGGAGAAACACAACAGGAGACTAGAATGGGAGTGAATGGGAGGGAACTAAAAGGTTACACGTGTGTGTGGGTGTGTGAGATCCTATCCCAGCCAGCACATAACGTTCTGAGAACCACGTGTTTCTTACAGCTTGGTGAGAGTGTGGTTGTCCTATGGTTATTTTGAATACAACCTTCCCACAACATTCTGGGAATGTTGCAGAATAGTTGCTTAGCTCAAATCAAATCAAAATGTATTTGTCACATACACATGGTTAGCAGATGTTAATGCGAGTGTAGCGAAATGCTTGTGCTTCTAGTTCCGACAATGCAGTAATAACCAACAAGTCATCTAGCTAACAATTCCAAAACTACTACCTTATAGACACAAGTGTAAGGGGATAAAGGATATGTACATAAAGATATATGAATGAGTGATGGTACAGAGCGGCATAGGCAAGATACAGTAGATGGTATTGAGTGCAGTATATACATATGAGATGAGTATGTAAACAAAGTGGCATAGTTAAAGTGGCTAGTGATACATGTATTACATAAAGATGAAGTAGATGATATAGAGTACAGTATATACGTATACATATGAGATGAATAATGTAGGGTATGTAAACATTATATTAGGTAGCATTGTTTAAAGTGGCTAGTGATATATTTTACATCATTTCCCATCAATTCCCATTATTAAAGTGGCTGGAGTTGAGTCAGTTTGTTGGCAGCAGCCACTCAATGTTAGAGATGGCTGTTTAACAGTCTGATGGCCTTGAGATAGAAGCTGTTTTTCAGCTTTGGAACATTCTCAGCACATTTAAGGAACTTGACAAAAAAACATATTTTATTGGTATTTCATTACTTTAACAGAACGTTTCCTAAAAGTTAACACATGGTTACGTTTAAAAAATGATTGGTAATATCCTATGAGCGTTCTCCAATTGGTTTGACATTGGGAATGTTCTCAAATAGTTCAGGGAAGGTTAAGAATTAATGTTCTTCTGTAGGAAGTTCAGTACTGCAGGTTTTCTCTGGGTTTACTAAATGTCATGTTATCAGAACATTAAGAAAACATTAGTAACGTTCTAAAAATGTTATTTAGAAACATAGAACACAAAAAGAAAGCGTCAACAAAACTCTCTCTATTGTCTATCTTGTTAAGTGTGTTCAGGTGTGTTGGCCACACCCACTAATTGAATACACTAAAATGAACAGCTTTGTTTGAGTCAAAAAAAATGTCACGCTAGCTCCATCCTGGTGGCCAGTGGAATAATTCCATGGACAGAGAACAGAAGATCATAGGTTTGGAACGCACTGATGCTGTGCCACAAAAAAAAAAAAATGTGTTCCCATGATAAATTAATTTTCATGTGTCCTATCTGTGCTTGGAGTTTTTCAAAGGTTGACCTAAGCCAGCCGTGTTTTATTGAAACCTTCTCAAAATGTTAATAAAACCTCCCTGGGATGTGTGTATACCTGTATGTGTGCACATGCGTGTGTGCATACATATGTACATGTGTGTGTATCTGTCTGTGCCTGTTTCTGTGACGCATCAGTTACCTTTAGTGGGTCCCCTCCTGTTAATCATGGCGTTTTGCTCCTCAGAGATGTTGAGGCGGCGCACCACGTCGGCCAGCGCTGACTTGAGCAGCTGGATCTCGTCCTCCTGCATCTGGACACGCTGCTCCAGGGAGGCAATGCGGTCCATGACCTCCATGCTGCTGGCTGCCGACGCACTGTCATCTGGGGATGGTAGAGAAAGACACAATTAATATGGGTTGGACACAAATTTAGCATGGATGAGAGCACACATAGCATGGGTTGAACACACATAAATAAACTGGTGTTCTCGCCTGAGCTCTCATGTATCTCACATGCTCAATGGATGTGGAACACCTACAGTGTTGCAATATGTACAATTTGCAGTAGTATCTGTAAAAATATTGATTATGGCTTTCTCTCTGTGTCCTTGAATGATTTTGGTTTTAGCGTCGCACCTCAAACACAATGGACAATGGCTTTTTGTACAAGACATTTTTATCCATGAGCTCTCTGTCATGTCTGTCTGTCTTTCTGCCTACAGTACATGTCCGTACCTCTGTAAGTCCATCTATTATCCTCCCGGCCAGTTTGTCTGTCTGTCCATCTGTCTGTTCAAATGAGCGTAACACCACCATAGTAATCATGTCCAATGTATTGGCCTAGTCCAGGGGTCTGCTCTGCTGAGACTTTGAAGTCAGTGAGATTAAATATTAATGGGAATCAGTGTTGTGTTCCCCTGGAGATTGATAACAACCTCCCTATGAATTATGCAGAGGGCGGAAGCAGCTGGTAATAAGGCAATCAAAATAGTGTTTTTATCTGTGTTGAATTAAGTCGAGACAGAGGCATAGATTCTCATAAATAAACAAAATATGGAAACATGTTAATTCTCAGTCTCAATCTAATATGGCTGGTAATGTAATGGTAAATAGAATAGATGCACACATTAAGGACAGCATTACCAGTTAAGCATATAGACAGTGAAGAGATATATGCTTTTTTTTTTTACCTTTATTTAACCAGGCAAGTCAGTTAAGAACACATTCTTATTTTCAATGATGGCCTGGGAACAGTGGGTTAACTGCCTGTTCAGGGGCAGAACGACAGATTTGTACCTTGTCAGCTCGGGGGTTTGAACTCACAACCTTCCAGTTACTAGTCCAACGCTCTAACCACTAGGCTACCCTGCCGCCCCAAATACTCATGTTCAGTCATACGGTTTTTTCATTTTTAATCTGGACTAAATATATCTAAATGAGCGGGTTGCTAATGACCAAATACTCAAACCCTTTTGCTGTACACACACACACAAAGTTACCCCCCCATCCTCCCAACCCGCACCGAAACAATGCCCTCCCGTGGCCTCCAGCCACCCCACTTTAAATTCACTTGGCATCCCTACAGTAATGATTCCAGCCATTACTGTACCCTCCATTGGAGAGATAGGCCAGGTAAACCACTTCATACTGGCCCATACTGCCAGATAGCCTTGACTGCATGGTTAGATAGATAGATCTGGGAATTTACATCAAGATCAAGATGGTGTGGTCTTCTTTTGTGGCTTGTCCATTTCAATTGGATCTGCACTACTGTCATCCACTGAGTAGCTTGGTTAGATTCTGCATGCTGAATCAATCACAATGACAAATATTTACAGAGGAAGAAGCGTATCTTACTTACTGGGCCTTTAAACATACAGTACTCAAACAAATGGTCACCTAACCCAATGTGAAGGCTTTTTTTTAAGGTTATAAATGTTTCATTTGATGGACCTTTTTTAGATTAATCTGTAAAGCCGGAGCTGCTACTACAGCAATGTATTCTAAGGAGTACAAAGCCCTAGTCTCAGTGCTAGCAGCTGCTTAGGGCTTGGTATGAGCATGGATACAATTGACTGCCTGTCACAGCCCTGATACCACTGCGATTGGTTAGCCGATTGTACCGCTCACTCATGTCACCTGGGCTTTCACTGGAATTGACTATTCCTTATACACACAACAGGCTGCTAAATAACAGAGAGAATAAGTCAGGCAATTTAATCAGAGTAAACACACCTTGGTGATATACCTCATGGTGTTCTCCTCCATGAAAGATGACAGTACATTCATTGTTTCTCAATATCCAGCCCATGGACTGATACCGTTCCCTGAGATGATGCTGTCCAGTTCCTGAGAAGGTTAGCTGACACTGATTTAGGCTGTTCTCAAGTGATATTTGTAAGCTGTCCCGTAGGAGGAAGGACCATTGCTTGTAAATTCCTGGTACTGGAAAGACTATAGCTTGCCAGTGCTTGGGTCTGGTATTTTTGTTGTTGTTGAGAAACACTGGATCAGAAGGTCATAGGACAGTTACAAAGTAGTTGATTGGTTTTTAAGCAGAAAGCCCTTGAGAAAAGAACACACAAAATTTCTAAGAAAACCTATAGATGCTCTACATAAGAATACATGTTTAGTTACAGTAACCTCAATGTGGCCATGGATGTGTTACTCATTTAAAGGTTAAATGTTACATTATTTTGTAAGAGAGCCTTAATTTTAGGCCATTAGATTTACAAAAGTAATATTGAATGGTGTTTGGTTGACAACACAACCAAATATCCACATTTAAAGGACATGTATCTACTGCTTGGGTAGATCCATGTGAGCAACTGGCTTAATCCCATTATTTAACATTTGGTTGAGTTGGAGATGTGAATCCAACATATATTTTGTTACGACAAGTTTAAAGGCTATTTATTGGGCTATTTCAAAAGTGATATTGAATTGTGTTTGGTTTTCAACCAAATATCAACATTTGAAGGAGATTTATCTTCTGCTTGGAGAGTTCCATCTGTGCCATTGACTAAGTCAGTTCGTCTTCAAATTAATAATTGAGATGTTGGATTCACGTCTACATCTCAACACAAAAATCTAAGTTAAAGAATAGGATGAAATGAAATAAAAACTCACTTTAAATGCACTTGAAATAAAGATCTATTCGATTTAGTCCTATTCTTTAACTTACATTTTTGGTTGAGAAGTAGACGTGAATCCAACATCTCTTTCAAATGTTGACATTTGGTTGCGCTGACAACCATTTCGATCTTGTTTTATCGCTGCAACTCTCCAATGGGCTTGGGAGGCGAAGGTCGAGTCATGCGTCCTCCAAAACATGACCCTCCAAACCGCGCTTCGTAACATCCGTCCGCTTGACCCGGAAGTCAGCCAAACTAATGTGTCAGAGGAAACACCGTTCACCTGACGACCGAGGTCAGCCTGCAGGCACCCGGCCCGCCACAAGGAGTCGCTAGAGCGGGATGAGCCAAGTAAAGATTTTTTTATTATTTGATGAAACATTGAATTTGGCCTTACTGCTATTAGACCATAGAAATGCATTGAATAACATATTCATGCATGGCAACAGGTAGTCAAAAAATAAATAAAAAGGAGGTATGTTTTTAAGTGTCTGTCCTATGTCTGAGAGATATAAGAAAGATCAGGATAATAATTTGTAGAATCGTTTACCCATATTTAACCCTTTTTTTGTCACTAAAGTACTTCCATACAGTATATACTTTCATAAATTGTTTTAACTGGTACCGGGATACCTTCACAGTCTTCAGAGTCCTGTGAAGCTTGTGGGTGTCCTAGAGCAAAACAACCGAGATGTATGTTTTTCGTTGGCGGGGTCATATTAGTGTGTAGCCCAAACTGTTTGGACACTACAGACAGAAGTTGGCAGATCAGCTGTACCAACATGCAACAAGTGCTGTGACGCTTGTGGGGGTCGTAGCGCAAAATAACACCATAGTGTTTGTGAGAGTCTCATCTTTCCATAGAGTGGTCATGTTAGTTTTGTAGGCCAAACCATTCGGACACTACAGACATTTTCTTGAGAAGACCGATTTTTAGGATGTCTCCTGGTCTGACAAACACAGCTGTAGCCATAGCTGCAGGAAGTAGGAATTTAAAAAATGTATATGAATACAAAATATATATTTACAGTACCAGTAAAAAGTTTGTACACACCTACTCATTCAAGAGTTTTTCTTTATTTTGTATATTTTCTAGTGAAGACATCAACACTGTGAAATAACACATATGCAGTAAAGAAAAGTGTTAAACAAATCAACATTTATTTTATATTCCAGATTCTCCAAAGTAGCCACCCTTTGCCTTGATGACAGCTTTGCACACTCTTGGCATTCTCTCAACCAGCTTCACCTGGAATGCTTTTCCAACCGGCTTGAAGGAGTTCCCACATATGCTGAGCACCTGTTGGCTGCTTTTCCATCACTCTGCAGTCCAACTAATCCCAAATCATCTCAATTGGGTTGAGGTCTGGTGATTGTGGAGCCCAGGTCATCTGATGCAGCACTCGATCACTCTACTTCTTGGTCAAATAGCCCTTACACAGCCCGGAGGTGTGTTTTGGGTCATTGTCCTGTTGAAAAACAAGTGATATTCCCACTAAGCGCAAACCAAATGGGATGGCGTATTGCTGCAGATTGCTGTAGCAGCCATGCTGGTTAAGTGTGCCTTGAATTCTAAATAAGTAAACTGCTTACTACATGATTCCATGTGTGTTATTTCATAGTTTTTATGTCTTCACTATTATTCTAGAAAATAGTACAAATTAAGAAAAACCCTTGAATGTCCAAACTTTTGACTGGTAGTATATATTTTAAAAAAGAAATCTCACAATAGTTATGCACTGGGCCTTTACTAATCCTGTATTAGCGGACCGATTTAGCTGGCTATAGTGCGGGCACCCCAAAAATGGATATCTCTAGCTTAAACAGACACGCATACATCGACTCTAGGGTTACCCTTTGGAAAGCAAACAATGAATCTATTTAGTTTTAAAATGGAGAACTCTCATCAGTCATTCTCACGATAGCACATTGGTAATATACAGTGACAAATATCATAGCTAAACGGGGCTGGGCTTGGGTACAACCCTGGATGGGAGACCAAAGTGTAGCTATCAACTCTCCAGTAGGAGGTGCTGCCCAGTCTATTGATTTTTTTTGCTGATAGAGGACATAACGTTGAAGATCTGACATTGTTTTAAAGGATCAAATTCAACATATTTATAAAATGGTTTGTCTATGTTGAAATGTGGTTACCCTTATGACATAATCCTGTGTTGAAATTTCACCCTCAAAACCCCCTCATATTTTTTAATTCCAATCTATTTTCCACGTAGATTCCACTTCACAATACGTTGACAAATTAAGTTGAAACAACGTTGATTAAACCAGTTTGTGTCCAGTGGGTTATATATATATATATCTGGCTGTCCTCTTAACCCTCAGTGCCGGTGTCAATATCAATCCATTCAGGATAGATGCTGTCCCAAGAAGTGCCAGAGTCCATTACAGAACACATCTATCACCATCCTCTACATTCCCTCTATATTCCTCACCCTGATTACCTTTCTCCAAAAATAACCAATGTCGTGATGGTTGACAAAGGCCACCGGCCTGCTTCTTTAAATGCCAGACCCCGAGGCCATTATGATCAGCAACATAGCACCTTAACCGCTCCCCCCTGTCCAATTCACAGCTTCTGTCAATGGTATATCAGAGGAGACAGGAATAAAAAAGGGCTGTGGATCAAAGCAGATGGGGACTCTCTTTGTATTCCAGTGTAACCTCATTAATTATACACCTACTCTGCCTGTTAGGCTGCGTGTGCTCACCATCTCGCTGACTTGCTTTGCTTATCCTTTTATTCCCCAGCATCTGAGGTGAGGTTGAGATGAGAAATGAACGATAAATGAACGAGAACTGAAAGAGAACTGCAAGAGAAGTGAAAGTTAAATTGCCACAGAGGACTCATCTATGTTGCTTTATAAGATTATATCTTAACCCTGTCTCCGAATGTTCTTATATTTTTAGGCAGCTGCCTCTCTAAGATAAAATATTATTATCCTAGCTGTGGGATGGATGTTCATTGCATTTCTCTTTAACAGGCTGGAGAGGCCAAATGATACAGCTAAATTGACCGAAGAAAACCGGACTGTAAACACTGACATGCAGCAGGGGTTTTATACTACAACATCTCTCTGGACCCGTGAGTCACAATATAGACCCCATTTCCACACAAAATCCATCTGGCGGCCTGGCTTCACTGAAGCCAAGCCCAGTAGATTAGCACAAAGTGAGTTCTAAATGTAGGTTTAACTTAACACTTGCTCTCAAATATAAAATAGTCAAATTGGGCCCTGACACAAGTCTCCTCGTGTTGAGGACTACAATTGGAACTGTTTACACTGGTACCCCTATATGGGTTGAAATGGCAGATTTGGACACTGATATGCGCCTAAATTGGAATGCAGTGGCTGTACAGTAACATGCTATACATGATGTCAGAGCTCAGGGTCTTTGCTTCACAGCTTTGTATTGGTTTTGACTGACAACTTGAGCACTGCAAGCAAGAAGAAGTTGACCCTATCTCTTCCACTAATTGGGCAACTTTAGCAAATGTTTGGTTGTCTCAGTGAGGGAAATGCTGTAAATTACGAGGACTCTATGTATTTTGAAAGATGAGACATTGAGAATTAAAATAAATACCGCTTTTATGTCATACAAGCAAGCAAAATGCGCACTTCACATTTCCATATCATAAACTCAAGTAATATACAGAGCCTATGTTTGTTGTATTGTGAAGAAACTTGGCCGCAACAACGCATCTGAATGTACTTATGACTCCATTCTATGCGCACCAAATGTCGCACCAAATGTCGATCAGCTGTATGATCATATTTTGGAATTTAGCTAGTCATGTTGGCAATAGAACAAGCTTTCAAATGATTGCCACCTGACACAGATTGCGATTTATAATGGACTGTTTTTGGGTAAAGGAGGGGAAGCAGGGCTGTGTTCCAAACAAAACAACTACAAGTATGCTTGTTCTAGTTCCTCAACAGCACAGCTAGGAAAGTTCAAAAAAGCATCTTATAGTTGAAGACTCTTCTTTGAGTCATAAGAGTGCATTGAAATTACTTAGGAACTGTGCACACTTTGGAGAGGTGTGTGACCACTTGGAAACATCAGTAAGACCTCTCACTCAAACCATTGTCATTTTTTTGTGGTATGTTGCACCTACCCCAAATTTTGAAAGAATATGTTACTGAATGTACACAGAGATTTTCCGATTTCATCATTATTATTATTGATTGAGACCAAGGTCTCTTTTACAGCTGGGCCCTGTGTATACATGTTTACACATACAGTTTAGGTACAATGACTAAGAAACTACACAAGACAAACAAAACGATCACAGATAACACAAAAAAATACAACAGCAGATGATTTCATTTAGGATATTCCCCTAACAGCACAAGAACTTGCATTACTTAAAACAGTTACAAGCAATACAAAAATAAAAATCATCCAATAAAGGTTTAAAATGGGCAACAAGGGGACAAGAGTCTCAAGTTTAAGTTTAGTCTGCAGGCTATTCCATAGGCAAGGAGCGTAACAGGAAAAGGCAGCCATACCCAACTCTGTGGAAATCACATGGGCCTCAAGTGTAATCCATGCTTGAGACCTGGTTTTAGGAATTCTAATTCTAATATTGATGAGTGATGATAAATAAGAAGGCAGTTTATTCATAAGTGCTTTATAGACAAACACAAGAGCATGTTGTTCTCGTGTCATGAACAGCGAAGTCCAACCCACATTTTGACATAAAACACAGTGGTGAGTTCTGTAGCTAGAACTCATAATAAACCTAAGAGTGCAATGGTAAGTAGCATCCAGCGATTTACGTGTTGATACCATAGCATGAATGTCGATAATATCCCCATAATCTATAACAGACATAAAAGTAGCTTGTACAATTTGTCTTCAAATTGTAGAGGACAAACATGTCCTTTTTCTATAGAGGAAGCCTAGCTTGATTTTTAGCTGTTTACAAAGTTTGTCAATATGCATTTTAAAAGACAGTTTCTTATCCAACCTTATCCCTAAGTATTTTTATGCAGAGACCTGATTAATTCGAGAACCATCTAAGCTCATAAGTGCAAGTGTATTTTCAACCAACATTTTGAACCAATTAAAAATCATAAAATGTGTTTTCTTTGCATTTAAAACAAGTTTCAGCTGTATAAAAAAACCTTGTAATATCTTAAAATCTGTCTCCAATAGTGATAATGCTTGGTCAGTCGTTGAAACGATAGAGTACATGACAGTGTCATCAGCATATAAATTAATTGGACACTTTCTTATCTCATCACCGATATTGTTTATATAAAGAGTGAACAGTAATTCACCTCCAGAAGCTAACCAGCTAATTAGCTATTTAGTCATTGTTAGCCACTGCTAGCGGCTTTTACTTTCTGCACCGCCAGCCCTGTTTTTTAGCCTGGATAATACTCGCCAGTCTACCAATATCGAACTGTCTCTCCACAACAACGCTGGATTCCTGCCGTAATCCCTGGACCACTACTTCCGATCTTCACAGCTAGCTTGCACCCAGTACCGAAGCTATCCCTGAGGCCCACCTCCCGGCCTACTCAGCTGTTCCCCCGAACCCCACTCATACATGGCTAGAGCCCAATACTCCACCGGATCCTTGCTGTAAACTCTGGACCTTGGCTAACGCCACTGCCACGAAGCTAGCACCAGTTAGCCGTGAGCCAGGCACATCTCCCTACCAGCCCTGATCAGACCCCTCCCTACCACCCCCGGGCTACTAACTTTAAACGCTGTGTCGCTAGCGTAGTGGCGGCTTCCCTGTCCCATCTACTGCTGCCCCCTGGACACTGCGATCACATGGCTACATAGCTGAAGCCTGCTGGACTGTCCATTAATCACGGAACTCCATTCTATTTGTTTATGTTTTATCTGTCGGCCCCAGCCTCGAACTCAGACTCTGTGTGTAGTTAATCCAACCCTCTCTGCCTAGTCATCGCCATTTTACCTGCTGTTGTTGTGCTAGCTGATTAGCTGTTGTTGTCTCACCTGTTGTTTTAGCTAGCTCTCCCAATCAACACCTGCGATTACTGTATGCCTCGCTGTATGTCTCTCTCAAATGTCAATATGCCTTGTATACTGTTGTTCAGGTTAGTTATCATTGTTTTAGTTTACAATGGAGCCACAAGTTCCACTCCTCATACCTCTGATACCTCCTTTGTCCCACCTCCCACACATGCGGTGACCTCAACCATTACAACCAGCATGTCCAGAGATACAACCTCTCTTATCATCACCCAGTGCCTGGGCAAACCTCCGCTGTACCCGCACCATACCCTTGTCTGCGCATTATGCCCTGAATATATTCTACCATGCCCAGAAATCTACTCATTTTATTCTTTGTCCTCAACGCTCTAGGCGACCAGTTTTGATAGCCTTTAGCCGCACCCTCATACTACTCCTCCTGTGTTACGCGGGTGATGTGGAGGTAAACCCAGGCCCTGCATGTCCCCAGGCACCCTCATTTGTTGACTTCTGTGATCGAAAAAGCCTTGGTTTCATGCATGTCAACATCAGAAGCCTCCACCCTAAGTTTGTTTTACTCACTGCTTTAGCACACTCTGCCAACCCTGATGTCCTTGCCGTGTCTGAATCCTGGCTTAGGAAGGCCACCAAAAATTCTGAGATTTCCATACCCAACTATAACATTTTCCGTCAAGATAGAACTGTCAAAATGGGGAGGAGTTGCAGTCTACTGCAGAGATAGCCTGCAAAGTCATGTCATACTTTCCAGGTCCATACCCAAACAGTTGAGTAATTTTAAAAATTACTCTCTCCAAAAATAAGTCTCTCACTGTTGCCGCCTGCTACCGACCCCCCTCAGCTCCCAGCTGTGCCCTGGACACCATTTGTGAATTGATCGCCCCCCATCTAGCTTTAGAGTTTGTTCTGTTAGGTGACCTAAACTGGGATATGCTTAACACCCCGGCAGTCCTACAATCTAAGCTAGATGCCCTCAATCTCACACAAATCATCAAGGAACCCACCAGGTACAACCCTAAATCTGTAAACAAGGGCACCATCATAGACGTTATCCTGACCAACTGGCCCTCCAAATACACCTCCACTGTCTTCAACCAGGATCTCAGTGATCACTGCCTCATTGCCTGTATCCGCTACGGGTCCGCAGTCAAACGACCACCCCTCATCACTGTCAAACGCTCCCTAAAACACTTCTGCGAGCAGGCCTTTCTAATCGACCTGGCCCGGGTATCATGGAAGGATATTGACCTCATCCCGTCAGTTGAGGATGCCTGGTCATTCTTTAAAAGTAACTTCCTAACCATCTTAGATAAAGCATGCTCCGTTCAAAAAAAAGTGCAGAACGAAGAACAGATATAGCCCTTGGTTCACTCCAGACCTGACTGCCCTCGACCAGCACAAAAACATCCTGTGGCGGACTGCAATAGCATCAAATAGTCCCCGCAATATGCAACTGTTCAGGGAAGTCAGGAACCAATACACGCAGTCAGTCAGGAAAGCAAAGGCCAGCTTCTTCAAGCAGAAATTTGCATCCTGTAGCTTTAACTCCAAAAAGTTCTGGGACACTGTCTATGGAGAACAAGAGCACCTCCTCCCAGCTGCCCACTGCACTGAGGCTAGGTAACACGGTCACCACCGATAAATCCATGATTATCGAAAACTTCAACAAGCATTTCTCAACAATTGACAATCTGGACCCTCTATTACTGAAACTATCCCCCGCCATTGTCGCAACCCCTATTACCAGCCTGTTCAACCTCTCTTTCATATCGTCTGAGATCCCCAAGGATTGGAAAGCTGCCGCAGTCATCCCCCTCTTCAAAGGGGGAGACACCCTGGACCCAAACTGTTACAGACCTATATCCATCCTGCCCTGCTTATCTAAGGTCCTCGAAAGCCTAGTCAACAAACAGATCTCTGACCATCTCGAATCCCACCGTACCTTCTCCGCTGTGCAATCTAGTTTCCGAGCCGGTCACGGGTGCACCTCAGCCACGCTCAAGGTACTAAACGATATCATAATCGCCATCGATAAAAGACAGTACTGGGCAGCCGTCTTCATCGACCTGGCCAAGGCTTTCGACTCTGTCAATCACCATATTCTTATCGGCAGACTCAGTAGCCTCGGTTTTTCTAATGACTGCCTTGCCTGGTTCACCAACTACTTTGCAGACAGAGTTCAGTGTGTCAAATCGGAGGGCATGTTCGTACGGTCCTCTGGCAGTCTCTATGGGGGTGCCACAGGGTTCAATTCTCGGGCCGACTCTTTTCTCTGTATATATCAATGATGTTGATCTTGCTGCGGGCGATTCCCTGATCCACCTCTACGCAGACGACACCATTCTGTATACTTCTGGCCCTTCCTTGGACACTATGCGATCTAACCTCCAAACGAACTTCAATGCCATACAACACTTCTTCCGTGGCCTCCAACTGCTCTTAAACGCTAGTAAAACCAAATGCATGCTTTTCAACCGTTCGCTGCCTGCACCCGCACGCCCGACTAGCATCACCACCCTGTATGGTTCCGAACTAGAATATGTGGATATCTATAAGTACCTGGGTGTCTGGCTAGACTGTAAACTCTCCTTCCAGACTCATATCAAACATCTCCAATCTAAAATCAAATCTAGAGTCGGCTTTCTTTTCCACAACAAAGCCTCCTTCACTCACGCCGCCAAACTTACCCTAGTAAAACTGACTATCCTACCGATCCTCGACTTCGGCGATGTCATCTACAAAATAGCTTCCAATACTCTACTCAGCAAACTGGATGCAGTTTATCACAGTGCCATCCGTTTTGTTACTAAAGCACCTTATACCACCCACCACTGCGACCTGTATGCTCTAGTCGGCTGGCCCACGCTACTGACTTGCCTAGTAAAATAAAGGTAAAATAAAGAAAACGATGGCAACACCCACCCGTAGCATGCGCTCCAGCAGGTGTATCTCACTGATCATCCCTAAAGCCAACACCTCATTTGGCCGCCTTTCCTTCCAGTTCTCTGCTGCCTGTGACTGGAACGAATTGCAAAAAATCGTTGAAGTTGGAGACTTTCATCTCCCTCACCAACTTCAAACATCTGCTATCTGAGCAGCTAACCGATCGCTGCAGCTGTACATAGTCCATCGGTAAATAGCCCACCCAATTAACCTAACTCATCCCCATACTGTTTATATTTATTTACTTTTCTGCTCTTTTGCACACCAATATCTCTACCTGCACATGACCATCTGATCATTTATCACTCCAGTGTTAATCTGAAAAAGTTTAATTATCCGCCTACCTCCTCATGCCTTTTGTACACAATGTATATAGACTCTTTTTTCTTTCCAATGTGTTATTGACTTGTTTATTGTTTACTCCATGTGTAACTCTGTGTTGTCTGTTAACACTGCTATACTTTATCTTGGCCAGGTCGCAGTTGTAAATGAGAACTTGTTCTCAACTAGCCTACCTGGTTAAATAAAGGTGAAATAAAAAATAAAATAAAAAGAATGGGCCAAGTATAGAACCTTGTGGGACCCCTTTAACCAACTCCAATGGCTCCGACTGGATGCCGTCGACTCTAACAGCCTGACTTTTATCCTTTAGATAGTCATGAAACCAACGACAGGCATCCAATCCCAATCCTATTGATGACAGCTTTCCCAAAAGTATCGCATGGTCTACAGTGTCAAAAGCTTTAGACAAATCTATGAACAAGGCGGCACAGTACTTTCTATTATCTAGGGCATTAGTAATATAATTTACAACACTTACAGTGGCCATAATAGTACTGTGTTTAGGTCTGAAGCCAGATTGATTACTAAAAAGAGTATTGTTAACAGTTAAAAAAGATTGTAGTTGCCTATTCACCAATGACTCTAGAATTTTTGCCAAACAGGAGAGCATAGAGATGGGTCAATAATTATCCAGTTCACTACCATCACCTCCCTTGAGGTTATCAACAAATGCATCAAAGTACAGTAAATGTAAAATGCGCATGAAATCAACAGTGTAATATTTTGTTTCAATCTTGCGTCAGATGCGTTATGTCCTCACCTTTAGTCTAATAATTTCCCATAATATCCAGACTGTTCTCTTTTAATTGCTATCATGGTTATGCTTTCCATATTTTTTCTTTAAGTAACATTTCAATTTCGCCCTATCCATTGAGGCCAAGTGTAAGGGGTTTTAACTCACTCAACCTATCCTCTTTAACCTTTTTTCCTCAAGGGCATGAACAAAGATCACAATTAATTGACTGGCTTGTAAGATGACACCTAAAGTTCAGCAACCTCCAGATTCAATGTCTGAACGGTCACTCCCTGATTGAGAATCTGTGACTTTGTTGAAGCACCTTTGGCAGCAATTACAGCCTCAAGTCTTCTTGGGTATGACGCTTACAAGCTTGGCAAACCTGATTTTGGAGAGTTTCTCCCATTCTTCTCTGCAGATACTCTCAAGCTCTGTCAGGTTGGTATTTCTGCTTTTAATTTTTAATAAATGTGCAAAAATGTCTAAACATCTGTTTTTGCTTTGTCATTATGAGGCATTATGTGTAGATTGATGAGGGGAAAAAATTAAGGCTTTAACATAGCAAAATGTGGAAAAAGTCAAGGGCTCTGAATACTTTCTGAATGCACTGTATCTGCCCTGTCCCATTTCAAGTTTGGCACAAACACTCTCCGTTTATTGAATATCAACAAACAAAAAAACATACCGTAGTAGGGGTAAAAAAAATCCTGCCTAATCTAACCCAGCTGTCATTGAGAGGAGGTGGGTCATCTGACAGAGGTGTATTAGCCAATGAGCTGGACAGAATACAATTAGTCCATTTCATGAACAAATGCCCTGGCTTAAATAGTGCAGGGTGGATCAGAGATGACCTGTGTAAAAGAGGAAAGCAGGAAAGAAAGGAGGAAAACAGAGAGAGAGGTACAGATTCTAGATGATCGGGGGGGGGGTCAACTACCCTCCTGGGACCCCACTACATGTCCTTGGAGGACTACCCAAGCATCCTCCTGACATCTGCCACATCCTTCCTCAGGTCAAACAGCGGTCAACATGTTAAAGCGTTAGCGAACACCCCCTCTCCCACCCTGCCGGTTTGGGGGTTTAATAAGGAACCGGTCGGTTTTGACCTCCCAAGACGAACGTGAGGAAGCCAAGAACTCAAGGCTAGGTCAAGTCATCTGGAGAAATGAAGTAGATAAGGGAAGCATTATGTGGTGTTTAAAAGGTCTGGCTGAAGGGATACAACAAACAGATAATCGGTTTGATGATGAAAACCAAGAGAAGCTGACAGGCTGTCCTTGGAACCACTTAATTTTGGCACCTGTCCCCCATAGAGCAGCTAAAGCCAAAAGGCCAAAAGCCAGGAAACCCTATTAGCATGCAAAGTGCACCTTGCATGTGCATATCTTTAATACAGTGCCAGGAGCACAATGGATTGTCCACCCCCCCCCCCCCCCATTCTGTCAAACCGCTCTGTCTATCTGTACAAGGAGTAGAAACCTGAGCCAGTAGCAAGCACAGGGGGAATTGGCGGACTGTTGTTAAAGCTACTGTATATAGGCTATTAGGCTAATCCCCCAATCTCAGCCAGAGGAGTCAAAAGATGTGTGCTCTTTGAGGCAGAACCCTCCACAGCAGACTCCCATTCTCCACACTGCCACAAACATGATAATTTACAGTGGCTTGCGAAAGTATTCACCCCCTTGGCATTTTTTCCTATTTCGTTGCCTTACAACCTGGAATTAAAATGGATATGTTGCGGATTTGTGTCATTTGATTTACACAACATGCCTACCCCTTTGAAGAAGCAAAATATTTTTTATTTTGAAACAAACTAGAAATTCGACCAAAAAAAACCCTGAGAACTTGAGCGTGCATAACTATTCACCCCTCCCAAAGTCAATACTTTGTAGAGCCACCCTTTGCAACAATTACAGCGGCAAGTCTCTTGGGGTATGTCTCTATAAGCTTGGCACATCTAGCCACTGGGATTTTTTCCCCCATTCTTCAAGGCAAAACTGTTCCAGCTCCATCAAGTTGGATGGATTCTGCTGGTGTACAGAAATCTTTAAGTCATACCACAAATTCTCAATTGGATTGAGGTCTGGACTTTAACAAGGCCATTTAATTATTAAATGTCTCCCCTTAAACCACTCGAGTGTTGTTTTAGCAGCATGCTTAGGGTCATTGTCCTGCTGGAAAGTGAACCTCCGTCCCAGTCTCAAATCTTTGGAAGACTGAAACAGGTTTCCCTCAAGAATTTCCCTGTATTTAGCACTATCCATCATTCCTTCAATTCTGACCAGTTTCCCAGTCCCTGCAAATGAAAAACATCCCCACAGCATGTTGCTGCCACCACCGTGCTTCACTGTGGGGATGGTGTTCTTAGGGTGATGAGTGGTTTGCGCCAGACATGGCATTTTCCTTGATGGCCAAAAAGCTCAATTTAAGTCTCATCTGACCAGAGTACCTTCTTCCTTATGTTTGGGGAGTCTCCCGCGTGTTTGCTTAATTTTTTCTTTAAGCAATGGCTTTTTTCTGGCCAATCTTCCGTAAAAGCCCAGCTCTGTGGAGTGTGCGGCTTAAACTGGTCCTATGGACAGATAGTCCAATCTCTGCTGTGGAGCTTTGCAGCTCCTTCAGGGTTATCTTTGGTCTCTTTGTTGCCTCTCTGATTAATGCCTTCCTTGCCTGGTTTGTGCGTTTTGATGGAAAGTCTGTCACGTCCTGGCCATAGAGAGGCTTTTATTCTCTATTTTTCTCTATACCCTAAGCCAGGGTGTGACTAGGGTGGGATTTCTATGTTCCTTTTTCTGTGTTTTTTGTATTTCTTTGTTTTCAATCAGGGACAGCTGTCTATCGTTGTTAGGTAGCTCTTGCAAACATGGGTTTTGTGGGTAGTTGCTTTCTGTTTTGTACCTGACGGAGCTGTTTCGGTTGTTCTTTTTTGTTACTTTGTATTTAGTGTTCAGTTCTATTTAATAAATGATGAACACGTACCACGCTGCGCTTTGGTCCTCATCTTCTTCCACCAACGGCCGTTACAGGTCCTCTCTTGGCAGGTTTTTCGTGATGCCATATTCTTTCAATTTTTTAATAATGGTTTTAATGGCGTTCCGTGGGATGTTCAAAGTTCCCAATTTTTTTTATAACCCAACACTGATCTGTACTTCTCCACAACTTTGTCCCTAACCTGTTTGGAGAGCTTCTTGGTCTTCATGGTGCCGCTTGCTTGCTGGAGCCCCTTGCTTAGTGGTGTTGCAGACTCTAGGTCCTTTCAGAACAGGTGTATATATACTGATATCATGTGACAGATCATGTGATACTTAAATAAAGTCCACCTGTGTGCAATCTAACAAATTATGTGACTTCTGAAGGTAAATGGTTGCAACCAGATCTTATTTAGGGGCTTCATAGCAAAGGGGTGAATAAATATGCACGCACCCCTTTTCCATATTATTATATATTTTTTTTAAACATTTTTTTAAACAAGTTCTTTTTTTCATTTCACTTCACCAATTTGGATGATTTTGTGTATGTCCATTACATGAAATCCAAATAAAAATCCATTTAAATTACAGGTTGTAATGCAACAAAATTGGAAAAACGCCAAGGGGGATGAATACTTTTGCAAGGCACTGTATATATATATATGTTACTGTTACTTGCACCTCCACACACACACATATACGTACACACAATCATTCTCCCGCACACACACACACACCCCAACCCTCCTTTTCTCACCAGGCTCAGTGGCACAAGACCAGAGGAGGAACACAGGAGACAATAGCATTCCTCTCCAAAGCTTCTGTCAAAGAGCAAGAGGCCACACTGCAGGAAGAGGATTAAGTAGGGGGATACTGAGCTGATCTTGCTCACTGGTTATCCCTATAAGCTCAAGTTGGGTTGAGGGGCTGGATTTGTGTTCTGATTGATGCAGGTGTTGTTTACTTCAACTGACATTGTAGCTTCTACTTCTCTGGGACAAACACTAACAGTTGGGTGATTGTGGGGGATGGCTAGATACAAGGGTTGTAGCCCTTTACACTCGTACCCGTATACAGGTTGAAAATGGCAGATTTGCGCACTGATAAGCTCCTATATTGGACATCAGAGCTCAGGCTTTGTGCTTCCCATATGGAAAAAAAGGCAATATATTTAACTTCCCGTAAAATGTATTTCAAGTACATGTACAGTACCATTCAAAAGTTTGGACACACCGACTCATTCAAGGGTTTGTCTTTATTTTGTATATTTTCTACATTAGAGAATAATAGTGAAAACATCAAAAGTATGAAATAACACATATGGAACCATGTAGTAACCAAAAAAGTGTTAAAGAAATCAACATATATTTTATATTTGATATTCTTCTAAGTAGCCACCCTTTGCCTTGATGACAGCTTTGCACACTCTTGGCATTCTCTCAACCAGCTTCACCTGGAATGCTTTTCCAACTGTCTTGATGGAATTCCCACCAGTGGCATGTGGCATGTAGCATGTAAATCTTGGTGGGGCAAACTCCCCCCAATTATTTTTTAGATGCATGCCAGCAAAGACACTACACTACACAACACAACACTAAACAATACATTAAATGCACTATAACGGCGACAAGTGGTGCCCACAAATGTCTTGGACCTACATAAAGCTGTCCCAACAGCAGAGCTTTCTTTCCAGCACAATGGAGTGAATCCTTACCACCGCTACGCCTGGCTATCAGCTCAGCCTTGTCTGGCAGCGAAACAATTCATTCTGCCTCGTTTACTGCCTTTTTAAAAAACATAGCTGTTATGGTTGACCATATCTCCCTGGCATATTACATCATTTATGCAGCAGCATATAAGACATTTTTGGACTTACTGTCACGCCCTGACCTTAGTGTTCTTTGTTTTCTTTATTATTTTGGTTAGGTCAGGGTGTGACATGGGTGTTATGTGTGTTTTTGTCTCATCTAGGGTGTTTGTACTGTCTAGGATTTTTTGTAGATTTATGGGTTTGTTTCCATCTAGGTGGTTATGTAGGTCTATGGTTGCCTAGATTGGTTCTCAATTAGAGGCAGGTGTTTATCGTTGTCTCTGATTGGGAACCATATTTAGGCAGCCATATTCTTTGGGTATTTTGTGGGTGATTGTTTCCTGTGTCAGTTTTTGTGCCACACGGGACTGTTTCGTTTCCATTTCACTTTGTTATTTTGTCATGTTCAGTCTTTTCTATTAAAACATGGACACTTACCATGCTGCGTATTGGTCCGATCCTTGCTACACCTCTTCAGACGAAGAGGAGGAAATCCGTTACACTTACCTTTTGTTCGTGTCGGCCCTTCGTTGGCAAATTTTGTCATCAAAGAAAAATATTTACAATTCCGAGTTTGATGACCATTCAGAATGTATTTTCCCAGTCTGACTTCCCAGTTGCAGTGCTTGCGGTTAGCCACTGTCACCGATTCCTTCCAAACAACTCATTGTTGAATTTGCGATTTTCAACTTGTGTAATGTTTATGTCCAATGGCCGACTTGATTCACGATGATGACTGTGAATGTAAGAGGTTGACATGATCAGTCCAATCAAAGCTACTGTACATATAACGTGATTTGACATAATTTCTGTGGCCAATGACCTTGAGCCTTCTTGGAAGGGCCCTTGTAATATAACTCCATGGTAGGACCCAAAGGGTTACTAAAGGACTGAAGCTAGGCGATTGTGCAAGGACCTCATGAGTGACAGAGTACTGAGCCAAACCACCACAGAAAGCACTGAGCTAGACTGAAACACCTGCATTTTGGAGCTGCCTTACTCAAGAAAACAAAAAAGAGAACGTGGTTGTATGCGGCTTTATTAACTCAATTATATCTATATATTTTTTTACATTGTTTGCAATTGGACATGTGACACGTATTCATGCAAAAATAACATGCAACCCCCCCCAAAATATATATATTTATTTTATATTTTAGCAAAAAATGTGGGTCTCAAAGCGCCACCTGCCCTGAATGACGGGTCACTACTGGTTCCCACATATGCTGAGCACTTGTTGGCTGCTTTTCTGTGGTCTAACTAATTCCAAACCAACTCAAATGGGTTGAGGTTGGGTGACTGTGGAGGCCAGCTCATCTGATGCAGCACTCCGCCATTCTCCTTCTTGGTCAAATAGCCCTTACCCAGCCTGGAGGTGTGTTTTGGGTCATTGTTCTGTTGAAAAAAAATGATAGTCCCACTAAGCGCAAACCAGATGGGTGGCGTATCGCTGCAGAATGTCATGCTGGTTAAGTGTGCCTTGAATTCTGAATAAATCACTAACATTGTCACCAGCAAAGCACCCTCACGCCATCACACCTCCTCCGCTATGCTTCACAGTGGGAACCACACATCCGGAGATCATCCGTTGATCATCCGTTCACCTACTCTGAGTTTCACAAAGACACACGGTTGGAACAAAAAAATCTCAAATTTGGCCGTATTTCCACCAGTCTAATGTCCATTGCTCGTGTTTCTTGGCCCCAAGCAAGTCTCTTTTTCTTATTGATGTCCTTTTGTAGTGGTTCCTTTGCAACAATTCAACTATGAAGGCCTGATTCACGCAGTCTCCTCTGAACAGTTGATGTTGAGATGTGTCTGTTACTTGAACTCTGTGGCATGTTTTTTGGGCTTAAATTTCTGAGGCTGGTAACTGTCATGTACTAATGGACTGTCATATCTCTTTGCTTATTTGAGCTGTTCTTGCCATAATACGGATTTGGCTTTTACCAAATAGGGCTATCTTCCGTATACCACTCCTAGCTTGTCACAACACAACTGATTTGCTCAAACGCATTAAGAAGGAAAGAAATTCCACAAATGAACTTTTAACAAGGCACAGCTGTTAATTGAAATGCACACCAATTAACTACCTCATGAATCTGATTGAGAGAATGCCAAGAGTGTGCAAAGCTGTCATCAAGGCAAGGTGGCTACTTTGAAGAATCTCAAATATAAAATATATTTTGATTTGTTAAAAAAATTTGGTTACTACATGATTTCATGTGTTATTTCATAGTTCTGATGTCTTCACTATTATTCTACAATGAAGAAAATATAAAAATAAAGACAAAACCTTGGAATGAGTAGGTGCGTCCTAACTTTTGAATGGTACTGTACATACAGTACATTTGTATCTTTGCTCATCTAGTCTACTGGGTTGCCAAAGGGGTTCCAAATTCAGCATAAGAAATACTTTGGCACTTCAGAGGACTCTCAAATGCCTCTTTACATATTTATCAATGTAGATAGTTTTTTGGGCCATCAAGCCAAAACTGGCAGTGACATAATTTAAATTGTATTAGCGAATAAAAAAAACTTTTGATTTCACAAAATTTTATCATCCTGTCATAAAGAGTACATATTCAAATTAATATAGAACTAGTTTTTCCAATTAAAGAGGTTTCTTTTTTAATGACTATAGAGCCTCTTTTTTTTATGGCTGAGATTCCGTTAACGGGAACAATATGACAACATCCAGTGAAAGTGCAGGGCGCCAAATTCAAACAACAGAAATCTCATAATTTAAATTCCTCAAACATACAAGTATTATACACCATTTTAAAGACAAACTGGTTGTTAATCCCACCACAGTGTCCCATTTCAAAAAGGCTTTACGATGAAAGCATACCATGCGATTATGTTAGGTCAGCACCTAGTCACAAAAACACAGCCATTTTTCCAGCCAAAGAGAGGAGTCACAAAAAGCAGAAATAGAGATAAAATGAATCACTAACCATCATCAGATGACACTCATAAGACTTCATGTTACACAATACATGTATGTTTTGTTCGATAAAGTTCATATTTATATCCCAAAATCTGAGTTTACATTGGCGTGTTATGTTCAGTAATGTTTTGCTTCCAAAACATCCAGTGATTTTGCAGAGAGCCACCTCAATTTACAGAAATACTCATAATAAACATTGATAAAAGAAACAAGTGCTATGCATGGAACTTTAGATAAACTTCTCCTTAATCCAACCGCTGTGTCAGATTTCAAAAAAGCTTTACAGAAAAAGCTCACCATGCAATAATCTGAGTACAGGGCTCAGAGATCAAAACAAGCCTTACAGATACCCGTCATGTTGTGTAGTCAACAGAAATCAGAAATAGCATTTTAAATATTCACTTACCTTTGATGATCTTCATCAGAACGCACTCCCAGGAATCCCAGTTCCACAATAAATGTTTGTTTTGTTCGATAAAGTACATAATTTATGTCCAAATACCTCCTTTTTGTTCACGCTTTTAGTTCACAAATAACAAATCCAATTCCATTACAGTTTGTAGAAACATTTCAAACGATGTATAGAATCAATCTTCAGGATGTTTTTAACATACATCTTCAATAATGTTTCAACCGGAGAATTCCTTTGTCTTTAGAAAGGAAAAGGAACGCAGCTACCTCTCACGGGCAAGTGCCTGACTGAGCTCATGGCACTCTGCCAGACCTCTTACTCAATCAGCTCTTATTCTCTCCCCCTTCACAGTAGAAGCCTGAAACAAGGTTCTAAAGATGGTTGACATCTAGTGGAAGCCTTAGGAAGTGCAATATGACCCCATAGACACTGTATATTGGATAGGCAAAGACTTGAAAACCTACAAACCTCAGATTTCCCACTTCCTGGTTGGACTTTTTCTCAGGGTTTTGCCTGCCATATGAGTTCTGTTATACTCACAGACATCATTCAAACAGTTTCAGAAACTTCAGAGTGTGTTCTATCCAATTAATAATATGCATATCTTAGCTTCTGGAGTGTACCTATGATGAAAATTACAGGCCTCATCTTTTTAAGTGGGAGAACTTGCACAATTGGTGGCTGACTAAATACTTTTTTGCCCCACTGTATATACAGTGCCTTGCGAAAGTATTCGGCCCCCTTGAACTTTGCGACCTTTTGCCACATTTCAGGCTTCAAACATAAAGATATAAAACTGTATTTTTTTGTGAAGAATCAACAATATTCCTTGTTCTTCCTTGTTCTTCATGATGCTCTCTGCGCTTTTAACGGACCTCTAAGACTATCACAGTGCAGGTGCATTTATACGGAGACTTGATTACACACAGGTGAATTGTATTTATCATCATTAGTCATTTAGGTCAACATTGGATCATTCAGAGATCCTCACTGAACTTCTGGAGAGAGTTTGCTGCACTGAAAGTAAAGGGGCTGAATAATTTTGCACGCCCAATTTTTCAGTTTTTGATTTGTTAAAAAAGTTTGAAATATCCAATAAATGTCGTTCCACTTCATGATTGTGTCCCACTTGTTGTTGATTCTTCACAAAAAAATACAGTTTTATATCTTTATGTTTGAAGCCTGAAATGTGGCAAAAGGTCGCAAAGTTCATGGGGGCCGAATACTTTCGCAAGGCACTGTATATAGGGCCAATTCCCTTAAATGTAAACAAATATAGAATAATACATATATATACAGTGCATTCTGAAAGTATTCAGACCCATTGACTTTTTCCACATTTTGTTATGTTAGCCTTATTCTAAAATGTATTAAATTGTTTTTTTCCCTCATCAATCTACTCACAATACCCCATAATGACAAAGCGAAAACAGGTTTATAGAAATTCTTGCAAATGTATTCAAAATAAAAACTGAAATATTACATTTACATAAGTATTCAGACCCTTCACTCAGTAATTTGTTGAAGCATCTTTGGCAACGATTACGGCCGCGAGTTTTCTTGGGTATGACGCTACAAGCTTGGCACACCTGTTTTTGGGGAGTTTCTCCCATTTCTTCTCTGCAGATCCTCTCAAGCTCTGCAGATCCTCTCAAGCTCTGCCAAAACATGCATCCTGTTTGCAATAAGGCACTAAAGTAATGCTGCTAAAAATGTGGCAAAGCAAGTAACTTCTTGTCCTGAATACAAAGTGTTATGTTTGGAGCAAATCCAATACAATGCATTACTGAGTACCACTCTCCATATTTTGAAGCATAGTAGTGGCTGCATCATGTTATGTGTATGCTTGTAATCGTTAAGGACTGGGGAGTTTTTCAGGATAAAAAATATTTGTAATGGCAAAATTCTAGATGAAAACCTGGTTCAGTCTGTTTTCCACCAGACACTGGGTGGAAAGGTTATTGGCCTTTCAGCAGGCCAATAACCTGAATCACACTGGAGTTCCTGAGTTGGGATTTGACTTAAAGTCCTAGTTACAGATTTGACTTAAAAAGCGCTTGAAAATCTATGGTAAGATTTGAAAATGGCTGTCTAGCAATGATCAACAACCACCTTAACAGTGTCTGAAGAATTTAAAAAAGAATAATGTGCAAATATTGTACAATCCAGGTGTACAATCCAGCTCATAGAGGCTTACCCAGAAAGACTCACAGCTGTAATCGCTGCCAAAGGTGATTCTAACATGTATTGACTCAGGGGTGTGAATACTTATGTAAATTAGATACTGTATTTCATACTGTATTTCATTCTCAATAAATTTGCTAACATTTCATGTTTTCACTTTGTCATGACCATCTGATCATTCATCACTCCAGTGTTAATCTGCAAAATTGTAATTATTTGCCTACCTCCTCATGCCTTTTGCACACATTGTATATAGACTCCCCCTTTGGTTTCTACTGTGTTATTGACTTGTTAATTGTTTATTCCATGTGTAACTCTTTGTTGTCTGCTCACACTGCTATGCTTTATCTTGGCCAGGTCGCAGTTGCAAATGAGAACTTGTTCTCAACTAGCCTACCTGGTTAAATAAAGGTGAAATAAAAAAAATAAAAATAAATTATGAGTTGATGTGTGTAGATGAGTGAAAAAAATTGTATTTCATCCATTTTGAATTCAGGCTGTAACACAACAAAATCTGATATAAGTCAAGAGGTATGAATACTTTCTGAAGGCACTGTAGGTAGGGGTAACGTGACTAGGGAACAGGATAGATAATAGACAGTAGCAACAACATATGTGGTGAGTGTGAAAGCGTGTGTGTGTGCATGTGCGTGTGTGTGTGTGTGCGTGTTTGTGTGTTTTAGTGTAAGTATGTGTGAGTGTGTGGGTAGAGTCCAGTGTATGTGCATAGAGTCAGTGCAGGAGAGTTAGTGCCCAAAAGTGTATGACTCTTTCATACTCTTGCTTGTGTCTGTCATTTATTCCCATTAACGTTAGCACAGTGGAAATGTTTGTAATGACCTGTCAAACACACCCCGGTAATGGCTGAAATGGGCTCAATGAAATACATTGTCTTTCTGTTGCATCTATAAGAATGCTGTAGCTTTGTCTGGGATTTAACACATCGTCTCAACACTTACATCACAAGAAAGAGAAGAAAGATAACTTTATTTAAATCTGTGTACATTTTTTGTTAATTTAACACAGTTGAAATGTTTACAAATTAGACGCACTGAAATGAATGCAACTTCTGAAAATGAACACTCAGATTATAGTGATATGTGTCTGATCTTGCAAACAATGTAGAGTATATATACACTAGATCGGTATAATCTAGAGCCAAGCGTCTTGATTTTTTATCTGAGGGTATCCTGCAATTGACACACAACAGAACATGACAACAACAGTAATTAATAAGGCAGTCTAGACAGTGCAGGTGAGTGCATGTAGGCCTAGACCGCAGGAGGTTGATGTCACCTTAATTGGGGAGAATGGGCTTGTGGAAATGACTGGAGTGGCCTTTTGGTGGTTGCAGCCCTGTTTCACCCCTTTATGTACCTGAATTCCCACCAAAATCCGTGAACCCCATTCATTATTTGTTCATGCCAGTAAAATGTTTCATGTGCTATAATTTAGTCAATATCTGACGGATTTTCTAAATTCAAAAAGTTTGGGGTATCTTCATCAATGGTTGCATTTATTCTAATTGTTTTTAACAATGTTGATGACCATTGTTACTGGGCTGTACTCACCCCCCTCTATAGTGCCTTACGGTCAGGTGCCTTGCAGTTGCTGTACAAAGTGGTGATGCAGCCAGGAAGATATGCTCTCAATGGTGCAGCTGTAAAACGTTTTGAGGATCTGAGGGCCCATGCCAATTCTTTTCATCCTCCTAAGGATGAAGAGGCCCTGTCGTGCCCTCTTCACAACTGTGTGGGTGGGGACCATGTTAATTCCATAGTGATGTGGACACAGAGGATCTTGAAGCTCTCGACCCGCTCCACTACAGCCCCATCGATGTAGATGCTTGCTTATGTTGAGAGAGGTTGTTATACTGGCACCACATTGCCAGGTCTCTGATCTCCTCCCTATAGGCTGCCTCATCATCATCGTGTCATAAGCAAAGTTTATGATGGTGTTGGAGTCGTGTGCAGCCACGCAGTCATGGTTGAACATGGAGTACAGGAGGGTCTAAGCACATACAGCTGATGGCCCCCGTGTTGATGGTCAGCGTGGCAGATGTGTTGTTTACTACCCTCAGCGCCTGGGGGTGGCTCCTCAGGAAAGTCAGGATCCAGTTGCAAAGGGAGGTGTTCAGTCCCAGGGTCCTGGGCTTGGTGTTTGGCTTGGAGGGGACTATGATGCTGAATGCTGAGCTGTAGTAAATGAACAGCACTCTTACACAGGTATTACTTTTGTCCAGGTGGGTGAGGGCAGTGCAATGGAGATTGCGTCATCTGTGGATCTGTTGGGGTGGTATACAGATTGGAGTGGGTCCAGGGTGTCTGGGATGATGGTGTTGATGTGAGCCCTGACCAGCCTTTCAAAAAAATTCATGGCTATAGATATCAGTGCTAGGTTACCTTAGCGTTCTTGGGCAAGGGGACTATGGTGGTCTGCTTGAAATAAGTTGGTTATCAGGAATGAAGGTAAGACCCACATGCAGACAACGTTGAATTAACAATGGTTTAATAATCCAACAGGGGCAGGCAATAGACAGGTCAAGGCAGGCAGGGGTCAGTAAACCAGAGGTGGGGCAATGGTACCGGATGGCAGGCAGGCTCATGGTCAAGGGCAGGCAGAGTGGTCAGGCAGGCTCAGAGTCAGGACAGGCAAGGGTCAAAACCAGGAGGGCGAGAAAAAGAGACTGGGAAAAGCAGGAGCTGAGAACAAAAACACTGGTTGACTTGACAAACAAGACAAACTGGCAACAGACAAACAGCTCCTGCTTTTCCCAGGCTGGTCATGGCTCACACAGGTATAAATACACAGGTGATAATGGGGAAGAAGGGCAACACCTGGAGATGGGTGGAGACAATCACAAAGACAGGTGAAACAGATCATGGTGTGACATTGGTATTACAGACCGGGTCAGTGATAGGTTGAGGATGTCAGTGAAGACACCTGACAGCTGGTCAGCGCTTGCCTTGAGTACACGTCCTGGTATTCCATGTGGCCCTGCAGCCTTGCAAAAATTAACCTGTATTATAATGTCTTACTCACATTGGCTACAGAGAGTGAGATCACACAGCCGTCCAGAACAGCTGGTGCTCTCATGCATGGTTCAGTGTTGCTTGCCTCGAAGCGAGCACAGAAGGCATTTAGCTCATCTGGTAGGATCGCGTCGCTGGGTTTCCCTTTGTAATCTGTGATAGTTTGCAAGCCCTGCCACATCCATCGAGCATCAGAGCCGGTGGAGTAGGATTCAATTTTAGTCCTGTGTTGATGCTTTGCTTGTTTGACGGCTCGTTGGAGGTCCTAGCGGGATTTCATATAAGTGTACGAATTAATCAAATCAAATTTTTAAATCAAATTGTATTAGTCACATGAATACAACATGTGTAGACCTTACAGTGAAATGCTTACTTACGAGCCCCTAACCAACAATGCAGTTAAAAATAAAATTAAAATACGGATAAGAATAAGAATAAGAAATAAAAGGAACACGTAATTAAAGAGCAGCAGTAAAATAACAAGAGTGAGACTCAATGTGCGGGGTACCGGTTAGTTGAGGTAATACAGTTGAAGCCAGAAGTTTACAAACACCTTAGCCAAACACAGTTAACTCAGTTTTTCACAACTCTTGACATTTAATCAAAGAAAACATGTTTTTAAGATTGTGAAATGTCAGGATAATAGGAGAGAGAATAATTTATTTCAGCTTTTATTTCTGACCAGTGGGTCAGAAATGTACATACTCTCAATAAGTATTAGGTAGCACTGCTTTTAAATTGTTTAACTTAGGTCAAATGTTTTGGGTAGCCTTCCACAAGCTTCCCACAATAAGTTGGGTGAATTTTGGCCCATTCCTCCTGACAGAGCTGGTGTAACTGAGTCAGGTTTGTAGGCCTCCTTGCTCACGCACACTTTTTCAGTTCTGCCCACAAATTTTCTATAGGATTGAGGTCAGGGCTTTGTGATGGCCACTCCAATACCTTGACTATGTTGTCCTTAACCATTTTGCCACAACTTTGGAAGTATGCTTGGAGTCATTGTTTATTTGGAAGACCCATTTGCGACCAAGCTTTAACTTCCTGACTGATGTCTTGAGATGTTGCTTCAATATATCCACATAATTTTCCGTCCTCATGATGCCATCTATTTTGTGAAGTGCACTATTCCCCCCTGTAAGCAAAGCACCCCCACAACATGACGCTGCCACCCCCATGCTTCACGGTTGGGATGGTGTTCTTCAGCTTGCAAGCCTCCCCCTTTTTCCTCCAAACATAATGATGGCCAAACAGTTCTATTTTTTTTCATCAGACCAGAGGACATTTCTTCAAAAAGTACGATCTTTGTCCCCATGTGCAGTTACAAACTGTAGTCAAGCTTTTTTTTGAGGTTTTGGAGCAGTGGCTTCTTCCTTGCTGAGTGACCTTTCAGGTTATGTCGATATAGGACTCTTTTTACTGTGGATATAGATACTTTTGTACCTGTTTCCTCCGGCATCTTCACAAGGTCCTTTGCTGTTGTTCTGGGATTGACTTGCACTTTTCGCAACCAATACGTTAATCTCTAGGAGACAGAACTGGTCTCCTTCCTGAGCGGTATGACGGCTACGTGGTCCCATGGTGTTTATGCTTGCGTACTACTGTTTGTACAGATGAACGTGGTACCTTCAGGCATTTGGAAAATGCTCCCAAGGATGAACCAGACTTGTGGAGGTCTACCATTTTTTTCTGAGGTCTTGGCTGATTTCTTTGGATTTTCTCATGATGTCAAGCAAAGAGGCACTGAGTTTGAAGGTAGATCTTGAAATACATCCACAGGTACACCTCCAATTGACTCAAAGTATGTAAATTAGCCTATCAGAATCTTCTAAAGCCATGACATCATTTTCTGAAATTTTCCAAGCTGTTAAACTTCTTAGGGATAGGGGGCAGCATTTTCACTTTGGATGAATTGTGAGCCCATAGTGAACTGCCTCCTCCTCTATCCCAGATGCTAATATATGCATATCATTATTACTATTGGATAGAAAACACTCTGAAGTTTCTAAAACTGTTTGAATTATGTCTGTGAGTATAACAGAACTCATATGGCAGGCAAACTTCCAAACAGGAAGTGAAAATTCTGGGGCTGGTTGATGTTAAACTCACCGTCTATTCACTTCCCAGTAAGATATGGATCTGTTCGCACTTTCTTTGCCTTCCACTAGATGTCAACAGTCAGTAGAACATGGAATGAAACTTCTAGTGTGAGTCAGTGGTCTGGCAGAATGCCAGTTCCTGGTTACGCGGATTACTCATGATATCGCCATGCGTTCTATTACTCTGTAGACAAAAACAAATGCTCCGGTTGGAACGTTATTGGATATATGATAACAACATCCTGAAGATTGATTCTCTACTTAATTTGACAAGCTTATTCGACCTGGAATATAACCTTTTGAAGTTTTCGTCCGAGTTCGCCTGGCCTGGCGCCAGCTTTTGGACATGTGAACTAAACGTGCTAGCAAAAGTAGCTAATTGGACACTAGTAATGGATATTATCGTACAAAACAACGATTTATTGCGGAACTAGGATTCCTGGCACTGCATTCTGATGAAAGATCATCAAAGGTAAGGGAATATTTATGATGTAATTTCGTATTTCTGTTGACTCCAACATGAGAAATGTTGTGTATTTCTGAGCGCGTCTCAGATTATTGCATGGAATGCTTTTTTCGTAAAGTTAAAAAAAAATCTGACACAGCGGTTGCATTTACAGGCACAGTCAATTTAGTGTATGTAATCTTCTGGAATTGTGATACAGTGAAATAAGTGAAATAATCTGTCTGTAAACAATTGTTGGAAAAATGACTTGTGTCATACACAAAGTAGAGGCCCTATCCGACTTGCCAAAACAAAGGTTTGTTAACAAGAAATCAACTCTAATACAGTTGAAGTCGGAAGTTTACATACACTTAGGTTGGAGTCATTATAACTTGTTTTTCAACCACTCCACCCAGTGGCTTCAGGACAAGTCCCTAAATGTCTTTGAGTGGCCCAGCCAGAATTAAACCCGGTCTAACATTTCTGGAGAGACCTGAAAATAGCTGTGCAGCGACACTCCCCATCCAACCTGACAGAGCTTGAGAGGATCTGCAGAGAAGAATGGGAGAAACTCCACAAATACAGCATGCCAAGCTTGTAGCATCATACCTCAGAAGACTCAAGGCTGTAATCACTGCCAAAGGTGCTTCAACAAAGTACTGAGTTAAGGATCTGAATACTAATGTAAATGTCATGAATAAAAAATGGAACCAGTTTTTGCTTTGTCATTATGGGGTATTGTGTGAAGATTGACGAGGAAAAACAACAATTCCATAATATTCAATCAAACATATTTCAAACCTTGCTTGTTTGACCGCACCACCCTCTGGAGAGCCCTGAGGTTGCGGACGGTGCAATTCCTGAACCAGGAGGTGATACAGCCCAACAGGATGCTCTCGATGGTGCAACTGTTGAAGTTTGTGAGGGTCTAAAGGCCAAGCCAATTTCTTCAGCCTCCTGAATGTTCTGATGTCCAGAAGCTGTGTTCGTCCATGGGACATTATGGCAGAGACATTATGTACAAAAAAGTTCAGATTAGCGTTAAAAAAAACACACAAAATAGGTCAGGAGCCATAAAACGGCCACTATCAACTGCAGCGCCATCTTTATGACGGGTTAAGATTCAGTGGCAAGATGCTACAAAATGTTCGCTTTTTCGCTTGCTTACTGGTCAAGCAATATCACGTCTGTGCTAGGACATTATAATGCAATTATTTTACTATCCTTGCCTATTAAGAGTAAATACACGTTGTATGGGCATTGTGTGTAAAAGCAATATGGCCTCATCTGAGACGAGACATTTATCAGACTGGTGTAAAAAACTTTTTTTTAAATCTGTATGCCAGCCAATTAAACGAGGAAAGAATTGTCCCATTTACTAGTAAAACTGGACACTAACAAAAATAGGGACAGCTAATACTGTGTATTACTACAATTGCTACTCTGGGATTGGTAACATCGTACAATATTGGGATCCTGTCTCTAACCAGATTAACCTCCTTTCTACATACCGTACATCATCCCTGCATCTGCTAGGACCTGCTCAAAGCCTTGCCCAGGCCACAGTTCAGGGTAGTTACTCACTCCCTCATGGAACCCAGACAGAACAGAGAGACCACAGCATAGAAATTAGGCAACATCACACGTTTCTATGGGAGGAGGGTACAGCAGAACCCCGATGGCAACACCGTGAAGCATACACACATAAACACGCACGCACACACACCGCTTAGATTTTTAAGAAGTGGGGCATATCATCAGTGCTATAACTAATGGTTGGCTTGACTCTCTCCTCTATGGAACGCCGTTTGGGTCTTCGAGTGTCAAAAAAGACACACGTCAAATAACACAATTTGACATGTCAAATACGCTTGTTGACCAATCAGGACCTGAATATACCTCAACGTCACATAATAATTGAACGTATTCAGAATTTTTTTACGTAGTTATTACACAATGATTACACTATCACTCGTATTTCATATGTCACAACGATTCATCGATACGCTGGTAAAGTTGTCTCGGGCACCTACAGTGCTGGTCATAAAGGAAAGCTAGCTAGCTCATGGATGCAAACAATATTCTTCCCCAAAAACACAGCAAAATGACATAATCTGTTTCAGTAGCTATAGTTAGGTGTCATCATCTAAAACACCCCTCATTTATAAAACAGTTCGTATTTGCAGAAATAAATGTAGAAATCTATATTATTCTATTATTATACCCACACTGCTTGTGTGCACCAACGAGCATCTGCGTTGCCAAGGGCTAAAATAGTAGTCAGTTCTTTTCCTCATTGGTTTATAGAAGCAGGTACCCACGTGCCATCTCCTCATTGGTTATACCCACGTGAGTGATTGAAAGACGAACGAGGTCAGTGTCGGTAATGCACCTAATTTCGCAATATGAAGTCAAGAGAAGAAAAAGCCTGGAAGGAGGAGAGATGATGATTCGGTTGACCATTTTATGTGTGGATTAATTGGCAGAGTTGAGGACCTTGTGCATTTCAGATAAAATAACAAATCAATGTTTCTATCCCAGGACAAATTAGCTATCAACAGCAAGCTAGCTAAATAGGACAAATTAGCTAGCAAGTGCAAGCTAGCTAGCGAAATTGCCATAAATGTTTAATGTTTTTCGACCTGTCCCTAAATTAATATCGCGTTTGGTGTGGGGGGACAAAATGCATTTATGCACGATGGCGCATGATGGCACACTCGCGCAGCCGGTTTGTGTTCCGTGTTACCTATGGATTGTGGATCAATAACACAGGGTATCAGTCTACTCAGTGACACCCAGAGAAACATTAGCATCATAGCTCTTATTGCGGGACTCGGAAACAACTGTGAATTGAACCACATTTATTGTCAATCCATGTGTATTGAACACCATTCCCGAGGAAAAACAAGAGTCTGACAACTGTTTTGGAGTCTGATAACTCTGAGGAGGACGTTGGGAAAAAATATATTGGGTATTGAGTAGACTGATACCCCATTTCATTGATCCCCAATCCTTAGGTAAAGCTGTACAGTGCAATATGAATGTCAATACACACAATAGGCTAACTGGGAAGATGATTTCACACAGTCACAGTCCCGCGATAAGAGCTACAACCCTAATATTTGTGTAAACTCTTCACAGTTGTGTTCTGTGGGTGTCACCGAGTAGACTGGTAACCCATTTCATTGCTTCACATTCCAACCTTGTTTAACATTATCTAGTCTAAACATGGCATAATTCCACCAGTTGTAACCTTCTGCATCACTTTCAACGAGGTACTTTTATTTTGAAGGAAAACTGCAAATTCCACTATTGTGCCTAATCCTTATTTTGGCTAGATTCACAACACATAACCCAGTCTGGTCGAGCCTGCCTAGCCAGATGAGGCTAGCTGGTTGCTTATAATGTTCGCCTTGGGCAAAAGGGTTAAGTATTTATTGTCATGAACTGAAGTTCAATTTCAATAGGCGAACAACAATACAATAATACTTACAATGTTTCTTAAATCATTTTTAAGGATAATGAAAATGACTGCAGTTTCTACTGGTCATTGTTTTCAGGCTGGTTGTATTGGTGCTAGCTAGGTACCAAGCTAAAGCTAGCTAGCTACCCCAGAAGTTGCGGTCAAACACATAATACCTTATTACCAACGCGGTATTGTAAACACATAGTTCGTGACCGGTGTGTGCTTGTTTGCAGACTTTTTCTACAGCTTTGACAGTGCTACTGATAGTAGTGGCGCTTGGCTTGCATGTAATAGAATTGTGTTATTTGACGTGTCAAAATAAAAGCTTATTTAACACGTCAAATAGTGTTATTTGACATGTATCTTTTTTGAGACCTAAAGACCCAAACGGCGTTCAATACTCCTTTGACACAATGCTTTTTTCAGTGTGCATGATTGGCTAACCTTTTCTCCCACAAACAGGGCCTTGTGCACAAATAACAAACAGCTAGGAACATTGGGCGGTCCAGTTGTTCAGACAAGTGACAACATTGTTGTAAGAGTTAGGATTTACATATGGTGTGGAAACCAAATGAGAAGGGTAACAATGGACAATCAGGGATGTTTCGAGCCAGATACTGTGTATGGGGCAGACCATGTCAAGCATATGAATTTACAGTGAATTTGGCAGTCTTTTACCGGCAGCTCGGTGGTAAGTCACATTCTGTATTTCATATTACAGTACACCTACTGTAATATAATTATGGTATCAAAGCAAGTACTGTGTAATGACACACAGTAAAATGCCGTAAAAGTGATTATTATACTGTAAAAAAAAATCTGAATGAATGGATGAATGAAAGAATGGATGAATGAAATGGGGCGGCAGGGTAGCCTAGTGGTTAGAGCGTTGGACTAGTAACCGAAAGGTTGCAAGTTCGAATCCCCGAGCTGACAAGGTACAAATCTGTCGTTCTGCCCCTGAACAGGCAGTTAACCCACTGTTCCTAGGCTGTCATTGAAAATAAGAATTTGTTCTTAACTGACTTGCCTAGTAAAATAAAGGTAAAAATTCAATTGACGGGAGGTGTTTGAATTTCAGTGTTTTACTGTAATTACAAGGGATTGATGCAAGCAGGTTGGCTGCTAGTTAAAGTGTTTACACATCAGAAAGGGGGTTAGATAAGTTGGCAGAGGAGTGCAGCATGACGGTGCCACAACAGCCCAAACTGCCTCTGAATATCTCTGCATTCAAGAGAGAAAATGACTTTTATCCTTCAGTGTAGTCTGGCTTCAACTTAGCAAACAGAGAAAACAAATCACCAGAAGTCAGAAAGAGAGCTCAATGCAACTAAAGGGAATCAATGGCCAACCATATATTTGATCAGCAGTGATGAGTTATTTTACCCACAGAACTGAAATACTCGCTGTCCTTCAGTCTTTTAATGTGAAATATATGCAACGGTTATAAATGAGGCCCCAAGGTCTCTGGCAAGGTTACTCATCACAAGAGTGTGGTCACTGAGTTGGATTAGTCAACATTACTCCAACATGGAGAGGCCAACAAAACAGGAATTTTTGGAAACCAAAAATCTGTAGAAATGTCAGAGAGCACATTTGGGTACAGGTCAGAATTCCTTGACTGTGGGCAGGCATGGGCTGACCCGACCTGGCCCAATCTTTTGTTTGTCTGTTTTTGTTGGTTTGTTGGTAACGTGAGCAGGACTTAAACCCTAATCCCTCTGCATGTGCTTCCATTAATGGCTTTACAGAAACCAAAGAGGAGAGGGAACCGTGTCACACTGTTTGTGTGCCAACTACCAATCTCTTGGTGACATTGGTGATGTGGCGGGTAGTGCCAGCACTGCAGGCCCTAGAGGAGAGGGGGTGTTGGGAAGTGATAAGGATGTCTGGTTAAATCTGAAGGGTGAAACAGTGAATTCTCTGGATTGACCACCTTGTTTTGATTCATAATCTATTGATCAGTCATAACAACACTAAGTGAATACGACCAGATCATCCACTGTCAGTATTAAGTCAGACACCTAGCGATAGGGGCAGTAAAAAAAATATACACCTTTATTCAATTCTTCATTAAAGGCACTCATAAGGTGGATACATTCAATACTGTAGATCCTCTTCTAAAGATGCAACTCCCTGATAATTGGACTAGTAGGCTACTAATGTGGATCATTTCCCTTAGTAGCCGATCTCCTCGGGACAAAAGCATGCTTTTCCAGTTTGCTGAGTCGCTGACCCAGTCTCCCCTGCCATTAGTCTGGTTGGCTGATCACTAACACATGAAGCGTTCAAGAACAAATGACATCACTTTTACAGGCAGAACTACAGCTGGCCAACACACCATTGGGTGATTTCAGAGCCTCCAGACTACACACTCACACAATTAAGTTGTATGTTGGAACAATGAGGGTCCTCTCGCTTGATATGAGCCCCTCAGTCAGTATGACAGTCTGAGTCATTCTAGTGAGAGTACATTTGAAAATCCCTGGCAAGAGTCACAACAGATTGGCGTGTTTCGTCTTCCGGCTTGTAAGTGCTAACCAGACCTTCTGAAGTAATAACAAACAGATTAAGGCAGTGATTTGAAGCACTCACTGGCCTTTCGCTTGCACAGAAAAGTCATTAACCTCTACATAATTAGAAAATGTCAACCATGTCAGACAAGGGCATGCATGTAAGTGCCAATTGGGGGACTTCAGAACATTGAAAACTTTAGTCAATGTTTTTATGTTTGACAACATAGTGGGAAAAGGGATTTTGTCTTGACCCTTGCACGAATTTGACCCAATACATACTGTATGTGTGTGAATCCTTTAATTAAACACCCTTGAGGTTGACAGCAATTAAACAATATGACATGTTGCAGTAGCCTTTTTTCTTTCTTTAAATTACAGTGTCACTCGTAACACTCTAAAAGGTCAACTCATCCTTGGAAAATGAAGCTTTATTTATTTTTTATCCAACCTGACATTCAGCCTACACCTGTTTTTCAGATAATCCAACATGCCTGAGTGAATGTCTGTGACATCATTGACATTATCAGCATGTCTGCACACCACACAGCACACCACACAGCACACCACACAGTATTAGTTCATGTTCAGGACATTACTTTGTAAATGTCATTGATTTTCTTATTTCCCAACCATGGTAATTAAGTTTTAAACTGCCAACCTTCTGTAACTCACTAATCAGCCACATCGTTAGACAATTTGAGTATTCTCTTTGTTTTGCTCCAGGGTACAGAGCTAGGATTAGTTGGCCCAAGACCAGCGTCTCACCCTACTTCCTTTGGCTCAGCAGAGCTATAAATAAGTGTCAGACAGTGTTTCCTGTATCTGAGCAGACATCAGGCTTTGTTGATAATAGATTGATTAGTTGTGACAAAGTGATGTGTCACGCTGCACCTTCACTCACTCCACTAATAACCTGCAACCCCAACTCCACTTCCACCCTTCAGCCTTTTAAACCCTTTTCTGCAGTCAAATGTCCAAATTGCCCTCTAGTGGCGTCATAGGTGGAATGTTATTAATATTTCTCATAATTTTATAATTTATAAACATTACATTTTTTACGCATAAAATCTGATGTTTCTATTTCAAACGGTTTTGTTATAGTTCAGTCTTCTGTGATGTATATAAAATGTAATATTGTGATGAAACTCAAAATTGAATACATTTCAACTCTATATCTGACATGGTACAGGTGTCTTCTTTTATTTAAGCCAATAACCATGTGTGTGAGTTGCATACTTTTGTTTCAAAGTAGATTTGATTAAGAGGACCAAGAAACACTCTGTGTGACCCTGATTTAGCCCACTGCTGTAAAAAGGTTCAATCACACTTGAACTATCCACTAGATACGGATGACAATCAGCACACCAGGGAGAAGACTCTGTGGCTCACTCAGAAGAGCATGGTGCTTTCAACACCAAGGGTTGTGGGTTTGATTCCCTCTGGGGCCACCCATATGTACAATGGAAGTTGCTTTGGATAAAAGCATTAGCTAAATGGCATATTATTATTAGGCACAATGCTTCATAAGAACACAACAGCCACAGAGACCTTCAATGAGATTCTTGGCAGAAACATTTCCTCAGGAGGTTTTGAAAGACAAATCTCGAGATTTCTGCATGGTTAAACTCAACATTTGAGTATTGTTCCCTGCTATGTCTAAATTAGGGTCATGTAGCTTATAGCCTACGATCCCATCTGTGTCTGTCACATAAGATTGCATCTTTACAGCACAAAGGATACACTTTCACTTTCATCAAGTCCAGCTTGAGCTCCAAAATAGCCTCATGCCTACATGCAACAGCCCTGCCGGCAGGGACTACTTCTTTGGTGTTAAGTTTAACCAGGCAGTGGTGACATGTCATGTCAAGCCCACATAATGATAACCAGGGATGAGGATGAGTTTACCGTTACAGAACTGCAGCAGCGAAGATGTGTCATAGAGGCTGCTGTAGCTGGAAAACCCGTCCTCCATTCTGGACTTCCACCGCGCTCCTCCACTCACTCCTCTCTTGTTCCCTCTCACCTCTCTTAAATCCCTGTTACTTTCGCTTGCTTGCCACCACCGAGGATCTTCCTCCATTAAACATTGAGTTTTCTCGTGTCAGGCTGCCAGTGTCAGTTACCATGGCAACCCATTCACTCTGATAATTTCCTGTGAACTCAGACTCTCTTCTCTTCTTTGAATGGTCCCAAGGAGTAAACAAAAAAAAACCAGAGTATTTCAAAACACAAAAAACCTGGAGTATTTCAAAACACTTTCCTGGTCTTCTTCTTTTTGTTCCCTATTTTCTCTATTCACTCTTCTCTCCTTCCCTCAGTCTCTTCGGTGGCAGCTGTGTGGTGTTAAACCGTGTGCTGATCTCCAGAGGAAAAACAGCTTTGAAAGGCTGGAGCTGTAAGTGGAGGGCTGGCAGCAGCGACTGTGTGTGTGTGTGCATGTGAGAGAGAGAGAGAGGGAGAGAGAGAGAGAGAGAGAGAGAAATAGAGCGAGAGCGCATGTGTGCGTGTGAGTGTTTGGATAATACCTTGGACAGCCTTCCCCAGCCCCAGACTTTCACTAACTGTGGACAAGGGCAGAGGGGGTTGGGTCTCTTTCAAAAGACAGATCATCCCCCTTGCCTAGAGAGGACAGAGAGAGAGAGGACAGAGAGAGAGAGAGGACAGAGAGAGAGAGAGGACAGAGAGAGAGAGAGGACAGAGAGAGAGAGAGGACAGAGAGAGAGAGAGAGAGAGAGAGAGAGAGAGAGACTCTGATCACCAGGAAGAGAATAAGGGGAATAGAAGGGTCACAAGGAAGAAAAAAAGATTGCAGCTGGTAGAATGGGATTATATATTGATATAGTCACCATATTATTGTTCAGCTCTTCTGGCATGCTGCCAGAAATATTTTTGTGACAATAATAATCCCAAAGAGCCACTGATATGAGAGAAACCACACAGAAATATATATAGAATAAAGCTCTTTCTCAGTCTCAAAGAGAGGAGAGGAATCCAAGAGAGGAATCAATCCATTCAGGATAAAAATAATAGAGAGAGGGAACACAGAAGAGATTAGAGGGATGCTGAGACGAGCAAAGAAAATGGGTTTCTGTTGCAGAACAGTGAGCCATCATCCTACATAACTATAGCTGTACATACCTTTTTCCTACTTATACTGTATATTGTCCATACTGTCTATACAAACCACATTTATATCAGCACTCTGATATTGCTCATTCTGATATTACTTAATCTCTTGTTTCTTTTTTTCTTGGGATTATTTGTGTATTATTATTGTACTGTTAGATATTTACTGCACTTCTAGAGCTAGACACAAAAACAATTCCCTGCACTTGCCTTAACATCTGTGTACACAGCAAATAAACTTTGATTTGATTTGACCCAGTCTACCAGTCAACACTTCAACAACTTCACATATGATGTAGAACAAACATGCCCCTCTAACAAGCAGAACATTGAATAATGTCAACCCTATTCAAGACATGTTTATCTGCAACATTTGGCCCTGGAGTCAGACTGGGGCAGAGAAGGATTTGGATTTGTCACAAAACAATGCGACATCACATTTTCCCGCTCTATCATCCCAAGAAGCTAAACAAGATGCTAAACAAGGTTGAGCACAATCAGTGTTGAAGCGAAACATTATTATTCTCAGCCTTATCTGTCTTAAAGCAGACAGTGTAATCATCAAAGAAGACGAAGAGGGGGAGAGGGAGAGAGGGAGGGAAAAACTGCCTCTTCATTTTGACTGGGGGTTTTCAGCAGCCATCAAATAAGTGATAGAAGATAATGAGAAGGAGAGAAATGGAGGGAAAATTGAAAGAGACTGTGGGTCATCTGACTGGAACTGTCATGGTGGAACACCTCTTTCAAGTATTCATGTATACATAAATGACTTGCCCCCCCCCCCCCCCGTTTGTCCCGAGATCAAAATGCAGATGCATGCCAACGACACAGTCTTCTATGTCCATGCCAAGACAAAGCAACAGGCTGCTCGTAAACTTACAGCAGCAATGGACAAAATAGATGACTGGTTGGACCACTCATGTCTAAAATTGAATATAACAAAAACTGTCGACAATCTCTGCATGTATTTCTCCATCAGGAACAGTGAGACCCATCAGCCTGAGGGAACTGTAAAGGAACAGAGGATTGAGATGGTTTCACATGTTAAATACTTAGGAATAATTATTGACTCTAACCTTTCCTTCAAAAAAGCAATTAAAAAAGTGCATGGAACAGCAAAACACAACCTGGTGAATTTCTAATTTATCTGAAACCAAATGTCAGCAGATGTGGTAAACTGTACATGTACTCAATGGTTCTGTCCCATCTCTCGTACTGTGTCACAACCTGGTCAAATGCTAGTATCACAGCAATGAAACCACTCGGAAAGCTTTGTAAACAAACTCTGAAAGTGCTGGACAAAAAACAAACACTTATCACTACTGCAATATCACAAAGACATAATACCTACTGGGCTTTGATAGCTTCTTATGCCTTGATGACACTTCTCTGCTGTTTAAGATCACTCATGACCTTGCCCCACCACCTCTTAAACAGTTTGCTACATATTGCAAGGGCAGTACCAGGACAACAAGAGCTTCAACCAGAGGGGGCTGCTCAACTCAGTTTAGGTCCACTAAGTTTGGCCAGAAAGCTATTTCAGTCAGAGCGTCTAGATTATGGAACAACCTGCCAACCAGTGTGAGAGAGAGTTCAGCACCTTTGCTAGCTTCAAGGCAAACCTGAAAAGGTGGCTGAAGGTAAACCAGTCATGTGAACATTAAGACATTGCGACTCCTAAAATGTCAGATACTGTAGGACCAAGGCACATTTAAATTCTCATGTAACATTAGCGTTATATTGTCTATTGTTGTATATTTTATATATACACACACTACCGTTCAAAAGTTTGGGGTCACTCCTTGTTTTTGAAAGAAATGCATATTTTTTTGTCCATTAAAATAACATCAAATTCATCCGAAATACAGTGTAGACATTGTTAATGTTGTAAATACTATTGTCAATGACTATTGACGCCTCACAAGTCCTCAACTGGCAGCTTCATTAAATAGTACCCGCAAAACACCAGTCTCAACGTCAACAGTGAAGAGGCGACTCCAGGATGTTGGCCTTCTAGGCAGAGTTGCAAAGAAAAAGCCATATCTCAGTCTGGCCAATTAAAAGAAAAGGTTAAGATGGACAAAAGAACACAGACACTGGACAGAGGAACTCTGCCTAGAAGGCCAGCATCCCGGAGTTGCCTCTTCACTGTTGACATTGAGACTGGTGTTTTACGTGTACTATTTAATGAGGCTTCCAGTTGAGGACTTGTGAGGCGTCTGTTTCTCAAACTAGACATTCTAATGTACTTGTCCTCTTACTCAGTTGTGCACCGGGGCCTCCCACTCCTCTTTCTATTCTGGTTAGAGACAGTTTGTGCTGTTCTGTGAAGGGAGTAGTACATGGAGTTGTACGAGATCTTCAGTTTCTGGGCAATTTCTCGTGTGGAATTGTCTTCATTTCTAAGAACAAGAATAGACTGATAGGTTTCAGAAGAAAGTTCTTTGTTTCTGGCCATTTTGAGCCTGTAACCGTACCCACAAATGCTGATGCTCCAAATACTCAACTAGTCGAAAGAAGGCCAGTTGTATTGCTTCTTTAATCAGACAACAGTTTTCAGCTGTGCTAACATAATTGCAAAAGGGTTTTCTAATGATCAATTAGCCTTTTATAATGATAAACTTGGATTAGCTAACACAACGTGCCATTGAAACACAGGAGTGATGGTTGCTGTACGCCTATGTAGATATTCCATAAAAAATAGTCTGCTGTTTCCAGCTACAATAGTCATTTACAACATTAACAATGTCTACACTGTATTTCTGATCAACTTGATTGTACTTCAATGGACAAAAAAGTAGCTTTTCTTTCAAAAACAAGGACATTTCTACGTGACCCAAACTTTTGAACGGTGTTGTATATATATATACAGTGGGGCAAAAAGTATTTAGTCAGCCACCAATTGTTCAAGTTCTCCCACTTAAAAAGATGAGAGGCCTGTAATTTTCATCATAGGTACACTTCAACTATGACAGACAAAATGAGAAAAAAAATCCTGAAAATCACATTATAGGATTTTTTATGAATTTATTTGCAAATTATGGTAGAAAATAAGTATTTGGTCACCTACAAACAAGCAAGATTTCTGGCTCTCACAGACCTGTAACTTCTTCTTTAGAGGCTCCTCTGTCCTCCACTTCTTAGCTGTATTAATGGCACCTGTTTGAACTTGTTATCGGTATAAAAGACACCTGTCCACAACCTCAAACAGTCACACTCCAAACTCCACTATGGCCAAGACCAAAGAGCTGTCAAAGGACACCAGAAACAAAATTGTAAACCTGCACCAGGCTGGGAAGACTGAATCTGCAATAGGTAAGCAGCTTGGTTTGAAGAAATCAACTGTGGGAGCAATTATTAGGAAATTGTAACGGCGTTCTTCGTTTGTTGAAAGAGAGTCGGACCGAAATGCAGCGTGGTGGTTAATCATGATCTTTAATAAAGAAAACGGCGATACATGAAATAAATAAATAAATACGAAAACAACAAACGGAACGTGAAACCTAATACAGCCTATCTGGTGAACACTACACAGAGACAGGAACAATCACCCACGAAAGACAAAGTTGAAACTCAGGCTACCTAAATACGGTTCCCAATCAGAGGCAACGAGAATCACCTGACTGCTGATTGAGAACCGCCTCAGGCAGCCAAGCCTATACAACACCCCTAATCAGCTGCGATCCCAAATACTACAAACCCCAATACGAAATACAATAACATAAACCCCTGTCACACCCTGGCCTGACCAAATAATATATAACGAAAACACAAAACACAATGACCAAGGCGTGACAGAAATGGAAGACATACAAGACCACTGATAATCTCCCTCGATCTGGGGCTCCACGCAAGATCTCACCCCGCGGGGTCAAAATGATCACCATAACGGTGGTCAAAAATCTCAGAACCACACGGGGGGACCTAGTGAATGACATGCAGAGAGCTGGGACCAAAGTAACAAAGCCTACCATCAGTAACACACTACGCCGCCAGGGACTCAAATCCTGCAGTGCCAGACATGTCCCCCTGCTTAAGCCAGTACATGTCCAGTTCCGTCTGAATTTTGCTAGAGAGCATTTGGATCATCCAGAAGAAGATTGGGAGAATGTCATATGTTCAGATGAAACCAAAATATAACTTTTTGGTAAAAACTCAACTCGCCGTGTTTGGAGGACAAAGAATGATGAGTTGCATCCAAAGAACACCATACCTACTGTGAAGCATGGGGGTGGAAATATCATGCTTTGGGGCTGTTTTTCTGCAAAGGGACCAGGACGACTGATCCGATTTCAAGTGACCGATTTCGAGTGGCCTAGCCAGTCTCCAGATCTCAACCCCATAGAAAATCTTTGGATGGAGTTGAAAGTCTGTGTTGCCGAGCAACAGCCCCAAAACATCATTGCTCTAGAGGAGATCTGCAAGGAGGAATGGGCCAAAATACCAGCAACAGTGTGTGAAAACCTTGTGTAGACTTACAGAAAACGTTGCCAACAAAGGATACATAACAAAGTATTGAGAAACTTTTGCTATTGACCAAATACTAATTTTCCACCATAATTTGCAAATAAATTCATTAAAAATCCTAAAATGTGATTTTCTGGATTTTTTTTCTCATTTTCTCTGTCATAGTTGAAGTGTACCTATGATGAAAATTACAGGCCTCTTTCATCTTTTTAAGTGGGAGAACTTGCACAATTGGTGGCTGACTAAATACTTTTTTGCCCCACTGTGTTATATATATATATATATATATATATATATATATATATATAGTACCAGTCAAAAGTTGACACACTCATTCAATGGTTTTTCTTTATTTTTTACAATTTTATCAAATATCAAAGTAGCCACCCTTTGCCTTAATGACAGCTTTGCACACTCTTGGCATTCTCTCAACCAACTTCACCTGGAATGCTTTTACAACAGTCTTGAAGGAGTTCCCACATATGCTGAGCACTTGTTGGCTGCTTTTCCTTCATTCTGCGGTCCAACTCATCCCAAACCATGTCAATTGGGTTGAGGTCGGGTGATTGTTGAGGCCAGATCATGTGATGCAGTGCTCCATCACTCTCCTTCTTGGTCAAATAGCCCTTACACAGCCTAGAGGTGTGTTTGGTCAGTGTTCTTTTGAAAAATAAATGATAGTCCTACTAAGCCCAAACCAGATGGGATGGTGTATCGTTGCAGAATGCTGTGGTAGCAATCCTGGTTAAGTGTGCCTTGAACTCTAAATAAATCACAGACAGTGTCACCAGCAAAGCTTCCCCACAACATCACACCTCCTCCTCCATGCTTCACGGTGGGAACCACAAATGCAGAGATCATCTGTTCACGTACTCTGCATCTCACAAAGACACAAATCTCAAATTTGGACCCATCAGACCAAAGGACAGATTTCAGATTTCCACCAGTCTAATGTCCATTGTTCGTGTTTCTTGGCCCAAGCTACTCTCTTCTTCTTATTGGTGTCCTTTAGTAGTGGTTTCTTTGCAGCAATGAAGTATGAAGACCTGATTCACGCTGTCTCCTCTGAATATTTGATGTTAAGATGTGTCTGTTACTTGAACTCTGTAAAGCATTTATTTGGGCTGCAATCTGAAGAGCAGTTAACTCTAATGAACTTGTCCTCTGCAGCAGAGGTAACTCTGGATCTTCCTTTCCTGTGGCAGTCCTCATGAGAGCCAATTTTATCATAGCGCTTGATAGTTTTTGCGACTGCACTTGAAGAAACTTTCAAAGTTCTTGAAAGTTTCTGGATTGACTGACTTTCATGTTTTAAAGTTATGATGGACTGTAGTTTCTCTTTGCTTTTCTCAGCTGTTCTTGCCATTATATGGACTTTTACCAAATAGAGCTATCATCTTCTATATACCCACCATACCTTGTCACAGCAGAACTGATTGGCTCAAACGCATTAAGAAGGAAAGGAATTCCACAAATGAACTTTTAACAAGGCACAGCTGTTAATTGAAATGCATTCCAGGTGACTACCTCATGAAGTTGGTTGAGATAATGCCAAATAAAATCAAATGTATTTATATAGGCCTTCGTAAATCAGCTGATATCTCAAAGTGCTGTACAGAAACCCAGCCTAAAACCCCAAACAGCAAGCAATGCAGGTGTAGAAGCACGGTGGCTAGGAAAAACTCCCTAGAAAGACCAAAACCTAGGAAGAAACCTAGAGAGGAACCAGGCTATGAGGGGTGGCCAGTCCTCTTCTGGCTGTGCCGGGTGGAGATTATAACAGAACATGGCCAAGATGTTCAAATGTTCAGAAATGACCAGCATGGTCAAATAATAATAATCACAGGCAGAACAGTTGAAACTGGAGCAGCAGCACGGCCAGGGGGACTGGGGACAGCAAGGAGTCATCATGCCAGACAGGAAGATCACATCAGTGACTCAACCCACTCAAGTGACGCACCCCTCCTAGGGACGGCATGAAAGAGCACCAGTAAGCCAGTGACTCAGCCCCTGTAATAGGGTTAGAGGTAGAGAATCCCAGTGGAAAGAGGGGAACCGGCCAGGCAGAGACAGCAAGGGCGGTTCGTTGCTCCAGAGCCTTTCCGTTCACCTTCACACTCCTGGGCCAGACTACACTCAATTATATGACCCACTGAAGAGATGAAAAAAAGAAAATTTGCCAAGAGTGGGCAGGGCTGTCATCAAGGCAAAGGGTGGCTACTTTGAAGAATCTCAAATATTACATATATATGTATATATATATTAATAGTGTGTTATACTGTAGGATTGTAGTGATGTATTAATGTTCTTTTTTTTTCTGCCCTGGGAGTACAGATGAAAATTAGCTATCTAGCTAAATCTGGTGAAATGGCATGTTGTACATGGTCCTTGACAAATAAACGTTTAAAAAATCTTCCTGCTCTATCATCCCAAGAAGCTAAACAAGAAGGCGGTTGAACACAATCAGTGTTGAAGCTCAACATGATTATTCTCAGCCTTCTGTCTTAAAGCAGACAGTGTAATTGTCAAAGAAGACGAAGGGAGGGAGGGAGGGAGGGAGGGAGGGAGGGAGGGAGGGAGGGAGGGAGGGAGGGAGGGAGGGAGGGAGGGAGGGAGGGAGGGAGGGAGGGAGGGAGGGAGGGAGGGAGGGAGGGAAAGAGAGAAACTGCCTCTTCGTTTTTACTGTGGGTCTTCTGACTGGAGCTATCATGGTGGAAAACCTCTTTCAATTATTCATGCGCCTGGCGCAGGATGGAAAGAAAAAAATATGCATAAAGATAACTCTGTGGTCTATATTTACTTATTTTCAAACACTCCTTGCACTGTTCTGGATCATGAAAGGAAACAAAGCAAAAACACAACAAAGAATGCTCTAATGATTTGTGCAAGAAAGGACAGATCTCAGGTCTGATTCAACCTGGATTGCTTTGTCTTGGAGCATGGCAATGATTTGTTAAGGCAGATTTCAGATCTGTTTCAACCTAGACCGCTTTGTCTCAGAGCATGGCGGTGATGTGTTAGAGGCTTTCCTACTGATTCCTACAGAACAGCTGAGTTAGGGTAATCCCAGGTGGGTACTGGTGGTGGAGCATTCTCCTCTATTTCCCCTCAGGGGATTGTACTGCACTCAGTGCTGTTCCATCTAGCTAGCCTATTACACAACAGCATGAAGGCCCCCTAAGACTCCTGTTTTCTGGTGACCTACAGGAGCAGACAAGGCTCTCCTTTGTAATGCTTCTAAATCAGAGACAGTGAAAACGTTACTGGAATATGTCTGTCTGTATCACAATGTTGCAGTTCTGCTTTCACTTGTCCATTCTTTCTGCATCATAGTAAATATGAATGATGGGGACTCCCTTTAAAAACGTGTTTATTTGTCTGTTCAAATTCTTATTGATCTGTTTTTCTCCTGTAATAGTGGTATGTAATACAAATTTGCACACACCAAAAAAATGTATAATACCAAAGTTATGATTGATTTATGAAGGGGCTAGTTATGGGGCAGCTCGTCTAGTGGTTAGAGCGTTGGACTAGTAAGCGAAAGGTTGCAAGATCGAATCCCCGAGCTGACAAGGTAAAAATCTGTCGTTCTGCCCCTGAACAAAGCAGTTAACCCACTGTTCCTAGGCTGTCATTGAAAAAAAGAATTTGTTCTTATTAACTGACTTGCCTAGTTAAATAAAGGTAAAAAATGTAATAATATTCCTTTCCTTTAGATGCCCTCAGTTGAAAAACACAATACTTATATCTGAGAAAAGCCTCACTGTGGCTAAATTGGAATACACTCAGATTGGAATCTGTATGAGGGCAGATTGGAGCTCTAGATTAGGGCTGGAGAGAGTGCGGCAATACGGGGGTTGGATGAGGGGCGTGACGCAGGGGCCTCCCGCGGGTGGCAGCTGGAGGAGGGCTCTTCTACCTCACCCAGTCCCCCTCCCACTAATCTCATTGTTCTCCACCGCCCCTGGCTGCGGTCCAGCACACACTCACAGTCAGACACATACTCAGGCCTCAGGGGGTAGGTACTGGTAGACAGCACACTACACACAACAACCCACCAGCAGTGACCGGAGGAACCCTTCACAGGGAACTTAACCTGAAGCGTGCTTCCATCCATTCATGCTGCTCTGTGGAAGATATCCCAGTCATTGTAATATAATTACAAGAACATTCAACGTTGACTTGAATGGGAATGTCTGCTATAGTCATTCTATTTCTTTGATACCACTGCTTTCTCCAGATATGCATTCCATTGCCCCGCTGGAAACAGAAGCACATCTTAAGCAACACAGCAGCTTTGCGGCAGTATTACAGAGGGCCTGCCAGTCTGCCAGTGGGCCAGGATTAAAGCCACAATGAAAAGAGTTATGGGCATCCTAGAGGATTAATCCCTCTATAAGATCTCCCTACCATCTGCCTGGGGGATGATGACTCCAATGGGACACACAAATAGGTCCCCAAAGCCATAGTCAAATATTGGGGTAAATCCCAATTTGTCTGTTTTGGAGAGATCTGAGGGCACTCAATATTGTGTTCCAAATGAGTTGGGGGGAAAAGATGGTTTATTGCAGCCAAAATGGTCTGCCTTTGTGTGATTTGTTTTTCTCCAAGTGTTAGGGTGTTATTGGGGTGTGTCACACCAACACACCCCTCTCGCCTTAGTCAAACAGTGTGCTGTTTGCAGATCTTAGGGCACAAATGTGTCAGAGAAAGGTAGCCAAAATGATTTTAGTCAGTCTGATGGGTTATCCCCAAGTGCTTATTCATGAGTGATAAGAGAGGGCCAAGGTTCATATAGGGCTAATCAGTGGTCTGGGCAGCACACCAGCACATGAGCCTCAGAATAGAGCTCTGTTCTAACGCTGGCTCATGTGACTGTGAGAGTTGGATAGTGTGAAAATAATAAGGTTGGTGACAGCATAGAAACAGAATCCATTTCTATGGGTGACAGCAGGTCAGCACCTATTTTCTTCATAATGTTCTGACCTGTGGATGGGAGAGTGGAAATAGTTGTGGAGAGAAGTGTGTGTGTGTATGTGCACATGCATACGTGCGTGTGTATATTGGAGAAAATAGCCTCTTTCTGTGCCACAATATGCATACTGCACAATACAGGCCAGGTATAATCACAAGACACTATTACAAGACACTGAGTACAGAACTCTCTATGCATACCAATGATGGATAGAAGAATGCTGCTCAAAAAAATAAAGGGAACACTAAAATAACACATCCTAGATCTGAATGAATGAAATATTCTTATTAAATACTTTTTTCTTTACACAGTTGAATGTGCTGACAATAAAATCACACAAAAATTATCAATGGAAATCAAATTTATCAACCCATGGAGGTCTGGATTTGGAGTCACACTCAAAATTAAAGTGGAAAACCACACTACAGGCTGATCCAACTTTGATGTAATGTCCTTAAAACAAGTCAAAATGAGGCTCAGTAGTGTGTGTGGCCCCCACGTGCCTGTATGACCTCCCTACAATGCCTGGGCATGCTCCTGATGAGGTGGCAGATGGTCTCCTGAGGGATTTCCTCCCAGACCTGGACTAAAGCATCCGCCAACTCCTGGACAGTCTGTGGTGCAACGCCACGTTGGTGGATAGAGCGAGACATGATGTCCCAGATGTGCTCAATTGGATTCAGGTCAGGGGAACAGGCGGGCCAGTCCATAGCATCAATGCCTTCCTCTTGCAGGAACTGCCGACACACTCCAGCCACATGAGGTCTAGCATTGTCTTGCATTAGGAGGAACCCAGGGCCCAGCATATTGTGAGACCAAGGGGTCTGAGGATCTCATCTCAGTACCTAATGGCAGTCAGGCTATCTCTGGCGAGCACATGGAGGGCTGTGCGGCCCCCCCAAAGAAATGTTCACACTATGACTGACCCACCGCCAAACCGGTCATGCTGGAGGATGTTGCAGGCAGCAGAATGTTCTCCACGGCGTCTCCAGACTCTGTCACATCTGTCACATGTGCTCAGTGTGAACCTGCTTTCATCTGTGAAGAGCACAGGGCGCCAGTGGCGAATTTGCCAATCTTGGTGTTCTCTGGCAAATGCCAAACGTCCTGCACGCTGTTGGGCTGTAAGCACAACCCTCACCTGTGGACGTTGGGCCCTCATACCACCCTCATGGAGTCTGTTTCTGACTATTTGAGCAGACACATGCACATTTGTGGCCTGCTGGAGGTCATTTTGCAGGGCTCTGGCAGTGCTCCTCCTGCTCCTCCTTGCACAAAGGTGGAGGTAGCGGTCCTGCTGCTGGGTTTTTGCCCTCCTACGGCCTCCTCCACATCTCCTGATGTACTGGCCTGTCTCCTCGTAGTGCCTCCATGCTCTGGACACTACACTGACAGACACAGCAAACCTTATTGCCACAGCTCGCATTGATGTTCCATCCTGGATTAGCTGCACTACCTGAACCACTTGTGTGGGTTGTAGACTCCGTCTCATGCTACCACTAGAGTGAAAGCACTGCCAGCATTCAAAAGTGACCAAAACATCAGCCAGGAAGCATAGAAACTGAGAAGTGGTCACCACCTGCAGAACCACTCCTTTATTGGGGGTGTCTTGCTAATTGCCTATAATTTCCACCTGTGGTCTATTCCATTTGCACAACAGCATGTGAAATGTATTGTCAATCAGTGTTGCTTCCTAAGTGGACAGTATGATTTCACAGAAGTGTGATTGACGTGGAGTTACATTGTGTTGTTTAAGTGTTACCTTTATTTTTTTGAGCAGTGTACATAAAGGGATTAAAAAAACAGAATTAACCCAACACTTACAATGTACTTCACTATTATGACTAAAACGTTTATAATAAGAATCAAATAGTCCAGAACAGACTTGAAAGACAGTGCATTGCATTGTTTTCAATGCCTATGGAAATCAAGCTAAATTGAAACTACCTACTACAACAAAATGAATATGTTGGTTGTAATTTGGTTGTAATCGGAAAATATACACTTTTTCAAAAATGGCTTTATTCCATAGATAGAACCTCCCCATCAGATATATTAAGATTCAGAGATATGAGATGAATATTGTGTAAGGCTGATGGATTTAAAGACTAAAGCTGCACTAAAGCTGCCTTCCTTATCTACAATAGTAGTGGCATGTGACTGTTGGAACTATCATACAACATGGCCGGCCAGAATCATAACATGACCATAACATGACCGCCTACACTGTATTTTTTTTAACAAATATTTTGATTCAATGTAAAATTGTAAGGCAACCAGCTGCAATAGAATTGTGAGTTTGCTGAAGAACATTTTTGTTGGCCAAACTCACAATCCTATTTCATCTGGTTGCCTTACAATTGTACATTGAATCAAATCAACATATATTTTTTACAGTGTAATATCACAATATGACCCTCCAGTGTCATTCCTGTCACACTATATGACCAGCCATTATCATATCATGACCTGCCAATATCACAACATGACCAGCCACTATCATAACATAACCAGCCAGTATCATTCCTGCCACACTATATGACAAGCCATTATCATTGCATGACCTGCCAGCCAGTATCAAAACATGACCAGCCAGTATCAAAACATGACCAGCCAATATCACAACATGACCAGCCAATATCACAACATGACCAGCCAGTATCAAAACATGACCAGCCAATATCACAACATGACCAGCCAGTATCAAACCATGACTAGCCAGTATTATAACATGAACAGACAATATCACAACATGACCAGACAATATCACAACATTACCAGCCAGTATCATTACACACCACAGTGCCTCGTGTCACAAACAGAGGGACTGGGAACAGAGGAGATCAATAAGAACATTTTATTCTTATTGATTTCATTCTATCAGTTCTATTCTAATGTCACAGCTTCAGCACAGCAACATTGTCCCTGTACTGTGTGTACACATATAGTGCCTCATCATAGAAGCTAAGATTCTTATGATTTATGAATCTGGGTCACAGCCCTTGTTCTGGCTTAGTCTTTTGTCACAGTCTATAATTGCATTATGTGCATATTTAAAATGACTAAAATGCACTATCTCACTATCATGGTGTCTGTCCCTGATTCGGGTGGTTATTACCAACACCAACAAAATGGCTACTGCTGCCAACAGTTTGACTATGTAGTAAAACATTGTTCTCTCTAACTCAAGGTTAAGCAAATCTGTTTTGGGGGAGCGATTGTTCTCGTCACGGAGGCTTCAAACAGAGCTTCCCGTCTCCTGCTGGTTCTCTCTCTCTCACTGAGCTCTTTGTCACAACAGTCCTCGGCTGTTTCTCAATAGCTTATTTTTCTCCTCTACTTTTTTAAATCTCCGATGATGGGATAGAAATTGGACAGGAGGATGCCAATTCCCCGTAACAATACAAAAAGTTAATTGTAGGGATCCACCATATAGCTTTTATCTGCTTTGGATTTTTTAATAAGTGGAGATGAAGGAGAAGGGATGAAGAGACGAGAACAGGAAATTGCTATTAAGACTATTGAGATGCAGCCGAAGAGTGGCCCTATTGAGATGCAGCCGAAGAGTGTCCCCACTGAGATGCAGCCACAGGCAGATGGACAAGGAGGAACCTGGGATGGAAATAGACGATAATCCTGAAGAGGCTGTGGATAGGTAGGCCAATTACCTGCTCCACCTCTAGCGCCAACAATAATGAAATGCAGCCATCACCAAACACTTAAAGGGGCAGCTGCTACATCAATTTTTTGACATATAAATCAATGATATATACACATTGATACTTGAAGAATATAAATTATAAATGTCTCATGAGTTTATTTCAACTGCCGTACCCCACCAGAACACAAAATGTCAGCTTGTTTTACTCCTTTGTTTGTAAACAATGTAATTGTAAACAAATACTGTAGAGCACCATGAATTTGAGAGTGGTTCTCAAGACCCATCTCTCAGCTATTTAGCAAAACAGTGGTGGTGTCCCAGCGTTGGTATTGTTCGAACCTCATATTGGCCATTTAATGTATACAGTACACATACTGTTCACTGTAAATGGAGCTACTTAAAGTTGGATTCAGTAAATCACCAATCAAATCAAGATCTGTGTCACTTTTTTATGTCTCTGTTTTAGTTTGGTCAGGGCGTGAGTTGGGGTGGGCATTCTATGTTGTGTATTCTAGGTTATGTATTTCTGTGTTTGGCCTGGTATGGTTCCCAATCAGAGGCAGCTGTCGATCGTTGTCTCTGATTGAGAACCATACTTTGACAGCCTGTTTTCCCACTATGGGTTGTGGGAAGTTGTTTTCTGTGTCTGTGTTTTACCATACAGAACTGTTTCGGTTTTCATTTATTTCTCTTGTTCTTGTGTATTAAGTGTTCGGTTATTTCATTAAAATATGGACACTTACCACGCTGCGCATTGGTCCGATCTTTCCTACTCCTCCTCAGAAGAGGAGGAAAACCGTTACAATATGGGTGTGAAACACAGTTATTAAACACAGTTATTAGGCTATTCTGAAAGTCAACTTTGAAGCTGAGTCTTTAAAGAAAAATTAGTGGGTGAAAACTTTTCTTCATCCACTAATTGGTCTTTTGACCAATCACATCAGATATTTTCATTTCAGAGTTTGTCTGATCAGTCAAAAGATAAACTAGTGAATTGAGCTGCATGTGTAAACGCAGCCTTAGTAGTGTACTTCTTTTGATCAGTAGTGAATAGGGTGTCATTTGGTATGTAGTCAAAGACACAGCCCGCCACACTGGCATGCGTCTGGCTCTGACTGTGTTTGTGCTAACGGGGTTGATGTTCTCTCCAAATCACAAGTGTTAAATAGCAAGAAGTTCAAAGCACTAAATGCTGTTGTGATTTGGCTGTGATCACAGTACTGAGAAGTCATATTCAATACAATTAAACGGAATAAACTGTATTCATCTCTCAGGGGCAATTATAGCAACTACTGTATCTCCCTTTGAGTGCCAACATCCTAGATACAATGCACAATTATTTTAACTGGGGGTAACTTCAATGTGTATCTGCTGTTCACCACATCTCATCGTCTTGACCTTCATAGCTAAGTCCTACTTCTGGGCTGGGCTTCTGTGGATCAGTGGAGTACATCTAGTCAGCCAATAACATCATAGAGTTCTCCGCCCCTGTGCTCAACATGTGCACAAATGAACTCACACACATACATGTGGGAGTGCATACACACACACACACACCTTACCCATCACTGGCTGAACTCACTCTCCCAATTTAGGCCAACTGAGCTGGATGATGATGTCATTGAGGTGTGGATTAGAGGCCATACACTAAGCCAGGCTTTCAGCAGTGAGGCTGGTTACCTACAATGCATAACTTCAGTGTGCATACAACTGAGGGTCAATAAACAGTTGGGAAACTATAGTTTGGATAGCAACGACCACACATATTCTGGAGTATGGAGCACAAGATTTATTGAAAAAGAATAGGGTACAGCACCACATAGTCCTGGGTATTTTCTCAAGAACTCTAAAGATTGAATCGCTAGGATGTAAAATTATGTTTTGGTCACAGTTCTGCCAATTTCACAGAATTTGATGAAGAAATTAGCTGGTAATCATGAACAGTGCACTCTTAGAAAAAGGGTTCCAAAAGGGTTCCCCATAGAAGAGCCATTTTTGGTTCCATATAGAACCCTCTGTATAAAGGGGTGGTTTTTAAAGGGCACATTTTTTCTAAGAGTGTGGGGGTTGGATTATGACAGAGATGTCGGACTTCAACCTCACAACAACTACCATGTGACATGCATTTCATTTTCACCTTATGACTTAAAACTCACTCCAGTGTGTGTATGTTTCCTATAGTCCAGTGGACTCTATAATTCATTACTGTGTAGAATGGAATCCATGGAATGGAATCCATACCGTTTGTATTTTCTGACACATGCAATGCTTCATGTGAAGCGACTACAACAATAATCACATCTGTCTTGGCCGCTCTGAATTCATGTTCCTCCCCTCCCCCACTTTCTGTGCAGATAGGAACACACAGAGATAGCAGGACACACACATATGCAGTGAACGAGGGTGCACCAGGTGTCTGTGATTGTCAATTAGGGGCGTGGCTGCCATGCCCATGCATACAAGCTGTGCTGTTTACGCCTATTCAGGGATCTCTCTTACTGTGTACAGGCTGGCGTGCCTTGGGCGGATGGCTGTGGCCAAGACCAAATTGATGATGAGAATGGATTGTGAGTATGTTTGTGGCAAATGTGCCCGTAGCCACTGGTTGTCCTTCTCCCATGGTGTACCTCGCTAGGTATGTTGTTTAATTCTGATTGAAACTACCTGATGCATTGAGATTGAATACTTGTCTGTGGTGATGCTGATCTATGATAACGAGCTGTAAACATTTTCTGTTGACAGATTATTAAATGCAAAGCCATGAGAGTTTCTGTCTGAGAACAATCTCATTGAGTTTCTTCAGAATTGTAAATAAAGCCCATATTTTTGTTTATCTGACTGGTTATTCCCATGCTCCACTCCCTGATAGAAACTTATGCTTAGATCCTCACCTTGCATATAAAAAAAAATTGTTATTGGCTATAGGAAAAGTTATTTATGGTGCATTCCCCATGTTACAAGGGCATGTGTGCACACCTACTTCCAAGTCTGATAATGCATACTGTTACTGTATAACTAAGAAATATTTATTCTGCATCTGATGCAGGCTTTGAATCCATCACTTGGCAAGCGATTTTAAGTAATCATCGCTAGAATTGAAATCAACGACACAGACTCTACAGGCAAGAATATACACTGCATGGGAAAACAGTTGAGGACATCCCAATGTGCTGTATATATTAAATACTGTACCTTGATCAAATATTAATTTGAGGATCTCCCATTTAATACCTAAACTAAAAGCAAAATTCAGCCAAAGATGTGGGATTCCTCACTAGTCAAAGGTGAAACTAGGCTACAATTCACATCATACCGCTAGGGGTACTTGTTCACATCTTCAAGACATATAGAGGGATGCCTGGCTGACGTCAGTGGCACGGAACCTATGTCCATCCCCATGTGGTTTTTCACTCAATGTAGCTGACACTTGTAGGTTGTCATGTTTTGGTGAGTAGACCTACTCTTAACAAAACACACAGGAATTGTCACAGGCAATTCCTGTGACAAGGTATGTGTCTACAAAAGCAATCTTGAAAGCACACCTTAAACAATCTATTCATATTGCAGTTCTTGAAAGCCTTAAATTTCACTAAATTGTATTTGTGGTCTTCTGATGCTTTTCCAGTCATAGGTACTTGCTAAAGATCTATAAAGTGTTAAAATCCCCTCAGCAAAAAAATAAATGTCCTTTCACCAGCAACTGTTATTTTCAGCAAACTTAAGGTTGTACGTATTTGTATGAACATAAGATTCAACAACTTAGACAAACTGAACGAGTTCCACAGACATGTGACTAACAAACTGTATGTGTCCCTGAACAAAGGGAGTGGGGGTAAAAATCTAAAGTAACAGTCAGTATCTGGTGTGGCCACCAGCTGCATTAAGTACTACAGTGCATCTCCTCATGGACTGCACCAAATTTGCCAGTTCTTGCTGTGAGATGTTCCCTGACATTTCTGGGAATGGCCCTAGTCCTCACCCTCCGATCCATCAGGTCCCAGACGTGCTCAATGGGATTGAGATCCGGACTCTTTGCTGGCCATGGCAGATCACTGACATTCCTGTCTTGCAAGAAATCACGCACAGAATGAGCAGTATGGCTGGTGGCATTGTCATGCTGGAGGGTCGTGTCAATATGAGCCTGCAGGAAGGGTACCACATGAGGATGTCTTCCCTGTAATGCACAGCGTTGAGATTGCCTGCAATGACAACAAGCTCAGTCCGATGATGCTGTGACACACCGCCCGAGACCAAGACGGACCCTCCAACTCGATTTCACTCCAGAGTACAGGCCTCTGTGTAACGCTCATTCCTTTGACAATAAACGTGAATCCGACCACCACCCCTGGTTAGACAAAACCGCGACTCGTCAGTGAGAGCACTTTTTGCCAGTCCTGTCTGGTCCAGCGACGGTGGGTTTGTGCCCTTAAGCGACGTTGTTGCCGGTGATGTCTGGTGAGGACCTGCCTTACAACAGGCCAACAAGCCCTCAGTCCAACTTCTCTCAGCAATTATCTTTGAAAGACAGGGTCCTGAAAAAGGGACGTTTCTTTTTTTGCTGAGTTTAGTATTCGTTCTTATGGATTTTTGTCACTACAAGCATTTCCACTTCCAGCCAGTTTCCAGCCTTTGCTCATACCTGAGAGGGTGAGAGGGTTAACTCCGGCCAAAATGTGTCCATGTTAAGTAGGTCATTAATTATTAGGCATTTTTGTATGGGTGGCAATGAGTGTTTAATTCTGTCAAAATAAAAATGTATTGCTATTTTGATACATGAGGCTTACTTATTCTAAGAGGTTTTGTAATTCTTAGGTTAAGAGTGTACTGATATGTGATGCACGTGACATTATCCCAACTTTGAGAAGAAAAAAATATATATTTGAGTTGCACAGGAAGTTGGTGGCACCTTAATTGGGGAGAACAGGCTCATGTTAATGACTGGAGCGTAATTAGTGGAATGGTATCAAATACATCAAACACATGGTTTCCATTTACTCCGTTCCAGACATTATGAGCCTCCTGTGCTGAGTTGTCCCTGTTGACATTTGAGACGGTCTATGCATATTCATGAGGCTAGCATCTCACTCTCCATTGAATACAGGCGGTTGATGTTAACACCCCTCATCGAATATCCAAATAGCGAGATGCATCCACCAATCCAAAGAGCAGAATAGGTGGGTGCTTGACAGCCCGCTGTTCCGCCATGTGGAAAACAAATCCCATTCTTAGGATGGAGACTCAATCATCTCGTCATTATATCCTGCCTCTGCTCTTACTGAAGGAGTATAAACATTGTAAATATGTGTGCATACTGCCAGCTAGTGGTAGGAAGTTATAACACATGAGTCTCTCTGGTCATCACGATCTGGCCAAGTCAGAAGCCCCGCCTAGTTCTACAATTTATCTTCTTAAAATCTGATTTTAAACCTAACCTTAATGACAATGCTAACCTTAAATTAAGACAAACAGCTACTTTTTGTTTTCATACCATTTTACAATATAGTCAGTTTGGACTTGTTTGTGCCCCCCCCCCCCCCCCCCTTGCTTGAGGAACAATGGAGGACCAATACGTTTGTCTAACTCTGTCGTTTTTGATCCACTGCTTTGCTTTATCTTGGCCAGGTCGCCATTTTAAATGAAAACTTGTTCTCAACTGGCCTACTTGGTTCAGTAAAGGTGAAATAAAAAAAATTGAGAAAAGAGAAAAATTGTCATCTTGCCAGCCACAACGAAAGGTAAGGCAAGGATGTGAATTGAAAAGTAGAAAGCCACTCCACTCCTCAGACTCTCCTTCATCTCTTATAGTGGTGATAGGGCCTAGGTGCTACACAATTGTATTAATCATAGCTAGGGAGTGAATGTGCTGGGAGTGGGAGACTATCCCAGACAGCAGGTGGAGGGGTGCTAGCCTATTTATATCTGATTGTTTCTCCTCCCCTGCCAGAGATGCTGAAAACCTTCAGCTCTTCTCAGTACTTGTAAGAAATTACCCCTCACTCAATGCCCCGTCGGTCACACAAGATATGTGGGCACACATAAGCCCACAACCCCATCTGGGAACAGCTCATTACCATTTATTGCTGATGCCATGTTGGGAAAACTAGATGCCCTCTGGAATAGGACACCGCTTAAGAGTAGATTCAGTGACACATACACATCACTATCTTCCACTCGTTGTGAAGCACTGTTGAGCAGAAACCCATTGTTAAGACCCAGCTCCACTCTCTCACCCTCCCCCTCTCTCCCCCTCTCCAATACAAACATACACACCGTTATGTAAGTCTTGATGTGACTGAAATCCTGACTGAAAACATAAATCTCCATATATGGCCTCATGTGTAGCTCTCCTCTGGCTGAATATTTGCAGGGTGAGCTGTCCCAGTGGTCTCAGGCCAACACAGCATGGAGCTGATCAACTCTGCCTGCCTTCCTGCTCGTCTTTCTGCCTCCTCTCTCTCTCTTTTTGTCTGTCTGTTTTTGTGCCTGTCTTCCTGCCTGCTTGTCTGTCCGACGTGCACCAATAGGCTGTCCTTTGCATCCGCAGTCCGACATGGTGACGAGGGACAGTTAGTAATGGCCTTCTCCCGTCCCGCAGTGTCAGGTGGCTCCTGTTGCTTCTCCTCCTCTCCCAGACTGTGTGTGTGTGTGTGTGTGTGTGTGTGTGTGTGTGTGTGTGTGTGTGTCTGTGTGGTGTTACTGCTCCTCCTCTACACTGCTGGCTGTGTGAGACCCTTGAGTGGAATGGTCACCATCTAACAGGCTGTGGGACGCTAAGCATAACTATCAAACATTAATGTCCAGGCTGCTATTGGATAGTACATCTGTTAGCAGCCCTCCCCATTGGGATGACTGAACTAATTTAATTTCATTATTAATATTGATAGGCCACCTTATTATATAGACAAGGTTAATGTTTTTTTCCTTTCCTGTTTTTTCAACTTTTTCTGAATCTTAAGGGTTTCTTTTAGATTTGAAATGTCCATATATTTTCTGTTAATTTCATAGACCAGTGATCAATTCTCTTAAGAAACAAAGATGCAGTTGAAGTAGGAAGATTACACACACCTTAACCAAATACATTAAAACCCAGTTTTTCACAATTCCTGACATTTAATACTAGTTAACATTGGCTGTCTTAGGTCAGTTAGGATCACCACTTTATTTTAAGAATGTGAAATGTCAGAATAATAGTAGAGAGAATGAATCACATTCCCAGTGGGTCAGAAGTTTACATACTCAATTAGTATTTGGTAGCATTGCAGTCAAATTATCTAACTTGTATCAAATGTTTTCGGTAGCCTTCCACAAGCTTCCCACAATAAGTTGGGTGAATTTTGGCCCATTCCTCCTGACAGAGCTGGTGTTACTGAGTCAGGTTTGTAGGCCTCCTTGCTTGCACACGCTTTTTCAGTTCAGCCCACTAAATGTCTATGTGATTGAGGTCAGGGCTTTGTGATGTCCACTCCAATACCTTGACTTTGTTGTCCTTAAGCCATTTTGCCATAATGTTGGAAGTATGCTTGGGGTCATTGTCTATTTGGAAGACCCATTTGCGACCAAGCTTAAACTTCCTGACTGATGTCTTGATGTTGCTTCAATATATCCACATAATGTTCCATACTCATGATGCCATCTATTTTGTGAAGTGCACCAGTCCCTCCTGCAGTAAAGCACCCCCACAACATGATGTTGCCACCCCCGTGCTTCAGGGTTGGGATGGTGTTCTTCGGCTTGCAAGCCTCCCCCTTTTTCCTCCAAACATAACGATGGTCATTATGGCCAAACCGTTCTATTTTTGTTTCATCAGACCAGAGGACATTTCTCCAAAATGTACGATTTTTTTGTCCCCATGTGCAGTTGCAAACCATAGTCTGGCTTTTTATGGCGGTTTTGGAGCAGTGGCTTATTCCTTGCTGAGCGGCCTTTCAGGTTATGTCGATATAGGACTTTTGTACCTGTTTCCTCCAGCATTTTCACAAGGTCCTTTGCTGTTGTTCTGGGATTGATTTTCACTTTTCGCACCAAGGTACGTTCATCTCTAGGAGACAGAACACGTGTCCTTCCTGAGCGGTATGATGGCCACGTGGTCCCACGGTGTTTATACTTGCGTACTATTGTTTGTACAGATGAACGTGGTACCTTCAAGTAATCTGTCTGTAAACATTTGTTGGAAAAATTACTTGCGTAATGCACAAAGTAGATGACCTAACCGACTTGCCAAAACTATAATTTAACAATACATTTGTGGAGTGTTTGAAAAATGAGTTTTAATGACACCTAAGTATGTAATCGTCCTACTTCAACTGTACATGAACAAATATATAGATTAGATTACTTTCATACTGGAACATCTGCGGAGAAACGTTTTCAAACTGAAGCAGCAACCCAGAAGAGGGAGGATTTCATCCTGGAACACAGCTGTTCCTTTATGGATTGTTTCCAGAGGTGTCATGCCCATAGAGGACAGACACACGGGCATGTGCCAACTCCGATCTGTCCTGTTTAAAAAATAAATAAAAAATATTTTTAAAAAGTGGTTTCTTTTATTAACATTTTTGTTTTGTTTTCTTTGTAATTCTACTAGCCACTAAGCAATTTTATGAAGTTGGCTTTAGCTAGCCTAGAGGTTCCCAATCTCAGAACTAGCTACCAATAAACTGTTTCAGGCTCTCAATTAATTAAGAGTGGCTAGCTTGTCTAACTATCTCAGCTGGCATGCCTGATGCCAGGTTGGTAGACTTTTAAAGCAAGCAATAACTTAACGCACTGTATAAGACTCACATTCCTTTCAATCTTTTACCCAGATTTTAGCAGTGATGCATAGATTCAGAGAGGATACAGACCGCTCTAGAGGTATGCTTAGATAAGCAGAAGAATAAAAAAAAAAATTTACATCGAATTTTAGCAAAATGATTATGACTCTAGACATGGTCGTAACCAGGTTCTGAGTTTTAGCAAAGATCCCTTCCATCCAAGAAATGGTAAGAAAGTGGAAGCTCATTTACTGCACTTCTATACAATTTTTAAATCTCTAAAATATATTTGGAGAATAGCAAAAATAGGCAAAACAATCACCCCAGCCGGTATCATGTTGGTTGCTGTAACTTCATTTACCTCAGTCGATTTACAAACACAACCTGTTATCTACACAACACATTACCTCACATTTACTCAGCACGGGTCATTAACTATATTTTGATACGTACAGTGGGATCTGTTCATAGAAAAGTATTTTATGAACAAAAAGTTAACAAATGCCATGTTAATATGATACTTCAAAGTATTCATACCCCTTAATTTATTATTTATTTTGTTGTTACACCCTGAATTCAAAATAAAATTAAATAAAAGTCTGTCACGTTCGTCATAATGAGGAGACCAAGGTACAGTGTACATGACTCTTTTAATGAAAAGAAAGAACACTGAACAAAACGAACCGTGAAGCTATATGACTAGTGCAAACAGGCAACTAAAAATAGAATAACAACCCACAAACTATCCAAGGAATATGGCTACCTAAATATGGTCCCCAATCAGAGACAACGATAAACAGCTGCCTCTGATTGAGAACCAATCCAGGCAACCATAGACATAAAAACACCTAGACTAGAAAAACCCATAAAAATACAAAACTGGAGGCCTAGTGCGTGGTGTAGACCAGGAGCGCTGAGCCAGCATCATCCTTCCTGGCTGGATGCCCATTCTAGCCCGGCCAATGCGAGGAGCTGGAATAGAGCGCACCGGGCTAGAAGCACTGGAGACACCGTGCACTACACGGTGCCTGAACACGCTCCCCACAGTAAGCACGAGGAGTTGGGTCAGGTCTCCGACCTGACTCATGCAATCTCCTCGTGTGCCCCCTCCCCAAAATATGAAAAGAACGAACACTGAACAAAACTATACAAAACGAACCGTGAAGCTATATGACTAGTGCAAACAGGCAACTAACATAGAATAACAACCCACAAACTATCCAAGGAATGTGGCTACCTAAATATGGCCCCCAATCAGAGACAACGATAAACAGCTGCCTCTGATTGAGAACCAATCCAGGCAACTATAGACATAAAACACCTAGACAAAAAAAACATAAACATACAAAACACCCTAGAAATTTCAAAAACTACACAAACCACCCTTGTCACACCCTGACCTAACCAAATAATAAACAAAACAAAGATAACTAAGGTCAGGGCGTGACAAAGTCTCACCCATCTACACACAATTCTCATAAAGACAAAGTGAAAATGTTTTTAGATATTTTTGCAAATGTGTTAAATGAAATGCAGAAATATCTCATTTACATACAGTGCCTTGCGAAAGTATTCGGCCCCCTTGAACTTTGCGACCTTTTGCCACATTTCAGGCTTCAAACATAAAGATATAAAACTGTATTTTTTTGTGAAGAATCAACAACAAGTGGGACACAATCATGAAGTGGAACGACATTTATTGGATATTTCAAACTTTTTTAACAAATCAAAAACAGAAAAATTGGGCGTGCAAAATTATTCAGCCCCCTTAAGTTAAGACTTTGTAGCACCACCTTTTGCTGCGATTACAGCTGTAAGCCACTTGGGGTATGTCTCTATCAGTTTTGCACATCGAGAGACTGACATTTTTTCCCATTCCTCCTTGCAAAACAGCTCGAGCTCAGTGAGGTTGGATGGAGAGCATTTGTGAACAGCAGTTTTCAGTTCTTTCCACAGATTCTCGATTGGATTCAGGTCTGGACTTTGACTTGGCCATTCTAACACCTGGATATGTTTATTTTTGAACCATTCCATTGTAGATTTTGCTTTATGTTTTGGATCATTGTCTTGTTGGAAGACAAATCTCCGTCCTAGTCTCGGGTCTTTTGCAGACTCCATCAGGTTTTCTTCCAGAATGGTCCTGTATTTGGCTCCATCCATCTTCCCATCAATTTTAACCATCTTCCCTGTCCCTGCTGAAGAAAAGCAGGTGGGGATGGTGTGTTCAGGGTGATGAGCTGTGTTGCTTTTACGCCAAACATAACGTTTTGCATTGTTGCCAAAAGGTTCAATTTTGGTTTCATCTGACGAGAGCACCTTCTTCCACATGTTTGGTGTGTCTCCCAGGTGGCTTGTGGCAAACTTTAAACAACACTTTTTATGGATATCTTTAAGAAATGGCTTTCTTCTTGCCACTCTTCCATAAAGGCCAGATTTGTGCAATATACGACTGATTGTTGTCCTTTGGACAGAGTCTCCCACCTCAGCTGTAGATCTCTGCAGTTCATCCAGAGTGATCATGGGCCTCTTGGCTGCATCTCTGATCAGTCTTCTCCTTGTATGAGCTGAAAGTTTAGAGGGACGGCCAGGTCTTGGTAGATTTGCAGTGGTCTGATACTCCTTCCATTTCAATATTATCGCTTGCACAGTGCTCCTTGGGATGTTTAAAGCTTGGGAAATCTTTTTGTATCCAAATCCAGCTTTAAACTTCTTCACAACAGTATATCGGACCTGCCTGGTGTGTTCCTTGTTCTTCATGATGCTCTCTGCACTTTTAACGGACCTCTGAGACTATCACAGTGCAGGTGCATTTATATGGAGACTTGATTACACACAGGTGGATTGTATTTATCATCATTAGTCATTTAGGTCAACATTGGATCATTCAGAGATCCTCACTGAACTTCTGGAGAGAGTTTGCTGCACTGAAAGTAAAGGGGCTGAATAATTTTGCACACCCAATTTTTCAGTTTTTGATTTGTTAAAAAAGTTTGAAATATTCAATAAATGTTGTTCCACTTCATGATTGTGTCCAACTTGCTGTTGATTCTTCACAAAAAAAAATATTTTTGAAGCCTGAAATGTGGCAAAAGGTTGCAATGTTCAAGGGGGCCGAATACTTTCGCAAGGCACTGTATTAACACCCCTGAGTCAATACATGCTAGGATCACCTTTGGCAGCGATTACAGCTGTGAGCAGTGCAGTACTCGAGACCGTCTCAAATACTACACCACTCACAGTGTAATCGCTGTGTTAATACATATGTAAATGAGATATTTCTGTATAATTTTTTTCAAGACGACCACATATTGAGTGTCTCGGTCTGATCTAGTCTTGCTGTTGGATACGTTTACTCGGTCTTGACTCAGGTCTCGCACAGTGAGGATTCAATTTCTTCCAGAGACCGGTTGAGACCAGCAGTGTAAAAAATGAATAATTATCAGCTTCCATTCAGTCAGCACATAAAACCGCTTCGCTGGCCAAATATATACACTCCTTTCTTGAAACATTAAAATCTTAACATCCTTAATATCTATTATAGACATGTTTGCGTAGTGGCAAACCTATAGGCCTTCAGTGTGTGACAGGTTGTGACTCTGAAAAGACAGCAATGTCATGTAGGAGAGTTCACTTTTTGTAAAACACAAAGAGCCAGTGGTTTAGGCAGGTATAAGCCAAAGAATCACTTTTTTTCAATGGGCATCAGTGGTGACCGTCATTCATGGCAGGCACCGGGCAGCTAGCGGGAAATGTGTAGGGTTTGATCTTCCCTACTTGCGCCGGCAGGGTAGCCTAGTGGTTAGAGCGTTGGACTAGTAACCGAAATTTTGCAAGTTTGAATCCCCGAGCTGACAAGGTACAAATCTGTCGTTCTGCCCCTGAAGAGGCAGTTAACCCAATCTACAGCTAGAAAGTTCAAGCCCCCTTGGGTGCTGCCATAGATTTACATTAGAAGTGCCCATAAAATGATGTCAAATCACATTATCTACATTAGCTTTGACTGGACTGATCGTGTCGACATCATACTTTCAAAATCTTAGCATAATGTCCGGTGTAACACTCATTCCTTCAACAATTAAACTTGAACACTGAGCTAATTGGGGTGACAGGTAGCCAAGTGGTTAGAGCGTTGGACTAGTAACCGAAAGGGTGCAAGATCAAATCCCTGAGCTGACAAGGTAAAAAAATCTGTCATTCTGCTCCTGGACAAGGCAGTTAACCATCTGTTCCTAGGATGTCGAAATGATCGGTTATCTGTTTGTTAAGTTGGCTTTCGAAGACCTTAGAAAGGCAGGGTATGATAGATATAGGTCTGTATCAGTTTGGGTCTAGGGTATCTCCTCCTTTGAAGAGGTGGATGACTGCGGCAGCTTTCCATTCTTTAGGCATCTCAGACGATACGAAAGAGAGGTTGAACAGGCTAGTAATAGGGGTTGCAACAATTTTGGCAGATAATTTTAGAAAGACATACGATAACATACGCACTATACATACACATGGATTTACTACTGTTGGTGTGTGGTAGTGGTGGAGTAGGGGCCTGAGGGCACAGTGTGTTGTGAATGTATTGTAATGTTTTAAAATTGTATAAACTGCCTTAATTTTGCCGGACCCCAGGAAGAGTAGCTGCTGCTTTGGCTAATGCGGATCCATAATAAATACAAATACACAATTGCAAAGCACGTGAAATATATACCCATGCGCGCTACACATGACCTGAGCAGTGACCTGTTGGCCTTCAAGAAGGCAGATTTATCTCCACAGAGGCCAGTAAAGAAAAATCCTGATTGGATCTTTTTTTCTCTTCAGCGGTAACCCTTTCCTTTCCAACAAAAACTGAAATGATTTTATCAGAAGATAATTGAAAATAATAATATAATTATCATTATTATAATATAATTATAATCCTTAGCCCTTCTCTGATGGCGTAGAAGGCCCATTGTTCCCCAATGTGTTTGTGTTAGTAATAATTTGTAGTGGCACTATTTTCCCTCCGCATGCATTTTTTTTCACTCTTCTGAATGTTTAAATAATCCATACGTGGTCTGAAATATGAACAAAGAAATACTGGACATTTTGAACTCTTATTATGGTGGTGATTTGACAAAATTACAATCATGGTCTGAAATTGGACTCGTATTTTTCTGGTCTCTATCTTGACTCCTTGTCCCCCTTCCCCCTTCCCGGTCTCGGTCTCCACCCCCCCACCCCCCCCCCCCACCCCACCCCCCCCTGGTCTTGAATCAGTCTCGCTTTAGGTGGTCTCAAACACTACACTGGCTGTGAGTCTTTCTGGGAAAGTCTAAGAGCTTTCCACACCTGGATTGTGTCACATTTTCCCATTATTCTTCAATCTCTGTCAAATTGGTTGTTTATCAATGCCAGACAATCATTTTGAGGTCTTGCCTTAGATTTTCAAGCAGATTTAAGTCAAAACTGTAACTCGGTCACTCAGGAACTGTCTTCTTGTTAAGCAACTTGGCCTTGTATTTTAGGTTATTGTCCTGCTGAAAGGTGAATTCATCTCTGTGTCTGGTGGAAAACAGACTGAACCAGATTTTCCTCTAGGATATAGCCTGTGCTTAGATCTATTCCATTTATTTGTTTATCCTGAAAAACTCCCCAGTCCTTAACGATTACAACCATACCCATAACATGATGCAGCCACCACTATGCTTGAAAATATGGAGCGGTACTTAGTAATTCCTTGTATTGGATTTTCCCCACACATAACATGTTGTATTCAGGGCATAAAGTTAATTGCTTTGCCACATTGTTTGCAGTATTACTTTAGAGCCTTGTTGCAAACAGGGGGCAGCAGTTAGCCTAGTATTTAGAGCGTTGGGACAGTAACCGAAAGGTTGCTAGATTGAATCCCCGCAATATAAAAAAATATGTTGTTCTGCCACTGAACAAGGCAGTTGTAATAGGTGTGTGTCGGTGGCAGGGAAGTCAGGCGCAGGAAAGCATACTTGGTATAAACAGAGTCGTTTAATAAGTGCTCATACAACTCCAAAAACCAAAATATACAAAAAATAACATAAGTGGGTACAAAACCCGTCGCACACCGACACATGACTTGCACAAACATACAATAAAACAATCTCCGACATAACATGAGGGGAAACAGAGGGTTAAATACACAACATGAAATTGATGGGATTGGAACCAGGTGTGAAAGAAGACAAGACAAAACCAATGGAAAATGAAAAATGGATCAATGATGGCTAGAAGGTCGGTGGCGTCGAACACCGCCCGAATGAGGAGAGGGACTGACTTTGGAGGAAGTCGTGACGGCAGTTATTAACCCACTGTTCCTAGGCTGTCATTGTAAATAAAAATGTGTTCTTAACTGACTTGCCTGGTTAAACAAAACAACTATAAAAACAGGATGCATGTTATGGAATATTTGTATTCTGTTCAAGCTTCCTTATTTTCATTCTATCAATTAGGTTAGTATTGTGGAGTAACTACTGTCACGAATATTACCGAAGGTGACTCCCCTTCTTGTTCGGGTGGCGCTCGGCGGTCGTCGCCGCCGGTCTACTAGCTATCGCCGATCCGTTGTTCTGTGTTCCTTTGGTTTTGTCTGATTGGTATCACCTGTTTCTTGTTTGGTTGTTAGGGGAGGGTTATATATAGTTTGTTCAGCCCGCTTCTGTTTCGTGTGGGCTTGTTAGTCTGTTTTGTTGTTTGAGTGTATTTTGTTTGTATTTGAGTTTCACGCTGTCCGTTTATATTTCTGATCATTTGTTTTTCTACTTTTGGTTCATGTTATGTTTCCGGGACATTAAAGCGTGTTTTTTCCCACATCTTTTGCTCTCTGCGCCTCACTCCACACCTCCTCACTCATTTAGCCGTAACAGAAGCCCGCACCACGATATGGAGTCAGCAGGAGCAGCGACCACTCCTCTTCCTACAATGGAGGAGAGAGTCCTTCATCACACGTCTATCCTCCATCGCCTAGGATCAGCGATGGATCAGATGATGGAGAGGATGGATCGTTGGGAGAGGAATGGTCTCCCTACTACCCCACCGACCCTCCCACCAGCAACTCTACCATCTCCCCCATCTGGATCCGGTTCCAGCGCTCTGCGCATTACGCCTCCGAGGGAGTACGATGGAGCAGCGACGGGGTGCCAGGGATTCCTGCTTCAACTAGACCTCTACCTGGCCACCGTTCGGCCGGCTCCCTCGGAGGAGGAGAGAGTGTGGGTTCTCATCACATGCCTTACCGGTAGAGCCCTGGAGTGGGCTAATGCGGTCTGGAACGGGCCCGACTCAGCGAAGGACAATTACCCGGAGTTCACCCGCCGTTTCAGGGCCGTGTTCGATCACCCTCCAGAAGGTCGAGCGGCGGCTGGGAGATTGTTCCAGCTCAGACAGGGGACGAGTAGCGCAGGACTTCGCGCTGGAGTTCCGGACCTTGGCCGCTGGAGCAGGGTGGAACGACAGGGCCCTGATAGACCATTACAGATGTAGCCTGAGAGAGGACGTCCGTAGGGAGCTGGCCTGTTGGGATACTACACTTAGCCTGGATGGACTGATAGACCTGTCGATCCGGTTGGACCATCTGCTAGCTGCTCGCGGACGTTCTGAAAGGGTCCTGTCAGTTCTACCTCCTGACCCTCCTGCTCCTATCCCGATGGAGCTAGGAGGGACCGCGTCTAGGGAGATCGGAGGAGGAAGCTCCTCCTGTACCAGTTGAGGCCGGAGAGGGCACACGTCTGGTCGGTGCTGGAGGAATTCATCTGGGAATCGAGAGGGCAGGCAGAACACTCCTTGGTCACCCCAGGTGAGTAAGCACCACTCTCTCCCAGAGATTCCTGTTGGTCACATGTTCCTATTAATTTGTTTCCTTAATTATTCTCCTTCTCTCCAGCATAAGGCACTGGTAGATTCAGGCGCAGCTGGAAACTTTATAGATCGCGGACTCGCTCAGAGGTTGAGGATTCCGTTAGTTAAAGTAGACCCCCCTTTTGCCGTGCACTCTTTAGATAGTCGACCATTAGGGTCAGGGCTGGTGAGGAAAGCCACAATTTCGTTGGAGATGATTACGCAGGGGAATCACAAGGAGCGAATTAGTTTGTTCCTTATCGATTCACCTGCGTTTCCAGTGGTACTGGGGATTCCCTGGCTAGCTATTCATAATCCTACGATTTCGTGGAAACAGGGAACTCTACAGGGGTGGTCTGATGAGTGTTCAGGCAGGTGTGTAGGGGTTTCCATCGGTGCGACAACGGTGGAGAGTCCAGACCAGGTTTCCACCGTGCGCATTCCAGCTGAGTATAACGATTTGGCTATCGTTTTCAGTAAAAAGAAGGCGACCCAATTATCACCCCATAGGCAGAGGGATTGCGTGATAAACCTCCAGGGTGACGCTGCACTCCCCAGGAGTCATGTGTATCCTTTGTCCCAGGAGGAGACGGTGGCTATGGAAATTTATATCACCGAGGCTCTGGGACAGGGGTACATCTGTCCCTCCATGTCATGTGTCTCTTCTCAGGCCGGTGGTAGCTGGTCCCATGCAGGAAGGTGAGGTTCCGGAGGTTCCTCCGCCCCCTCTGGACATCGAGGGGTCCCCGGCGTACAAGATACGAGCTATTCTGGACTCGAGACGCCGGGTGAGGGGCTTGCAGTACCTCGTTGACTGGGAGGGGGACGGTCCGGAGGAGAGGTGCTGGGTTCCGGTGAGGGATATTCTAGACCCATCTTTGTTGAGTGAGTTCCATCGCCTCCGTCCGGATCGCTGCGGGAGCTGCGCGTCAGGGGGGGGGGGGTACTGTCACGAATATTACCGAAGGTGACTCCCCTTCTTGTTCGGGTGGCGCTCGGCGGTCGTCGTCGCCGGTCTACCAGCTATCGCCGATCCGTTCTGTGTTCCTTTGGTTTTGTCTGATTGGTATCACCTGTTTCTTGTTTGGTTGTTAGGGGAGGGTTATATATAGTTTGTTCAGCCCGCTTCTGTTTCGTGCGGGCTTGTTAGTCTGTTTTGTTGTTTGAGTGTATTTTGTTTGTATTTGGGTTTCACGCTGTTATATTTCTGATCATTTGTTTTTCTACTTTTGGTTCATGTTATGTTTCCGGGACATTAAAGCGTGTTTTTTCCCACATCTTTTGCTCTCTGCGCCTCACTCCACACCGCCTCACTCATTTAGTCGTAACAACTACAATGTTGTTGATCCGTTCTCAGTTTTCTCCTATCACTCCTATCTCCCATTCAACTCTAACTGTTTTAAAGTCACAATTGGTCTCATGATAAAATCCCTGAGTGGTTTCCTTCCTCTCTGGCAACTGAGTTAAGAAGGATGCCTGTAGTGACTGGGTGTATTGGTACACCATCCAAAGTGTAATTAATAACTTCAACATGCTCAAAGGGATATTGAATGTTTTTTTTTTCTTTCGTGCCTGTTCGGTAATATGGCTAGACTAATTTACCAATCTAAAATGTTTTAACTGACATGGGCTAATTGAGTGACTGTCAGTGAGTAACATAACAAGGGGAAAACTGCTGATGCACAACTAAGCACCTTGTGTATTCTAACTCTCAACAGTAAGTTGAGACCCTGCCGCCACTATTCCAGCACCATTTCAACATCATCAAATCACCTCTGCTTAGTCAAATAGAGTGACAACTAAAAGATACCAAATACATTTTTTTATTTTACCTTTATTTAATTAGGCAAATCAGTTAAGAACAAATTCTTATTTTCAATGACGGTCTAGGAACAGTGGGTTAACTGCCTGTTCAGGGGCAGAACGACAGATTTGTACCTTGTCAGCTCGGGGGTTTGAACTTGCAACCTTCCGGTTACTAGTCCAACGCTCTAAACACTAGGTTACCCTGCAGCCCCATTTAGTCCAATCAGCGTAAGATAAATATTATGGGGCTATCCATGGTTCTGATTTCTAAGTGTGCATGTGTGTGTGTTCATGCGTGTAGAAAAACATGCCATCCTCCTCTCTATCATGTGGACAAAACAGTCTATCATAGAGTACACACTTGTATTTTTGTGGTCCTAGGCTACCTGGCTAAAACGCTTGCTCGCTAGCCTAACTTCCATTCATGGGCAACGTTACCTAGTAAACATTAGCCTTCTACATCTAGCTACATATTGAACTTCCATCCTCTCAGGCCAGGGGCACAACAATGTATGAATTAATGGTTGGATCAGAATCTCTGTTATAATCATTGGCCAGTACAGAGAATTAAGCAAAAAGTCAAAATCCCTATCTCCATCCACGGCTAATTTAGGAAACGGACCATTTTAGCTAGCTGGCTAGCTACCCCCTGGAGGACAACACAACGAGATGCAACAGTTAAAGTTTTCCTGTCAATGACGTCTGCTCTCAATGAGATTTTACAGGAGTGATGCCAAATCCAAGCTGACTTCCCTTAACACTTTCTTTCGGTGCGCCAGGACCATTCACAGTTGAGCTCGCTCAGTTTAGCTCAACGCTCATTGGCACATAATTTTTGTATACTTTTTGTCAAGGGAGACCTGATGCTCGCTGGCTTCCCTTGCCTTCAATGCTACGGGCGGCAACAACATCATACTCATTGGACCAGACCACATCAGTTAGCTGGCCTACACTTAGAAAGACAGAGGGGCACTGTTTCACTCGCTCGGATACTTTCACCTGTGAGATACATTCAGCCTCTTACAAATTGAAGGAAAATTATGAAACGCAGAGAGAAGAAGATAAATTATTTCATGTTTATAAAAAAAATTATTGGTGAATTTTTTTGCGGGAAGTCAGGCTTCCCTTGGCATCCATGAATACACGCCACTGTCTGGACCTCGGTGTCATCAAATGTAGTTAGGACCCTGGCTCTAGATTGGAGGAAAAATCTGTTTCAGGTGTTTGAAAATGTTTAAATTCTCTAAATTAATGGACCACACTCCAGCCATCCTCACTTATCTTGTGCACCCTCAGATTGTTGGAGTGCATGATGGCCCTGATTGTTACCATAGACTTAGTTAGATGACTCATCTTTGTAACTGTTATTTCCAAGTAGAGATCTCTATCCTTCTCTATGATTATTACCTCCTCAGTCTAAAAGACTCCTGCACAAATCTGCCAACTGGTTGAAGGCTAGAAGGCAGGTGGGCAGCTCCACCAAATATATGCTCCTGTGTCCACATTGGTGGTGGTGGTGGTAGTAGTGGTGTCTTTCTGCTGCTAGAGGGCGGTAATGTTTCATTGAACACTGTATTGGTCTCCATGCGCAACACTGCAAAGGCTTTATCTCAATGGCTTAAAAATCTTCTCATCTCCTTGTCTCCCACCCTTTATCTGCACTGAATAGAACATATTTGATTGGTGAATACAATATGGTGCTCATCATTAGGCCGTCTTTAACCTGGTCAGTTCAACGAGGGAGAGGAGGCTAGGTAAAATAAAATAAGTAGGTGAGGATGGATTCATAGACAATTGAGAAAGAGCCAAAGTGTCTTGAGGAAGGCAATATAAATACCTAAATAATATATACAGATATAATGATGGAATCGTCACAATTTGCAGGGTACATTCATGACGGAATATGTAAGTATAGTGGAAGGTGTGCATTCCAATGAGTCTAAGAGGACATGATCAATCTTCTCACATGTTCTGAACAATTTCTTATTAATGCATTATTAACATATTTGTAAGATATCATATTCCAAACACATTCATCTCCTTATCAAATTCGTTTTTCAGCTTATCATATTATCTGATCATGTTTCTTATCAAAGTCTGAACGATGAAAATAAAACCTAATATAACTCAAACGGAAAGCATTTGCAGAAGTTAGGACTACAGTGTGCAATGTTCAGTATATCTATTATCACTATAATTTTATGTCCTTGTGAGAGAAGACACACTATGCTGTTTGGAGGGAGACGCAAGACACATTTCCTCAAGGGAATTCAATAAAAGTTAACTAACTGAGAACATTCTTTAAGGCTATATGTTTTTTGTTGATGATCTCACAAACGTACAGAGATCATCTTACGTACTTAACTGTCTCCCGTGCCTGTACATAGGTAGGAATACCTACAGTACCAGTCAAACGTTTGGACACACCTACTCTTTCAAGGGTTTTTCTTTATTTTTACTATTTTCTACATTGTAGAATAATAGTGGAGACATCAAAATCTTTAAATGTTCGCGTAAAATGGCATACCCAAATCAAACTGCCTGTAGTGAGCTACAGGACCTGAAGCAAGGGTATGCATTTTCTTGATATCAAACACTTTGAAGTTTGTAGAAATGTGAAACTAATGTAGGGGAATACGTAGGAGATAATACAAAGAAAAAAGCATGGTTAAAATAAAAAATTTAAATAAACATATTTGAAATGCAAGAGAAAGACCATAATGTATTATTCCAGCCCAAACGCAATTTAGATTTTGGCCACTAGATGGCAGCAGTGCATGTGCAAAGTATTAGACTGATCCAATGAACCATTGCATTTCTGTTGAAAATTATTAATCAAGACTGCCCAAATGTGCCTAATTGGTTTATCAATACATTTTCAAGTTCATAATTGTGCACTCTACTCAAACAATAGCATGGTATTCTTTCAATGTAATAGTTACTATAAATTGGACAGTCCAGTTAGGTTAACAAGAATTTAAGCTTTCTGCCCTGGAGTGGTGGTTAGAGTAACCAAAAGGTTGCAAGATGGAATCCCAGAGCATTCTGCCCCTGAACAAGGCAGTTAACCCACTGTTCCTAGGCTGTCATTGTAATTAAGAATTTGTTCTTAACTTACTTGCCTAGTTAAATAAAGGTTTTAAATTCCTGGAAGGGGGGGGACTGATTGTTGATTCTTCAAAGCAGCCACCCTTTGCCTTGATGACAGCTTTCCACACTCTTGGCATTCTCTCATCCAGCTTCACGAGGAATGCTTTTCTAACAGTCTTGAAGGATTTCCGACATATGCTGAGCACTTGATGGCTGCTTTTCCTACACTCTGCGTTCCAACTCATCCAAAACCATCTCAACTGGGTTGAGGTCAGGTGATTGTGAAGGCCAGGTCATCTGACGCAGCACTCCATCACTCTCCTTGGTCAAATAGCCCTTACACAGCCTGGAGGTGTGTTTTGGGTCATGGTCCTGTGGAAAAACAAATGATGGTCCCACTAAGCGCAAACTAGATGGGATGGCGTATTGCTGCAGAATGCTTTGCTGGTTAAGTGTGCCTTGAATTCTAAATTAATCACCGACAGTGTCACCAGCAGAGCAACCCCACACCAGCACACTTCCTCCATGCTTCACTGTGAGAACCACACATGCAGAGATCATCCATTCACTTACTCTGCGTCTCACAAAGACACAGCGGTTGGAACCAAAAATCTCAAATTTGGACTTACAGATTTACACCGGTCTAATGTCCATTGCTCGTGTTTCTTGGCCCAAATAACTGTCTTCTTCTTATTGGTGTCCTTTAGTAGTGGTTTCTTTGCAGCAATTCGACCATAAAGGCCTGATTCACACAGTCTCCTCTGAACTGTTGATGTTGAGTTGTGTATGTCACTTGAACTCTGTGAAGAATTTGTGTGGGCTAAAATCTGAGGTGCAGTTAACTCTAATGAACTTATCCTCCGCAGCAGAGGTCACTCTAGGTGTTCCTTCCCTGTTGTGGTCCCCATGAGAGCCAGTTTCATCATAGCATTTCATGTTTTTTGCGATTGCACTTGAAGACACTTTCAAAGTTCTTGAAATGTTCCTGATTGACTGACCTTTATGTCTTAAAGTAATGATGGACTGTTGTTTCTCTTTGTTTATTCGAGTTGTTCTTGCCATAATATGGACTTGATCTTTTACCCTCTTTTGTATACCACCCCTACCTTGTCACAATACAACTGATTGGCTCAAACGCATTAAGGAGGAATGAAATTCCACAAATGAACTTTGAACAAGGCCCACCTGTTAATTGAAATGCATCCATGATGCTGGTTGAGAAAATGCAAAGAGTGTGCAAAGCTGTCATCAAGGCAAAGGGTGGCTACTTTGAAGAATCTCAAATGTAAAATATATATCCGCCCCTTTTTTTCAATTTTAGCTGAAAATCACATACTCAAATCTAACTGCCTGTAGCTCAGGCCCTGAAGCAAGGATATGCATATTCTTGATACCATTTGAAAGGAAACACTTTGAAGTTTGTGGAAATGTGAAAGGAATGTAGGAGAGTAAAACAACAGATCTGGTGAAAGTTAAAACAGAGATAAAACGAACTGTTCTTGTGTATTTTTCTTTTCTGTGTATCTTTTTTTTTGCAAGAGAAAGGACATAATGTATTATTCCAGCACAGGTGCCATTTAGATTTTGGACAGTAGATGGCAGCAGTGTATGTGCAAAGTTGTAGATTGATCCATTGCATTTCTGTTCAACATTTTGTATCAAGACTGCCCAAATGTGCCTAATTTGTTTATTAATAACTTTTCATATTCTAAATTGTGCACTCTCCTCAAACAATAGCATGGTATTTTTTCACTGTAATAGCTACTGTAAATTGGACAGTGTAGTTAGATTAACAGGAATTTAAGCTTTCTGCCAATATCAGATATGCCTGTGTCTTGTTACTTACAAACTCATGTTAATTGCATTAGCCTATGTTAGCTCAACCATCCCGTGGAAGGGACACCGATCCCAAAAGTTTTAACCCCCTAGAGTCAATGTCGCGCCACCGCGGAAATCTAATTAGCAAAATAAATTAAACAAATTTATAAAAATCTGTCAGTTTATTCTAGAGATAAACCGACGTCTTGCTTCCCGACAAGCTAAACACCTTCTTTGCCCGCATTGAGGATAACACAGTGCCACCGACGCGGCCACTACCAAGGACTATGGGCTCTCCTTCGCCGTGGCCGACGTGAGTAAGACAAGCGTGTTAACCCTTGCAAGGCTGCCAGCCCAGATGGCATCTCTAGTCGCATCCTCAGAGCATGTGCAGACCAGCTGGATGGAGTGTTTACGGACATATTCAATCTCTCCCTATCCCAGTCTGCTGTCCCCACATGCTTCAAGATGTCCAACATGGTTCCTGTACCCAAGAAAGCAAAGGTTACTGAACTAAATGACTATTGTTCCTTAGCACTCACTTCTGTCATCATGAAGTGCTTTGAGAGACGAGTCAAGGATCATATCACCTCTACCTTACCTGACACCCTAGACCCACTTCTACACTGTAGAAAAAGACATCAAAACAATGAAATAACACATATGGAATCATGTAGTAACCAAAAAAGTTAATAATATGTACATATCTAATCAAAATATATTAGTGGTAAAAACTATAATAATAAAAAGTAAAAATAAAAAAATATATATATATTACGGTGTTATTTTTATAAATGTTTTACAAATGTTCATTTTCCTTCCACTTTGACATTACAGAGTATTTTCTGTAGATCATTAACAAAAAATGACTATTAAATCAATTTTAATCACACTATGTGTGTATTGTTATTGTTTTGATAGATATTGCTGCACTGTTGGAGCTATAACATCTGCAAATCTGTGTACGCGACCAATAGGCTTTGATTTGATAGGTAACATACCCGGGACTCCTTCAGGCCCCATATCACATTTCATCACCAGTCTACTGCAGCATGTTCAAGATTGCAAGGGAAGAGGTGGTGATATGAGGTTAGGTGAAGCTTTACATATTACCTGACACTTCAAGACCTGGAGCGTGTCTGGACTCTATCCAGGCTGGGCTGCCTAAGTTGGACTAAGGTGATCACAGTACAGTGCTGACTGACAAACCTAGTAAAAAACATATATTGTCACAGTGAAATGGGTTAGTAGAGACTGACACTGCAATATATTTCATAGGTGACTTACAATAACATACTCACAAAAGATCTTATCAGTCTATTGAGGCAAAATCATATGGAGATTTGTCTAACCCTGATAAGTCCTTATGCACTTAACTACTTCTATTTTGAGCTACAAAAGTATGTTGCTGTGTCACTTGTAGGTGAAATATTGTCGGTGCATTCAGCTGACTTGATGTCTTGTGTTAAATAATGGTTGCCGTGTTTGGTCTGTCACCGTGATGTTTATTTTTGAGGAAGTTCAAACGTGTACTCCTAGGGTCAGAGAGTTCTCCGTCAGCACTTCTGTGGAGGCCAGGGGAGAGCTGTTGCCAAAGATAACGTTTAGAGAGACAGGAAAGGAATACATTCTGTCAACCACTTCAAACCAATTCTGTGACCCTAAACGACAGCAGAGAATGAGTAGCCTACTTTCTCTAGGCTGGCTGGAGGTTGAGTTGTGTTTTGAAGTGGAAGGGGAAGGGGCAGACGGTTGTGACCGCTCTGGGCAGCTCTGTCTCTTCCAAGCTTGGCTCCCTCTCTCCAGGCCCTGCTAAGACCCTGACCAAAATCACCATCCCACACCAGCCTTCTTTTTTGATCTCCAACCCCTGTTTACAAAAATTCTCCCAAACATAATCCCCACCTCAAACCCTCTTTGCTGACAAAGTTTTGGATTGGCGCTGACTGTTTTTACTTCTCTAATTGTTTAAGATTACTTTCAATGGAAGTAATGTACTTCACAACCCCAAATTGCTTCTTCCACTTACGCAAAATACATTTGATCTGACAAATATCAAAGTTATTAGATGATGCTGTGCAAATTAACTTTAGGGCAGAATTTAGTTGGGCAGCCAGCAAAAATATAATTCTGTGTAATATATGGAATGATTCTTCTCATTTTTGTTCTCACTATTATGTTTGCTTGCACTTTAAAGGGGAATTACGGTGCAGGTTTTTAAAGGTAAACTGTAAAAACTGTGTGTTTACTGCATCAGAGTTACAGCCTACCTACTAGTTTACATTTCTAATGGTCTGCCTGAAGTAAGCCAGCTCCATAAGTCATTACCACAGGTAACCAGCCAAGGATTTGTATTGAATTGATATTACCGATGGACATTTACTGGCAATATGTTAATGATGCAGCACTGTATGCCCTAATTAACTCCTAATGGTGCTAACTTTTACAGCACCTCATTGATTCCCTTAACTGTTTTATGAGGCAATATGCTAATTTGGGACTTGTGGCTGTTCACAGCGTTTTACAGGTCTCTCCTTGGTTTAACGGTGTCAACAAGGTTGCGTTCCTGAACCCTTCATTTGGCGTGTCAGAGCACAATCACAAACAAAACAAAACAAGTAAATAAATGAATATGAATACGACACCTACTGTATGTCCGTCTATAATATTTTTATGTATTCTTCTGGTTGTGTCACTTTCTTGGCATGTAAAATGGCTTTTAAAACAGTAACAAATAAGCCAAGCTGATGACTAGGTTCCAGGTGTTACTTTTCCTTTGACGCAAAGCGTATCTTTATAGAGTAGTAAACTGCACTTGCTAAAGGTCAACGGGAGGTCTACATACTGCAAACTCTCGAGCAGACAAGTGAAATCAAGTAGACAATGCCTTTTTTCGCCTGTATGTAGGCCTTTTAGTTTGGAATAACAAATTGAATTAACCAAAAGGCCCTAACCAATTTTAAACTGACTGTGACTGTTTCAATATCTAGACTTGCATACTACTAAGCTATGTAGCTAGTGGCCATGCATTCTAATTAATACACTAGTGTGGATATTGGAACATGTTAATTCTGTCCTGGGCTCCTGGAGGTTTGGCTCCACTGAGAAATGGCTGTGAAGATACAAGAGGAGAATGGATATGAGACCCCAGAACAAAAGGCAAAGGCCTTTGATTTTAACTCCAGCAGTGACAAGACCGGGCCACTCCTGTAGCCAGAATCCCTTCCCTTCCCCTCCACTCCCCCTCCCCCAGTCCTGCCCTCAGGTCCTCGGTTGCAGTAGAAAGGGCCAGGCAGTCACGGATGACTTACAGAGGTGCTGGACTGGGGAGAGGTGGAGGGTGGGGAGGAGAGGCTGCTGGAGCTCCAGTGTGATGGATGGGCTCAGGGGGAGATGGGGGTGAGAGGGAGAGAAGCTTCAAAAGGAAAGCTGATCCAGGACCAAACGTCTGATCTTGCACGGACTGAAGTGCACATGGGGATATGTTAACTGAATGAGATTCAGGGCTGTCCTGACTGAGTCCCAGCCATCTCAGTTTCAAGACATTTTTAAGAGCTAGGTTTTAAAACTTTGGTGGATTGAGTCCATTCATGGTTCACGGGCATAGTCACTGGAAGCCATGGTGAAACGCTACCTTGGCTCCATGGTAGCTCCAAGGGTATAGGAGGCGGAATAAACCTTTGGCTGGGGGTTAACTTGGGGGCTTTAAAAACATGATCCATGGCCCCTCTCTCTCTCCCCGGGCCTGTGAAGTTCAATATGGCTACTCAAAGGAACAGCTCTGTCAGCAGATAGCCCAGGGTCACGTTCAGGAGGGCACAAAGTTGCCAAACATTTTACATCTGAAAACAAAAATCTGTGTTCTTATTGGAAAAAGTTCAGCTATGTACATCCCTGTTTCACTCTATTTCAAAGAGTGTACTCCCTACATAACAGCACGATCTGTGGCCCTCAGAGCTACTCACTCAACCCCTCACTAGCAGTTCTCAGAACAGACAAAACCAAAAAAGGAAGGAGGCTCACCGATGCCGGTGTGAAACGTCTCACGACTGCTGATGAGTTGTTTTTCTGAACATATTATGTCCAGATGGAGGTCAAAAATAAAAACGATGGAAACAAGTTGAGTGAAACTGGAAATTGAAGCAGCAGCAATGGAGGAAAGTAAGCAATCTCCCTGAAAAATACTAACTTGTCAGTTTCGAACATAGGAACAGAGACGTTCTGTATGTTATGTGACGGGTTTAAATGAATCATTATCTTAGTTTTTTTTGTTGACTTGATCCAGCCAAAAAACCTCCTAAAATGAAGTCTACACCAAAAGACCAGAGCTCGACCTTGAAACCATGTATAATTCAAGCTAAACAAACAACAAGCAGAAAAAGGGAGGAACCAGACAATCCCTATGGAGAATTTAAAAAATGCAGCCTTCTCCTGGGGCAGTTCATGTAAAAAATAAATAATAATAATTAAATACACACACACTACCGTTCAAAGTTTGGGGTCATTTAGAAATGTCCTTGTTTTTGAAAGAAAGCTATTTTTTTGTCCATTAAAATAACATCAAATTGATCAGAAATACAGTGTAGACATTGTTAATGTTGTAAATAAGTATTGTAGCTGGAAACAGCAGATTTTTTAAATGTAATATCTACAGAGGCTCATTATCAGCAACCATCACTCCTGTGTTCCAATGGCAAGTTGTGTTAGCTAATCCAAGTTTATCATTTTAAAAGGCTAATTGATCATTAGAAAACCCTTTTGCAATTATGTTAGCACAACTGAAAACTCTTGTCTGATTAAAGAAGCAATACAACTGGCCTTCTTTAGACTAGTTGAGTCTCTGGAGCATCAGCATTTGTGGGTTCGATTACAGGCTCAAAATGGCCAGAAACAAAGACCTTTCTTCTGAAACTCATCAGTCTATTCTTGTTCTGAGAAATTAAGGCTATTCCATGCGAGAAATTGCCAAGAAACTGAAGATCTCGTACAACGCTGTGTACTACTCCCTTCACAGAACAGCGCAAACTGGCACTAACCAGAATAGAAAAAGGATTGGGATGCCCCGGTGCACAACTGAGCAAGAGGACAGTACATTAGAGTGTCTAGTTTGAGAAACAGACGCCTCACAGGTCCTCAACTGGCAGTTTCATTATATAGTACCCGCAAAGCACCCGTCTCAACAGTGAAGAGGCGACTCCGGGATGCTGACCTTCTAGGCAGAGTTGCAAATCAAAAGCCATATCTCGGACTGGTCAATAAAAAGAAAAGATTAAGATGGGCAAAAGAACAGACACTGGACAGAGGAACTCATGTGTCGGAGTCCAGGCATTCCAGGTGACTACCTCATGAAGCTGGTCGAGAGAATGCCAAGAGTGTGCAAAGCTGTCATCAAGGCAAAGGATGGCTACTTTAAAGAAAAATATAAAATATATTTGGATTTGTTTAACACTTTTTTTGGTTTCTACATTATACCATATGTGTTATTTCATCATTTTGATGTCTTCACTATTATTCTACAATGTAGAAAATAGTACAAAATAAAGACAAACCCTTGAATGAGTAGGTGTGTCAACTTTTGACTGGTACTGTATGTAAATAAGGTATTTCTGTTTTTTATTTGTGATACATTTGCAAACATTTCTAAAAATCTTTATTTGCTTTGTCATTATGGGGTATTGTGTGTAGATTGATAATAAAAATATATATATTTTAGGGGTCTGAATATTTTCCGAATGCACTGTATTTTAAAGGGGTCCTAAAATTCAATGGTTTACAGCTTGAGTTTAAAATGCATTTTTCTTGTCATTTGGTGAAAGTGAAGACATTGAGGCATGATCATCATCTGGCAAACAACGAACAACACCTGACTATATCAGATTCAGAACTGTCCTTCCTGAAGACCAGGCCCATGTACTGTTGTCACGGCGCACAATTGGCTCAGCGTTGTCCGGGTTAGGGTTTGTCCAGGGTAGGCCGTAATTGTAAAAAAACTATTTGTTCTTAACTGACTTGCCTTGTTAAATAAAAATTACATATAAATAGGCAAACATTGTGGAACGTTGCGATTGATAAGTCATGAATAGAGCTTACATATTTCCTGTATGTCAGAGAGGCATATTATTAGGCAAGTCAGTAAAGAACAAATTCTTATTTACAATTTTTTTTATTTTTTTTATTGAACTTTTATTTAACCAGGCAGGCCAGTTGAGAAAAAGTTTTCATTTACAACTGCGACCTGGTCAAGATGATAAAGCAAAGCAGTGCGACAAAAAAAACTACAGTCAATAACGCAATAGAAAAATCTATATACAGTGTGTGCAAATGGCGTAAGGCAGTAAATAGGCCATAGTAGCGAAGTAATTACAATTTAGCAAATGAACACTGGAGTGATAGATGTGCAGATGATGATGTGCAAGTTGAAATACTGGTGTGCAAAAGAGCAGAAAAAAGTAAATAAAAACAATATGGGGATGAGGTAGGTAGTTGGATGGGCTATTTACAGATGGGCTGTGTACAGCTGCAGCGATCGGTAAGCTGCTCTGACAGCTGATGCTTAAAATTAGCGAGGGAGATATTAGTCTCCAACTTCAGCAATTTTTGCCATTTGTTCCAGTCATTGGCAGCAGAGAACTGGAAGAAAAGGTGGCCAAATGAGGTGTTGGCTTTGGGGATGACCAGTGAGATATACCTGCTGGAGAGCATGCTACAGGTGGGTGTTGTTATGGTGACCAGTGAGCTGAGATTAGCTCGGAGCTTTACCTAGCAAAGATTTAAATATGACCTGGAGCCAGTGGGTCTTGCGATGAACATGTCGCGAGGGCCAGCTGACGAGAGCATACAGGTCGTGGCTTTGGTGACAAAACGGATGGCACTGTTATAGACTGCATCCAGTTTGCTGAGTAGACTGTTGGAGGCTATTTTGTAAATGACATCGCCAAAGTCGAGGATCGGTAGGATAGTCCGTTTTACGAGGGTATGTTTGGCAGCATGTGTGAAGGAGGCTTTGTTGCGAAATAGAAAGCCGATTCTAGATTTAATTTAGGATTGGAGATGTTTAATATGAATCTGGAAGGAGAGTTTACAGTCTAACCAGACACCTAGGTATTTGTAGTTGTCCACATATTCTAAATCAGAACCGTCCAGAGTAGTGATGCTAGTTGGGCGGGTGGGTGCGGGCTGCGATCGGTGAAAAGCATGCATTTAGTTTAACTAGCGTTTAAGAGCAGTTGGAGGCCACAGAAGGAGTGTTGTATGGCATTGAAGCTCATTTGGACGTTTGTTAACACAGTGTGGTCTCAAACATCAGTGGTCTCAAACCAGCAGGCCACAAATAGAACGTTTTTGGGCCTGATGTGGCTTAAATCAAATCAAATTGTATTCATCACATGCGCCGAATACAACAAGTGTAGACCTGGGTGGGACGATGCAAATAGTCTGTGTGTCTATTTTATTAGCTGTTCAGGAGTCTTATGGTTTGGGGGTAGAAGCTGTTAAGAAGCCTTTTGGACCTAGACTTGGTGCTCCGGTAGCTCTTGACGTGCGGTAGCAGAGAGAACAGTCAATGACTAGGGTGTCTGGAGTCCTTGACATTTTTAGGGCCTTCCTCTGACACCGCTTGGTATAGAGGTCCTGGATGGCAGGAAGCTTGGACACAGTAATGTACTGGGCCATACGCACTTCCCTCTGTAGTGCCTTGCGGTCGGATGCCGAGCTGTTGCCATACTACAAGACATTGATGCAATCAGTCAGGATGCTCTTTATGGTGCAGCTGATTACCTTTTTGAGGATCTGAGGATCCATGCCAAATCTTTTCAGTCTCCTGAGTGGAATAGGCTTTGTCGTGCCTTCTTCACGACTGTCTTGGTATGTTTGGACCATGATAGTTTGTTGGTGATGTGGACACCAAGGAACTTGAAGCTCTCAGCCTGCTCCACTACAGCCCCATCGATGAGAATGGGGGCGTGCTCAGTCCACTTTTTCCAGTTGTCCACAATCATCTCCTTTGTCTTGATCACATTGAGGGAGTGGTTGTTGTCCTGTCACCACACGGCCAGGTCTCTGACCTCCTCCCTATAGGCTGTCTCATCGTTGTCGGTGATCAGGCCTACCACTGTTGTGTCGTCTGCAAACTTAATGGTGTTGGAGTCGTGCCTGGCCATGCAGTCATGAGTGAACAGGGAGTACAGGAGGGGACCGAGCACGCACCCCTGAGGGGCCCCCGTGTTGAGGATCAGCGTGGCAGATGTGTTGTTACCTACCTTTACCACCTGGGGGCGGCACATCAGGAAGTCCAGGATCCAGTTGCAGATGGAGGTGTTTAGTCCCATGGTCTTAGCTTAGTGATGATTTTGAGCACACTATGGTGTTGAATGCTGAGCTGTAGTCAATGAATAGCATTCTCACATAGGTGCTCCTTTTGTCCAGGTGGGAAAGGGCAGGGTGGAGTGCAATAGAGATTGCATCATCTGTGGATCTGTTGGGGTGGTATGCAAATTGGAGTGTGTCTAGGGTTTCTGTGATAATGGTGTTGATGTGAGCCATGACCAGCTTTTCAACACACTTCATGGCTACAGACGTGAGTGCTATGGGTCATAAGTCATTTTGGCAGGTAATCACTTAGTGTTCTTGGGCACAGGGACTATTGTGGTCTGCTTGAAACATGTTAGAATTACAGACAGGGAGAGGTTGAAAATGTCAGTGAAGACACTTGGAGTACACATCCTGGTAATTCGACTGGGTCTTGTGAATGTTGACCTGTTTAAAGGTCTTACTTTAAACAAGTCAACTGTGTGATCACTCTGCGGAGAGTGTGATCACAGTCGTCCTAAACAGCTGATGCTCTCATGCATGCTTCAGTGTTTCTTGCCTCTAAGCAAGCATATAAGTAATTTAGCTCGTCTGGAAGGCTCGTGACACTGGGCAGCTCGCAGCTGTGCTTCCCTTTTGTGGTATGCTATAGTTTGCAAGCCCTGCCACATCCGACGAGTGTCCAACCAGGTGTACTACGATTCAATCTTAGTCCTGTATTGACGTTTTTGCCTGTTTGATGGTTCGTCGGAGGGCATAGCGGGATTTCTTATATGCTTCCAGGTTAGAGTCCTACTCCTTGAAAGCATCAGCTCTACCCTCTAGCTCAGTGCGGATGTTGCCTGTAATCCATGGTTAGGGTATGTACGTACAGTCGATGTCATCGATGCACTTTTTGATGAATCCAGTCTGTGCTTGCAAAACAGCTTTTAAGCAGGAATCAGGAGGATAGAATTATGGTCAAATTTGTCAAATGGAGGGTAAGGGAGAGCTTTGTATGCATCTCTATATGTGGAGTAAAGGTGGTCTAGAGTTTTTCTTCTTCTGGTTGCACATTTAACATGCTGGTAGAAATTAGGAAAACATGATTTAAGTTTCCCTGCAACTAGGATCGCCGCCTCTGGATGAGCGTTTTCCTGTTTTCTTATGGCCATATACATTGAGTGCAGTCTTAGTGCCAGCATTGGTTTGTAGTGGTAAATAGACAGCTACGAAGAATATAGATGAAAACACTCTTGCTAAATAGTATGGTCTACAGCTTATTATGAGATACTCTACCTCAGGCGAGCAAACTTCGAGACTTCCTTACTATTAGATTTCATGCACCAGCTGTTGTTTACAACTATACACAGACCGCCACCCCTTGTCTTACCGGAGGCGGCTGTTCTATCTTGCCAATGCAGTGTAACCCCCGCCAACTGTATGTTACTCAAGTCGTTGTTCACTCATGACTCGGTGAAACATAACATATTACAGTTTTAATTGTCCTGTTGGTAGGATATACATGATCGTAGTTCTTCTATTTTGTTTCCCAATAATTGTACGTTGGCTAACACAGTAGGACTGATGGTAGAAGCAGATTACTCACTTGCCGTCGGATCGTTACAAAGCACCCTGACCTACGTCTCTTTCTCATATGAATTACAGGGATTTGGGCCTCATTGGGTGTCTTTAGTAAATCCTTCGCGTCCGACTCGTTAAAGATAAATCTTCGTCCAATACGAGGTGAGTAATCGCTGTCCTGATATCTAGAAGCTATTTCGGTCATAAGAGACAGTAGCAGAAACATTATGTACAAAATAAGTTACAAATAACGCAGACAAACACACACAATAGCACAGAGATGGTCGCCTCGCTTTAGGTCCTTAGGAAACTATGCAGTAATTAGTTTTTTTTATGTATTATTACTTTGTTTGTTAGCCCAGAAAATCTCAAGTGTTAATACATACAGCCGGGAAGAACTACTGGATAAAAAAGCGACGTCAACTTACCAACAGTACGACCAGGAATACGACTTTCCTGAAGCAGATTCTTTGTTCGGACCTCCACCCTGGACATGGGATCTTATCCCAGAGTCCGACCCAAAACAACGCAGTCGCCGCAGGAGAGGCAGACCGAGTGGCCTACTGGTCAGACTTAGAAGGTAGCACATCATCCACCGCAATTTACTTGCCAATGTCCAAACTCTAGACAACAAGGTGGATGAAATTAGGGCACGAGTTGCCTTCCAGAGAGACATCACGGAAACATGGCTCACTCGGGATATACTGTCAGAGTCGGCACAGCCACCTGGATTCTTTGTGCGTTGGGCCGACAGAAGTAAACATCTCTCCGGGAAGAAGAAGGGCAGGGGTGTATGCCTTATGAATAACGACTAATGGTATAATCATAGCAACATACAGGAACTTAAGTCCTTTTGTTCACCTGACCTAGAATTCCTCACAATCAAATGGCGACCGAATTATCTACCAAGAGAATTCTCTTCGATGATAGTCACAGCCGTGTATATCCCCCCCAAGCAGATACCTCGGCGGCCCTGAAAGAACTTCACTGGACTCTAAGTAAACTGGAAACCATATATCCCGAGGTTGCATTTATTGTAGCTGGCAATTTTAGCAAAGCCAATCTGAGAACAAGGCTTCCTAAATTCTATCAGCATATTGAATGTGGGACATGAGGTGGTAGCATTCTGGACCATTGCTACTCTAACGTCAGCGATGCATACAAAGCCCTGCCCCACCCTCCCTTTGGCAAATCTGACCATGACTCCATTTTGTCGCTCCCTGCCTATAGACAGAAACTAAAACAGGAAATGCCCATGCTCAGGTCTATCCAATGCTGGTCTGATCAATCAGATTCTATGCTTCAAGATTGCTTTGATCAAGTGGACTGGGATATGTTCCAGGTAGCCTCTGACAACAACATTGATGTATATGCTGACTCGGTGAGCGAGTTCATTAGCAAGTGCATGGGGAGATGTGGTCTGGCATTCGCGCAAAACTGAAACTGCGAACCACCTCTTTTAAATCATGGCAAGGCGACTGGAAACATGACCGAATACAAACAGTGTAGCTATTCCCTCACAAGGCAATCAAATAAGCAAAGCAACAGTATAGAGACAAAGTAGAGTCGCAATTCAACGGCTCAAACACAAGACATATGTGGCAGGGTCAACAGTCAATCACGGATTACAAAAAGAAAAACAGCCCCGTCGCGGACATTGACGTCTTGCTCCCAGACAAATTAAACCACTTCTTTGCTCACTTTGAGGACAATACAGTGCCACGCTACCAAAGTCTGTGGGCTCTGCTTCACCATAGCCAACGTGAGTAAAACATTTAAACGTGTTAACCCTTACAAGGCTGCAGTCCCAGACGGCATCCCTAGCCGCATCCTCAGAGCATGCGCAGACCAGCTGGGTGGTGTGTTTACAGACATATTCAATCAATCCCTATCCCAAGTTTGCTGTGCCCACATGCTTCAAGATGGCCACCATTGTTAATGTTCCCAAGAAAGCTAAGGTAACTGAACTTAATGACTATCGCCCCGTAGCACTCACTTCTGTCATCATGAAGTGCTTTGAGAGACAAGTCAAGGATCATATCACCTCCAATTTGCTTACCGCCCCAATAGGTCCACAGATGATACAATCACCATCACACTGCACACTGTCCTATCCCATCTGGACAACAGACAACCTACTGTATGTAAGAATGCTGTTCATTGACTACAGCTCAGCATTTAACACCATAGTACCCTCCAAACTCGTCATTAAGCTCGAGACCCTAGGTCTCGACCCCCCCCTGTGCAACTGAGTCCTGGACTTTCTGACGGGCCGTCCACAGATGGTGAGGGTAGGAAAAACATCTCCACCCTGCTGATCCTCAACACTGGGGCCCCACAAGGATGCCTTCTCAGCCTGTACTTCCTGTTCACTCCTGACTGTGTGGCCATGCACGCCTCCAACTCAATCATCAAGATTGCAGACGACACTAGAGTGGGAGGCTTGATTACCAACAACGACGAGATGTCCTACAGAGAGGTGAGGCCCCTCGGAGTGTGGTGTCAGGAAAATAACCTCACGCAATGTCAACTAAACAAAGGAGAGGATCGTGGACTTCAGGAAACAGCAGAGGGAGCCCCCCCCTCCCCATCCACATTGACGGGACTGTAGTGGAGAAGGTGGAAAGTTTCAAGTTCCTCGGCATACACATCATGGACAAACTGAAATGGTCCATCCACACAGACAGCGTGGGGAAGAAGGTGCAACAGCGCCTCTTCAACCTCAGGAGGCTGAAGAATTTTGGATTGGTACCTTAAACACTCATTTTTTTTACAGATGCACAATCGAGAGCATCCTGTCGGGCTGTATCACCATCTGGTACGGCAACTGCTCCACCCACAACCACAAGGCTCTCCAGAGGGTAGTGCGGTCTGCCCAACATATCACCGGGGGCAAACTACCTGCCCTCCAGGGCACCTACAGCACACAATGTCACAGGAAGGCCAAAAATGTAATCAGGGACAACAACCACCCGAGCCACTGCTATCATCCAGAAGGTGAGGTCAGTACAGGTACATCAAAGCTGGGATCGAGAGCCTGAAAAACAGCTTTTATCTTAAGGCCTTCAGACTGTTAAACAGCCATCACTAACATAGATTGGCTTCTGCCAACATACAGACTCAAATCTCTGGCCACTTTAATAAATGTAATAAAAGGATTTAATAGTTAATGTCTACATATGCTACATTACTAATCTCATGTGTGTATACCATACCATCTACTGCATCTTGCCTATGACGCACAGCCATCACTCATCCATATATATATATGTACATTCTTATTCATCCCTTTACATTTGTGTGTATAAGGTAGTTGTGATTTTTGTTAGATTACTTGTTAGATATTACTGCTTTGTTGTCGGAACTAGAAACACAAGCATTTTGCTACACTCGCATTAACATCTGCTAACCATGTGTATGTGACCAATAACATTTTAATTGGCTAGGGCACTGTAAAATGGCAGCCATCTCCTCCGGGAGTTTGAGACCTCACTTCAACAATGTTGTGCCCTGCTGAACGCAGCCAAGTACTACAGTATATTCAGTACTACTTTACATTCAGGTCAGTCCAGATAGCAGTGGCCCAGTCAGTCATTCAAGTAGGCTTATCTCCCCAAGGCCTTATCAATTCAACCACCTCTGACGTAGACAGTAGGGGTCCAGGGTTGGGTACAATGAGACACTCCCGTCCCCCACCTTAGCCCTCCAGAACCTGACCTACCAGGCCAACCCCAGGCTGTAGCTATTTTAGCTTATCTCTGGCTCTGCATATCATCAATACCCACACACCTCAATGGAACTCCCCGAAACAGGGCAGATGGTTGGTCCCATTGGTGTGCTAAAAGGAGATTTACTTTGAATTGTTCTTAGTGCTCCTTTGTATTATGGGCCTGTTCCATGAGAAAGAGCTTGAAAACAAGGAACATTTACATGTATTAATTAAGCCCCATAATGACCCGTCAAGTGATTATTGGCATGCATTCCCTGGGCTTTTGTAAACTTTGCAGAGCACCGTATGGCTTGGGATCTCCCCCCTTTGAAATGGGTAACAGATTGTGGGAAGAGAGGGCTGAAAGGAGTGCATACACATGCCCACACATTGTGTGATTGGTTGGTTGGAGTAGGGTACAGAGCAGATCAATTCCTATATTGTCACTAACAAGAATAGAATATGCTATTAGTTCAAATTAATCCTAGCATTTGAATTGCATACTGTTTCACAAAGACAGACTCCGAAACAACAAAATATATTAAAGTATTTATAATACAAAACAACCATAATAACAAAGTACAGAATGTCAAGTACAGAATGAATTGTCATTGAACAGAATCCCTTTCATTGAAAAAGTTAAACAGGTTCACACCCACAAGGTGTACATATTATACACAAACAATGTAATGATAATTATATTTTAACATCACATATGGCATTAACTTAATTTGGCATTAAAATCAAAGACAACTACTGGGGACTGGAATGGTTGTAATCATCTAGGCCAACTGCTGTGATGTAAGCACTTATATGCTTGTTACCATGTGCAGCCCTCAATGCACAAACCCGTATCCCTACGCCAAGCCACAAAGTTTCATGGCGCATTAACATCAAAGTGTAGTTGTTGTAGAGCTGGACCAATGTAGGTCCGACCACTGGACCAATGTAGCCTCGCAAACACAACACACAATGCAAATAAAGAGAGGGGGGGGGGGGGGCTGAACAGTGAGGGCACTATTTTTTCATAATTATATCTGATGGGGAATCCCTTTAAATAATTATTGGCAGCATGCAGGATTGGCAGCCAGATCAAACAAGCCACTGAGCAAAAGCCCTATAAATATATCACATTCATTCATTCGCTTCAAAAACACCCTCCCTGCATTCCCCAACTCCCGTTGTCCCACTCCTTACACCATAGTTCCTGGTGATGCTTTTGTCTTTTTCAAATACACCTCCGAGTTCCCATCTGTAACCAAATGGCTGAAACCACTTTGGAACGAGGCGAGGAGCCGTCCTGCAGACAAGCAAAGGCAAAGAAATAACAAAAATGCCAAAGTAAAGTTCTTCAGTGATTCAGAATTACAGTACATCTCAACTGGAGCTTGATATCATGTTTAAAGGCCAAATGTTCAATAAAGAGAGCACCCATAAAAGTTTACTTAAGTATTAAGGGGTTTAAATGTGAATATTTTAGGCATGCTTATTAATGACAACTAGGAGTTCCCAAAGATAAATCATTTTCCAATTCCACTCGAGATGACAACCACAATTCGGTCAATGCCTCAAGGCTGACAGTCAGTGACACTAACCTGTCCAAGTCCTCTGGTCGCTCAGGCTGAAGCTAGTGCACTGAGGAAGGGAGTTACAGATAAAGGCCGCCTCCTTGTCGCTGTGCACCGACAGCATGCAGCCTTGGTGGTTGTACGAGGGCCAGCATCTGTATTCCATATTTCCAGAGGTGCTCATGCCTTTCATGACTGCATAATCTAATGGGGGGAGAAGAAACACCAGAGTCTTTCAGAGACGTTGTGGGGCCTGGGCCAAACTCATCTGCTAAACATTTTCATGGGCTGCAAATTAGGAGCGCCTGACCCCCTCCGACCCAACATCAGAACAGAAGTCAACTCATTCACAGTGAGGGGAAGATGGCAGGGGTGTCATGTTACTCCATTGGTACTCCTTCACCTAAACCTACAAGGCCGGGGTTAAAAATGTTGGAGGGGGCATATTAATAGGGAACAACCGCTCCAGTTGGGGCATTAGTGCGGCAAACAGAGGGTCACTTTAAGGTTCTTTATAAGAACACTCAGTAGAAGAAAATCATCTGGAAAAAGGGAAGACATTGGGATTATCTGTTTTATTTGAAGTCTTGGACAGTGAGTCTCCCATGTATATCCTCTGTCTATGGACTTCCAGATACTCAAAAAATTCTAAGTTAACATACCATTCATGAGATCTATAGGCCCAGGAATCAATTTTGCCTGTAACTGAAGACACGTACTTGAGAACTAGAGTTCTAAAAAGGAACTGCGAACTGCTTTGCCGTGACCTAGCAGCTTGCAGTGTTAATATATCACAACACTGTTGGTCTAAAGCATTCCTTCATATTTCCAGACTCAGTCCAATCAATCCACTTCCCGAGCTTACTATGATTACTACTCATAATGTAGCCGTATAAAACATTGAGCAGCTTGAAAATACAGCTGCAGGATCTGGGCCAGTCTGGAGCACTGTAAAAGCCATTTAGACCAAAGAATCAAAGAAAACAGGAGACTGTGGTAAGAAGGGGTTCACTTCATACCTCTGATTATTGACGAAGGCATGTTGTCCAGGTGCAGGCCGGATTTGTACAGATGGAACATGTCTTCAAAAGCTTCCAGCGTGTCATTCACATCCCCTTTCAGCTCTCCTGGAGAAACACAGCGGAACTGGTCAGCACAGAAAAGGTATGAGTGGAAACACCCCTGGAATTGGTCATATGTGAACAATTTGTTTTTCCTGGTCAGGCTAATGTGGTCGGCCATATTTGGTCTTTCCAAATGATTAATAGTAATGGCGGGTCATGTTCAGTCTACTCCAGTCCTCACCCGTTGAGTTCATGATTTGATCCACCAGATGTCTCAGAGCAGGCGGGGCTTGGTGAGGCAGGAGATAGGTGAAAAAATACCTGAGGCAGGGTAAAAGAAACACTTCTCATTTAGACAAGTCCCGTCACATATTTCATGAAATGTTGACTCTTCATCACACTATTAAACCAAGCATGCAGTAAACCTCGCAGAATCATGAGTGAATATATGTAGCCTACAAAATAGCAGTGTCACAGAACAAAGCGAGCTATAACACATCTCACCCACCTTTCCAATGCTTAAAAAAAAAAAAAAATTGGACAAATTTCACTTTCCACAGCTAGAGATGTGTTTCTATCAAACTGACTTATTATGGATAAAAGTATGTGCATAATGACATAAAAATAACTTTTGCGGTTAAATTCCATCAAGCTAATCAATTGCACTTTCACCACCCTTATTTGATCTATAGCCTCGTGAACTGCATGATTTCCATCGCGTGACTCCAAGTTTACTTCGATATGATGGTTATTGTATCAATATTTGCACTGCCATTTCTCGCATAATTAATTTTACAGACGGAAAAATATCCAACCATGTCGAACGAACAAATTGTCTGTCGGCATTTATAAAATTGTCCCGGCATGAAATGGTTGGATGGAAACCTGGTTATTGGAGAGACTCCGTTAAGCATGTTTTTTAGTCTTAGCAGAAACTTCTGGATCTGGGAAACTATCCCTAGGAGTGCAGCAATGACATCTCACCAACCTGGCAAAACACTTGAAAATGGCTCTGTTTTTTTACCCAGATTTAGCCTAGCAATAGGAGTGCAGCTATATTACCTGTAGGCGTTGTAGAGATTCCTCATCTCGTTGAGGCCCTCACACACTCCCTGGGCCGAGCAGGGCAGGCTGAAGTTGCGAAGGGGGAACTGTAAGATGCAGTCCTGGTCCATCTGACAGGCAGGCTCCGTCACGCTGGCGTCATCCAGGTCTGTGAGCTTCAGCTCCCCAGACACCATGACAAACTGACGGGGCTGGAAGTCCAATAGAGCCACTGAGCCCAGAGGGGAGTGGGAGAGGTAGTGGAGAAGCCTCACCAGGCCCAAACAAACCTGAGGGGAAAATGTACAGGTTGGATGTTGTTGACATTACGGTTGCCATTGTCTACTCTATTGTCCATTGACATGTACAGTATATGTCATATGTACTTGGTGATATGGGGATGATGTCATCGTATGTGATAGTATTATTGTGACTGTCTGCTCTTTTGCCTATGTCCTGTGGTATGTAAAAAATATGTGCAAGAAAATACATTGTAATACATTGTTGTTACAAGTGTAATTAAAAGGTTACTACACAGGTTTATGGGCAACATCTTGTAACGTGTTACCCACTCTAAAAAGGAAAGAAGAAGAAAACCAATTATATTGCACAAAGACTCTTCTTGTATCACACTGCTTTTTCAGAACATTTGTGCAGTTGCTGCGTCACATCACATCGATGCTTGTTACTGCATCCCTGTACAACATGAGCCATAGAAGAATTGTCAAGATGAAACAAAGCGGTGGAACAAGCATCGTGTTGGCACAGCCCACAAAGAAATGAAACGGGTAGCATTTGCCATGCGTTGACGCGGCAGAAAATGATTTTGTCACGCTGCAAACATAGTTGGGACATTAGGTAACCCGGCGAGTCTGTTGAACGTCTCTCAGTGCAGCCGCAGCGCTATAAAAAACAGAGGTGGATGAAACCAAACACCTTTTTGAATGACTCTACAGCGGTGAAGTGTTTTGCTCCGAGAGACCAGGCACGTTGAAATAAGTGTTCCTTTAACACCTCACCCCTAACTGTTGCTCACTGTTACTCATTTCTCACTTTCGTGGATGCTTGAAATTACTTGGCCTGAAGGAAACAGGAACACTTATGTACTTCTGGACATATACCCATGCACACTCATGCATGCTCCCTCACACACACACTATCAGTGTCACACACACAGTATGCACTACGCACACTAGAAGATAGTAGAGGGCTTAAGGCACGAGAAGAGGGGACCGACATTCGAGATCCGCCTAAACGCAGACATCTATCCTTCAGAGTATTTGATCAGGCTCAGTTGGAATGGAGATGGGGCCTGGGTTAATCCACTCCAGGCAAAGAATGTCATCCTCCAACAGCAGCTCTTTCTCCACCCCCATCCCTCCCTTCCCCACCCCAGGTATGCCCCAGAGGGAGCCAGGGGGTGGGCCACTCCTGATTAACACTCTCTCCAGGGATGTGGAGGAGGAGGGGCATGGTAGAGAGAGGGAGATTAAGTGTGTGTGTGTGTGTGTGTGTGTGTGTGTGTGTGTGTGTGTGTGTGTGTGTGTGTGTGTGTGTGTGTGTGTGTGTGTGTGTGTGTGTGTGTGTGTGTGTGTGTGTGTGTGTTGAGAGATCAGAGAGAGACAGAGGGCCTAGTGGTCTTCTTACCCGAAATCGTTCCTCCCAGGGGCTCTGTAGGAGCTGGATCATCTGCAGTGGGAAGCCCTGCTCCAGGATGGCTGTGATGCCTCCTGCCCCCACACTGTCATCGCAGTGGCCTCGGAGCTGCAGTAAGGTAATATGTTATACTGCATTATTAGTGTCACAGTAAACCTGACACCGGGAATGTAAACTAGTAAAGTATAGGGATAAAATTATGTGAGCGCAGCATAATAATATCAAAACACATGTTCTCAGGACAAACCAGTACAATGTGGTGTTCTACTCTGGCCTATTACAGTGAATAGGTGCGTTCATAAATGTATTCATTAAACTGTGTTACACGGTAGCCGGTAAACAGGTTAGGATTGTTTACATTCAAGTTGCACATTTGACCGTAATGGATTGATTAAATAGACTTTGGGGATTTTTACACCTATTCTAGGTTAACAGATAGAAAGGGGCATTGTATCTCCTCCAGCTTCTGGTGCAGAACTGTGACTCAAGGTCAGGGGAGATTCAAGAGGTTTAATTGAATTACATGGGAAGGTCCTACAGATGCAGTGAGGCTTTTCATCAATATTCCACATGCAGCAGAGCATATAGGCACAGGGAAGCAGTTAGCTCCTTAAATAGACAGCAAAGTCGCATCAATGGTTTCTAGCACTGTAGGCCATGTTGTCTGTAACGTTTATGTTGTGTGTTTGTGATGTATGTAAGCTTCTGACACCTTGATTAGCCTATACACCCTGGAGATCAATAAAGTTATATTCTACTGGTTACCTTAGGCTAATTATTTATTTAATGAATAATACTTTATTCACGTACCTTTATGATGTTTGGATGTTGCAGTCTCTGCAATAAAACGATTTCTTTTTTCAGTTTAAAAGACACGAGCTCGTAACAGCCCACGGGGTCTTTAAAATCCTCGAGACATCTCCCCATGTCAGTTCCTTGATCGTACACAGTTTTCAATGCCACAGACTGTCCCTCCGATAGCAAAACTTTAAGTACTATTTTGGTATAGCCCGAGCCAAGGATATGCACAGCTTTCATATCAACAAGCTGATCACAGCCAATATGATCCTTATTCATTCTAATAAATCCACTGGAAACGTCACTCTCATTCTCCAAACTAACATCCAAATGTTTACTTTCAAATGATTTGTGCTGCCCAAAGTGTCCCGATTCATCCAATAACCTCTTTACCCCAGAAGAGATGAGGAAAGGAAGAATTTCCTTGCGTCTTTCGTTGAGTTCACGAACTAATCCGTTACGCTCCATAACAAAACCATCCTCAATAGTTCCATTGGTAAAAATTCCTTTATGATCTCTGAAGTGCCAACTGTTCACAAAAAGACTTAAAGAAAAGACCAGAAAAGCTAAAAGTGCCGCGGCGCACAGAGAGCTGCCCATCGTTGACATTTCGTGCGCGGGTCGAAGGAAAACGCACTGAACTTCAATCGGAGGAAGACCTCTTCTGTAGTCATGACAAGAGAGAAAGGTTGAGCTCGTAGTTTTCACCTCTTGTGGCACGCCCCCAGAGGCGTGTCTTCCCTTAAAAGTAAAATCCTGCCCCTGTTTTAGCTAGTGCAGGGTCATTTGGAACATATGGAACTATTTTAAGATACCTTGGATCATTTAGCTACTTGATTTAGATTTTTGGACCCTTTAGGTATACAGTGCTTTCTGAAAGTATTCAGACCCGTTCCCTTTCTCCACGTTTTGTTACATTACAGCCTTATTCTAAAATGGATTAAATTATTTTTTTCACTCATCTATCTATCTACATATAATACCCCATGATGACAAAGCAAAAAAACGTTTTTAGAAATGTTTGTAAATTTACTACAAATAAAAAACAGAATAGCTTACCAGTCAAAAGTTTGGACACACCTATTCATTTAAGGGTTTTTATTTATTTGACTATTTTCTACATTGTAGAATAATAGTGAATAATAGTGAAGACATTAAAACTATGAAATAACACATATGGAATCATGTATATAAACTCTTCAAAGTAGCCACCCTTTGTCTTAATGACAGCTTTGCCCACTCTTGGCATTCTCTCAACCAGCTTCATGAGGTAATCACCTGGAATGCATTTCAATTAACAGGTGTGCCTTGTTAAAAGTTAATTTGTGTAATTTCTTTCCTTCTAAAATGTGTTTGAAGGTAGGGGTGGTATTCAGAAGATAGCCCTATTTGGTAAAAAACCAAGTCCATATTATGGCCAAGAACAGCTCAAATAAGCAAAGAGACATGACAGTCCATCATTACTTTAAGACATGAAGGTCAGACAATTCGGAACATTTCAAGTACTTTGAACATTTCTTCAAGTGCAGTCGCAAAAACCATCAAGCACTATGATGAAACTGGCTCTCATGAGGACCGCCACAGGAAAGGAAGACCCAGGGTTACCTCTGCTGCAGAGGATAAGTTCATTAGAGTTACCAGCCTCAGAAATTATAGCCCAAATAAATGCTTTACAGAGTTCAAGTAATACATCTCAACATCAACTGTTCAGAGGAGAATCAGGCCTCCGTGGTAGAATTGCTGCAAAGAATCCACAACTAAAGCCCACTAATAATAAGAAGAGACTTGCTTGGACCAAGAAACATGCGCAATGGACATTAGACCAATGGAAATCTGTCCTTTGGTCTGATAAAATTAGACCAAATTAGAGATTTTTGGTTCCAACCGCCGTGTCTGTCAGACGCAGAGTAGTAGGACATGATTTGGAAAGGCACACACCTGTCTATATAAGGTCCCATACTTAACAGTATTTGACAGAGCAAATACCAAAGGAATTGTCCGTAGATCTCTGAGACCATGTCAGATTGTGTCAAGGCACAGATATGGGGAAGGGTATTAAAACATCTATGCAGCATTGAAGGTCCCCAAGAACACAGTGGCCTCCATCATTCTTAAATGGAATTAGTCTGCAACCACCAAGACTCTTCGTATCGCTAGCCAGCAGCCAAACTGATCAATCGGGGGAGCAAGCCTACTTGAAGGTAACAGCGCTTACTATTGCTCCTAGTGGCCGGTTTCCACGTCGTCTCTTGACGTCCTCAGACATGGCTAGACGTCGAATACGGACTTGTGACCTGGCTGTCTTTTCTGCACATTTTGCTATGAGGATGAGAGAATTATACATTTTTATAGCTAATTTCCTGCTTTTCTACACATTTTGCCATGAAGCTGACAGAACATTTTGCGGTTTTACAGCTAATATCCTGTGGTCCCCTTAACCTTGCGGGGGCTGCGGGTGTGTGTGGTACACCACTGCCTAGGCAAAAAAAGAAGAGTGCGACCATGCTCGCATGCGCACACACATTGAACACAGTGGATTTTTTGCAGGATATGGGCATCAATATTCAACAGCAAAAAAATTTTTAAAACTGTTTGCTTCTTCCAATAGTATGTTTCCTACTCTACATGCCAGAGAGGCATGTTTGGTCTACATCAGTGGTTCTCAACCAGGGGTAGTACCCCTGTGGGTACTTGGCTTATCCCCAGGGGCTACTTGAGAAGACTCTTGAGACCATAGGCTTACTGGTAAAATGGATGAGGGGGTACTTGGTGGTGCAGTAACCAAAAAAGGTTGAGAACCACAGGTAACATGTTTCCATCTGAACATTCAACAAAGTTGTGTCCTGCTGAACGGAGCCCAGGACTGACATCAGTCTCTCATACCTCTCAGGCGGTCGATGAGTTCTGAGTGTGTCTTTCCAGTGGACATCCATGCCATGGTTCTTGACAGCAGCACACCCATAGGGACTGCCACTACAGCCAGTATGAACACTGCTTGCATCTCCTACACTGGTGGAGCTCCCTGACAATGTCAATAAAAACACATACTGTCACACAAAGACCCCATTGCAATGTATGCTCAGACCGACTGACGTGCGCACACACAACTGAATAAATACAGACACATGCAAGTATTGTTCAACAGGTGGCAGTAAAGCACCAAAAGCCCAAAGCTGGTGTGGCGAACAGTACACAAAATATGGTGATTAGTAGTCTAACAGTAATATACAGGTAACTGCCAAAACAAAGGAAACACATGAGTAAATGAGGGATACAAAGTATATTCAAAGCAAGTGCCTCCACACAGGTGTGGTTCCTGAGTTAATTAAACAATTAACATTCCATAGCCTAATGCTTAGGGTTATGTATAAAAATGCACAGTTTTGTCCATTATTTTGGCTACCATGACTAGAAGAAGAGATCTCAGTGACATTGAAAGAGGGGTCTCAAAAGGAGTGCAGGGGGTTTAAAGGGTGTGTGTGTGTCTCTCAGTCACCAGATCTCAACCCAGAACACTTTTGGGAGATTTTGGAGTGGCGCCTAAGACCGCGTTTCCACCACCACCCACAAAATACCAAATTATGGAATTTCTTGTTAAAACTTCTTAAGGTATAGGGGGCAGCAATTTCACTTTTGGATAAATAGCGTGCCCAATTTCAACTTCCTGCTACTCATGCCAGGCATATAAGATATGCATATTATTAATAGATTTGGATAGAAAACACTCTGAAGTTTCAATAACTGTTTGAATCATGTCTGTGAGTATAACATAACTTATGTAGCAGGCAAAACCCAGAGGACTAACCGTTCAGAATTATAATTTTTTTGGTCTCTGTCTGTTCACTGATTTCTCATTGGCAAATTATATTTCTTAGGAACCTGTTTTCAGTTCCTACCGCTTCCACTGGATGTCACCAGTCTTTGGAATTTGGTTGAGGTTATTCATTTGTGCAATGAAGAAGTAGGCCATCTAGGAAATGGGTAACACTGTTGAGAGTGCGCAAGATGTGAAAAGTAGCGTTGGTTTGTTGTCTTCCTGTATTGAACACAGATAGACCCATCTACAATTTGATCGATTATTAACGTTTAAAAATAACGAAAGTTGTATTACAAAAGTAGTTTGAAATATTTTGGCAAAGTTTTATAGGCAACTTTTTAAATATTTTGTAGCGACGTAGCGTTTTTTGGAAGCTGTTTTTTTCTGGATCAAACGCGTCAAATAAATGGACATTTGGATACATATGGACGGAATTAATCGAACAAAAGGACCAATTGTTATGTTTATGGGACATATTGGATTGCCAGCAAAAGAAACTCGTCAAAGGTAATGCATGTTTTATATTTTATCTCTGAGTTTTGTGTAGCGCCTGCAGGGTTGAAATATGCTACCCTCTTTGTTTACTATTGGGCTATCATCAGATAATAGCTTCTTATGCTTCCGCCGAAAAGCCTTTTTAAAATCTGACATGTTGGCTGGATTCACAACGAGTGTAGCTTTAATTGAGTATCTTACGTGTGTGATTTAATGAAAGTTAGACTTTTATATAATTTTTTATTTTATTTGCCGCGCTGCATTTCCCCTGTTTTTTGCCCGTGGGACGCAACCGTCCCCTTTACCATAAGAAGTTTTTAAAGAATGGTGTTGCATCCCTCCAATAGTGTTCCAGACACTATGCCAAGGTGCATTAAAGCTGTTCTGGCGGCTTGTGGTGGGACAACGTCAAGACAATTTATGTCGCGGTTTTCTTTATTTTGGCATTTTCCTATATCTTATACAGAGGGAATTAACTTAGCATGTTATTAAATAAATTCATGCTGAAAATAGATAAGGAGAGACTTTAGTCTGAGGACACCTTTGCACACACCAGTGTCACAGACATTACATTGAAAAGAACAGTTTGAGAATTATCAAATCTAAACTAACAGTAACATTTGATTTCTTAATTCATATAAAATAAATATAATTCATAATTAATTGAGATATAATGAATGTAAACATCTTCATGCAGATGGATGAAATAACCATAGTGGCACACTTTTCAAATGTTGTCTGTTTTAGATGGCATTTTTCATGGGCATCAGACTGGCACCGTACAGCATTCCTCAGCAAAATGGCATAATCTTCTGATGGGTACAGTGGCAGAGAAAAAACAGCTAGCCAATTGCCAGTGCTGGAGAAATGAACTGGATCTCTACTTAAATGAAAGCCCAGCAGTTCTGTTAGGAAGCACTAACTATAGGTTTAATGGCATTAAACATGTAACATAGCTGAATTATTAACCATTACTCTCGATCCTAAACCGAAGGTCAGATTAGATGATTCATTGTGAAATGTTCACAGTTCACACTTTCCTTACTGAAATATATAATATGGTGGGTCATTTGGGAACAATAATTCTGAGAGCATGCCTTTTTGTACTCCTTGCCCATTTATCTTCCTATCTCTTGTCATAAGCAACATCTTGCCTTAGGGGAGAAGGATACAAATGTTCCCAATTATGGAAATCTTTCCACTCAGTCTTGAGCTGTAAATACATTTTTAAAAATGGCTCATATCACAAATAACTGGGAAGAGATCTGCCATGGGAAATTACCATGGGTGTCAGTTCAGATCCACCCCTTATCTGGAGCAGACAAAGCTATAGCTGGGCTGGGGATATAGCAACTTTAGCGAACTGGGGGCATTAGCCTCAAGACATGATCAAACCTCACAGCTTATTTACAGACTGGATGTAGCTACAACACTGGCTTGCAATGTAGATGATAAACCCAGTTTTGTATCTGTCATATGAGAATCCAATGGCAATGGGAAGATTGAAGCTCAATCTGAGTACTTTACATCTCTAGGCCTACTTAAGGATAGGGTCTATTTTTCGCCATTTCCTCCTGACTGACGTGCCCAAAGTACACTGCCTGTTACTCAGGCCCAGAAGCCCGAATATACATATCATTGGTAGCATTGGATAGAAAACACTTTGACATTTGTAGAGATGTTAAAATAATGTATGAGATTATCACACAATTGATATGGCAGGCAATAATCCATAGGACAATCAACCAGATTTTCTTTTTTGAGCTCCCAGGCTCTTATAATGGAAAAGCTATGGGTTCTATGTAATTCCAGCTCCCAATTCCTATGGCTTTCACTCGATGTCAACAGTCTTTGTTCATTTTTTCAGGCTTGTTCCTTCAAAAACTAGCAAGAATTTTGAGTTTTTATACAAAGAGTCACGGTACAATATCAGTCTGTTGGCGCGCGACGAAGAGGACACGCGCTTATTAATTTTACTTTTCTATTGAACATACATTCTTTCCGTATTAAATATTATAGTTTATTTACATTTGAGTCTAGTTTGACTTGTTTGAACAAAGTTTAGCAGTAGCTTTTTGGACTCCTTTGTCTGCATGTTGAATGAGTGGAATACTGAAATCGATGGCACCAACTAAACTGACTTTTTGGGATATAAAGAAGGATTTTATCTAGCAAAATGACCATTCATGTTGTAGCTGGGACCCTTGCGATTGCAAACAGAGGAAGATTATCAAAAGTAAGTGAGTTATTAAGGCGCTATCTGTGATTTTATGAAGCCTGTGCTGGTTGAAAAATATGTCAATGTGGGGTGCCGTCCTCAAAAAATTGCATGGTATGCTTTCGCCTATTGTAAATCGACAATGCAGTTAGATTAACAAGAGTATCTTACGTGTGTGATTTAATGAAAGTTAGACTTTTATATAATTTTTTATTTTATTTGCCGCGCTGCATTTCCCCTGTTTTTTGCCCGTGGGACGCAACCGTCCCCTTTACCATAAGAAGTTTTTAAAGAATGGTGTTGCATCCCTCCAATAGTGTTCCAGACACTATGCCAAGGTGCATTAAAGCTGTTCTGGCGGCTTGTGGTGGGACAACGTCAAGACAATTTATGTCGCGGTTTTCTTTATTTTGGCATTTTCCTATATCTTATACAGAGGGAATTAACTTAGCATGTTATTAAATAAATTCATGCTGAAAATAGATAAGGAGAGACTTTAGTCTGAGGACACCTTTGCACACACCAGTGTCACAGACATTACATTGAAAAGAACAGTTTGAGAATTATCAAATCTAAACTAACAGTAACATTTGATTTCTTAATTCATATAAAATAAATATAATTCATAATTAATTGAGATATAATGAATGTAAACATCTTCATGCAGATGGATGAAATAACCATAGTGGCACACTTTTCAAATGTTGTCTGTTTTAGATGGCATTTTTCATGGGCATCAGACTGGCACCGTACAGCATTCCTCAGCAAAATGGCATAATCTTCTGATGGGTACAGTGGCAGAGAAAAAACAGCTAGCCAATTGCCAGTGCTGGAGAAATGAACTGGATCTCTACTTAAATGAAAGCCCAGCAGTTCTGTTAGGAAGCACTAACTATAGGTTTAATGGCATTAAACATGTAACATAGCTGAATTATTAACCATTACTCTCGATCCTAAACCGAAGGTCAGATTAGATGATTCATTGTGAAATGTTCACAGTTCACACTTTCCTTACTGAAATATATAATATGGTGGGTCATTTGGGAACAATAATTCTGAGAGCATGCCTTTTTGTACTCCTTGCCCATTTATCTTCCTATCTCTTGTCATAAGCAACATCTTGCCTTAGGGGAGAAGGATACAAATGTTCCCAATTATGGAAATCTTTCCACTCAGTCTTGAGCTGTAAATACATTTTTAAAAATGGCTCATATCACAAATAACTGGGAAGAGATCTGCCATGGGAAATTACCATGGGTGTCAGTTCAGATCCACCCCTTATCTGGAGCAGACAAAGCTATAGCTGGGCTGGGGATATAGCAACTTTAGCGAACTGGGGGCATTAGCCTCAAGACATGATCAAACCTCACAGCTTATTTACAGACTGGATGTAGCTACAACACTGGCTTGCAATGTAGATGATAAACCCAGTTTTGTATCTGTCATATGAGAATCCAATGGCAATGGGAAGATTGAAGCTCAATCTGAGTACTTTACATCTCTAGGCCTACTTAAGGATAGGGTCTATTTTTCGCCATTTCCTCCTGACTGACGTGCCCAAAGTACACTGCCTGTTACTCAGGCCCAGAAGCCCGAATATACATATCATTGGTAGCATTGGATAGAAAACACTTTGACATTTGTAGAGATGTTAAAATAATGTATGAGATTATCACACAATTGATATGGCAGGCAATAATCCATAGGACAATCAACCAGATTTTCTTTTTTGAGCTCCCAGGCTCTTATAATGGAAAAGCTATGGGTTCTATGTAATTCCAGCTCCCAATTCCTATGGCTTTCACTCGATGTCAACAGTCTTTGTTCATTTTTTCAGGCTTGTTCCTTCAAAAACTAGCAAGAATTTTGAGTTTTTATACAAAGAGTCACGGTACAATATCAGTCTGTTGGCGCGCGACGAAGAGGACACGCGCTTATTAATTTTACTTTTCTATTGAACATACATTCTTTCCGTATTAAATATTATAGTTTATTTACATTTGAGTCTAGTTTGACTTGTTTGAACAAAGTTTAGCAGTAGCTTTTTGGACTCCTTTGTCTGCATGTTGAATGAGTGGAATACTGAAATCGATGGCACCAACTAAACTGACTTTTTGGGATATAAAGAAGGATTTTATCTAGCAAAATGACCATTCATGTTGTAGCTGGGACCCTTGCGATTGCAAACAGAGGAAGATTATCAAAAGTAAGTGAGTTATTAAGGCGCTATCTGTGATTTTATGAAGCCTGTGCTGGTTGAAAAATATGTCAATGTGGGGTGCCGTCCTCAAAAAATTGCATGGTATGCTTTCGCCTATTGTAAATCGACAATGCAGTTAGATTAACAAGAATTTAAGCTTTTATTAAACGATATACGATACTTATATGTTCATAAATGTTGAATATTACGATTATTTATTTTAATTGGTCACCCTCCAATTTCACCGGATGTTGTCGGCAGGTGTCCCGCTAGCGGGACGCCTAGCCTTAGCCTACTTAAACATATATTGATGTATCTTAAGAACTAAAAGCCATATTTAAAATGTTATTCAAAGTTAAGCCTTTGAAGTTTTTGGGGAACTAATATGAAATCTATGTTTTCTCCCAAAAAAGGGGCCGCTTGGAACATGTATATCTAAATTTGAAATACATCAACAAGTTCTTCACATAATACGCTAGTGTGTAGGCATATTTCAAATGTTATAGTCAGTAATCTAATTATCTCAGCACTAAGGCATACATCAAAAAGTAGTGCTTTCTCTAGGAAACTGACTGCTTTGCTTGAACCATTGAAATCACATTTTTTGGACACTTTGACAAGTCGTTGATAAAGTTTGATTTCCAGACTGTGTTTCTATGGAAGACAGTGCGAAAGATGTTAAATTTTGTAAAATTTTTAACCAATTTTGCTCACTGGGTGCCTCAGTGTCAAAAATACCATTGATCCTTCCTCCAGCCTACTCTAATGGGTTCAGTGATGAGGTGTCTGCATTATGATTAATCTGTTGACACAGACCAGCTGGCATGCCAATGATCATTCACCAGAGCAGAAGATAGAGTAACCCAAGGAAGAACACACTTGCTCTCCCTCTCTTGTCCCAGGTGCCTTTTCTGACTACAGGTCACCAAAGGACAGCAGAGTGTGTATCAGCAGAAAGGCGTCATCACCTGATGGCTACGGTGGTGGTAGAACTACAGGTTACCGCCTAGGAATATGAGCTGGAGATATACTTGAATTAATGGAGTACTGCAATTCCATTTGGAAGCAAAACTAAGATTATTTCCCAAATCTAAACATTTGGGACCACAATTCAAAAATATTAGGCGTAGTTTATGTCTTCTGTATTGTATTTACACCAACAAGGTGTAATTTCACAATTGCTTCTGCAAATCTGACCTAAAGGGATAGTATTGCCTATTATATAGGCTAGTTATGTGACAATACTTTATTATTCACAATAAATTATGCAGACATAGGCTACAGGTTTATGGCTTTATGTCAGATTTCTAAATATTAAAACTAGATAAAACTAGAGCCTGCAGGACTTGTTTGGTCAACTGTAGTGTTAAAAATGCTAAGCATCATTATTAGCTTCTACAGACATATTTGTCTTCTCTTTTCAGCAGTAGGCATTTGCTTTCCAAACTGTACATTCTTCTCGCGATTGTATTTAGAAATGTGCGAAAGGCAAACTGACTGCCATAGAAATGTAATCCATAGATGGCGGTTCCAATTCAAGTCAGGACTGGCAGCCATTGCTAGTGTACCCATGTGTTTAATGGTCAAATTGCCAGGGTTAGAGGTTCCAAAACCCTTCTGTGGATTACATGTCTATGGCCACAATACAACAAGTTGTTCTATATTTGGCACGTGTGCTGCCCAAATTGCAGCCTTCCCGACTAAGGGTTTATGATAAAACTTAATCAACAGCTATTTTTTGAGCTATTTATCCTCTGTGGCTAAATTATGCTCTCTGGTGTAATATTTTTGAATGATTTTCAAAATAGACAAGAGTGATATAATTGTATGAAAAAATATTATTTATATAGCCTAATTATGGCAAGATGATTTACATTTATCAGGGGATGCTACAGCACCTCCAGAACCCCTACTTCCCACAGCTATGCAGGCCACAGTAGCAGTATCGGGCAAACATGAAAGCAGCAGTGTCAGCAAATCAACATCCTCTTTAGATCCAAATATTATGTAACATCAACATTTAGCAAATAGCCCAGCACTGCCAAACTGAGGTTGTTTCTGGTGGACACAGCAAAGTATCAGCTGATACTTTAGACCAAAATACATTGTTATATCAACCTTTGATAGAACGTCTCCCATGTCAATTATAGTGGGGAGAACAAGTATTTGACACACTGCCGATTTTGCAGGTTTTCCTACTTACAAAGCATGTAGAGGTTTGTAATTTTTTATCAAAGGTACACTTCAACTGTGAGACGGAATCTAAAACAAAAATCCAGAAAATCACGTTATGATTTTTAAGTAATTAATTTGCATTCCTGTATAGACACACACTCACTTTCTTGACAATTTCCTTCACAACAGCTCTGCACTGCTCTGCGAAGGGCAACAAGTATGAATGCCCTGACTTCTACAGTCCTCCCGGTAGCCGAGCGGTTCAGAGCATTGGGCCAGTAACCAAAAGGTTGCTGGTTCAAATTCCTCAGTCAACTAGATTAAAAATATGTTGATGTACCCTTGAGCAAGGCACTTAATCCTAATTGCTCCTGGAAGTCGCTCTGGATAGGAGCGTCTGCTAAATGGCTAAAATGTAAATGTAGTTCAGTAAATAGTGATTGATTTAGGAATTGGACATCAACATTGTACATGCTGAAACTCTGCTGACCACCAGAGATGACAACGTCATGCACCATTAGTAATTGCGTTAGGCCTAAAGACAACACGAGGAAGATTTTTAAAAATATCTTTACCCACTTCTTCCATAAACATCAGTTATTGTTCATTTCATCCGCTGCAGTCCCTATCCACGGGACTCTCTTATGAATGTGGACAGGCGGAGCATCTCTGCCTAATTGGGCCTTCAAGCAACGCAACAATACTTTAGAAATGTCATTCCTTACCCAATGAATTTGGTTTGCCTACTCAAGGCAACCATTGATTACTGAAAATTCCAGTGTACATTTGACAAATGGCAAGCACTGCTACTGTAGGGGTTATACAGAAATACACTTATCCCTCGGTCTGTCTTCTGACAGTGAGATACCGGTGATGTCACTGTGTCCTCCCAACACTGTGTGCCTGGAGGCCCGGGCGACTCTGATCCAAACCAAAGGGGACCAGTCTGACAGCTGCAGCCTCTCCAGGCCCTCCTCCTCCCAGCTCTACCACCAAGTCTTACAGGGCGATGCCAACGATTCGCCACAGACCCGACGATGTCACTGTAAAGGCAATGCGTGTCTGGAGTCACACCCAATTACTGTGTGTCCTCCTCACGCCGACTGCTCGATGGGCGCTTTCAAGACCAGTTGCACCTGCAGCCCATCCCAATGACGGCGGTGGCCCCCACAAGTCCAAACAGCATCAAGTGGTCACAGTCAGCTCTGTAGTCTATATATACTGTACATACATTAGCATATTATCATGGAAAAATATAATCTCAAAACAAGGTCAATGACACAGAATTATGTTTCTATTTTAGGGATGACAGACTCTACTGGATCCCTAGAAAGTCAGTTTCCACGACAATAAGATCATTATGTGAATAAAAATGACCAACAATTTACCTTGCGTCCAATTGTACTCAGTGCATGGTAGTAATTAGGACAACAATCTTTAGCTCTTAATTTAGCTATACAACACGGTCATAAGCTCAAGATAGTATTGTGTGACTCAAAATATGAGTACTGGTGACCAATGTCTCAAGATTTAATGTTAAATGTTTTACTTAGATTTTCCTAGAGATATATAGTACTTTAATTATGCAAAGAGAGCCTCTTTTCCTGTGGCATTTCCTTGACAGTTACTCCCAGGTGGTAGTGGAGTATCCTCTGGCGGTGCTCGTCGGGTGTGCAGTGGTCCTCCTAAGATGGCCGGCCTGTTAATTGGTCCCCTACCAGACTTCCCTGACCCGCTGATGGTGAATGTCTCCCTCGGCAGCACTGTGGCTACAAGTGAAAGCATATCAGTGCAATTGCAGGTCTAATGAACAGTCACAGTTGAAAGTTTACAAACACATAGGTTGGAGTCATTAAAACTAGTTTTTCAACCACTCCACAAGTTCTGGCAAGTCAGTTAGGACATCTACTTGGTTCATGACACAAGTAATCTTTCCAACAATTATTTCGATGTATCACAATTCCAGTGGATCAGAAGTTTACATACACTAAGTTCTTCTGTCTTTAAACAGCTTGGAAAATCCCATAAAATTATGTCATGGCTTTAGAAGCTTCTGATAGGCTAATTGACATAATTTGAGTTAATTGGAAGTGGACCTGTGGATGTACTTCAAGGCCTACCTTCAAACTCAATGTCTCTTTGCTTGAAATCATGGGAAAATCAAAAGAAATCATCCAAGACCTCAATAAAAAAAATTGTAGACCTCCACAAGTCCGGTTCATCCTTGGGAGCAATTTCCAAACGCCTGAAGGTACCACGTTCATCTGTACAAACAATAGTATGCAGTATAAACACTATGGGACCACGCAGCCATCATACCACTCAGGAAGGAGACGTGTTCTGTGTACTAGAGATGAAGGGACTTTGGTGCGAAAAGTGCAAATCAGTCCCAGAACAACAGATGTACGAGGAAACAGGTCCAAAAGTATCTATATCCACAGTAAAACGAGTCCTATATCGACATAACCTGAAAGGCCGCTCAGTAAGGAAGAAGCCACTGCTCAAAAACCACCATAAAAAAGCCAGACTATGGTTTGCAACTGCACATGGGGACAAAAATGAAACAAAAATAGAACTGTTTGTCCATAATGACCATCGTTATGTTTGGAAGAAAAAGGGGGAGGCTTGCAAGCCGAAGAACACCATCCCAACCGTGAAGAACAGGGGTAGCAGCATCATGTTGTGGGGGTGCTTTGCTGCAGCAGGGACTGGTGCACTTCACAAAATAGATGGCATTATGAAGACGGAAAATGATGTGGATATATTGAAGCAACATCTCAAGACATCAGTCAAGAAGTTAAAGCTTGGTCGCAAATGGGTCTTCCAAATGGACAATGACCCCAAGCATACTTCCAAAGTTGTGGCAAAATGGCTTAAGGACAACAAAGTCAAGGTATTGGAGGGGCCATCACAAAGCCCTGACCTAAATCCTATAGAAAATTAGTGGGCAGAACTGAAAAAGTGTGTGCAAGCAAGGAGGCCTACAAACCTGACTCAGTTACACTAGCTCTGTCAGAAGGAATGGGCCAAAATTCACCCAACTTATTGTGGGAAGCTTGTGGAAGGCCAGCCAAAATGTTTGACCCAAGTTAAACAATTTAAAGGCAATACTACCAAATACTAATTGAGTGTATGTAAACTTCTGACCCACCCGGAAATGTGATGAAAAAAATTAAATCTGAAATAAATATTTCTCTCTACTATTATTATGACATTTCAAATTCTTAAAATAAAGTGATTATCCTAACTGACTAAAACAGGGAATTTTTACTATGATTAAATGTCAGGAATTGTGAAAAACTGAGTTTAAATGTAGTTGGCTAAGGTGTATGTAAACTTCCGACTTCAACTGTAGGTATTGACCCACTAATTCATCATTCAAGTGTTCACTTTCAGTTATGCAAGAATATAAGCAGTCACTCTAGCTCCATTTTTGTAAGTGAAGACTGAGCACAGATGATGATGAGGGGTGCCATGTTCTTGCCACCATCTGTGGTATCACAGGTCACTGGTCTTCTGCTCGGGAAATTATGCCAGTCTTCAGAGCATGAAGGCGATCTACTCCATGTGTGAGATTGAGCAGGTCAGGGTAGGTGACTAGGTCTTTACTCATCTTAAATCAGCAGACCATCTGCCATTTTCCACCATTACGAACCAGACCATGAAATCAGGGAGCCAACAAACAAATTAAAGACAATTCTGGGATGCAGAACTTGGCAGACACTGATATAATAAACAAAATGGTGTGCTATTCTTAATTTGAAAGAAAATAAAGTTGTTAATGGATCCCCATTGGTTGACAATTGATTTATTTTACCTTTATTTAACTAGGCAAGTCAGTTAAGAACAAATTCTTATTTTCAATGACAGCCTTGGAACAGTGGGTTAACTGCCTTGTTCAGGGGCAAAATGACAGATTTGTACCTTGTCAGCTCTGGGATTCGATCTTACACCCTCTCGGTTGGTAGTCCAACACTCTAACCACTAGGCTACCTGCTACTGACAATAAGTTACTTGATGATAAGTTGCAAAAAAAACTGCACCTTTCATTTTGCTCTTGTAATAAAAGGTAGATGGAACATAATTATAGTTTTTGCCATGGGTAGAGTGAGAATAAATTATCATAGAAGTCCATAGATGTGTTAAAATGACAAAATTCTCTTCTCCATGTTTCAGATTCATTCACAACCCCACTTCCAAGAACTCTGCAAGCAACATATCTGTTTGGAAGTGGACGGTGCCATGATCAGGGGCGGATACTGTCCAAGTTGGTCATTGGGAAACTACCTTGGCATTTCTCAGCAATGCCTCATCCTGTCTAAGCCTGACATCTTTGCAGGTGACGGAGAGTCTTCACCTTCTCCGCTTTTGCACCGCATACTACCACAATGGAAGCCTGGTGGCGTATTGTGCAGAGAGGGGCAAGCAAGGTCACTGTGCATCTGTGCCAACTCGGTGCAAACACTCGTGCAGTATTCTAGATATTGCATTACCTGGTTGATAAGGACTTTCTAGGGCGGCAGACAATAGAATATCAGGTCCCCTCACTGAAATATAGCCTCCTGTTTCTACCGGTGGAAAAAGGAGATCACTTGATGGAGATATACATGAACAGCCTTGAAGATCTTGAGCTTATATACAAGAACACTACTATTACAGGAATGGACCTAGGCATCAAGCAAAACCTATTCAAGTATTATTTGGCTAGGGATGCCATCTACCCTGTTCTGGCTGTAGTTTCGCTGTTCCTCACCATGGCCCTTTATTTGCGGTCACTTTTCCTATCAGCACTGTCTTTACTCGCAATTGTGAGTTCGCTCTTGACTTCCTATTTCTTCTACAAAGTGGTTTTCCAGCTGACATTCTTCAACTTAGCTTCAGCTCTCGTCCTGTTCGGCAGTTGCTCTAACCAGACTTTCACTTTCATTAATTTCTGGAATCTACAACTATCCCAGAATCCACCTGCTTCTCTAGAGAAGAGAGTCAATCAAGTTCTCCAAGAGGATGGATATTTGATACTTGCATCAGGACTGACTTCTAGTGCCATGTTCTTCTCATCACAGCAATGCGATGCTTTGCGGTGTACCTGGGAACTGCGTACTTAATCTGTACTCTCTCCGCCCTTGCGTGGTTGCCCAGCTCTCTCACTTTGTGTGAGCGCTACACTGCGGCTGCCTCAGCCTCAGTTACTGTTCAGACCTGGAAGCCTTACGGAACGGAAAGCCCAGGCGGGTTCTGGGACACAAGTTCACTAAGGCAATGCATCTTCACCTTTGGTCAGAAGCGGGGACTGTCCGACACCTCCAATGTACTTTCCCTGAAAAATCCTCCCTTGTGGAGTGGTCAAGTTCAGCTACATTTGGGTCTGCTGGTTCGCAGTGTTGGCCGCAGGTGGAACATGTATCTCAGCTGTAGACCCTGGTATGAGACTACCAACTTTAGACAACAGGGCAACTCAGTTATTCCACTCCAGCCATCGCTTTGAAAGATATGATGCTGAATATTGCCACCAATTAATGTTTGAATGACTGTTGAATGGGGAGGACCAGTTTTTTACATTAACTCTTGTTTGGGAATCACCCCAACCGATAATGGCACTCCCTTTGATCCAAAAAGCAATGGATCTTTATAGTTATGGATCCAGAGTTTAACATGAGTAAACCGTGTGGAATTGTGTGGAAGAGTTCAAAACCAAGGCTTTTATTTACCCTCATCGTCCGAAAACAAAGGCTCAACAGACAATGTCTGTATTGTCAAGCAACTCATAGACTGGGTGTCTATTCCACGTTGCTCCGAGAATGAGGATGCTTTTTTTTGTTGCTGCAACGCTATTCCTTTTCCTTACCTACCGGGTGTTTTTGAACAAAGCCTGAGCATGATGGTGGCCGAGCGGCATGCAGAGGGTTATGTGTCCGGGGTTGGAGGCCTACATTTTGGGGCATATGGGCAAATAGAAGTCCTGGTAATGGTATTTAGAACTACGCACCGCTATAGTTACAACTTTAGTAACACCACCCTTTTCTATAATGATATTGTGTCATGGTTTAATGGATACATTTCTAGGGCTCCACTGGGAGCCAGTTGACACTGACTTGCAACAATGTCTAAACTCAGAGACCCTTGTGGTTACTGGGTTCTCCATAGCCCTAACGTTTGCCTTGCTTCTTCTGACCACATGGAATATTCCACTGAGTATTTATGGCACTGCTGCTGTTGGAGAAAGTGTTTTTTTGTCACCATCGGTCTCCTTGTCCTTCTAGAATGGCAGCTTAGTGGTGTGGAGGCACTCTGCATATCAGCTGCTGCTGGGCTGTCTTGACTTTTTAGCCAACTACTGCATATCATATAATTCAGCTCCACACGCTGATAGAGCTGGAAGAGTTGGATCCATGGCCTTTTGCTGTGCGGGCATCATTATGCACCCTACTACTGCCTCGTTGTTCAGAAAGCTGGGGATAATCCTACATCTGGTGAAATGTGTAGCATGTGGATTTGCCACCTTTTTCCAATCCCTATGTTGCTTTTTCAGTCCTAAAAAAACTGTGGTAAAGTAATGTTGCCATGTTCATCTAAACAGGGAACTGAAGGTCTGCCATCCTGCTCAGCATCAGAACCTAGGTCCTCGACCTCTGCAGTCAGAGGGGCTTTTGGGAGTTCAAAGGAATTTCAATAAAGACCAGGGTAATTACCTTTACCCAAACCAACAGCGCCAAAGACAGTCAACACAGAGTTCATCTGACGCGCTAGAAGATTCCAATGAGACTTGGCTGAGTGATACTGAACCAGGGCCCTCAAACCAACAGATATCTATTAAAGCAGAGGGAGAACTTGAATCACAACCAGGGCACCTTATTAATGGACAGAGAGACACCCTACGTCTCTCCCTGAGAGAGACCACCTATGAGACAGCCTCTCCCGGATATGGGAGGGGTCATACAAGCCAGAGTGAAGGACCAGTCATGTTGCCAAACAGTAAACCAGATTTGCCTGATGTATGGATCAAACGAGTTGGGCCAAGGGAAGATACAAACTGAATGCGATTTCAAAATAATCTAAGCATGCAAAAGTGTTCAGTTCATCGTCTGTCAGCTTCATTCGCTCAATCAGAAACTATCCTTTGATAAAGTATTATCATAAACAGGTCTAGTTAATGCAGATACTGCTTCATGTGGAATGTTATGTGACAAAGATTCTTCATAATGGATTTAGAAATGTTGAAAATTCACAGCTAGACAGACACTGGAACTTGGATAGTCACTGGCCTTTTTGTCTTGGACTGATCCACAAATTGAATAATTTCCCAATACATTTTAGATGTGAGAGAAGGTGCGCTTTTGCAATGCTTGTGCCTATGCTATTAACTTGTGCCATGCGATTAGAGGCAAAGACCACTAAAACAAGAGGCACACCTCACTTTATCTTAACATGGAAAGGTGATGTAATTCACATCAAATCACAAAAAATAGTTCAGAGATGGAGTCATCTCTATATACATTGTGTAACCATTTTAATGTCAGAACATACCACCCATTGCTGTTGCTCAAAGTCAATGCCAAGAAATGTAACATTAATTTGGTAACTGTGAAGACAATTTTGTGTGTATTAATTAATTAGGGGAACTGAACAGCACTGTTGCAGACCTGCAGGTACAGAGCTATATTTGAGCCTTGTTTTTTTTAATATTTTTTTTATTTCACCTTTAATTAACCAGGTAGGCCAGTTGAGAACAAGTTCTTATTTACAAATGTGATCTGGCTAAGATAAAGCAAAGCAGTGCGACACAAACAGCACCAGAGTTACACATGGAATTAACAAACGTACAGTCAATAACACAATATAAAGTCTATATACAGTGTGTGCAAATGAAGTAAGATTAGGGAGGTAAGGCAATAAATAGGCCATGCTGGCGAAATAATTACAATTTAGCAATTAAACACTGGAGTAATAGATGTGCAGAAAATGAATGTGCAAGTAGAGATACTGGGGTGCAAAGGAGCAACAAACAAAAAAACAATATGGGGACAAGGTAGTTGGGTGGGTTATTTACAGATGGGCAATGATCTGTAAGCGGCTCTGACAGCTGATGCTTAAAGTTAGTGAGGGAGATATGAGTCTCCAGCTTCAGTGATTTTTGCAGTTCGTTCCAGTCATTGGCAGCAGAGAACTGAAGGAGGGGCGGCCAAAGGAGGAATTGGCTTTGGGGGTGACCAGTGAAATATACCTGCTGGAGCGCGTGCTACGGGTGGGTGCTGCTATGGTGACCAGTGAGCTGAGATAAGACAGGGCTTTACCTAGCAAAAACGTATAGATGACCTGGAGCCAGTGGGTTTGGCGACGAATATGAAGCGAGGGCCAGCCAACGACAGCATACAGGTCGCAGTGGTGGGTAGTATATAGGGCTTTGGTGAAGAAATGGACGGCACTGTGATAAGATTGCATCCAATTTGCTGAGTAGAGCGTTGGAGGCTATTTTGTAAATTACATCGCCAAAGTCAAGGATCGGTAGGATAGTCAGTTTTACGAGGGTATGTTTGGCAGCACGAGTGAAGGATGCTTTGTTGCAAAATAGGAAGCTGATTCTAGATTTAATTTTAGATTGGAGATGCTTAATGTGAGTCTGGAAGGAGAGTTTACAGTCTAACCAGACTGAGCATGCATTTAGTTTTACTTGCGGTTGGAGGTTGGAGCAGTTGGAGGCCACGGAAGGAGTGTTGTATGGCATTGAAGCTCGTCTGGAGGTTAGTTAACACAGTGTCCAAAGAAGGGCCAGAAGCATACAAAATGGTGTCGTCTGCGTAGAGATGGATCAGAGAATCACCAGCAGCAAGAGCGACATCATCGATGTATACAGAGAAAAGAGTCGGCCCGAGAATTGAACCCTGTTGCAACCAAATAGAGACTGCCAGAGGTCCAGACAACAGGCCCTCCGATTTGAAACACTGAACTCTTGTCTAAGAAGTAGTTGGTGAACCAGGCAAAGCAGTCATTTGAGAAACCAAGGCTGTTGAGTCTGCTGATAAGAATGCGGTGATTGACAGTCGAAAGCCTTGGCCAGGTCGATTAGTACGGCTGCACGGTATTGTCTTTTATTGATGGTGGTTATGATATCGTTTAGGACCTTGAGTGTGGCTGAGGTGCACCCATGACCAGCTCTAAAACCAGATTGCATAGCGGAGAAGGTATGGTGGTATTCGAAATAGTCAGTAATCTGTTTGTTAACTTGGCTTTCGAATACCTTAGAAAGGCAGGGTAGGATAGATATAGGTTTGTAACAGTTTGAAGAGGGGGATGACCGCGGCAGCGTTCCAATCTTTGGAGATCTCAGACGATACGAAAGAGAGGTTGAACAGGCTAGTAATAGGGGTTGCAACAATTGCGGTGGATAATTTTAGAAAGAGAGGGTCCAGATTGTCTAGCCCATCTGATTTGTAGGTGTCCAGATTTTGCAGCTCTTTCAGAACATCAGCTATGTGGATTTGGGTGAAGGTGAAATGGGGGAGGCTTGGGCAAGTTGCTATGGGGGGTGCAGAGCTGTTGACCGGGGTAGGGATAGCCAGGTGGAAAGCATGGCCAGCCGTAGACAAATGCTTCTTGAAATTCTCGATTATTGTAGATTTATCGGTGGTGAGTTTTTCCTAGCCTCAGTGCAGTGGGCAGCTGGGAGGAGGTGCTCTTATTCTCCATGGACTTTAGTGTCCCTTACCTTTTTAGAGTTTGTGTTACAGGATGCAAGTTTCTGTTTGAAAAAGCTAGCCTTTGCTTTCCTAACTGCCTGTGTGTATATTGGTTCCTAACTTCCCTGAAAAGTTGCATATCGCGGGGGCTATTCGATGCTAATGCAGTACGCCACATGATGTTTTTGTGCTGGTCAAAGGCAGTCAGGTCTGGAGTGAACCAAGGGCTATATCCGTTCCTGGTTGATTTTTTTTTGAATGGGGCATGCTTATTTAAGATGGTGAGGAAAGCACTTTCAAAGAATAACCAGGCATTCTCTACTGGACTGAGGTCAATATCCTTCCAGGACACCCGGGCCAGGTCGATTAGAAAGGCCTGCTCGCTGAAGTGTTTTAGGGAGCGTTTGACAGTGATGAGGGGTGGTCGCTTGACCGCGGACCCATTACGGACGCAGGCAATGAGGCAGTGATCGCTGAGATCCTGGTTGAAGACAGCAGATGTGTATTTAGAGGGCAGGTTGGTCAGGATATCTATGAGGGTGCCCGTGTTTACGGATTTGCGGTTGTACCTGGTAGGTTCCATAATTTGGGTGAGATTGAGGGCATCTAGTTTCGATTGTAGGACGGCCGGGGTGTTAAAGCATATCCCAGTTTCGATAATGAAAAAGGAATGTCTTGCACATTTATTGGCAGGCCTGAATTTGACAAACGGGGATTTTACTGGCCTGTGGCTCCATCCATCATGTGGCTCCTTCAGATAATTCACATCACTGTGCAAAGAAATTAAGATTCAGCGTAGAGTAATACAATCTCTATTTACACTTGACAAGGTATTCAAAAATGTAAATCACAACAGTAGTGCAGACTGCGTTTACAACATTGCACCACCAGCTGGAACATCAGTTGAAATATACAGTACCAGTCAAAAGTTTGGACACACCTACTCATTCAAGGGCTTTTCTTTATTTTTTATATTTTCTACATTGTAGAATAATAGTGAAGACATCAAAACTATGAAATCACGCATAACCAAAAAAGTATTAGACAAATCAAAATATAATTTTAGATTTCAAATTCTTCAAAGTAGCCACCCTTTGCCTTGATGACAGCTTTTCACATTCTTGGTATTCCCTCAACCAGCTTCATGAGGTAGTCACCTGGAATGCATTTCAATTAACAGGTGGGCCTTGTTAAAAGTACATTTTGGGAATTTCAGTCCTCCTTAATGCATTTGAACCAATCAGTTGTGTTGTGACAAGGTAGGGGTGGTATACAGTAGATATGGCTATTTGCTAAAAGACGAAGTACATATTATGGCAAGAACAGCTCAAAAAAGCAACTCTGCCTAGAAGGTCAGCATCCCGGAGTCGCCTCTTCACTGTTTACGTTGAGACTGGTGTTTTGCAGGTACTAATTAATGAAGCAGCCAGTTGAGGACCTGTGAGGCGTCTGTTTTGCTCAGTTGTGCACCGGGGCCGCCACTCCTCTTTCTATTCTGGGTAGAGCCAGTTTGCACTGTTCTGTGAAGGGAGTAGTAACAGCGTTGTACAAGATCTTCAGTTTTTGGGTAATTTCTCACATGGAATAACCTTAATTTCTCAGAACAAGAATAGACTGACGAGTTTCAGAAGAAAGGTCTTTGCTTCTGGCCATTTTGAACCTGTAATCGAACCCACAAATGCTGATGCTCCAGACACTCAACTAGTCTAAAGAAGGCCAGTTTTATTGCTTCTTTAATTAGCACAACAGTTATCAGCTGTGCTAACATATTTGTAAAAGGGTTTTCTAATGATACATTACCCTTCTAAAATGATCAACATGGATTAGCTAACACAACGTGCCATTGAAACACAGAGGAGTGATGGTTCCTGATAATAGGCCTCTGTACTCCTATGTAGATTTTCCATAAAAAAATTATTCAGTTTCCAGCTACAATAGTCATTTACAACATCAACAATGTCTACACTGTATTTCTGATAAATTTTATGTTATTTTAAATTGACTTTTTTTTTTTGCTGTTCTTTCAGAAACAAGGATCGAATCCCCGAGCTGACAAGGTAAAAATCAGTCGTTCTGCACCTGAACAAGGCAGTTAACCCACTGTTCCCCGGTAGGCTATCATTGTAAATAAGAATTTGTTCTTAACTGACTAAATAAAGGATAAAATAAATAAATATATACTATATAAAAAATTATCCACTTTAAATTCTGTCTGAAACACAACAAAATGTGGAAAAAGTCAAGGGGTGTGAATACTGTAGATGGATAATCCACAATGTCTCAAAAAAAGCAACATTATTTCTCATACATTTACAAACAAGCAAGCATTTTCATTAATGTTTTTATTAAGAGGTTATGGCATTTGCGCATAATCATTTCAATAATTTTTTCTAAATAAAGTGGATGTATTCCCATCGCTATGTAAAAAGGGTTGTTTTTCTGTTACTAAGACAGTAATTGTGGTCATTTAGGTCACTATGTTTACTTGGATTCACGTCAGACATTAGAAACATTTTTTTATGAATTTCTTCCCTTTATCAAGACACCTTCATGTTGGTTGGTGAAGCCCAATCACTGAATTTGTATGAGTGTTGCATCTTTGTAAAATTACATCATACGTTTATTTTATGAAACCTTATAATAAATAAGCCAACCTTTCAGCCAGACATCTGTGAGGAACATAAACATTGTGTTTTGATGTTCTGAATGCAACTCCAATTGCAACCATTAATCCAACAGCCCTTGGCAACCCTCTGAGACAACTGTCATCTGCAACCCAGTTTTAGTCAATAAGCACATAGGACGTGTTGCTAGGCTGCAGACAGATGGCGATCTAGGGAACACAAGAGCTGCAGCACCAGCGCCACCTCCTGCAGGGGCAGCCACACGACACAGCAGTCAGAGCTCACCTCTGGAAAGAGAAACACAGAACAACCTCTCTCAGGAGAAATAATTCTAGATGTGAGATGATGAACTAATGATGAACCTCCTGACGGCAGGTGATGGTGACAAACTTCAACTTGTGTCAAGTTGGCTGGACGTCCTTTGGGTGGTGGACCATTCTTGATAAACATGGGAAACTGATGAGCGTGAAAAACCTGTCTGGCACCTACTACCATACCCGTTCACAGGCACTAAAATATGTTGTCTTGCCCAACAAGTGACATCAAAGTAGCCAGCGTGAAAAGCCCAGCACCGTTGCTGATTATAGCTTTCACCTGGTCTGTCTGTATACGTACCCAGGCCATTGGCGTCGCTTGTCAGTCAAAGGAACATAGATCACCCCCATAAGGGCTTTCCTGATGAAGGTGCCGTCACTCTGGCGATCGTACTGTTCTAGGACCTGGCTTCCCCCATCAGGACCAACAGGCAAAACCAGCCTTCCACCAGGCTTCAACTGATCCAATAGCTGTGTAATGAAGGCATAAATGATGAGAAAAATGCACATTTACTTTCCCACCCTTGTGAAAATACAATGTTGTAAAATGTGTGTTAATGTATAATGCTCTGATATAATTCCCATGATTCAAAATGCTCTGAAATACTAATACCATTTATATAGTAATGCTTTGACATCATAATGCCCTTAACGGTGTAATAATGCTCTGACATAATGCCCTTAATGGTGTAATAATGCTCTGACATAATGGCCTTCATGATGTAATGATGCTCCGATATACAGTACCAGTCAAAAGTTTGGACACACCTACTCATTACAGGGTTTTTCTTTATTTTTACCATTGTCTACATTGTATAGTGAAGGCATCAAAATAGTGAAGGCATCAAAACTATGAAATGACATATGGAATCGTGTAGTAACCAAAAAACTATTAAACAAATCAAAACATATTTTATACTTGAGATTCTTCAAAGTAGTCATCCTTTGCCTTGATGACAGCTTTGCACACTCTTGAGAATGCCAAACTTTGACTGGTACTGTAGATGCGGTAAAGGAGTCAATGGAACACAGACGTTCCACTGACCAGATTGGCGCATATTAAACAAATCTGACCTACAAAGTGGATATTCGTCAAATTTGTCATGATATATGTATTGTAAAGTATTCACAACCCTTGACTTTTTCCACATTTTGTTGTGTTACAGCTGGCATTTAAAATGTATTACATTTTGATTTTTTTCATCTTTGGCTTACACACAATAACCCATAATGTCAAAGTGGAATGTTTTTGTTGTTACATTTTTCACAAATTAATTGTCTTGAGTCAATAAGTATTCAACCTCTGTTATGGCAAGCCTACATAACTCCTTGGGCTTACTCTGCATGCAATAATAGTGTTTAACATGAGCAATGAATTTCAAACACAGATTCAACCACAAAGACCAGAGATGTTTTCCAATGTCTCGAAAAGAAGGGTACCTTCTAGATACATTTTTATTTTAAAGAAGACACTGAATATACCTTTGAGCATGGTGAAATGATTCATTAGGCTTTGGATGGTGTATCAATATACCCAGCCCCTAAAAAGATACAGGAGTCCTTCCAAACTCCAAAGTTGTCGGAGAGGAAGGAAACCGCTCTGGCATTTCACCATGATGCCAATGGTGACTTTAAAACAGTTACAGAGTTTAATGGCTGTGATAGGAGAAAACTGAGGTTGGATTAACAACATTGTAGTTATACCACAATACTAACCAAATTGACAGAGTGAAAAGGAAGCCTGTACAGAATAAAACATATTCCAAAACATGCATCCTGTTTGCAACAAGGCACTAAAATACTACTGCAAAGAATGTGGCAAAGCAACTCACTTTTTGTCCTGAATACAAAGTGTTGTTTGAGGCAAATCCAATACATAACATTACTGAGTACCTCTCTCATAATTTCAAGCATAGTGGTGGCTGCATCATGTTATGGGTATGCTTGTAATCATTAAGGACTGGGGAGTTTTTCAGGATAAAAAGAAACAGAATGGAGCTAAGCACAGGCAAAATCCTAGAGGAAAACATGGTTCTGTCTGCTTTTCACCAGACACTGGGAGATTAATTCACCTTTCAGCAGGATAATAACCTAAAACACAAGGCCAAATCTATATTTGCTTACCAAGAAGACAGTGAATGTTCCTGAGTTTTGACTTAAATCTGCTTTAAAATCTATGACAAGACCTGAAAATGGTTGGTTAGCAATGATCAACAACCAATTTGACAGAGCTTGAAGAATTTTGAAAATAATGTAAATGAGATATTTCTGTATTTAAATTTTCAATAAATATGCATAAATTTCTAAAAACAAATTTTCACTTCGTCATTATTGTGTGTAGATGGATGGGTGACAAAAAAATGACCATTAAACCCATTTTGATCCCACTTTGTAACACAACAAAATGTGGAAAAATTCAAGGTGTGTGAATACTTTCTGAAGGCAATGTAAGTCCGATTTGGATATATTTGGCTGTTTTCTCTGCATACAATGGCTAAATGCTAACTCCTGTTTGTATAAGCTGGTTAGTATAGCCAGCATACAGAAATTGGTGGTACAAAGTCGATCGAGTCATGTGCTTTCCGAAACATGACCTGCCAAACCGCGCTTCTTAACACCCGCCCGCTTAACCCGGAAGACAGCTGCACTAATATGTCGGAGGAAACACTGTTCAACTGACGACCGAGTCAGCCTGCAGGCGCCCGGCCCGCCACAAGAACGCGATGAGCCAAGTAAAGCCCCCCGGCTAAACCCTCCCCTAACCCAGACAACGCTGGGCCAAATGTGTGCCGCCTTATAGGAATTCCAGTCATGGCAGGTAATGACACAGCCTGGGATTGAACACTGCGATGTAGTGCCTTAGACCGCAGCGCCACTCGGGAGGTCCTACATACTAAGATTTTTACCTCAACATAGTGTGAAATACACATAAACAATAGCCTAAATGTAAGCTAATTATACCCAGGGGCAATGAAGAGACCCCACACGTTTCCATGGCAATTCCATTGTTTCGCTCATGTTCAATTCACCTCTTTACCGCATCTATTACTGATGATAAATTCAAGTCGTCAGTAAAATAAAAATACTGGCTTGAAAGTTATTGATCGGCCAAGTCCTTACAGCTTTAGGGAGCGTGGGCGCGGCTGCCCCTACATGAATGGCATCATATGGGGCTCCATCAGGGTAGCCTAACCGTCCATCTCCGACTGAGAAAAACATAAATATTATGAAACATTGTTATGGTGTGTGGAGAGAGAGAATTTATTTGACAATTTAAAACAATACAATCACACGTGGATAATGCATTTACAATCATCAAGGATAACACAAGAAATTTTGAAAACTTATTTTCATTGTGGTCCTCTTATTAGGCATACATTGGTTAGACATATAACTCATAACAAAACAAAAAGACAGAACGACATTGTCATAGCCTGGGGCATTACATACAGACGTTTATTTTTGTCAGCTTTTGACATTTTTAAATGAAGTTATGGTTGGTTTGGCTTTGAGTTGCTGTGGTAGGTTGTTCCACTCAACAGTCCCGGTATATAAAAACAGAGTCTCTGGCTCTGGTGTTGTATTAGTGGACATCTCTAATATAAGTACAATTATTTTGATAGGTACATAGGGGCTGAGTAAGTAATAATTCTATGGATCAGACCAAGTTGATTTAATTTGACCCTTTTCTCTACAGATAGCCAGCCTAGCTGATTAAAATGCTCAACCACCAGATGAGTACGAGGGGGGAGTTTAAGTACAACTCTCACCAGCTTGTTTTGGCTGGTCTGTCGCTTAGATGATCATTAGATGTTTAGGGATGCTGGTGAACAATGATGTCCATGCATAATCAAAGTGACACTGAACTTGTGCACCTGCCAGAGTCTTTAGGGTGTCACTATCAAGATATTTTGAGGTCCGAGCTAGGAATTTCATTTTTTGGTTTATCTTTGTTAAAACATTCAGGGACATAGTCTCTCCAATTCACACCCAAAGTAGCTGACTGAGGTTTTTGGTGTAACCACTGAGTTGCCCACTTTGACACTAAAACTAGGGGGCCTTGCAAGCTTTACTCTGGAACCAAAATGTTTTTCCAAGATGCAGAGAAAGGTTGTTATCTGATAGCCATTTAGTGATATTGGATAACTCTGCACTAAGGTTCTCTTCTACTGAGGCTTTGTCCTTATGGTACACCAGTAGAGCAGAGTCATCCGCATACAACTGGTTACAAGAGCAGGCTGATTTCATATCGTTAATGTACAGTAGGAAGAGAAGTGTGCCAAGGTCCTCCCCTGTGGCACCCCACAGCTAATCCCCTTTGCAATAGAATGTTTTCCATTAACATCCATCATTTGGTCTTTACCCGTTAAATAGGTTTCAACTGAGTCAAGAGCCATTCTCTTAAATCCAAGGGCTTTACCTTATAGAGCATGATACTATGATCAAACATGTTAAATGCCTTCTGCAGATCCAGCATTACCATTCCACAGAAATTTCCCTGGTAAAATTCTTTCCTGATAAAGTCAGTTAAAAACAATAGGTGTGTCAGTGGAGAGGGACTTTTTAAAATCAGACTGTAGTTCGTATTAAATATTATTCTTACTAGTATTTTCCTCTATCTTTAGACATCACACTCAAAATAGATACAGGTTGCCCTTGTCTGTTTTGCTGCCCTTTTTGTGGATAGGGATCCCTCTAGCAAGTGTCGTATTCGTGGGAACTCTGTATCACCCATTTAATGTTGATTAAATGGGTGACACAGGGGGCAATAAGTTCAGCACCATCTCTTAAAAACATGGTAGGGATATTGTTGAGGCCTGTAGCTTTAGTGCAGTTTAATTCAGACCGTCTCTTAACAACTTCAGCCTGAGACACTGCTATAAAGGAAAAGGCATAAGCTTGTACATCCATCTTGAAGTAATAGCCTAGGACCTGATCCTAGCATACACTCCAGTACAACCAGGTAGCTTCTCAACCAAATTTGAGGAAACTGTTGTGAAAAAGGTATTGAGATTGTCAGCTGCCACTTCTCCATTGGCCTCAATACCCAAGCTTTTACAATTTGTTTTCTGTTATCTATATCCCAAATGTTTTAAGGACTGCCACAACATCCTAGGATTATGCCTATTCTCACAAATTCTGTTGTAAAATATGCTTTTTTGGCATCTTCAATCATCTGACTAGCTTTGTTCCTTAGGGTTCTGTGTCTAGTGAAAGCATCTTCCTCTTTGGTTCTGTTATATTCTAGAAATGCAGTATTCCTTGATTTAATGGCCTCAAGGATTTCCTGATTCATCCAAGTTTCAGTTCTTTGTTTAATTATTATGGCTTTCCATGGAGCCACTATAAACACTCCCACACTTTATCCATATCTAGACATTTAAGTACCGGGTCCCAATTAACTTTATTCAAGTGATCAATAAATGCATCTTTGCTATAATGTTTCAGACACCTAACAGTTATTGTGTTGTGACAGTTTGAGCCTTTTTTGTGCAATAAATCATTGAAAGGTCACTAATCCCATAGGGAATGACACCACTTTAAGAAATCTTAGATTTATCAGACACCAATACAAACATATAGTGTATCATGACTAGATACAGTTTGCCAACTCAACATTTCCATCTATCATTATTTGTTTGTATGTTGTCTGAACCTACAGCTGAATACATAGCCTTTCATTCACCGGACTTACCGACAAGTCTGATACGCCCTGAAGAGAGCAGCTCGGGGTCGTCAGCCTGGACGTTCCTCACAGAGGTTTGGACCAGCTCATCTATGTGTTCAATCCCTACTACTTTCCCTGAGGGCCCTACCTACAGAGGGAAGGAGAAGCAAATGACTATAAGGAAATATCACAAATATGATTATTGTGAAGTACTCATACTGATCGATTCTGGAACTTACCATCCTTGCAAAGCACGCTGTGAGATAGCCACTGCCTGATCCCACATCCAATGCAGATGCCCCGTCCATTAGCTTGTCACTTAGTATCTCCAGGGCATGTGCATGCTGAATAAACACCGGACAGCATCGTGTCATTATCTTTCCTACTTAGAAAACTACAAGTTCTATACTGAGAAACTTACCATGTGTGGAGCACTGATTGTTGCCTTGAATCCTATGAAAACAAAGGAGCTCATTATGTACTGTATGTAGTGATAACATCTATTCAACTGTCAATTATGCTACTTTGTACAAGTTTGTATGCTAATCATAACTGAAGTAAGTCTACACTGAAGTAAGTCTACACACCCCTTGCACAGTCTTCACATTTTGCTGCCTTAAAATTAACTCTAAAAAGGGAATACATTAAAAACAAATCCCGATAGATCTACATAACCTACTTCACATTTTCAAAGTGAAAGAGAAATTATGAAAAATATAATTATACGTAGACGTCTGATTGTGTATGTCTTCACACCCCAGAGTTAATACTTGTTGGAAGCCCCTTTAGCATCCATTACAGCTGTAAATCATTTTGAATAAGATTCCAACAACTTTGCAGAACACTTAGGGTAACATAAACTGAGTGTACAAAACATTAAGAACACCTGCTCTGTACATGACAGACTGACCAGGTGAAAGCTATGATCCCTTATTGATGTCACTTGTTAAATCCACTTCAATCAGTGTAGATGAAAGGGAGTTGACAGGTCAAAGGATGTTTAAGCCTTGAGACAATTATTTTGTATGTGTGCCATTCAGAGGGTGAATGGGCAAGACAAAATATTTAAGTGCCTTTGAACAGGGTATGATAGTAGGTGCCTGGTGCACCGGTTTGTGTCAAGAACTGCAATGCTGCTGTATTTTTCACGCTCAACTGTTTCCCATGTGTATCAAGAATGGTCCACCACCCAAAGGATATCCAGCCAACTTGACACAACTGTGGGAAGCAACATGGGCCAGCATCCCTGTAGAATACTTTCGACACCTTGTAGAGTTCATAACTCAACAAATTGATGCTGTTCTGAGAGAAAGCAAGTCAGTCCTGCTAAAAAATAAAACTATCACAGGGTCAGGTTTTCGGAAGACTGAGGCGGGTTTTCCTTGTACTTTTTTACTTGAGATTTGCTCCTTTCCTATTTATTTTGAACATGACAAACCTTCCAGCATACCCATAACATGATGCTAATGCCACAATACTTAAAATTTGGCAAAACATAATAAATTGCAGTGGTGTATTTTTTGTTGTTTTATTAACAAAGGCTTCTTTCTTTTTACTTTGTCATACAGGCCAGTAATATGGAGTGAACACAATGTTGTTGATCCTCTGTATTTTGAACTATTGTGGTGGCAGCATCATGTTATTGGTAGGATTGAAATATGAATGGATCAAAGTTAGAGGAAACCCTGCCTCAGTCCTCTTAATACCTAACCCTGGAATAGCATTTGAATGTTGTGTTCCTGAATAGTCCAGTCTCAGTCCTGATTTAAATCTGCTTGAAAATCAGATTAGATTCATCCAAATTTACTGAGCTTGAGCAATTTTGACAAAAACAATGGATATAGAGTATCTTGCCCTAAGATGGTAGAATCTTATTCAAAATGATTCACAGCTGTAAGTACTGTATTAACTCTTGGGTGTGAAGACAAACGCAATCAAGACACCATTTTTTTAAATTAATTTGGAAAACATATTAGATGTGTAGAATTTCACTAGGCACTGTACCTATGGATTGAGGGGAGTCAGCATAGGGGTAGTCTCTGGAGTAGATCCCTCGGTCGGTGGCAAGCATGGCGTCAAACACCCGATCACTGCGGATAACCCCATGTTCTTTGGAGTAAAGGAGGTAATTTTCAAAGACAATTATTGAACACAGTGGCTTTTTAGCAGGATATGCAGTAACCAGAAAATATATATACAGTAACCAAAAAAGGTTGAGAACCACAGGTCAACATAACATGTTTCCATCTGAACATTCCACAATGTCGTGTCCTGCTGAACACACCCCAGGACTGACATCCGTCTCTCATACCTCTCAGGCGGTCGATAAGTTCTGGGTGTGTCTTTCCAGTGGACATCCATGCCATGGTTCTTGAAAGCAGCACACCCATAGGGACTGCCACTACAGCCAGTCTGAACACTGCTTGCATCTCCTACACTGGTGGAGCTCCCTGACAATGAAAATAAAACCACACAATGTCACACAAAGACCCCATTGCAAGGTATGCTCAGACCGACACACACACACACGTTTATAAAAACGAAAATATCAAGTTTGTTAGCTTGCCATCGAACGTAACAAAAACGGTTGGTTTATTGCTTGCATAACTCATAAAATACTACATGTAACACTAACGTGAGTAGCAAAGCTTTTCCAAATGATGAAAACGTACCTTGATAGTAGCTACTTACCACCATCGATCCTCAACATTTGGACTGTTGCAGGACACTTCCTGGTCCCCACAAAGGACTACCATAGCTGGCCAATAACTTTGGGTTTACATAACTGAAAGCCAATGAGCACCAATAGAACCTCAGAATGACTTGACAGACAGTGACCTCATCTAATCAAATCACTCAAAACACGCCAAAGGAGGAGTATTTGGATTTGTTTAGGATACCTGCTAGACTAGTAGGCTAGCACGTTTATGTCCTACTGCCTGGAAAATACGGTTTAGTTGCTTTACGTTTTATTCGCAGGTAAGACACCAAGATAATATGTTTAGCAGAGTGAACGTTTAGCTTCCATTTAGCTCTACTTTTGAAATTCCAATGACAATGTGATTCATTTAAAGCTAACGCGCCAACTTGGTAGCTACGGTTAGCAAGCTAACAAATAACGTAGAAACACTCATTCAATGCTGTAAACAGCAGCTCATTTCTAACTTGGTGAAAAGTTTACCAAGACCTTGCAGTTGGTATACAGTTTAACTTAATTGCATTGCTCAAGCTAGCTATCACTGAATTGATTTTTGAGCTAGCTATCTGTTCATAGAGTTGTTGACATGCTTTTCTCAACAGACCACAGACAGACTGCATCTGCATGAAGATGATTGAGGATTTCGAGAGTCACGAGACTCGGTCCAGCGGAGAGCTGTGGTCAGAGATCTGCTCGAGCCTGCCTGACGTACAGGAGGAAGCTCAAGGCCAAGAGGGGGATGATGCCACACTGTTCACAGATTCATTCCAACCCTCACATGTTGGCAATGGCCTGCAATCTAATGGCATGTCTACGAGTTCCTCCTCTCACAGCGTCTGGGAACCTATGGAAGACTCAGATGTCTACATTGCTAGTTTAGGTAAAGTCAATCTAATATCAAACTTCTGTCATGTGTGGCCCTCCACCCTTATCTATGGCCCTTTTGATGGCATCAACCCTGGTCCTTGACTTTAACTCAAACGCCCGTGTGAGTGCTAGGCTGGAACAAAAGCCTGCACACCCAACAGCTGTCTGCTTTACTGTAGTTTTAGAGGCATAGCCTTCTTTCCAGTTTCTATGTTGTGTTCATGTAAACAGTAGTGTAAAACTTCTCATGCATCAATGTTATGTCCAGAAATAGATGAATAATTAATTTGAAAGTATCATAATGCATATCCCACTGGGCATACACTGGTTGAATCAACATTTATGTCATTTCAATGAAATTACGTTGAACCAATGTGGAATAGACATTGAATTGACATCTGTGCCCAGTGGGATTTTACTATTGATCCCATTCTCTCCTTGCAACACACTTCTAAGTCTTATTTTCACACAGCTATTTGGGATGATTGTGAGAAAGCTGTAAATCAAGGTCGGAAATCAAGGTTCTATTAATCCTAATCTCATAGTTCTTAACATTTAATATTAAAGTTCATTATGAATCCTGTCTTTCAGAGAACCGTCTGAAGAGAATAAAGGGCCAGTGCACTGAGGTGACTTCCAGGGAGATGCTGCGCTCCCTATCTCAGGCCAAAAAAGAATGCTGGGATAGATTCTTGCATGACGCTCAGAGCTCAGAACTCTTTCAGGAGGGTGAACTAGATCAGAGGTGAGCTGAAGAGCATAATTTGTTGTTCTGTTTGAAGTAGGCCTATTAACTTTCTCCACTAGTTCTGGACAGCTTTGGAGGCTGAGCTTGTAAAGAGTCTTACAGGTCCATGGATTGTTCTGTTATAAACTGTTATATATTTTTTTACATTTAAGTAATTTAGCAGATGCTCTTGTCCTAGTGCATTCATCTTAAGAGAGCTAGGTGAGACAACCACATTTCAGTCATAGTACGTATATTTTTCCTCAATAAAGATGTTATCAGCAAAGTCACTGCTAGTAGGACTGAGGGGGATAGTAAGACTGATGAGACCGGAGGTGTCAGAACGGAGTGCTCGGATTGGGATGTTGGGTTTGAGCATATCCTGAAGGTAGGGAGTTGCAGTTCTCTTTGCTGCTCCTTTGGCAAGCACCATGGTCTTGTAGTGGATCCAAGCTTTGACTGGGAGCCAGTGGAGTACAAAGGAGGAAGGTGACATGGGAGAACTTGCAAAGGTTGAACACCAGACGGGCTGCAATATTCTGAATAAGTTGCAGGTGTTTGTTGGCACAAGCGGGGAGGCCCAGCACCGCTTCCTGTGTGAGGAAAGGTTGTACTTTACGGATGCTGTAGACCATGAACCTGCAGGAGCGAGTCACTGCTTTGATGTTTGCAGAGAACGGCAGGATGTTGTCCAGGGTCACGCCAAGGTTATTTTCTCTCTGGGATGGGGACACCGTGGAGTTGTCGACCATGATGGTGAGGTCTTGGAGCGGGCAGGCCTTTCCCAGGAAGAAGAGCAGCTCCTTCTTGTTGAGCTTGAGGTGGTGGGCTGACATCCAAGCTGAGATATCTATAGGGCATGCAGAGATGTGTGTTGCTACATGGGAATCAGAGGGGGGAATGAGAAAAATAGTTGAGTGTCAAATCAAATTTTGTTGTCACATACACATGGTTAGCAGATGTTAATGCGAGTGTAGCGAAATGCTTGTGCTTCTAGTTCCGACCATGCAGTAATATCTAACAAGTAATCTAACCTAACAATTTCACAACTACCTTATACACACAAGTGTAAAGGAATGAATAAGAATATGTACATAAAAATATATGAATGAGCGATGGCCGAACGGCATAGGCAAGATGCAGTAGATGGTATAGTGTACAGTATATACATATGAGATGAGTAATGTAGGATATGTAAACATGATATAAAGTGGAATTGTTTAAAGTAGCTAGTGATACATTTATTACATACATTTTTCATTATTAAAGTGGCTAGTGTGTCATCCACATAGCAGTGATAGTAGACCATGAGAGGATATGACGAAGCTGAGTGACATGGTGTATAGAGAAAAGAGGAGAGGGCCTAGAACCGAGCCCTAGGGGAACACCAGCAGTGAGAACACGTGGTGCAGACACAGATCCTCTCCACACCACTTGGTAGGAGCGACCTGCCAGGTAGGATGCAATCCAGGAGTTGCAGAGCCTGAGAGGAGGATCTGATGGTTCAGTGTCTAAGGCAGCAGATAGATCTAGGAGGATAACGACAGAGAGTCAGCTTTGGCAGAGCGGAGAGCCTCCGTGACACAGAGCGCAGTGACATCAGAGGGGCTGATTTCTTTAAGAGGGGAGCAACTCTGGCCATCTTCAAGTCAGAGGGGACACAGCCAGTGGTCAGGTATGAGATGATAAGGGAATAGGAGAAGGTCTTTGGAGAAGGGAAGAGGGGATGGAGTGGGTAGGTTGTCTGGCGACTGGACATCACTACTCGCAGGATTTCATCTGGAGAGAGGGGGGAGAGAGGGAGAAAGAGGTCAAGGCGTAGGGTAGTTATGTGTGAGTGAGACCAGGGAACTCGGTAGCCTGAGTGTATGAGGAGCGGATGTCAAACATTTTTTCAAGGTGGTTGACAATCTCGTCCGCAGGGAGGGGGAGTAAGTGTAGGATTAAGAGGTGGTAAAATTGTTTCCCGGGGTTGGAGGTAGAGGCTTGGAATATAATGATAGAAAGTGGCTTTAGCAGAGGATACAGAAGAGTAGGTAAGGCGGAGGGAGTGGAAGGATGATAGGTCCTCCAGAAGATAATTTTTCCTCCATTGCCGCTCAGCTGCCCGCAGCCCTGTTCTGTGAGCACGCAGTCACTCAGGTAATGCCCTGTTCTGTGAGCACGCAGTCACTCAGACACGGAGCAGGAGGGGAGGCGACAGTTTGAGGCGGTAAGGGAGGAGAGCAGGTTCGAAGCGGCAGAGTCAGGACACAGGCAGGAGAAGGATTTAGCAGAAGGGAGAGATGATAGAAGAGAGAGAGTGAAGATTGCGAAAGTCCATGATCATCTGGGTATAGGTTGAGTGGGTAGGATTGCAGGGGAGAGTGAGAACTACTTTGTTTATTTTTATCTGAGACCTGGGGGGGGGGGGGGGGGGGGGGGGTTGCAGTGAGATTGGTAGGTGAACAGCCTCTAGTAAAGTAGAGTTCAAGCCTATTACCTGACTTGTGAGTGGGAGGTGACTGGGTGAGGTCAAGAGGCAAGGAGGGGAAAGAAGAGGTGGAGAGAAATTAGTCAAAGTCAGGCATTGGGAGGTTGAAGTCACCCAGTACTTTGCCTCTTTTTGTAATGAAATGGTGTGTCATAACTTCTATCTGTTCTTCACAGTGCCCTGGAGCATCTAAAGCGTTGGCTGGTACCTGAGAAAGTGGCCGTCAGTGCTGAGGAGCTGGAATATCTCCTCCTGCCGTCACTGAGCCGAGAGCATATCTCTACGGACCAATCACAGAGTGGACCAGAGGCAGCCACTCAGAACCCTGAAGAGGATGAGAGTCACACACCAGAGAAATAACTACCTGTTCACTTCAGACATTTTACCAATGACCCTTATATGTTATCATGTGTTATTACTGAACAGGAACATGATGTGATTTCTTATACTGTTGTTATTAGGTCGTGTGTTTGGCTTGTTAATTAATGTCTTGTCAAAACGGGAAAGAATTCAATGACATATCATTGCAAAAGCTGCAACGGTCCATTGTTGGTTATGTTACTTTTATAAAATATTGTCATGTTGATTTTATGATATGGTTCAATAAAAAACTGCAGTTCATTGTTAGGGAATATCCTGAAACCACACTAGTTGCATTTTGTTAGCCTACTACACTATGTAGCACCAGAGATGGTCTCTAATGTTGTAATGAGCTTCGGCACTGCTTTTATGATACGAATCCTATCCAGAGTATTAATAGTTAAGATGGAATCATTATAAATGTAGCTACTATATGTCAATTTCCATATGTATGATAAATGTACTAGGTTCATTACCATGTGTATGATATACTGTACCACATATTTAAGATTCTGTAAGCACGAAGAGAGATGAATTTGTATGAAGGAATCTTTTGAAACAAAGTTAATAAACTTGAAAAAAAAGTGTTTCTCTACCCGTGTCTTATTCTTTCACGTTCAAAAAGTATCACAATAATTGGACATGTATACGTTGTACTGTATAGCTACCCCTAGATGGCAGCATTGTAATCAACAAAATAATTTAGATGTAAATAAATCAGCATGGCCAAATATGGTGACTGAGGACTCGTCACGTGAGTGACATTCAACATTCAATCAATTTCCTACTGTGTACTTCAGTTAATATTCAGCAGTGGAACTGTCTATGCCATGGAACTGGACCTCAGTGGTAGAGGTCCCCCCCACCAGCCAGATTTGAATACAGCAGTGAAAAGGTAGACTACTTGAAAGGAGACAGATTGACTGATGACAACACTGGGCAGATAGCCTTCTCACAAGACTTGCTTTGAAGAGTCTATTTTGGATCGCTGTTAAAGTTGTTCAAAAGTCCAGGCTCTTTTGCAGCCGGCCGCGACCGGGAGACCCGTGGGGCTGTTGCACAATTGGCCCAGTGTTGTTAGGGGAGGGTTTGGCCGGCAGGGATGTCCTTGTCCCATCGCGCACAAGTGACTCCTGTGGCGGGCCGGGCGCAATGCATGCTGGCACAGTCGCCAGGTGCAGTGTTTCCTCTGACACATTGGTGTGGCTGGCCTCTGGGTTAAGTGGGCAATGTGTCAAGAAGCAGTGCGACTTGGTTGGGTTGTGTTTCGGCGGATGCACGGCTCTCAACCTTCACCTGTCCTGAGTCTGTCTGGGAGTTTCAGACAAGACTATTGGATACCTGTTCAAATACAATAAAAGGTACATGTTCAATGTATTTTTGTAACAAATGTATAAATGATTCTTGTGTATTTCCAAAGGGAAATTAGAGAACATAGGCTGTCTAAAACATGTGGATTGCAAAATAAATTAAATTATTATTTGTCTGTGGTGTTAAGTGTGCATGACATTTTATACTAGATGGTCAACATGCTGGAATACAGTTATTTCAAGCTAAAAGTACAGACTGTGTATTTGATTTAATACAAGATCACTATACAGTATGATACTGAAAACATCTTATTTGAATTTAATCTGATTCAAATGTGTGACATTTAAACTTCTTAAGGTATAGGGGGCAGCATTTTCACTTTTGGATAAATAGCATGCCCAATTTCAACTTCCTGCTACTCAGGCCAAGAATATAAGATATGCATATTATTCGTAGATTTCGATAGAAAACACTCTGAAGTTTCCAAAACTGTTTGAATCATGTCTGTGAGTATAACAGAACTTATGTAGCAGGCAAAACCCTGAGGACTAACCAGTCAGATATATATATCTTTTAGGTCTCTGCCTGTTCAGTGGGTTCTCATTGGGAAACAATATTTCTTAGGCACTTGTTTTCAGTTCCTACCGCTTCCACTGGATGTCACCAGTCTTTGGAATTTGGTTGAGGTTATTCCTTTGTGCAAGGAAGAAGTATGGCCATCTACGAACCGGGTAACACTGTTGAGAGTTGTGCAAGACTTGAAAAGTAGCGTTGGTTTGTTGTCTTCCTGTATTGAACACAGATAGACCCGTCTTCAATTTGATCGATTATTAACGTTTAAAAATACCAAAAGTTGTATTACAAAAGTAGTTTGAAATGTTTTGGCAAAGTTTACAGACAACTTTTGAGATATTTTGTAGTGACGTTGTGCATTTTGGAAGCTGTTTTTTTCTGGATCAAACGCGCCAAATAAATTGACATTTTGGATATATATGGATGGAATTAATCGAACAAAAGGACCAATTGTGATGTTTATGGGACATATTGGAGTGCCAACAAAAGAAGCTCGTCAAAGGTAAGGCATGTTTTATATTTTATTTCTGCGTATTGTGTAGCGCCTGCAGGGTTGAAATATGCTACTCTCTTTGTTTACTGTTGTGCTATCATCAGATAATAGCTTCTTATGCTTTCGTGGTAAAGCCTTTTAAAAATCTGACATGTTGGCTGGATTCACAACGAGTGTAGCTTTAATTTAGTATATTACATGTGTGATTTAATGAAAGTTAGATTTTTATATCATTTTATTTGAGTTTACCGCACTGCATTTTCCCTGTTTTTTGGCCAAGTTAAGAAGTTAATTACAATGTTGTTAATGTGTTAGGAACGTTCTCCAAAGGGTTTGATATTGGGAATGTTCTCAAAAGGTTCAGAAAACGTTAGGAAAACAAATTATTCTGTGGGAATTTCATTATTTCAGCATAGCGTTTGGTGCAGGTTTCCTCGTGGTTCTATTTAATGTCGTGTTCCCAAATTGTTCCAAGGTTAAGAAACGTTTTTCTGTAGGAATTTCAGTACTTCCACAGAAGATTCCACACAAGTTCTCATGTGGTTCTATTTAATGTCCTATTTTTACTACATTCTGGGAACATTTTCAAAAATGGTGCGACTTTGTTTTCAGAACATTCTGAGAATGTGTGGTTCTCATGTGATTTCTTTGCAATATTCTGGGAATGTAAAAACCACAAGAAATTCCATTAAAACCACAAGAAAACTTTAGTTACATTCAGAGAATGTTCTAAATTTTTGGTTTAAAAACAAATGCATTCTGTTCTCAGCATCAACAAAACTGAACTCAGCAAAAAAATAAACATCCTCACTGTCAACTGCATTTATTTCGTTTAAATATTTGTATGAACATAACACAATTCAACAACTGAGACATAAACTGTACAGGTTCCACAGACATGTGACTAACAGAAATTGAATAATGTGTCCCTGAACAAAGGGGGGTTCAAAACCAAAAGTAACAGTCAGTATCTGGTGTGGCCACCAGCTGCATTAAGTACTGCAGTGCATCTCCTCCTCATGGACTGCACCAGATTTACTAGTCCTTTCTGTGAGATGTTACCCCACTCTTCCACCAAGGCACCTGCAAGTTCCCGGACATTTCTGGGGGATTTGCCCTAGCCCTCACCCTCCGATCCAACAGGTCCCAGACGTGCTCAATGGGATTGAGATCCGGGCTCTTCGCTGGTCATGGCAGAACACTGACATTCCTGTCTTGCAGGAAATCACACACAGAGCGAGCAGTATGGCTGGTGGCATTGTCATGCTGGAGGGTCATGTCAGGATGAACCTGCAGGAAGAGTACCACACGAGGAAGTAGGATGTCTTCCCTGTAACGCACAGCATTGAGATTGCCTGCAATCACAACAAGCTCAGTCTGAGGATGCTGTGACACACCGCCCCAGACCATGACAGACCCTCCACCTCCAAATCGATCCCACTCCAGAGTACAGGCCTCTGTGTAACGCTCATTCCTTTGACAATAAACACGAGTCCGACCATCACCCCTGGTGAGACAAAACCGCGACTCGTCAGTGAAGAGCACTTTTTGCCAGTCCTGTCTGGTCCAGCGACGGTGGGTTTCTGCCCATAGGCGACGTCGTTGCCGGTGATGTCTGGTGAGGACCTGCCTTACAACAGACCTACAAGCCCTCAGTCCAGCCTCTCTCAGCCTATTGTGGACAGTCTGAGCACTGATGGAGGGATTGTGCGTTCCTGGTGTAACTCGGGCAGATGTTGTTGCCATCCTGTACCTGTCCTGCAGGTGTGATGTTCGGATGTACCGATCCTGTGCAGGTGTTGTTACATGTGGTCTGCCACTGCGAGGACGATCAACTGTCCATCCTGTCTCCCTGTAGCACTGTCTTAGGCGTCTCACAGTACGGACATTGTGATTTTTTGCCCTGGCCACATCTACAATCCTCATGCCTCTTTGTTGCATGCCTAAGGCACGTTCACGCAGATGAGCAGGGACCCTGGGCATCTTTCTTTTGGTGTTTTTCAGAGTCAGTAGAAAGGCCTCTTTAGTGTCCTAAGTTTTCATAACTGTGACCTTAATTGCCTACCGTCTGTAAGCTGTTAGTGTCTTACTGACCGTTCCACAGGTGCATGTTCATTAATTGTTTATGGTTCATTGAACTAGCATGGGAAACAGTTTATAAACCCTTTCTAATGAAGATCTGTGAAGTTATTTGGATTTTTACTAATTATCTTTGAAAGACAGGGTCCCACACAAGATAGGGTCCCGCAGCTCGGTCCCACATTTTGTTATCTCTTATTTGGCTAAATGATTAACCACAGTTTTGATACAGCAATCTTAAAATGGACTGCTACCTTGAATGCAACATTGACATGTTAAATTTTTTTAACTCCAATTGAACTCTGTCTGAGACATTTCCTGACATCTTATTTTCCTCTCTCTCTCAATCCAGTTCTTGCAACCAAAACCTCCTGCCACCTGAACTTTGCACATTCATCCCTAAACTGCACACTGCTCTTTGTGTTACCGTTATTTTATGAGGTAAATTGACTGAGAACACATACTCATTTACAGCAACGACCTGGGGAATAGTTACAGGGGAGAGGAGGGGGATGAATCGGCCAATTGTAAGCTGGGGATAATTAGGTGGCCATGATGATATGAGGGACTGCTTGGGAATTTAGCCAGGACACCAGGATTAACACCCCTACTCTTACAATAAGTGCCATGGGATCTTTAATGACCTCAGAGTGTCAGGACACCCATTTAACATCCCATCCAAAAGACAGCACCCGACACAGGGCAATGCCCTGGGGCATTGGGATCATTTTTAGACCAGAGGAAAGAGTGCCTCCTACTGGTCCTCCAACACCACTTCAAGCAGCATCTGGTCTTCCAGCCAGGGACTGACCAGGACCAACCCTGCTTAGCTTCAGAAGCAAGCCAGCAGTGGGATGCAGGTTAGCATGCTGCTGTAATACACAATTTCACTTAATTGTTTACATTTTAGTCAATTAGCACACTCTCTTATCCAGAACAACTAGAGAAAAGTGCCTCACTCAAGGGCACATCAAAAGATTTTTTGACATAGTTGGTTCGAGATTCAATCCAGCTACCTTTCAGTTACTGGCCCAACGCTCTTAACCACTAGGCTGCCTGCCACTTACTCTTCATAGTGTGGATCTGTGGAAATTCTGCAACTATATATTTTTTGTCTAAATATTCTGTTTATCGTCCTCATATTCTGTCTATTGTGGCAGCACCATTTCACATTCAAATTCCTGCACATGCAAATGTATTTGGTGAATAAAACTGATTCTGACATGTTAACCTGAGTTTAGCTGGTTTGTCAGTTTATATTTTATTATTTGGGACTGGTTATGTACTGGATGAATGGTACCAGGTACCATGCTGTGTGTGTCCTTCCCTGGGCTTAATCCCCTAAAAACTGGCTCCTACCTGCAGTTAGTGGACTCAAGATTAATGGTGTTTGCTTGAGCTGGCTGCTTTTTTTGAGCTGTCTGCTTTTCATTTTGCTGGTCGAACAAGTAATAAGCTAGCTAAGTTTAGCAAGTAGATTTCACTCAAGGTATAGTATACCTATTAGAATGTATTTCCCAATACATTTAATGGGTTTCCCAAGTTGTTCGGCACTTACTGCTCAACCCGGCTAGCCAGGGTTGCCAGGTGAAGCTAACATTTCTAGCCCAATGACCTCTCAAAACCGGCCCAAAAGGCCTGAAAACCAACCTCGTTTTTTTTCACATCAAGAGAGCAGTTGCCCTTTCTATCAACTCTTTTGTAACGGATTTCCTCCTCTTCGTCTGAGGAGTAGTAAGGATTGGACCAAAACGCAGCGTCGTAAGTGTCCATATTGATTTATTTAAAAAAAAACACAACTGGACACTGGAACAAAATAATAAACGTGAATCAACGAAACAGTCCCGTGTGGCGACAAACACTGACACGGAAACAAACACCCACAAACCAAAAGTGAAACCCAGGCTACCTACGATTCTCAATCAGAGACAACTAACGACACCTGCCTCTGATTGAGAACCATACTAGGCCGAACACAAAAACCAACATAGAAAAACAAACATAGACTGCCCACCCCAACTCACGCCCTGACCATACTAAAACAAAGAATAAAATAACAGAACTATGGTCAGAATGTGACACCTTTTTCCAAAACGTTACCGAGTCAATTAAGAAGGAATATCTTAGTAACTTGTAATGACGTTAGAAGCTAAATTCGGGTTTCCTCAAAATAATAATTATCGCAAGCTATGACAATGCTTAATCATAGCAATCAAACAAGTTAAATCGACATCCATTGATGTAAAATGATCTGGCGAGTTTATAAGGGGCAAATTATCTTTTCTCTTGCCATATATTCAAATTATTTAATTAGGTTATAAGGCACAAGGGGTATGTCATATGTCCAATATACTATGGCTAAGGGCTGTTCTTAAGCACAACGCAAAGCGGAGTGCCTGGATACAGCCGTTGGGCAGGTAGCCTATCGCCCCTGGTAGGCCTGCATCTCATTTCAGATAGTCTACTCTACAAGATATAAACTGAACGATTTAGCAGCTTGCTTAGATCAAATTAACAGACTCATTTATGATTGAATAGCGAGGCGATTTCACAATAATAAGTGCTTGCGTTTTCCAATAGCTTGCTGGAATAGGCTACTGAGGATGGGGTCATAATCACTCCAGTGAAAGTGACCAATCTAAGGTTTCTAGACACGCACCCGCCTGTAAACCCACCCCCCAATCAGCCTGAAATCCAAACCCAAAGGTGCCAAGACTTGAAAGAGAGCAATTGAGAGACAATTGAATGCATTTTTACACATTTGAATCACGTTTCTTTTACAGTTCTATATATACTCTTTCATTTTTTTTTGGGGGGGGGGGGGGGGGGGGTGACGATGTTCTTCTGCTCGCTCAAAGTCAGAATTGCACGCCCTAAAGTTTAATTGGCGCTCTTGACTGACCTGTGCACTCGGGGGACCGGTCCTCTGCTAGCTCGACCATTTTCTTCTCTCTCGATTCAGTATTTGCAAGCGCAATGATGTTTCATCTTGCTCGCGCCCGCCATCTACTGCTCGTTCGACTTTTGGAGTGGATTTGATCCTGCGGCTACTGTTTATCAGTAGTTATGTTAATCCTTAACCACTGATTCCTCGCCTGGTCTCTTCTCTGCACCTGGGTCCACCCTCACCACGTCATATCTACAAGGAATCGATGACAACACTTGGTATATGTATAGAATAAAACAACACGTTTTGATTATTTAATTTACCTCCAACATGATTGGCACTACTTTTATTGATCTCACATTATTTCTGTATGATGTTGTTTCTGTATGCAGTGCTGCTGCTCTGCACATTTGTAGGTAAGTGAAACTTACCTGATGATGCATTCAAAAATTACATTTTATGTTACATTTTCTTTTCATTAACTTATCTTAATGTTATTTTGTTGTTTGCAGGTGCACTATCTTCCTTACCCTATTCAGCCAGGTCCCATCTACTTTTAACTCCATGCAAGTGTGGCTTGTTTGGTGTCTGCTGTGAAGGAATACCACAACAAGTTAAATACTCAAATCAAATGTTATTGGTCACATACCCATGGTTAAAATATGTTAATGCGAGTGTAGCGAAATGCTTGTGCTTCTATTTCTGACAGTGCAGTAATATCTAACAAATTCACAACAACTACCTAATACACACAAATCTAATGGGTTGGAATAAGAATATGTGCATATAAATATATGGATGAGCGATGGCCGAGCGGCATAGGCAAGGTGCAATAGTTGGTATAAGGTAAAGTATATACATATGAGATGAGTAATGTAAGATATGTTAACATTATTAAAGTGGCATTGTTTAAAGTGACTAGGGATCCATTTATTAAAGTGGCCAGTGATTTGAGTATATATGTAGAAAGAAGCCTGTCTGAGTTAGTGATTGCTGTTTAGCAGTCTGATGTCCTAGAGATAGAAGCTGTTTTTCAGTCCCAGCTTTGATGCACCTGTACTGACCTCGCCTTCTGGATGGTAGTGGGGTGAACAGGCAGTGCTTCGGGTGGTTGTTGACATTGATGATATTTTTCGCCTTCCTGTGACATCGGGTGCTGTAGGTGTCTTGGAGGGCAGGTAGTTTGCTGGATGATGATGAGTTGTGCAGACCACGCACTACCCTCTGGAGAGCTTTGCGGTTGAGGGCGGTGCAGTTGCCATACCAGGCGGTGATACAGCCTGACAGGATGCTCTCGATTGTGCATCTGTAAAAGTTTGTCAGGCTTTTAGGTGACAAGCCCAATTTCTTCAGCCTCTTGAGGTCAAAGAGGCGCTGTTGCGCCTTCTTCAAAACACTGTCTGTGTGGGTGGACAATTTCAGTTTCTGTGACGTGTATGCCGTGGAACTTAACTTTCCACCTTCTCCAATACTGTCAATGTGGATAGGGGTTTCCTATGCTGTTTCCTGAAGTACACGCTCATTCCTTTGTTGACGTTGAGGGAGAGGTTGCTTTCCTGACACCACACTCTGAATGCCCTCACCTCCTCCCTGTAGGCTGTCTCGGCTGTTGTGTTGTCTGTAAAGTTGATGATTGAGTTGGAGGTGTGCATGGCCACACAGTCATGGGTGAACAGGGAGTACAGGAGGGGGTTGAGCACACATCCTTGTGGGTCAGCAAAGTGGAGATGTTGTTTCCTACATTCACCACCTGGGGGAGGAATGTCAGAAAGTCCAGGACCAAATTGCACAGGGTGGGGTTGAGACCAGGGCCTCCAGCTTAATGATGAGCTTGGAGGGTACTATGGTGTTGAATGCTGAGCTGTAGTAAATGAACAGCATTCTAACATACAGTAGGTAGTCCTCTTGTCCAGATGGGATAGGGCACAGTGCAGTGTGATGGCGATTGCATTGTCTGTGGACCTGTCGGGGCAGTATGCAAACTGAAGTGGGTCTAGGGTGGCAGGTAAGGTGGAGGTGATATGATCCTTGACTTGTTTCTCAAAGCACTTCGTGATGACAGGAGTGAGTGCAAAGGGCAGTAGTCATGTAATTCAGTTATCTTTGACTTCTTGGGTACAGGAACAATGGTGGCCATCTTGAAGCAAGTGGGGACAGCAGACTGGGATAGGTAGCAATTGAAAATGTATGTAAACACACCAGCCAGCTGGTCTGCGTATGCTCTGAGGACGCGGCTAGGGATGCCGTCTGGGTCGGCAGCCTTGCGAGGGTTGACACGTTTAAATGTCTTACTCACGTCTGCTACGTCATCCAGCAAAGGCAGCAGCGCAGTCATCAACTACATGCACCATTTCTTCACCAACTACAGGAGTTGGGGAAACACGTGTGGACCTGAATTGTGATAACTGCAGTGGCCAAAACAAGAACATGTTTGTGCTCTGGTATTGTGCCTGGCGAACCATGCACAAGCTCCATCAGTCTGGACCTTCACTTCCTGATCACTGGCCACACCAAGTTTGCCCCCGACTGGTGTTTAGGGCCTCATCAAGCAGCGCTTCAGAAAGACCAGATTGAACACTGTCTGAGATTGTTGGTGTTGTGAAGGACATCACTGTGACAGGGGTCAACATCCCACAGCTGGTTGGACTGGAGGATGGTACGGTGCTGGTGGAAACCTATGGCTGGCAACAACACCTGACTCCGTACTTCAGGCCACAGCCACAGTTCAAGCAGTACCAGCACTTCAGGTGATTATCATTTTCATTGCATTGTATGAGATTCTTCTTCTTATCTAAACCTGGGAGGTGAATTGATGTTGTGCAAGGTTGTAAGGTTGTAATGTAATTTTTTTGTTATTTCCTGTTTTACAGCTTCGTTGTTGTTGCCAAGAAGCGATCAGACTCAGTCTGGACCAGGTTTCAGCTGCTGCGCAACGCTGACATCCTTCCTCAAATAGATGGTCTGCCTGTACAAGCACCACTTGGACTGGACACAGATAGACAACATTATGTTTTTGAGAAGATCAGAGAGTGTTGTGACGAAGAGGCTATGGGACATCACATATGCCCTGCAGTCAAGGGCAGGACAGAAACTCTCCGATTATAGATTCCCTTGTTCATGCGTGGTTCAGACGGACCAGTCATCATCACTATCTGCAGTGCCTCTATTCAAATGACTCTCCTAGCACATGCCATACGTTGTTGCCACTATTATTTTTTATCCTGCTGCTCAGCCACTTTACCCCTGATTGTATGCATACAACTTCATCATCTATCATTGATATTGTTCTTCTACATACTGTATATTATTTACATTGACACTATCTATTTCTGATATTGCCATTATGCAAGTAACCATTTGGCTGTACCGTTTACATCCTCTTGGCAATATGTTGCTGGGTGTTAAATCTTGTTAGGGCTAGGATCCTTTTTTCAGATTTTCCATCTGACTGCCGTGCCCAAGGTAAACTGCCTGTTACTCAGGGACAGAAGCCAGGATATGCATATAATTGGTACCATTGGATAGAAAACACTTCGACATATGTAGAAATGTTAAAATAATGTATGAGACTATAACACAATTGATATGGCAGGAGAAAATCCAAACAAAAACCACCCGGAAGTTGTTTATGAGACCCCATGCTCTTACAATGGAAAGTTATGGGTCCTATTCAATTCCAGCTCCCAGATTGCAATTCATATGGCTTCCACTAGATGTCAACAGTCCTTTGTTCAAGGTTTCAGGCTTGTTTCTTCCTAAACGAGGGAGTTTTGCTACAGGGAGTCAGTTGTAAATCTTTATTTCACATGACCCATCAGATTAGACAACTGGTTGGTAGGTGATCAAATACATATGTCATGCAATAAAATGCAAATTAATTACTTAAAAATCATACAATGTGATTTTCTGGATTTTTGTTTTAGATTCAGTCTCTCACAGTTGAAGTGTACCTATGATAAAAATTACAGACCTCTACATGCTTTGTAAATAGGAAAACCTGCAAAATCGGCAGTGTATCAAATACTTGTTCTCCCCACTGTATGTATACTGTAGCTAAGAAAGTAATACTAAGTGTATGTTGTGTAGTAAGCTCTTAGTAGCCCATATGCCTCACCCTAATAATTTGGTCCCTTTCCCCCTCACAACTTAGCCTACTGTTCTGACTTGGTGGTGCACATGTGGCCTGTAGCCTGTTTTAGAGAAATTACATTGAATACTGTGTTTGGTTCTGATTTCTTGACTTATGAAATCATGAAATATACTTATTCCTTTCAACTGAGGGAGAGAGGGTAATTTATAAAAATTACTATTATGTCAAGATATGCTATTGTTAGCCATCAGGGATCCTATGGGAAGAGAAAATACACTGTCTGGTACAAGTCAACATGACAGCCATGAGTTGGGGAGGGGTGTGCACTTTGGGGCAGAGGTCAGGTCAGATGAAGTGAGGAAGAACAGGTATCACTAAGGTTCTGTCTAGCAACAGAGATGCATTGGCTTTTCAGATGTGTAGGAGTAGACTCAGTGCTTGTGTGAATGTCTTTTGTGTGAATGTTTCTTGCCTGTTCGATTCTTTGGGAAGAATAAACGTTGATTAAAAACCGTGGTGAATCCTGCTGACAATGCCAACTGTTAGGTTCTAATTATCAGAGTAAGAACTCGACGGACACTATGAATGCTTAAACCAACCAAAGAGTCCAGATCAGTGGAACAGGAACCAGCACAACAAATAAGGTAGGCACAGTTCCTACACTCATTTTGACATCTTCGGGAGATGAAAATCGTGGGCTGAACAGCCAGGAGGTAATCGTTGTAATAAACTGCTCTCTAAAGATGAGAAAACCACCTTGAGTCAAGAACTACAGCATGGGAGTAACTTCAATGTAGCTGAAGTTATATTGCCAGAAAGTTTAAACATTTTTTATGTTCCCTACTCACAAAAAAACTCAGAAAGGGCATCAAAGTTGTATACATTGATGGCAAATAGTGTTGCTTTGTTTTCATGTACTATACTGAATAAAAACCTAAAGTTCAATGTGTTTCCATCACATTCTCAACTCGACCTATAGTTTTGTCACAAAAAATGGTTGCATTAAATAGCAAATGTGCCTACTCTGGTCATGGCACATGCACTGCTGTGGTGCTGGAGATAATGAATATGATGTTGAAAACTGGCAGAATTGCCCTTTAACATCCACTGAAAAGCACCGAGCACATTGCATAAGTAAGGAAAGTAAGGCCCTACTAGGCCCTACTAGAGCCATTGCTCCTGATGTTTTTTGAGAGGCATGTCAACCTTTTTACTAGCGTATGAAAGCTGTCAACGAAGGGCCGGGTTGCGTGTAAGAAATTGCAATATGAGTTTATGATTTACTGTGCAACTGGATGAGATCTAAAGTGTTCACCGCAGGAAGACTCCCGCCTCTCTCTCTCTCTCTCTCACTGTCTAGTCTCTCTCTTCAAACCCCCTAATTTTCTCTCTCTCAGCTCTCTCTGTCACTCTCTTTGGCATCTTGCCCTGTATTCCCCTGCTCTTTGAAGATGAGCTGTAGCAGCAGCTAACTAGACTTCCTGTGTCATCTCCTCTGATCAGAGGTTGTGTACTGTCATCTACAAATCTGTGTGCACGAAGGTGTACAAATGAGCATTTCTCTACACCTGCAATAACATCTGCTATAAATATGTGACAAATAACATTTGATTTGATTTGAATTTGATTTGAGTGCATAGCATTTGCTGTCTGTTAGGTTCATGGCAAGCATCAAGCGGTTTGAAGTTTGTGTACTTCAACTGTACATTCAAGCATTCAACGCATGACATGCTCTGTCAATATTAATGTTATAGAACTGTGGATGTACTAACTACAGTACTTTAGTGACTGATTTTGAAGCTTTTGTAAACTTATTGAATTGGTATCGATATAGCCTATTATAATCATATCCTGTTTGACATTGATTATGAATGTACTTGTCACTTTGTTTTAGAAGGGATGGTAAATGACCAATTGTTTCTCGTGACACCTTGGTTGGGTTCAATAAGGCCCGTAATGGAAAAGGTTTTCAATGGAAAACTAAAATGTATGTTACTTATTGGAAAGATCCAGGTAGTCCCTTGCTGTTTCAGTCCATTTTATTTAGTTTGGTGCTTAATGAACACACACTCGTGTTGGTTTTTGACTAATTTGAAGATGTGAAGGTTGTTTATTTGCTTGTTCATATTCACTCATTCAGAATAGAGGAATTTCTGCATGATATTGTCTTGTTAAAACTGGAGTAGGAATGAATCTCAGCTGCAATTCAAAACCATTGCATGAAGAGATCATTTTCAAGTTGGTTCCAGAAAGTATAGGCTAGGTGTCTTCCTAAATGAGGAGCAAGTGCAGCTCAGAATGCAATTTAGGTGCTGATATAGTGTAGGAGGTCATGCTCTCTGCAGTCTGCCAACTTAGCAGCTTCCCACCATTTTAATGCTCTATTAAATCGTACATGAGGCCGTTTACAGCAGTTAATTACACACTCCAAAGTTAATATTGATGAGGCCAATGATTTACCCCAATAAGTGGGATTTTGACATGATGCCAACATGATAATAAAATGATAATAAAATTGTCTCTCAGTTAGCCTAAATATTAGGCCATCGTCAAACCATTTACTTGATTTACATTATATAAACAAAAGTATGTGGACAATCTTTGAAATTAGTGGATTCGTCTATTTCAGCCACACTCGTGAAATCTCTAGAGACAAACATTGACAGTAGAATGGCATTCCTGAGGAGCTCAGTGACTTTCACCATGGAACTGTCAAAGGATGCCACCTTTCCAACAAGTCAGATTGTCAAATTTCTGCCCTGCTAGAGGTGCCACAGTCAATTGTAAGTGCTTTTATTGTGAAGTGGAAAAGTCTAGGAGCAACAACGGCTTAGCCGTGAAGTGGTAGGCCACATAAATTCACAGAATGGCACCGCCTTGTGCCAAGTCAGCTAAGAACAAATTCTTATTTACAATGACTTTCTATCAGAAGGCAAAAGGCCTCCTGCGGGGACGGGTTGGGATTAAAAATGTAAAATAAAATCTAAATATAGGACAAAACACACATCACGACAAGAGAGACACCACAACACTAGATTCAGATAGACCTAAGACAACAACATAGCATGGCAGCAACACATTAAAACACAGCGTGGTAGCAGCACAACATGTTAGCAGCACAAAACATGGTGCAAACATTATTGGGCACAGACAACAGCACAAAAGGCAAGAAGGTAGAGACAACAATACATCATGCGAAGCAGCCACAACTGTCAGTAAGTGTCCATTGAGTCTTGGAATGAAGAGATGGAGAAAAAACAGTCCAGTTTGAGTGTTTTTTGCAGCTCGTTCCAGTAGCTAGCTGCAGCGAACTGAAAAGAGGAGCGACCCAGGGATGTGTGTGCTTTGAGTACCTTTACCAGAATGTGACTAGCAGAACGGGTGTTGTATGTGGAGGATGAGGGCTGCAGTAGGTATCTCAGATAGGGGGGAGTGGGGCCTAAGAGGGATTCATAAATAAGCATAAACCAGTGTGTCTTGCGATGGGTATACAGAGCTGACCAGTTTACAGAAGTGCAATTATGTGTCCTATAAGGAGCATTGGTGGCAAATCTGATGGTCGAATGGTAAAGAACATCTAGCTGCTCGAGAGCACCCTTACCTGTCGTTCTATAAATGACGTCTCCGTAGTCTAGCATGGGTAGGATGGTAATCTGAATCAGGGTTAGTTTGGCTGCTGTGGTGAAAGAGGAGCGATTACGATAGAGGAAGCCAGGTCTAGATTTAACCTTAGCCTGCAACTTTGATATGTGCTGAGAGAAGGACAGTGTACAGTCTAGCCATACTTCCAAGTACTTGTATGAGGTGACTACCTCAAGCTCTAAACCCTCAGAGGTAGTAATCACACCGTTGGGGAGAGGGGCATTCTTCTTACCCCTTGACATTTGTTTTGGAGGTTTTCAGAACAAGGTTAAGGCAGAGAAAGTTTGTTGGACACTAAGAAAGCTTTGATGTGGAGTGTTTAACACAAAATCCGGGGAGGGGCCATTTGAGTGTAAGACTGTATCATCTGCATATAGAGTAAATGGATGAGAGAACTTCCTACTGCTTGAGCTATGTTGTTGATGTAAATTGAAGGGGCGGGGGGGTAATCCCTTGGTGACAGGCAGTGGCGAGACAGCAGGATGTTTTGACTTTATACACTGCACTCTTTGAGAGAGGTAGTTAGTAAACCAAGCCAAAGACCCCTCAGAAAAACCAATACTCCTTAGCCTGCCCACAAGAACAGAATGGTCTATCGTATCAAATACTTTGGCCAAGTCATTAAAAATAGCAGCAGAACATTGCCTAGAATCAAGGGCAATGGTGACATAATTTAGGACCTTTAAGGTTGCAGTGACACATCCATAACCAGAGCAGAAACCAGATTGCATACCTGAGAAAACACTATAGACATCAAGAAAGCCAGTCAGTTGATTATTTACAAGTTATTCCAACACTTTTGATGAATAGGGCAAAATAGAAATGGGCCTATAAAGGGGGAGATCAACCTGATCCTAACTATTAAATAAAGGATACACCGTGGCTGCCTTCCAAGCAATGGGAACCTCCCCAGAGAGGAGAGACAGGTTTAAAAGGTCAGAGATAGGCTTGGCGATGATAGTGGCAGCAACCTTAAAGAAAAAAGGGTCTAAACCATCTGAACCAGATTGAGGTCACTTTAGGAAATCAGACTCAGTGACCACATGCAGGGGGAAACTTTGTGGTGGGGCAGTGGAAAAAGAGGGAGGAGCATCGGGGATAGTCACATTAGAATGGGTGGAAGAGGAAATGTTGGAAGGCAAGGAAGCATGGCAGAGTCAAATAGGAATCCTGACTTAATGAAGTGGTGATTAAAGAGCTCAGCCATGTGCTTCTTGTCAGTAACACCCACATTTATTCTCCAGGTCTTTAACCGTTTTTCACTTCTTGGGGTTAGACCCACAGAGAGAGAACTGCTCCTTAAGGTAACTAACTTTGGGCACGTGCCCTACGTGCCCGGTCGATATTCTGCCATGATTACTATACATTTAGTTAACTGTCGAGACTAAGTTAACAATGAAATAAATGTTAGCTGACATGGCTAATTGAGTTACTGTCAGTGAATGATAAAACAAGGGCTCTAAGCGAAAGTTTATGTCACTTATGCGTGGAGCCAGCCCTGCATGGATTTCATTTAAGTTTAAGTAGGCTTATATTTTCATTGTCGGCTGTTGATGGGTGGACATTGGATAGCCTAAAACAATTAACTGAATTTGCTCCATCCCAGGGAGGACTTTGATTGGAAAATCTAGATTTCAAGGTAACACAAATACCGTTGGTGTCATTGGTTTACATTTAGTAAGGAGTTGTTCCGATTTGGGTTGATTTAGGAAGAATCATAATTATGCACTTTGCAACAAAGTTTTGCCTTGATATTGATTTCTTCATAGTCTTGGGCGGCTGCGTCTCGTGAAGCATGTTTGATTCATGCAGCAAGTTTGTGCAGAAAATAATCTCCGTCGCAGTTAGAGCATATTGATATGGCCACTGGTAGTTAATTCTGACGTCCGTATACTTCGATAATAAACTATCATTGTGAAAATCGTGGCTCTTGGAACGATACTGTTCGTTGTCCCAGCGCAACAGCAGTCTCTCGAATGCAGCGCATGAATATTATCTCTAGCATGCCACTTCGGAAGTAGGTCACCGTTTTACCATGTCTCAGCTCTATTGGGTGCTCGTTTTATTTCACAATTACACGTCGACACTGTTCATCATTTATAAAAAGGTGTAATTTGAAGTAAGAGTGGACTCAAATCGACCATCTATCGTGACCTAAGGTAAAATTATATAGCGCATAATGCATCATGTTTAATGTATCGCCTATGTGAGATACGTTGTAATAACATGTTTATAACTGCTTCATTATGCATGCAGTCAGATGTCATGGTTATTCCTTGCCTGCACCCACCTGAACCGTTACTTCTGATATTATAGTATAGCCTTAGAATAGCCCGTGTCGGGAGTCGAACTCAAGAATTTAGAACAGATTTTTTACAGTGCATTATCAATTTCATGATTTGGGTTTAACCGGATTATAATGACTGACTATAATGTTAGGCTAAATGTCCGATTAGTAGGCTAATCGCTCATCTAAATATTGAACACGCATTGAGTCGTGTGAGTTGGCGGTCTAAACTCATAGCCTCGTTGCTCATGGTGGTAAATTAATCTGGTAAATCCAGAACCGTGATAGATATGAAAGTGGTTCAGGTTTATGTGATACGCCCTATGAGAACGGCACTGTAACGGAAGGTCGGTAAAAAAAAATATATGCTTTATTGTCACATACACCGGATTAGGTGCAGTGAAATGTGTTGTTTTACAGGGTCAGTCATAGTAGAACATAACTGGAGCAAATGAGGGTTAAGTGCCTTGCTCAAGGGAACATCGACAGATTGTTCACCTTCTCGGGCTCAGGCATTCGAACCAGTGACATTTTGGTTACCGAACCAGCCAAACGCTCCGTTAGACTACCTGGTTCCCTCATCATATCCATGGTCTTCCACCGCTCTCTCCCATTATTGAAAGTTAAAAATAACACGATATGACATATCATAAACCATATAATATTATGATTGTTTTCTTTATCCAAGTTATCCATAAAGTTTTCCTTTTTTAATAACATTTTTTTTTAAACAACGTGCGTCATTTACACTTCATTCGTTCCATAGCCTGCTGTCTTATCCCAATGAAGCAACTTGATTTGACATCCATAGACAGAAACTCAAAGTGCCCCCTTCTGTTCCCTCATTATCTCTAAATAAAAATGGTCTTTCTGATGTATTGCATGTCATGGTCCTCTGAGTCCACTGGAAATAATGTCCCTTTAAATTGCGGGATGTTTGGAAATGCAAGTCTAAAAATGCAGTCCAGAATCAAGTCAACTGAACATGATTCTGGTTGCATGTACATCTGCTATAGAATAGGAAAATGCTGAAGAAGGAATAACATCATGCAGAGAGTTGGCTTGTTTTTAGAAGGAAAATGACATTGCATTTTTGGGATTATTTTCTTGATACACATCTTAGTATTGATTTGTAAATTAAATGATTATAACATAAGAAAACAAGATTACCAGAACCACAGGCATCTGTTAAATTTTTTTTTTTTGTCATATCTTATTAATTTCTTGACTCAGTAGTGGGTGTTTGCAAAGGTTACTCTTTGGTTGTAAAAGATTGGAGGAAACCAGTGCAATGATATTGTGAAGAAAGAAAGGACCAGACCTGGGTTCAATTAGTATTTGTTTTCTTTCAAATACGGCACTTGATTGAGCTTGCTTGGCACAATGGACTCAATGGAGTAGTCCCAAATGTGCAAACCCCATCTATCCGGCACTCAAGGCAGGCTCAATAAAAGGCATGTATTTGAGTGAACCCACGTCTTTAAGAGTCTTGCATTTGCTAGCAATCATGCATATGATGCATATAGACAAGGGGTATTCTGCATTCCAAAAGGCAATTCATGTAGCCTACATCAAACTTCTGTTGTAATTGATGTGTGAGGAATTTGTGTGAATAACAGAAAACTATATCCATAGAATGGCAGGCTGGGGTCCCATAAAGTGCCATATTGTTGGTGTGTATAGAGCCTACTGTTACAAAGTGGTATTTCATACAAGATCCAGCTCCTGTAGTCCTGTTATTGTTTTTAAGACCAGTTATTCATTTGTGCATTAAAAAAAAACCATCTCCATTCATGTCATAAGAATTTCCCACTACCTGTACTGGGAGTGATTAGTTAGTTTAGAGTTATGTGTGTTATTCTGCATTGATTTCAGTGGGTAGGCTAATTGTTAGGAAATTGTTTGCTTAGTAGTCACACCAACATTTGAATGGTTGCCGATTGATGATAGGCATTTGTATGATATAAAACATGAATTGTCATAAGAGAAAGCAGTTAATGAATGTCCATTCAGACAGTAACTATTAGAGTTTTTCAAGCAGACTATGGATCATATCAGCTTTTAGGTTTTATCTCCATGCGGCCAGTATTGGAAAAAAATACTTCAATCCGGATTGTATGGCATGGATGATCGCTTCAGTGAGTCTAAGATATGAATGACCTCTGTGGAAAGTTGTGCTTCTCTGGAGTGAGAAGAACAATTTACTCTTGTGTTCTGTGCCTGAGAGAACATACAGTGTGTTCGGAAAGCATTCAGACCCCTTGACTTTACCACAATTTGTCACGTTACAACGTTATTCTAAAATGGATTAAATTGTTTTCCCCCTCATAAACCTACACACAATACCCCATAATGACAAATCAAAAACTGTTTTTTAAAATACATTTTAGCAAATTTATCAACAATAAAAAAATGGAAAACCTTATTTACATACAGTTGAAGTTTACATAGACTTAGGTTGGAGTCATTAAAACTTGTTTTTCAACCACTCCACAAAGTTATTGTTAACAAACTATAGATTGGGCAAGTCGGTTAGGACATCTACTTAGTGCATGACACAAGTATTTTTCCAAGAGTTGTTTACAGACAGATTATTTCACTTATAATTCACTGTATCACAATTCCAGGGGGTCAGAAGTTTACATACACTAAGTTGATTGTGCCTTTAAACCGCTTGGAAAATTCCAGAAAATGATGTCATGGCATTAGAACAGTGGTTCTTAACCTTGTTGGAGGTACTGAACCCCACTAGTTTCATATGCGCATTCACCGAACACTTCTTAATTGGAAAAATAAAATGATTTTTTTCAAATTCAAAACATCGGTATATATTTGACTGGTGCACAAAATGAACCGTGCATCAACATCACTGTGTTCAAAGAACAAAATCATCAAAACATGATTTTTACACAAAAACTAAAACATAATAATTAATATTTACTGCAAATCAGAGACCAGTTCAGAAATGCGCGGCTTCACCTTGGCAAGTGCCACTCTGTCATTTTCGCAACAAAGTCTGTTCCTTTTCTTCGTTTTTATGTCCGCGAAAAGGATTGCTCGCAAAGATATGTTGTAACAAACGGTATACAAATCTCCAGAGCTTTCTTAGCAATAACAGGGTACGTTACCATTTGTTGACACCAAAACGTTGAAAGCGTTGTTTTTCTGAAGAGTTGCTGTTGAACCTGGCTCTGCTGAATTTCAATGATTTCATCGAGGTATTCATCATTGACATCTGTTGTCTCAACACTAAACGTGACCGGCTGTCTCACCCATGCTGGATATTTGCAAGCTCATCTAAGTGCGTGGCAATTGCTTGCTTCAGTTCCGCGGCTACAGAAATGTCTCCAGATACATCTTCGATCTTACTTACACAGTTGTCCAGCAGGGGAAAGTTTGCGAAGTTATTGTTCTCTGTTCGTCATTTCCATAACAGTAGCTTTTTTTGAAAAGCTTTCAGGTTTTCCTCCGCTTCGATGATGTTGACTCCACCGCCCTGTATCTTTTGATTGAGATGATTGAGAGCTGCGAAGATAATCGGCCATGTACTCTAAAATGAGAATGAACTCAGAATTTTTGAAGCAATCTGCATGACTGTAACGGCGTTCTTCGTTTGTCGAAAGAGAGTCGGACCGAAATGCAGCGTGGTGGTTAATCATGATCTTTAATAAAGAAAACGGCGATACATGAAATAACTTATAAATACAAAAACAACAAACGGAACGTGAAACTTAATACAGCCTATCTGGTGAACACTACACAGAGACAGGAACAATCACCCACGAAAGACAAAGCGAAACTCAGGCTACCTAAATACGGTTCCCAATCAGAGGCAACGAGAATCACCTGACTGCTGATTGAGAACCGCCTCAGGCAGCCAAGCCTATACAACACCCCTAATCAGCCGCGATCCCAAATACTACAACCCCCAATACGAAAATAAAATAACATAAACCCCTGTCACACCCTGGCCTGACCAAATTTATAACGAAAACACAAAAATACAATGACCAAGGCGTGACAATGACAATGTTGGTGCTCTTGCAAAAACGGGGCTAATTCCACACGCATGGCAAAAACACGATTCAGCACCTGTCCCCGGGATAACCACCGAACGTTAGAATGGTACAGAAGTACCTCGAATTCAGAGCCCATTTCTTTACACAGCTCACTGAAGATGCGATGCCGCAGAGCACTAGTTCGCACATAGTTCACGCATTCCACTACAATTTTTAATACTTCTGCCAGTTTTGGAGGCAAGGTTTTTGTTGCCAACGCATGCCTGTGCAGAATACAATGCGTAACAATGATGTGTGGTGCATCGGCTTTCACTAGCGCACCAAAACCAGACTTTCTTCCCAGCATGACTGGAGCTCCGTCCGAACAAACTGCAGAAACCATATCCCACTAAAGATTGTTGTCTTTGAAGAAGTCATCCACAAGTTTCTTCACATCGGCTGCCTTAGTTGTTGTTGTAAGAGGCTTACAAAATAAAAAATCTTCCTTTATCACGTCGTCTTTCACATAGCGCACGAATACAGCAAGCTGGCTTAGATTGGAAACGTCTGTGGTCTCGTCGAGTTGAAGGCTGAATTTTGCCGGGCTTGAAATCACCAGTGTGGTGTGTGGTTTGCCCTGCTTTGCGATCAGGTAAGCAACTTCGAACGATGCTGTGAGGATCGGTTTGTTGATGGGTACAAAGCCGAGAACAGGCAGAGTAGCCTTTTCATCGAATCTGGCTCTCTTCACCTTGAATTCAGCGAGCGTTGTGTTCTTGTATTTTCCATCTCCATGCAGCTTAAGGAAGTGTTCTTAGTTTTGCCGGTGCTAGACTAGAATTGCTCAACTTGGCATTGCAAATCATGCAGTTAGGACACGGACTCCCATCACGTTCCGTTATACATGTGAATCCATATTGTACATATTTGTCCGACCACTTTCTGTTTTTGCTCGACATAGTAAGTATGAAGGGATTAAAATATTAAGAAAGAAATCACAAGACGTACCATCACGACAGTCACAAGTCGACTACTGAGCGCACCAAATTCCCTGCAGCACAGATAGGCCAAGCGATGTAGCGTGATCACCTGCAGTCAATGATGGCCAAGCGGGGCGTGTCGTCACAAATCATATGAATCGGATGTGTGTCTTGACCTCCGCCGAACCCCTGAGACTGACTCACTGAACCCCTAGGGTTCGATCGAACCCAGGTTAAGAACCACTGCATTAGAAGCTTCTCATTTGAGTCAATTGGAGGTGTACCTGTGGATGTATTTCAAGGCCTACCTTCAAACTCAGTGCCTCTTTGCTTGACATCATGGGAAAATCTAAAGAAATCAGCCAAGACCTCAGAAAAAAAATTGTAGACCTCCACAAGTCTGGTTCATCCTTGGGAGAAATTTCCAAAAACCTGAAGGCACCACGTCATCTGTACAAACAATAGTACGCAAGTATAAACACCATGGGACCACGCAGCTTTCATACTTACCGCTCAGGAAGGAGCTCTGTCTCCTTGAGATGAACGTACTTTGGTGCGAAAAGTCCAAATCAATCCCAGAACAACAGCAAAGGACCCTGTGAAGATGCTGGAGGAAACAGGTACAAAAGTATCAAAATCCTCATTAAAACAAGTCCTATATTGACATAACCTGAAAAGGCACCTCAGCAAGGGAGAAGCCACTGCTCCAAAACCGCCATAAAAAAGCCAGACTACAGTTTGCAACTGCACATGGGGACAAAGATTGCACTTTTTTGAGAAATGTCCTCTTGCCTGATGAAACAACATTTTTAACTGTTTTGCCATAATGACCATCGTTACGTTTGGAGGAAAAAGAGGGAGCCTTGCAAGCCGAAGAACACCATCACAACCGTGAAGCACGGGGGTGGCAGCATCATGTTGTGGGGTGCTTTGCTGCAGGAGGGACTGGTGCACTTCACAAAATAGATGGCATCATGAGGACGGAAAATTATGTGGATATATTGAAGCAACATCTCAAGACATCAGTCAGGAAGTTAAAGCTTGGTTGTAAATGGATCTTTCAAATGAACAATGACCCCAAGCATACTTCCCAAAGTTGTGGCAAAATTGCTTAAGGATAACAATGTCAAGGTATTGAAGTGGTCATCACAAAGCCCTGACCTAGATCCTATAGACAATTTGTGGTCAGAACTGAAAAAGCGTGTGCAAGCAAGGAGGCCTACAAACCTGACTCAGTATCACTGCTCTGTCTGGAGGAATGGGCCAAAATTCACCCAACTTACTGTGGGAAGTTTGTGGAAGGCTACCCGAAACGTTTGACCCAAGTTAAATATTTTAAAGGCAATGCTACCAGATACTAATTGAGTTTATGTAAACGTCTGACCTACTGGGAATGTGATGAAAGAAGTAAAAGCTTAATTAAATAATTCTCTCTACTATTATTCTGACATTTCACATTCTTAAAACAAAGTGGTGATCCTAACAGAGAGAATCCTAAAACAGAGAATTTTTAAATGTCAGGAATTGTGAAAAACTGAGTTTAAATGTATCTGGCTAAGGTGTATGTAAACTTCAGACTTCAACTCTAGACATTCAGACCCTTTGCTATGAGACTCAAAATTGAGCTCAGTTGCATCTTGTTTCCATTGATCATCCTTGAGATGTTTCTACTTGATACTTGTCCACCTGTGGTAAATTCAATTGATTGGATATTATTTGGCAGGTGCACACCTGTCTGTAGAAGGTTGGCAGTGCATGTCAGAGCAAAACCAAGCCATGAGGTCAAAGGAATTGTCCGTAGAGCTCCAAGACAGTATTGTGTCGAGGAACAGATATGGGGAAGGGTACCAAAACATTTCTACAGCATTGAAGGTCCCCAAGAACACGGTGGTCTCCATCATTCTTAAAAATGAAAACATTTGTAACCACCAAGGCTCTTCCTAGAGCTGGCTTCCCAGCCATTCTGAGCAATTGGGGGAGTAGGGCCTTGGTCAGGGAGGTGAGTAGTAGCCACCCTTTGCCTTGATGACAGCTTAGCACACTCTTGGCATTCTCTTAACCAGCTTCTCCTGGAATGCTTTTCTAACAATCTTGAAGGAGATCCCACATATGCTGAGCACTTGTTGGCTGCTTTTCCTTGACTCTGTGTTCTAACTAAACCATAACCATATGAATTGGGTTTAGGTCTGGTGATTGTGGAGGCCAGGTCATCTGATGCAGCACTCCATGACTCTCCTTCTTGAATAAATAGCCCTTACATAGCCTGAATGTGTTTTGGGTAATTGTCCTGTTGAAAAACAAAGGATAAGTAAAGGAGTGGAATAAGAATATATATATATATATATATAAATATATGGAAATATATGGATGAGCAATGAGAGAGCGGCATAGGCAAGATGAAGTAGATGGTGTATAAGACAGTATCTGCATACGAGATGAGTAATGCAAGATATGTAAACATTATTAAAGTGGCATTATTAGTGACTAGTGATCCATTTATTAAAGTGGTCAATGATGTAGGTAGCAGCCTCTCTGTGTTAGTGATGGCTGTTTAATGGTCTGATGGCCTTGAGATATAAGCTGTTTTTCAGTCTCTCGGTCCCAGCTTTGAAGCACCTGTACTGACCTCGCCTTCTGGATGGTAGCGGGGTGAACAGTCAGTGCCTCGGCTGGTTGTTGATCTTTTGACCTTCCTGTGGCATCGGGTGCTGTAGGTGTCCTGGAGGGCAAGTAGTTTGCCACGGTAATGCGTTGTGCAGACCGCACCACCCTCTGGAGAGCCTTGCTGTTGTGGGCGGTGCAGTTGCCGTACCAGGCGGTGATGCAGCCTGACAGGATAATCTCAATTGTGCATCTGTAAAAGTAGGTCAGGCTTTTAGGTGACAAGCCAAATTTCTTCAGCCTCCTGAGGTTGAAAAGGCGCTGTTGTGCCTTCTTCACCACACTGTCTGTGTGGGTGGACCATTCCAGTTTGTCCATGATGTGTACGCCAAGGAACTTAAAACTTTCCATCTTCACTACTGTCCCGTCGATGTGGATAGGGGGGTGCTCCCTCTGCTCTTACCTGAAGTCCAAGATCATATTCTTTGTTTTTTGGATGTTGAGTAGGAGGTTGTTTTGATGGCACCACACTCTGAGTGCCCTCACTTCCTCCCTGTAGGCTGTCTCGTCGTTGTTGGTAATCAGTCCTACTACTGTTGTGTTGTCTGCAAACTTGATGATTGAGTTGGAGGCATGCATGGCCATGCAGTCATGGGTTAATAGGGAGTACAGGAGGGGGCTGAGCACGCACCCTTGTGGGGCCCCAGTGTTGAGGATCAGCGAAGTGGAGATGTTGTTTCCTACCTTTCCTACCTCCCCCAGGTGGTGAGAACCAGGGCCTCTAGCTTAATGATGAGCTTGTGGCGGTCCTCATGAGAGCAAGTTACATCATAGAGATTGTTTGTTTTTACGACTGCACTAGAAGAAACTTCAAAAGTTCTTTAAATGTTCTGCATTGACTGACCTTCATGTCTTAAAGTAATGATGGACTGTCGCTGCTCTTTGCATATTTGAACTGTTCTTGCCATAATATGGACTTGGTCTTTTACCAAATACGGCTATCTTCTGTATACTACCCCTAACTTGTCACAACACAACTGATTGGCTCAAACTAATTAAATAAGGAAATTAATTCTACAAATGTACTTTTATTAAAGGCACACCTGTGAATTGAAATGCATTCCAGGTGACCTCATGAAGCTAGTTGAGAGAATGCCAAGAGTGTGCAAAGCTGTCATCAAGGCAAAAGGTGGCTACTTTGAAGAATCTCAAATATTAAATCTATTTTCATTTGTTTAACACTTTTTTGGTTACTACATGATTCCAAATGTGTTATTTCATAGTTGTTATGTCTTCACTATTATTCTACAATGTAGAAAATTGTTCAAAGAAAGAAAAACCCTTGAATGAGTGAGAGTGTCCAAACTTTTGACTGGTACTGTATCTACAAGTGACATTTCAGTCTTTTATTTGTAATACATTTGCAATTATTTCTAAACCTGTTATTGCTTTGTTATTACGGGGTATTGTGTGTAGATTGATGAGGGTGAAAAAATAGTTTAGGCATTTTAGAATAAGTCTGTAACATAACTGTAACGGTTCTCTTGTGGTGAAGGAGAGTCGGACCAAAATGCGGCGTGTAGATTGCGATCCATGTTTAATAAACAAACGTAAAACACGAATCAATTACAAACACTACAAAACAAAGAACGTAATGAACGTAACAAAAACCCAAACAGCCTATACTTGTGTAAACTAACACAGAGACAGGAACAAGGACACTAAGGACAATCACCCACGAAACACTCAAAGAATATGGCTGCCTAAATATGGTTCCCAATCAGAGACAACGATAAACACCTGCCTCTGATTGAGAACCACTTCAGACAGCCATAGAGCTTAACTAGAACACCCCACTAAGCTACAATCCCAATACCAACACACCACATACAAAAACCCCATGCCACACCCTGGCCTGACCAAATAAATGAAGATAAACACAAAATACTTCGACCAGGGCGTGACAATAACAAAATGTGGAAAAAGTCAAGGGGTCTGAATTATTTCCGAATGCACTGTAGATCTTTGCCCTTCTAAGAGGTTGTAATAAGCATATGATTTGAATCTTTTTCCATTGAATACACAGTCCCGGTCTGTTCAGTGTTAACTTCTTGGCGCTACCCATCCCTTTAGCGGGATCATTTTCATCAGCAACCGCTGAATAGCATAGCGCAACAGTCAAATAACATTACTAAAACATATTCATATTCATAAAATCACAAGTGCAATATTGCAAAACACATTTTAGCCTTTTGTTAATCCACCTGTCGTCTCAGATTTTGAAATTATGCTTTACAGCGAAAGCAATCCAAGCGTTTGTTTAAGTTTATCGATAGCATAGCATAACATGTACACTTAGCATCAGGAAGCTTGGTCACGAAAATGTATATTTCTGTTTTTTTGTATTTGTTGTGTTCATAATAAAAAAGACAACAAATAAAAAATTTAAATAAATGAAAAAAAGAACATCCCTTACCCGGACGACACTGGACTCAAACCAGGATGTCTACTGGCACAGCTAGCACTGCGATGCAGTACCTTAGACCACTGCGATGCAGTACCTTAGACCACTGCGCTACTCAGGAGGCCTGGCCCAACACTCTTAACCGCTAAGCTACCTGCCGAATCACTTAAGCATGATTGGAACTACACAATGGGATAAGGCAAGTTTTTGCTTTCCATGACTCAATATTGTGTGTGTGTGTGTGTGTGTGTATGTGTGTCCACCTGAGGGGAAATTCATCTATTGAGATGATCCTATGGAAGTCAGCAGCAGTACCCTTCTGACTCTGTGGCTAATTTAAAACCCATATCCCCTCTGTGTTGATAGCGTCATAATGGTTTGGGCTAGAAACTAATATGACCTCACAATGGAAAGCTGAGACTCTCTCGAACATGTACCATAATAAAAACTGTATTGAGCCTTACTTTCTTAATGTTCTTAATTCACTGTCATGTTGGCTAAGTTTCTGCAAAAAAACTCTCCACATTCATTGATATTTCTATGTCTCCTCCCCCAGGGTCTGTATGAAGGGATGTGATGACCCATGCACGACAGAAGGACTCTCTGAGCAGATACCATCCCGGTAACTCCTGGGAGCAGTTCGGGGTGGTGCCACATGCTGAGGCCATGGTGGGAGCCCGGCCCGATCGCCCAAAACTAAAAAGAGGGAGGCCCAAGAAGATCAAGAGGGGCAGAGCGAAAGAGCGCAATGATCTGAGAGTGGTGGAGAAGAAGGAGGAGGAGAAGGGCAGGAAGCTGTACCCTCTCAGGGCCAGGACACTGGATCAATGTGAGGGGGACACCCTCAACTGTCGCGTCTTTCTCACCCGTCTGGAGGAGAGTGGTGATGAGAACAAGGCGAGCTGCTTGAAGGGTCGAATAGAGACCAAAGAGGAAGGGAGCCATAACCTGGTGCGTGGAAGGACCAAGCCCTGTAAGTCTAGACAAAAGACCTTCAAAGCTTATCAGAAATTGCCGGAATTAAACAAACAATTAAAAGTGTTATGCACATTACCTGTTGTGGAGCCTCGCAAACGGAGACTAGCCTCTCTGAATGCGGAGGCTGTGAATAGTCTGCTCTTATATAGAGAATATCCTCAAGGGGCCAGACTCATAAAGAAGCTACAGTCCAATGGAAATCTGGCAAAAGATGCAGTAATTTTGGGACACAACACCCCAAGGGGTCCTAAAGTGGCAAAATCAGACATTTATGTAACTGGAAGTTCCAAACAAAACAAAAAGTCTATGAAGATGGAGGACATGGATCTGCTGAGTCTGTACGGTCCTACCCCCCGGCGTCAGGCCAGTCTCAATGCTGCTGCTTTGCTCAAGATCACCAGCACCTCCTTCAAAGCCAAACACCGGGTGGCTAAGACCAACTGCAAGCAACTGAGTGCAGTACTGAGGACCAAACAGTCGCTGCACCCCAAGCTAAAGAAACAACAGTATCATAAACTCCAACACGGGAAATACCAGACCCATCCACAGCTCATTCAGAAATGCTGTAATCTCTATAAGAGGGAGTCACTCCACCCCGAACCCCAGTGGGAGGGGATTACAGGGGGGAACGGCTCCATCAGATCTGGCTTCCAGTGTCGAGCCTTGCTGGGCTACCCGATGAAGTCTGTGAAGGAGGAACAGGTCAAGCAGTTGACTCCTTCTTTCTACTGTTGCTCCCAAGAAAGGTCAGCGGAGTATTGCCACCAACTGGCCCTGTTCCTCAATCAGAAGAGCTTCGGTGAAGACAAACTTGAGGAGCGTTCGCTCTCCAATAGCTACCTCCCCTCTCCCCGTTCCCTGGCCCACCCACATGCCCTAACCATATGCCCCCACCCTTACCCGTGTTTCTCGGGCTACTACGTCCACTTTTCTCACCATGAAACCTCCTCTACCCTCATGACCTCCGTGAGCTCCATCCCCATGCCCTACCCTCCCTCCTCTGTGGCCCCCATCCCGTTGAGCGAGGCTCCACAACAGGGCTCTCTACCCTCAGGAATCGCCCACCCGGTCTACTGTTATGGAGAATCCTGCCAAATCAGTGGATACGCATATAGAGCAGTACCGACTCTAGCCAGCAGGAGGTGCTGCTATAACGCAGGCTGCTCCAGCTGCAGCCACAAGATTAAGATGGGTAAGGGGAGGCAGAAATGCCTATAAATAGTCACCTCCACAATTATTAGCACCCTTGATAAATATGAGCAAAAATACTGTATAAAATAAATTATACAAATACTGAAAAAACAATTGCAAATAAACTGAGTATACCACTTACCACTCTTTGGGCAACAATTAAGAAGTTTAAAACCAGTGGAACAGTGGTAAACGTGCCTGGTATTGGACGCAAGTGTATCTTGTCCCCACGCACAGTGAGGAAAATGGTTCTGGAGGCAAAGAAAAAACTAAGGGCCAAAGTTGGAGAATTACATTCACCACCTCCATACCAATATGCTCTTTGGAAGGGTTGCCTTTATTATTAAGAGCAACCACCAATTGTAAATGCCAGGAGTTCGCTAAACGTATTGGCACTTGGTTTGGAACCAGTGCTATGGTCAGATGACATGAAAATAGAGCTCTTTGGCCATGCACACCAGTGGTGAGTTTGGAGACAAAAGCAGGATGTGTATTCAGAAAAGAAACTCATACCCAGCTAGCAAATAACATTCTGAGAAACATATGTTTCTTAGAGCTTGGTGAGAGTGTGGTTAATTATTTTCTTGGTATTTTATTACTTTACAGAAGTTTCCTAAAAGTTGAAACATGGTTGGATTTAATAAAAATGTTGATAATGTTTTAGGAATGCAACTGGTTTGACATTGGGAATGTTCTCACATTGTCTCTAATGTTCTCAGAACAATGTCCTTCTGTGGAAATGTCAGTAACTCAGCATAACATTTCCTACAGGTTTCCTCATGGTTCTATTTAAAGTCTTGTTCTCAAATTGTTCTGAAGAACGTTAAGACAACTTTCCATAAGAAAACGTTAGTAACGTTCAGAGAACGTTCGAAAAATATTATTTAAAAACATATACATTCCGTTCTCAGCGTCATCAAAACTACATGTATCTCGATCCTCGATCTTGTTAAGTGTTTCAGTCACTAATTGGCCACACCTGATCATAATGAGTACTTGTTTCCTTTGAAATGGGTTCTGTCTGAATACACTAAAATTAACAGCTTTGTATAAGTAAAAAAAACATGGCATGCTAACTCCATCCTGGTGGTGCAATGGACTAATTCCATGGATAGAGAACAGAAGATAATAGGTTCAAATCACACTGACATAGTGCCACAATAAAAAATTAATGTTTCCATGATTAATGCCTAAGAAAATGAATTTCCATGTGTGCCTGGAGTTGGCTAACTGTTTTCTAGCTTAGGCTAAGCTAGCAGTGTTATTAAAAGTCTTATTGAAACATATTCTCAGAACATAATTTAATAATTAGCTTCAAATAACCTATACAGATCGTTAATAAAGCCTCCCAGGGAACCATTGTAAAACGTTATCAGAATCTACCTGCAACCTAAGAATTAACAGAACAGGCTAAATGTTCACGTCAGTTCTCAGAACGTAAAAAAAAAAAAAAGTTTTACCAGTCAGGAAACTTATGGCTTCATTCCCAGAACTAGTGAGAAACCAAAAATGTATCTTCCCACAACTTCCAAGGAACCAAATGTCCTAGCTGGGTACCTACTTTAAAATATGGTGGATCTTTGATGTTATGGGGCTGTTTTGCTTCCACTGGTCCTGGGAACCTTGTTAAGGTCAACGGCATCAAGAACTCTACTATGTACCAGGACATTTTAGCCAAAAAACCTGGTTGCCTCTGCCAGGAGGTTCAACTTGGCAACAAGTGGCTCTTCCAGCAAGACAACAACCCCAAGCACACATCAATATCTACAAAGAAAGGATTAATTGACCACAAAATCAAAATTTTGGCAATGGTCATCTCTGTCTTCGGACGACAACCCCATTGAAAACCTTTGGTTTGAATGAATTGAAGAAGGCAGTCCATAAGCGCAGACCAAAGGTTATTAAGGATCTGGGAATATTCTGTATGGAGGATCCCTCCCAATATGTCTCCAATCTCAAAAAACATTTTAGAAAATGGCTCAGTGCTGTTATCCTCGCAAGGGAAGGCTACCGGAGTATTAAAAACAGGGTTGCCAATAATTTTTTGATTTATTATCACATGTTAAACAAAATCTCTTTCTCTGAGCAATTGTATTCGTCTAAAATAATGTATTTTTTTTAGTTTACAATATAGCTCAGTATTTGTCAAATTTATTTTATACAGTCGTTTTTTGCTCATCTTTATCAAGGACGCTAATCATTTTGGAAGTGAATGTATACAGTGATAATGATGTGAAATGGCCATGATAGTTGCAGGGTGTTAACCACATGTTTTAGATGGCTCAGTGTCCTTTAAGTCGATCAGTCAAACCAGCAACAATCTGTGGAGCATACTTATGTTTTGACCTTGAGAATACTCCTCACAGGAATGGCAGTTATAGGAAAAGGTTACAGAGAATAAGAAATGTCAAATAGGAGGGAAGAATCAACATTTTACAAGAAATTTGTTCAGTCATGTTCTCCGGATTCATTCAGTGGGGTCTAAAAGCCTGGTAGGGTTTAACATCCACATACCTGAACTGAACTTTGTTTCTTTATCCTTGCCCCCCCCCCCCCCCCCCCCCCCCCACTCAACGTACATGGTCAGTGGAGTTCCTTAACTACTGTATCTAGCCACTAGTTGTATGAGTATTCACCACAGATGGTTTAGATAGAATGTACTGTATTTACTACTGAAGCTGAGTAGTGTTCATGCGGAGATGCCAAGCTGTGGTCTTTGAACAACTGAAGTCCAGTTACTCTGAAATCCCAATTGCTCCCAGTGGTCCTCTATATAGGGTCTGTTAATCTTTGTAGCAGAGCTTGGTACTGTACACACATGATGAAGGAAAAAGGAAACCGCACACTGCTCTTGATAGTATCACTGATCTTTAATAAGCTTTACGTATCAGCCTCACAGCCTTCATCAGAGCTTTTGTGAGTAAAAAAAAAAAAAGCACCCTTATGTAGACCTAGCCCCACCCACATCCGTTCCACGCATCGAAAGTGGTTGGAGGTGAAGGAAAAACAAATAAGTGTTACCAAATATAACAATATGCATTTCACAAATATTCAAATAAAGTGTGTAAATAAGATGTATTAAACACGTATGTAAAACCACAATGAGGACATAGACCTACAGAGCAAGTTTTCATTAATCATTGGGTACATCGTACGAAAAACATCAGAGTAATCTTAAATAGGGGAATAATTAATGTTCAAATTCACAACATAACATATCATTAAGACCTTTAGGAAATAATGTTTGGAGGGTGAAAATCCGAAAAAAAAAAAATTTTACTCAGAGTATTATTAATGTCACCTCCCCTATCTGATATCTTAACTTTCTCTATGCCACAAAATCTAAAGGTAGAAATGTCATGCTTTAGGTCATTAAAATGTACTCCGACTGGATAATCCCTGTCGTTTATCCTGACTGAACTTATGTTCACTGATTCTCTGTTTGAGAGAGCGGAAGGTTTTACCGACATAGCACAGCCCACATGGAAATTTAATCATGTAAATAACATGGGTGGTGGAACACGTAATAATGTCATTTATTTGGAACCGTTTTCCTGTATGTGGGTGGCAGAAATATTCACACTTCATCATATTGTTACACTGTGTGACATGTGACATTTATTGCATCCTCTCTCATCCTAGCTGGCCTTAATGGTCAGGTGAAGCTGCCCCACAGCTTGGTTGATTCCTATGTTTAAAAAAAAAGACTCTACATTACATTAGAGTACAATACAGCGTCTCTACTACCTTTGTGCACAGACCCAGTCATGCATCAGATTATGTAATAATATACTTCCAGGAATAAACAGAAGTGGTAAATGAGTGCCGATTGAGATGAGAGTCAAGTAGCATAAATGCTATAATACAACAAAAAAACACATTTAGCGTAATAGGTGGCTAAACGCTATTCACAAAAAAAGGTGCATAAAATGCTTTGACATCAACTGACTGCATCACTTTGTATATTACAGTATCATATCAACTTTAACCAGTTCTCTGATTCCACACTGCCGGTCTGTGGTCCATCAGACCACAATAAATGGACATCTCTGTCATTCTGATGTGCATTTGTGGCCTGCTGTTTCAGCCTTGTGCCTCACAGCTACAATTAATACAGGGGATACAGATAGGCAGTGTTCTAATCTCTACTGCATGCAGCATCTGTGTTTCTATATCAGTAGTGCTGAAACAGAGTGGGCTCACCATGACAGGAAAGGAGAGGATGAGTCTAGAGTTTTTGTGAGGGTCTATGTTAGCGTGCGTGTGGGTGCATGTGTGTGTGTTTACGAGACTGGTCACACCAGTGTCTGACAGCTCCAATTCTCCCTACAGAAGACTACTCCTCATCTCTGGAGGACCACAGCTCCTCCTCTGTCCCAGCCTCCCCCGCACCCCGGCCCCTCTCCGGCTGCCCCGCCAGCCCCAGCACTCCCCCAGCTGCCCAATCAGTGGCCTGCTTTCAGACCTCTCTATCAGACCCCAGCCAACTGCAGGTCCCGCTGCAGGTGGTCCGGGAGTGCCCTCAGAGTGCCAAGCCACCCAGCAGCTCTCTGTCTGGGGTGAGCAGCGGCTCGTGTTCCGTCTGCCCCCACATTCAAGACAAGCAGCAGCTGGGGCCCGCCGGCCTCGCAGCCTGCAGAGCTGCCAAGCAGCAGAGGTTCACCCGTCGCCGGGCAACCAATGGTTGGCTGCCCGTGGGCGTGCCCTTCGAGAGGGAGGTTTTCACTGTGGTACGTGTTGCTGTGTTAAAGGGATAATCCACCCCCAGAAATAAAAATCATGAAACTCCTGTCAATTTGGTGAAAGCCTATGTTTAATCAGTAGGTAAAGTGATAATATTCCAGTGATTTAACTTCTAAGTGGTCCATCTGTGAAATCAGGAAATCATGTAGGAACGCATTATAGCTACTGTACATGGTTCTCGTCACTGGAGATAGTGTGATCCCCTATCACATCCAATAATGCTTTTAAAACAATTACCTGCACTCCAGATCACCAAATCAGCCAATAGATCGAATGGGCATACTTGTCTAGAACAGCGATTCTCAACTGTTGGGAAGATTTGAATGGGTTGCGGTTGTCATTTAAAAATAATAATAATAATGATTTTATGAATAAATACTACAGTCTGAACTTGAGTGACTTAAACCAGGTAGAACGTTTGTAGAAATTATAATGAATTTACATTTTTAAATCATTTTCTCTCTGAACAATCTTTCTTTAATAACAGTATTTTTAATATAGAGCTATTAGCAGTGCCATTTTGGTTTATTTTGTGGTCTCAAACTATGAGTTTATTAACATTCTTCATCAATAATATGGGCAACATTTTATTATTGACAATAAAAGGGGTGGGAATGGTGTTCCCTTGTCATGTAATTGCCACATTTAATATCAATATAGCATTTAAAATATACTGAAGAAATGGATAAACGCAACATGTAAAGTTTTGTTCCCATGTTTCATGAGCTGAGATAAAAGATCACAGAAATATGCCATATTCACTAAAAGCTTATTTCTCTCAAATGTTGTGGACAAATTTGTTTACATTCCTGTTAGTGAGCATTTCTCCTTTGCCAAGATAATCCATCTACCTGACAGGTGTGGCATATCAAGAAGCTGATTAAACAGCATGATTATTACACAGGTGCACCTTGTGCTGGGAATAATAAAAGGCCACTCTAAAATGTGCAGTTTTGAGGGTGTGTGCAATTGGCATGCTGACTGCAGGAATGTCCACCAAAGTTGTTGACAAATAATTGAATGTAAATTTCTCTACCATAAGCTTCCAACTTCGTTTTACAGAATTTGGCAATACGTCCAACCGGCCTCAAAACCATAGACAACGTGTAATCACGCCAGCCCAGGACCTCCACATCCTTCTTCTTCACCTGCGGGATCATCTGAGGGGGTGCTGAGGAGTATTTATGTCTATAATAATGTCCTTTTGTAGAGAAAAACTCATTCTGATTGGCTGGACCTGGCTCCCCAGTGGGTGGGCCTATGCCCTCCCAGGCTGACTCATGGCTGCACCCTTGCCCAGTCCTGTGAAATCAATATCCCAGTCCTGTGAAATCAATACATTTATTATTTTAATTGACTGATTCACTTACATGAACTGTCAAATCTTTGAAATTGTTGCGTCTATATTTTTCATCAGTATAGGTTTCCAGATTGTGTTTTGGCAATTTTTCTTTTTTTCAAATATTGGGTCACGACTGAGACAACCTGGTTCAATTTGGGTCCCGAGGCCAAACCAGTTGAGAACCACTGGTCTAGAACACATCCAACCGTTTATATCGTCACAAGAAAGCATATTTTGATTAGATGTTCTCAATCTAAACAGTGCACCAAATGTTCAATTCAGTTTCTCCTTCAAGTACCATCTTGCGCCCTGTTTGCCTGTGGGAAATGTGGGAAAGGGCCATTGTTCCCACAGCAATGTACTCTGCACTTGATCTGGGCAGAGAGGAACTGCAAGTTGAACTCAGTGAGAAACACTTCTAAATGGATAGAGCAATTTGTTTAGGTCATTTTCCAGCTAGCTAGCTACTTTACATGCTGATATTTACTCTGGTATTATTGTACGTAGCTATGTTTGCTAGCTTCTTTTGCAATTTCGAAATTGTTGTGGAAATCTGTCGCAGCTCAAGTCTCAAGGCTCTCTCTCTGGGCTAGCTACAATGTTGGTTTTGTAGTCGACTTGAGCTGCAACAGATTTCCACAACGATTTTCACGTTGCAACAAAATAAAAAATAATTCACATGTTGCTACCAACCTTTGTTATAACAACAAAATGAAACATTTCTTCACCCCAAAATATTTTTTTCACATTTTTGTGTTATTTAACAATGTTCAACATTGGAATTTGTGGTTTGGGGTGGATTATTCCTTTAAGGGATATTGGTTGTACCTTGTAAGGTAACTTGCTGAGGCTACAGAATATTATATTTAGTACTGTAAAGACAAACTTTGTCTGTATGCATGTATGATATTATTACACATCATGTGCTTAGCATGTGCTTGCATGTACTAATAACATTGCTAGCTAATAGTATGTGGCAACAATGGTTATATATTGAATATGTTTCCAGGGGGAAGAGACAACACTGTTGCGCAAATGTTTTGAAGGGGTCACGCGGGATGGGGAGGTCATTTGGGTTCGAGACACAGTCCTGCTGCGCTCTGGCCCCAGGAAGAAGTGTCTGCCCTACATAGCCAAAATATCAGCCCTATGGGAGGACTCAGAATCCGGTGAGGCACCGCCTTTTTTACATAAATCTAAACTGACACAGATGGATGAAAAACTAAACTATAGCCATGTTTAAAACCATAGACCCACAGGTTCAAATAGTATTGATTTTGTTTGAAATACTTCAGTTTGAACGTGCCTTGCACAATGGAACTAATGGAATAGCCCCAAAAGTACAAAACCTGCCCAACTTTTGTTCCAGGCAGGAATCAATTGCTCAAAACATTAGAATGAAAACAAATACCATTTGAACCAAGGTTTGTTAAACAGACCATTGTTTGCTGCATAATCATTTAGAGAATGTGACAAAACGTGAAATATTATGAATAGGATCCCTACCCATCACCGGATGGAATCCCTACCCATCATAATTCGATACAACTTCAGTTATCCTCTTTTCACTCTGAAAATTGCACTGTCTGTGTGTATCCTTAGGAGAGATGATGATGAGTCTGTTTTGGTACTACCGCCCAGAACACACACAGGGAGGCCGCAATCCCAGCACACACTGTGAGGTGAGTTTGCAGAAAGCTGAGTTCATACTGTGTGGCTGCAATCCACAATGTTTGTCCAGCCCCAGCCTGGTTCTCCGTAGGGAATGAGATGGCAAACACATTGCTTCCGTTGAATTATGTATTTCCTGGAGAAATAGGCTACAGGCTTCCCGTTGTCAATATCCCTCAGGAACAAACAGACTTTGTTCACCCAGGCTAGAAATAATAAACAGCAACCTTATTCACAACCCACTGGGCACAGATGTCAATTCAACATTTATTCCACGTTAGTTCAAAGTAATTTCATTGAAATGACGTGGAAACAACGTTGATTCAATCAATGTGTGCCCAGTGGAAATGATCTGCGAGAGAGCTAGTAGGGAGAAAAACGTTTTGAAACAGGGAGGCACTAACTGAACTTGTCCAACATAGCGGGGAGGGTCTCATTGAAAGTGCCACCAGAGTGGTACAGCCTGATTTTCATGACCTGTTGTAAAACTTTTTGCTGCAGTGTGCCCTACTTAATACCCTAGGCCCTTGAGAAGACCAAAGCTACTGCTTTACTCTACTAAAGCCTCTGTAAGGATAACTAGCTAGGATTAAAACAAGACACACTTTTTTGATCTCCTATGACTGTGTGATTTCCTGATGGTAAGTGGGTCTTGGTGATGATGTCAGATACACATAGTTACGAGATTCCTCTTCATATTAAAGGGTTAGTTCAGTTATGACATATTTTGATACATGTACAAATGTAAAATTGCTGAAATATCCCTTTAAGCAAGGTATTTGTTTTGGTTCATAAGTGAAGATTCATGCATCATTTTCTTCAGTTTTGTCACCTGACCTTGTTTCCAGAATGAGATTTTTGCATCTCGTCATCAGGACCAGAACAGTGTGGCCTGCATTGAAGACAAGTGCTACGTTTTGACGTTAGCACAGTACTGTAGGTAAGATGTCTGTTTTTCGCTGATGGAAGTTGGGCGTGAGAATCAATAGGATGTGGGAGCCGCATGATGTTGAGTGGATTGTATTACATTATATCTGTTGCATTGTATTTGTTCACTTTTATTTTTCTCTGTGAGCTAGATGTTAAAGGGCAATTCCGCCACTTTTCACCCTCTTCATTATCTCCAGCACCATACCAGTGTCTAGATATGTAAAAACTATGTGTTTCTATGATCTGTGATTAAAAAGACAAGAAAAAAATGCTTCTCTGTGTCATCACAAGGTAGTATTAAAAGTACGAAAAACAGTGATTTTCAAAACCATCAACGAGTTCCTAGCCACAGGGAGGGTGTTTTCATGCTCTCCATGCAGCGCAAAACTCTTAGTTTTTGAAAATCATTAACTTCTGATGAGGTCATCGGGAGGAACATTTTAAATGTTATATTGTTATATATTTTTCTACAAAACATAGAAATGTGCCGTTTTCACATATGTAGACACTGGTATTTTGCTGGAGATAATGAAAATGAGGTTAAAAACGGTGGAATTTCCATTTAAGCTTTTGGGTGGTCTTCTTGACATGGTATTTCAGATTTTGTGCCTTCATGAAATGTCGCGGGAAGGGTCTCCCTGAAAGTGCCACCAGAATGGTACGGCCTTGTGTTGAATACGGCACCTCTGCCCACCGCTGTGTGCCCATGGACATCGACCCCAACCTGGTGTTCGTCTGTCGCCACGTCTACGACTTCCGCTACGGACGCATCCTGAAGAACCTGCAGTAGCACTTGTGAGGACAGTGGTAGAAGGAAGGAATATTAAACAGTGAAAGAAGAGGTTAGAAATACACTATTTTGTTCTTTCCTCAGAATCCTCACCAAAAGCGCCAGTTGAGACAGACCAAGCCACTCTGTTTTGAGAGGGGCATGAGATGTCAACAGTTTTAGGCTGAGTAAGTCTCGATGTCTGGAAGTGTTTTTGCTCAATGTCTCTCTCTCAAGTCCTGTGGGTCACAATTGGTCAATGAGGAAATGTTTTTTATCATCCCAAGCACAAATACCCTTTTTTGTTTTTACTACTTTGCCAAATGATGATTTTATTTTTGCTTCATCCCATTCCTTTGCCTATAAATATGTTGGTTAGTAGTCACGTTTTGTGTTGATAGATGGTACGAGTTAAGACTTGTTTTGGATTTAACAGGATGACTCATAAATTAAATGAAGGCTTAACACTTTTATCTGTAATGATTTAGTCTCTAAATTTTAATTGGCTTAAGTGCATAGAGAAATATGTATTTATATATGGAGAAAATCTAATTTATTTTTAAAGTAATTTAAGAGTGAATTATTTAGACTTTTCAAAACGAGAAATTATCCAGGCGTTTGCCAACACTGACTCGCTGTCTGCACTGTCTTAGAGGTAAAGTACCTGTGAATCCCAAACCAGCCCCTCGCCCTTACCAACTCACTCAGAGGTGCCCTTCGTTGTCATGCCCTCCGTTGTCATGGGCTGCTGAAGAAATTCCTAGGGGGACTTCTAGAGTGGAGAGGTGATGAAATAAACCCATCAACTTTGGTACACACTTGTGACTTGAATCGTGCAATTCATGTTTCACATTTAAATAATAATTGAAATAATTATATGAGCAGGAAATTCTAATGAACAAATTCCCCTGGTTGTCTTAGAAGATATAAACCTCAGTAACAGTTAACAGATTACATAGAATTTTTTAGGTAATTTATTTGGTATTTGCTCAAAATCAGACACAAATGAATGCATATTGCGCAAACTCCAAACATATTGCACTGCGTGTTGTGGCTATCACTTTGATCATTTTAACTCCCTCAGTTTTGGACAATTGTGCATGTGGCGGAGGCGTGCATGAACGTGCAAATGGAGGGCAGAAAGGAAAGGACTGTTTTTTAAAATTCAGCATATGAATGACCGGTGACTCTTAACTGGAAGGGCCACCCCAAGATAATGTTTTTGCCCTACTACCCTGCCTTGAACTGACCAATGAACAAGTGTTCATTGCCCTTGAGCAAGGTAGTTAACCCCCAACAATATCTGCTTCCCGGGCGCCGATGACGTCAATTAAGGCATCCCCTGTGGAAGACACATTTCGGTTGAATGCATTCACTTGTGCAATTGACTGCTTTCCAAGATAAGTAGGACAACATTATTGTTATTTTATGTATTTTTTAAATGCCATTTTTTTCTGGTAAATTCTGTTAATTGATAACAAATGGATTTACTAAAAAGGGAATAGAAGGAGTGTAAAATGTCAAATTCAACTTATTCCCCTGGTGTAGAAAACTCTGAATTACATATTTCTTATGTGCATATGTTACAAGTTTTAGCATGGAGTTTCTGGGAATTATTGGAAAGGATATTCATAACACAGAGTGTTTGTATCATTTAACATGGACCTGTGTAATATAAAACAATATTTAAATGGAATAAATAATATATGATTTTGAATCCAAGAGTTTAATTTGACGAGATTGCAAAGTCAGTCTGACTAATCTTTGCGTGTGCATGACATTGTGTCAAGTTCTTACAAATTAACATCAGTAACTTACTCTCATTTAGCTCCTGAACGGAGTTGACTTTCTAATAATAATCTTTCTGCTTTTAAAGGGCAACTCCATCACTTTTCAACCTCATTTTCATTATCTCCAGCACAATACCCGTGTCAACGTATGTAAAAAATAAAAAATAAAACAGTTTTAAAGAAAAATTGCATAAAGTTACAAAGTTCTACAAAGTTAAAAACTGTGATTTTCAAACACTATGAAATTCAAAGTGATGTGGGGAGCAAGAAAATACCCTCTCTTACGGTATGACTTCCTTCGCATTTAAAAACTGGATGAAAGGTGGTTACAGAGAGGCATTTGTTAGGACCTTTCTTATTATCTGGAGATTATGAATATGAGGTTGGAAAGTGGTGTAATTGCTCTTTAACCTTCTCCTGGTTCAGTGAGATGAGCTGTTGAACAACATGAGAAGCGTACTAAGACAAACCCACCACATGGTGTCCTGCTAGGTCTGCTTTCAGTGTTTAATTCAACATAATTTTGTCTTCTGACACATACAATAATGGATGTCTCCATAGGCCGTATGTATCAAGCGTCTCAGAGTAGGAGTAGTTTAAGGATCAGTTTTGGCTTCTAGATTACAGTGAATAAGGTTACATGGACGGGGCAAGCTGATCCAAGATCAGCACTTCTTCTTTGAGACAACTGATATGTACGGACACAGAAGTTTACATTCATTTAATTTATATTGATCCTCAAATCCGATAAAATATTGGAACGATAAAAGGTACTCTTTTATCATATGTTGACCTTTCATAGTTTCCTCATGACACCTTCTTGAGTGTCACAAAAAGGTAATGCCCCGTGCTTACAACAGCCCTTTGATGTCTTATGCCACTTTAATGTGTAATCCACCTTTCCTTGTGAATTAATGGTGGCCATTCATATATTCTTATTGAGTGGATCAGGAGATAGGGGGTTCAAGGACTCGGAAATCTAATATAGTAATTAGCAACCCAGTATCCCAGCAACCCAAACCCAGCAACCCAAATAGACACAAGTTGCTTATTGGAACTTTGTGACAGGCACACAAAGATGTGATTTCTTTTTGTGTGCATTACACAATTTTCTATACAGTTAATTTCAATCACAGATAAAGACAGTAGGTTACTTAAGACAGAAACAATAGGAGGACGGTTGGTTGGGCTTATAACGCGAATGTCTAGCAACACAAATGATTTTCTCTCATTACGGACAACTTTAGCTTATTAGCAACTTTGCAGCTACTTAGCATGCTAGCTAACCCTTCCCCTAACCTTAACCATTTAACATAACTCCATTTGCATGTCTAACAGCCTGCATGTTTGATAAAAGCTTATTAAGGGTAAACTACTTACAGTTTAATCGCCTTGTACTGTATTGATCTATTACCTTGGGGTTGTTTGTGTGTGTGTCTGTGTGCATGTTCCCTCACTTGTGTATTTTTATTATTATTTTTATTTCACCTTTATTTAACCAGGTAGGCTAGTTGAGAACAAGTTCTCATTTGCAACTGCGACCTGGCCAATATAAAGCATAGCAGTGTGAACAGACAACACAGAGTTACACATGGAGTAAACAATTAACAAGTCAATAACACAGTAGAGAAAAAAAAGGAGAGTCCATATACATTGTGTGCAAAAGGCAATATGTGTCCATGTGTGTTCATTCCCCTCATACCTCGCAGGCTATTGCAGTGAAATACTTTTACAAGTTCCCCAGTGAAAATGGGGACTTCAGTCGGTCTGTTTCCATGCACAGATGTTGTACACAGTTTAAGTCAATGACAGTAGAACTCTATCTACACTTGAGATAGAGTACACCTGCAAGGAAATGGAGTACACCTGCAAGGTCACTCATCCCATTTTCAGCTGTCCTTAAGATCTTCAATTTGGAGTGGCTGTCTTCGCTTTCTTTAGAAAAAATATTGGTCCATTGATTCAATCGTTTGCGACTTAGAGTGCCTTTTATTTCCGGATGCTCTTGAGGCTAATTCAAGGTCTCGGTGTAATATTGTTTTTCCGTATTTCGAGAAATGTAATTTGCTACCACTTCGCTTGTTATGTCAATTTGGTCGGGAAACAAACTGCTGGTGGCCTGGTTTCCTTCTGACCCCATCAAAAAAGTACCAAAGAGCAGAATGCTCACTTCTTAAGGCGTGCACACATAGCACCGATTGTGGATCTAGCATTTGTGTCTAGGTGTGCACTCGGTTCAGACTTGGGGGGAGTGAAGGAGGGTACAGACATAATTAGGCATTTAAGATATTTAAATATTGTCTTTCACGATGTGGCCGATTAATTTGTCATAGTCACCGGAAATTAAGTAAATTATGTGATCTGTAGAAATGTATTTCTCCATCCTAGGGCATGTGGTATAGGCTACCAGACATTAAATGTGTCTGATAATAATAGCTTTCTGAACTATAATGGAAGGGTTGGCGTAGGATATAAATCCGTATAGCTCAGACACACTGGTAGGATTGTCAAATGTTTGCATGCCGACAGCACTTATGACCTCCGTACAGAGTGTCAGCAGTCAATATTTATTGTGTTCACACAGAAAAACCTTGAAGTAGTCAGCCACTCGGCCTTGTTAAAATACTCTATCCAGAAGGTGCCAGTAGCGTTGTTTCGCAATGCATGTCTGTGTGTGTTGTTTAATTCATGGTCTAGATGCCAATGTTATCAAGTTGGCTACAGTAGCTGTGCTAATGTTGCTATTTTGTAGAAAGCCCTTGTTGATACTAGCGAGATGGCCACAGCTCGATAACTACCTAGCAAGATGACAAATACAGTGTTTAATTCACTCTGCATAATCCACTACCAACAGTGCCAGCCCATAGACAAATGTTTAGCTAGCTAGTGAACATTAGCATATTCGCTAGCTAGCACAACATAGCTAGCTACTCAGCAGCTAACACAGGCAGTTTTTTAATGGAAACAAATCCATTGTGATTGAATTATAATGAGTTGTAGAAAGTATTTAGTGTTGTGTTGTTGTGTGTTGTTTAGTGTCCTTTAGTGTATTTAGTGTTGTTTATTATCCTTTTTGTTGACACTTCTGTTGGCTCCCACTGAGAGTTTGGTAGGTTACTTTTTAAATGTAATCCATTACTAATTACCTGTCTAAAATTGTAATCGGTAACCTAATCTGATCCTTTTATTCAGATTACAACTGCTCACTTTTGGTTGTTTGAAAAGGAAATCATCTCCAAAATTGTCACGCCCTGACCTTAGAGAGCCTTTTTATTTTTCTATTTGGTTAGGTCAGGGTGTAATTTGGGTGGGCATTCTAGTTTGTCTATTTCTTTGTTGGCCGGGTATGGTTCCCAATCAGAGGCAGCTGTCCATCATTGTCCCTTTTTCCCACCTTCAGTTGTGGGATCTTCTTTGTGTGTAGTTGCTTTCTGCACTGCATATAGCTTTACGTTCATTTTGCATTTTGTTGTTTTTTGGTGTCCTTTAAAATAAAAATATAATGTACGCCTACCACGCTGCACCTTGGTCTCCTTCTAACAACGGACGTAAACAGAAGATCCCACCACCAAAGGACCAAGCAGTGTGGCCAGGAGGAGCAGGGATCCTGGGCCCAGGAGAAAAGTGAGTGGAGGACATCATGGACATGGGAGGAGGTTATGGCAGGGACCCTGTCATGAAAGCAGGCGGAGGCAGCACCCCAATTTTTGGGGGCGGGGGCACATGGGTTGGTTGCCGAAGCCGAGGGGAGAGTTTGAGAGCGAAAAGGAGTATTGGGATAGACTGAGTGAGGAGTATTGTGAGATGGTTGAGGGGAGTGATGAGGTAGAGTGGATGGTTTGGTGGAGCAAGACAGTCGCCGTGAGGAGCGTGGGACCAGTGTTTTGCGGAGATACGCCATGTGTCTCCCAGTGTACATCCACAGCCCGGTATGTTCTGTGCCAGCTCCTCGCACTTGCGTGCGTAAGTGAGCACCCAGCCAGGATGGGTTGTGCTGGCCCAGCGCTCCTGGTCTCCAGTACGCCTCCTCGGTCCAGGATATCCTGTGCCGGCACTACGCACTGTGTCGCCAGTGCGCCTTCACAGCCCAATGTGCCCTGTGCCAGCGCCCCGCACAAAAGGGAGCATCCAGCCAGGACGCGTTGTGCCAGCTCTACGCTCCAGACCTCCAGTGCGTCTCCACGGTCCAGTATATCCTGGGCCGGCTCTACGCACTGTGTCGCCAGTGTGCCTTCACAGCCCAGTGTGTCCTGTGCCAGCGCCCCGCACTACCCGGGCTAAAATGAGCATCCAGCCAGGACGCGTTGTGCCAGCTTTACGCTCCAGACCTCCAATGCGCCTCCACGGCCCAGTATATCCTGCGCTGGCCATACGTACTCTGTCTCCAGTGCACCTCCACAGTCCAGTACGTCCTGTGCCTCCTCCCCGCACTCGCCCTGAGGTGCATGTCATCAGTCCGGTGCCACCTGTACCGGTCCCACGCATCAGGCCTCCAGTGCGCCTCCACAATCCAGAGCTTCCGGCGACGTTTCCCAGTCCGGAGCTTCCGGCGACGTTTCCCAGTCCGAAACCTCCTGAGACCGTCCACAGTCTGGAGCCTCTGGCGACGGTCCGGAGTCTCCGGCGGCGGTCCGCAGTCCGGAGTCTCCGGTGGCAGTCCGGAGTCTCCGGCGGTGGTCCGCAGTCTGGAGTTTCCGTCGGCAGTCGGCAGTCCGTTCCAAAATGGATGGTGTTGAGAGATAGATGGCAGGGGTTGAATGGGGCTGAAGGGTGGGACTAATAACAAGATAACCAATGTAAAATATAGGGGGTCTGTAAAATGAATATAGGTTCAGAAAATCTGTGAAATAGCACATGTACAAAAATAAATCAAACTGGATGGACATCAGAAATAGAGGAAGGACTAAAAACAAACCAAATATTACTATTGTAAAATATATTGTGTCTGTAAAATGTGTATAAGATGTATAAACTGAAGGTAGAAGTCTAAGTGCTATTGTTTATTAGTTCACTCCAATTGGGGGAAGGGTGGTAGGGTTTGCGGGGAATAGTAAAGGTATATTCTAAAAAAAGTATGTATATCTATATAGGTATGTGTATGTATATGTATGCATATGTGTATATATATGGATATATATACAGTGGGGAGAAGTATTTGATACACTGCCGATTTTGCAGGTTTTCCTACTTACAAAGCATGTAGAGGTCTGTAATATTTATCATAGGTACATGCTTTGTAAGTAGGAAAACCTGCAAAATCAGCAGTGTATCAAATACTTGTTCTCCCCACTGTATTTACAAAAATATATATATGGGGGATTGGAAATGATGCAGACAATTACATTGATGGAAGCAACAGTCTTTCCGCAATTTTAAGCTGATCCACCCTCTAAAAAAAAAGAAAAACGTTATTACTTTCCATTACTTTTGGATACACATAATAAAAAAATTATTATTACCAATTTAACAACATTTATTGCCGAATGTTTGAGCCACACATTTAATAATAGAGGCATTTATTTGGGTTGAAAAACAATTGAACAGCAGGAAATCTGTAGTGTGGCTTTATTGATTTGGGAAGCATGTTACTCTGAAACCATAGCAACCCTGACAGTGAGCATATTGTTATGTTGGGTTACAGAGTGCAACTAGCTTTCAAAACCTTTTTAATTTTACTTTTGATGTAGCAAGCTAGCTATACTAGGTAGCTAAATGAATGCCACCCAATTGTCTACAACTGATTTTTCTTACTTAAAATATATTTAATTAGCGAAATTGTGACCAAATTAGCATAATAGCATACTTGCAACAATATCTTACTGACTACAGTATCTAGCAACCAACAGAGCAACATTAACCTGTTGAGTGTAGGGGGCAGTATTTTGATGTTTGAATGAAAAATGTACCCAAATTAAACTGCCTATTTCTCAGGCCCAGAATCTAAAATATGCATATAATTGTCAGATTAGGATAGAAAACACTCTAAAGTTACCAAAACTGTCAAAATATTGTCTGTGAGTATAACAGAACTGATATAGCAGGCGAAAACCTGAGGAAATCCAACCTGGAAGTGCCTAAGAGAAACTAATCTCCCTGTTCCATTGCATGCCTTCCCTCCATTTAAAGGGATATCAACCAGATTCCTTTCCCTATGGCTTCCACATGGTGTGAACAGTCTTTAGACATAGTTTTAGGCTTTTATTCTGAAAAATTTGCGAGAACTATCACATCGCGTCAGTGGTTGGCTGGGTGCCAGCAGAGTTTTGCATATGCGCAACAGCTTGAAGCAGACATTTTCTCTCTCTCTCCTATTGAAAAAGCTACGGTCCGGTTGAAATATTATAAATTATTTATTGTAAAAACAACCTGAGGATTGATTATAAAAAACGTTTGACATGTTTCTAAGAACTTTACGGATACTATTTGGAATTTTTGTCTGCCTGTCATGACCTGCACGAGCCTGTGGATTTCTGAACAAAACGCGCCAACCAAATGGAGCTTTTTGGATATAAAACTTACCTTTATCGAACCAAAGGAACATTTATTGTGTAACTGGGAGTCTCGTGAGTGCAAACATCCGAAGATTATCAAGGTAAGCAATTAATTTATTCCTTTTCTGACTTTCGTGACCAATCTACTTTGCTGCTAGCTGTTTGTAATGTTTTGTCTGATGAGAGAGAGATGTCCTAACATAAACACTTGGATAGCTTTTGCTGTAAAGCAAGCTGTGTTTTGCTATATTGCACTTGTGATTTCATAAAAATTAAATATTTTTAGTAATTAAATTTGAATTTGGCACTCTGCAATTCAGCGGATGTTGACAAAAATGATCCCGCTAATAGGATGGGTGACCCAAGAAAAGTTAGCAGCATACCACATAGTGTAGGAAAGTTGGCAAGCAAATTAGCAAACTAAACAGGTTAGCTAGCTAGAACTCTCTGAAATCAGTCAAAAGTTTGGACACACCTACTTATTCAAGGGTTTTTCTTTATTAATATGGACTTGGTGTTTTACCAAATGGAGCTATCTTATGTCACCACCTCTAACTTGTCACAACCCAACTGATTGGCTCAAACTCAAATAAATAAATTCAAATAAATTCCACAAATGAACTTTAATTGAGGCACACTTTTTAATTTAAATGCATTCCAGATGACTACCTCATGAAGCTGGTTGAGAGAATCCCAAGAGTGTGCAAAGCTGTCATCAAGGCAAAGGGTGGCTACTTTGAAGAACCTCAAATATAAAATATATGTTGGTTGGTTTAACGCTTGTATTTGTTATTTCATAGTTTATGTCTTCACTATTATTCTACAATGTAGAAAATAGTAAAAATAAAGAAAAACCATTGAATGAGTAGGTGTGTCCAAACCTTTGACTGGTACTGTTTGCTGGAACATTGGTAACATTGTCAAGGCAACCTGTCTGTCTCTAGAGACTAGCTAGCACGCCACATCTGCAAATCATCATCCTTATCTCCAAGTGTTTCTTCAGGTTCGAAGTCGAGTCTCTGTATGTCGAAAGCAGCTTTACCATGGGCAAACAGTTTGCATTCCTGCCCTTTTCTTCTTTGATCACAATTTGTTCTTTGAAACGCTATCCAAAATATGCACTGCGTTTGTGCACCATACGTTTTCTTTTGTGACCGTGTATGTTGCTCAGGCGGGAAGATCAAAGTAGCACTCAGTTAATTACTGATGTTATTATGAAAGGTAATTAAGAAAACAGGCAATTGTTTCATGGATATTTTTTTTCTGCCAACATCCCTTCTAAATTTGAAAGTAATCCTAGAAGTAATTAGCAACTTTTTAAAAAGTATTGGTAATCCGGTTACAAATCTTTTTGCTGGTAATGTAACGGATTACAGTTACAGTTTTTTTTATTCCATTACATGTAATCCGTTACTCCCCAACCCTGCTCCCGATGCAGGGGTTTGTGCTCTCTGATTAGCTCAATGTCAAGTTGTGGGCCACTGTCGAACATTGCGATTTTACAAGTAGAAGTGTCAGGATCGTTGCTACCGGGTCGGCTCACAGGAGGTACCACTTTTGTTCTAGCAAGAGAAGGAATGACCTCCCGCTGTGATAAGTACCTATCAGCAGTGAGATTCATAGTGTGTTTACAGGAACCATTCATACCATTTCAGATTGAGTCTCTCTTCACAAGCAATCAAAACGAAGACCGAGTTTCAGAAACACTGCCTTAATCCATAATGCCATAACCTTCTCATATGGTCCTGAGAATGCTCCATCTTTGTTATTTGTCTTCTCAGCCTCAACCGATAATAGATTAACAATCAACTGTAAAAAAAAAAAGAAAGAAATGCGCTGCAATGGATAGCTGTTGTGTTACAGGCTGGATGACCAATTCTGCATATTTTTCTTCTTCCGCTGATCGTAACTTTTTTTGAGCATAATGTTTCCCCCATCATATCCTATGACCGAAAATAGGTTCTGGACATCAGAACAGCGATCACTAACCTTGATTTTGATGAAGATTTCTACTTCAACGAGTTGGAGATGCAGGACATACTGCTCACCCTGGACCATGCCCTTAATTGCCGAAATTCGGAAAAAAGGAAAAGGCAAAGTAAGAGAGGTTGACGTGTGGGCACTCTGACAAAACCCCCCTTACCCGCCTTACTATTGGTGAACGTAGAATCAACAGAGACAAACTGGACTAGCTCTGTTCGAGACTGTCCTGTCACTAAAGGAGGAGTGTGTGTCTTAGGGCTAGGCATCCCATCAGCGGCAACCTGTCGACAATTTCCGGTGAAATTGGAAGGCACGTAATTCAAATAAATAATCATAAAATTATGGATATTAAACATCTAGGTACATACAAGTGTCTTATATCGGTTAAAAGCTAAAATTCTTGTTAATCTAACTGCATTGTTCGATTTCCAATAGCCTTTACAGCGGAATCATGCCATGCGATTGTTTGACGACGGCGCACCACATCTGTTACGATTAACTAGGAGTGGTGGGTGGAATCAGGCGCAGAGAGCAGGGTTCTGTCGTTTGTCAAATTTATTTCACCGGTGCAACAAAACGATCACGCCAACACACAGGGCCAATATAAGTTGCCAGTCCAAAACAACAGGACAAAATAGACCGGAGAATAAAGACACAAAAATAAATCACACCATCAAACACAGAGTAACAATTAACAAGCCCGCACAAATACCCAGCGGGCCTAGTGCCCTTAAATACCCTACAAACAAACCCTAATACAAAACAGGTGTACCCAATAAACCAATAACCAAAACAAACAGAAAGGGAATCGATGGCAGCTAATAGGCCGGCGACGACGACCGCCGAGCCCCGCCCGAACAGGAAGAGGCACCCTCTTCGGCGAGGTTCGTGACAACATCAACATATTTTTCAACCAACACAGGCTTCATAAAATCACAATTAGCGATTAAATAATCACTTACTTTTTGAAAATCTTCCTCTGATTTGCAAACTTCTGGTTGGTGCTCTTTGGATTTTCTCCTACTATATTAATTGTGTTATAGTCTCATACATTATTGTAACATTTCTACAAACGTCAAAGTGTTTTCTATCCAGTGGTACCAATTATATGCATATCCTGGCTTCTGGGCCTGTGTAACAGGCAGTTTACTTTGGGCACATCAGTCAGGTGGAAATTCTGAAAAAAAGGACCCTAGCCCTAACAAGTTTTTAAATTTAACAACAGCTGGTGCGCAATCTGTAATATTAAGGAAGTCTCGAGGTTCTGCTCGCTTGAGTTAGAATACTTCATGATAAGCTGTAGACTAGTATTTCTCATGAGAGTTTTCATCTATATTCTTCGTAGCTGTCTATTTACCATAACAAACTGCTACTGGAATTAGGACCGCACTCAATGAGCTGTATAGGGCCATAAGCAAACAAGAAAATGCTCATCCAGAGGTGGCACGCCTAGTGGCCAGTGATTTTATTGAATGAAAACTGAAATCTGTTTCATGTCATTTCTACCAGCATGTCACCTGTGTAGCTAGTAGAGGAGAAAAAACTCTAGATCACCTTGACGCTTCGAACACACCGACAGCGTCATTGCATTTTGGTACACCAGAATTACATTAATTTCCAATGAAACACTGAGTTTGCCTTGCAGCATTGCATTGCAGAGGCAGTTGCAGTGCGTTCGGTGTGGTGCATACGTTGAATTTATCGAACATAAGTGTCAAACTGTATACATAGACGGCTTGGCAGAAGGTGAATGTTGAACTTTTGTTGCATACATATCCAGATGAGGCTGCATACTATTTTGCGCAATGACGCTATCGGTGTGTTCGAAGAGTTGCTCCACACACAGAAATGCATACAAAGCTCTCCCTCACCCTCCATTTGGCAAATCTGACCATAACTCTATCCTCCTAATAAGCAAAAACTCAGGAAGTACCAGTGATGCACTCAATACGGAAGTGGTCCGATGAAGCTGATGCTAAGGTACAGGACTGTTTCATTAGCACAGACTGGAATATGTTCCAGGAATATGTGCCATTCATCCAATGGCATTGTAGATTTTACCACAGTCACCAGCTTCATTAATAAGTGTATCGACGACGTCGTCCGCACCGTACGTACATATGTGACCGTACGTACGAATATCCCAACCAGAAGCCATGGATTACAGGCATCATCCGCACTGAGCTAAAGGCTAGAGCTGCTGCTTTCAAGGAGCAGGACATTAATCCGGACCCTTATAAGAAATCCTGCAATAGGTCATGTTTCAGAGGATGCATGACTCAACCTTCGCTTCTCCCGAACCTGTTGGGGAGTTGCAGCGATGAGACAAGATCGTAATTGGATATCACAAAAGTGGGAAGAGAAAAAAATGGGGTAAAATATACCAAAATGTTTTAAACAAATAAATAATAATCCCGCTATGACCTCCGACAAACCATCCAACAGGCAAATTGTCAATACAGGATTAAGATCAAATCCTACTCCACCTGCTCTGACGCTTATCAGATGTGGCAGGGCTTGCAAACTATCACAGAATATAAAAGGAAACTCAGCCGCGAACTGCCCAGTGACCCGAGTCTACCAGACAAGCTAAATTCTTTCCATGCTCATTTCGAGGCAAGCAACACTGAACCATACAGGAGAGCACCAGCTGTTCTAGACAACTGTGTGATCACGCTCTCCGTAGCCAATGGGAGTAAAACAACCTTTAAAACAGGTTAACATTCACAAGGTCACCGGGCCAGACAGATTACCAGGACCCATTCTCAGAGCATGTATTGACCTGCTGGCATGTGTCTTCACTGACATTTTCAACTTCATCCTGAGCCAGTCTGTAATACCGAAACCATAGTCCATGTGTTCAATAATGCCAAGGTAACCTGTCTAGATGACTATTGCCCCGTTGCACTCACATTGGTTGCCATTAAATGCTTTGAAAGGCTGGTCGTGCATATGGCCCAGTATATCACTGAGGCCGAGCTCCCTGCCATCCAGGACCTCTATACCAGGCGGTGTCAGAGGAAGACCCTACAAATTGTCAAAGACTACAGCCAACCAAGGCATAGACTGTTCTCTCTGCTACTGCACTGCAAGCAGTACTGATGCACCAAGTCTTGAACCAACAGAACCCTGTACTGCTTCTCCTCCTGAGCCACAAGACTGCTAAATAGTCAGGTAAATAGTTCACTAAATAGCTACTTGGACTTTCTGCATGAGCCCCGTTTTTCACAAACTTTTTTGACTCATCACATACGCCGCTGCTCCTGTTTATTTTTCTGTCCTGTTTACAAGTCACTTTATTCCTAGTTATGTGTACATATCTACTTCAATTACCTCGTACCCCTGCACGACTCGGTTCTGGTACCCCCGTGTTATTCTACACCTGTTGTTTACGAAGCATGTGACAAATACAATTTTATTTTATTTGTGCCCCCTTGTGAAAGCCAGACAAAAGCTGTCAATATCATCATATTCTGTCAGGTAAATTGCCTCTGTGTGTCCAACACAGTTCAAATGGATTGACTGAAAATGTTTTCCCCCGTGAGCACTTTGTGTAACACAGGAGGCTGCTGAGGGGAGGACGGCTCATAATAATGGCTGACATGGCGCAAATGGAATGGCATCAAACACATGGAAACCATGCATTTAACGTTTTTGATACTATTCCACTCATTTTTTATTTATTTTTTATTTAACCTTTATTTAACCAGGTAGGCTAGTTGAGAACAAGTTCTCATTTGCAACTGTGACCTGGCCAAGATAAAGCATAGCAATTCGACACATGCAACAACACAGAGTTACACATGGAATAAACAAAATATAGTCAATAGTAGAACAAAAGAAAACAAAAGTCTGTATACAGTGAGTGCAAATGGGTAAGTTAAGGGAGTTCAGGCAATAAATAGGCCATGGTGGCGAAGCAATGAAACACTGGAATGGAAGATGTGTAGAAGATGAATGTGCAAGTAGAGATACTGGGGTGCAAAGGAGCAAGATAAATAAATAAATGCTGTATGGGGATGAGGTAGGTAGATAGATGGGCTGTTTACAGATGGGCTATGTACAGGTGCAGTGATCTGTGAGCTGCTCTGACAGCTGGTGCTTATAGCTAGTGAAGGAGATATGAGTCTCCAGCTTCAGAGATTTTTTGCAGTTCGTTCCAGTCATTGCCAGCAGAGAACTGGAAGGAAAGACAACCAAAGGATGAATTGGCTTTGGGGGTGACCAGTGAGATATACTTGCTGGAGCGCGTGCTACGAGTGGGTGCTGCTATGGTGACCAGTGAGCAGAGACTTGTAGATAACCTGTAGCCAGTGGGTTTGGCGACGAGTATGAAGCGAGGACCAACCAACGAGAGCGTACTGGTCGCAATGGTGGGTAGTGTATGGGGATTTGGTGACAAAATGGAGGGCACTGTCATAGACTGCATCCAATTTGTTGAGTAGAGTGTGGGAGGCTATTTTATAGATGACATCACCGAAGTCGAGGATCGGTAGGATGGTCAGTTTTACGAGGGTATGTTTGGCAGCATGAGTGAAGGATGCTTTGTTGCGATGGAGGAAGCCAATTCTAGATAGAATTTTGGATTGGAGATGCTTAATGTGAGTCTGGAAGGAGAGTTTACTGTCTAGCCAGACAGCTAGGTATTTGTAGTTGTCCACGTATTCAAGTCAGAGCCGTCCAGAGTAGTGATGCTGGATGGGTGAGCAGGTGCGGGCAGTGATCGGTTGAATAGCATGCATTTAGTTTTACTTGCGTTTAAGAGCAGTTGGAGGCCACGGAAGGAGAGTTGTATGGCATTGAAGCTCGTCTGGAGGTTAGTTAACACAGTGTCCAACGAGGGGCCAGAAGTATACAGAATGGTTTCGTCCTCTGTAGAGGTTTACCAGAGAATCACCAGCAGCAAGAGCAACATCATTAATGTATACAGAAAAGAGAGTCGGCCCGAGGCTTGAACCCTGTGGCACCCCCATAGAGACTGCCAGAGGTCCGGGCAACAGGCCCTCCGATTTGACACACTGAACTCTATCAGAGAAGTAGTTGGTAAACCAGGCGAGTTAATCATTTGAGAAACCAAGGCTGTCGAGTCTGCCAATATGAATGTGGTGATTGACAGAGTCGAAAGCCTTGGCCAGGTTGATGAATACGGCTGCACAGTATTGTCTCTTATCGATGGTGGTTATGATATCGTTTAGGACCTTGAGCGTGGCTGAGGTGCACCCATGACCAACTCTGAAACCAGATTGCATAGCGGAGAAGGTACGGTGGGATTCGAAATGGTCGGTAATCTGTTTGTTGACTTGGCTTTCGAAGACCTTAGAAAGACTGGGGGAGGATAGATATAGGTCTGTGGCAGTTTGGGTTTAGAGTGTCACCCCTTTGAAGAGGGGGATGACCGCGGCAGCTTTCCAGTCTTTGGGAATCTCAGAAAATACGAAAGAGAGGTTGAACAGGCTAGTAATAGGGGTTGCAACAATTTCTGCAGATAATTTTAGAAAGAGAGGGTCCAGATTGTCTGGCCCCGCTGATTTGTAGGGGTCCACATTTTGCAGCTCTTTCAGAACATCAGCTATCTGGATTTGGGTAAAGGAGAAATGGTGGATGCTTTGGCGGGTTGCTGTGGAGGGTGCCGGGCAGTTGACCGGGGTAGGGGTAGCCAGGTGGACAGTATGGCCAGCTGTAGATAAATGCTGATTGAAATTCTCAATTATAGTGGATTTATCGGTGGTGACAGTGTTTCCTAGCCTCAGAGCAGTAGGCAGCTGGAAGGAGGTGTGCTTATTCTCAATGGACTTTACCGTGCCCCAGAACTTTTTTGAGTTAGTAGTACAGGATGCAAATTTCTGTTTGAAAAAGCTAGCCTTAGCTTTCCTAACTGCCTGTGTATATTTGTTCCTAACTTCCCTGAAAAGTTGCATATCACGGGGGCTATTCGATGCTAATGCAGAACACCACAGGATGTTTTTGTGCTGGTCAAGGGCAGACAGGTCTGGAGTGAAACAAGGACTATATCTATTCCTAGTTCTACATTTTTTGAATGGGACATGCTTATTTAAAACCTCTTGCTCCTACCTGAGACGCAGACGTCCCATCTAGACATCAGGAAATGCAAATGTGCTACGCTACATGCTAATAGCACTCGTTAAAACTCAAACGTTCATAAAAATACACATGCAGGGTATCGAATTAAAGCTACACTCGTTGTGAATCCAGTCCACAAGTCAGATTTTTTAAATGCTTTTTGGCGAAAGCATTAGAAGATATTATCTGATAGCATGTAACACCCCAAAAGACCCACAGGGGACGTAAACAAAATAATTAGCATAGTCGGCGCTACACAAAACGCACAAATAAAATATAAAACATTCATTACCTTTGACCATCTTCTTTGTTGGCACTCCTAGATGTCCCATAAACATCACTATTGGGTATTTTTTTAGATTAAATCGGTCCATATATAGCCTAGATATCGATCTATGAAGACTGTGTGATCCAGGAAAAAATAGCGTTTTATAACGTAACGTCATTTTTTTTAATTAAAAAAGTTGACGATAAACTTTCACAAAACACTTCGAAATACCTTTGTAATGCAACTTTAGGTATTAGTAAACGTTAATAAGCGATCCAATTGATCACAAGGCGATGTATATTCTATAGCTGTACCTCTGGAAATGATGTCCGGATAAATCTCCACCAAAATATCCGGTCGGAGACCGGAAGAAATGTGATGCCTCGTGTCCGTTTGACAAAGAAACAATTCGTAGGCAAATGACAAGACTGTTGACATCGTGTGGAAGCTGTAGGTACTGCAACCTCGGCTCCATTTAATGTGGTTCCCGTTTAACAATGGGTTCAAGTGGCGCATGGATATATTTTCCCATTTTCAGTGATCAGATTTTCTTGCGCTTTTCGATGAAACGCAAGTTCTGTTATAGTCACAGCCGTGATTTAACCAGTTTTATAAACGTCTGAGTGTTTTCTATCCACACATACTAATCATATGCATATACTATATTCCTGGCATGAGTAGCAGGGCGCTGAAATGTTGCGCGATTTTTAACAGAATGTTCGAAAAAGTGAGGGGTAGGATGAAGAGGTTTTAAGATGGTGAGGAAGGCACTTTTAAAGAATATCCAGGCATCATCTACTGACGGGATGAGGTCAATGTCATTCCAGGATGCCCTGGCCAGGTCAATTAGAAAAGCCTGCTCGCAGAAGTGTTTTAGGGAGCGTTTGACAGTGATTAGGGGTGGTCGTTTGGTCGCAGACCCATTACGGATGCAGGCAGTGAGGCAGTGAGGCAGTGAATGCTGAGATCTTGATTGAAAACAGCAGAGGTGTATTTGGAGGGCGAATTAGTTAGGATGACATCTATGAGTGTGCCGTGTTTACGGATTTGGAGTTGTACCTGGTAGGTTCATTGATAATTTGTGTGAGATTGAGGGCATCAAGCTTGGATTGTAGGATGGCCAGGGTGTTTAATAACTTCTTGGTGACAGGGGGCAGTATTTTCACGTCTGGCTGAAATGCATGCCCAAATTCAACTGCCTGCTACTCATCCCCGGAAGATGAGATATGAATATTATTAGTAGATTTGGATAGAAAACACTCTCAAGTTTCTAAACTGTTTGAATAATGTCTGAATATAACATAATTAATGTAGCAGGCCAAACCCAGAGGAAAAACACTTTTTTATTTTGGTCACTCTCTCTTCAATGGATTTTCATTGGGAATCCAGATTTCTAAGGGACCGTCTTGCAGTTCCTACCGCTTACACCCGGATGTCACCAGTCTTTAGAAATTGGTTGATGTTTTTCCTTTTTTGTAATGAAGAAGTAGCCCTGTTCAAAACGAGGGTCACTTCAAGTGTACTGTTTGTTATACGCGCGTGACCAGAAAGGTAGCGTCAGTTTGTTTTCTTCCTGTATTGAACACAGATCATCCTGTCTTCAATTTTATAGATGATTTACTTTTGAAAAATACCTAAAGTTGTATTACAAAAGTAGTTTGAAATGTTTTGGCAAAGTTTACAGGTAACTTTTGAGATATTTTGTAGTCAAGTTTCACAAGTTGGAACTGGTGTTTTTCTGGATCAAACACGCCAAATAAATGGACATTTTGGATATATGTCGACGGAATTAATTGAACAAAAGGACCATTGGTGATATTTAGGTGACATATCGGAGTGCCAACAGAAGAAGTTCATCAAAGGTAAGGCATGATTAATATTTTTATTTCTGCGTTTTGTGTCGTGCCTGCAGGGTTGAAATATGTTTTCTCTCTTTGTTTCTATGGTGCTATCCTCAGTTAATAACATCGTTTGCTTTCACCAAAAAGCCTTTTTGAAATCTGACATGTTAGCTGGATTCACAACACGTGTAGCTTTTGTGATTTCATGAAAGTTTGATTTTTAAAGTAATTAATTTGAATTTGGTGCTCTGCATTTTCTCTAGCTTTTGGCCAGCTGGGACGCTAGAGTCCAACATATCCCAGAGAGGTCTTTAAGCATATCCCAGTTTAGGTCACCTAGTAGCACGAGCTCAGAAGATAGATGGGGGGACAATCAATTCACATACGGTATCGAGGGCACAGCTGGGGACAGAGGGGATTCTATAGCAAGCAGCAACAGTGAGAGACTTGTTTCTGGAAAGGTGAATTTTTAGAAGTAGAAGATTTAATTGTTTGGGTACAGACTTGAATAGTAATACAGAACTCTGCAGGCTTTCTTTGCAGTAGATTGCAACACCGCCCCCGTTGGCAGTTCTCTCTTGGCGGAAAATGTTATAGTTAGCGATGGAGATTTCAAGGTTTTTGGTGGTTTTCCTAAGCCAGGATTCAGACATCTGGGTTGGCAGAGTGTGCTAAAGCAGTGAGTAAAACAAACTTAGGGAGTAGTCTTCTAATGTTAACATGCATGAAACCAAGGCTTTTATGGTTACAGAAGTCAACAAATGAGAGCACCTGGGTAGTGGAGCTAGGCACTGCATGACCTGGATTAACCTCTACATCACCAGAGGAACAGAGGAGAAGTTGGACAAGGGTACGGCTAAATGCTATACGAACTGGCCGTCTAGCACGTACGGAACAGAGAGTAAAAGGAGCAGGTTTCTGGGCACGATAGCATAGATTCAAGTCATAGTGTACAGACAAAGGTAAGGTAGGATGTGAGTACATTGGAGGTAAACCTAGGCATTGAGTAATGATGAGAGAGATATAGTCTCTAGAGACGTTTAAACCAGGTGATGTCATCGCATATGTAGGAGGTGGAACAACATGGTTGGTTAAGGCATATTGAGCAGGGATAGAGGCTCTACAGTGAAATAAGACAGTAATCACTAACCAGGACAGTAATGGACAATGAATATTGATATTAAAGAGAGGCATGCGTAGCCAAGTGAACATATGGGTCCAGTGAGTGGTTGGGCTGACTGGGAACACGGCGATTCAGACAGTTAGCAGGCCGGGGCTAAACAAGCTAGCAGTTAGCAGACCAGGGCAGGCATGCTAGCAGTTAGTAGACCAGGGCTAGCAAGTTTGCCTTTGGGGGACATCGTGATGGGGGTAAGTCTGTTTTTGCCTCTTCGTGCGGTGAGGTCGATAGACCAGTCGTGGAGTTAGTAGGGTTCCAGGTAGCTCTAGGTAGCTATAGCAGGCCTAGCAGGGTTAGCAGAATGGGCCTTCAGCGGACGTCGTGCCTGAGGTGCCTGTTGCAATCCTCGGGCAGATTATGTCGGTATCCCAGTCGTAGAGTATCGGTGGGGTTCCGTGCCCCGTACCGGCAGTAGAAGGGATCCGGATATTGTAGCCCAGGAGTGAGCCGGGAGATGGGTCTAGCATGGGCTAGCCCCAGGCTAGTTGGTGCTAGCTTCGGGACAGAAACGTTAGCCAGGAGTAGTCAACCCGGGTTGCGGTTAGCTAGCTGTGATGATCCAGATGAAAAGGTTCAGAGTTTGTGGTAGGAATTCGGAAATATGGAGAGAAAAATAGGTCCGGTATGCTCTGGTTTGAAATGTGTTGTACGAACTGGCGAGAGCTTTCCGAGCTAAAGGTTAGCTGATGACCGCTAGCAGTGGGTATCTGACTGATAGCTGGTAGCTAGTTAGCTAGCTAGCTTCAGTTGAGGCATTCCAGTTCGGAGGTAAATAGAAATACTTTAGGAAAAAAACAGATCCACACCACATTGGGTGAGACGTTTTGCAGGAGAGTATTTGAGGTTGAGGTTGAGGTTTAGGAAAAATATTAAGAACGCAAAGAAAAAGATGGGTCAAGACAAAGACAATGGATTATTTTTCTTTCCGCTCGAACCATTACCAGGAGCCCATCCTCCCAAGTGAAGGTGTCACCAACCTCCTGTGTTTGTGTGACTATTACAAATGGGTATGGATTTATTTTCTAGTGCTCTGTGTCAAGTCCCTTCTACCCCAGTCAGCTTTCACTAGTTCTCTCATTATAACAGACTCCTGCTTCCATGGAAAGAGAAGGAACAGGTATTAGTCATGGCCACTCAATGGCAACCGACAGGGCTGCATTTGGGGCGGCAGGGTAGCATAGTGGTTAGAGTGTTGGACTAGTAACCGGAAGGTTGTGAGTTCAAACCCCCGAGCTGACAAGGTACAAATCTGTCGTTCTGCCCCTGAACAGGCAGTTAACCCACTGTTCCCAGGCCATCATTGAAAATAAGAATGTGTTCTTAACTGACTTGCCTGGTTAAATAAAGGTAAAATTTAAAAAATTTAAAATTAAATTTCCATTCTCATGTGTAATTCTAAATGTTGTCCCAGACACGGGCAACCAGCTGGGCCATAACTACATATGAGGACACAGAGGTTGAATTTGAAAAATGTTTATATATTTTGTATACAGCAAATCAATTATGGCTCAAAATCTACAGTAAATATTGATCCCAGCTACTGCAGTAACATTAAAGGGCTCTGGCTAGTATTACTTAGCCAGCTAGAAGGATGAAGTAAGAAGCTAAAGTTAAATGGAGCCTACACCAGCAGGATCAAACAATATGATACTAAGTTCATAATCATAATAATCATAATAACTTTGCTTAACAGAGAGTAGGCTACTGAGACAGACAGTGATGTGGTGCTCGATGGTGATGCTGAGGCAGGTTGCAATGCATGCAGGAGGAAGCAGAGGAGACAGCGAGAGAGAGGAAGCAAGCAAAGAGAGACGTTAGCATAGTGGCCCCGTGTGGTTTCCTCTGAGAAAATCGATACTTATCTTATCAAACAAGTTAGGAACTTTCAAAAATGAAGATATGTTTCAATATGAACATCTTCACATGGCCTATCTTCCCTATAGCCCTACATTAAAATGCAATCAAAATGCAACCAATACAGCTCTAAAAATGTAATATGTTTTAGTTTATATCGGTGGTTGTTGATCTTATCTCGATCACCTACTGGAGATTTTCACCACTACATCACTGATATGAATAAAGACTCATAAGTACTATTCTAATAGTTCATGTGGAAGAGGTTGGTAGCACCTTAATTGGGGAGGACGGGATGGTGGTAATGGCTGGAGCGGAATTGGTGGAATGGTATCAAATACAACAAACACATAGTTTCCATGTGTTTGATGCCATTCCATTCGCTCTGTTCCAGCCATTATTGTGAACCGTCATCCAATCAGCAGCCTCCACTGATGTGAATGTGATAATATGATCATCTGTGTGCTCCAATGATGTCTGTTTGTGCGGAGCTTGATTAGTAATGCCTAGGAATACAAATGTGAACGGCAGTTGATGAGTTGACGATTTTATGCAATTCATCATTACAACTGACTGAACAGTCGCTGACGCTACGTGTCAGTATTAATAATTTCTCATATTTCCCGCCTTTCAGGGGTATAACATTACAATTGTATAGTTAATAGGCTATTTGTTTGTAGATCGACTGAGGTGAATAATGGCTGTGGTCATTTTTATAGTATTTTCTGTTCTCCAAATAGTATTTTAAGTTTATTTTAATTAATAGAAATGCTTTAAATGAGCTTCAACGTTAAAAAATAATCCTGGGGGGAGACTGTGCTCTGCGGCACAACCCCAATACACAACAAATCTGCCCCTTCTACATTAACTGTTGGGAGAGCTTGTTCTACAAGTCCAAGCATCTTGGTGCCTGCCTATCTCTCGTAGGGTAACGGCGGTCAACCTGACTCTCAACAACGTCTTTAGACTGTGGCATTGACACAGGCGTAGGCATGTGAGTAGCCTGTGTCACCGTCTCGTCACACACTTGTGTGGGTGCGGCTGAGTCAGTGTCCTGAGAACGTGACTTGTAAGCCCCTAGGTGATGACTGCTGGCTTAGGATGTCACCCAGCCTTTTCCAAATGACATCTTCTGCGGTCTGGACAGTGTAGGACACAGGACTCGGTTTCCAGTTGCGATCAAACTTAAGCATTCCGATGATCGTACCAGATGCATTTTTATTTACAGGAAAACTTAAGTGTTTCCCAAAAAAGCCTGTCTATCTTTTTTCTTAGTTCATTGTTAGACCATGTGTCAATACTGATAGGATTGAAAGAAAAGCAGCGCTGCTCTCTGATCAGCTTTTACAGTCAAATCTTACCTTAACATTATAACTATTCCACAATACAGACAACGGATCAGCTCCTAGAGAGATATTACAACCTATGGCCGCAAATAGGCTATTGAGGCAGCTTATTGTACTTACCCAATAATAATGCACTAAATCACAGATTGGTCACATCATTGCACACGTTGCTACACATCATGAAACACATTGAGGCAAAAACTACAGACAGAAGCCTAGTCGTAAAATATAACTAAATTGAATATGAATTTGATTTCAATATTTTGAAATAGCCAATATAGGCCCTTGTAGCCTATGTACTTTTTAATGAGGTCATCTAAGTTTTAATTTGAAGCATCATTGTTCACTTCACTTGTTTGTAACACTTGCAAATTCTTTGGCAACTTTGTATTTGTAGTCAACTTCATTCTGAAGTTATCAGCAGTCACAGTCAGCCATATAGCCTCATCTACTTCATTCTATATTTAGCGGAGATCTTCTGTAAATAAAGTGACACGGAAGGGGAAAAAAGCATCTTACGATGCACGTCTTACGATGCAGCTCTACAAGTGGTCTGGATCACTCGTAGATGTGTGAAGGTTTTTAAGAGCCACTTTACCAATGAAGGCTTGGGAAAACACTTAGACTACTAAAGATACATTGTAAGGTTTCCACCCAATGGCTTTATCGAACATGGACAACCTATTGTCAGATCTCAACCCCCCCCCCCCAACACACCCCCAACACACCCCACTCAGCTTTAGGATCTTAGTGAAACATTCAGTATTGGTTTCAGGTGTGTTAGGCCAAGGTCAGAGTGACAAGCAACAGTACAGCAGACCTCCAGGGCCAGGATTTAGCAACCCATCAGCTATGGGATTGCCAAAATAGGTATCTCCCTGATGTGAGCATGCCTTTAATATGCCTTTAACCACCCAGGTCATTTGAACTGATTCTAGATGCTGACCCAAAACAACGCCGCCGGAGAAGAGGTAGACGGAGCGGTCTTCTGATCAGACTTCGGAGGTGCGTCCACCACCCACCGCTTCCGAGTATATTACTTACTAATGTCCAGTCTCTAGATAACAAGGTAGACGAAATTAGGGCAAGGGTTGCTTTCCAGAGAGACATCAGGGATTGTAACATACTCTGTTTCACGGAAACATGGCTCTCTCGGGATATACTGTCGCAGTCGATACAGCCACCTGGATTCTTTGTGCATCGCACCGACAGAAGTATACATCTCTCCAGGAAGAAGGGCGAGGGTGTATGTTTCACGATTAACGACTTTTGGTGCAATTGTAACAACATGCAGTTCTATTTTTTTTTCATCAGACCAGAGGACATTTCTCCAAAAAGTATGTTCATCTCTAGGAGACAGAACACGTCTCCTTTCTGAGCTTTATGACGGCTGCGTGGTCCCATGGTGTTTATACTTGCGTACTATTGTTTGTACAGATGAGCGTAGTACCTTCAGCCGTTTGGAAATTTCTCCCAAGGATGAACCAGACTTGTGAAGGTCTACAATTTTCTTTCTGAGGTCTTGGCTGATTTCTTTTGATTTCCCCATGATATCAAGCAAAGAGGCACTGAGTTTGAAGGTAAGCCTTGAAATACATCCACAGATACACCACCAATTGACTCAAATGATGTCAGAAGCTTCTAAAGCCTTGACATTTTTCTAGAATTTTCCAAGCTGTTTAAAGGCACAATCAACTTAGTGTATGTACCCTTCTAACCCACTGGAATTGTGATACAGTGAATTATAAGTGAAATAATCTGTCTATAAACTAATTTTGAAAAAATGCATGCACAAAGTGGATGTCCTAATCGACTTGCCAAAACGATAGTTTGTTAACAAGAAATGTGTGGAGTGGTTGAAAATCGAGTTTGAATATTTTCGCAAGACACTGTACATACTATATCCTTTTTGTTGACGAACTTTGAGTTGACAAATTTACGAATGCTCAAAACCCTTTTAATACAACCGGTGTCAGTTAACAATGGCAAAAAAGCACATAACAAAAAAAAAACATTTTTGGCCAGCAGCACAGTTACAGTCACCAACTGGATAACATGAAAACAGCTTTACCAGCACTGCCAGGGTAAGTAAAACGGTCAGAGTGAGGTGTTCTCTCATTTGTATCTGGAAGTAGTTAGCAAGCCAGCCAACGTTAGCCAGTTAGCCTGGGTGCTTGACTGCCATTGTGAGGTTAGAACTCTCGGATCAACCAGAGCATCCACTGTGCGCTCTGAACGCTCCAAGAGCAAAACGAAATTTACAAACACACAGCTGGGTAGTTAATTAGACAGCATATAGTTAATATACTGGCAAGTTCGATGTACTAGTTGTCAACTAACGTTAGGTAGCTAGCTAACATACTGTTACATACTGCTGCAATGATATGCTATGCAGATCGTAAGGATAGAGTAGCTAACAAATTGTCATCCAACATAACGTATAACTTCTTTGAAAAGTCATTACTTTATTACATTGCTCAACATTTTCTTAACATTTGTCATAATTAGTTAAAGCAATGAATTTGTTTCTGGTCTCAACGGAATACAGCTGCATATTTTCCACCATTTTCTTCAATTGTGACCACGGCCATTTTCTGAAGAATTGCACGACAGGCCCTAAAAGCACAGAAATAGTGTCCACTGCTTGTACACTTCCTATTTTGCCGAATGTAGTTCAACATCTGGGAACTTTTGGCATACTAACTGTATCCATACTATGACCAATAATCATACTATTTACGTCACAAATAGTATGTATTGCGGTTAGTATGAGTATTCGAACACAGGTATGGAGTTTCTTAAAGGGCCATGGGCATACAGTACATGTCACTCACATCAAACCTATCTGGGGGGCTGTGCCTGACAAAAATATGGATGCATGCAGGCATGGGAAATATACATTTTCATATGGAAATAAAACGTAGGTTTACTATACTCCATGACATTGATATAAGCTTACACACTTTCCTGCGATTTATAAATGGGATTAATTGCATTTTGGTTGTGAAAATGTAATGAATTTGCTTTGTATCACATATCGACCCAAAAGACAATGTACAAACACTTAAAACAATTGTTCAGTTTATGCTATATGTAATGGTTTTCTTCATCTGAAGGAGAGGCGGACCAAAGCGCAGCGTGGTGGTTATTCATATTCTTTAATTTATAAAGAAACTACACATGAGATAACTAACAAAAACAACAAATGTGAGAAAACCTAAAACAGTCCCATCTGGTGCAAACACAAAGACAGGAACAATCACCCACAAACACACAGTGACACCCAGGCTACCTAAGTATGATTCTCAATCAGAGACAACTAATGACACCTGCCTCTGATTGAGAACCATACTAGGCCGAAACATAGAAAACCCCAAATCATAGAAAATCAAACATAGACTGCCCACCCAACTCACGCCCTGACCATACTAACTAAATACAGAACACAGGAAATAAAGGTCAGAACGTGACACTATAGGCATGGCAATCGTATATGCAGCAGCTCTTCTAAGGGTTTGAGTAGTTTTCCCATTTTGTGAGCATACAATATCGCTCAGTATTTGTATTATTTATTTTGTCTTTTTTTCTCCTATCTTTATCACAGGTGCCAATAATTTTGGACCCGACTGTATATTGTAAAGAAATAACAAGAAATTAAAGATGTATTAGTGGTGTTAAATTTCCATGTTTAAAACTATTATTTTAGAATGACTACATTTCCCATATTGCTCAATGACTAAACATTCCAAATTACTATCAATTATGCATCACAATAGCAAACCATGGCATTTATGCACCACAATAGTAATTTGATTCTAGAGATGTATGGCCACACAAGGTGCCACCTGTGGATTCAAAATTAATAGCCTAATTCAGTGGTCACCCACCTTTTCTGAGTCAAGATCACTTTGAGTCAAAATGCAAGTCGAGATCTACCACTAAGATTTTTTTTAAATACTTAAAAACGTAAACCTATGCAACATTAACCAATTAAAAACAGTTATGTTGCAATAAGGTTTGTGCAGTAGGCTATAGGCTCAATACATTATCACTGCATACAGTATTGGCTGTGCTTGAATTGCCCTGCCAATGTGTTCTTCTCAGACCATTTTTTAGATAATTAGCTATTTTTTTTTTACTGGACCGATGGCCTTCATCTGACGGTCAGTCTGAGGGGAGGGAGCAGCAGGGAGGCCTCTCACCCTACTCACCCTTCCTCTGCTCTCCCTCCGCTAAGAAAAACGGACACAGTCTTCCAACTGATGGCGAAACTGCGTTATTTCTGCCTCATGTACCAATGAATGTTGTTACTCCTTTGAACAGAGAATGTGAAATATTCCTCAATATAAAAAGACACAAGCCGCTAATATTACCAACCCAAACTTATTGGAACACTCTGTGATACTCATTCATTGCAGCTGCAGTGCTGGTTGTAGTGTGAGTGGAAGTAGGAGGAACGGGCATTTTATGGCTTATAAAACTGTTGAAAGTGCTGAATAACAACAAACATGAACTTACTCATAAAAACAGCAGCTCTTTGCTGTATTCGTTGAGTCTCTAGCCATGATTTTTTTTTTAAGGTTTTGCTGCCATCTGATTGGCCAGTGGTAGGCCAATAGGTGCACTTGATTTCAAATCAAATCAAATCAAATGTATTTATATAGCCCTTCGTACATCAGCTGATATCTCAAAGTGCTGTACAGAAACCCAGCCTAAAACCCCAAACAGCAAGCAATGCAGGTGTAGAAGCACGGTGGCTAGGAAAAACTCCCTAGAAAGGCCAATACCTAGGAAGAAACCTAGAGAGGAACCAGGCTATGTGGGGTGGCCAGTCCTCTTCTGGCTGTGCCGGGTGGAGATTATAACAGAACATGGTCAAGATGTTCAATGTTCATAAATGACCAGCATGGTCGAATAATAATAAGGCAGAACAGTTGAAACTAGAGCAGCAGCACAGTCAGGTGGAAGTTGAAACTGGAGCAGCAGCATGGCCAGGTAGACTGGGGACAGCAAGGAGTCATCATGTCAGGTAGTCCTGGGGCATGGTCCTAGGGCTCAGGTCAGTTGAAACTGGAACAGCAGCATGGCCAGGTGGACTGGGGACAGCAAGGAGTCATCATGTCAGGTAGTCCTGGGGCATGGTCCTAGGGCTCAGGTCCTCCGAGAGAGAGAAAGAAAGAGAGAAGGAGAGAATTAGAGAACGCACACTTAGATTCACACAGGACACCGAATAGGACAGGAGAAGTACTCCAGATATAACAAACTGACCCCAGCCCCCCGACACATAAACTACTGCAGCATAAATACTGGAGGCTGAGACAGGAGGGGTCAGATTTGCTCTCTGGGCCTTCCGGGTAGGTGGAGATCTACCTTCAGACACATGAAATGGTTCAAAATGGGAACACTGCCTTCCCGGCACTAAATCTGCTGAATCAGATTATAAGTAACAGGGGATACAGAGGTGACAAGGGTATAATGTTGGAATGGTCGGTTCGTGTGTGTGATATAGTAAAGCTTAACTTTCCTAAATTGTTCCTATTCATTCTCTAAGGTGTCTTATCACTATGGGTGTAATATATTTCTGGCCACTGGTTGGTTTTGTGACAATGTTCCACACTCCATAGGCCACTGTAGAAAGGACACTTTCAGTCTGTCTATACTAAAACATTAGGTAACTCACGGAGCAAGGAGCAAAAGTGGACCCTTGCTTTTTGGCTGATCCATTTGTGGTTTCAGGGTGGGTGAAAACATAGTTGGGTGCTGTGGAATCGGTGAGGGTAACCAGAAGTGGTTTTGCGATAATTGTTTGTGTTTCTGCTGGTCAGAAGAAGCAGGCGTTCCGTGTTAAACGAATGGGGTCAAGAGATGTGGATTGTTTTGCTCTCAAGAAAAGGGTCCCATTGAAAGGAGTGATTACTGGGGTAGTGGGAAATGTGAAAGCTGACCAAATGAAGGGGAAGATTCCCAGTGTTTGTGATGCTTGTTTTTTAGGTGACAGACAGGGTGGCGTATGTGGAGAAACAGAAGTGTCATTGTCTGTTCTTTTGAGTTTTGATGTTTGACCAGCAAAGAGATGTTAGGATATATAAGCTATCCTGTATGAGCTTTTGTGCTAAATACATTACGTTGTTACAGCTGTCAAGCTTATGGGCTTGTGCCAGCAGTGTGTAGGGGGGAGGTTCCTAGGTGTGAGAAGTGTGCAGAAGGGCATGAGACAAAGGAATGTGTAGCATTGGGGAAAGTAGTGGTATGTGTAAACTATAGGGGCGCCCATGGGGCTGGGGATAAGAAATGTGCTGTATGAGAGAGGCAGGTTGAGGTTTCAGGGTTAGAGTAGTGCAGAAGTTGTCATATGCTGAGGCAGTGAAAAAAGTAGAGGAAGATAGGGGGAGGGATCCTTAGAGAAGTGGAGTGAGTAGTAGATCTGTACCAGTACAGAGGGATAAACCAACAAGTGTTATAACAAGTGTTATAGATTGGATTTTTAGCATTTATAATAATGGTTATCAACTCTACTGCAGGGATGGAACATAAGTCACAGAAAATAGAGGTTGTGGTGGCAGCTGCAGAGAGGTATTTGGGTGTGTGAGACTTGACATCAGAAGAGTTACAGGGTGTATTAAGTGGTGATGTCCCATCCTTTCAGGCTGTTGTCCTGAAGTAGGACTAAATAAATTCAAATAGTCAAGTAGGTTTATTTACATTTTATTTGGCGATTTTTGTGAGTGTAGTGTTGGATGGTAGGGTATTAGTTGTATTTTATTTATTTATTGTTTAAAGCAAAGTATAAGGGAGTTATACTCCAGTCTAGTAGGTGGCAGTAATGCAACATATATTTGATGCCAACCACCATTAAACCTCATCGAAAAAGAAGAGGAAGAAGGACGTGGCAGGTAGCCTAGTGGCTAGAGTGTTGGGCCAGTAACTGAAAGGTTGCTAGATCATCCCTGACAAGGTAAAAATCTGTTGTTCTACCCCTGAACAAGGCAGCTAACCCACTGTTCTTAGGCCGTCATTGTAAATAAGTATTTGTTCTTAACTGGCTTGCCTAGTTAAATAAAGGATAAAAAAAAGGAGTGAACAACCATCACTGTAGACTCAGATTTTTGTTAGTTATTACAGATCGGTCTGGCATTTCTCCATCTGTAAATTACTTCTTACAACACAACTGAAATTAATTCCTCTGTTTTATGTCCAAGATAGCTAACTTTTGCTGGCTCTAGATCCAGTTTGCCAGCAGATCAGCAGTCGCCAAAAAGACAGATAGGTCACTTTTGCTTTTAGAACTTTATAGTCATCAAATAGGTATGTAATGACACATTATGTAAACTCTTTGTAGTGTTTTATATACATTTCAGAGGTGATAAGTTGGACAGATTGGGTGAAAAAGTTGTTTCCCCACACGGCTTATCTCCCCCTTTCTCTATCACGCAGCAGGTTTCACTTATCCACCCGTCATTTAAAAAAAAAGACCCAACGGAGCTCATTGCCTTCATCAATCATGCAGAGATGGACAGCATGAAGTTGTGCTTTACAATGGTATTCATATTACAGTTGACCTGGAAGTATTACATTTTTTGGGCGCTAAAATAAGGTAAATTCTATGTTACAGCGCGATGTACAAAAGTGTGTTAACTATAACGTTATTTAGTTTGGTTGTAGGCTAGTACAGTAAAAGCAGCTAGCTACCCTTTTACTGAAAGACAACAATGTAGCAGGAACACTGTCTGTCTATCTAGTTGGACTTAGAAATTGTCATTGTTAAATGAACATATGGAGATATCACAAATTCATGCAGCTGTGGCAGTGTCACTTGTTTAGCTATTCACTTGCATTAATTAAAGAGTGAACATACTCAAGCCTTTATCCATACCAGCAGGTCTCCCATGAAAAACGTATGTTTTTTTAAAAACTTTTAATTTATTACAAAAAAACATACAAGGAAGGGGTAACATTAAAGTATTAGAACATGAAGGACAAACAATACAGCATCAAGACACTATCAAACATGTATCAGTCTTTCCACAACAGAGCCATCCTTATGTGTGAGGGTGCGTGTGCATGATAGTGATATAAAATATATGTCATAGTTTCCTTTTTCATGATCACAATCTTGTGAAACCCGAACCCTCCAAGATCCCCCACAGTTCCCCAATAGCTGTCTCTCAACCATTCGAGACCCCTCCCACAGTCCCCCCCCCAGAATAAAAATAATAATAACAATACAATTAAGTCCCATTCCCCACCCCCAAGAACCCCCAAAAAGCACCAACAACCAAGAGAATGAACTAAAGAGAAAAAAGGAAATGACAGAGGAAAACAGCAAATACATTTAAAACAAAGGACATCAAGGACAACCTAAATCATAACAGCAATGCCAACTGTATATGTTTGTGTGCATGTCTGGCACTATTACATGTTGATTCTTAACTGGCTTGATTGATTGAATATGTCCGTAAACACACCTGCCAGCTGGTCTGTGCATGCTCTGTGGACGTGGCTAGGGATGCAGTCTGGGACAGGCAGCCTTGTGAGGGTTAACACTTTTAAATGTTTTACTCACGTTGGCTGCGGTGAAGGAGAGTCCGCTGGTTTTGGTAGCGGGCCGTGTCAGTTGTTTAGTTTGTCTGGGAGCAAGACATCAGGGTCCGCGACGGGGCTGGCTTTCTTTTTGTAGTCCGTGATTGACTGTAGACCCTGCCACATACCTCTCGTGTCTGAGCCGTTGAATTGCGATTGTACTTTGTCTCTATCCTGACGCTTAGCTTGTTTGATTGCCGTGCGGAGGGAATAGCTACACTGTTTGTATTTTGTCATGTGTCCGGTCACCTTGCCCTGATTAAATGTGTGTGATTCAGTGGCAGAATTCCTGAAGAAAATAGACATAGATAGTATCAGCAATTCTCAATCAGATGAGACACCCGGGCCCAGTTTCAGAAAGCAGGTTTAACAAACTCTGAGTTTAAACCTGAACTCTGGGATGACTAACTCTGAGCCTGCAAGCTCAGTTTTCGGTTTCAGAACAGGTGATAACAATTAGTTCAATCAACTCTGCATTAAGTTAACCCTGAGTAAAGCACATGCATGAGGAGACAAAAAGCCCTCATCAATGGAACGCAAATTACATGATTCATAATGGCAACAGGAGAAAAAAGGGCTCAAACCTCCTACTTATCCCCAGTGGAGTTAGAAATATTAATGAATGCTTATGCAGAATGAGTAAATATTTAAGAAAAAAATCAATACGGTAGCAGCAGCAGCAGCAAAAGAATGTGAGCTGGCGTGGCAGAATATTGCAGACGAGTCAATGCGTGAGTAAAAAAGTGAGTAAAAAAGTTCTCTCAAGTGTTCCACTTACTCAATATTTATATAATGTGTGTGTGTGAGCGTGCGTGCGTGCGTGCGTGTTTACCATTTATGCAGGTGCAATCCAACAGGCACAAAACGTACTTGGCAGCAACTGAAGATGAAAGCTAAACATATACTTCAAAACATATAAGGTACATGAAGGCTATTCCATACGAGAAATTGCCAAGAAACTGAAGATCTCGTACAACGCTGTACAGAAGACCACAAACTGTCTCTAACCAGAATAGAAAGAGGATTGGGAGGCCCCGGTGCACAACTGAGCAAGAGGACAAGTACATTAGAGTGTCTAGTTTGAGAAACAGACGCCTCACAAGTCCTCAACTGGCAGCCTCATTAAATAGTACCCGCAAAACACCAGTCTCAACGTCAACAGTGAAGAGGCGACTCCGGGATGCTGGCCTTCTGTCCAGTGTCTGTGTTCTTTTGCCCATCTTAATCTTTATTTTATTAGCCAGTCTGAGACATGGCTTTTTCTTTGCAAATCTGCTTATCTGGGGCAAAAGGTAGCCTAGTGGTTAGAGCGTTGGACTAGTAACCGAAAGGTTGCAAGATCAAATCTCCGAGCTGACAAGATAAATATCTGTTGTTCTGCCCCTGAACAAGGCAGTTAACCCACTGTTCCTAGGCTGTCATTGAAAATAAGAATTTGTTCTTAATAACTGACTTGCCTAGTTTTAATAAAAGTAAGTTAAAACATCTCCCATATGAATCTTCTCTGTGTCAGACTGGGTTCAAGTGACTTCTGTTAAAAATATATATATGTTTTTATTGGTATGTATGTATGTTATTTTACTGCTCTTGCGATGTAATTATTGTTTGTATAACCTTATTACTATTATGTATTGATTTACTTTTTATTTTTTCACTCTACCCGCAATGTAGAGAACGCCGGAAGAAGAATATAATTGAATTACCAAAGTGAATTATTAATAATAGTGAATTATTAATGTTTGTTTATGTGTCAAGTAATGCCATAAGGGATTGATTGCCAATTAGCAATTTCAAGGAGCGGGACTCTAACCCGGAAGCTTATAAGAAATCCTGACCAAGTATGTAATACCAACATGTTTCAAGTAGGCAACCATAGTCCCTGTGCCCAAGAATACTAAGGTAACCTGCCTAAATGACTACTGACCCGTAGCACTCACGTCTGTAGGCATGAAGTGCTTTAAAAGGCTGGTCATGGTTCACATCAACACCATTATCCCAGAAACCTTAGACCCACCCACTTTGCATACCACCCCAACAGATCCACAGATGATGCAGTCTCTATTGCACTCCACACTGCCCGTTCACACCTGGACAAAAGGAACACCTTTATGAGAATGCTATTCATTGACTACAGCTCAGCGTTCAACACCGTAGTGCCCTCGAAGCTCATCACTGAAATGAGTACCCTGGGACTAAACAGCTCCCTCTGCAACTGGATCCTGGACTTCCTGACGGGCCGCCCCCAGGTGGTAAAGGTGATCACGCTGATCACCTCAGGGGTGCGTGCTCAGTCCCCTCCTGTACTCCCTGTTCAAACATGACTGCAGGGCCAGGCACGACTCCAACACCACCATTAAGTTTGCTGATGACACAACAGTGATAGGCCTGACCACCGACAACGACGGGACAGCCTATTGGGAGGAGGTCAGAGACCTGGCCATGTGGTGCCAGGACAACAACCTCTCCCTCAACGTGATCAAGAAAAGGAGGACCGAGTACGCCACCATTCTCATCGACAGGGCTGTAGTGGAGCAGGTTGAGAGCTTCAAGTTCCTTGGTGTCCACAAACTAACATGGTCCAAGCACACCATGACAGTCGTGAAGAGAGCACGACAAAACCTATTCCCCCTCAGTAGACTGAAAAGATTTGGCATGGGTCCTCAGATCCTCAAAGGGATCTACAACTGCACTATCGAGTGCATCCTGACGGGTTGCATCACTGCATGGTATGGCAATTGCTCTGCCTCCGACTGCAAGGCACTACAGAGAGTAGTGCTAACGGTTCAGTACATAACTGGGGCAAAGCTTCCTGGCATCCTGGACCTCTATACCAGGCGGTGTCAAACAGCTTCTACCCTCAAGCCATACGACTCCTGAACATCTAATCAATTGGCTACCCAGATTATTTGCATGTCACACACACACAATTTAGGTTAGTGTATAGGAAAGGCTTTGTCATTAAAATAATATTGTGCCTCTTTTTCAGATCTGCCAAGCACACCACCACTGCCCTTGACAACTTCTCCACTCGGCCCTTCATCTTTGACCAACTCCGATGGACAGAGCCCATTAGAGCTGCCAGTGCTGTCCTACTGGCCATGCATCACATGGAGGAAGAGATCCCGAAGTGGGTGGATCTGTTTTGCTCTTAACATGAGCCCAGAGATGCTTCTAGAGACACACAGCTATGGCATTATGTTACTGCAGAGAGTGAAACAGTTAGTGTCCCAGTCACGTTCCCTGCCACCTCCACTTACACAGCAGAAAGCCTCACCAATTCATGGATGCCATTTGAGGATTTTGCTTCTTTCAATGGGAGCTGGAGGCCTCAATGAAGAGGGAGACAGTTAGGAAGGAAAGAGAAAATCCTCAGAGCAGCAACCCTCCGGCCGTCTACAGATTCTGCCACCAGCCGCTGCAACAAGGCCACAAGAGCCCTCACACACATACCGGCTTTCCTTGAGTGGCAGGAAAATATCTACTGCCTAGCCAAAGTGTTTTCCCTGTACCTGGCATTGGCGAGAGCTCCAACAGTCTGCATTTTATGAGACTGAAAAGTCAAGATGGATGGTGGAGAAGGGGGAGTGACTAAAGACACACACACAGGAGCTGAAAATCTATTTCCAGTGATGGATGTGGTTTGGACTCTTGTTTGATTTATATTTATTTCAGATACTGTCCATACTTTTAAATCATTGTACATACATTGTTGTATATCACATTGTTCATTGCTATTTTGTGTAAATGTTGCAGAAAGACCATTTTATTCTAATTGCGGTGAATATGTCTTGTATTATTAATCCATTTCTATAGTTAGTGTGTGAATAAGTTTGTTGTACAAAGGATTGTGCTCCAATGCTATCATAAATATGGCTTTGATTTCATTTAAGTAAATCTCAAAGTAATCTTCTCTGAGTTGATTTAATGTTGTATTTATGTATAAGATGCATGCATTTCAATTGTGTTCTAACTCATATGCCTTTGATTTCATTAACCTCAACGTAAAGCAATCTTCTGTTGGTTTTTTAAATATTGTCTTATTATCCATTAAAATGGCAAATGCAACATCCTCCAAAGGCAGCGATTTCTGAACTTGTACTTTTTGAAAAGGAATATCCCAACTATAAATACAGTAAAGTACACACACTTAAGTAAAGAAAATACATTTAACAAAAGTGTTTTTTACACAACTTTTTAGGCTTTCAAGGTGTTAGTCTGATGGGAATCTGATGGGAATCTGATGTCATCTTGCTTGAGGAACAATAGTAAACAAAAGAGGAAAGCCCCACTTCTGCTATTGTCATGACTTACCTGGACCACCGATTGAGATGTGCCTCGTTAAGTAAATCAAGTGTTACATGAGGTGAAAAGGAGGCGAGTGCCATTAAGAAAATAAAAAGCAATGTACTGTACAGTGCACTCAAAGTATTCAGATCCCTTGACATTTTTCACATTTTTTTACGTTACAGCCTTATTCTAACATTGATCAAATATTTTTTTTCCCTGATCAATCTACACAAAATATCCCATAATGACAAAGCAAAAAAAGGTTTAGACATTTTTGGAAATGTGTATATATATATATATAAAAATATATATATTTATATAACTTTTACCTAGATATTCAGACCCTTTACTCAGTACTTTGTTGAAGCAACTTTGGCAGCGATTACAGCCTCGAGCCTAATTGGGTATGACGCTACAAGCGTCACACACCTGTATTTGGGTAGTATCTCCCATTCTTCTCTGCAGATACTCAAATGATCAATGGAAACAGGATACACCTGAGCACAATTTCAAGTCTCATAGCAAGGGTCTGAATACTTATGTAAATAAAAGGTAATTCTGTTTTTTATTTGTAATAAATGTGCATATATTTCTAAAAATCGGTTTTCGCTTTGTAATTACGGGGTATTGTGTGTAGATTGATGAGGAAAATGTTTTATTTTATCCATTTTAGAATAAGGCTGTAACATAACAAAATGTGGTCAAAATCAAGGGGTCTGAATACTTTCCAAATGCATTGTATTTACATTCACTTATCAAACTGTTTACACGAAACAGACCTCAAACAACAACTATCTACGTTTGTTTCAGGAAGAAATGTATAAATAGGTGTTGATCATGAAGCATGTAACTGCCGAGGAAGAATACTGAAAGTGGAACATTACATTTTATGGGTTTGTCTTCAGATTTATCTTTTATTGACTTTTTCCTGTGAGATGTATAATCAAATCAAATGTATTTATAAAGCCCTTACAGCACCTGATATCTCAGTGCTGTATCAAAGTGCTGTACAGAAACCCAGCCTAAAACCCCAAACAGATAGCGCCTGGCGCTGAAAAGGCACTCAGCTAATCTTACGGCTAGGAGTTCGCTAGCGGAACTCGACAACATACATAGAAATATGTAACTTTCATACATTCACAAGTGCAAAACACCAAATTAAAGCTTAACTTCTTGTTAATCTACCCATCGTGTCCGATTTCAAAAAGGCCTTACAGCGAAAGCACACCATATGATTATGTTAGGTCAGAGCCTAGTCACAAAAACACATACAGCCATTTTCCAGCCAAAGAGAGGAGTCACAAAAAGTAGAAATAGAGATAAAATGAATCACTAACCTTTGATGATCTTCATCAGAGGGCACTCATAGGACTTAATGTTACACAATACATGTCTGTTTTGTTCAATAAAGTTCATATTTATATCCAAAAATCTCAGTTTACATTGGCGTTTTATGGTCAGGAATGTTGTGCCTCGAAAACATCCGGCGAATTTTCAGAGAGCCACATCAATTTACAGAAATACTCATAATAAACTTTGATAAAAGATACAAATATTATGCACAGAATTATAGATATACTTCTCCTTAATGCAACTGCTGTGTCATATTTCAAAAAAGCACACCATGCAATAATCTGAGTACGGCGCTCAGACACAAAAACAAGCCATACAGATACCCGCCATGTTGTGGAGTCAGTAAAAGTCAGAAATAGCGTTATAAATATTCACTTACCTTTGATGATCTTCATCAGAATGTACTCCCAGAAATCCCAGTTCGACAATAAATGTTTGATTTGTTCAATTAAGTCCATCATTTATGTCCAAATACCTCATTTTGTTAGCGCGTTTGGTAAACAAATCCAAACTCACGAGGCACGGGCAAGTCCAGGCAAAAGTTCAGTCGAAAAGTTATATTACAGTTCGTAGAAACATGTCAAACGATGTATAGAATCAATCTTTCAGATGTTTTTTTACATACATCTTCAATAATGTTCCAACCGGAGAATTCCTTTGTCTTTAGAATTGCAATGGAACGCAGGTCACTCACGTGTGCACGCGTGATCAGCTCATGGCACTCTGGCAGACCTCTGGTTGAATCAGCTATCATTCGCCCCCACTTCACAGTAGAAGCCTCAAACACGGTTCTAAAGACTGTTGACTTCTAGTGGAAGCCTTAGGAAGTGCAACTTGACTCCATAGACACTGTGTATTCGGTAGGCCAAGCTTTGAAAAGCTTCTGGGCCTGAGTAGCAGGAAGATTACTCTGGGCACGCTTTTCATCCGAATGTGAAAGTGCTGCCCCCTATTCCAAACAGGGATTTGGTCTGAGGTAATAAACGTTATTATAATTAAGACAAAAAAATTATCATAAACTGATTGAACGCTATTAAAACTGGGACCTCATGAGTGGCGCAGTGGTCTAAGGCACTGCATCGCAGTGCTAGCTGTGCCACTAGAGATCCTGGTTTGGGTCCAGGCTCTGTCGCAGCCGGCCGAGACTGGGAGACCCATGGGGTGGCGCACAATTGGCCCAGGGTCGTCCTGGTTAGGGAGGGTTTGGCCGGCAGAGATGTCCTTGTCCCATCGCACACTAGCGACTCCTGTGGCGGCACATTGGTGTGGCTGGCTTCCGGGTTAAGCGGGCATTGCATCAAGAAGCAGTGCGGCTTGGTTGGGTCGTGTTTTGCAGGACGCACGGCTCTCGCCCTTTGCCTCTCCCGAGTCCGGGAGTGGTCTCTACGTTTGGCAGCAGCCCAATGAAGCTCTAATTATCATACACTGAAACAATAGGACATTACTTTCTCAAAGTTTTTTTCATGCAAGGCCTGTGTAAGGGTGTGTAGTGATCAAGTCCATCTGTTTATGTACTGTACTTCAGCCTTCGAAGTCTACTTGTACATGGCGTTAAATGCTCGACCAATGATGAACCTGTGCACCTCGCTGGTGCCTGCTCCATGGGGTAATCATTAATGTAGCCATTTCCACCTGCGGGTAAAGGAATGTGAAATTACTTGACATAAATCAATTTACAAAACAAGCCCTCTACCCCAGAGAGATTGTAGTTAGGGTGAACGCAAGAGTAAAACAGTTTAGCAAGTGATTGATTACATTAGCTACGAAGATCAAACATTTTCAATGAAGTGCATGGTTTGCATGGGTCTTACCCAGGCACTGAATTCCATCCAGAGCGACTTGAGTTGCATTCTCAGCACAATAAAGGATGACCCCAGCACAGTCCTGCAATGACACCCCAAGTCAATAATATGCTATCCAAGATATTTTTCTATCACATTACATCTTTGAATTTCACATTACATTTCAACCATACTGGAAAAATAATAGCAATTGTCGAAACTTCTCACCATGGAACTGAAGTGTCCCTTGTCACAGGCTCTTGCCACGTTATACAAATATGGTTGACAGGCGCCCAGGCGTGTATACATGTCAGCCATCTTTGCTTGCATCAAGGTTATGGGTTTATACCTCTTTATCATCATACCTCTGGAGTGCTAGAGCATCATTCATTCCAAGTCAACAAACAGATTACCGACCATTTCGAATCTCACCATACCTTCTCTGCTATGCAATCTGGTTTCAGAGCTGGTCATGGGTGCACCTCAGCCACGCTCAAGGTCCTAAACGATATCTTAACCGCCATCGATAAGAAACATTACTGTGCAGCCGTATTCATTGATCTGGCCAAGGCTTTCGACTCTGTCAATCACCATATCCTCATTGGCAGACTCGACAGCCTTGGTTTCTCAAATGATTGCCTCGCCTGGTTCACCAACTACTTCTCTGATAGAGTTCAGTGTGTCAAATCGGAGGGTCTGCTGTGCGGACCTCTGGCAGTCTCTATGGGGGTGCCACAGGGTTCAATTCTTGGACCGACTCTCTTCTCTGTATACATCAATGAGGTCGCTCTTGCTGCTGGTGAGTCCCTGATCCACCTCTACGCAGACGACACCATTCTGTATACTTCCGGCCCTTCTCTGGACACTGTGTTAACAACCCTCCAGGCAAGCTTCAATGCCATACAACTCTCCTTCCGTGGCCTCCAATTGCTCTTAAATACAAGTAAAACTAAATGCATGCTCTTCAACCGATCGCTACCTGCACCTACCCGCCTGTCCAACATCACTACTCTGGACGGCTCTGACTTAGAATACGTGGACAACTACAAATACTTAGGTGTCTGGTTAGATTGTAAACTCTCCTTCCAGACCCATATCAAACATCTCCAATCCAAAGTTAAATCTAGAATTGGCTTCCTATTTCGCAACAAAGCATCCTTCACTCATGCTGCCAAACATACCCTTGTAAAACTGACCATCCTACCAATCCTCGACTTTGGCGATGTCATTTACAAAATAGCCTCCAATACCCTACTCAACAAATTGGATGCAGTCTATCACAGTGCAATCCGTTTTATCACCAAAGCCCCATATACTACCCACCATTGCGACCTGTACGCTCTCGTTGGCTGGCCCTCGCTTCATACTCGTCGCCAAACCCACTGGCTCCATGTCATCTACAAGACCCTGCTAGGTAAAGTCCCCCCTTATCTCAGCTCGCTGGTCACCATAGCATCTCCCACCTGTAGCACACGCTCCAGCAGGTATATCTCTCTAGTCACCCCCAAAACCAATTCTTTCTTTGGCCGCCTCTCCTTCCAGTTCTCTGCTGCCAATGACTGGAACGAACTACAAAAATCTCTGAAACTGGAAACACTTATCTCCCTCACTAGCTTTAAGCACCAACTGTCAGAGCAGCTCACAGATTACTGCACCTGTACATAGCCCACCTATAATTTAGCCCAAACAACTACCTCTTTCCCAACTGTATTTAATTTTAATTTATTTATTTATTTTGCTCCTTTGCACCCCATTATTTTTTTATTTCTACTTTGCACATTCTTCCATTGCAAAACTACCATTCCAGTATTTTACTTGCTATATTGTATTTACTTTGCCATCTTGGCCTTTTTTGCCTTTACCTCCCTTCTCACCTCATTTGCTCACATTGTATATAGACTTGTTTATACTGCATTATTGACTGTATGTTTGTTTTTACTCCATGTGTAACTCTGTGTCGTTTTATCTGTCGAACTGCTTTGCTTTATCTTGGCCAGGTCGCAATTGTAAATGAGAACTTGTTCTCAACTTGCCTACCTGGTTAAATAAAGGTAAAATAAAAAAAAATAAAAAAATAAAAAATTATCCTACATCAAATGAGTCATTTCAAAACGTTTAAGGAAGTGGTATATGCAAGAGAAACAGGAGAAAAAACATGTAGGTTATAATACGGTTAAATTTAATTAACTTTTTGGGGATAGGGGGCAGCATTTTCACTTTTGGATGAATAGCGTGCCCAGAGTGAAATGCCTCCTACTATGTCCCAGATGCAAATATATGCATATTATTATTAGTATTTGATAGAAAACACTCTGAAGTTTCGAAAACAGTTTGAATGATGTCTGTGAGTATAACAGAACCCATATGGCAGGCGAAAACCTGAGAAAAATCCAACCAGGAAGTGGGACGTCTGAGGTTTGTAGTTTTTCAAAGCTTGGTCTACCAAATACACAGTGTCTATGGAGTCAAGTTGCACTTCCTACGGCTTCCACTAGAGGTCAACCATCTTTAGAAACTGGTTTGAGGATTCTACTATAAAGGAGGGGCTCATGAGACCTGTTTGAGTCTGTGGTCTGGCTCGTGACGTGCGCTCCCGACAGAGTTAGCTCTCGTTCCAGTGCTTTTCTTCAGACATAGGAATTCTCCGGTTGGAACATTATTGTTGATTCCATACATCGTTTGACTTGTTTCTTTGACCTGTAATGGAACTTTTTTTGTTTTTGTCTGGACGAAGTGCTCGCGCCTCATGAAGATGGATTACTGGGCTGATCACGCTAACAACAAGTGGCTATTTGGACATAAATGATGGACTTTATTGAACTTTATGGAACAAATCAGTCATTTATTGTCGAACTGGGATTCCTGGGAGTGCCTTCTGATGAAGATCATCAAAGGTAAGTGAATATTTATAGTGTTATTTCTAACTTCTGTTGACTCCAAAATGTCAGATATTTCTCTGGCTGGATAGGGCTCTGAGCGCGGTTCTCAGATTATGCTTTTTCCGTTTTTTTTTTATCTGACACAGCGGTTGCATTAAGGAGAAGTCTATCTTTAATTCTGTGAATAACATTTGTATCTTTTATTAATGTTTATTATGAGTATTTCTGCAAAATCACCGGATGTTTGTAAGTTAATGTGTGAAAGTTACATATTTCCCAAAAATATTTTTGAAATTCGCACGCTGCCTTTTCAGCGGAATGTTGGCGAGGGGTTCCGCTAGCGAAACGCCTGCGCTAGAAAGGGTAACCGCCTGAGAATCATTTGGTTTTGGTTGATGTCCCACCTGGAAGTGTTCAATCTTCTGTCCAAAAGATTCTCTTATGTGCAGGTAGGGAACGGCAAAATCAATCACAGCTTGCATAATGAGAGGAGAGTATTTTCTTAACTGAAAAGCTGAGAAGTAGAAAGAATTTACCTGATAGGTCCTGATGCGTGCTCAAGTCTCACCAGGTCCAGTCCTCTCATCATTACATAAACACCCTTGTTGAGAGGGCCCAAGATATTTTCCTCTGTAATCGAAAAAAAGATTGAATTTGAATTTCAAATACTCATACGTAGATATGCACATGTCAGGCACATACATATACTCAGGCAGGCACATACTGTACATATTCACCCATCCACCGGCACACACCTGGAATTTTGCAGTCCTCAAAGATATGTTCACAGATGTTGGAGCCCCTCATGCTCAGTTTATCCTGCTTCTGTGCCATGCTAAGCCCTGGCGTATCCTGTAGGAGTAAAAGTGGGACACAATTTACTAATAAGCTCAGACCATGTAGAGGTTGAGGATTTTGACAGAACCATTTCCATTATTGTTCATAATAAAAAAGAAGCATGAAACGATCACAGGTCCATAATTGGTGAAGCTTTTGTAAGCAAAATATGGAAAGTGTTTGAGTTCCTTATGATGAATAAATAAATAAATAAATACTTGCCTTCTCCACAATGAAAGCTGAGATACCCTTTTGGTGAGCCTCTGGGTCCGTCTTAGCGTACACAATGAGAACGTCAGCATCCGGCCCGTTGTTAATCCAGAACTTGCCGCAGTTAAGAATGTAGTGGTCACCTTCAACAAAATAAAACAGAGAGAGATGGACAGCAATATCAGCAAATCAAATTTAAAAAATGTAGTCACATGCGCCGAATACAACATGTGTAGACCTTACAGTGAAATGCTTACTTACGAGCCCCTAACCGACAGTGCAGTTTCAAAAAACACAGATAAGAATAATAGATAAAAGTAACAAGTAATTAAAGAGCAGAAGTAAAAAAGTATATATACAGGGTGGTGCCGGTACAGAGTCAAAGTGCGGGGTCACTGGTTAGTTGAGGTAGTATGCACATGTAGGTAGAGTTAATTAAAGTGACTATGAATAGATGACAACAGAGAGTGGCAGTGGTGTGGAGAGAGGAGGGGAGGGGGGCAATGCGAATTGTCTGGGTAGCCATTTGACTAGATGTTCAGGAGTCTTGTGGCTTGGGGGTAGAAGCTGTTTAGAAGCCTGTTGGACCAAGACGTGGCGCTCCGGTACCGCTTGCCGTGTGGTAGCAGGGAGAACAGTCTATGACTAGGGTGGCTGGAGTCAATTGACAATTTTTAGGGCCTTCCTCTGACACCAATTGGTATAGAGGTCCTGGGTGGCAGGAAGCTTGGCCCCAGTGATGTACTGGGCCATTTGCACTACCCTCTGTCATGCCTTAAGGTCGGAGTCCAAGCAGTTGCCATACCGGGCAGTGATGCAACCGGTCAGGATGCGCTCGATGGTGCAGCTGTAGAACCTTTTCAGGATCTGAGGACCCATGGCAAATCTTTTCAGTCTCCTGAGGGGGAATAGGCTTTGTCGTGTCCGCTTCACTATTGTCATGGTGTGCTTGGACCATGTTATTTTGTTGGTGATGTGGACACCAAGGAATTTGAAGGTCTCAACCTGCCCCCACTGCAGCCCCGTCGATGAGAACGGGGGCGTGCTTGGTCCTCTTTTTCCTGTAGTCCACAATCATTTCCTTTGTCTTGATCACGTTGAAGGAGAGGTTGTTGTCCTGGCACCACACGGCCAGCTCTCTGACCTCCTCCCTATAGGCTGTCTCGTTGTTGTCGGTGATCAAGCCTACCACTGTTGTGTCATTGGCAAATTTAATGATGGTGTTGGAGTCGTGCCTGGCCATGCAGTCATGGAGTGAACAGTGAGTACAGGAGGGGGCTGAGCACGCACCCCTGAGGGGCCCGTGTTGAGGATCAGCGTGGCGGATGTGTTGTTACCTACCCTTACCACTTGGGGGCAGCCCATCAGGAAGTCCAGGATCCAGTTGCAGAGGGAGCTGTTTAGTCCCAGGGTTCTTAGCTTATTGATGAGCTTTGAGGGCAGTATGGTGTTGAACGCTGAGCTGTAGTCAATGAATAGCATTCTCACATAGGTGTTCCCTTTGTCCAGGTGTGAAAGGGCAGTGTGGAGTGCAATAGAGATTGCATCATCTGTGAATCTGTTGGGGCGGTATGCAAATTGGAGTGGGTCCAGGGTTTCTGGGATGATGGTATTGATGTGAGCCATGACCAGCCTTTCAAAGCACTTTTTGGCTACAGACGTGAGTGCTACGGGACGGTAGTCATTTAGGCAGGTAACCTTCATGTTCTTGGGCACAGGCACTATGGTGGTCTGCTTAAAACATGTTGGTATTACAGACTCGGGCAGGGAGAGGTTGAAAATGTCAGTGAAGACACTTGTTAGTTCGCAGTACACGTCCTGGTAATCCGTCTAGCCCTGCGGCCTTGTGAATGTTGACCTTTCTAAAGGTCTTACTCACATCGGCTGCGGAGAGCGTGATCACAGTCTTCCGGTACAGCTGGTGCTCTCATGCCTGTTTCAGTGTTATTTGCCTCGAAGCTAGCATAGAAGTAGTTTAGCTCGTCTGGTAGGCTCCTGTCACTGGGCAGATCTCGGCTGTTCTTCCCTTTGTAGTCTGTAATGGTTTGCAGGCCCTGCCACATCCAACAAGCATCAGAGCTGGTGTAGTACGACTCAATCTTCGTCCTGTATTGACGCTTTGCCTGTTTGATGTCCCTCTCCTTGAAAGCGGCAGCTCTAGCCTTAAGCTCCGTGCGGATGCTGCCTTGTAATCCATGGCTTCTGTTTGGGGTATGTACGTATGGTCACTGTAGGGACGACGTCATTGATGCACTTATTGAGGAAGCCAATGACAGATGTAGTGTACTCCTCAATGCCATTGGAGGAATCCCTGTGATAGCAAAACAGTCCTGTAGCTTAGCAACTGCTTCATCTGATCACTTTTTCTTGATCTAGTCACTGGTGCTTCCTGCTTTAATTTTTTCTTGTAAGAGGGGAGGATGGAATTATGGTCAGATTTGCCAAATGGAGGGTGAGGGAGAGCTTTGTATGCACCTCTGTGTGTGGAGTATAGGTGGTCCAGAGTACTTTCCCCTCTGCTTGCACATTTAACATGCTGTTAGAAAGTTGGTAAAACTGATTTAACTTTCTCTGCATTCAATTCCCTGGCTACTAGGAGCGCCGCTTCTGGGTGAGTGTTTTCTTGTTGGCAGAATACAGCTCATTCAATGCTATATTAGTGCCAGCCTCTGACTGTGGTAGTATGTAAACAGCTACAAGGAATATAGATCAAAACTCTCTTGGTAGGTAATGTGGTCTGTAGCTTATCATGAGAAACTCTACCTCAGGTGAGCAATATCTCGAGACTTCCTTAGATATCGTGCACCAGCTGTTGTTTAAAAGAATACATAGACCGCCACCCCTTGTAGTTGAAGTTGATGAATTTCCTGCCTGGGCTGCGGGACCGTGGAATTGTGAAGTTCAAAAATCATGGTATTTTGCAGGAGTTGTTGTCCTAGACTCCCGCATATCAACCAATCAGCATCCAAAAAAACCTGTTTTATAAATTACATTATCAACTGGGTGGTTCGAGCCCTGATTGCTTAATTATAGCAGTACAGTAGAGTTCAGTAGAGCAGTGGTTTCCAACCTTTTTGAACCATGGCACAGCTTGATGGGATATGAAATTCTGCGGCACACCTAAAATGGTCCTTTTAATGCATTTAGTGGTCATCTGATCCATACTGCAAAAAGAAAATCCATACTGCAGAAAGTATTCCCACCCCCTTGACTTTTTCCACATTTTGTTGTGTTACAGCCAGAATTTTAAATGGATTCAATTGAGATTGTGTCACTAGCCTAGACACAATACCCCATAATGTCAAAGTAGAGTTGTTTTATTAATGTTTACAAAGTAAATACAAATGAAAAGCTAAAATGTCTTGAGTCAATAAGTATTCAACCCCTTTGTTATGGCAAGACTAAATAAGTTCTGGAGTAAACATTTGCATAACAAGTCACACACAGTTGGACTTTTACATACACTTAGGTTGGAGTCGTTAGAATACATTTTTCAACCAGTCCACACATTTCTTGTTAATTAACAAACTATAGATTTGGCAAGTCGGTTAGGACATCTACTTTGTGCATGACACAAGTAATATTTACAACAATTGTTTACAGACAGACTATTTCACTTATAATTCACTGTATCACAACTCCAGTGGGTCAGAAGTTAACATACACTAAGTTGACTGTGCCTTTAAACAGCTTGGAAAATTCCAGAAAATTATGTCATGTTTTTTTTTAGAAGCTTCTGATAGGCGAATTGACATCATTTGAGAGGTTTAACTGTGGATGTATTTCAAGGCCTACCTTCAAACTCAGTGCCTCTTTGCTTGACATCATGGGAAAATCAAAATATATCAGCCAAGACCTCAGAAAAAGAATTGTAGACCTCCACACGTCTGGCTCATCCTTGTGAGCAATTTCCAAACGCCTGAAGGTACCACATTCATCTGCACAAACAAGTATAAACACCATGGGACCACGCATCCGTCATACCGCTCAGGAAGGAGACGCCTTCCTAGAAATGAACGTACTTTGGTGCAAAAAGCACAAATCAATCCCAGGACAACAGCAAAGGACCTTGTGAAGATGCTGGAGGAAACGGGTACAAAAGTATCTATATCCACAGTAAAACAAGTCCTATATCGACATAACCTGAAAGGACGCTCAGCAAGGAAGAAGCCACTGCTCGAAAACCGCCATAAAAAAAGCCAGACTACGGTTTGCAACTGCACATGGGGACAAAGATCGTACTTTTTGGAGAAATGTCCTCTGGTCTGATGAAACAAAAATAGAATGGTTTGGCCATAATGACCATCGTTATGTTTGGAGGAAAAAGGGGGAGGCTTGCAAGCCGAAGAACACCATCACAACCGTGAAGCACTGGCATCATGAGGTTGGAATATGATGTGGATATATTGAAGCAACATCTCAAGTCATCAGTCAGGAAGTTAAAGCTTGGTCACAAATGGGTCTTCCAAATGGACAATGACCCCAAGCATACTTCCAAAGTTGTGGCAAAATGGCCTAAGGACAACAAAGTCAAGGTTTTGGAGTGGCCATCACATAGCCCTGCCCTCAATCCTATATAACATTTGTGGGCAGAACTGAAAAAGCGTGTGTGCAAGCAAGGAGGCCTACAAACCTGACTAAGTTACACCAGCCCTGTCAAGAGGAATAGGTCAAAATTCACCCAACTTATTGTGGGAAGCTTGTGGATGGCTACCCAAAACGTTTGACCCAAGTGACACAATGTAAAGGCAATGCTACCAAATACTAATTGAGTGTTTGTAAACTTCTGACCCGCTGGGAATGTGATGAAAAAAATAACAGCTGAAATAAATAATTCTCTCTACTATTATTCTGACATGTCACATTCTTAAAATAAAGTGGTGATCCTAACTGACCTAAGACGGGGAATTTTTACTAGGAATAAATGTCAAGAATTGTGAAAAACTGAGTTTAAATGTAATTGGTTAAGGTGTATGTAAACTTCAGAATTCAACTGTAGTTATCCATATTTAGCACAATGGAAAGCATGTTTACATCCCGTGAAACGTTCACGAATGTTTGCTTGCAGAATCTTTTACAACTACAAAACTTTTGGCAGAGGATTGTCGCTAAATTAGTGCCAAACCTCTGAGCGCACAGATTCGACATCGGTAAATGTTTTGATTCACAGAATATTCACCAGTCGCATAGCTAGTAAATGAGTTGCATTCATTCTCAAATTTTGTTCAAATTTAATAGCCCCTTATTTGATTTTATTTAACCTTTATTTAAGCAGGAAGGGCACTTTGAGATTTGAAATATCTTTTTCAAGAGCATCCTGGCCAAGGTAAGCAGCACCAAGTCATTACACAACTACAGACAGAATACATGAAAAACTACAAGTAATCTAGTAAAAACCATAGAAATCACGGGAGTATACCTATGGGTGTCAATTGATCTCTGAGCGGAAGCATTCACTAGAAGAGGCATAATTTCTATGAGAGGCCTTATTTCTAAAATAGAATCCCAACTTCAGCTCATATTTATTTTGTAAATTGTTGAATATGCAATATGCAATATGCAAGAGAAGCTGTCATATACTCTTTTAGCTGTTCACTAACAAGGGCTTCAAGTATTTTCGCCAGGGTTGACAGCTTTGAGATTGGCCTATAAATGATTAAAATAGTTGGATCTCCCCCTTTTAAAAGTGGTAGGACAAGTGCTGATTTCCAGATCCTTGGAATTTCAGCTATGAAATCAGCGGCCAGTTTTAAAAATCATGGATCAAGAAGATCAGGACCTGCAGGCTTTCTCTGATCTAAGGATTTCCTGCACTGAGAATGGCAAACAGCTATAGGTTTGACCAGCTCTCACCAGTTCATCCACACAGTAGTGTACAGAGCCAGAGAATACTGAATCAAACAGCCTATCAGATGATGCGAAGTGCTCATTGAAACAATTCAGCATTTCAGTTGTCATATACAGCAAAAGAGTCCTTCAATTCACATGACGGTAATTCATTAACATTACTGTTACCAGACATAAACTTAATAGCCTTCCAAAACATTCTAGGGTCATCTGTGGTAACATACTTAAAATATTCAGACTTGGCTTTCCCGAGAAGAGAAGAACACTTGTTTTGTAGCTGCCTAAAAAGAAGCCAATCAGCATCAGAAAACTTATTTCCTTGCCTTAACCCAGGCTAGATTATGTTAGTGAATAATACAAAACAGCTCAGAGGAAAACCATGGATTATCCTGCCCTTTAAAACCTCTTGGTGTTAGGGGCAGTGTTATCATTTTTGGAAAAATATATTTTGCCAGGAAAAGATGCTAGAATATGCATATAATTGACAGCTTTGGATAGAAAACACTCTAACGTTTCCAAAACTGTAAAGATATTGTCTGTGAGTATAACAGAACCTGAGAAAAATCCAATCCGGAAGTGCCCCAGGTTTTGAAAGCGCTGCGTTCCAATGACTCCCTATTCAGCTGTGAATGTACCATCAATGAGCTTACACTTTCTACGTAGTCCCCAAGGTGTCTACAGCATTGTGACGTAGTTTTATGCATTTATGTTGAAGAATAGCCGTAGGTGGCCACATTGCGTAAGTGGTCACATGGTGGCTCCAAGAGAGATTCTCGCGTAAAATACAGAGGTAGCCATTACTCCAAGTGAAGAACGAATTGTCCCGACAGATATATTATCGAATAGATATTAGAAAAACACCTTGAGGATTGATTCTAAAGAACGTTTGCCATGTTTCTGTCGATATTATGGAGCTAATTTGGAATTTTTCGGAGTTGTGGTGACCGCAATTTCCGGGCGATTTCTCAGCCAAAAGTGAAGAACAAACTGAGCTATTTTGCCTACAAAATAATATTTTGGGAAAAAATGAACTTTGGCTGTCTACCTGGGAGTCTCGTGAGTGAAAACATCTGAAGTTCATCAAAGGTAAACGATTTAATTTGATTGCTTTTCTGATTTCCGTGACAAGGTTGCCTGCTGCTAGCAAGGCATAATGCTATGCTAGGCTATGATAGACTTACACAAAAGCTTGTCTAGCGTTGGCTGTAAAGCATATTTAGAAAATCTGAGATGACTGAGGTGATTAACAAAAGGCTAAGCTGTGTTCCAATATTTTTCACTTGTGATTTTCATGAATAGGAATATTTTCTAGGAGGATTTATGTCCGTTGCGTTATGCTAATTATTGTCAGATGATGACAACGGTCCAACAGCAACACTTAAATCATTACAGAAAACACAAACCGCAGAATATTTATGTGGAACATTGTCAATATCAAATCAATCTGGGTAGATTTCTCTGGACATTTAAGATTTGGGCGGGTAGGTGAGTTAATCAACTGGGTAAATTTGATATAATTAAAATACATCTTAAAATCACCAGACACCGGCTTTAGCCAACACCATTTCACCAATCAACATCATTTCACTGGAAAGAAGTTTAGACATAAGGTGCATCAGAGAAGAAAATGCATCACCGAGAGCAGATGGGGGTCTATACCAGCCAATCACAGTTATAGAGAGACCCTTTGAAACCTCAAGATTATAAGCAAGAATTTCTAACTATTTACAAATAGTTTGACTTTGCCACACTTACAAGGAATTTAGCTTATATAGACACACCCCCACCTTTCTTAACTCGATCAGTGTGATACACATTGTAACCATTTATACAAATATCCTGATGCACCTGTACTGACCTCGCCTTCCGGATGATAGCGGGGTGAACAGGCAGTGGCCCAGATGGTTGTTGTCCTTGAGGATCTTTTTGGCCTTCCTGTGACATCGGGTGCTCTAGGTGTCCTGGAGGTCAGGTAGTTTGCCCCCGGTGATGCGTTGGGCAGGCCGCACCACCCTCTGGGGAGCACTGCGGATGCGGGCGGTGCAGTTGGCGTACCAGGTGTTGATACGGCCCGACAGGCGCTTTCTTCACCACACTGTCCGTGTGGGGTGGACCATTTCAGTTTGTCAGTGATATGTATGCCGAGGAACTTGGATCTTTCCACCTTCTCCACTGCAGTCCCATCGATATGGACAGAGGGGTGCTCCCTCTGCTGTTTCCTGAAGTCCACGATCAGCTCCTTTGTTTTGTTGACGTTCGGTGAGAGGTTATTTTCCTGGCACCACCCTCCCAGGGCCCTCAACTCCTCCCTGTAGGCTGTCTCATCATTGTTGGTAATCAGGCCTACTACTGATGTGTCGTCTGCAAACTTGATGATTGAGTTAGAGGCGTGTGAGGATACGCAGTCATGGGTGAACAGGGAGCATGCATCCTGAGCACGCATCCTAGTTGGGCCGTGAAGTGAATGTGTTTTTTTCCTACCTTCATCATCTGGGGGCAGCCTGTCCAAAAGTCCAGGACCCAGTTGCACAGGGTGGGGTTCAGACCCAGGGCCTCAATCTTAATGATGAGCTTGGTACTATGGGGTTGAATGCTGAGCTATAGTCAATGGACAGCATTCTTACATAGGTATTCCTCTTGTCCAGATGGGATAGGGCAGTTTGAAGTGCGATGGCGATTGCATCGTCTGTGGATCTATTGGAGCGGTAAGCAAATTGAAGTGGGTCTAGGGTGCCAGGTAAGGTAGAGGTGATATGATCCTTGACTAGTCTCTCAAAGCGCTTCATGATGATAGAAGTGAGTGGTACGAGGCGATAGTCATTTAGTTGAGTTGCCTTTGCTTCCTTGGGTACAGGAACAATGGACATCTTGAAGCATGTGGGGACAATAGACTGGGATAGGGAGAGATTGAATGTGTCTGAAAACCCTCTAGCCAGCTGGTCTGCGCATGCTCTGTGTCAGAAATCAAGGTAAGACCCAGGTGCAGACTGTCAAGGTAACAATGTTTATTGTCGCAACAGGGGCAGACAAAGACAGGTCAAGGAGGGCAGGGGTCGAAGATCCAGGGTAAGGCAAAGATACAGGACGGCAGGTGGACTCAGGGTCAGGGACAGGCAGCGAGGTCAGGTGGGCGGGTACAGGGTCAGGACAAGCAGAGGTCAAAAACAAGGAGGACGAGGAAAGAGAGGCTGGGAAACAATAGGAGCTGACAGGAAACCGCTAGTTAGCTTGAATGAACAAGACGAACTGGCAACAAACAGACAGAGAACACAGGTATAAATACACAGGGGGTAATTGGGAAGAGGGATGATACCTGGAAGGGGGTGGAGACAAGCACAAGGACAGGTGACACAGATCAGGGCATGACACTCTGAGGACGTGGCTAGGGATGCCGTCTGGGCCGGCAGCCTTGCAAGGGTTAACACGCTTAAATGTCTTACTCACGTCACTGTGGCACTGTGTCAAATCCTCAAACGCCACGAAGAAGGTGTTTAGCTTGTCGGTGTCCGTGACGTGGCTGGTTTTCCCTTTGATTGTCTGTAGACCGTGCCGCATACGTCTCGTGTCTGAGGCGTTGAATTGCGACTCCACTTTGTCTCTTTACTGACGTTTTTCCTGTTTGATTGCCTTACGGAGGGAATAACTACACTGTATTCTGTCATATTCCCAGTCACCTTGCCATGGTTAAATGCGTTGGTTCGCACTTTCAGTTTTGCGCGAATGCTGCCATCTATCCACGGTTTCTGGTTAGGGTAGGTTTTAATAGTTACATTGGGTACAACATCTCCTATACACTTCCTGACTAACTCAGTCACTGTATCAGTGCATACGTCAATATTATTCTCGGAGGCTATAATATCCCAGTCCGCTTGATCAAAACAATCTTGAAGCATAGTCCTTAGCATGGGTACTTCCTGTTTAAGTTTCTACCTATAGGAAGGGAGGACCAAAATTGTGATCAGATTTGCCGAAAGGGGGGCGGGGGATGGCCTGGTAGGGATCCCGGAAGTTGGAGTAGCAGTGGTCGAGTGTTTTAGCAGCGTGAGTACTACAGTCAATATGTTGGCTACTTCGGTACCCTTTTCCTCAAATTTGCTTTGTTAAAATCCCCAGCTACAATAAATACTGCCTCAGGATATGTGGTTTCCAGTTTGCATACAGTCCAGTGAAGTTCTTCGAGGTCCGTCGTGTTATCGGCTTGAGGGGGGATATACAGGGCCAAGAGAATTCTCTTGGAAGACAATCCTGTCTGCATTTGATTGTGAGGTATTCTAGGTCAGATGAACAAAAGGACATGAGTTCCTGTATGTTATCACAATCACACCATAAGTCATTAATCATGAAATATACACCCCCGCCCTTCATCTTCCCGGAGAGATATTTATTCCTGCCAGCGCGATGAACTGAGAACCCAACTGGCTGGACGGACTCAGACAGTACATCCTGAGAGAACCGTGTTTTCGTGAAACAGAGTATGTTACAATCCCTGATGTCTCGCTGGAAAGAAATCCTTCCCCTGAGCTCGTCAACTTTATTATCCAGAGACTGAACATTAGCGAGTAATATTCTCGCTTATTACACTCGGAATATTTGTAGATAAAAATATCTACAAATATGTTTTCAACTATTTTCTAGGTGTCTGTGTGTAATTTGATTCAAAAACATAGCTGTTCCACTACATGGATTTCTATGGCTTAGCTTCCAACATTCTAATGTCAAATTGCACAATATGGGCTATTTTTAAACAACAGTTGTAGGTTGTGCTTTCAAAGTTGGTTATATTATATATAATTTGAAAAGGTAATTTCATGTCCTTTCAGAACCACGTTTCAAACAAAGTTCAAAATGTATAAGATAAGGGTTTCATTAAGCAATTTATACAGGCATTTCTGATATGTACCCTAGAGGTCAAAGTTCTGTTGACCTGAACATTCCTGAAAATGTGTCTGATGGATAGCTGTGAATCTAAGCTTTCCAATGATATATGATTAAAAGGTATATGTGAGCAACTTGTTGTATACTGACATTGTTTGTCATAGGGTAAAATCCCTATGGGAAAATGACAGATGAAAGAAAGGGTGGTAAACACAGAGAAAGCTGCCATTGCTATCACACATTTTCCATCTCTAGGGACATAGACCTTTAAGAAACTCACTCAGACATCATCACCCTGATATCCCAAATGTGGGGTTCTGACCCATGGACTAATTCAAGAACTACAGCAGACAGAGTGTGACCCAGAACCTGACCTGGGTGTCCAAGGTTGTTCATACACTCTGAGCGTTCCATAGCAGAGGCCCTTAGCACTAGAGTTGCACATCCTCATCATAATAAACAGTATTTTGCACAAAGCATTAATACTCCCTGGAGTACGTCAAAGGTTAAATTCAAAATGATTCTTGATGTTTATAAAGCTGACTGGTCCTCAAATATTTGGACTTCATTTGGAACAGAAACCATCACATTGATTTTTGAAAATCATGCCGTTATATTAAATGAAAACACATGCAAAGCTATTTGATACATTCGGAGTTGGGGTATTTTTTTCCAGCTAATCCCTACTTCCTACTAGAAATACCATATGTTGGCTTGATCAAATGGCTGAGTTTTGAAAAGCAGTGCCACGCTTGTGATTAAAATGACTATTAATACCTCTAGAGCTGATTCCTAAATATTCCAAAGGTTAGAACCATATGATTTGGTGCCAGCATATGCGTGGAATATGTCACTGTAGGAAAACAACATGTTTTCTCTCAAACACAACCCTGGTAAGAGGTGTGAAGGTCAACCCTTTCTCCCCCTCAACCTACTTTATTGTGCAATGATTTTGAACCTGCAGACCACCATCTGTAGTCCATCTTCCTATATCAGCAACCATGTTCATTTAAAAGTATACACATAAGATGCATCCTTATTTGCTATAAAAGACACGTTTATCATCATACCATACTTTATTTGAATGATGTGATACACTCTCATGACATTTACTGAGTACTGGAACTCATTATATTACAACATGTCTTTTAGCATGTAGCTATGTAAAAAAAAAGAAGTTTATCAATGTGTTAGTGTGTAGGTAGGCTACCAGGTTAGAAGACTTTGTTGAGAATTAATGCTGATTTGGTGCAGCTGGGTAGCATGTGTTGGTAACCGTTACCATCCAAGTAATTAAGACATGGAATAAGAAACAACCTTGCAAGAAAATAACATGTTTATGGGGCACTTGTTAAATTGCTCACGTCCATATCAAAAGCCGTAATTGAGAGCAGTGTGTGCTTGCAGTTTCCCTTTGAGAAATCAGGTCCAGCTCCCCTGGCAGATGGTCATGTAAAAATGAGGGAGTGTGTGTGCATATGTGTTTGGTGTGTGTAGGGGGGTGCTGCTTTAAGATCTCCATAGTCCTCTTTGACATAGGGGTTAGACAAGAAGCTGATTTATTAAAATGTTATTTAACCTTAATAAGACGGAGACCTTGTGGAGTTAGGACCTGAATTCGGACTGGTCTGAATTGCTAGTTGGGTCAAGCGGTGAGGGCATTCTGATGAGTTGGGTCTGGGGGGGTGTTGTAACTGAATCTGATAGATATAAGGCAAGCTTAAGCTCCGATCTGATAATTGTTATGATATGGTAAGTGGTAGATCCAATTGTTCTGATGAAATTAATATTGATTATAATCAGAGGTGCACAGCTAAAAAGTTGACAGTCTATTTCAGCACTACACTGTGTACCTTTAACTATGCAGTATACTCCATGCAACCATTGTTATGCTGAAGATTAAATAAAGAACAAGATGGCCCTCACGCTGTTAAAGCTCCCAATTCACCTCTTTATTGACTTTTCGATCCGGGAACGGATCTTCGCCAGGTCAAACAAACAAACTGAGTGATCACATCCCAAAATGTGGGTGGGTGCAAAATCAATTTGTGTATCTCTAATAATTTGATATCAATGAGATGGGCACATCAAGTACTTAGAGAAAATAATATATATTTACAAAATGACCAAGTAAGTGACTTGGAAGGCAAGACAAATCGTAAGTGACATATTCATGTAGGAAATGGTCTGATATCAAACTCCTTGGTTAAGACCTCTAGGTGTAACGCTTGTCTTCTGGGGAAGGAGAGGAGGACCAAGGTGCAGCGTGGCAAGGGTCCATATTTTTTATGAACACTGAAAACAAAACAATAAACAACCAATGAACAGTCCTGTAAGGTGCAACACAACACTAAACAGAAAATAACCACCCACAAAACACAATGGAAAACGGGCTACCTAAATATGGTTCTCAGTCAGTGACAACGAATGACAGCTGCCTCTGATTGAGAACCATACCAGGCCAAACACAGAAATAGAAAATCATAGACAAACTAACATAGACAACGCACCCAACTCACTCCCTGACCATACTAAAACAAAAGACATAACAAAGGAACTAAGGTCAGAACGTGACAGCAGCCAAACGTGAAGAACAAACGGAGCTATTTCGCCTACAAAAATAATATTTTGGGAAAAAATGAACTTTGGCTATCTACCTGGGAGTCTCGTGAGTGAAAACATCCCTTTCTGATATCCGTGACCAAGTTACCTGCTGCTAGCTGGACAAAATGCTATGCTAGGCTATCGATAAATTTATACATATGCTTGTCTAGCTTTGGCTGTAAAGCATATTTTGAAAATCTGAGATTACAGGGTGATTTTCACACAAAAGGCTAAGCTGTGTCTCAATATATTTCATTCGTGATTTTCATGAATAGGAATATTTTCTAGGGATATTTATGTCCGTTGCGTTATGCTAATTAGTTTCAGGCGATGATTACGCTCCCGCATGCGGGTTTGGGAATCACAAGAAGTTGTTTAACCGCCTCCGTGGCCTCTTAAGAGCGGCGACCCTTGCCACCGACCTCGGACTGGGGACGGGAGTTTCCGGCAGCGCCGGAGTGAAGGACGACTCCGGCAGCGCTGGACATGCGGGAGAATCCAGCAGCTCCGGGGAGAAGGGCGATTCCAGCATCTTCGGCGTGACAGGCGGCTCTGGCAGCTCCTTGCTGACTGACGGCTCTGGCAGCTCCTGGCTGACTGACGGCTCTGGCAGCTCCTGGCTGACTGACGGCTCTGGCAGCTCCTGGCTGACTGACGGCTCTGGCAGCTCCTGGCTGACTGACGGCTCTGGGACTCCTGGCTGACGGACGGCTCTGGGACTCCTGGCTGACGGACGGCTCTGGCAGCTCCTGGCTGACTGACGGCTCTGGCAGCTCCTGGCTGACTGACGGCTCTGGTAGCTCCTGGCTGACTGACGGCTCTGGCAGCTCCTGGCTGACTGACGGCTCTGGGACTCCTGGCTGACGGACGGCTCTGGCAGCTCCTGGCTGACTGACGGCTCTGGCAGCTCCTGGCTGACTGACGGCTCTGGCAGCTCCTGGCTGACTGACGGCTCTGGCAGCTCCTGGCTGACTGACGGCTCTGGCAGCTCCTAGCTGACTGACGGCTCTGGCAGCTCCTAGCTGACTGACGGCTCAGGACAGACTGGCGGCTCTGGCAGCTCAGGCCAGACGGGAGACTCTGGCAGCTCAGGCCAGACGGGAGACTCTGGCAGCTCAGGACAGACGGGAGACTCTGGCAGCTCAGGACAGACGGGAGACTCTGGCAGCTCAGGACAGACGGGAGACTCTGGCAGCTCAGGACAGACGGGAGACTCTGGCAGCTCAGGACAGACGGGAGACTCTGGCAGCTCAGGACAGACGGGAGACTCTGGCAGCTCAGGACAGACGGGAGACTCTGGCAGCTCAGGACAGACGGGAGACTCTGGCAGCTCAGGACAGACGGGAGACTCTGGCAGCTCAGGACAGACGGGAGACTCTGGCAGCTCAGGACAGACGGGAGACTCTGGCAGCTCAGGACAGACGGGAGACTCTGGCAGCTCAGGACAGACGGGAGACTCTGGCAGCTCAGGACAGACGGGAGACTCTGGCAGCTCAGGACAGACGGGAGACTCTGGCAGCTCAGGACAGACGGGAGACTCTGGCAGCTCAGGACAGACGGGAGACTCTGGCAGCTCAGGACAGACGGGAGACTCTGGCAGCTCAGGACAGACGGGAGACTCTGGCAGCTCAGGACAGACGGGAGACTCTGGCAGCTCAGGACAGACGGGAGACTCTGGCAGCTCAGGACAGACGGGAGACTCTGGCAGCTCAGGACAGACGGGAGACTCTGGCAGCTCAGGACAGACGGGAGACACTGGCAGCTCAGGACAGACGGGAGACTCTGGCAGTGCTGGGCCGGAGGAAGGCTCTGGCAGCGCTGGACAGGCGGGAGCACCTGTAGGGAGAAGACGGAGAGACAGTCTGGTGTGGGGGGCTGTGACCGGAGGGCTGGTGCATGGAGGTGGCACCGGATAGACCAGACCGTGAAGGCGCACTGGAGCTCTTGAGCACCGAGCCTGCCCAACCTTACCTTGTTGAATGCTCCCCGTAGCCAGGCCAGTGCGGCGAGGTGGAATAGCCCGGGGACACCGGGGACACCATGCGTAAGGCTGGTGCCATGTACACCGGCCCGAGGAGACGCACTGGAGACCAGATGTGCTGAGCTGGCCTCATGGCACCTGGCTCAATGCCCACTCTTGGAGACATGGTACAAAGACGGTGAGTCAAATACTATTCTTTTCTCAACAATAGATTATCAGTATCTACCCTCCCTGGTAATCGTTGCCTCTAATTGGGGATCATATTTAGGAAGGCCTTTCTCCCACCTGCTTTGTGGGATATTGTTTTGTGTCTGTGCATGTAGCACCACTGAGGTCACGGTTTCATTGTTGGTTATTTGTTTTTTGGTAGTTTCACTTTGAGAATAAAGATGTGGAACTCAAATCACGCTGCTTCTTGGTCCGTCCTTGTTAAGCTCCATGACAGAATATCCCACCAATCAAGGAAAAGGTGAGTTGGACCTGGGTGAAGATCAGGAGTGGATGTGAGACCCTTCCTTGGCGGGAGTCGCCGAAAGATCAGGAAGGACAGCGACGACGCCGGGGGCTGCGGCCACAGAAACCCCAAGATTTGTTTGGGAGGGGGGAGGCACATGGGGTGGTTGACTGAGCAGCGGGGAATGCCAGAGCCTGAATGGCAGACAGTGGAGGAATTCAATGAGGGATACCGGAGAGAGGTGGAGGCGAGGAGTAGGCTGCAGCGCAGGCGTGCTGAAGAGAGTGTCATCAGTCTGATGCCATCTGTGCCGGCTCCACGCACCAGATCTCCAGTGCGCCTTCTCAGCCAGGTATATCCTGTGCCGGTTCCCCGCACTTGCTCTGAAGAGCCAGAGACCATCAGGGATGGGATGGAGAAGTTTTGGGAAAGAGAGGAGAGAGATGTTGGTCAAGTGTTTTCTGCTCAAAATTCGACCTGAAGAGCCTGTCAGCAGTCTGTTGAAGTCTGTGCTGGCTCCACGCATCTGGCCTCCAGTGCGCCTCCCCAGTCCAGTACATCCTGTGCCAGCTCCCTGCACTTGCCCTGAAGTGTGTGTCACCAGTCCAGTGCCAGCTGTGCCGGCTCCACGCACCAGGCCTCCAGTGCGCCACCCCAGTCCGGTACGTCCTGTGCCAGCTCCCTGCACTCGCCCTGAAGTGCGTGTCAACAGTCCGGTTCCACCTGTACCGGCTCCACGCACTAGGCCTCCAGTGCGCCTCTCTAGCCTGGAGTGTCCTGTGCCGGCTCCACGCACTCGACCTGAGGAGCGTGTCATCAGTCCGGTGCAACCTGCGTCGATGCCCAGTCCAGGCACGGTGTCCAGTCCCGCTCCCTGGCAGGAGCCTTCCTCTGCGCTGGTGTCCAGGCACGTCATCCAGTCCCGCTCCATGGCCGGAGCCTTCCTCTGTGCCGATGCCCAAATCAGGCACGGTGTCCAATCCCGCTCCATGGCAGGAGCCTCCCTCTGCCCCGGTGCCCAGTCCAGGCACGGTGTCCAGTCCCGCTCCAAGGCCAGAGCCTTCCTCTGCCCCGGGGCCAGGTCCAGGCACGGCGTCCAGCCCCGCTACATGGCAGGAGCCTTCCTCTGGTTATTTGTTTTTGGAAGATTGACTTTGAACAAAGATGTGGAACTCAAATCACACTGCGCCTTGGTCTGTCCTTATTAACGACCGTGACAAAATCAAACTTTGTCACATGCTTCGAATACCACAAGCGTAGACCTGAAACGCGTGCTTAAAAGCCCTTAACCTCTTACGTCGACCCGAGACGCAATCGTCTCATCTAGCCATCAGCAAATGCAAATGCGCTACGCCAAATGCTAATAGCACTCGTTAAAACTCAAACGTTCATTAAAACACACATGCAGGGTAGTGAATTAAAGCTACACTCGTTGTGAATCTAGCCAACAAGTCAGATTATTAAAATGCTTTTCCGCGAAAGCATGAGAAGCTATTATCTGATAGTATGCAACACCCCAAAATACCTGAATGCGACGTAAACAAAAGATTTCGCGTAGCCGGCGCTACACAAATAGCAGAAATAAAATATAAAACTTTCATTACCTTTGATGAGCTTCTTTGTTGGCACTCCTATATGTCCCATAAACATCACTATTGGGTCTTTTTTTCGATTAAATCGGTCCATATATACCCAAAATAGCCATCTATGGAAACTGTGTGATTCAGAAAAAAAAACTGTTTGAAAACGCTACGTCATTTTTTCACAAAACACTTCGAAATACTTTTGTAATCCAACTTTAGTTATCAGTAAACGTTAATAATCTATCAAATTGATCACGGGGCGATGTGTATTCAATAGCTCCACGATTTCAAATCATCTTCCAAAATCTCTCTTCCAAAACTTCCTGTCGGAGACCGGATGGAAAGTGATCTCTCTAGTATGTTTGACCAAGAAACAAAGGCACCGGAAATGACGAGACTGGCGACATCGTGTGGAAGCTGTAGGAATTGCAATCTCGGCCCCATCTAATTTAGTTTCCATTCAACAATACATGCAAGTGGCGTATTGATACTTTTTTCAGTTTTCAGTGACCAGATTTTCTTGCGCTTTTCGATGAAACACACGCTCTGTTATAGTCACAGCCGTGATTTAACCAGTTTTAGAAACGTCAGAGTGTTGTCTATCCACACATACTAATCATATGCATATACTATATTCCTGGCATGAGTAGCAGGACACCGAAATGTTGCGCGATTTTTAACAGAATGTTCGAAAAAGTAGGGGGTAACCAACAGTGCAGTTCAAGAAGAGTTAAGAAAATATTTACCAAATAAACTAAATAAAAAAATTATAAAAAGTAACACAAAATAACAATAACGAGGCTATATACAGGGTGTATAGGTATCGAGTCAGTGTGTGGGGTACATGTTAGCTGAGGTAAGGGGTAGGTAGGGGTGAAGTGACTATGCATAGACAATAAACAGCGAGTTGCAACAGTGTACAAAACAAATGGTGGCAGGGTGTAAATGTAAATAGTTCAGTGGCCAATTGATTAATTGTTCAGTAGTTTTATGGCTTGGGAGTAGAAGCTGTCAATGAGCCTTTTGGTCCTAGACTTGGCACTCCGGAATTACTTAAACATTTTCTGGATTTTTGTTTTAGATTCTGTCTCTCACAGTTGAAGTGTACCTTTGATTTAAAAAAAATACAGACCTCTACATGCTTTGTAAGTAGGGAAAACCTGCAAAATTGGCAAAATAGGCATTGTGAATGTTGACCTGTTTCTGGTCATCCAGAACACCTGGTGCTCTCATGCATGCGTCAGTGTTGCTTGCCTTGAAGCGAGCATCAAAGCCATTTAGCTAATCTGGTAGGCTCGCGTCACTGGGCAGCACATGTTTGGGTTTTCCTTAATAGTCCGTAAAAGTTTTCAAGCCCTGCCACATCCGACGAGCGTCAGAGCTGGTGTAGTAGGATTAAATCTTAATCCTGTATTGATGGTTTCGTTGTTTGATGGTTCGTCTGAGGGCATAGCTGTATTTCTTATAAGCGTGCGGATTAGTGTCCTGCTCCTTGATAGCGGCAACTCTAGCCTTTAGCTCAATGTGGATGTTGCCTGTAATCCATGGCTTCTGGTTGGGATATGTACGTACACTTGTTGTGGGGATGACGTCGTTGATGCACATATTGATGAAACCAGTGACTGAGGTGGTATACTCCTCAATGCCTTTGGATGAATCCCGGAACATATTCCAGTCTGTGCTAGCAAAACAGTCCTGGTACTTCTTTTTTTAGTTTTTGCTTGTAAGCAGGAATCAGGAGGATAGAATTATGGTCGGATTTTCCAAATGGAGGGTGGGGAGAGCTTTGTATGCATTTCTGTGTGTGGAGTAAAGGTGGTCTAGAGTTTTTTTCCCTCTGGTTGCACATGTGACATGCTGGTAAAAATTTGGTAAAACTGACTTAAGTTTGCCTGCATTAAAGTCCCCGGCCACTAGGACCGTCACTTCTGGATGAGCATTTTCTTGTTTGCTTATGGCCTTATAGAGTTGGCTGTGTGCAGTCTTAGTGCCAGGATCGGTCTGTGGTGGTAAATAGACGGCTACAAATAATAATCTCTTGGTAGATAGTGTTGTCTACAGCTTATCATAAGGTACTCTACCTCAGGCAAGCAATACCTCAAGACTTATTTAATATTAGACATCGCGCACCAGCTGTTATTGACAAATAGACACACACCCTGTTCTACCGGTGCATGGAAGATCCTGCCAGCTCTATATTATCCTTGTCGTCGTTCAGCCACGACTCTGTGAAACATAAGATATTACAGTTTTTAATGTCCCATTGGTAGTATAATCTTAAGTCATCAATTTTATTTTCCAATGATTGCACGTTAGCCAGTAGAATGGATGGCAGTGGGAGTTTACTCGCTCGCCTACGGATTCTCAGAAGACAACCTGCACCCCCTTTTCCTCCATATTTTCTAAACGTAAATGACGGGGATTTGGGCATGTTCCCGGGAAAGCTTTATATCCTTCTCATCAGACTCGTTGAAGGGAAAAGCTCCTTCCACTTCGAGGTGAGTAATCACTGCTCTGATATCAAGAAATTATTTTCAGTCATAAGAGGCGGAAGCAGCAACATTATGTACAAAATAAGTAAAACAATTATTTACAAACAATGCAAAAAAACGCACAAATAGCACAGTTGGTTAGGAGCATGTAAAACGTCAGTCATCCTCTTTGGCGCTATCTTATATGTTATGGACAGGGTCAGTACTTCTATGAAAAATCTTTGCACAATCATCTAATCGTACATTTATGGACATATAGCATCTTGGTATTTGGGCAGCGGACAGACCCACAGATCACTTCATGGCCTTGCTCGATGGACAGGGCTATTATCTCACCCGCCTGCAAAATAACACTTGCTCCAAAAGTTTTCTATAATTTAACACATGTCAAATTGACAGTTATAGACTGCACAAAAATTCCTAATTCACTTGAAATCAGCCATTTATGTGAATTTTTATCAAATATCAAAATGTTTGCAATTGGTTCTGTCACTGATGTAGAGAGGAGTAGGCAGGAGGCAGTCACAGGTTTAAAACTACTGAGTTTATTTAAGCACCATAGATCAAAGCGAGTTGAATGTCAAAGGCTGTTGTGTTCAAAATATATCTTCATAAACAGAAAGGCACAGAGCGAACCCAAAATGCAAAAAATAAAGTACTCAGGAAATAGTAGGAGTAATTCCTCTCAGGAAAACAAGAAACATTTACAATGAACGACAAAGACAAATGACAGAGAGAGTATATATACAGTGGTAGAGTGGGGATTGGAACCAGGTGTGTGTAATGATGACGAGACAAGTGGAGGTTGATGAGTGAAGGGCGTTCGGCTGCATCAAGAAGGCCGGCTGGACAGGAGGGGCAACCAAAGCGAAGGCTGGTGTGACAGACATTAGACGTGGAATTAAACTAGGTTGCCCAATTTCTCCTGGCACTTCATATCAATAACGATAGTTTAAGGGGTATTCAGATACAAGATAAAGAGAAAACGAGACCACCATCTTTTTTAAATATAGTGAATTCAGGATGGCTATTGAGTATATTAATGCCTTCTCACATGTATCTGCTTTATCTCTGAATATTAGGAAATTAGAATTATTTGCGTTGAAAATAAAGATGTGATCAAATATCTTGGTATTAAAGTTAGCAAAGATCAGAAAGAAAGGGCCAACTTAAATTTCTCCTGTTGTAGAGAAAATTGGAAAGAGATTTAACTCCTTGTTACTAAGATATCTTTCTTTATTTGGACGTGTAGTTTTGCCAAAATCTAAAGGTCGTCTAGATTAGTTTATACCCCTCTTGCCTTGGATGTTCCTCTGTCAGTAACTAAAATGGTTGCTATGAAATTAAAGTTAGGGAGGGTTGAATGCTCTGGATTTTAAAATCTATAATAAAATCTTTAATATCAAATGGATACAAAACTATTAAAAGAAATAAGGATTGCATTTGTATATAATCCCTAATTTAGTTTTCCAACAGATTGGTGGTCTAGAATTCCTACTCAAATGCAACTTTGATATGGGTAATCCCTATTAAGCTTGCTAACTTTCATAAGCAAGTACTTCTCACTTGGAACCTTATGTACAATACAGTGGGGCAAAAAGGTATTTAGTCAGCCACCAATTGTGCAAGTTCTCCCACTTAAAAAGATGAGAGAGGCCTGTAATTTTCATCATAGGTACACAGACAAAATGAGAAAAATATGACAGACAAAATGAGAAAAATAAATCCAGAAAATCACATTGTAGGATTTTTAATGAATTAATTTGCAAATTATGGTGGAAAATAAGTATTTGGTCAACAACAAAAGTTTCTCAATACTTTGTTATATACCCTTTGTTGGCAATGACAGAGGTCAAACGTTTTCTGTAAGTCTTCACGAGGTTTTTACACACTGATGCTGGTATTTTGGCCCATTCCTCCATGCAGATCTCCTCTAGAGCAGTGATGTTTTGGGGCTGTTGCCCTAAAGATTTTCTATGGGGTTGAGATCTGGAGACTGGCTAGGCCACTCCAGGACCTTGAAACGCTTCTTACGAAGTCACTCCTCCGTTGCCCGGGCGGTGTGTTTGGGATTATTGTCATGCTGAAAGACCCAGCCACGTTTCATCTTCAATGCTCTTGCTGATGGAATGAGGTTTTCACTCAAAATCTCACTATACATGACCCCATTCATTCTTTCCTTTACACAGATCAGTCGTCCTGGTCCCTTTGTAGAAAAACAGCCCCAAAGCATGATGTTTCCACCCCCATGCTTCACAGTAGGTATGGTGTTCTTTGGATGCAACTCAGCATTCTTTGTCCTCCAAACATGACGAGTTGAGTTTTTACCAAAAAGTTATATTTTTGGTTTCATCTGACCATGTGACATTCTCCCAATCTTCTTCTGGATCATCCAAATGCTCTCTAGCAAACTTCAGACAGGCCTAGATATATACTGGCTTAAACAGGGGGACACGTCTGGCACTGCAGGATTTGAGTCCCTAGCGGCGTAGTGTGTTACTGATGGTAGGCTTTGTTACTTTGGTCCCAGCTCTCTGCAGGTCATTCACTAGGTCCCCCCTGTGGTTCTGGGATTTTTGCTCACCGTTCTTGTGATCATTTTGACCCCACTGGGTGAGATCTTGCGTGGAGCCCCAGATCGAGGGAGATTATCAGTGGTCTTGTATGTCTTCCATTTCCTAATAATTGCTCCCACAGTTGATTTCTTCAAACCAAGCTGCTTAACTATTGCAGATTCAGTCTTCCCAGCCTGGTGCAGGTCTACAAATTTTTTTCTGGTGTCCTTTGACAGCTCTTTGGTCTTGGCAATAGTGGAGTTTGGAGTGTGACTGTTTGAGGTTGTGGACAGGTGTCTTTTATACTAATAACAAGTTCAAACAAGTGCCATTAATACGAGTGGAGGACAGAGGAGGCTCTTAAAGAAGAAGTTACAGGTCTGTGAGAGCCAGAAATCATGCTTGTTTGTAGGTGACCAAATACTTATTTTCGCCCACAAATTACAAATAAATTCATAAAAAATCCTACAATGTGATTTTCTGGATTTTTTTTCTGATTTGTCTGTCATAGTTGAAGTGTACATATGATGACAATTACAGGCCTCTCTCATCTTAAGTGGGAGAACTTGCACAATTGGTGGCTGACTAAATACTTTTTTGCCCCACTGTAAGTTACCTGTAAGCTTCGTCCAAACATTTCAAGGTACTTTCCTAATACAACTTTAGGTATTTTTTTACGTAAATAATCAATACAATTTAAGACGGGACATACTGTTTTCAATACCGGAGGAAAACAAAGTGGAGAGTGCTTTTCAGGTCATGTGCCTCTATCAAACGGTACACTTCCCTCGAACCTCGTTCTGAACAGTGCTACTTATTCATTCCTCAAAGGAAAAACATCAACCAATTTCTAAAGACTGTTGACATCCAGTGGAAGCGACAGGAACTGCAAGAAAGTCACTTAGAAATCTGGATTTCCAATGAAACCTCATTGAAAAGAGAGTGACCTCAATTTTTTACAATTCTGAATGGTTTGTCCTCGGGTTTTCGCCTGTCAAATAAGTTCTGTTATAATCACAGACATGAATCAAACAGTTTTAGAAATGTGTGTGTTGTCTATCCAAATCTACTAATAATATGCATATCTTAGCTTCTGGGCCTGAGTAGCAGGCAGTTTACTTTGGACACGCTTTTCATCCGGACGTCAAATACTGTACTGTATACCAATAGTGTGGGATCTGTGGCATCCAAAGCAATGTCAGTTCCCATTGTCTGCAGTGACCATAACAGTGTGGCAATAACAAGAAAAGCCAAAGTACCAAAGGCAGGCCTAAAGTAATTTATAAGAAATCATAGAAAATGTTCTCAGGACTCTTTTGTTGAAAATGTATGTTGGCCTGATATGTATAAGGAGGAGAATCCAGATGCAGCACGTGGAATATTTGTAAATTATTTTTGCCAATTTTACCTTTATTTAACTAGTCAAGTCAAGTAAGAACAAATTCTTATTTTCTGACACCCTAGGAACAGTGGGTTAACTGCCTGTTCAGGGGCAGAACAACAGATTTGTACCTTTTCAGCTCGGGGATTTGAACTTGCAACCTTCCGGTTACTAGTCCAACGCTCTAACCACTAGGCTACCCTGCCACCCCAATCATACCAAAACAATTGTAACAACTCCGTAGGTGGAGTGTGTCACGTGTGGTAGTGCAAAACCAAGAGACAGACAAGGCAAAGGGGATTCATTAACCAAACACTTGTTTTCCATAGGTAGCTTGGGGAATCTTCATGTCCCAAAATAATGTTATTGTGATGAACATTTTTATGTGTGTGCTTTTCTAATAACAAATGTCTGTGTTCTAATCATGTGCTTTTCTCATAAGAAATTGCTGTGTTCATGCAAGTGACTGACTGAACGTATCCTCACTATCAGTTTCTGCAAATTGGCAGTATGCCCAGAACCTTGTTTTGAGAATGGGATATCTCAGTTTCAAGATCTCAGCTTAGAGAAGAAGCCATGGTATTGGTCTGTCACATGCATGACCCAGTATTGGTCGATCACATGAAGGAAGCAAACATTAATGATGAATTAATTATGAATAAGCTAAATCATGCAAATATAACTTGTCTGTATATAAGAGAACTAACGGGACTGCCCGGGAGAGCTCCTGATCGACATGCATTCTTGGTGCATTGAGTTGGTTGGAACCTCTCCAGCATGCTGATAATAAAGAATGATTCATTTAAGATTGAACTTGAGTGTCCCTGTGTAGAATTTCCACAACATTCTCACAAAGAAATAAGGCCAATACACAAAATCAACAACTGGCCCTTTATGTCAGTAACTGAACGTAAACTTAAATCACTGGGGAGGATAATATTTTACTCCAGGGCAGACAGAGCTTCAAACCTTTGGAATTTGGTGCTTACTGGTCCAATGTTTGTAACAGAGGTTCGGCGTGTCCTCCTTACGTCTCTCTCTCTCTGAATGCTTCTGCCTCCCCATGTTCTGCCGCACTAATTGCAGCCAGCTGTACAAGATGTGCAGCTGCAGTCAATTAAGTCTCTGTGGGGAGATGCCACACATTGTAATGAGTGCTTTAGCCACCAGGTGGGGCCAAAAGCAGGTATTTCCCACCCCTACACCCCTCGGGTACTCACACAAGATAAATTAGACAAACAACTATGAGAAAATACTCTGGAGCACCTTAACTCTAGAACAGCATGGCCTTTCAGCCTGCTAGAGAACATTGAATGTTGCCTGGCGTCCATTTTGCATATGCATCAGGTGCATATCAACCCGCAAGGTGTGCAAACATAAGCACCTAGGCTTAATATATAGTGCATAAACAATTGCAAAGCTTGAATTGCATGAAGAAATATTCATGGCAATATATCCGTGTAAAAAAATACCAATAATTATTTGTTTAGAGAGAGTCAGGGATATGTTTAGTATAATTCTTCAAAGTCCTAGTGAAAAATGTAGGCCTAAATCCAATTTGATACTTCAAGCCAATGACACATCAACATTAAGAACCTGTTAGAGATAGGGGGCAGTATTTCCCCTTTGGATGAATTGCGTGCCCATAGTGAACTGCATGAAAATCTTTCCAAAATATATTATAATTAATATTGGATAGAAAACACTCTGAAGTTTCTAAAACCGTTTGAATTATGTCTGTGAGTATAACAGAACTCACAGGGCAGGCAAACTAGTTTTGAAATCCTGAAAGTTGAGGCAACTTTGACGTCATCGCCCCCTCCCTTCCCAACAAGTTATGGATCTGGAAACACTTCCTATGTCTTCCACTAGATGTCCTCATTCAGTAGAAAGTGTAATGGAGCATTTGCTGTGAACTTTGACCTAATGGGAAGGAAAGTGCTAAAGTGTCGCAAAAGATTCAGGTGCTTGAAGGCGCGTATGCGTTGGAGTGCTTCGTCTGTTCCAATCAGCCCCAGATGAACATGGATGGCCCGGTTGGAATGCTATTCGATCTGTATGATTATAACATCTTGAAGATTGACCAGTTTCGTCGACCTGTAATATGTAATTTGGAAGTTTTGATGCAAAATTATCCTGGACAAGAAGTAATTTTTTGGGCATTTGAGCTGAAAGTGGTAGCAAATGCTGCTACATGGACACTAGAATTGAACATTATGAAACAAAAGATTTATTGTTGAACTAGGACTCCTTGCACTACATTCTGATGGAAGATCATCAGAGGTAAGGGAATATTTATGTTGTAATTTTGTATTTCTGTTGACTCCAACATAGCGGAGAAATATTGTTACGTCTGAGCGCCGTCTCAGATTATTGCAATGTTAGGCTTTTTCCGTAACGTAAAAAAAAAAGTGACACAGCGGTTGCATTAAGAACCAGTGTATCTTTTTAATTATATGTAGAACATGTATCTTTAGTCAAAGTTTATGATGAGTATTTCTGTTATCTGGCGTAGCTTTCTATAATTCCTCCGGATATTTTGGAGAATTTTCTGAACATGGCGTCAATGTAAACCGAGATTTATGGATATAAAATGCATATTATCGAACAAAATATAAATGTACTGTGTAACATGTCATATGACTGTCATCTGATGAAGATTTTCAAGAGGTTAGAGACAGATAATTTTTTTAAATCCTGCTTTTGTCATTTTCACTTTTGTGGTACAAAATGGCAACGTTTTTTCTTTGTTTTGGTGGTGGTCTAACATAAATATATGCTGTGTTTTCGCGGGAAAACATTTAAAAATCTGACATGCTGGGTAGATGAACAAGGTGTTTTATCTTTCATTTGAGGTATTGGACTTGTTAATGTGTGGAGGTTAAATATTTCTAAGAATATTTTTGCATTCCCTGCGCCACCGTTGAACAGGGGGGTGTAGTTCCTGTAGGGGAACCCATAGGCTTAACTTAACAGTCTAATAAATATATTTAATATATGCTATCGAAATAATAATAATTTGGTTGTTTATAAAGGTCTTAGGTAACATTAGAAAAAAAAACATATTTCAAATAACTATTTTCATTTAAGTAGTTAATTAGTTTTCGAATGTTTCCTAATGTCTTTATTTTCAGTAGTTTACTGTAGGATATAAGAAAAAAATGAAAAAAAGGTAAAAATGCTATAAATACTTTTCTGTTTGTGATTGCCCATTTTTCAGATTTTTTCAATGTAAAATACAAACATTTAGGAAAAGTCAGGGAAGGAGCGGGACATAGCTTTTTTTGGGGGGGGTGATTTTTCAGTCGCCGTTGGCCTATGGTGGATGTAGTGTTAAACGATATTATGGGCAGAAAACCCAATTAAACTCCATCGTTCATTGAAGTTGATGGGTCATTTAAATGACTATTTCACAGGTAAAGTGTACAAACTGAAAAGTGAAATGACAACATTGAACAGTGAACCATCATATTTCTGTATTGAAAATATGATAACGCTTTACTTGACACCCAATGTCATAACATATTATGACACAGTCATAACCATGTCATGATATGTAATAACAGCTGACATAACTTGTCATAACTTGTCATAATATGGTCATAATACTGTCAGGACACACATATTTAGACCTGTTGTGACATTGCGTTATTTTATTGCTGGTTATGACAAAAAGTGTCAAAATCCACAATACCTACCACGGTAGTTATTTTAAGGCTGGTTATGACACCTACATAAGTATCAAAACCCACAAAACCTAACACACAAGGCAAAACATTACATTACACCATAGCCTACTTGTCAACAGCATGTTTATGTTATATAACATTTTCTGAATGTACAATATTAAATTATCATTGTAATCGTGCACACATTGATGTCAGATATGCACCTACCCCAATGCTCTGTTTCTGATGATTGGGATGAATGCAGGAGCAGATTTCAGGAGCAAGACAAGACACCCTCTTTGTGACTGATGACTGACAAAAGGGCATGTACCTGATAGGCCTATCTGGATTATATTATTATGATGGTCATAATGCTTCTTGATTGTGTCAGAGTGTATTTTCTTAGTCCAAGTCAAGTGACAAAGGATGGTCATAATGCTTCATGGCAGTGTCATAAAGTGCATTTTCTTAGTCTACGTAAAGTGAAACAGGGTGGTCATAATGCTTCATGACAGTGTCATTAAGGGCATTTTCTTAGTCGATGTAAAGTGACACAGGATGGTCATAATGCTTTATGGCAGTGTTTACAAGTTATTTAAAAACGCCTAGAATCGATTGATGCATAAAAAAAAACTTTAAAATCTGTCAGTTTAAACTTGAGATGTATTTTTTTGCATTGGATTCGTCTCAATCCACCGCATCCCCCTATGCCACATTTCCGCATCTGCTGTGAAAGGTGGCAGAGCTAGAGCAGTGTTTATCAGATCCCGAAAACATATGTAGCATCCAAACGGTTTGACTTACATTTGACCTATTTTGACATAGGGTTGTCACGCTACCAGTATCGTGATACTACGATACCAGATGTTCAATGGCAAAAAAAGAAAACAAAAATTTGACTAAATTATATGGTCCTATAAAAACATACTTTGTGTAAAATTGTGGGTGCTAAAGTTGCAAAATAAACAATTGTGACTCTAGGTGACAACAAATTGCCGCTTGTTTCTAAAATTAGGACTGTTTTCCTCAATAAATTAAATCCGCCTCGTGTTTTGTTTCCTTGCCACGATACTTCAGAGTATCGCGATACTGGTATCGTGACAACCCTATTATGACCACTATGGAAAAGGGAGACTATCACGAATACGATGGAACCGTCGCTGTGCCAACTTCTGTTTGTAGCGTCCGAACCGTTTGGGCTACATACTAATGTGACCCAACTGTTGAAAGGGTAGATTCTCATGAACAGAATTGTCACGGGACTCATCTGAAGGTAGCCAGTACCGGTTGAAAAAAAGGAATGGTAGTATGAAGGTAGTTTTGTGCCTACCCAAAATATGTGTAAATATATATATATATATATACAGTACCAGTCAAAAGTTTGGACACCTTTCCTTGTGTTTGACTATTTTCTAAATTTTTGAATAATAGTGAAGACATCAAAGCTATGAAAAAACACATATGGAATAATTTAGTAACAATTTTAGATTTTAGATTCTTCGAAGTAGCCACCCTTTGCCTTGATTACAGTTATGTACACTCTTGACATTCTCTCAACCAGCTTCACCTGGAATGCTTTTCCAACAGTCTTGAAGTAGTTCCCACATATGCTGAGCACGTGTTAGCAGCATTTCCTTCCCTCTGCAGTCCAACTCATCCAAAACCATCTCAATTGGGATGAGGTCTGGTGATTGTGGAGGCCAGGTCATCTGATGTAGCACTCCATCACTCTCCTTCTTGGTCAAATAGCCCTTACACAGCCTGGAGGTGTGTTGGGTTAGTGTCCTGTTGAAAAACAAATGATAGTCCCACTGAATGCAAACCAGATGGAATGGTGTATGGCTGCAGGATGCTGTGGTAGCCCAAAAAAAACACGCCCTGTTAAGAACTCTTTTTATTTATTTAAATATTTTTTTATATATATTGACTTTCAATGTTAGGACAGTGTGCCTTGAATTTGAAATAAATCACAGACAGTGTCAACAGCGAAGTATCCCCACACCATGACACTTCCTCCATGCTTCTCGGTGGAAACCACACATGCGGAGATCATCCGTTCACCTACTCTGCGTCTCACAAAGACACGGCGGTTGGAAACAAAAATCTAAAATTTGGACTCATCATACCAAAGGACAGATTTCCACCGGTCGAATGTCCATTTCTCAGCCCAAGCAAGTCTATTCTTCTTATTGGTGACCTTTAGTGGTTTCTTTGCAGAAATTCAAACATGAAGGCCTGATTCACATCTCCTCTGAACTGTTGATGTTGAGATGTCTGTTGCTTGAACTCTGAAGCATTTATTTGGGCTGCAATCTGAGGTGCAGTTAACTCTAATGAACTTATCCTCTGCAGCATAGGTAACTCTCAGCATAAGCAACTCCATTGTAGATTTGGCCTTGTGTTTTAGGTTATTGTCCTGCTGAAAGATGAATTTCCCTCTAGGATTTTGCCTGTGTGTAGATCCATTCCGTTTATTTATTTTTATCCTGAAAAACTCCACAGTCCTTAACGATTACAAGCATACCCATAACATGATGCAGCTTGAAAATATGGAGAGTGCCCCAAAGTTAACACTTTGTATACAGGATAAAAATGTATGTAGCCTTTTTTATGACTTACAGTGGGGCTAAAAAGTATTTAGTCAGCCTACAATTGTGCAAGTTCTCCCACTTAAAAAGAAAGGTGAGGCCTGCAATTTTCATCATAGGTACACTTCAACTATGACAGACAAAAGGAGAAAGAAATCCTGAAAATCACATTGTAGGATATTTTATGAATTTATTTGCAAATCATGGTGGCAAATAAGTATTTGGTCAATAGCCCAAAAAAATCTCAATACTTTGTTATATACCCTTTGTCGGCAATGACAGAGGTCAAACGTTTTCTTTAAGTCTTCACAAGGTTTTCACACACTGGTATTTTGGCCCATTCCTCCATGCAGATCTCCTCTAGAAAATTGATGTTTTGGGGCTGTTGCTGGGAAACACAGACTTTCAACTCCCTCCAAAGATTTTCTATGGGGTTGAGATTTGGAGACTGGCTAGGCCACTCCAGGACCTTGAAATGCTTCTTACAAAGCCACTCATTCGTTGCCCGGGCGGTGTGTTTGGGATCATTGTCATGCTGAAAGACCCAGCCACGTTTCGTCTTCAATGCCCTTGCTGATGGAATGAGGTTTTCACTCAAAATCTCACGATGTATGGCCCCATTCATTCTTTCCTTTACACGGATCAGTCGTCCTGGTCCCTTTGCATAAAAACACCCCCAAAGCATGATGTTTCCACCCCCATGCTTCACAGTAGGTATGGTGTTCTTTGGATGCAACTCAGCATTCTTTGTCCTCCAAACACGACGAGTTGAGTTTTTACCCAAAAGTTATATTTTGGTTTCATCTGACCATATGACATTCTCCCAATCTACTGCTGGATCAAGGAAATGCTCTATAGCAAACTTCAGACGGGCCTGGACATGTACTGGCTTAACTTGTTGTAACTCACATCCCGTGAATGGGATCGTTGTCATCATCTGACACTAATTAGCATAACGCAACAGACATAAATATTACTAGAAAATATTCCTATTCATGACAATCACAAGTCAAATATATTGAAACACAGCTTAGCCTTTTGTTAATCACCCTGTCATCTCAGACTTTCAAAATATGCTTTACAGCCAAAGCAAGACAAGCATTTGTGTAAGTTTATCGATAGCCTAGCATAGCATTATGTCCAGCTAGCAGCAGGTAACTTGGTCAAGAAAATCAGAAAAGCAATCAAGTTAAATTGTTTACCTTTGATGAGCTTCGGATGTTTTCACTCACGAGACTCCCAGTTAGATAGCAAATGTTCCTTTTTTCCAAAAATATTATTTTTGTAGGCGAAATAGCTCCGTTTGTTCTTCACGTTTGACTGAGAAATCGACTGTAAATGTTGAAAATCTGAGATGACAGGGTGATTATTAACAAAAGGCTAAACTGTGTCTCAGTATATTTCACTTGTGATTTTCATGAATAGGAATATTTTCTAGTAATATTTATGTCCGTTGCGTTCAGTGTCAGTCGATGATTACGCTCCCGGACCCGGGATGGGGAGGCACTAGAGGTTAACAGACAATTCTTACCCATCATTAATGAATTCTTCTTTACCTCACGTGAGTCTCATTCCAAACGTCGTAAATTGTTGGTTATCTGTGCGAACCCAGTCTTCACTATGAGTCATCCATACATCAATTGTCTTAAATCATTTATTTATTAACTAACTAAACTAAACAATCACAGACGTTCACACACAAACAAAGTAAATATGGTTACAAGAAATGATAGGGGAATGTGCCCTAGTGGGCTAATCCGGCATGGTGGCTTGTTAGACAAAAGGGGAGTGGGGGGTCAACTGAGAAGTCACTACAGAGTTGATCATTATAACAATTGAAATGCTAATCCTTTGCACATGTACGCTCACTCATTCGGAAACAATTGCAATCAATATATATATATATATATATATTAACGCTCAGTGTGTCGTCGGGGTCTCTGTTGAAAGTTTTTTTCTGTTGGAGAGTGTCCGTCCTCTCTCTCTCTCTCTCATGGTTAGAATGGATATTTCAGAGTGACATTCATTCTTGTCGTTATAAAATAGGTGTTTCGGTGGTTGTCGGTCTTCGCGTTCAATGATACCGAGCTCCCAGCTGCAGACTAGTAATTAATATCAAAGACTTTTTCTTATTCTGTCGGTATCGATAGTCTAAGAGTTTAACCACGTGGTATGGTTAAAAGATTCAGCCATCTACTCAAACCTTGGCCCTCTAGTTATCGAGGTAAGCTGGTCTGCAACCTTTGTCCTCTCGTAATTGAGGGAAACATGGTCTGTTGAGAAATTCTCAAAGTGGGGGTTTTATTCGGGAGAGCAGAAAAGGTCCTGTCCCAGGATGCCCGACCATAACTGTGATTATGGGCGGTCCTCTGATTTAGTCCAACTCCAAAGGGAATTGGAGTTTCCTTCATTAAACAGACCAAAATCACATTCCACAATTTCAAACAGTATCACTCATTCATCTTATACAACAATTAGATGTAAGCCTCATATCTGAGGCTATTATATAAACAGCGTTATGATAATGTAGCCTCCCATGAGTATTTTACATTTTTATTATGGTTTGAACAGAAGGCATTGTGAATTTTGGGCCAGCTCTGAAGTATGTGATAGTTGGCTTCTAAACGAGTTGGAAAAAGTGTGTGTGGTGTCAGTTTGTATCAGTTTGGTGTCAGAATGATATCTAATTGACTGATGGACAGTGACTTGCTGGTGACTTTTGTCCATTTGCAATATGTTTCAACAGTGAGGTACCATCACCAAATGGACATGATGAAATCAACACAACGAGCGATGGAGAGGAACCACTATCACTGCCCGGCCATCCTGTGTTCATCAGGCCAGTCAATTTTGCATTTCTGCAGTATTTTTGAGCATGTCAAATTCATGATGGTACATGGCAAATGGACATAACATCCTGATTTGGCATTTTCAAATCTTTCATATTGCATTTGGGCATTTCTTATGGCATTTGGCCCCCCAAAAAGTAACTTTTGACTTTGACTTTTGACTTCCTATGAAATCATATTGGAAATGGAGAACATATGCCTTATGCACAAGTTTTAAAAAATGATAATAAAATATGACTAAAGTATGTTGATACAGTTCTTATACATGTGTAATTGACCCAAAATCGAAAGAATTTCAAAAAATGGTCCAGAAGTTGTTTATCTTTTTTTGCTATTTTTGAATTTTGACTTCCTATGAAATCATATTGCAAATGGACAAAACATATGCCTTGTGCACAAGTAAAAAAAAAAAATATTTTTTAATTATGAGAATAAAATTGGACAAAAGTATATTCATACAATTCTTACACATGTGTAATTGACAACAAAAAAATCTAAAGAATTTCAAAAAACTGTCCAAAAAGCACTTTAAGGGAGTGATACGTTTTAGATTTATTTAAATTTTTTCAAAATGTTACTTTTGGATGTTGACTTGTGTTACATTTGCAATATGAAAAATCACTGTGGAGCGCACACACCATCTGTTGGATTTTTAAAGTGTTACACTTGGCATTTGCCATATGGCATTTGCAATCAACTTTGAATGAAACGACGCCGAATTGAGTGGTATTGGACACCGTGTACATGGTTTCTCCGGTTTCTCTTCATTTTTGTACATTTCAGGGGGGTGTTCCCTTACTCGACATTGGACCAAAAGCCTGAAACTCAGAAAAATGTCCATTCATCAGCCATGCGCCCTGATCGTGAATGCGCCTTTCTTGTTTCTCCTTTCCTATTGATGAAGCTTTTGTCCGGTTGAAATATTATTGATTATTTATGACCAAAACAACCAGAGGATTGATTTTAAACATTGTTTGGCATATTTCTACTAACTTTTATTGTACTTAAAAAAAAACGTTGTCCTGGAATTAGTGCACGCGCCTTCTGCATTCGGATTACTGGACAAAACACGCAAACAAAAAGGAGGTTTTTGCTCATAAAAAGAGACATTATCAAACAAAACAAACATTTATTGTCTAACATGGCAACCTGGGAGTGCCACCAGATTAAGATCATCAAAGGTATGTGATTTATTTTTATGCTATTTCTGACTTTTGTGACACTGCTTGGCTGGAAAATGGCTGTATGCGTTTCTGTGGCTAGCTTACATAATCGCAAAGTGTGCTTTCGCCGTCAAGCGTTTTTGAAATCTGACACAGTGGTTGCATTAAGGAGAAGTTTATCTATATTTCCATGAGAACACTTGTATAGTTTATCAATGGGGAGGCAGGGTAGCCTAGTGGTTAGAGCGTTGGACTAGTAACCGGAAGGTTGCAAGTTCAAATCCCTGAGCTGACAAGGTACAAATCTGTTGTTCTGCCCCTGAACAGGCAGTAAACCCACTGTTCCTAGGCCATCATTGAAAATAAGAATTTGTTCTTAACTGACTTGCCTAGTTAAAAAAATGTTTATGATGAGTATTTCTGTCATTTTATGTGGCTCTCTGCACTTTCAACGGATGTTTGTTTGAGACAACGCACCAATGTAAACTCAGATTTCTGGATATAAATATGAACTTTACCGAACAAAACGTACATGTATTGTGTAACATGAAGTCCTATGAGTGTCATCTGATGAATATCATCAAAGGTTAGTGATACATTCTTTCTATATTTCGGCTTTTTGTGAATTGTGTTAATTGGTACTCACCTAACATAATAGTTTGGTTTGCTTTTGTCTTTTTGAAATCGGACACTTTGGCTGGATTTACAACAAGTGTATCTTTAAAATGGTGTTTCATCGGATCAGAGGACATTTCTCCAAAGAGTATGATCTTTGTCCCCATGTGCAAACCGTAGTCTGGCTTTTTTATGGCGGTTTTTGAGCAGTGGCTTCTTCCACGCTGAGCATCCTTTCAGGTTATGTCGATATAGGACTCGTTTTTACTGTGGATAGAGATACTTTTGTACCGGTTTCCTCCAGCATCTTCACAATGTCCTTTGCTGTTGTTCTGGGATTGATTTGCACTTTTCGTACCAAAGTACGTTCATCTCTAGGAGACAGACCACGTCTCCTTCCTGAGCGGTATGACAAGTTGCGTGGCCCCATGGTGTTTATACTTGCATACTATTGTTTGTACAGATGAATGTGGTACCTTCAGGCATTTGGAAAAGTGAAAGTGAAAAAATGAAAGTGAGACAGATTTTTTGATTGAGGAATCTTTGAGTGTTATGATTCAAACAGGAACTGAGGAGCTGTTTCTGCAAGGACAGGATGTACTTCTGGACGGGTAAGTGCTGAAGCCGTTTTATATATATATTTGCAAAAATATATACAGTATATATATTTTGCAATTTGCAATGAAATGTGTGGTTTGTTTGTGTGTGTGTGTGTGTGTGTGTGTGTGTGTGTGTGTGTGTGTTTGTGTGTGTGTGTGTGTGTGTGTGTGTTGGTTTGTTTGGGTGTGTGTGTGTATATGTGTATATATACACTGCTCAAAATAATAAAGGGAACACTAAAATAACACATCATAGATCTGAATGAATGAAATATTCTTATGAAATACTTTTTTCTTTAGATAGTTGAATGTGCTGACAACAAAATCACACAAAAATGATCAATGGAAATCTAATTTATCAACCCATGGAGGTATGGTTTTGGAGTCACACTCAAAATTAAAGTGGAAAACCACACTACAGGCTGATCCAACTTTGATGTAATGTCCTTAAAACAAGTCAAAATGAGGCTCAGTAGTGTGTGTGGCCTCCACGTGCCTGTATGACCTCCCTACAATGCCTGGGCATGCTCCTGATGAGGTGGCGGATGGTCTCCTGAGGGATCTCCTCCCAGACCTGGACTAAAGCATCCGCCAACTCCTGGACAGTCTGTGGTGCAACGTGGCGTTGGTGGATGGAGTGAGACATGATGTCCCAGATGTGCTCAATTGGATTCAGGTCTGGGGAATGGGCGGGCCAGTCCATAGCATCAAAACCTTCCTCTTGCAGGAACTGCTGACACACTCCAGCCACATGAGGTCTAGCATTGTCTTGCATTAGGAGGAACCCAGGGCCAACCGCACCAGCATATGGTCTCACAAGTGGTCTGAGGATCTCATCTCGGTACCATGGCAGTCAGGCTACCTCTGGCGAGCACATGGAGGGCTGTGCGCCCCCCCAAAGAAATGGCACCCCACACCATGACTGACCCACCGCCAAACCGGTCATGCTGGAGGATGTTGCAGGTAGCAGAACGTTCTCCACGGCGTCTCCAGACTCTGTCACGTCTGTCACATGTGCTCAGTGTGAACCTGCTTTAAAGATCTTTAATCTTGGTGTTCTCTGGTAAATGCTAAACGTCCTGCACGGTGTTGGGCTGTAAGCACAACCCCCACTTGCGGACGTCGGGCCCTCATACCACCCTCATGGAGTCTGTTTCTGACCGTTTGAGCAGACACATGCACATTGTGGCCTGCTGGATGTCATTTTGCAGGGCTCTGGCAGTGCTCGTCCTGCTCCTCCTTGCACAAAGGGGGAGGTAGCGGTCCTGCTGCTGGGTTGTTGCCTTCCTACGGCCTCCTCCACGTCTCCTGATGTACTGGCCTGTCTCCTGGTAGCGCCTCCATGCTCTGGACACTACGCTGACAGACCCAGCAAACCTTCTTGCCACAGCTCGCATTTATGTACCATCCTGGATGAGCTGCACTACCTGAGCCACTTGTATGGGTTGTAGACTCCGTCTCATGCTACCAGTAGAGTGAAAGCACCGCCAGCATTCAAAAGTGACCAAAACATCAGCCAGGAAGCATAGGAACTGAGAAGTGGTCTGTGGTCACCACCTGGAGAACCACTCCTTTATTGGGGGTGTCTTGCTAATTGCCTATAATTTCCAGTTGTTGTCTATTCCATTTGCACAACAGCATGTGAAATTTATTGTCAATCAGTGTTGCTTCCTAAGTGGACAGTTTGATTTCACAGAAGTGTGATTGACTTGGAGTTACATTGTGTTGTTTAAGTGTTCCCTTTATTTTTTTGAGCAGTATATATATATATATATATATATATATATATATATATATGTAGGTATGTAGGTATGTATGTATGCATGCATATATATATATATACACACATATATATATATACATACATACATATGTACATATATATACTGCGCCTGCTACTCCTCTCCATTTCCATATGAAATAGCCATTGGGTGCTGTTCAGGGGAGGGCAGGCCCACAACAATGGCCAAGTTGAATGGAACAGCACTTCACCTTAGTTACTGTTCCCTCTGCTCTATACAATACATATCTGTTTATTTTATGTGATGATAAAAGGCTCATAGAAAACATCCCAAAAATATTTGTATTGTTTCACAGTAATAGTGACTCCGACTGGGAGCCCCCGGTGCAAAGCTTCCCGCTCTACCTCGGTCCCCTCTACTCCTGCCTCCAGTGGTGTTCATATGCCACAGTTCATTACTGCAGGCATGACTGTGCCTCAGGGCCAAAAGGGCACAGCATGGAGGCGTTGTTGTGTTCTGTGTCTTATGTACTGCACCACTTGTTCAGTTTGCCTCTGCTTTACATCAGAAAGAGACTGCTATGGGACATGGCACAGGCAGCAAAATATTGTGTGGAGGAATTCCAAAGGGTGTAATGTTTTTTTAAATATTTATTTTCTAATATTTTTTTAAACATATTTTTTTGTGTGTGTGTGTTAGAATTGCTTTTTGATATGTTGTATATAGTTATTTGCACTGTTGTATATAGTTATAGGTAATTTCACCAATTCGGCCACTTGGGTACATTTGGGCAACTTGTGTGGGACACCTGGGTGACTTTATGCTAAATGTCATGTAGCTCACCCATTCCTTACGTTATCAGTCTGAAAAGTTGCCCTCTTGTGTTATCCATCAAAATTATCTCCAGCAACCTATTATAGTACATGTGAAAGATTGTGCTACAACAATAAAAAACAGAAAACGTATGCTCTTTCTTTCTCTTTTCTTCCACCAGATCTACTGTGTTATATTCTCCTACATTCAATTAACATTTCCAGAAACTTCAGAATGTTTCCATTCAAATGATACCAAGAATATGCATATCCTTGCCTCTGGGGCTGAGCTACAGGCAGTTAGATTAGGGTATGTCTTCAGGCGGAAATTGAGAACAAGGGATGCAGCCATAAACTTCCGATTTAACTGTACTTTCTATCTGGTTTTAGATGTTCAAGTGTAGCCTGGTGTCGTTTTTTTTCATCCAAAATAATTCATAAGGCTCATAAGGAAATATGTTCAATAACTTGATTGTGGGACAGGTTTAAATAAATAAAAATATTTGATCAGAAAGGTATATTGTAGAAGTGCAGGAAATCACAGGGAAGCTCGTCAGGTAATAATTGTGTGCAGAAAAGTAGATCTCCATTGCTTTCAATATTGCGGTTTTGTCACAGTCCCTTCTAACGTGTCCTGCGTGGCTTGTGAGCGTCGTAGAGGCAAACAGAAGCTTTCAGGAATGGGGTCGTAATAGCTAATACCTCTAACCGTTCAAAAGCTAGAGTCAAATTGGTAGGAATTAAACAGAAACCTCTCTGTTCGTACCAACTGCACATAGCAAACATCAGATGTTATTTATGAAACGGAGGCTCTATGAACTGCACGGCACATTCAGTAACTTGTTGATAGATTACCTCCATTAAATAGTTTTATAAAATCTACTGCGGGCCACATTTAATTAACTGGCGGTCTGGATCCAGCCTGCCGTATTTTGCTCAGGCTTGAATTACAACAACAGCAAAAAGATAACACCATTTGAACAAAGACGTAACAGTAAGCTATACCCCTAAAAAGACAACTGCTGGTATCTTTCATTAGGGCCTAGATTCAATCCGGACCTCGGAAGACTAGCATTACAGCGCGCTTGACATTGAAAGGTAATTTCCAATTGAGGGGATATATGCAGTGTTTATTGTGAATGTAGTCTCTGCGAATGCGGGAACATTGCCTTTGAAAGGTGCATAGCTGAAAAGGGGTGATCGAATTGAACGTCAGCCCTGAATTAATTTTACTAGAGAATGGGCCTCTGTGCTACCAGTGTCCCACATACTGTACCTGTGACATGCCCCCACACACAGAGTAGCATTCCAGATCTACATTTTCTGTGCAAATCTGCACAGGTTACATAACTTTATTTGGTCTTTAGACACTTACATACTTCTTCTCTTAGATCTGATACTTTGTGCCTCAGACCTGCGCAGCTGACCAGCAAAGTCAATGTACACAGTGTATCTGTATCTGGAACTCATCCACTGTTTGGTAGTTCAACCACCACTGTTTACTTAGAAGCTGTGAGAAACCACCAGATTGGTATACGCACTGCGTAACAACCCAGTTTAGATGAGCATGAACATACACACATCCCCCTGGGCAACATAGTGAATACAAACAGCTGATGACACATTTACAGCTGCGTTATCGAAAACAAATCCTCTCCCTTTGTGTCTGCATGTATTATGGCATTCATATGAATGTTTGGGCGGTCCCAATAACATTAACGGAATGACAGGTAGAGCTATGGTTTGTCTATTGTCAATTGTTTTCTGAATTTAAATCCAATACACAAAACAATACAAACCTGTAAATTCACACCTACTTTATTTTATTAGTCGGAGTCAATGAAAAGCGACAGTGATATCAGTTACTCATCAGAAACAAGACAGCAGTTTAACCCGAGATATGTCTTCTCCTTTGAATCGAGAGGGGGATTTTTTTGTCAAGCAGCAACAGGCTGCAGCTGCGAAAGCCCAAATTTTCTCAGTTCCCCGTGTCGTAACACCAGCACCTGAAGAGAGGTGTGTAAAGAACTTCTGCCTGGGCCTTGGGCAGGTTAGAAGCCCCAGCCTAGACCTGTAGGAACATACACAGTGGGAGGGCAGTGTCATACCTGAGGATGAATGAAGCATTGTCTCTTCTCTGAATGGCAGTGTTGTCTCCATGTGCTTGTTTTCCACTGCCATCAGAATGAGACCTGTCTCTTCTCGATTCCACAGAGGGTGCTTCTCATTGGACAACTCAGATTTTCCCCTGTGTTTTCGTGTAACGATACTTAGTGTCTGGTTCATGGCCAACCAAACTCCTGTCTTTGAACACTGGCTTGTAAAGAACTGCTACACTTTCAGTAATGGTGGATTATAGCTAGGTGTGCAATAATCAGTCAAAACAGTCCAGACCATTAAGTAAGTACTTTTTTTTCATTTGAGTGCTGTATGCTTGCTAATATAGCGTTTTTGAATTGCATGGAGAGGTGTGAGCAATGATATGCCCATCACGTGACCCCCCAGAAACTGGATTCTCAGCGCCATCAAAACATACCATTCGGTATATTGCAGTATATCGCACTCAATCCACACACACAACCCCCCTGAAACACTATTAGTGGTGTTGTAACAATATTACACGTGATTGTACAAGTTATATTACATACCCACGAAAGTCAAACATACTAAGTGGGGTAGTTCCCAAACTTCCAATCATTGCGGCATCGGGAGATGTTCTGTTTACTCTCCCTCTCTTTCATCCATCCATCCCTTTTGGTGAACGTTCAAGAAACAAAAACATGGCGGCACTGCTCAGTTGTTCATTACTCCCTCTGTGGGGAAGGCTGTCATTCGATCTCCACTCCGCTTGCTTTTAGCTCCAAAATCAAACTCCCTGTCCTTCAGGAGTTCCATTTTTCTGCTCTCATGTAGCCTGCTTAAACCAGAATGAGCACTGCGCTCAGTGAAACAATGGTGAGTGCAATGTTCAGTCAGGTTTAACCAGGCTCTCTCTGCTGCTGCCCCTCGTCCCAATCCTGCTCTGGTGCGTCTGTTGCTTTGCCTACAGCCAAGAAGCGGTGAAAAGTGAGCAGCGGGCTGCAAGGGTGTTTTTGTTTTATAGGCCTCACAGGATAACCTCAGATTTTCTTTACCGGAACTGCAAAAAGTTGTAATTTCTGAGAAGGACGGTAGGAATTTGACAAGAGGGTTGTGGATGTTATAAGGACATGGCAGCATTCACAGATTGACACACACTCACACACTCACTCACTGACTCACGTTGGTTTACTATCTAGGTAGGGACCAAAACATTTATATCAAAATCCTATTTACCCTAACCTTAACTCCAACCCTAAAACTAAAACTAAACCTAATTGTAACCCTAAACCTAACCCTAACATATTTTTCATTTTTGGGACCGGCTAAATGTCTCTACTTATCAGTATTGTCCTTGTTTTTCTTTGTGAGGATAGTAAAGTTAGACCATACACACTCACTCACACACACCTACTTACTGAAAAACACAAGCACCATGCTGGTCACCTGTTTAAAATGTTTAAGTATTTGTATTGTATTAGGGATCCCCATTAGCTGCTGTCTTTTTTCCTGGGGTCCAAACTCTTTAAGACACTTATGGTACACATAAAACAGTACATCATATAACACTGTCACACCACCACAACAGAAAATATGTGATACCACTGTGCAACAATATTACAATGTACGTGTAGAGTGCGTGTGCTAGCGCCTGTATGAGTGTGCCTGTACCTGTCTCTCTTCACAGTCCCCAATCTTCCTGAAGGTATATTTGCATCAGTTTTTTTTCTGATTGTACTGCTTGCATCAGTTACCTGATGTGGAATAGAGTTCCATGTAGTGATGTCGTACTGTGCGTCTCCCATAGTCTGCTCTGGACTTGGGGATTGTGAAGAGACCTCTGGTTACATGTCTTGTGGGGTTTGCATGGGTATCCGAGCTGTGTGCTAGTAGTTTAAACCGATGGTATGGTGCATTCAGCTTGTCAACACCTCTTGAAAAAACGAGTAGTGATAAAGTCAATCTCTCCTCCACTTTGAGCCATGACAGATTGGCATGCATATCATTAATGTTAAGTCTTCGTGTACATTTAAGGACCAGGCGAGTATTAAGTGCAACGTCTGGTTGCTCCTCACTACACACCACAGATCAACAAATAGTCTTTACATCAACAACATAGGAATCACTGCAAATCTTATTGTATGGTATATTAGGCCCAGCCTATGGAACTTTGTTTTCCTAGATATAACTACTATATTGTGATCACTACATCCTACGGATTTGGATACTGCTTTAAAGCAAAGTTCTGCAGCATTAGTAAAGACGTGATCAATACATGTTCATGGTTTTATTTATATGCTGTTTGTAACTACCCTGGTAGGTTGACTGATAACCTGAACCAGGTTGCAGGCACTAGTTACAGTTTGAAGCGTTCTCTTTAGTGGGCAGCCTGATGAAAGCCAGTCAATATTTAAATATTTGATTGCTTCAAGCTTATCAGAAGTAGCCATGCTCATGTTATTCATGTTAGTGCAGGGTGAGATGCACAGAGTGTACTTCCTACTAGGGCACACCGCCAACGGCTTACAGTATAACTCTGGTTCATAGGGCATGCTGTCCGGTCCTCTGGCAGTCTCTATGAGGGTGCCACAGGGTTCAATTCTCAGGCCGACTCTTTTCTCTGTATATATCAATGATGTTGCTCTTGCTGCGGGTGATTCCCTGATCCACCTCTACGCAGACGACACCATTCTATATACTTCCGGCCCGTCCTTGGACACTGTGCTATCTAACCTCCAAACGAGCTTCAATGCCATACAACACTCCTTCCGTGGCCTCCAACTGCTCTTAAACGCTAGTAAAACCAAATGCATGCTTTTCAACCGTTCGCTGCCTGCACCCACACGCCTGACTAGCATCACCACCCTGGATGGTTCCGACCTTGAATATGTGGACATCTATAAGTACCTAGGTGTCTGGCTAGACTGTAAACTCTCCTTCCAGACTCATATCAAACATCTCCAATCGAAAATCAAATCTAGAGTCGGCTTTCTATTCCACAACAAAGCCTCCTTCACTCACGCCGCCAAACTTCGCCTAGTAAAACTGACTATCCTACCGATCCTCGACTTCGGCGATGTCATCTACAAAATTGCTTCCAACACTCTACTCAGCAAACTGGATGCAGTTTATCACAGTGCCATCCGTTTTGTCACTAAAGCACCTTATACCACCCACCATTTCGACCTGTATGCTCTAGTCGGCTGGCCCTCGCTACATATTCGTCGCCAGACCCACTGGCTCCAGGTCATCTACAAGTCGATGCTAGGTAAAGCTCCGCCTTATCTCAGTTCACTGGTTACGATGGCAACACCCACCCGTAGCACGCGCTCCAGCAGGTGTATCTCACTGATCATCCCTAAAGCCAACACCTCATTTGGCCCCCTTTCGTTCCAGTTCTCTGCTGCCTGTGACTGGAACGAATTGCAAAAATCACTGAAGTTGGAGACTTTTATCTCCCTCACCAACTTCAAACATCTTCTATCTGAGCAGCTAACCGATCGCTGCAGCTGTACATAGTCTATCGGTAAATAGCCCACCCATTTTTACCTACCTCATCCCCATACTGTTTTTATTGATTTACTTTTCTGCTCTTTTGCACACCAATATCTCTACCTGTACATGACCATCTGATCATTTATCACTCCAGTGTTAATCTGCAAAATTGTAATTATTCACCTACCTCCTCATGCCTTTTGCACACAATGTATATAGACTCCCTTTTTTTCTACTGTGTTATTGACTTGTTAATTGTTTACTCCATGTGTAACTCTGTGTTGTCTGTTCACACTGCTATGCTTTATCTTGGCCAGGTCGCAGTTGCAAATGAGAACTTGTTCTCAACTAGCCTACCTGGTTAAATAAAGGTGAAATAAAATAAATAAATAAATAAAAAATAGGTACATAATTACTGTATACAATAGCTGTGGGATCAGCAGAGGCATTCAGGGCTGTAAAGAGGGCCATAAATTAGGTTACTTACATTGTGTCTTCCAATGCCCCTGGGATAATGTACATTTTCTGAAGCATTATGACAACTCAGTGACAGAGTGGTAGGTATTAACAGGGTTTGGGTCATTGATAAGTCATTGTCTGAATGCAGCCTTATAATGCTGTAAAAGGATCCAGGATGGTTGAATCCCATCCTCCTTATAAAATGAGCTTTGCTTCCAGAACGTATCAACATTTTTAATAAATGTTACATCCACAGAGCGGCAATAGTCTTGTAGCCAGTTATGGCGGGCAAAAATTCTGCTGAAACGTTAATTCCATGATTTAGGGAGGGCAGAGGGCCATCTTCAGCTGCCCTTCATAATGTCATTGAATCCCACATGACCTATGATAGACTCAATTTCCCAATGCTGGTTTAAAATATTTGGGAGCAGCTTACTGATGTCAAGCTGATACCCGTGCTTCTGGATAGCACAACGTTTTTGCTCCAGGGACTGACACATTTCTCACCATTCAACTGCCCAATACAACGGCCGGAGAAGGGAATGGAGAAATCTGCCCATTCCAACCCCTCACACAACTTGTTGAACCTTTCAGAGGCCCACAAGAAGCAGGATAGCGTACGCCTGCTGCTCCCGGAGATAGGTCCAGATCTCCCACAGCAGGCAGTGCCCGTTAGATCCAGAGAGAGGGAAAGGAGCCAAACTTGACGACGCTGGAGTCAGCATAGTTGGAGGCAGAATAACTGTCGCTGACACAGGCAATCCCAGCGATGAAGTCGCAGGTAGATCAGGGACAAGTGCAGCGACGCTATTCCTTAGTCAATTGTGACATGGCACCAGCGCTGATTGTTCCAATCTTCTTGCTGTTCTCCATCTACTTCACTACAGGATGGAGGAGGAGAAGCAGATAGACGACTTCCTTGGCAGGCAAGTTCCAGGTAGCACAGGCCATTCGGATAGGGACAGATGACAAGGCGGCAAAACATCTATCAGGCCCAGCGGTGTCCAGCCATAGGAGTTTAAGCCTAGCCACCTCATCACTTTATTGGAACTCCAGATTGTTAATATTGTCCTGGACAAGAGCGTAATAAACACAGCTTCTACAGCACTGGAAACGTTTGTTAGCTATTCCAGGCGAAGTGGGCTCCATTGCAACCTAGCTAGCTAGCTAACTGGCTAGTTGGTAGCAGGTGTTGACACAAACACTTATGAACAAAACACAATTCTGAAAGAATAGGCCGAGGCGCAGGAGGTATCCGAGTTCGTGACAGGAACAACTCCAGGAAGTGACGTCAGATGGCATGAAAACCTACCTAGATGCCACTGCAGCTCTCAGAGTATGGCAATACATTCAACATGTGAATAAAAAACAACTCTGGGTGAAAGAGTTTGAAATAGAACAAATACAATACATAAAGAATGCATTTATGATTAATCATAAGTCAGATATATAAAAAATGGCAATCTATTTCCAGATATTTCCACAGTCCCCTACCAAGCTGAAACCTTTTCATATGTTTTCAATAGCGTGTGTACATGATTAAGGGCCTGACATATTGCTGCCCATTCTGGATCCAATTCCCACCTATTTACCAAATATCAGGACCTGTAACCTGGTATCCATGACGTGGCGCTGTTAAACGTCGTCAAGATCTGCATCTGTCAAGCTGTTCACGGTTCATTTAATATTCAAACCATAGATTGCTGGGCTGTAGAAACCAACCGTGACTGATTAGAGCCTAAAGCATTTGCCAAGCGCCCAACCTGACTCCATGCAACTCTGAGGGATAGGAGGAAAAAGGGAGCAAGGAGGAGAGTAGCTATCAGTTGTTCTCATAGGTTTTTGGTGGTTAATTCGTGCATTGATTTATTGTATCATGGTGCACAGGTGTACGAGTCCTGAATGTCATGGTTGTAAATCATGCGCAAATTGCATAATTAGCAAGGTCGTTAATGTGACCGCTTCTCTGGCAGCTTGATATATTAGCTTGATGATGTGAGATTGTATGATATTATACAACGATTGGGTCTAATCCTGAATGCTGATTGGGTAAAAACGCATTCCAGCCAGTGTCTATTCCACAAGTTACCACCGGCTAAATCTATGACGTTAAAATGCCTATTTACTCTGTTCCATCTGATTGCACAGTCCCTGTCTCATCAGCCCAGGCAGGAAAGTTATCAACTTGATCTGCACTATAAAAAGCATCTAGACATTATCTCACATTTCCTTTAGACTAACATTTTGTTTTCAACAGCGGAGATTTGTATAAACCTTACTGTCTGTCTCTCGGACATTTGCAACATTGTTTCAATATTCAAATCCATTCAATCTCCAACTGTCGCATAGTAATGAACGTATAGGGGTCGGGAATTGGGATGAGAGAGAGGCGCATGCAGCGTTTCTCAGCCAGTCGAAATCATGAATCAGCTGGCATATTGTTATGAATATATTCAAAGAAATGTCAATTGGAAAAAGGTAAAAACGAAACAATGTGCAGCTAGTTTGCAGACTTTCCAGCTTCAGTTTGAAGTTATTGTGTTAGCTGTGTTGTTGGCTGGCTCCTCTGAACAACAACAGTGTCCTAACGGGATAGCACATTTTCTATATCAGGTGAAATTGTGCCTCATTAGCTCATTGTTATGGATGTATCCAAATAAATGTCACTAGAAAACAGCTTAAACAAATGCTGCTACTGTTGTTATTCTTCCTGCACTGTTTGACGTGACTGTAAGTTAGCCAACTATGTCTATCTAGCAAGCAAGGGATAAGAATGTTGCCAGCCAGATGGCAATGGAACATTTGGAACGAATGACAGGGTCGAAGTTCATAGATACAGAACAAAAAGACTGAACGACAGGGTCGTGTCTCTGGCAACCGAACCAATAAAATGAACAACCAGCCAGCTAGGGTAGCAACCATAGATTTGTTTCAGGATCTTGTGGAAGGATGAAATAGTATGAATAAATTCATCAAAATACTGTTTTTAATGAAAATATGTCAATCATTATTTGAATATGTTGGTAACCCGTGGTATAAAAGTGATAATGTCCTCGAAGACTGTGTTTATCCTCCAAACACCGGCTTCTTGGGCATTATCACTTAAATAAAAGACAGTTTGTGTTTGTCAGACCAGTGTTTACTTTAGATGCAACCTGATATGAGATCGACAGTTGGGAAAGGAAAAGGAACACTGAACAGGTTCCAGAGCTGTTACAGTAAGCTTTTTGTTGAGTCAGTTGTTTAGTCTTTTGACGTGTGCTTGGGAAATTGTTAGTCATTTTAATAGCTAGAACACTCTTAATTGTTAAAAGCTACCACACTCATAAAGATACAGTATCTCTCGTTCCTTAGAATGAGACAATTTTACAAACAAGCAGGGAGCATACAAGTTGAAAAAGGTGTATACTTTCAACCCTTTAGTAAAACAATTTGGTTATCTCTAGACTACTGACTTTGCTGACTGTAGGCCTACCTTGTTGGAACTAACTGGTTGGACCAGTCGAGAATGGATCCTCATTCCCTCTTTTTTTCCACTAGGTGGCCTCATACTACAGCCGATTCAGTGGTCCTATCCTACTTCCATTTAGGGACATGCTGTCCACGATATCAATCAAAAGTTATTAAGCAAACCGGTGGAGTTGCAACCCATTGGATGCATTGCAAAGCAATGGGGGTGTGTTTGTTTTGCTGTAATGTTGGTTGCCACAATAGGCCTAACACAAAACAATATAACACTGTCATCAAATTCAAATTGTGTTTCATCAGAAGCCAAGAAATATACAGTATTTGTATGTTTTCCATAATCTCAACTATATCCATCTGGCGCTCACGATAAGAGAAAGAAGCATGTTTCACCAAAGAAGGAAAGCTAAACCAAGAGGAGATTGTTTAAAATATGTCTGGGGCATTTTCCAGTCCCTCCAGGATTGCCGCAGCAAAATCAAGCATTTTTGCCAGCAAATATCACAAACAATTTCCACAAAATCCTGGAAGGACTGATTTGCTTTATCACCTTCAGTTAGATGTTTATTTATTTGATTAAATCCTATTTTGGAAGTGTCATTCTCTCTCAGCCTGGTCTCCTGTGACTCCACACATGATGAAACAATGCTCGAAAATGACTTGGCAAGATATATGAGGATGAGCAAAAGTTCAGAGTGAGATTTGGGGTTTGCATTGTCACAGGTCAAGAGCCTACGCACTGATATCACAGAGATAAACACCAGTAAAACTCAGCAGAATAAATTACTCAAGAGTCTCAGAAGGACCACTTGACATTCAGGAGAAGGACATTGTCACCATGTTATTACTAAACCACATACATGTACACTAAGCAATCATGTTTTTCCTCTCAAAGGAAATCTATGTGGAGATACCATTGCGGTTATATTCATTAAAATGTATTTTCACCTCCCGCCATCAATGCATGTAAACTATGTTTTTTTACAGTAGAACAGTGTTTTCCAAACATCCCCTCAGGGACACCCAGACATTCCACTCCCTAATTATGTCATGGTTCAAAATTGACACTCTCGGTTTACAACTGATGTCTTACACTGGCCAAACTGTACAATTTTATCGGTGAGGAGTACGTCCTATCGACCAAAATCATACTTTATCCTCTCTTCCAAGATGTGTTATTTATTTAACCACAAGTGACACGGTTAGTATAGTTTTGTGACATGACTGTGGCAAGACCATCTAACAACTTTTGGTTCAAGGAATTGTACAGGAATACCAGTGTTCTCTAAAATCCCTGGTAATGGACACTGCTGTATTCTGGGAATGTTCTTAGACTTTAAATGGTTTGCAGTGTTAACACTTTTTTGGTTACTACATGATTCCATATTTGTTATTTCATACTATTCTACATGTAGAAATAGTAAAAATAAGTAAAAACCCTTGCATTACTAGGTGTGTCCAAACTTCAACTGGTATTGTATGTACACGATCACACTCGGGTAGACAGGGAAATCAGTGGCAGATTCTACTGAGATTCGTCCAATTAAGATGCTCAAATTGTTCCCACATTGGAAATTACATGCAAATAAAATGCCTATCGGGGACAATGCAAATATCCATTGCCGGGTATACTAAACCAGCATTTTTTGAAGAGAAGGCTATTATTTCAACTCTGTTCTCTTCTAATCTGCACAATTACAGCTGTGTACACTAGGACTAGTTCCCCTAATGAGCTGGGGTGATTGTGTTTGTTGGCCCACGCACTGTGCCTGGTTTTGGATGGCAGTGCAAGCAGCCGTTTGCCCACCCATTCTAATAGCTCATCTAATTTCAGTTTATGTGACAAAACAAGCAACTATAGTGTAGAGAATCATTGTACCATGTTAAATATATTTTCCGTAACCAAAAATATTGTTTGAAATTATGTCCTTTTATGTTATGAATGCATTGAGCAAAGTGTGATGAAATTAAGCATTTTGAAAAACACATTTCATACATTCCCTGCTCCCAAGAAAACAGCATAGACCTCTATAAATGTCAAGCCGGTCCATGCTGGTCTATACTGGTCAAACTAGCCTGATTAGCATGGTCTAGCTCAGGGGTGTAGAACTCATTGTGTAGCAATAAATTAATTGATTAATTAATCAATATATGTACTGTACATGCAAAAACACAGATAGTGAACCAAACCATTCTAAACATCTAACTGCAGTAGAGCATGCTGGGAAATATGATAATGGCTCTCACAAACACGACAGTCATATTTTTCACTGATGACAAGAATGTGATATCAGTCTCAGGCAATCGGGAATTATGACTTCATATCTGCCCACTCAGAATCAATTACAGTGGAATTTGTTTGTTTTTATGAATGGCCTGCTGTGTCAGCCACGCAACTCAAACAGACATTTTTCTCAGGCCAGAAGAGAGGAAATAAGAATTTCTAATCAAATGCTAATTGAGCCACAGGGTCCGATACCCATCGGCAATTGACACATACAGCCTTATCCTGATTGATCTGCTTCCTTGGAAAATGGAAGCCGTGCATGTTACCCGATGGTTTACCCTTTTCCCTCTCCTCAACCAGATTGGTTGTTTTTGGTCATTGCCCAAGAAACAGGCTGCGACTGATAAGGCCTCCCCCAACGACATCTTGTTTATTTCCTCACAAAACTTCTCCTTAGGGGTTGGAGGTTTGTGTGTGTGTGCGTATTTGTAAATTGGAGGGGAACCAGGCCAAGCTCACACCAGACAAGCAAATATAGGGCAACGTGGCTGTAGACATACTTTAGGGCGAGCGGCTATTATTCTTCCCCTTTAACCAAGCAGCAAATCGCTCTGGAGCTACTGCTGCTAACGACAGCCATTGGGGGAGGGGGGGGGGGGGGGGGGGGATAATCAGTGTGTCTGTAAGCCGAGGGCATTTCTGTTTCACGACCGATTTGGATGAGGGTGATTGGGTGACTTGCAGTAGTGATTATGGCGAATGGGAGAATGCTGTATCTCTATAGCAAGCTGCCCTTTTGACTATGGTGCCAGACATGTAATATCTGTTGGATTTGATCCAAAAAACCTGTGACAGATGAAATACGATTGGGATTCCAAATAAGTGTACATACCAAGTAGCTAAAGTAATGAATATGTGTTTTTGCACCACACACACCCGTTGTAGAATCGAACTACTCTTTACATTGTGCGTCTGTCACATTCGTGTGCAGAGACGGACCAAGGCGCAGCGGATGTTGAGTTACACATAAGTTATTAATAAAGTGAAACTTAACAAAACAATAAATCAATAAACTAACAACGAAACGTGACTACGTGGTGCACATGCACAAAACAATATCCCACAAACACAAGTGGGAAAAATGCTACTTAAATATGATCCCCAATTAGAGAAAACGATTACCAGCAGCCTCTAATCGGGAATCATACAAATCACCAACATAGAAAATAAACTAGAAAACCACATAGAAATAAATCAACTAGATCACCCCCAGTTACGTGACAGTATCCCCCCCCCCCCCCAAAGGTGTAGACTCCGGCCGCAAAACCTGAAACTAAATGGGGAGGGTGATTAGTGTTTGTGGCGGCTCCGGTGGGGGGCGAAGTAGCCACTCAGCTCGCGGATCCACCAGCATCTGGGGCGGTTCTGGTGCGGGACGAAAAACCAGCTCAGTTTGCGGATCCACCAGCTTTGGTGACGTCTCTGGCGCGGGCAAAAAGAAACCGCTCATCCTGCGGATCCAGCCATGGACCCGGGCTGAACACTGTGCCTAGACTGGACGTCGGTGTCAAGGAAGGCTCCTGCCATGGAGCGGGACTGGACACCAGTCCTGGCGCGGACATCGGTGCAGAGGAAGGCTCCAGAGGAAGGCTCCAGATGAATGTGCAAGTAGAGATACTGGGGTGCAAAGGAGCAAGATGAATAAATAAAGACAGTATGGGGAAGAGGTAGTTGGATGGCTATTTACAGATGTGCTATGTACAGGTGCAGTGATATGTGAGCTGCCCTGACAGCTGGTGCTTAAAGCCAGTGAGGGAGATATGAGTCTCCAGCTTCAGTGATTTTTGCAGTTCATTCCAGTCATTAGCAGCAGAGAACTGGAAGGAAAGGTGGCCAAAGGAAGAATTGGCTTTGTGGGTGACCAGTGAGATATACCTGCTGGAGCAAGTGCCGCTGGTGGGAGCTGCTATGGTGACCAGTGAGCTGAGAAGGCAGGGCTTTACCAAGCAGAGACTTGTAGATGACCTGGAGCCAGTGGGTTTGGCGGTGAGTATGAAGGGAGGGCCAGCTAACGAGAGCATACAGGTCGCAGTGGTGGGTAGTATATGGGGCTTTGGTGACAAAAGGGGTGGCACTGCGGTAGACTGCATACAATTTGTTGAGTAGAGTGTTGGAGGCTATTTTGTAAATGACATTGTCCACATATTCTAAGTCAGAACCGTCCAGAGTAGTGATGCTGGATGGGCGGGCAGGTGCGGGCAGCGATCGGTTGAATAGCATGCATTTAGTTTTACTTGCATTTAAGAGCAGTTGGAGGCCACGGAAGGAGAGTTGTATGGCATTGAAGCTCATCTGGAGGTTAGTTAACATAGTGTCCAAAGAAGGGCCAGAGGTATACAGAACGGTGTTGTCTGCGTAGAGGTGGATCAGAGAATCACCAGTAGCAAGAGCCATATCATTGATATATACAGAGAAAAGAGTCGGCCTGAGAATTGAACCCTGTGCCACCCCCAGAGACTGCCAGAGGTCCGAACAACAGGCCCTCCGATTTGACACACTGAACTCTATCGGAGAAGTAGTCAGTTGACAACTGGTAGGAGGTGCTCTTATTCTCCATGGGCTTTACAGTGTCCCAGAACGTTTTTGAGTTTGTGCTACAGGATGACATTTTCTGCTTGAAAATTATAGCTTTCCTAACTGCCTGTGTATATTAGTTCCCAACTTCCCTGAAAAGTTACATATCACAGGGGCTATTCAATTCTATTGCAGAACGCCACAGGATGTTTTTTTGCTGGTCAAGGGCAGTCAGGTCTGGAGAGAAACAAGGGCTATATCTGTTCCTGGCTCTAATATTTTTGAATGGGGCATTCTTATTTAAGATGGTGAGGAAGGCACTTTTAAAGAATAACCAGGCATCCTCTACTGACGGGATGAGGTCAATATCCTTCCAGGATACACGGGCCAGGTCGATGAGAAGTGTTTTAGGTGTTTTAGGGAGCGTTTAACAGTGATGAGGTGTGGTCGTTTGACCGCAGACCCATTACGGACACAGGCAATGAGGCCTGAAAACAGCAGAGGTGTATTTGGAGGGCAAGTTGGTTAGGATGATATCTATGTACCTGGTGGGTTCATTGATAATTTGTGTGAGATTGAGGGCATCAAGCTTAGATTGTAGGATAGCCGGGGTGTTAAGCATGTCCCAGTTTAGGTCACCTAGCAGCACGAGCTCTGAAGTTAGGTGGGGGCAATCAATTCACATATGGTGTCCAGGGCACAGCTGGGGACAAAGGGTGGTCTATAGCAAGTGGCAACAGTGACAGACTTGTTTCTGGAAAGGTGGATTTTAAAAAATATAAGGTTGAATTGTTTGGGTACAGACCTAGATAGTAAGATAGAACTCTGCAGGCTATCGCTGCAGTAGATTGCAACACCGCCCCCTTTGGCAGTTCGATCTTGTCGGAAGATGTTGTAGTTAGGGATGGAATTTTCAGGGTTTTTGGTCATTTTCCTAAGCCATGATTCAGACACAGCTAGGACTTCTGGGTTGGCAGAGTGTGCTAAAGCAGTGAATAAAACGAACTTAGGGAGCAGGCTTCTAATGTGAACATGCAAGAAACCAAGGCTTTTACGGTTACAGAAGTCAACAAATGAGAGCACCTGTGGAGTAGGAGTGGAGCTTGGCACTGCAGGGCCTGGATGATCCTCTACATCACCAGAGGAACAGAGGAGGAGTAGGATAAGGGTATGGCTAAATGCTAAAAGAACTGGCCATCTAGCACGTTCGGAACAGACTGTAAAAGGAACAGGTTTCTGGGCGCAATAGAATAAGTTCAAGGTATAATGTACAGACAAAGGTATAGTAGGATGTGAGTACATTGGAGGTAAACCTAGGCATTGAGTAATGATGAGACGTTTAAACCAGGTGATGTCACTGCATATGTGGGAGGTGGAACTAAATGGTTGGTTAAGGCATATTGAGCAGGGCTAGAGGCTCTACAGTGAAATAAGATAATAATCACTAACCAGGACAGTAATGGACAAGGCATATTGATATTAGGGACAGGCATGCGTAGCCGAGAAATCTTATGGGTCCAGTGAGTGATTGGGCTGGCTGGAGACACCGCGATTCAGACAGCTAGCAGGCCGGGGCTAGCAAGTGGAGGAAAGTCTGTTTTAGCCTCCGCGTGCGGTGACATTGATAGACCAGACCTGATGGATTAGTAGGGTTCCGAGTAGCAGAAAGGTCCAAGTCCAATTGGCAAAATAGGTATAGTGGCCCAAGAAATTGGCCGATGGATCTATTCAGCTAACAGTCCAATATGCTCTAGACAGCTAGCGGGCTGTGGCAAGCAGCTAGTGGGCCGTGGCGAGCAGGCTAACAGATGGGCATTCATGGGACATCGCGGCGTAGGGGCCAGTTAAGTACCCCCTCGAGCAGGTTACGTCGGTAGTCCAGTCGTGAAGGATCGGCGGGGTTCCGTGCCCCGTACCGGCAGTAGAAGGGGTCCGGGTATTGCGGCCCAGGAGTGGCTGATGGGCCTCTTCAGCTAGCCGGAAGAATGGGCTAGCTCCACGCTAATTGGTGCCTGCTTCGGGACAGAGGTTAGCCAGGAGTAGTCACTCGGGTTGCAGCTAGCTAGCTGCGATGATCCGGTGACAAGGTTCAGAGCTTGCTGTAGGAATCTGGGGATATGAAGAGAAAATAGGTCCGGTATGCTCTGGTGTGAGTCGCGTTGTACAAACTGGGGAGAGATTTCCGAGCTAAAGGTTAGCTGATGACCGCTAGCAGTGGTTGCTGACTACTAGCTAGTAGCTAGTGAGCTAACAACTGTACTGTACCTAACGTTATCCCAAAACAACAACACAAACGTCACTGGGTGGGGCTACAGACAATCTTTTCCGGTTCATATATTGACGGGTTGGTTGTTTGGCAACAAAATCGACGAGTGTGCAACTATGGGGCAAAACAGATGGGGTTGACGAATTGGAAAACATAAATACATTTGCACAATGAGCACTAGCTGAATCAAGCCACCTACGATTCCCCATATGGCACCTTCTTGTCATTGTTGCTAGCTATCATTGTTGCTAGCTATCTGGCCACCAGAATTACAACACACAGACTTCTGCCCCATTTGAAGCGTGTGCATCGTTTTCATAACATTGTCAGCTAATCCTTCTATGAAGCTGACACTGATTCTAAACAGTTCTTGAAATGTATGGAAGCCTGCAGATGTGTCCTTTTCATAGCACACACAAATTGGCCAGTGTAAACTAGTGTGGATATTTCAGTGTAACATTTCTAGTGTTGATTGAGGAGTTAAATTAACACTGAAGATAGTTACATTAACACTCAGTGGTGTAAAATAACCCCAGTGTTGGTGTGAATAATCAGAGTTGAGTAAAAGACATAAGCTGACACATACCCAAAATATTTTTGTAGAGGTGCTGACTAATTGTGCTGTCAAAAATGTAATGGTTATAGCAACCAACATTTTGGCATGCAGTGTTTTCTCGAGGGTTTACATGGTAAATGCTTGAGCCAGGTTATGTAGTCAAACAATGCAATTAGTGCAGCCACAGTGATGTGTGTGACATAGTAATTAATGTAATGAGGGATAAAAAGGTGAAACTGTTCAAAAACTAATATTTTATAGCATGTCAAGAAGTTAAATACATGGGGCAATTATTTACATAATCTTATGTCAACATGATTAGATAATGTATTTATCAACAATCATTATTGTTACATTGAATGTACCTTGATAGAGCTGATTTCACTATGCTGTCCCCAATGTTGCGGCCTCTCTTGTAGACCACCAAGGGGGTTCCTGGAAAAAGTGCGCAATTGTTTTTCTGATTGCAGAATACACTAGTGTTTTTTCAGGATAGCTTTTAATTTTCTCTGAGCACTTGGTGTACTTTGTGCAAAAGACTGTTGCTTTATTTTCATTTTTTGTCTTAGTCTTGAGCAGTTCCTTTCTTGTTTTGCATACTGTCTGTGCGTAGCAGGGTGTTGCGGTCAGTGGACTTTGTGTACAAGTCACTGTGCAATGCGTCATTCTCTTTAATGATCCATATCTCATCAGTCTGCATGGTGAATTTTCAATATTTCATTTAGCAGTGAGAAATTAATTTAGCTCCTACTGACTTCCTCGCCAGAGGACAAAAGACGTCATCTATGTATCTTTTCCATAGGAGGATTTTTGACAGGAGTGGATGCGTCTCTGTTTTGTAAATGAACTCTTCCTCAAATTGTCCCACATATAGATTAACATAGTTGGAGGCAATGGGGGAGCCCCATGGCCACACCCTAAATCTGGAAAAAAAAGTCTGACTCAAAAATTAAGTAGTTGTTGGATAATACCAGTTCAATGAGTTGCAGGATGCATTCATTGGATGAAGCAAAGGTAGGGTCTCTCTGTTAGAGGAAGTATTGTAGAGCTTGTAGACCTCCAGTGTTGGATGTTGGTGTGCAAGCTCTCCACATCAAAGTGGCAAATATGGTGCCGAGGCCCTCCACCAATGAGATCATGTGACTAGTGTCTTTGACATGATATGGAAGATTCTCAACCAATGGTTTGATGTGATGATCCACAAACTTTTAAATGTTAGATGCCACGGAGTCAATTGCTGCCACAATAGGTCTACCTGGGCACTTGGTTGTGATATTTAGGGACTGTGTAAAAACTAGGTATATTCACACATAGAAATTTCTCACACAAGAAGTCACATTCTTGTTTTGTGATTTTCCCTGATTCCAAACAACTCTCCACAGTGGATGTGATGTTTTGTGTACCTTACTGTTACTTTCTTTATAGTTTCTTTATAGTTTCAGTGTACTGTAACTACAATAAATACATGAAACAAGTGCATTACCCATTTCGTCAGTATCTTGCAACAACATAACAAATTATTGTTGACTGCAGCTAGCTAGCTAGCGAGCATATAGCTCACTAGAAAGCATATAGCTATCTGACGTTGAACCTGTGAAGAGCTCTGAGACAGGACTGTGTCAAGGCACAGATCTGGTGAAGGGTACCAAAAAATTTCTACAGCATTGAAGGTCCCCAAGAGCACAGTGGCCTCCATCAGTCTTAAATGGAAGAAGTTAGGAACCACCAAGACTCTTCCTAGAGCTGGCTGCCCGGCTAAACTGAGCAATCGGGGGAGAAGGGCCTTGGTCAGGGAGGTGACCAAAAATCATGGAGGTGACCTCACTCTGACAGAGCTCCAGCGTTCCTCTGTGGTGATAGGAGAACATTCCAGAAGGACAACCATCTCTACAGCACTCCACCAATCAGGCCTTTATGATAGAGTGGCCAGAAGGAAGCCCTCTTGGAGTTTGCCAAAAGGCCCCTAAAGGACTTTCAGACTATAAAAAAACAAGATTATCTGGTCTGATGAAAACAAGACTGAACTCCTTGGCCTGAATGTCAAGCGTCACGTCTGGAGGAAACCTGGCACCATCCCTACGGTGAAGCATGGTGATGGCACCATCATGCAGTGTGGATATTTTTCTGCGGCAGAGACTGGGAAACTAGTCAGGATCGATCGAGGGAAAGATGAACAGAGCAATGTACAGAGAGTTCCTTGATGAAAACCTGCTCCAGGGCACGCAGGACCCTAAGCACACAACCAAGACAACACAGGAGTGGCTTCAGGACAAGTATCTGAATGTCCTTGAGTGGCCCAGCCAGAGCCCGGACTTCTCTGGAGGGACCTGAAAATAGCTGTGCAGTGACACTCCACATCCAGTTTGAGATGATCTGCAGAGAAGAATGGGAGAAACTCCCCAAATACAGGTGTGCCAAGCTTGTAGCGTCATACCCAAGAATATTTGAGGCTGACATCACTGCCAAAAGTGTTTCAACAAAGAACTGAGTAAAAGGTCTGAATACTTATGTAAATATAATAGTTCATGCTCACATTTCTGAAAACCTGTTTTTGCTTTGCCATTATGGGGTATTGCATGTAGATTGAGGAGGGAAAAAAAGATGTCATCAATTTTTGAATAAGGCTCTAAAGTAACAACATGTGGAAAAAGTCAAGGGGTCTGAATACTTTCTGAATGCTTATTGTAATTTTAGATGTAGCTGATATCATCAGATGGCTAGTATTCAATGTCTGCGGATGCGTTGTCTTCTAGCGAAGATATGAAAGGCAATCATAATTGACTGTAGCGCATTAAAAAGCACATACAATAGCTACCGGTGGTTCCATGATGACTGAAAACAGAACCGTGGGACGAGTGAAGAATTTCTAGGCAAGGGCGGTCCATTTAAAATGAATTGATTCTTCCCTTGCCCTGCAAGTGTTAACTCATCATATGTCATGATACGTCATCAGAAGTGTCCACTTCATTTGAGGGATGGGGGTGTGTCTTTTACATGTTTGGAATGCAGCCAGAGAGAGCAGGACCTGTTTCTTCTAACCAATCAGATGAGGTTTTCATAGACCAACATACTGTTGCTGACATCAGCTCACATGGGCAGTGTAGTCTGGCTCAACTACCTATCATTCACAACGTGCGTTACCAGGTTACCACTGAGATTGATTGAGCAATGTTCACCAAAGAAGCCCAGCTGTTAGCTGTCATGGCTGGTAAGATTAAATGTCTTTCTTTTATGGCTAGGTAGCAAGCTTTTTTCTTCTTTGTTATACATTTTTGGAAGCTTTTGTCCAATACATAGTTAGGAGTTTGTAACTCTAACATTACAGTCTGATGCTAGCTACTGAAATTGATTAGAGAAAGTTATTTTTCTGTAAATGTTTAAGCTAGCTAGCTAGCTAGCTTGATTATGTATGGCACCATAGCTAGGTAGCTAGCATACTCATTAGACAATTTACCATTCACCTGCTAAAACCTAGAAACTGACAGAAAGTTTATTGATCACAGTTAGATCTGGAGTTTTAGTAGAAGCACGACTGAAGGTAGAAAATAATATGTTTAGCTTTGACATGGATTGAATCTGTACTGCCCTTTGATTAATGTAAAACCCTATCTAAACCATTTAAAATTGTCCGTCCTCACTCTCCAGGCTGCAATCCACTCCCGGGGTCATTCCGGCCGTCATCTCCACAATGCCCTGCGTGACATGAAGGAAATCCAGCAATGACTGGAGGCAAAGCATCAACACCAATAAGAACCTGAAGGATGTAAAATATGCTGTGAGGCAACAGATACAGCTTGCCTCAGCCATGGAGAACGTGAAAAATATATTTTCAGGTATGTTCAGCTGCACCATTACATGCCACTTGATTGAGAACTATTATTGTTGGCTATTATGTGACACTGTACAGGTACAATGTATTTGTGTATTCATATTTCTTCTCCCTTCCTGTGCAGCACCTGAGATGGCAGACCCTCCGTTAATAATGGAGGGAGGGCTACCACAAGCTGATGAACCTGGAGAGCTCATGGAATAACCTCATGTACAATCAGTACTGCATGGGCAGCTAGAACATGCACACCATGAACGGACGACCTGGCCAAGCAACTGTTGATAGTTCTGCATTGTGTCATGGGTAAGGCTGCAGGCCACAGTGAATAGCGACGCTGCTGCAGTGCTTCCCGACACGTTACACCACTTTGACAGATTCTTTATTAAGCTCTACCACAACATTGTGTCCATGATGGTGCAGGAACTGGCTGCAGATGACCTGATGTCCAACAAGATTGTGTCCCTCCTCACCTGGGTCCTCAATTAATACTTACAAAAGTAAGTCTGTACTGCCCTTGATGTGACTCATTTAACATCAGTGATATCTGGGCGCCAGTCCAATCATACCTTTCTATCATCTAAGGTTATAAACTAAATATGGTCGCTGCTGCAGTCGTAAATACCAGCTAAGATATTTTTTTTACCTGCCTGCATGGGAACCAAGATATTTTACTGATATTCTCTCAGATTTTCTGTTAATGGATGTGTGTTACTTAATGTGACAGTGTTGCTTCCGTCTCTCTCCTTGCCCCAATTTGGACTCAAACACATTGACCTATCACTCCTTAAAACTGTGGCCCTTTCAGGGCAAGGGAAACAACTCTTCTAGGTTTTAGAGTGGGTCACATCACTGATTGAATGCATGTGTCTGTGCTTTTGACTTGAGTTTGTGTAAAATGTAGATTTAGGCATTGTGTGTGTGTGGGTGCATCCGTGCATTGATGTATCTGTGAATGTCCACAGTACAGTACAGCACATACATGGTTCTCTCATTTATATATATATGACTGTGATTATGTGTTCCAGTGTGGAGATGATGGGTCACCCAGAGCTATTATAGTTATTACAATTTCTTAGGGCTGAAATCCCGTTTACGTGATTGATATGACAACAGCCAGTGAAAGTGCAGGGCGCCAAATTCAAAATATCTAAAATATCATAATGAAAATTCCTCAAACATACATGTATTTTCTACCGTTTTAAAGGTAGTCTTGTTGGTAATCCCACCACAGTGTCCTGCTTTATGGCGAAAGCACCACAAACGATTATGTTAGGTGACCACCAAACTACAATAAAAACAGCCATTTTCCCAGCCAAAGAGAGGAGTCACAAAAAGCACAAATAGAGATAAAATGAATCACTAACCTTTGATGATCTTCAGATGACCCTCATAGGACTTCATGTTACACAATACATGTATGTTTTGTTTGATAGAGTTCATATTTATCAAAATATGAGTTTACATTGGCGCGTTACATTCACTAGTTCCAAAAACATCCAGTGATTTTGCATAGCCACATCATTCAACAGAAATACTCATCATAAATGTAGATGATAATACAAGTTATACACATGTAATTATAGATATACCTCTCCTTAATGCAACCGCTGTGTCTGATTTCAAAAATACTTTACGGAATAAGCAAACCATGCAATAATCTGAGACGGCGCTCAGAAGAAATAGTCACAATTGCCGCCATGTTGGCGTCAACATAAACAAGAAATGACATGATAAATATTCCCTTACCTTTGATGATCTACATCCAAAAGCACTCCAGGAATCCCAGGTCCACAATAAATGTTTGTTTTGTTCGATAATGTCCGTTATTTATGTCCAAATACCTTCTTTTGTTAGCGTGTTTGGTATACATATCCAAACGCTCATTCTGGTCAGCGATACGTCGGACAAAAAGTTCTAAAAGTTCAATTACAGGTCGAAGAAACATTTCATACTAAGTACAGAATCAATCATTAGGATGTTTTTAACATATAGCTTCAATAAAGTTCCAACCGGAGTATTCATTTCTGCCTTGATCAGCAATGGAATGCAAGTGGATACCATGAGGAATGCGCGTGATCAGAAAATGGCTGACTGCCAGTCACCTGATAGATTCTGCTCTCATTCAGTCCCACACCACAGTAGTCTCATTCAAATTTCTATAGATGGTTGACATCTAGTGGAACCCCTAGGAAGTGCAATATCATTAATATCTCAAGGGGATTTCATTGGGAACTGTGGTGAATACATACCAAGCTCAGATTTCTCACTTCCTGTTTAGATTTCTCCTCAGGATTTTGCCTGCCATATGAGTTCTGTTATACTCACAGACATCATTCAAAAAGTTTTAGAAACTTTAGAGCGTTTTCTATCCAATACCAATAATAATATGCATATATTAGCAACTGAGACTGAGGAGCAGGCCGTTTACTTTGGGAAACTTATTCATCCAAGCTACTCAATACTGCACCCCCAGCCATAAGAAGTTTTAATGACGAACAAGGTTGAGTTGTGCAGAAAGACTAGCTTACACTAACCCTTCCACAGTCCAACATCACAGAACGGCTGCACAAGGCTCTGCAGACTGAAAAAAATGGATGGGCAGAAAGATATGGAGTCAGAGGCTGATTACGATGGGTACCATCAGTCATAGTCTTCCAGGTAACATAAACAGTTGAAGGCAGAAGTTAACATACACCTTAGCCAAATACATTTAAACTCAGTTTTTCACAAATCCTGACATTTAATCCTAGTAATGATTCCCTGTCTTAGGTCAGTTAGAATCAACACTTTATTTTAACTTCTCTAAGCTAGATGGGACGCTACCGTCCCACCTGACCAACATCCAGTGAAAGTGAAGGGCGCCAAATTCAAAATACAGAATTGTAAATATTTAACATTCTGAAAATACACATGCACACAAATACCAATACGCACAAAATAAAGCTTGACGTCTTGTTAATCCAGCCATGGTGTCAGATTTCAAAATGGCTTTACGGTGAAAGCAAACCATGCGATTATCTGAGGACAGCACCCCATCAAACAAACACAGACAATCATATTTCATCCCAAAGGGCGCGACACAAAACTCAGAAATAACGATATAATTCATGCCTTACCTTTGAAGAGCTTCTTATGTTGGCACTCCAATATGTCCCATAAACATCACAAATGGTCCTTTTGTTCGATTAATTCCGTTGTTATATATCCAAAATGTCACGTTTGATCGAGAAAAACACAGGTTCCAGCTCGACTACAAAATATCTAATAAATTAACTGTAATCTTTGTCCAAATATTTCAAACAACTTTCCTAACACAACTTGAGTATTTTTTTATGTAAATAATCAATAAAATTTAAGACGGGATAAACTGCGTTCAATACCGGACGAAAACAAAGTGGAGAGTGCTTTTATGTCACGCGCCTCTAACAAACAGTACACTTCACTCGACCCTTGTTCTGATCTGCCCTACTTCTTCATTACACAAAGGACAAACATCAACACATTTCTAAAGACTGTTGACATCCAGTGAAACGATAGGAACTGCAAGCAATTGCATTAGAAATCTAGATCCCTATAACAATCAAAAAAAATTCCCTGGATGGTTTGTCCTCGGGGTTTCGCCTGCCAAATAAGTTATGTTATACTCACAGACATCATTCAAACAGTTTGAGAATCTTCAGAGTGTTTTATATTTAAATCTAAATATCCTAGCTTCTGGACCTGAGTAGCAGGAAGTTTACTTTGGGCACACTTTTCACCCGGACGTGAAAATACCGCCACCTAGCCTAGAGAGGTTTTAAGAATGTGAAATGTCAGAATAATAGTAGATAGAATGATTTAATTCAGCTTTAATTTCTTTCATCACATTCCTAGTGGATCAGAAGTGTACATACACTCAATTAGTATGTGGTAGTATTGTCTTTAAAGTGTTTAAGCCATTTTAGCCACAACTTTGGAAGTATGCTTGGGGTCAATGTCCATTTGGAAGACCCATTTGTGACCAAGCTTTAACCTCTCTGTGCACCGAACCCGCTAGCGGGATTAAATTCGACAACATACGGTGATCGCTACATCAATAGTCATATTAAACATTCATGAAAAGTGTCTCACATGTTTTGAAAGCCTAGAATCTTGCTAATCCAACTGATTCAGATTTAGAAAAGGATTTACTGCGAAAGAATACGATGCGATTATCTGAGGATAGAGCCCCATAAAAAACAACTATTTCAACAAGCACAGGCGTAACAAAATCACAAATTGCAATAAAATAAATAGTTTACGTTTGACGATATTCCTCTGTTTGCATTCCCAATGCTCATTGTTACACAATGAATGGTCTTTTGTTTGAGCAAATCCATTTTTATAGCCTAACACAAAACATTTTGTGAACCGCTTGTGTCGTGAATTCCGTCTCATTCAATTTTCGACGACACATTCAATGTAAATACACACACTAAACGTGACTTTTCCAGTCATGTTTGGTTTCATTGCAATCAACTGGTTTGTTTGTAACACAACCAAACATGATGGGTCATTTCGCGGGACGTATTGACTGAAAGAAACCGATTTGAAGACAACAAGTAATGACATCATTGTGCACCAATGATATGACCTCTGTTTCGTGGATTGATTGTATTTTAACCCAATGACCACTGATCGTCTTGAAATCTAGCTGGGTAGATAGCCAATGAGCTGAGGTAAACGGCAATATGTAATGTTTATGTGTTGGAAGACCAACCCATGTAGTAAACTCCGGCGTAAAGATGGGCATTCGCCATTGAAGATTCATACTGGAAGGAGCTTATGTTATGCACAGCACTTTTTTGGTAAAGCGCATCTTCAGCTGTTTATATATCAATCAGTCTGGTGACTAAGTCAGGGAAAGCTAAATCTAAGTGTAGATATACAGATGTACACACAATTTTAGAAAAAATTGACGGGAAAGTGAGACAGATATTGTTGGAGGACGATTAATTTAGCTAGCATAGCTTTGATTCCCAAATGGAGGAATATTTTTTGAACGGTAAGTTCTTCTCATGCTAATGCCGTTGTTTGAAATTAATAATCTAACATATTATTTGTGATTAAAAAAATAATAATTAGTAGCAAAATATAAAAATGTAAGGAAATGTGTAAAGTACACGTTGGCTATACATTGTGGGTGGGGATATGTTTGGATGTATGTTTATGACCAATAGCCTATGTTTGTGTGTGTATATATACAGATCGTGGATTAGAGGGAGAATGGCCGAGATGCGTGTGTCTGACACTCCACCCCACCCCACCCCCACATTAAATAGCCTATTTGAGTCTGTTGAGGGGAGGGCAGGCCCACAACAATGGCCAAAGTGAAATGGATACTGTAGATACAGCTGGTCTGTTGTAATATAATAAAGACAGTAGATCTAGCTGGTCTGTCATAATATAATAGAGACAGTAGTTCTAGCTGAAATGTCATAATATAAAATAGACAGTAGATCTAGCTGGTCTGTCATAATATATTCAACCTTATGTTCCCTGTACTCTATATATATATTTGTATTATACCTGTTGATACAGGGCTCATATGTGAAACTATTCTAACTGAACATTTTCTTTCACAGTGACACTGACTCCGAATGGGAGCCCCCAGTGCCAAGGTGTCCATCCCCCACTGAAGCTGGTTCCTCCAGCCGGACACCTGCTGTCTCAGCGCTACTGGGGCATGGACCGTAAAATATGTCTCACAATATTGTGTAGAGGACTGAGGGTCTTCCAAATAGTGAAAGTGTTATTTTGTAAATGTATATATTTTTTTTTCATGTTTTTTTTGGGGGGGGGGGTGTTAGAATACCATTTTGGTATTTTGTATATAGTTATTCCATTCAAAATGTATAACTTCACCAATTTGGCCACTTGGGTACATTTGGGCTACTTGTGTGGGACACCTGGATGACTTCATGATAAATGTTGCTCTATTATGTTTTTTACTGAAATTGTCCCCATCATCCTATCTGAATGTTTGTTTTGTCTTGTTCATTTTAAAGATGATACAACAATATAACCGGGCTATGCCTGCACACCGGGGACACCGTGCGCCTCACGGCATAACACGGTGCCTGCCCGATCCACCTCTCTCCACGGTGTCCCCGGTCATTATTGGGTATTGTGTGTAGATTGATGAGGATTTAAAAAATATCAAATCCATTTTTAGAAGAAATCTGTAACGTAACAAAATGTGGAAAAAGTCAATGGGTCTGAATACAAAAACATAAAAAATGAGTTAAATCGTGTCATTTGGAGTTATATAATGGGGTAAGACAGTTGTACTAAGGACAGTCAACCAATAAAAAAAATCATAAATAGGGGTAAAAACAGTTTCAATAAATATGTCACTATTCAAGCTTATCTAAAAAAAGTTTTTTGATATTCACTATATGACTTATCATCAGCATCAGCAATGTCAGTTGGCTGGGATTGAAATATGTATACAGTTAATAACCACATGGGGGACCATGGGGGCCAAACAAGTCAGTACCCACTACCCAATAACAGCAGGAACTGGGGGCATGAGTGTCTAGACAGCCCCTCAGTAAAGTAATAAGTGGCCTTTCATGAGCCTTGGCTTGTGCGAGCTGGAACGTCATGTCCTTAATGTATGCACGCAGAGACTACCATGCAGAGACACATTGGGCCCTTTTTTTACAGTCTTTGGTTAACTCAGACGGGGATCAAACATCCAACCTTCCAATCTCAGGACGGACACTAGCCACAAGGACACTAAGTTGGTCACAGACAGCAAATAGCCCCTCAAAAGAACTTGAGGACAAATGTATTATTTTACCCTTTAATTTTGCCCATCCGACCCCTTGCCTTTCCGCTGCATTTTGTCATTGTGCTGCTGTAACTCAAAACTAAGGTTGTTTGAGGTAAATCGCTTAGGGAAACTGTCTTAATGCTTTCCGAGTTGTTTACATTAGTGGTGGCCAGAAATAGAATTTGTTTTATAAGGCTCCCATTAGACTACCCCAGTCGTAGTTCATTGTTGTTCTAGTTTTGATATCATAACACAGTTACTCTGCTCCAGTATAAGCCATAATCAAGGGGTAATGTATATATAGCATTTGAAAATTCAAAACATTTAGCTGACAGTATTTTTTTGGTGTATTTTAGTCCTGAGCCCCATAAGCTGCTGTCAAGGCAGCAGCTGCTCTTCCTGGGATCCAATTACATACAATAAAACAATTCACAAAACACACTATTACACAGCACTCTAGCATACAATACAAAATCAATAATACAGCAAAATAACTATTAAAATGTATGTGTGTGTCGAGTGCATGTGTTAGCATGCGTTTGTGAATGCTGTGTGTGTGCCTGTGTGTCTCTTCACAGTCCGAGCTGTTCCTTAAGGTGTTTTTTTATCTGATATTACTGCTTACATCATGTGGAATAGAGTTCCGTGTAGTCATGGCTCTATGTAGTACTGTGCCTTTCCAGTAGTCTGTTCTGGACTTGGGGACCGTAAAAGAGACCTCTGGTGGCGTGTCTTGTCGGGTATGTATGGGTGTCTGAGCTGTGCGCTACTTGCTTAATCAGACAGCTCCTGATTTCAACTTGTCAATACCTGTCACAAAGACAAGCATTGATGGAGTCAATCTCTTCTCCAACCTGAGCCAGAAGAGCTTGACATGCACATTATCAATGCTGGCTGTCTGTGTACATCTAAGGGCCAGCCATGCTGTTCAGTTCTGGGCCAATTGTAATTTGTCTGTCAGTTTTTGTGGCACTTGACCACATGACTGGACAGTAGTCCAGGTGCGACAAAACCAGACAAAACCAGGGCAAGTAGTACTCGTTTTGTTGATAGAGATGTCAAGAAAGCAGAGCGATGCATTATTATGGGCAGACCTCTCTCCGTTTTACCTATAGTTGCATTAATATGTTTTGTCCATGACACTTCAATCCAGGGTTACACCAAGCATTATTCACAACAAGATTGAGTTGACTTTTGGGGTTTGGTGAATGAATTGTCCCACATAAAATGCTTTTAGTTTGAAATATTTAGGACCAGCTTATATCTTGCCACCCATTCTGAAACTGACTGCAGCTCTTGGTTAAGTGTTGCAGTGATTTCACTTGCTGTGGTAGCTGATGTGTACGGTGTTGAGTCACCAGCATACATAGACACACAGGCTTTACTCAGTGCCAGTGGCAGGTCATTAGTAAAGATTGACAAGGACTAGCTACAATGCGAGACAAGCGAGACAGGCGTTGACTAGCTACAAACCCAAGTGCCCTGCCAGCGAAGCCATTGTTGGACAAGCATCTTCCTTACGCGAGTCACGAGGATCTGGTTCAACATCATCTAACTAAATATTTGCTAGGGTTTGTTGTAGCAAGGTACTGAAGAAATGGATAATGCTCTTACCTCATGTCTGGGACTCACAGTATTGATGCAAGTAAATGTAAATATCAATGTGTGGATCGCTTCGGCTGAATTGGGGCCGTCCAGTAACTATCAACTGAAGCCATCAGGCTAGATAACTACGTTAGTATTATTAGTTAGACTAGCGAGCTAGCTACTATTGTGTTTATAGTAAATGTTATCTTCAAACTAACAATCTTATTTTCTAGCTATGATGAGCGATGATTGTTGTATGTTACAAGAAGCAAAAGAAATATTGACAATCCTTTCATTCTAGTGTGAATTGCTAATAGTATATTATTGATGTTCTTTGTGTTATGTAAAACTATAGGCTGGTCATGGAAATAATGAACTGTAAGTATACTGTTCCGTTAACCTGTCTTTGAAACAGTAAATAAAGAAACAATAAGGTACACAGGAACTATGGTGAAACTATAAAGAAAGTAATGGTAAATTACATGGTAACAGTGGAACTGATTTTTGCTGAAAGTATGGTAAAACAGTACTAAATTAACTGGCTAACGACCAGAAAGTCATAGTAAACATCAGGGAAACAAGACGGCAACCAAAAAGTACCTACCCAGCTACAAGCAAAGACACAAAAGGTACGTTTTGAAGTTAGCCCACATTCAGTATAAGTATGATGTAGCTTCTCTAACGTTACTGTGAAAGTCCCAAGTAAATTCTTAATAAGCATAGATGTCGAGGTGAATTGGCCTTAAAATACTAACTACGTAACTTCTGCTTATTAGCCTCTGTTATTGATAGGTCTTCAGTAACACATAATTGTTTCTACATAATAAGCAGGAAAATTAATCTCCCTTTTATATCACTAATAAGCAGCTAAATACTAACTGTTAACTGGTTATTACCACGTACTTAGCTGATCATTTCTGTCTTGTTTCCAAGTTGTTTCCAGATACTTTCCAGGTTGTTACTCTCTTATTTCAACACTGTAAACTATAGTGCTTCTGTTTTTTTCTGCTGACGAAAGCAACTGATTCATGCATTGTGTCAGCTACAATTAACTGTACTAACGGTCCTAATTCCGACCTCTAAACAGAATGCGGTGGTGAGGCCTAGGGCCTAGACAACAGCAGAAGAAACAAAATAAACAACAACCCCGTTGGGGTAATGTTTTAAGCCCCCTCTCATGTTTATGTCACAAGTCGTAATGTGGCCAACTGTCATCACCAGATTAAGATCGGGTCTAGCTTTGTTCATTCCACTTGTGGTACATGGCCTAGAAGAAAGCTATAATTATAGTCTCCAGTGGAGGACTTTAGTCTGTCCTCCTCTGTTAAGTGAACAACCTGAAGTATGCACACCAAGGATTTGTGGTCACATGCAGAAATATGTTTTGTATTTGCGTGGAGGTATGGCCCAGGATTGAAAACACTAGGACTCCTGGCCCACAACACGGACACACATGCGCACGTAAACACATGTACGCACACACACACATCCACACATTCATGCATGCACACGTACACACACGCACGCACGCACCGACCAAAGCCCTAGCTACTGTAGTGGTGAAGAGTACAAAGGGAAATCTGAGACCTTCCCATGGTAAGACAGTTTGAACCCACCCCATTTCACCTTGTCACATCATATGTGGGGTGACCTGACTTAATATTGTTAGGCAGAGTACGCATTTGTTAATTCTGCCCTGTAAAAGCACTTAAAGCCAGTGCTTATTTAATACTGGGAATGAAATGAGGAGAGTCTGATTTCAGGCTCAGCTCCTTTTGTGAAATGTGCCAACATTACCATTGGGTAGCCATTTTCAGTACAAAGGTTGAGGTAGGGAAATAGGTTTCTCTCTTTTTGTTAGTGCCAGCCCTGAATGAATAAGATGAGGTAAAGGCCTAATCATGAGTGTAATTTAGCGTGCTTCTTGTACTGATGCACTCAAAGTCTTGGCAGTGGGGTCTCTGTGAGCCAATAGAAAGCAACAAGCTCTCAGTCTCACGTCAGAATTAGATGTTCATCCATGTTTCTCGAATGTCTAATTTTGAAGTTATTGGAAACTTCAAATTTAGAATTATTTGGTTACTTCTCTATATCGTTACAGGGACAAGTGTATGCATTAACTCAATCTTAACTAAGAATGGTTAAGGTAAGCGTCAAGGGTTGGATAGGCTTAACAGAAAAATATCCAAAACAACTTTATATCGCTGTATTCAAACATGTAACCTTTAGAACCAGACGCAGATGCTTACACCCATCCACCATCCCTGTCCACAATGCAAAACTAAAACCTACTTGAAGGTAACAGCGCTCACTGTTTCCCCTAGTGGCCAGTTTTCATGTCACCTCTTGATGTCCTCAGACAAGGATGGACGTTGAGTACTGACTTGTAACGAGGGTGACCTGCCTGATAGAAAGAGCCTTCCAGCTTCTGCTGGTTTGAAACAGAATAATCATGAAAAGTATGAGGAATAACAAAAGTTCAGTTTCAGGAAGCATATTACTTGACCATTGCGCTTTTCCTCCAACATGGACTTTTTGTCCAAATGTTTCAAATCAACTTGTCTTGGGCAGCATACATATTTTATGCAACGATGGTAGAAATGGACTATTTGGTGGATATGACTTGCCAAGCAGAGCTGTTTTATCGAGGTACAAATAGCTTGGATAGCCATTGTAACTGAGAAGCAGCCACGGGTGCGCTCACATATGGAACTCAGCCAGGACTGTTACTATTGTAACTGAATGAAAACATTTTTACTATGTGATTTAACATTGATATTGGGAAAATATATGTCGAATTCCTGTAAACAGTTTGGGGAGAAAAAATATTTATAATATTTAATTATGTAATATAAGGCCGACTGATTATTTCTCAGTATCTACATGGGAGCTACTCATTGACAGCCCGAGAGCTACCGAATATGTTTTCTGTGTTACTCAGAGTCAGAGGCTGCGGTACAGCGAAGCCTAATCCAACGTGCTTGTGCTCATCATGGTTCTTACAGGCAAAGTGAAATGACAATGAATTTGCTTGTGGTGCACGCTGCTCAAATAAACTGTCACAACACCCTGAGTGCATCACCATGAAACAACAATACAACTGTAACAACAGCACATCAAAATAGATGAAACATTTTCTTTTGCAGGTGCATTTTCATTTTAAAAACCAGTGGTTTAATTAGTGCTTTCTAACTGCTCTGAACCAAAACAGTGGTGCACGGGAGCGAAAATCTATATTTATACAGACTATCTCAAAACAGTACTAGCCATTGAAAATAGGCATTGGCAAGATGGAGTAGATGGTATAGAACAGTATATACATATGAGATGAGTAATGTAGGATATGTAAACATTATTAAAGTTACGTTATTTAAGATGACTAGTGATACCTTTATTAGTAAGTTATTAATTTATTAAAGTGGCCAGAGATTTGAGTCTGTGTCCTGACCATAGAAATACTTTATTTTCTATGGTAGAGTAGGTCAGGGCGTGACTAGGGGTTTGGTCTAGTTTGTATTTTCTATGTGGGGTTCTAGTTTGGTTTTTCTATGTTGGTGTTTTTGTATGATTCCCAATTAGAGGCAGCTGGCTGGAAAATGGTGATGCTAATCGTTAAGCTAACGTTAGCTAGCAAGCGAACTTGCACTGGCGGTATTAGATAGCCTGGTTGTCACAACTTCCGCCGAAGTCGGTCCCTCTCCTTGTTCGGGCGGCGTTCGGCGGTCGACGTCACTGGTTTTCTAGCCATCGCCAATCCACTTTTCATTTTCCATTTGTTTTGTCTTTGTTTTCTACACACCTGGTTTCAATTCCCCAATTACATGTTCATTATTTAAACCCTCTTTTTCCCACATGTTAGTGTGTGTGTTTATTGATTGTTCATGTCAAAACTTGTCGGCTGGTTATGTTTGCCGGGTTATGTATTTACGCCCATTATTTTCGAGTGACCGGTATTTCTCCGCACCTTGAGTATTGTCTGTATACTGGTGATGTCGTGGAATTTAATACCTTGTACACTCATCTCTGCTCTCATGCGCCTGATTCACCCACCGTCTGACACTGGTAAAGCATTTATTGTTGTGTGTATTTATTGTGTGACTGCCTGTGTGTATTTATTGTGTGACTGCCTAGCTCAGTTAACAAGCTAATGTTAGCTAGCTAACTAATGAGCTAGTGCACATGATTAAACCCCCAACAAATCCTTCTTCAAGCACAAAACTCCTCAGCTAGATGTAAAAGATGTAAAGACTTGCTCCAGAAAAAAATATGTATGCAGCTTTATTGTTTTAGTTGGAAATATTATGAAGAAAAGAGGATAGATTACACTGGGAAAAGTGTCCTATTTTTTTCCTTTTCTTGTTACTCCTAACGGCTCCCCCACATGGAGCTTTGTGCTCTATGATTGGCTCAAAGTCAAGTTGTCGGCCACCACCGAGCATTCCAATTTTACAAGTACCTATCGGCCGTCAGATTTCTCGGTGTGTCTGGCACCTATAAGCCAGGTCCCTCTAAAGCAGGTCTCTCTAAGCTAGATCCCTATAAACCAGGTCCCACTAAAGCAGGACCCTCTACAGTCAGTTCCTCTACAATAGTACTCAGGCTTACAGTACCTAGGCACAGGATGAGGACCTTACGGTTTCACTAAACTGTCCGAATAATTTACACTAAACAAAAATATAAACGCAACATGTAAAGTGTTGGTCCCATGTTTCATGAGCTGGAATAAATAAATAATAGGCACAAAAGGCTTATTTCTCTCAAATTGTGTGCACTAATTTGTTGACATCCCTGTTAGTGAGTATATCTCCGTTGCCAAGATAATCCATCACACCTAACAGGTGTGCCATATCATATATCTGATTAAACAGCATGATCGTTACACAGGTGCACATTGTGCTGGGGACAACGAAAGGCCACTCTAAAATGTGCAGTTTTGTCACACAACACAATTCCACAGATGTCTCAAGTTTTGAGGGAGCGTGCAATTGGCTTGCTGGCTGCAGGAATGTCCACCATAGCTGTTGCAAGAGAATGTAATGTTAATTTCTCTACCATAAGCTGCCTCCAACTTCATTTTAGAGAATTTGGCAGTACGTCCAACCGGCCTCAAAACCGCAGACCACATGTAACCACGCCAGCCCAGGACCTCCACATCCGGCTTCCTCACCGTCCAGCCACCCAGACAGCTGATGAAACTAGGTTTGCACAACCGAAGTAGTCCTGCACAAACTGTCAGGACACAATTGCATTTTATCAATGGCATTTTGAATGCACAGAGATACTGTGACGAGATCCTGAGGCCCATTGTCGTGCCATTCATCCGCCACCATCACCTCATGTTTCAGCATGATAATGCATGGCCCCATGTCGCAAGGATCTGTACACAATTCCTGGAAGCTGAAAATGTCCCAGTTCTTCCATGGCCTGCATACTCACCAGACAGGTCACCCATTGAGCATGTTTTGGATGCTCTGAATTGACGCATACGACAGCATGTTCCAGTTCCCGCTAAAATCCAGCAATTTTACACAGCCATTGAAGAGGAGTGGGACAACATTCCATAGGCCAAAATCAACAGCCTGATCAACTCTATGTGAAGGAGATGTGTTGCACTGCATGAGGCAAATGGTGGTCACAGTAGATACTGACTGGTTTTCTGATCCACGCCCCTAGCTTTAAAAAAAAAGATATCTGTGACCAACAGATGCATATCTCTATTCCCAGTCAGATGAAATCCATAGATTAGGGCCTAATTTATTTATTTTAACTGACTGATTTCCTCATGTACTGTAACTCAGTAAAATTGTTGCATGTTGCGTTTATATTTTTGTTCAGTGTAATTAGAACACCTTCACATACACACCAGTGTCCAGACCTACGTCACTGCCTAGAACAGCCTGTGAGCAACACATCTGTCATTTGGGCAACAACAGAGCCTAGCACCAAACTCATTAGGCCAACTAGCACCACCCACCTCCCTCCACCTCCTCCCTACAAAAAAGGGCCTCGTAAACCAAGTGCTAAAATCTCCCAAGGGCCAAATTACGAACACATCATCATCACAAATGTACAGCGATGTACAATATCAAAGCAAGCTTTAAATACCTGTGCCACGCACATTTATTGTCAATGACTTAACACAGTCTTTGGTGCTAGGGAAGGCCATATGTTAGATCTACATAATCTCCGTGGTAGCAGCCAGGTCTCGTTTGGTTTCAGGGGTGGATTTGTGTCTCACCCATGTCATGAGGTCAGGTACATAGTATGATGCATTAGTATGGTTTCCATATTATCAAGAGTCACTTTGAGTTAGTGTTGGAGACACTTGGAATTGTTAGTAGTACACATGCTGGCCTGGTTCATATTCACTCGCACAGAGGAGCAAGTAAACACAGATTAAGATCTGGGAAGTAGATTAGACAGTTCTAGTCTATTGAGAAAAGCTGTGCGAGTTGGGGTTACTGATATTACTTCAATAGAGCAGTGGGTAATAAAAGGAACTGTTTGCATAACCCTCAAAGTTTTAAGATAAAGTAAACAACTACCTTCTGAATAACTTTTGAATTTCAACATTTTCTTTGGCCCGACTTCACACTTTGAAATTGCCTTGAAGTCATCTCTGACAAGGTTTCATGGTACATGCAGTCATCCATTGATTCAACTCTTGGAACTTAAAGCGAACCAACATTTAAGCAAGGTCAGCATCACACTTATTGTTTGTTTATTGTTGCATTTGGACCCCAGATGTTGACGAATCAGTTCTAAAAATCCGCCCAGCGATGAGAAAAAAACAATCACCCAGAAAACAGGTCAGTGTTGCTCAAGGAACAAAATTATGTGGACATTAAAATGAGGAATGTTGATGTTTTTCAAGGAAAAAACAACAATCCAACAATACCCTAATTATCTCGGGCATTATAGGCGTTTCATGCCAACAAGTGCTGATGACCTTTTCATTCCACAACTGTTGCTTCAGCTACATGTTAGTGAAAATGGCACATGAGTTGAACAAAATACCAATAGTATAGTTTATAGGTACAGTGACACTGTGACGTTGAAGCTGTCCTAATATGGATACTGTATATACACCATACACAGGGTTTCTGGTTTTTGCAATGAACATAGGGCTGAATCCTAAACAGAGATATGTGTAAACCCACATCTCACGTCAGGTTTCAGCCCACAGTCTAGAGATTCATTTAATAAATGATACTTGTATAGTTCATACTCTGAGTGCATAATTGAAACTACCACAAATCATTACTAACATTTTATAACAAAATCTACTTGTAAATTTAATTTGTATATTTGAAGTTGAAGTTACATACAGGTTTGGAGCTGAAAATGATTCTGAGGACAAAAAGGAGGTTATTTTCCTGGTGTATTCTCCCCATTGGTAATCTTAATGATGGAAGTTGCAGGAAGTGGACATTGATTGTGGTACAGACCAAGGCTTATTTTTTTCTGGATTCATTAGCAAGTATGCCAAGTTAGAGAAAACATCAAAACATTTGTTGGTTACCCACACACATGGCGTCCTTATGCTTGATTTAGTTTTTCAGTTTTTTTTATAGTGGACTAAATAGAACATCTGTACAATTGACATCTTGTTTTGTAAGTCTGGAAAAATCTGTATGGTAAAGGGAGCACAGTAACACATATATAAGAGATAGAAATGTTTTTTTTTGTTTAGCTTGGGAACCCACCGATGCGAAATCCTTGAAATCACTGTAAAAAGCCATTTTTGTCAAAGAGTTGAAAGAATATATAACAAGTTCAAACAAAATTAATCTAGCTCCAGGTCAGTTTAGAAGGTGGTGGGCCTGATCTACAGTGCATTCGGAAAGTATTCAGACCCCTTACCTTTTTCCACATTTTGTTACTTTCTAAAATCAATTCAACCATTTTTCCCCTTATCAATCTACACACAGCAGCCCATAATGAAAAGTAAAAAACTGAAATATCACATTTACATAAGTATTCAGACCCTTTACTCAGTACTTTGTTGAAGCACCTTTGGCAGTGATTACAGCCTCGAGTCTTCTTGGGTATACCGCTACAAGCTTGGCACACCTGTATTGGGGGAGTTTCTCCCATTCTTCTCTGTAGATCCTGTCAAGCTCTTTCAGGTTGGATGGGGAGCGTCACTGCACAGCTATTTTCAGGTCTCTCCAGATATGTTCAATCGGGTTCAAGTCCGGGCTCTGTCTGGGCCACTCAAGGACAGGTTGTTTTGGCTGTGTGCTTAGGGTCGTTTTCCTGTTGGAAGGTGAACCTTCACCCCAGTCTGAGGTCCTGAGTGCTCTGGAGCAGGTTTTTATCAAGGTTTTTATCAAGGATCTCTCTGTGCTCCATTCATCTTTCCTTTGATCCTGACTAGTCTCCCAGTCCCTGCTGCTAAAAAACATCCCCACAGCATGATGTTGCCACCATCATGCTTCACCGTAGGAATGGTGCAAGGTTTCCTCCAGACGTGATGTTTGGCATTCAGGCCAAAGAGTTCAATCTTGGTTTCATCAGTCCAGAGAATCTTCTTTCTCATGGTCTGAGAGTCCTTTTGGCAAACTCCAAGTGGGCTGTCATGTACCTTTTACTGTTGCGTGACTTCCGCCTGGCCACTCTACCATAAAGGCCTGATTGGTGGATTGCTGCAAAGATGGTTGTCGCTCTGGAAGGTTCTCCCATTTCAACAGAGGAACTCTGGAGCTCTGTCAGAGTGACCATCGGGTTCTTGGTCACCTCCCTGACCAAGGCTCTTCTCCCCTGATTGTTCAGTTTGGCCGAGCGGCCAGCTCAAGGAAGAGTCTTGGTAGTTCCACATTTCTTGGGGATCTTCAATGCTGCAGAAATGTTTTGGTACCCTTACCTTGGCCTTGACAAAATCCTGTCTCAGAGCTCTACGGACAATTTCTTCAACCTCATGGCTTGGTTTTGGCTCTGACATGCACTGTAAACTGTGACCTTATATAGACAGGTGTGTGCCTTTCCAAATCATGTCCAACAGTTGGAATTTACCACAGTTGGACTCCAATCAAGTTGTTGAAATATCTCAAGGATGATCAATGGATGCACCTCAGCTCAATTTCGAGTCTCATAGCAAAGGGTCTGAAACCTTATTCAAATAAGGCATTTCTGTTATTTTTATTTTTAGCAAATGTAGAAAAAAATGTAATTTTTCGCATTGTCATTATGGTGTATTGTGTGTAGATTAGGGGATTAAAAAAAATCCATTTTAGAATAAGGCTGAATACATTTTAGAATAAGACTGAATACTTTCCGAATGCACTGTAAAAGCAGATTCAACCAGATTCAAGTTTACATTTTAGGACACCCTCAGGATCAAGACTATAGACACGAGCCAAGTAGATGACTAGTCTTCCAAGTAAGAAAATACGTTTCAAGCCCCAATATGACCCACAACTACCTGTACTTCATCACCTTTGTCCGTGATCTCTATTTGCAAATGACTCCTCATACGGAGGGAGCCTATGGAGGGAGCCTGTAATCACTTTTCCGTGTAAACCCACTTCTCCTTCACATTAGCCCAGCTGGTCGCTAGTAAAGGCTTGAGGTATGAAGGTATTTTACGGTCGAGGGGTTGGAAGTAAGGAATGAGTCAGACTATTTAATAGAAGAAGAAGAAAAAAAAGAGTGGAAAATGCATTGTTTACTTTTCAGAAAACAGGTGCAAGGGGACAAAACAAATGCCTCTTAAACAACAGCAGTGAGGGTGTGTTTTCCACAGTAATCGGTTATTATTAGGAACTGATCTATCCACCATGCCTCACACCCCTTGTAGTTCACCCACTTCCCTCCAGCCACATCAGTATTAATTGACTACAGTGTCATGCATAGCTCATTTGATGTTCACAAGAACTGACTCATGATCTAATACGAGTCCAATGTTTTGCCTGTGCCATGCGGTAAACATAAGCTACATAAGCTACACACCTCACTCATATTTTGTGTGCCCCCCCCAAGGCGATTGGCACGGGCCACTGGCAGCAGCCTCAGCCACTCGCTGGGTTGCTGGAAGACATGCGTCAGAAGGCCCAGTGCACCTGGACCTGCTCTGGGACTCACAGAAGGTGTTAAAACACCAGGAGCACTTGTCTATTCCAGCAAGAGAGAGAGAGAAGGAGAAAAGGCGAGAAGGGGAAAATGAGGAAGAAAAGAGGACAGAGCAAGGGAACAGGTGCAAACTTCAAATTAAAGTGAAGACTAATGTCCCTGTCGTGAACGTTTTAAGAGCATGCAACTGTTTTTGAGGCTGCAGTGACGTAGTAGCTTGTGAAAAAGACAGATTTTTTTTTTTAGGTTGCACTTGTGGTAGGTTAGGTGCGATGTATCAATCTGGAGATTTATTTTGCTGTAAGGTAGGCTAGAATGTATGTCATCTACTGCTGACTAATTGATGATGAAACAATGTAACCTACAAAAAAAAATTGTGATTGAAATGATCAGAAATCTTACCATTTTGATGGAACATAGGCATTTACTTCTTTCTCCCTCTTATTCTCTATTGCTTTTTTCTCTGTCTCTCACTCCATCTTTTTTTGTGAATAATCTATTTAGAATGTGTTCAGACAAGAGGACTTGTATTGAATCCCATATAGGTCTTGTTTAATTTTGTCTATAAAATGCATTCAAAACTATAATAACCCATAACCGAATGTCACAGCAAGTGCCCAACCAAACACCCTTTTGCCAAAACAATAACATTATTTGACGCCTGTCATGGACTCAGAATGAGTCTGTGTTGTTTTTTTTTCTGGCAACAATGCTACCTACAGTATGTATATGTGTAGCTTGAACTCCCTACAGATGTGGTTCTAGATTCTGACCTCTTGCTGAGATGGGACATCCGTGGTAATGGTGTAACTTACTTGAAACCCCACCCTGACACAAGGCAAGTCTGGTATAGTATTCCTCTTGAGCTTTTCGCCTCCTTTGGGAATTATTCAAATGTCACACCACCAGTACACTTCGTCGCCACATTTGTACAAATGGTACTTTCTCTTGCTACAGATGAATTAGATATTTTAAACCCTCTAACCTCCTCTGTCAAAAGCACATGCATTTTAATATGCCCCCTGCATTGCACGGAGGAACTCTGGGAGAGGAGAGGGACAATTAGGTTGTGTGGGATCCAACAGGCATTTAGACAGCACTTGTTAAGAGTAGTTTTGTGGTTTTTACAGTATCTGACAAAGGGAAGCACAATAACAATGCATGATTACCCATTAGTTAGTAACACTTTAAACCATTATCATGAGTATGATATGATATTGCATTACAAGACATGTCTATTTCTCATAAAGTGATTATCAGCCATTTGAGTCCACTGCCACCAAAAGACTGAATGCATTATGAGTTGCTAAGGGCTTCAATAAATGACAAGGCATTATATTGTTGGGATAAAGTTCATGCTTAATACAGAGAACTGAGAAAGCATTAAGTCATAGTAGAGTCTGTTTTTTTTATTTATTGAGGACTAGAAGCGAAGTGCACCCAAAAGCAACCCCAATATGTGCTGGATCCATAATAGGACAGTCATACATCGGTCCTGATATAGACACCGTAAATATGTTTGTTTACACTGCTTAAATAGGTTTGCCACTCTGTACACTGTTTCACTTGCACTCAATACCCTCACACAGTTGCTCACTTCACATACAATAGGCTGTCTCTCTTCACTGATGGGCCATGCCTACCCACACAAAAGTGCTCACACACAAATAATGATAATTTTGGCAGCTCTTAAAAATGGAGGACATTTGATCCATCGCATTAGGGATTCCCAATGCAATACCCCAATGAAATGTTTTGGAAAAGGGAAATCCAACTCACAATATCAAATGAGTCAATCGTTGATTGAATCATTTGAGTAGCCCGACTCATATGCCTTCTATTACCGATCACGAATGAGTGAGAGGCTGAACCAACATGCACAATTTCATTAAAGGCACCTCTTTGAAACCAATGCATGGATAAATGTAATATGGGGAGTATGCATGCAGTTATAGTGCTTGGATTAACCACAGAGGGGTAGAGGAAATTTGGCTTACAATTATATCCTATTATCTTTGTGTGGAAAAGCAATTTGGCACATGGAACATAGAGTCACCATGAAGCCAGTCTCCTCTGTGTGGGAATACAGAGGTCAAAGGTTACGATCATGGCTGTTGAATTTGTTGTCATTTTCATCCATATCTAAAGGACTACTGCTATTCCTTTTGGACAATGGACTGTTTCTGTATTACACGTTGGCTTCTCAGTTGCCTTCCATGCAGCATATGTTTAGAGTATGTACAGTATGCATGTTTGGATAGGGGTCAATGATTCTATTCAACCATAGGATGGAATTTACATTCATGAATGGGAAAATTCATTCAGTCGATTGAGAGAGTTGAAACTTCCCAACTGTGGTGTACATTCTGACAACAATGGTCATGCTGATACTAACGCATTTCCACAGATGTCCCATCTCAGCAAGAGGCCTTACAGTGTAGAACGATGCATAATGTCCAATGCAGCCCAGATTGAACAAGCCCATGGGGATAAAATAAGTGTGTCTTACTGTCTCATTTCACTGTAGTTGGTGAAAACCGATGATAGATTGAGATACTCCACATGGGGGTGCTATGACATTATATGGACTTCTAGGATAGTCCTCAATACAAGCTAGATGGACGTCTTTACCGTTCTGCCAAAAAAACCTTGGTAATCCACAAACCCACTGTTGTCACAAATTCACAGTCACACCGGCGAGAATTATGTCCAATGGAAGTTACCCTTTAACTGTTATTCATACCAGTAACACTACATTTGCGCGCTGTGAGATGGAGAAGACTGGCAAATGCCTCATGGATTTACGACATGTCTCAGAATGCTTAACCCCCAGAAAAAAGAATCTTGCAGCAGGGCAAGATTAGTCCTATGTCTGCCGTGATGATGTCATGAACCAGTACTTTAATGTTTGCTTTTTCTCTCCTACTTTTTGGGTTTCAACCACATTTGCGTGTCTGGAAATGTTTAAAATGTAAAAAATTATCTGACAGAACAACAAAATAATAATAAAAAAGGGGAACCCGATAAAACACAGACTTCTGCTGGGGAGTGATTTGGTGACCCACCTTTGTCACTTGTGGATGAGCTTCCTTTCCTAATTGACTGTTCGGTTGCTGCACTCCTTTTCCTCATATCCCCAAAAATTCTGAGGGGCCAAACAAGGTCGTCATTTATGGAAAGATGACTCTAGCATGTGTTTCCTTCCCTCCATCGTTCTGTCCTTGTTCAGCCGATCCAGCAACAGCTAGACAGATTGAGAGTGCAATGGGGATGAATGGAGCCTCCTCCTTCGTAATGTTAGGTCCCGATTATCATTCAATGGTCTCCTCTCTTCTTCTGTGTAACCACTGATAAATGAAAGGACTGGATAACATATTGCTCTCATCAAGAAGACCTTTCGTATCAGGAAGAAAGGGGAGTACATTTTCCACAAAACTGCACAAAACAAAAAAATATTGATGCAAGAATTGTCTTTTTACTGTCAGAAAAATGGCAGGGATAGTAAAAAAAGTTCACTCCATGTGGAAGTATGCTACTGCTTTTGAGAACTTCTCTGCAGTGCAGTGGCAACCACACTAGTCTCTCCTCACTCTCCTATTTTCCAACAAGTGGCCATCCTAATTCTAGTTACTGTCTCCTGCTGGAGGTCAGCAGAGGAGAGGGCAGACAAGCCACCTGCTCAGCCACCGCTGTAGTCTCAGATTGGGGTAGGGTGAGGGCTGTGGGCAAGGTGTGCATGACGGATGATTCATCCATCCTGCAGGCCCCCTTCTTTCAGGAATCTCACAGCTGTGATTGCTACTGACCCGTTGAGTGTGTGGGTGAATGTGTGAATGTGAGTGCAAGACATTGTTTACATGTGTGTATTTGCCACGTGTGTATGAGGGTGTGAGCAAGGGTCTGTGGGTGACTGTGGGTGTGTGTAGTGTATAGGTATGTGTGTATGTATGTACTGTATGAGAGAGAAACAGAGAGAGCACAAGTCAAAGGGCAGAGAGTCCAAACTACTGCCACAATCAAATGGCCCAAAGTGCAGTGTCAACCTGACAAGACCTGCATGTGGGTTCGCTGCCTGTCAGTAAGGAAAACACAATACTAACAAAATGACCTTCATTCTTTACCCCTCTGCGTGCATGACATGATGTTAACCAATTTGTTTTACTTTGCCTGAAGGATAACTGACAAGCGGATTCACACACGGTATACTAAGTGTTCCAAGATGTCGAGGACGCTCTATAAATCCACAAAGTTTTTCTTTCTTTGTTACACTCCAATGGCCAAAATAGTGTGAGAGGAACCGACACAGATATTAGAAAATGGATTGGCTGAATTAACTAGTTACATACTGCTTAGCATACGTAGATGATGGTTATTAAATGTATGGATAGTGGAGAGAAGGGAAGGATTTGGTAACAACTGGGAAAGGGACAAGGGAGACGCTTAGTAGACTTTTACGGCATCCATATTAGGAAAACGAAGACTTCCTAATATGGATGCCGCAAAAAGGTATTGTATTGGGGGGTATCAAGAGGTGATCTCTCCTTCTTCCACCCCAGCTGCCCCCCCCCAATAGTTTTTTTTTTAAAGATTGCATATTGGTCAGGGTCAAAGCCTTTTTATTATTTACCATCTCCAAGGCTGGCGTAATACATAATAACAAGGAGCGATACCTTTTTATGCGAACATAAAAAAATAACGGGGGTGTTTGAATGACATCATGGCCAGCTCCTTTTCTTTTCCCCCGAAGAAGTTCCCCTGCCTTGGTTTGGTTAATGAGATAATGGCTATGCATGAGGACTGTCCACCGAATAAGGTAATCCAAACCACCTTTGTTATTTTGTTTATGATGATGAGGGTGCTGGTTCGGCAAACTGACCCACTAACTAGGTCTCTCTCCTCATGAGGTCATGCCAGGTTTAAAGAGTGCGCTGTGTGCCTTTAAAGGGCCTGGGCGATTGCTTGCCGTATTGCTGCTGCTGCGGGTTTTACAAGCGGATCTGTGTATCACACCTGTTTGTTTGTTTTAGCCACGACTCTCGTTAGCCTTTGCTTTGGAAATGCAGGCTTACTTACTTTTAATTGTACACTGCATGGAACAATACCCCATGGAAACAACAATGCAGTCATTGTTGAAGCATTTTGGTGCACAAGCTTGCTGGTTTATTCAATTAAATGTCAATCAGATGCCTAGAAAGGCAGGAACCTAGGAAGAAACCTAGAGAGGAACCAGGCTCTGAAGGGTGGCCAATCCTCTTCTGGCTGTGCCGGGTGGAGATTATAACAGTACATGGCCAAGATGTTCAAATGTTCATAGATGACCAGCAGTGTCAAATAATAATAATCACAGTGGTTGTAGAGGGATTTGATTGGGTAATGTTTAAAGGGGCAAGTCTGGCAGGAGAATCAAAAACTGAGGTATATGGTCAATGGACCGACAGCCTTGACAAATTGATTTGGAAAATTACCAAAACTTTTTATGTGTCACATTCTGACCATAGTTCTGTTATTTTATTCTTTGTTTTAGTATGGTCAGGGCGTGAGTTGGGGTGGGCAGTCTATGTTTGTTTTTCTATGTTGGTTTTTGTGTTCGGCCTAGTATGGTTCTCAATCAGAGGCAGGTGTCGTTAGTTGTTTCTGATTGAGGTAGCCTGGGTTTCAATTTTGGTTTGTGGGTGTTTGTTTCCATGTGTGTGTTTGGGCCACACGGTACTGTTTCGGTTTTGTAAATTCACGTCGTCGTTTATTGTTTTGATTCAGTGTTCAGTGCTTTCTTTAAATAAAATCATCTTGAACACATACCACGCTGTGCTTTGGTCCGATCCTTACTCCTCCTCAGACAAAGAGGAAGATATCCGTTACAGTATGGCAATCAAAAATAATAGTCTTTGCATGTTGTTGGTTACTGCCATGAGGAGAGAAAGACCCCAATTCAATATGTTTTTGAAAGAGGAAAATCGGGACTCTCCTCTTCCCTCTCTACCTCCCCTGTCGGAAGACACAAGAGGGGAGAGCACTAAGGCAGAAACATGCCGGAAGGGTTTTTCCTAGCTTTCAACTGTCCAGCAGATTCTGACAGGAGACAAGGAGGAAGTGAAGCCATCTTTGTACTCAGCGGGGTTACCGCTTACTATCTGCTGCGGTCATAAAGTGGTCATAAAGAGTTTAAAAGAGGTCACTAAAGAAATTCCAAGAGGTCAGCAATGTTCAATGAGATCACACTGATCTATTTTAAGGTCACACAGGGCTCGTCTGAAACTCATAGAGGCGACTCTTTGATTCAGATCCATGTTCACACACATGTTGAGAAAGTTTGGTTAAGGCTTGTGAAACAACTAACAGGCAGCCAGAGCAGTTTCTGTCCAGTTTAATGGCTCGATATGGTGAGGCACGGCTCGATTGCCAGAAACACTTGTTTTAATCCCCACAATGAACCCAAGTGTTTTTCAGACTAAAAAGTAATCCTTCGGCATCATTACCTTCTATTTTTGTGGTCCAGTTATTATTTCTTGGGAAGTTAACATTGTGTTCATGATTACACAGTAATTGCTTTTTTATCAGGTGATTAAGACTATCTTCAGTTCATGAGCTACATGATGTAGGAATTCTGAGTATTGGCCCATTTTGAAGACCTCACTGGGATTCTGTTTGAACCCAAAATGGACCTTTAATTAAGCCAAAATACAGTATGGCAAGCTTACAGTAACACGTTTAGTGTATTTGTGATATCACTTACAGTATTGCACTGCTGTTGTGTTGGACCCTACATTCACAAACCATCGTGAAGTACTGTAGTACAGAGACATCAGAAAGTATTCACACCCCTTGACTTATTCCACATTTTGATATGTTACAGTACGAATTTGAAATGTTTCGTCACTGGCCTACACAATAATTATGTTTTTGACATTGTTACAAATATATATATATTTTTTTACTGAAATGTCTTGAGTAAATAAGTATTCAACTCCTTTGTTATGGCAAGCCTAAATAAGTTCAGGAGTAAAAATGTGCTTAACAAGTCACATAATAATTTGCATGGCTTCACTCTGTGTGCAATAATAGTGTTCAGCATGATTTTTGAATGACTCATCTCTGTACCTCACACATAAAGATAATTGTAAGGTCATTCAGTCGAGCTGTGAATTTTAAACACAGATTCAACCACAAAGACCGGGGAGGTTTTCCAATGCCTCGCAAAGAAGGCACCTATTGGTAGATGGGTAAAAATACAAAAAAGCAGACATTTAATATCCCTTCGAGCATGGTGAAGTTATTAATTACACTTTGGATGGTGTATCAATAGACCCAGTCACCACAAATATAAAGGCGTTCTTCCTAACTCAGTTACCGGAGAGGAAGGAAACCGCTCAGAGATTGCACCATGAGGCCAATTGTGACTTTAGAACAGTTACAGAGTTGAATGGCTGCGATAGGAGAAAACTGAGGATGCTAGTTACTCCATAAGACTAATCTAATTGACAGAGTGAAAAGAAGGAAGCCTGTACAGAATCAAAATATTGCAAAACATGCATGCTGAAGTAATACTGCAAAAAATGTGGCAAAGCTTTTGTCCTGAATACAAAGTGTTATGTTTGGGGCTAATCCAATACAAGACATTACTGAGTACCACTCTTACTGTATATGCTTGTAATCGTTATGGACTGGGCAGTTTTTCAGTATAAAAAAAGAAACGGAATGGAGTTAAGCATAGGAAAAATGATAGAGGAAACCTGTTTCAGTCTTCTTTGCACTAGAGATATATATTAGTGCTTTATTTTTCATGCGTTTTTTTTCCCACTTTGACATGACAGAGTATTTTCTGTTGATCGTAGACAAATACTTACAGTGAAATCAATTTTAATCCCACTTAGTAACACACAAAAATATTGAAAAAGTTGATGGGTGTGAATACTTTCTGAATGCACTGTATGTGCCAGGCTTATAACTAGAGCTAACGCTTTCAAAGAACGGGACACGGACATTGACGCTTAAAAGAAAGCCCGCTACGACCTCCGACGAGCCATCAAACATAGTCAATATAGGACACTTGTCGGATGTGTCAGGGTTTGCAGACTATTAGTAAACTGAAATAAAATAATTAACAAACCCTTTTGGAAAAACTAGAAATATTTGGAAACTATTATCTTTGACTTCAAAACTACAGTGGGGCAAAAAAGTATTTAGTCAGCCACCAATTGTGCAAGTTCTCCCACTTAAAAAGATGAGAGAGGCCTGTAATTTTCATCATAGGTACACTTCAACTATGACAGACAAAATGAGAAAAACAAATCCAGAAAATCACATTGTAGGATATTTAATGAATTTGCAAATTTATTTGCACATTATAAGAATTTGGTCAAAAACAAAAGTTAATCTCAATACTTTGTTATATACCCTTTGTTGGCAATGGCAGAGGTCAAACGTTTTCTGTAACTCTTCACAAGGTTTTCACACACTGTTGCTGATATTTTTTGCCCATTCCTCCATGCAGATCTCCTCTAGAGCAATGATGTTTTGGGGCTGTTGCTGGGCAACACGGACTTTCTGAACTTTTACAACATTGTGCCATGCAGAACACAGCACTGTATTCAGCTTGAGCAACCCCTGTTTGTGTTGATACTAAGAAAACCTCATTTAAGATGATGCTTGCTGAAAAAAATAAAACAACCGCATCAGCCCTTTTTACTCTCTACCCTTTAGTGATTTTGTGGATTACGCCATATGATTCCTGCCATGCCACTACGCGATCCAAATGCTAACAAGGCCTTTGCTGGCCGCATGTGAAGAGGGGTGCAACATTGCATTAATCCGAGGCATTGGGGGAGACTTTAGTGTGGTTTTAATCTCCCATTGCTATATATTTTCCCCTCCAAAACAGGCTTGACGTTTTAATGTGTGGATCTTTTATTGTGGACTATATTTTGTTCCACACTTTATACATTCTTGGCAAACAGTCCCCCCCCCTCAGGTTGCCGTTGGCAACGGAGTCCACTCTCAATTTAGGCGGCAATATTCTAAAGCTTCTTGCTTTACCTTATTATGATTCAAAATGAAAATACTTCAAAACTGGTTACGCTAAAACCAGGCCCCTGTTGTGTCACATGAAAACAATTGGAGTTTTCTAGCGCAGAATTCACTGAGGGGCCTCGACTGGATATTTCTGCTATACTTTTGGAAAATAACATAAAAACAAAGGCATAAAAGTGATGGCAACGAATAAAAGAATAGAGTATAAAAGTTTACAAAGATCATAGCTGCCACACCAGCATTAATAGCAGTGCCTTGAGTGAGTGTTAGAATCCTGCTGCTGCCTTGGGCACTTGCCACACACACACACAAACAAAGAAACACACACACACTGTCTCTCACTCTCACACACACAGTTACGCTGCTTCAAACATCATTTGTTAACTCATTCTCTCTCTTATGTTAAAGGGGAAGTTTACCCAAAAACCTTTCCGGGGCCTTCATAACACTTGCCTGGACTTCAGTCAGTACCCCAGACAGTGTTAAGGTCCATTGCTTGAGTATTTAGATTTTCTTTTTTTACATCAAAATGCAACATTTCCGATTACCTCAGTCGGGGTCTAAACTTCTTTTTGAGAGTTAGAGTAAGGATACACAAGGTGGTAATTTCGAAATCTTGTTATGCCAGTCTTAGCCCATGTCAGCAAATCTAAACTTAGTAATCATGGTTGAATTACAGACCGGGGGGGCCCATTGACTTTGTTAGTCACTCTCAATCAGATATTAAATTAAAAACTGCAAACACTTCTCTCCACCCTTTGACAAAATGTGTAGAATTGCAGGAAATTAGCTGTAAAACCAACACAATTTCACTTAGGTCCCCCAAAAGTCTACGGCTGGCTGGATGTGAGTATGCAGACCTGTGAGCCACTGTGGTCCCTCATGATGAGTCCAGATATTTTCTGTGGCCCCCACACCCATCAAAGTTGCCCATCCCTGTTCAAGAAGATTTTAATACATCAGGTTGTGTCAAAGTTCAGTATGAAGGCTTTGGAAAAAAATGTGTTATTATCCTTGAATAACAATGTTAGTCTGATCTATAATGATGTGCTATTTTGATTTTTTTATCATTGTTTGTAACTTATTTTGAACATAATGTTGCTGCTACTGTCTCTTTTGCCCGAAAAGAGCTTCTGGACATCAGAACAGCGATTACTCACCTCAAACTGGACAAATACTTTTTCTTTAATGAGTCTGACGTGAAGGATATACTGCTTCCCTGAGACCAGGCCAAAATCCCAGTCATTCGCAAGAAGAAAATACAGAAATACAGTGGGCGGAGGTTGGGGTGCCTTGTGAGAATTTGTTGGCGAGTGGGTAAACCGCCTCTACCATCCGTTCTATTGGCCAACGTGCAATCACTGGAAAATAAACCGGAAAATAAATTACGATCAAGACTGTCCTACCAACGGGACATATAAACTGTAGTATCTTAAGTTTCACAGAGTTGTGGCTGAACGATGACATGGATAATATAGAGCTGGATGGGTTTTCCGTGCTTCGGCAGGACAGAGCAGCTACGTCTGGTAAGACGAGGGGTGGGGGTTTGTCTATTTGTCAATAACAGCTGGTGCTCAATGTCTAATATTAAAGAAGTCTTGAGGTATTGTTCGCCTGAGGTAGAGTTGCTCATGAGAAGCTGCAGACCACACTACCTATCAAGATAATTTTCATCTATATTATTCGTAGCCATCTATTTACCACCACAAACCAATGCTGGCACTGAGACCAAACTCAATGAGCTGTATAAGGCCATAAGCAAACAAGAAAATGCTAATCCAGAAGTGGTGCTCCTAGTGGACTTTAATGCAGGTAAACTTAAATCAGTTTTTCCTCATTTCTACCAGCATGTCTCATGTGCAACCAGAGAGAAAAACCTAGAACACCTTTGCTCTACACACAGAGACGCATAATTCTTTACATTTTTTATTGAACCTTTATTTAACTAGGAAAGTCAGTTAAGAACACATTTTTATTGTCAATGACGGCCTACACCGACCAAACCCGGACGACGCTGGCCAATTTAGCGCCACCCTATGGGACTCCTAATCATGGCCTTTTGTGATACAGCCTGGAATCGAACCAGGGTGTCTGTAGTGACGCATCTAGCACAGATGCAGTGCCTTAGACCGCTGTGCCACTCAGGAGTGGTGCAGCATCATCCCGGGTTTGGCCTGTGTAGGCTGTCATTGAAAATAAGAATTTGTTCTTAACTGACCGAGTCAGACCGAGTCTGTAATACCTATATGTTTTAATCAGACCAGCATAGGCCCTATGCCCAAGAAAGCAAAGGTAACCTGCCTAAATGACTGTCGCCCGTAGCAACGTTGGTAGCCATAAAGTGCTTTGAAAGGCTGGTCATACAAAGCTCTCCCTTGCCCTCCATTTGGCAAATATGACCATAACTATATCCTCCTGATTCCTTCTTACAATCAAAAACTAAAGCAGGAAGAACCAGTTACTCACTCAATATCGAAGTGGTCAGATGACACGGATGCTACTCTACAGTACTGTTTTGCTAGAACAGGCTGGAATATGTTCTGGGATTCATCCAATGGCATTGAGAAGTTTACCACCTCAGTCACTGGCTTCATCAATTAGTGCATTGACGACGTCGTCCCTACAGTGACCGTACGTACATATCCCAACCAGAAGCCATAGATTACAGGCTAAATGCTAGAGCTGCAGCTTTCAAGGAGTGAGACACTAATTTGGACGCTTATAAGAATTCCCACTATGCCCTCAGGTGAACCATCAAACAGGCAAAGTGTCAATACAGGACTAAGATTGAATCCTACTACACTGGCTCTGACGCTCGTTGGATGTGGCAGGGCTTGCAAATGATTGCGGACTGCAAAGGGACTCCAAGCTGCGAGCTGCCCAGTGACGCGAGCCTACCAGACGTGGGATCACGCTCTCCGTAGCCGATGTGAGCAAGACCATCAAACAGGTCAACATTCACAAGGCCGCGGGGCCAGACAGATTACCAGGATGTGTACTCAGAGCATCCGCAGACCAACTGGCAAGTGTCTTCACTGACACGTTCATCCTCTCTCTGACCGAGTCTGCAATACTTACATGTTTCAATCAGAACACCATAGTCCCTTTGCCCAAGAAAGCGAAGGTAACCTGCTTAAATGATTACCGCCCTTAGCACTCACATCGGTAGCCATGAAGTGCTTTGAAAGGCTGGTCATGGCACACATCAACACCATCATCCTGGAAACCCTAGACCCACTCCAATTTGCATACCGCCCCAACAGATCCACAGATAACACAATCTCAATCGCTCTCCACACTGCCCTTGGAAAAAATTAACACCTATGTGAGAATGCTGTTTATTGACTACAGCTCAGCGTTTAGCACCATAGTGCCCACAAAACTCATCACTAAGTTAAGGACCCTGGGATTAAACACCCTCTGCAATTGAATTCTGGACTTCCCGATGGGCCGCCCCCAGATGGTAAGGGTAGGTAGCAACACATCTGCCATGCTGATCCTCAACACTGGGGCCCCTCAGGAGTGCGTGTTTAGTCCTCTCCAACACCATCATTATGTTTGCTGATGACATAACAGTGTTGTTATTGTTATTATTGTTGTTATTGTGTGTCATTGTTGTCGCCTGATCAACGACAACAATGAGAGGAGGTCAGATACCTGGCATTGTGGTGCCAGGACAACAACCTTCCTCAACGTGAGCAAGACAAAGGAGCTGATCGTGGACTTCTTGCCATCCAGGACCTGCCAAGCTTCCTGCCATCCAGGACCTACAGTGGGGAGAACAAGTAATTGATACACTGCCTATTTTGCAGGTTTTCCTACTTACAAAGCATGTAGAGGTCTGTCATTTTTTATCATAGGTACACTTCAACTGTGAGAAACGGAATCTAAAACTAAAATCCAGGAAATCACATTGTATGATTTTTAAGTAATTAATTAGCATTTTATTGAATGACATAAGTATTTGATCACCTACCAACCAGTAAGAATTCCGGCTCTCACAGACATGTTAGTTTTTCTTTAAGAAGCCCCCCTGTTCTCCACTCAATACCTGTATTTACTGCACCTGGTTGAACTCGTTACCTGTATAAAAGACACCTGTCCACACACTCAATCAAACAGACTCCAACCTCTCTACAATGGCCAAGACCAGAGAGCTGTGTTAGGACATCAGGGTTAAAATTGTAGACCTGCACAAGGCTGGGATGGGCTACAGGACAATAGGCAAGCAGCTTGGTGAGAAGGCAACAACTATTTTGTTTTAGTTTCCGTCTCTCACAGTTCAAGTGTACCTATGATAAAAATTACAGACCTCTACATGCTTTGTAAGTAGGAAAACCTGCAAAATCGGCAGTGTATCAAATACTTGTTCTCCCCACTGTATATACTAGGCGTGTCACAGGAAGGCCCAAAAATTGTCAGACTCCAGTCACCCAAGTCATAGACTGTTCCCTCTATTACCGCACGGCAAGTGGTACCAGAGCGCCACGTCTAGGTCCAGAAGGCTGCTAAACAGCTTCTACCCCCAAGACTGCTGAACAATTCATCCATAGGCCAGCCGGACTATTTACATTGACCCATCTCCCATTTGTTTTTACACTGCTTCAAATATCTGTGTATTATACAGTTGAAGTTAACATACACCTTAGCCAAATACATTTAAACTCAGTTTTTCACGATTCCTGACATTTAATCCTTGTAAAAATTCCCCGTCTTAGGTCCGTTAGGATCCCCACTTTATTTTAAGAATGTGAAATGTCAGAATAATAGTAGAGAGAATGATTTATTTCTGCTTTTATTTATTTCATCACATTCAAAGTGGATCAGAAGTTAACATACACTCAATTAAAATTTGGTAGCATTGCCTTTAAATTGTTTAACTTGGGTCAAACGTTTCGGATAGCCTTCCACAAGCTTCCCACAATATTTTGGGTGAATTTTGGCCCATTCCTCCTGACAGAGCTGGTGTAACTGAGTCAGGTTTGTAGGCCTCCTTGCTCGCACACGCTTTTTTCAGTTCTGCCCACACATTTTCTATAGGATTGAGGTCAGGGCTTTGTGATGGCTACTCCAATACCTTGACTTTGTTGTCCTTAAGTCATTTTGCCACAACTTTGGAAGTATGCTTGGGGTCATTGTCCATTTGAAAGACCCATTTGTGGCCAAGCTTTAACTTCCTGACTGATGTCTTGAGATGTTGTTTCAATATATCCACATAATTTTCCAACCTCATGATGCCATCTATTTTGTGAAGTGCACCAGTCCCTCCTGCATCAAAGCACCCCACAACATGATGCTGCCACCCCTGAGCTTCATGGCTGGGATGGTGTTCTTCGGCTTGCAAGCTTCCCCCTTTTTCCTCCAAACATATCGATGATCATTATGGCCAAACAATTATATTTTTGTTTTATCAGACCAGAGGACATTTCTCCAAAAAGCATGATCTTTCCCCACGTGCAGTTGCAAACCATAGTCTGGCTTTTTTATGGTGGTTTTGGAGCAGTGGCTTCTTCCTTGCTGAGCGGCCTTTCAGGTTATGTCGATATTTGACTCATTTACTGTGGATATAGATACTTTTGTACCTGTTTCTTCCAGAATCTTCACAAGGTCCTTGTTCTGGGAATGATTTGCACTTTTCGCAACAAAGTACGTTAATCTCTAGGAAACAGAATGTGTCTCCTTCCTGAGCGGTATAATGGCTGCGTGGTCGCAGGGTGTTTATACTTGCGTACTATTGTTTGTACAGATGAACGTGGTACCTTCAGGCGTTTGGAAATTGGTCCCAAGGATGAACCAGACTTTTGTAGGTCTACAATTTTTCTTGGCAGATTTCTTTTGATTTTCCCATAATGTCAAGCAAAGAGGCACTGCGTTTGTAGGTATGCCTTGAAATAAATCCACAGGTACACCTCCAATTGACTCACAATTGAGTCAATTGGAGGCGCACAATTGGCCCAGCGTCGTCCGGGTTAGGGAGGGTTTGGCCGGCAGGGATATCCTTGTCTCATTGTTGACTAGCGACTCCTCTGGCAGGCCAGGCGCAGTGCATGCTGACACATTCGCCATGTGTACGGTGTTTCCTCTGACTCATTGGTGCAGCTGGATGGGCATTATGTCAATAAGCAGTGTGGCTTGACCTTCCCCTCTCCCGAGTCCGTACGGGAGTTGCAGCGATGAGACAAGACTGCAACAACTACCAATTCGATATCACGAAATTGGGGAGAAAAAAAGTGTGAAAAAAAGTATAAAAATATAAATAATCTGTCTGTAAAGAATTGCTGGGCATATTACTTGTGTCAAACACAAAGTAGATGTCTTAACCGACTTGCCAAAACTATAGTTCGTTATCAAGACATTTGTGGAGTAGTTGAAAAATTCGTTTTAATTACTCCAACCTAAGTGTATGTAAACTTCTGACTTCAACTGTATATGCATACAGTAGTCACTTTACTCCTACCTATATGTACAAATTACCTCAATGTACCTGTACCCCAGCACATTGACTTGGTACCAGTACCCCCTGTATGTAGCCTCGTTATTGTTATTTTGTGTTACTTTTTATTTTATTTTTTAATTTATTTTATTTGGTAAATATTTTCTTGAACTGCATTTTTTGTTAAGGGCTTGTAAGTAAGTATTTCACGGAAAAGTTTACACCTGTTGTATTCGGAGCATATTATAAATAAAACGATCTATGATTTGATTTGATCTCTTGCTGTAGGTTAGTGATGTGCAATGCAAATAAAATTGTGAATCCATTCATTCAAACCGTTCAATTAGATGAATTGAATGGGATACTATTCAGGTTTTTGAGTTCTGAAGCTTCCAGTTGGTTTTGTGATACTCAAATTTGTCCGATTACTGTCTTACTTGATCATTTGCGTGTAGATTCTCAGATTATCTTTGCATATTTATGCAACAGGAGACTTCCAAAGTGAAGCTTAAAGTAACAAACCAATGCTTTCCCAGAAATGTAGAAAAATTACACCTCTTAATTTTTACGTCATGTTCTTTCCTCAGTCTACTCCCAGTGGAGGGATCATGGTCATACCAAAAGGCGTCAGCCATTACATATTTCTCCTATGTTGATTTATATTACTCTCGAGAAGACAGTTACCAAGAAAAGAGAAGCATCAATGCATCTGGCACTGGATAGAGATGAGATAAGAGTGAGAGACCTTCCACCAAAATAATTTCAAACCAATGAGACAATTAATTCATTCCAAGCCAAAATGGTGGTCTGCTCTTTGAATGTGGAGAAAGGCAAGCTAATGTTAATGTTGTCCCAATGTTTTGTTTGGGTGGATGTGAAAATGCTCGAAAGCAATAATCGCAAAGATCTCAATCATAACTCAATTATTTGCAATATTTTTGCAGGTTTGCATGTGAATATCACATGTATATCTGTTTTCAAATGTTGAGGTTAAATGTCACACATGAATCCATATATTGTATTAAATTGACATGTTAACATCACAATTTCACGTCAGGAGAATGACATGCTTTCACCTTACATGTGAATAGCAGTTTCACATGTGAAATTTGTAGATTCACATGCTAAAAGCTTTCATATGTGAAAATCAGATAGGCAGTTTCACAGGAAAAACATTCACATGTCAAAATGTCACAGTGAAAATCAATAGCGGGAAAATGTGATTTGACATATAGAATTGCATTTTCACGTGAAACTGCATTAGCATTTTTACATGTCAATAACCTACACATATACAGTGCCTTGCGAAATTATTCGGCCCCCTTGAACTTTGCGACCTTTTGCCACATTTCAGGCTTCAAACTGAAAAATTGGACGTGCTAAATTATTCAGCCCCTTTACTTTCAGTGCAGCAAACTCTCTCCAGAAGTTCAGTGAGGATCTCTGAATGATCCAATGTTGACCTAAATGACTAATGATGATAAATACAATCCACCTGTGTAATCAAGTCTCCGTATAAATGCACCTGCACTGTGATAGTCTCAGAGGTCCGTTAAAAGCGCAGAGAGCATCATTAATTAAATTAATTGAATCACGTTCAACTTTACCAACAAATTAATAATGGACTCATATTTTATTGTGTATATTCTCAATGGGGTTTATTAAAATAGATCCACCCACATCTGGACACCACTACTACCACTCGTTCACGGCATGTTGACATGCGCAAGGGAGGTATAAAAGGTGTACAGTGGTTCCTCCTTTAAAAGTTGCGAGTTTACACCGTGGGACTTAGAGGTATCCAGCGTCACGGCTTCATTGCTCCAGACCACCACAAGGGGGAGTTAGAGCACTCATTATGCATTTGGGTCCCAAGGTTTTCATATGACCAATCATATCGAGTGGTTCAAATGACGAAGTTGACGTAAGCCATTTGCCGCTGGTGTCTGTCTTCAGCAAAGATGGCTGACAAAACATTACGGTGGAAACAAATATAAGTAATAATAACGTCATAACAAGTCAAGCAAAAAATTTACAAATGCGTGGAATATGTTAGTGAATGTAGAGATAAATGATTGACCATATTTTTTTGCCATAAAGTTAATTTACAAAAATCACTATTTAGCAAGTTAGCTGACTAGCTAATATTAGCCAGCTAACTAGCTAGTGTTATGACATGAGTATGAAATTGTAATTCCTGTTGTTTAATGTTTTAGCGACTCCTGAGAAAACCAGGCTGTCGTCTTGTGGATGTAAAGAATCTAGCTAGCTGAAGCATTTACTGCAAATTGGATGTACAATTGTGTTAGCTTGCCGTGCTTATATTTGCCATGCAATGCAGCTAAAGTAACATAGCTAGTTAACTATTTATTTGCTTATTGTGTAGTGGAGGATAAGAATAACTGTATGCCTATGGATGTGTAGCTAGCTACAGTATGTAGCCGATCTGTGTGTGGACCCTAAAACGTTTGGTATGAATATTAGTTCAGAACCTATGAACCTCAGTTATGATAGTTGTTGTATCGATTTGAAGTCTGAATTGTATTAATAAAGCCTATGGATTGAGTAGAATACACTACCATTCAAAAGTTTGGGGCCACTTAGAAATGTCCTTGTCTTTGAAAGAAAATAACATTTTTTTGTCCATTAAAATATCAAATTGATCAGAAATACAGTGCAGATGTTGTTAATATTGTAAATGACTATTGTAATTGTAAACGGCAGATTTTTATGGAATATTTAACTATAGGCATACAGAGGCCCATTATCAGCAACCATCACTCCTGTGTTCTAATGACATGTTGTGTTAGCTAATCCAAGTTCATCATTTTAAAAGGCAAATTGATCATTCGATTTTTTTTTTGCAATTATGTTAGCACAGCAGAAAACGGTTATGCTGATTAAAGAAGCAATAAACTGGCTTTCTTTAGACTAGTTGAGTGTCTGGAGCATCAGAATTTGTGGGTTTGATTACAGGCTCAAAATGGCCAGAAACAAAGCACTTTCTTCTGAAACTCATTAGTCTATTTTTGTTCTGGGAAATGAAGGCTATTCCATGCGTGAAATTGCCAAGAAATTGAAGATCTCGTACAGCGCTGTGTACTACTCCCTTTACAGAACAGAGCAAACTGTCTCTAACCAGAATAGAAAGAGGAGTGTGAGGCCCCGGCGCACATCATGGCAAGAGGACAAGTACATTAGAGTGTCTGGTTTGAGAAACAGACGCCTCACAAGTCCTCAACTGGCAGCCTCATTAAATACTACCCGCAAAACACCTGTAATACGTCAACAGTGAAGAGGCGACTCCAGGATTGATGGCCTTCTAGGCAGAGTTCCTCTGTCCAGTGTCTGTGTTCTTTTGCCCATCTTAATCTATTATTTTTATTGGCCAGCCTGAGATATGGCTTTTTCTTTGCAACTCTGCCTATAACGCCAGCATCCCGTAGTCGCCTCTTCACTGTTGACGTTGAGACTGGTGTTTTCCGTTTACAGCTACAATAGTAATTTACAACATGTCTACACTGTATTTCTGATCAATTTGATGTTATTTTAATTAATGGACAAAAAAATAGATTTTCTTTCAAAAACAAGGACATTTCTAAGTGACCCCGAACTTTTGAATGGTAGTGTACATGTACTGTAGTTATTACCACGCATGAGATCCCCACATTATAGCCTACACATTGAATATATTCACTGATCATGTACTCTTCCTTGGCAAGGTGCGGTTCAGGTATGAATCTCTGTGAGACATTCTTTTTCAGTCATATCCAATAGCAGGTGTATCAAACTCCATTCTTCGAATGATGCTGTGCCTGCATGTAAACTCAGCAAAAAAAATAAACATCCCTTTTCAGAACCCTGTTCCAAAGATAATTAGTAAAAATCTAAATAACTTCACGGGTTTAAACACTGTTTCCCATGCTTGGTTCAATGAAACATAAACAATTATTGAACATCCACCTAGAGAGCAGTCTTTTTAAGACACTAACAGCTTAGAGACGCTATGCAATTACGGTCACAGTTATGAAAACTTACGACACTAAAGAGGCCTTTCTACTGACTCTGAAAAACACCAACAGAAAGATGCCCAGAGGCCCTGCTCATCTGGGTGAACATGCCTTAGGCATGCTGCAATGAGGCATGAGGACTGCAGATGTGGCCAGGGCAATGCATTGCCTAAGGTGCCTAAGACAGCACTACAGGGAGACAGGACGGACAGCTGATCGTCGTCGCAGTGGCAGACCACGTGTAACAACACCTGCACAGGATCGGTACATCCGAACATCACACAGGTACAGGTACAGGATGGCAGGATGGCAACAGGATGGCAACAACAACTGCCTGAGTTACACCAGGAACGCACAATCCCTCCATCAGTGCTCAGATTCTCCGCAATAGGCTGAGAGAGGCTGTAGGCCTGTTGTAAGGCAGGTCCTCACCAGACATCACCGGCAACAACATCACCTATGGGCACAAACCCACTGTAGCTGGACCAGACAGGATTGTCAAAAAGTGCTCTTCACTGACGAGTCACGGTTTTGGCTCCCCAGGGGTGATGGTCGGATTAGCGTTTATCGTCAAAGGAATGAGCGTTACACCGAGGCCATACTCAAGGGATCGATTTGGACGGGGAAGGGTCAGTCTTGGTCTGGGGTGGTGTGTCACAGCATCATCGGACTGAGCTTGTTGTCATTGCAGTCAATCTCAATGCTGTGCTTTACAGAGAAGACATCCTCCTCCTTCATGTGCTACCGTTCCTACAGGCTCATCCTGACATGATCCTCCAGCATGACAATGCCACCAGCCATACTGCTCGTTCTGTGTGGGATTTCTCAATCCCATTGAGAACGACTGGAACCTGTTGGATCGGAGGGTGAGGGCTAGGGCCATTCCCTTCAGAAATGTCAGGGAACTTGCAGGTACCTTGGTTGAAGAGTGGGGTAACATCACACAGCAAGAACTGGCAAATCTGGTGCTGTCCATGAGGAGGAGATGTACTGCAGTACTTAATGCAGCTGGTGGCCACACCAGATACTGACTGTTACTTTTGATTTTGAACCCCCCCTTTGTTCAGGGACACATATTTCAATTTCTGTTAGTCACATGTCTTTGGAACCTGTTCAGTTGATGTCTCAGTTGTTGAATCTTGTTCAGCTCATACAAATATTTTCACATGTTAAGTTTGCTGAAAATAAACACAGTTGACAGTGAGAGGTCATTTCTTTTTTTGCTGAGTTTATGTATTACTATTATACTCCTCAACAGTGTTTACCACTCCTGCTCCTGGGACATCAATGATTACACATTACAACTATGCAATAAACTAGAAACCTAATTTGTAATTCATGTATACAGAAAAAAATACAGATATACATAGGAAGTGTAGTGTACTAGCTCACTTCATCTGCATTTATCTGAGGACATAAGATAGGTGTAGTATTTCATTGAGAGACTTAACTTTTAATGGCTGCAGGGGCAGTATTGAGTAGCTTGGATGAAAAGGTGCCCATTGTAAACGGCCAGCTCCTTACTGTCAGTTGCTAATATATGCATATTATTATTAGTATTGGATAGAACACACTCTGAAGTTTCTAAAACTGTTTGAACTATGTGAGTGTAACAGAACTCACATAACAGGTAAAAACCTGAGACATTCCACTTCCTGTATTTTTTTATTCTGGGGGTGGCAGATCTTCAAACAAGCTCTCATTGAAATTACAGTGAGATATGGATGAGTCTTCACTTCCTATGCCTTCCACTAGATGTCAACAGTCAATAGAACTTTGTCTGATGACTCTAATGTGAAGGGGGGTAGAATGACACAGGAAATAGTCACCACTGCCACGAGTTGACCATGCATTCACCACAACCCTCCAAGGTGGCATAGCAGTTCAGACGTCTTTTGTCCTCGTCTTGTCGTGTCCTGTATATATATATATTTACAACTTTTTCACATACATTTTATTTTTATTTTCCATCAACTCATCTTCAAAACACTCTCCTGCAACCCGCCTCACCAATGTATATTTATAAAAAAGTATTATTTACCTCAGATCTGTAATCCTCCAAGAAGCTAGCCAGAAACTCCAAGAAGCTAGCCTGAAACTAGCCAGAAGCTAATCCAGAAGCTAGTTCAGAAGCTAGTTAGCTCCTTTACTGGCAAATCGTTAGTATTCAGCTAACCACGGTTTGTGGTCATCAGCTATCCTTTAGCTCGAAAATCTATCGCCAGTTCTGTACGGCGCAGCGCGGCTCGGAACGGAACATACCGGACCAATTTCTCTCCATGTCCCTGGATTTCGACTGCTCTCTGGACATTCATACCCGGATCTCACAGCTAGCTAGCTGCTATCCGTGTGACTATCGGCCTTCGTCGATTCCGGAGCAAACATCAATTATTCCGGAGCTAGCAAGCTCCGTCAATCACTCCTGAGTTCCATCAATCACACCTGGGCTGCAGTCACCTATCCGGACCCGTTTTACTGCTTTCGCGGAGCCCCACCGGGCCTTCACAACTGGACTGCCGACGTTATCTACCCGAAGGAGTTATTCGGCTGGCTCCTCCGTCGCGACGTTACCTGAACGCCCATCTGCGGCCTGCTAACCGTTAGCTGTCTTACCGGCTGCTATCTGAATAGACAATCGGACAATTTTTTTTTATTTTTTTTTATTTTTTTATATATATATATATATATATTTTTTTATTATTATTATTATGTTTTCTTCTTGGGCCTCTATAACTATATCTATTGTTTTTATTTTTGTTGTTGTTGTGTGATTTGGATTAATCCCCTCTACCACACGGAACCCCACTAATCTACTGACGGAACGCAAGAGGTAGCTAACAACAGACCTCCATCCTATGCTAGCTTGCTACCGATGCCCTGGCTAGCTGTCTAAATCACCAACCAACCTCTCCACTCACCGGACCCTTTTGATCACTCGACTAAGCATGCCTCTCCTTAATGTCAATATGTCTTGTCCATTTCTGTTCTGGTTAGTGTTTATTGGCTTATTTCACTGTAGAGCCTCTAGTCCTGCTCACTATACCTTATCCAACCTATTAGTTCCACCACCCACACATGCAATGACATCTCCTGGTTTCAACGATGTTTCTAGAGACAATATCTCTCTCTTCATCACTCAATACCTAGGTTTACCTCCACTGTATTCACATCCTACCATACATTTGTCTGTACATTATACCTTGATGCTATTTTATCGCCCCCAGAAACCTCCTTTTACTCTATGTTCCAGACATTCTAGACGACCAATTCTCATAGCTTTTAGCCGTACCCTTATTCTACTCCTCCTATGTTCCTCTGGCGATGTAGAGGTGAATCCAGGCCCTGCAGTGCCTAGCTCCACTCCTATTCCCCAGGCGCTCTCTTTTGACGACTTCTGTAACCGTAATAGCCTTGGTTTCATGCATGTTAACATTAGAAGCCTCCTCCCTAAGTTTGTTCTATTCACTGCTTTAGCACACTCTGCCAACCCGGATGTTCTAGCTGTGTCTGAATCCTGGCTTAGGAAGACCACCAAAAACTCTGACATTTTAATTCCAAACTACAACATTTTCAGACAAGATAGAACTGCCAAAGGGGGCGGTGTTGCAATCTACTGCAAAGATAGCCTGCAGAGTTCTGTCCTACTATCCAGGTCTGTACCCAAACAATTTGAACTTCTACTTTTAAAAATCCACCTCTCTAAAAACAAGTCTCTCACCGTTGCCGCCTGCTATAGACCACCCTCTGCCCCCAGCTGTGCTCTGGACACCATATGTGAACTGATTGCCCCCCATCTATCTTCAGAGTTCGTGCTGCTAGGCGACCTAAACTGGAACATGCTTAACACCCCAGCCATCCTACAATCTAAACTTGATGCCCTCAATCTCACACAAATTATCAATGAACCTACCAGGTACCTCCCCAAAACCTTAAACACGGGCACCCTCATAGATATCATCCTAACCAACTTCCCCTCTAAATACACCTCTGCTGTCTTCAACCAAGATCTCAGCAATCACTGCCTCATTGCCTGCATCCGTAATGGGTCAGCGGTCAAACGACCGCCACTCATCACTGTAAAACGCTCCCTGAAACACTTCTGCGAGCAGGCCTTTCTAATCGACCTGGCCGGGGTATCCTGGAAGGATATTGATCTCATCCCGTCAGTAGAGGATGCCTGGATATTTTTTAAAAATGCCTTCCTAACCATCCTAAATAAACATGCCCCATTCAAGAAATTTAGAACCAGGAACAGATATAGCCCTTGGTTCTCCCCAGACCTGACTGCCCTTAACCAACACAAAAACATCCTATGGCGTTCTGCATTAGCATCGAACAGCCCCCGTGATATGCAGCTGTTCAGGGAAGCTAGAAATCATTATACACAGGCAGTTAGAAAAGCCAAGGCTAGCTTTTTCAAGCAGAAATTTGCTTCCTGCAACACTAACTCAAAAAAGTTCTGGGACACTGTAAAGTCCATGGAGAATAAGAACACCTCCTCCCAGCTGCCCACTGCACTGAAGATAGGAAACACTGTCACCACTGATAAATCCACCATAATTGAGAATTTCAATAAGCATTTTTCTACGGCTGGCCATGCTTTCCACCTGGCTACTCCTACCCCGGACAACAGCACTGCACCCCCAACAGCAACTCGCCCAAGCCTTCCCCATTTCTCCTTCTCCCAAATCCATTCAGCTGATGTTCTGAAAGAGCTGCAAAATCTGGACCCCTACAAATCAGCCGGGCTAGACAATCTGGACCCTTTCTTTCTAAAATTATCTGCCGAAATTGTTGCCACCCCTATTACTAGCCTGTTCAACCTCTCTTTCGTGTCGTCTGAGATTCCCAAAGATTGGAAAGCAGCTGCGGTCATCCCCCTCTTCAAAGGGGGGGACACTCTTGACCCAAACTGCTACAGACCTATATCTATCCTACCGTGCCTTTCTAAGGTCTTGGAAAGCCAAGTCAACAAACAGATTACCGACCATTTCGAATCTCACCATACCTTCTCTGCTATGCAATCTGGTTTCAGAGCTGGTCATGGGTGCACCTCAGCCACGCTCAAGGTCCTAAACGATATCTTAACCGCCATCGATAAGAAACATTACTGTGCAGCCGTATTCATTGATCTGGCCAAGGCTTTCGACTCTGTCAATCACCATATCCTCATCGGCAGACTCGACAGCCTTGGTTTCTCAAATGATTGCCTCGCCTGGTTCACCAACTACTTCTCTGATAGAGTTCAGTGTGTCAAATCGGAGGGTCTGCTGTCCGGACCTCTGGCAGTCTCTATGGGGGTGCCACAGGGTTCAATTCTTGGACCGACTCTCTTCTCTGTATACATCAATGAGGTCGCTCTTGCTGCTGGTGAGTCCCTGATCCACCTCTACGCAGACGATACCATTCTGTATACTTCCGGCCCTTCTCTGGACACTGTGTTAACAACCCTCCAGGCAAGCTTCAATGCCATACAACTCTCCTTCCGTGGCCTCCAATTGCTCTTGAATGCAAGTAAAACTAAATGCATGCTCTTCAACCGATCGCTGCCTGCACCTACCCGCCTGTCCAACATCACTACTCTGGACGGCTCTGACTTAGAATACGTGGACAACTACAAATACTTAGGTGTCTGGTTAGATTGTAAACTCTCCTTCCAGACCCATATCAAACATCTCCAATCCAAAGTTAAATCTAGAATTGGCTTCCTATTTCGCAACAAAGCATCCTTCACTCATGCTGCCAAACATACCCTTGTAAAACTGACCATCCTACCAATCCTCGACTTTGGCGATGTCATTTACAAAATAGCCTCCAATACCCTACTCAACAAATTGGATGCAGTCTATCACAGTGCAATCCGTTTTATCACCAAAGCCCCATATACTACCCACCATTGCGACCTGTACGCTCTCGTTGGCTGGCCCTCGCTTCATACTCGTCGCCAAACCCACTGGCTCCATGTCATCTACAAGACCCTGCTAGGTAAAGTCCCCCCTTATCTCAGCTCGCTGGTCACCATAGCATCTCCCACCTGTAGCACACGCTCCAGCAGGTATATCTCTCTAGTCACCCCCAAAACCAATTCTTTCTTTGGCCGCCTCTCCTTCCAGTTCTCTGCTGCCAATGACTGGAACGAACTACAAAAATCTCTGAAACTGGAAACACTTATCTCCCTCACTAGCTTTAAGCACCAACTGTCAGAGCAGCTCACAGATTACTGCACCTGTACATAGCCCACCTATAATTTAGCCCAAACAACTACCTCTTTCCCAACTGTATTTAATTTTAATTTATTTATTTATTTTGCTCCTTTGCACCCCATTATTTTTTTTATTTCTACTTTGCACATTCTTCCATTGCAAAACTACCATTCCAGTATTTTACTTGCTATATTGTATTTACTTTGCCATCTTGGCCTTTTTTGCCTTTACCTCCCTTCTCACCTCATTTGCTCACATTGTATATAGACTTGTTTATACTGCATTATTGACTGTATGTTTGTTTTTACTCCATGTGTAACTCTGTGTCGTTTTATCTGTCGAACTGCTTTGCTTTATCTTGGCCAGGTCGCAATTGTAAATGAGAACTTGTTCTCAACTTGCCTACCTGGTTAAATAAAGGTAAAATAAAATAAATAAATAAAAATGAGCCTTCACAGGGGAAGCACCTGCGTTCCATTGTTCATTTGAAGTAATTCTAATTCTCCGGTTCGAATTCTATTCAAGGTATATGTAAACAACATTCTAAAGATTGATTCAGTACATCGTTTGACATGTTTCTACTGACTGTTACGGAACCTTTGGACATTTCGTCACATTATAGTGGACGCACTTTGTGACTTTGGAATTGTTTACCAAAAGCGCTAACCTAAGTAGCCAATTGGACATAAATAACGGACATTTTCGAACAAATCAAGCATTTATTGTGGACCTGGGATTCCTAGGACTGCATTCTGATGAAGTTCATCAAAGGTAAGGAAACAGTTATCATGTATTTTCTGGTTTCTGTTGACTCCAACATGGCCGCTAATTTAGCTATTGTTCTGAGCGCCGTCTCAGATTATTGCATGTGTTGCTTGTTCTGTAAACCTTTTTTAAAATCTGACACAGCGGTTGCATTAAGGAGAGATCTATCTATAATTCCATGTGTATCATCTACATTTACGATGAATATTTCTGTTGAAAAGATGTGGCTATGCAAAATCACTTGATGTTTTTGGAACTAGTGAATCTAAATAGCCAAAGTAAATTCAGATAATTTGATATAAATATGAACTTTATCAAACAAAATGTGCATGTATTATGTTACATGAAGTCCTATGAGTGTCATCTGATGAAGATAATTCAATGTTAGTGATTAATTTTATCTATATTTCTGGTTTTTGTGAATGCTATATTTCACTGGAAAATGGCTGTGCTTATTGTGGTTTAGTGGAGACCAAACATAATCGTTTGTAGTGCTTTTGCTGAAAAGCCTATTTGAAATTGGACACTTTGGTGGGATTAACAACAAGATTACCTTTAAAATTATATAAGACAAATGTATGTTTTAGGAATTGTAATTATGAGATTTCTGTGGTTTGAATTTGGCGCCCTCTATTTTCACTGGTAGTTGTCATATCGATCCTGGTATTGGGATTGCAGCCATAACAAGTTAATTTCAACCAGTGGAGAATGTGAAACACTTTATTGAAAGTTCATTATCCAGGTGTTATAAAAACATAGTACATGCATTACAAAAATTATGATTGTAATATTATACATACAAGTCCAATCTGTACTTCAATGCACATATGGTGTGTATTATAAAAAAGAGGAAGTGGGGAGAGAGGTGTAGAAGACAGAGGGAAAGAGGTAAGAGCAGAGGAGCAGGGAAGACAGCATATGATTAATGAAATACAGTGCTACCCTAATATTCTCTCAGGTTATTACAATTACATAGTGTCTCTAGCAGTGTCTCCTAATCAGGCTTGGGCCCCAGTTGGCCCGAAGGTTATCTAAAGAGCGGGTGAGGTGGCGATGACGGGACTGGTTTCCTCTCTCACATCAAAACATACCTGCAGACGAGAGACAGATGGATAGAGAGAGCATGTTTAAGCCTTGATTTTTTTCTTCTAACATGGTCAGTCATCATAATCATCAGGAGGTGAAATGCAAAACTGACCTTGGATCATTAACTCCGGGAATACTACATCTCTATCTGTATTTCAATGTAAAGCATCTCTTTAATAATACTGCCTGTTGACCCGACCAAGTGACCTCTCACTTATGATCATGCTGTGACCTCTGTCAGCCAGTTCAGATGCAGGAGGGGTTCACCAACACAGCTGATATAACTGTGTGTGTGTGTTGTCTCACCTGTTGTCCACACTAAGTGGCTACACTTAGTGTGACACACTACAGATAATGTCATTATTAGACTTTTACATTATCAGATCACAAATAAATACCACTTGAAGCTTGATGATGACTTGATCATGTGAATCCTTTGTGTAGTGCTAAGTCAACAGCTGGTAAGGTGTCAGGTTCGCCTATTCCTCAGACAGTGAACGAACATACATCTGGCAATATCAAAATTTTCGACCCCTTGATCAGCTCGCACTCTGAATGTAAAGAAAATTGCTTATTTTTTGTTGATATGAAAACAATAACTGAGATATGACATTTGAATCTAAAACAGAAGATGTAATTTTCAGGATTCGTCAATAAAGCACAACAATCTTAACACTAGACTGGTATGGTGCTTGTTCATTAGGTGATGGGAAATATGCAATATGCATACAAAATAATATACCTTACCTTCCTTGAAAATCCATCTCTCCAAAGATGACAATGTTGTATCTTGTAAACAAGCATTGGAATTAAAAGTGAAATGTTTAACTTATTAACCTGCTTCATTGTTATTGTATTACCAGTTGATGAAGAACAACTCCCTCACTAACTTTAAGCGTCAGCTGTCAGAAGCAGCTTACCGATTGCTGCAGCTGTACACAGCCCATCTGTAAATAGCCCATCCAACCAACTACCTACCTCATCTGCATATTTGTTTTTGTTTTTCTGCTCTTTTGCACATCAGTATTTCTGCTTGCACATCCTCATCTGCACACATATCACTCCAGTTTAAATTACTAAATGGTAATTACTTCACCACTGTTGGCCTATTTATTGCCTTACCTCCTTTCTTCATTTGCACACACTGTATACAGATTTTTCTATTGTGTTATTGTCTGTACGTTTGTTTATCCCATGTGTAACTCTTTTGTTTTTGTCGCACTGCTTTGCTTTATCTTGGCCAGGTCGCAGTTGTAAATGAGAACTTGTTCTCAACTGGTCTACCTGGTTAAATAAAGTTGAAACAAAAAATTTAAAAAAGAATTCTGGCAACTATACCTGCACCATCTACATGCTGGAAAGACTCCCTAACTTTTCACCGATGTACACGATGGCCCATTACTTGTAGACTTCCTTTGATCATTCTAAAGCCCTGACTTTCTGGTCGAACTCTTCATCTGACATATCAGAATAGCATTCCCTGACAGACGTATTGTGTTCTTTCATTCTTCTGTACACTGTCATGAAATATGATTATATATCGACTATGAAACAAATAGGACATGGCCTGCTTATGAGTTGACATGAAAAAAGTTAGATGAATTTTACTGAAAATGGAGAGAACAGGCATTCGTAGCCACATGTTTTTGGTTAGCTTGAGAATAATAATTGCATGAATTATCATTCTATGGTATTTATGTATCTATGTAATATAGTACAATGGTATGAACTGACACTGAATCGTAAGAGCTAACAACTAGCTATGTAGAAGATGGATGGAAGAACACCCAGTGCTGCATACCTGAGCTGCCATCATCCTTCGTAGGTGTCCGATATATATATATATATATTTTTTTTTAACCTTTATTTAACCAGGCAAGTCAGTTAAGAACAAATTCTTCTTTTCAATGATGGCCTAGGAACAGTGGGTTAACTGCCTGTTCAGGGGCAGAACGACATATTTGTACTTTGTCAGCTCAGGGGTTTGAACTTGCAACCTTCCGGCTACTAGTCCAACACTCTAACCACTAGGCTACCTTGCCGCCCCAATATGACTTCCTTTGTGTCGGAAAAAAGGCTGAACTGTAACGATCTGGGTGTAGTGGGTGCGAAGTCAGGCGCAGGAAGCAGAGAGTTCAGGGTAGTGCAAACGGTGAACATAAGCCACCCCACGAAACACAGGGCGCACACAAAACAAATGGCCCAAACACAGGGACTTAACCAGTCCAGCAAAAAAAACACGAAATGGGAAACACGTTAACCTCAAACGCGCACCCTAGTCACACAAACAATCCTGCACAAAGAGCAGGCGGGGCCTACTGATAAACATAGCCCAACTAATCAGCCCAAACACAAAACAGGTGAAACCAATAAACAGAAAGGGGGAAAAGGATCAGTGGCAGCTAGTAGGCCGGTGACGACGACCGCCGAGCGCCACCCGAACAGGAAGGGGAGCCACCTTCGGTAGGAGTCGTGACATGAACCGTATTGGTTGTAGCCAAACTGACACAAAAAATGGCCAAAAGGGAGGGTGGTTGATAGCGAAATTAAATTGAGTTTAAGAGTTTTGTTTTCAAATACGTTTTTTGTTCTCTAAATATTTTTGGGGAATAAAATGCATAAAGTTTTGCGCTCTATTACAAGATATTTGATAGCAATTTTCTTTTTACTTTGAAGTCTCGTTTTTGCTTTCAGAAAAATTATTTTTGATTGAAAATAAAAAAGTTTTGCTCTCGACAAAAAGACACAAATGTACCTCCATAGCATAAAACAATTTGCCTGTGACTAATCAGTCTTTCATACAAACTTGCTATGCAGAATTCTTGATGCACAACCGAAAGTGCTGCCATATCCTGCCAACATGCCCACAAGTGAGCCACTCAGGCAGAGAATGATGCGTGAAAGAGGGCGAGGAACCAGATGGGATTTGTTGCAAGTTGGGGGGTGGGGCTAATAGCTGAACATTACGCTGTTCAACCTTTTTCTAAAGAATAGTCTAATAGCCGAGCTAGGTGTGTAACCCCCCCCATCACAGACATGATTTACTCTAATGACCAATAGCACTGATTATGATTTTGTGTCCCAATGCACTGCTGTGTCTCTAACTGACAATGGGCAACATAAACCAAATAATAAATTGGGCAATATAAACCAAAAAATAAACAAATAATTGATAATAAAATAATAATAATGAAACCTCAACCTTCTTGCCCAAAATCCAGCGCGCTATTGACTGTGCTCAAGCCATTGACTGTGCTATTGACTGTGCTCAATTGAGTTTGCTACTCAATGTTAGGTAATGACTTTTCAAATAAGTTACCTTACACGTTATGTTGGATGATAATTTGCTAGCTACACTGTCCTTACGAACCACATAGCATATCATTACAGCAGTATGTTAGTTTACTACCTAACATTAGTAGTTATACATCAAACTTGCCAGTATGTTAACTATAGGCTATCTAACTACCCAATGTTTATTGACTTGATTATTCCCGTCATTCTTAGCTTAGCTAAATGGTACAGTCGTTGTGCGTTCTCAATGGACATCCGGGTGCTTTCTTAAATTCTACTCTGTTTTCAGAGCAAGTAATTAAATTGTTTCCAGCAGCACAGTTACAGGCACCAACACTCTGGTTAACACGAAAACTGCCTAACCAGCTCTGCTAGGGCAAGTAAAATGGTCAGAGTGGTCTCATTTGTGCCTGGAAGTAACGTTATCGTGGGTGCTTGACTGCCATTGTAAGGCCATGATGCTCAAATCCTCGGCCCAAATGTACAGTGTGTGCTCAGAGAGCGAAAAGGTCTGAATGTACAAATTGACAATGCTCTGAATTTATGAGCGCAGATTGAATTTAACTAAGCAAGTCAGTTTAGAACACATTTTTATTTACAAGGACAGCCGACTCCTTCCTCCCTGCCGGGGAATTGAACCCTGGTCTCCCGCGTGCCTGAATTCTGTAGTACAGACATGGCCTGCTCTCCCTTATGTAAGGAATTAGCCACTTTCTCATGTTTACTACAGTATGTAGCCTACTCCCGACCGTCAAGATGTACAGCGCCATATTTTCCATTCGATCCTAATGGAGACCCTGGGGTTTTGTTTTTCATTTTCTCAGAATAGAAACACCATAATATTAATCAAATGAATAGAGCCTAATTTCTTAAAATCAATCCCATATACTATGCAATTACAAAAAGGTTTTAAATTCTCTGGTAATGCCAATATGAAAGACTATCAAATGCTTCTCAAAGATGCCCTCTGGTGGTCAAACTAGCACTAACTTATATCTGACACAACTTTTAAAGGAGCAACCACTGTATGCAGGTAAGAATGTGGTAAAAATGTGCCTGTTTGTAAGCGGGTCATATAAACATAGTCCCAACATTTTTTACAGGAAAAATGACATAAATCCTCCGTGGAAGCAGTATTTGTTCATGTTTCAATTTAGGATTGCTGCTTTAAACACCTTTAACAGACTAATAGTGTTATTATATAGTGTAATCCTCTAGTGCGTGATTTACATTTGTCCCATTAATATCAAGAACACTTCTGAAGTCAAGAACAAAATTCTTAGAGTATTGCAAACAGAAATAATGAATTGAAGGCAAAACATGAACACAAAATAATTGATGGGCAAGGCAAAATATTTCAAGGAAATAATTTTGAAATGTTAGAACAAATTAATTGTAAATGGATGCACATTTTTGTCATGATAACTCGATTAAATAAAATGCCTCCCTCTTTCTTGCAATGTTTCCTATCTTTGCTTATGTTAGCCTGGCCTTTGCTTCCGCTTCCTTTTTTCTAATTGCAAGTTTTGGCACATTAATTCCAGCAACATAATGTGTCCGAAAAGCACATGCCTAACTCGTGAAAAACCACCACAAAAAAATATCACGTGTTTTTTTAATTGTGACTTCGCATTGGGCAGATTACTAAATACTAATCCGTGGGGTGTGCAGGCCATACGTGTATTCGTAATAGTATCAATAAACAGTTGACAGTTGATAGTTGGTGTTATATGATATGCCTAAATAGATTTTGGCAAAAAAAAATCCCTGCATGTTCTCACTGCAAAATAAATTGTAGATTAGGGGTAGTGCGCGGAGGTGTGTGTGTGTGTGTGTGTGTGTGTATGTACAGTACCAGTCAAAAGTTTGGACACACCGACTCATTCAAGGGTTTTTCTTTATTCTACATTGTAGAATAATAGTGAAGACATCACAACTATGAAACAGCACATATGGAATCATATAGTAACCAAACAAAGTGTTAAACAAATTAAATAGATTTTAGATTTTAGATTCTTCAAAGTAGCCACCTTTGCCTTGATGACAGCTTTGCACACTGTTGGCATTCTACAATGTAGAAAATAGTAAAAAATAAAGAAAAATCCTTGAATGAGTAGGTGTGCCCAAAATATTGACTGGTGCTGTATGTATTAGAGGTCGACTGATTATGATTTTTCAATGCCGATACCAATACCTATTTATTGGAGGACCAAAAAAAGCCGATACCGATTAATCGGACGATAAAAAAAAGTATATTTGTAATAATGACAATTAAAACAATACTGAATGAACACTTATTTTAACTTATTTTAACTTACATCAATAAAATCAATTTAGCCTCAAATAAATAATGAAACGTTCAATTTGGTTTAAATAATGCAAAAACAAAGTGTTGGAGAATAAAGTAAAAGTGCAATATGTGACATTTAATATAGCTAAAGTTTAAGTTACTTGCTCAGAACATGAGAACATATGAAAGCTGGTGGTTCCTTTTAACATGATTCTTCAATATTCCCAGGTAAGAAGTTTTAAGTTGTAGTTATTATAGGAATTATAGGACTATTTATCTCTATACCATTTGTATTTCATTAACCTTTGACTATTGGATGTTCTTATAGGCACTTTAGTATTGCCAGTGTAACAGTATATCTTCCTTCCTTCTCCTCACTTCTACCTGGGCTCGAACCAGGAACACATCGACAACAGCCACACTCGAAGCAGCGTTATCCATGCAGAGCAAGGGGAACAACCACTCCAAGTCTCAGAGCGAGTGACATTTGAAACGCTATTAGCGCGCACCCCGCTAACTAGTTAGCAATTTCACATCGGTTACACCAGCCTAATTTCGGGAGTTGATAGGCTTGAAGTCATAAACAGCTCAATGCTTGAAGCACAGCGACGAGCTGCTGGCAAAACGCACAAAAGTGCTGTTTGAATGAATGCTTCCGAACCTGCAGCTGCCTACCACCGCTCAGTCGGACTGCTCTATCAAATCATAGACTTAATTATAACATAATAACACACAGAAATACGTCCCTTAGGTAATTAATATGGTCGAATCCGGAAACTATAATCTTGAAATACGGAACCGTTACATATTTTATCTAACGGGTGGCATACATAAGTCAAAAAATTCCTGTTACATTGCACAACCTTCAATGTTATGTCATAATTATGTAAAATTATGGCAAATTAGTTCGCAACAAGCCAGGCGGCTCAAACTGTTGCATATACCCTGACTCTGCATGCAATGAATGCAAGAGAAGTGACACAATTTCACCTGATTAATATTGCCTGCTAACCTGGATTTATTTTAGCTAAATATGCACGTTTAAATATATATACTTCTGTGTATTGATTTTAAGAAAGGCATTGATGTTTATGGTTAGGTACACATTGGAGCAACGATAGTCCTTTTTCGCGAATACGCACCCCATCGATTATATGCAATGCAGGACACCCTAGATAAACTAGTAATATCATCAACCATGTGTAGTTAACTAGTGATTATGATTGATTGATTGTTTTTTATAAGATAAGTTTAATGCTAGCTAGCAACTTACTTTGGCTTACTGAATTCGCGTGTAACAGGCAGGCTCCTCTGGAGTACAATGTAATCAGGTGGTTAGAGTGTTGGACTAGTTAACTGTAAGGTTGCAAGATTGAATCCCCGAGCTGACAAGGTAAAAATCTGTCATTCTGCGCCTGAACAAGGCAGTTAACCCACCGTTCCTAAGCCATCAATGAAAATAAGAATGTGTTCTTAACTGACTTGTCTAGTTAAATAAAGATTAAATAAAGGTGTAAAAAAAAAATATTATAATAATCGGTGTCCAAAAATACAGATTTCCGATTGTTATGAAATCTTGAAATTGGCCCTAATGAATCGGCCATTCTGATTAATCGGTCGACCTCTAGTATGTATGTGTGTCTGAGTCCTCAATTTGCAGAAGGCAGCCAAGTTTGCTGTCACTCAGTTAGATTGTGCATCAACATGTATTTTTTTACCTACCCTTGCCTACCCTTGCCTGTTAGATATTATGTTCAGTGATAACTTGAATGAAAACATCACATGCCATGTGATTTATCATACCAGCAGGCAGGAGCAATCTAAATGATCAGACTACAAACATGCAGGGAAAAATGATTAGGTGAAATTATGGAGACTGTGGACTGAGAAATACAGCTTCACTCTATCCAATCAGAGCAGGAAGATCAACCCTTCTCTTACAGACAGGCAAACTAGCAAGTTGAGTTATTTAGACAACATACAGTGCCTTCAGAAAGTATTAAGACCTCTTCACTTCTTCCACATTTTGTTACGTTACAACCTTATTTCAAAATGTATCAATAAATAATTCCCCTCATCAATCTACACAGCAAAAACAGGTTTTTAGAATTTTTGCAAATGTATAAAAAATAAAAACACAAATACCTTGTTTAGATAAGTATTTAGACCCTTTACTGTGAGACTCAAAATTGAGGTCAAGTGTATCCTGTTTCCATTGATCATCCTTGAGATGTTTCTACAACTTGATTGGAGTCCACCTGTTGTAAATTCAATTGATTGGACATGATTTGGAAAGGCACACATCTGTCTATATAAAGTCTCACAGTTGATGGCGCATGTCAGAGCAAAAACCAAGCCACGAGTTCGAAGGAATTGTCCATAGAGCACTGCGACAGGATTGTGTCGAGGCACTGATCTGGGGAAGGGTACCAAAACAAATTATGAAGTATTGAAGGACCCAAGAACACAGTTGCTTCCATCATTCTTAACTGCTTATGGGTGCAGGGTCAGTATTGAGTAGCTTGAATGAAAGGTGCCCAGAGTCAACGGCCTGCTCCTCAGTCCCAGTTGCTAATACATGAATATATTATTATTAGTAGTAGTATTGGATAGAAAACACTCTGAAGTTTCTAAAACCGTTTGAATCAGGTATGTGAGTATAACAGAACTCATATGCCAGGCAAAAACCTGAGAAGAAATCCAAACAGGAAGTGGAAAATCTGAGGTTGGTCAATTTTCAATCCAGCCCCTATTGAATACACAGTGTGATATGGATAAAGTTGCACTTCCTAGGGCTTCCACTAGATGTCAACCGTCGTTAGAAACTTGAATAAGGCTTCTACTGTGTCGTGGAGCCGGATGGGAGCTCTTTGAGTCAGTGGTCTGGCAGAGAGCCAGATCCTGGTCACGCGCATTTCACATGATAGCGACCTGTGTTCCATGGCTTCTCTACAGACATAGGAATTCTCCGGTTGGAACTTTATTGAAGATTTAATATAACAACATCCTAAAGATTGATTCTATACTTAGTTTGACAAGATTCTACGAGCTGTAATATAACTTTTTGAAGTTTTCGTCCGACGTTCGGATGGACCTGCACGAGCGTTTGGATTTGTGTACTAAACACGCTAACAAAAGTAGCGACTTGGACATAAATAATGGACATTATCAAACAAATCAAGCATTTATTATGGAACTAAGATTCCTGGGAATGCATTCTGATGAAGATCATCAAAGGTAAGGGAATATTTATAATGTGATTTCTGATTTCTGTTGACTCATGGTGGATAATTGTATTTATTTTCTGAGCGCCATCTCAGATTATTGATTGGTATGCTTTTTCCGTAAAGTTTTATTTAAATCTGACACAGCGGTTGCATTAAGGAGAGGTATATCTATATTTTTGTGTCTAACAATTGTATTTAGCGACATTTCTAATGAGTATTTCTGAAAAAAATATTTTTGGAACTAGTGAACGTAACGCGCCAATGTATACTGAGATTTTTTAAATATAAATATGAACTTTATCAAACAAAACATACATGTATTGTGTAACATGAAGTCCTATGAGTGTCATCTGATGAAGATCATCAAAGGTGAATTATTAATTTTATCTCTATTTGTTTATTTTGTGACTCCTCTCTTTGGCTGGAAAGATGGCTGTGTTTTTCTGTGAGTTGGTGGTGACCTAACATAATCGTTTGTGGTGCTTTCACTGTAAAGCCTATTTGAAATCTGACACTGTGGTGGGATTAAAAACAAGATTACCTTTAAAACGGTGTAAAATATATGTATGTTTGATGTATGCTTGAGGAATTTAATTATGAGATTTCTGTCGTTTTGAATTTGGCGCCCTGCACTTTCACTGGCTGTTGTCATATCATCCCGTTAATGGGATTGCAGCCCTAAGAAGTTTTAAATGGAAGACGTTTGGAACCATCAAGACTCTTCCTAGAGCTGGCCGCCAGGCCAAACTGAGAAATCGGGGGAGGGCCTTTGTCAGGGAGGTGACCAAGAACCCGATGGTCACTCTGACAGGGCTCTAGAGTTCCTTTGTGGAGATGGGAGAACCTTCCATATGGACAACCTTCTCTGCAGCACTCCACCAAGGAGAGTGGCCAGACGGAAGGCACATGACAGCCGGCTTGGGGTTTGCCAAGTGCCAAGAGGCACTTAAAGACTCTCAGACCATGAGAAACAAGATTTTCTGTTCGGAAGACACCAAGATTGAACACTTTGGCCTGAATGCCAAACATTACGTCTGGAGGAAAACTGGCACCATCCGTATGGTGAATCATGGTGGTGGCATCATCATGCTGTGGGGACGTTTTTCAGTGGCAGCGAGACTAGTCAGGATCGAGGCAAAGATTAATGGAGCAAAGTACATAGAGATCTTTGATGAAAACCTGCTCCAGAGTGCTCAGGTCTTTTGACTGAGGTAAAGGTTCACCTTCCAACAGCACAACGACCCTACAGCCAAGACAACACAGGAGTGGCTTCGGGACAAGTCTCTGAATGCCCTTGAGTTGCCCAGCCAGAGCTCAGCCTTGAACCCGATTGGACATCTCTGGTGAGACCTGAAAATAGCTGTGCAGCAACGCTCCCCATCCAACCTGGCAGAACTTGAGAGGGTCTGCAGAGATATTTCTGTTTACAATTTTATATAAATTAGCAAACATTTCAAAAAAACTTTTGGGGGTTTTCATTATGAGGTATTGTGTGTAGATTGATGAGGAACAAAACTATTTAATCAGTTTTAGAATAAGGCTGTAACAAAATCTGAAAAAGTCAAGGGTTCTGAATACTTTCCGAAGGCACTGTATGTAGTGTATACAATAATGATGGGGGAAAACCAAATGGTTCTTCAACACTTAAAGATATTGTCAGCAAACGTGGTTCCTACTGTAGTAACAGCAGAGGTGTAGGCATCCTGATAAATACAAATACACACTTTCCCTTATATACCAGCACTTAGACCAAGAAGGCTGTTTTCTAGTGTTGAATTCTATCTTACATGGGGAATAATACACATTGATTTCATTGTATATCCCAACAGGGGCAAATCTGGTGTTTTTTGTAGGAATTCAAGCTATATTAAATCAAATCCACACAATAACTATTATTTTAGCATGCGACCTGAATAATACATAAGATTGACAGATTCCTTGAAAAATGCAATTCAAGGATTCTCCGAAGAGGCTGAAAAATGTCATCTATACAAATAATTTACAGGACATCTGGATATTACTATTCCCAACTACAAAAAACGACTCCTTGTTTTCTCAAAGCTATTCAGGAATAAAAATTTTAAAAAATCTGAACATAAGCAGGAATATGATTTTTACTTTTGAAGAGAACCAACAACTACAGGTTAACCTTAAATAAAGCATCTTAGTTAATGATCTTGTGTGGCTCAGTTGATAGAGCATGGCACTTGTAATGCCAGTGGTGTGGGTTTAATTCCCATGGGAGACTAGATGAAATTAAAATGCATCTTCTAAGTCGCTCTGGATAAGAGTGTCTGCTAAATGTAAACCTGGAAAAAATCTTGCAGCCCTCACAAATTTAATTAATGCCAAACCACTTTTAAAATATATAAATGCATTAATCGAGAATCTGTGGAAAGAACTGAAAACTGCTGTTCACAAATGTTCTCCATCCAACTTCACTGAGCTCGAGCTGTTTTGCAAGGAGGAATGGGAAAAAATGTCAGTCTCTCGATGTGCAAAACTGATAGAGACATACCCCAAGCGACTTACAGCTGTAATCGCAGCAAAAGGTGGCGCTACAAAGTATTAACTTAAGGGGCTTGAATAATTTTGCACGCCCAATTTTTCAGTTTTTGATTTGTTAAAAAAGTTTGAAATATCCAATAAATGTCGTTCCACTTCATGATTGTGTCCCACTTGTTGTTGTTCACAAAAAAATACAGTTTTATATCTTTATGTTTGAAGCCTGAAATGTGGCAAAAGGTCGCAAAGTTCAAGGGGGCCGAATACTTTCGCAAGGCACTGTATAACATGATTAATGAACATTTTAAAAGCTTCTGAGAAAATCTATATAAATCCGAATTAAACAACAATTGGACTGATCCTATAGCCTTCTTTAAAAAGCACCAGGAATGGATAGGTTTCCTATGGAATTGTATTTAACATTTTGGGTCAAAGAAGCATCCCTATTTACACAAATGACAACAGACATGTCACTCTATTCAGTGCTTCCTAGTTCTGTGTATCAAACAGTTATTTCAGTTATATTGAAAACAGGAAAATCTGTAGTCCCCTGCGGATTTCAGACCCATAAGTTTAATAAATTGTGACAATAAAATAAAAACAAAAGCAATAGAATGGCAAGTCTTACCAGACTTGATACATATTCATGAAACACAGCTTATTAAAAATAGACACTTAAAAAACAAATGCAAGAACATGTTTCTTTTTGATACAATATGCTAAAAAACTAAATTCATCAATAATGGCTGTTGATGCCGAAATGGCTTTAGACCGTTTTGAATCGCCTTTTCTATTCCAAATTTTGTAAGCTTTCAACTTGCCAGGTGAAATAATACGTTTAGTATTTGTGGAATTATGAAAGAATTAAGTGAAACTCAGAAAACGGCATATCTGTAGACACACTTCCGCCACACCTTCATTTCGTTGATCTCCCCCCACAATGAATAGTGGGTGAATAGCATGCTATTCTCATGCTTAATTTCAAGGTCAGAATACACAGAGTGAAAAATGCATAAAAAGGGAATTTACATTCAATTAACAAGTTCAACTCAGGTTGGAATTCCCCCCTAATTCCCGGAGATATTTAGAAGACCAAAAATATCCACTTTGTTGTGGAACTTTGCAATCATGATCATGTCACCTACCTCACTATGGTTACATGAGGGATATAAATGTTTAGGTGATCTTATTTCTATAATTTAAGAATGAAGATATATAATAGAAAATATCACTGGCTCTTAGAGTATTTTCTAAATACTATCTGAAACAGCACAGGGCATAGCTCTCAGTGATTGGGAACTCCTAAGAGGGATGTGAAAACATGCTTAAAGCATCAGATTTGTGCACAAATTGTACAAGGGTCTTGAGGAGGAACTGATGTGTTCTTTGTACAGTTGCCTGATGGGCTATCCAAATAATTGGCTGTAATCTGTATGTCCAACATAGTTCATCCATTCTCACTAACGTCTGCTTTGGCAGCCTAAGTGCAATATATTCAAATGCATGGACACAAGCCTCCAGTTTGGATAACTTCGTAATTCTACAGCATAAACCTTTATTAGTGTGTTTCTCTAGGTGCTTCCCCAAAATAGTGTTTAACCTACCATCAGACCCTCCTGAACACCCCCTAAAGAAAGTAAAAAATCAACACACATGCTGTGACAATTTATCTGTTCAGTCTTTTAAGATATTTGGTCACGCTCCGAAGCTGTTCAGCTGACCTCACCAAGACCAAATTACTCTCAAACAAGTCGGCGAAAGAAAGCAAAAAAAAGTACAACTGTTGCTCGTTTACGTTTTTCCCTGAGGAGTAATTATTGAACATTGGTGGTATTACTGACATGATTCGTTTGTGATTTGTTCAGAACAGCCAGTGGAGAGGGAGCTAGGTCGTAGGGGTTCAGCCAGCAAGGAATGTATTTGATTAACTACATCCAAGAATTGTTGAGTGAGGAACAAACAAGAGGTCAGGAGTTCACAGCCTAATCCTTGATGGGAATCAATGTCACATTAGTGAACTTGTTCTCATGCGAACATATCAAATACAATAGTGTGTGCATGGCAAAAGTTACACAATTCCACAACAGTGTTGTCCAAGTAAAGATGGGAACTTATAGAAGGCAGTGTGTCTAGTAGGTGTGGCTAGAGCAAAATGTTGCTAGTATATGGTGCTAGTTCAATTTGGCCACATCCGCAGAATTGACAAAGTAAAGCCTTTAATGTCGTTCAATGTTTGATAAATTATGCATTTTGGTAAGATGAAAGATTGGACACATGTTAGAATTCAACTGAGGCATTTATTGCAGCATAACAAAGATATGAAATCTATCTTGAATGGAGGGCAAAACAAGTATTTTTATAGCATTCATTTACTGTGAGATATTCCCTTATCAAACTATTGACATCCTGTACAGTAGAACCTCAGAAATATGAATGCGTAATGGAGGTTGTTCGGGACAAATGTTTTGCGGAAAACCATACTTCAAAATATTTATTTCCTATTTACTGTATTTTCTACAAAGATATTGTAAATGTCTGATGTGTTTATAGCACGTGAAAGCAACATTTACATTTGCCTGTAGCTAACAGAAGTTATTTGCATTAAATACATGTCCTGGTTCAATATCACCCGTTCGGTTGACCAGTCAGTCTATAGCTATGAGGTTTGTATCTTTAAGGTTCTTACTGTATTTAACCAATAACAGATGTTAGTAACGCTATGCATCAGGTACAAAATTCTACCCGTGTATGGCAAATATTACAGTGTGCACCTCCGCTAGGTATTTGTCAGACAGTATATGTTAATGTTATAATTCAGGTGGACAGCTGACCACTTTATTGAGTGATTGGTGCGGGCGTGTTGCATCTGCAATGCATTTACTGGCAGGGAGAGGCACATACAAGGTAATGTGGAAGCAAATGTTGAATTTCAAGTGTGATTTGGAAAATTTGCCAGGTACAAAGCAAACCATGGGATCTCATGCTTTAACAGAAACATCCACTGTCCATTGTATACTTTGCCCAGCTGTTTGTAGTCAAAGAGCGGTGAATAGGGGGTCAAAAGCTAGCATAGACTATAAATTATTATGAAAAACCTCAAAATCGTGGAGATCCTAGCTTTTGAACCTGCTTCCGAATAACAGCATGCTTGAACTCAAGGACTTTTGGTCATAATATGGTAATGAGGACATTTTGAAAGTACTACAGAATGTCCATGGGTGCTTGAACACCCTCACAAACACACACCCAACGCAAGGGATCTGAGAGACTGCCAAGAGCCACCTGATTATTATTCCCTGCTCTTGCTTCAAACATCAGCCAAACATTTCAGGTTTCCATACAGATCCTTGGGTCTCAAAGTAGTCCAGGTGGCTTCGATACGCACATGACCTTCCCATGTGGTGATGCACCTTTGAGAAATCAGTTCCAGTTGCAATATGTAAATAGGGGTCAGTGTCCAACAGTATAGCATAACGCTGATGGGTGCTGCTCGACAGTTCTGACCTCAATGTCTTTATCTGGCAAAGTTAATATTAATTTAAATTGTGTGAAGTTGAGTATTGGGGCATTTAATCAATAAACAAAAAACGTCAGTACATTAATTGAAATGGGCATTCTTATAGTGAAAGTTATGTTTTAGACTTTTCCTGGTTACCTGGTTTGATTGAATGTGCCCCTTCGTCTGAGGTCTGAAAGCAACACTTAGGCAGGAACAAAATAACTGCCTATTGAACAGTATTGCAGTTAAATTAGTGACAGGTTCATTATTTTGGCTACCATGGCTAATCCCCTCATAGAATGACAACGCCCCCATCCACAGGGCACAAGTGGTCCCTGAATGGTTTGAGCATGAAAATAATGTAAACCAGATGCCATAGTGGTCTCAACCCAATTGAACACTTATGGAAGATTCTTGAGCGGGGTTTGGGGACAACAACACAGTTCAGTTTGGGTCAGCACAATAGTATAGGCGTAATATCCAGTGATAACTGACCCAGATTATGAATTTAGCAGGATGACACAAAAATAGTCAACATATCAGCAGTAATTGATAGAAATGTTGTCACAAGATTAGACGGCCATGTTGCATTCTACTTAATATACTTCACAAACTCAACCTTCGGATGACCTACTGTTCCTGTTTATGGCACTCGGTACATAATTGTATCTCCATTTTTTTTATACTTCATTCTTAGAGGATTTCACATACATGACACGTTTCTTGTGGCCACTGAATAGGCTACTGAATTTGCACAATGCTGTCTGCCTGTCTGTCTGACATGAATGAAATCACTGTATTTTTTTTATGGATACATTTCTGAAAGCATATATGCAACTGGGAGGTCATTGTTTATTACAGTGAAGAGCAGCATTGATGCATTAAAGCAGTAGATTGTATGAGCACTAAACACTTACAGATAGGACTAATGTTGGCTAGTATGAAATTGTTTGCTTCTGTTTGCTACTAAATACTTGTGTCAATGACCATATCTCTGCTAGCATTTTCTTTTCTTACGATATTGACTCTGATACCAATTCCTTGTGACTGTGAGGCTGCCCTAATATGGACACCATACACATAGTTAAACTTCAGGTGTTCATGTTTCAGCACAATAAGGTCAAGTGTCAAGTCCCTCCATTCAGGATGTGCTGCTGTGCAAATCAAACACTCTTCTGATATCTTGAAATCTGTTTCAGTTGATTGAACACTAGTCTATGGTATCATTCTACATTGTTTTGAAATTGGAGCCAGACATGGTCTAATTAAAAAATAACATGGCCCACCCAAGGTACATAAAAATTCTTTATCATTAATAAAAAATTACTATTTAAGGATTGGGTTTTTATTAGTAATGAAGGGCGGATAATGTTTTGCTATGGTGAGGTCTTCAACCTTAAATTCATTTATGTTAAATTGCTCGTAACGTTTCCATACGTTCCAGATCTGTGGAAGCCTGCAATCAATTTCAGAACTTCTCTGATTGGCACAATGGTGAAAATGTTGGAAAATGTTGGATTCAGGCCATGCTCTAAATGATTAATGTTTTTCCAGGTTGTCATCCCTTGTTGAGGAAGTGTATGAAAACAGATGCACTACCTATCCCCAGACATAAAGGCACTTTCTAACCCATATAATGAGTTAGGTCCACTGGGATGTTCATCATGAAGCCTACTAGAGTATCCCTTGGCAGGGGGGTCGTGGACATTTCAAGGGCCAGCCACACTTTATTTGGATAGTCCTGATTGTCCATCTGTAGATGGTCTACAAACGGTCATACTATCTGTTGATAAGCAACTGCTTGCTAAGATTAAGGTTAGGGCCATGGTTAGTGCAGCATTTCCCAAACTTGGTCCTGGGGACCCCAGGATGCGAGTGCACGTTTTTATTTTTTTCCCTAGCACTACACAGCTGATTGATGATTGATGAAACCAAAATGTGCACCCCTTGGGGTCCCCCAAGACAAAGTTTGGGAAATTCTGGGTTAGGGTATGGGTTAAATTCAGGATTAGAATGAGGGTTACATCTAAGGTTAGGCAAGGGTTAGGGTTAGTGGATAGTTGAAATGTTACTGTTAGTCTGTAGAGTATCTACAGATGGACTACCCAGATAAATAGTTACTCCAGAGCCATACAGATGTACTGTATTGAGAACATAATATCAGACTCAAATGTGTCATCACTTGGTTTTCTGGAGCTAGACAAGTGCATCTTTCAAAATTTTCAGCTTTTCATTGCTGGTCATTAAACGAGTTTGAAAGTGGCACTATTTTCAACAATCCACAGTGCTGTAGCTGCGTCAAGTAATTTGTCCCATTAAAATCATGTCCACAATTCACTAACGCTGTTCGATCTCGCAGTATAATTTCATTTAGCTTAAAACATTTATTCACGTATAAAGCAGTCCTTTGAGATGGACACCCTAATTATCTAGTACAGCAGGTAATCACAACATAGAAGTGGCACACTAATTCGATTTTGGAATCCCTTGTCTGTTTCACTGTTTTGATGGTCTGATTTGACAAACCAATTTTCTTTAATGGTTGCCTCTCATAATATATCGTCCCAGATCCTACCTAAATTGTAGGCGGCGCCGTTCATACTTTAAAAATAAACATAATAACAGTTTGACAAAAAGGGTCAAAGGTCAGTCAAAGTTATTTATGGACTTCATTTGTTGACTGCGTTGAGTGTTCAGCAGCCCAGCATTCCTTTAATGATGGATAATGATGATAACACATTCAAACCGTCTGGAATTCTATGCAAACCGCATTGCTGTACAAATAAATACAATTCAGTTTTATGTATTATTTTACCCAAATGAACAAATGACACTCAATTATATTATTCTAAGTACTGGATGGAATATGAAATGTGTATGTGAAAATAATAAAAACAAAACATGTTAGAGATGTGATATTTGCAGATTGTGGATTTTCTTGAATCTGACTTCAACTGGTCCTTGCTGAATAGGACACAGAGCAGTTATTCTATTTCATTAAAAAAATTTAAAAACATTTTAAAGCTTCAACTTTCTCAAGACATATTAACTTTATATCTGAAAATGTGCAAGTCATCACTATTATATTGAAAAATATATATGTCAGACAACTTTAACATTTTCAGCTGGTTGTTTCTTGAATACAAATGGGTTATGATGAGACTTTTCAGCCCTGATTAGCTCAACCATCATGAGAGGGTTACGGTTCGTTTGTAATGTTGTTTGTGGTCCAAAAAAGCACGATTAGCCAAATATTTTAGATGTGTAGTAATTATATTTCAGCTATTACTGTAAACAATATATGTCTCCTCCGAGATCGGTGGTCTTCGCCCTGAACCAAAGAATTAACCCACACAGATGAGAGTACAGTATGGTAGAATACAAAATATTTGTGTTTATTGATGATTGTATACAAAAAAATGCCAGAAAACCGTGTTATGTATGTTTTATTGCCAAAATATTATCATGGAGGTATGATTCATTACATTTTTCATTCAAGCATGATACATTACACCCGAGATATGGAGTGATTATAAACTTTATAAGGTTAATTTCTGTTGACCTTTTCCCAAGCAGCTTCTCAGTTGATCCCCCTTCTTTTTGAATAAAGGTTTCTAGGTAATAGTTCATTGAAGGGCAATTTAACCACCCCATAATCAACATAGTTTTTTCACTCTTGACATGGACATTAGGCATAATCATGTCTGTATCAGCTATCAAGCAGATATATAACATGAAGCAAATGGATTTGACTCTAGCCTATATCCCTGACAGCAGAGGTATGTGCCCCTAACAAGTTCCTGTAGTTGCTTGGTACATTTTGGTCTGAATGTGAGCCACATCTACCTTGCCGGGCAAGGTCTGGTCTTTTTGTATGGCAAAATGGCCAACTTCTAGATCTTGATACTAAGTGGTAACTGAGCCGAGTGGTAAGTCACAACATAGATAATATGCACCAGATTTGGGCCATACTAATTTTGCTGTCAAGGTAGAGCTCTTTGTTTAATCAAGATAAAGTGCTGTGTCACTGTTATCTCTTCTACTACAGCACAGTAAGGTGGTGTTCTGTAGGCATATACCGCAGGGGCATAGGCACGGATGAGGCCTAGGTGGGCCAGAACCTCTCAATCAGATTGAGCAAAAAAACAACATATCATTATTACTTCTTGCTCTATTTGTCAGTGTTCCAAACGGGACATTATTCATATTTTTATCTAAGCACCTTACTTGACTTGGGCAGACAAATTCCCTTATGTGTGTCTTAAAGTGAGAAAGTTACAGACTCACAAAAATCATACCCCCCCCAAAAAAAATGCTAACCGCCCCTGTTATTGTAATGGTGAGAGGTTAGCGTGTCTTATGAGGTTAGCATGTCTTATATTTGTGCGTCTCTATGTTTCTAAGTCATCATTCAAGATTAATTGGGGATTATCCGTAATCGTGGTAGCATCCACGTTAATGTAGAAGTGTTTAGAAGCATATTCTATTCTTATTTTCAATAAAACTCACCCCAAAATGATGCAATACGTTACATACCATTAATTTCTACTGGGCATAAAATAATCTGAAACACAAGCAAAACAAACAGAAAATGCATCCAAACAAATGTGTTGTGTGCTATGAATATGGGACCAAATACAGACCAAATACTTAACAATTTACTGCTGTAATACACATATACAGTACCAGTTAAACGTTTGGACACACCTACTTATTCAAGGGCTTTTCTTTATTTGTACTATTTTCTACATTGCAGAATAATAGTGAAGACATCAAAACTATGAAATAACACATATGGAATCATGTAGTAACCAACATTTTTTAAACAGGTCTAAATATATTTGAGATTCTTCAAATTAGCCACACCTTGCCTTGATGACAGCTTTGTACACTGTTGGCAATCTATCAACCAGCTTCATGAGGTAGTCACCTGGAATGCATTTCAATTAACAGGTGTGGCTTGTTAAAAGTTCATTTGGTGGATTTCTTTCCTTAATAATGCATTTGACACAATCAGTTGTGTTGTGGAAAGATAGGGCGTGTATACAGCAGATAGACCTATTTGGTAAAAGTCCATATTATGGCAAGAACAGCACCAATAAGCAAAGAGAAATGACAGTCATCATAACTTTAAGTCAATGTGGAACATTTCAAGAACTTTGAACGTTTCTTCAAGTACAGTCACAAAAACCGTCAATCGCTATGATGAAACTAGCTCTCATGAGGACCACCACAGGAAAAGAAGACCCAGAGTTACCTTTCCTGCAGAGGATAAGTTCATTACAGTTACCAGCCTTAGAAATTGCAGCCAAAATAAATGCTTCACAGAGTTGAAGTAACAGACACATCTCAACATTATCTGTTCAGAGGAGACGATTTTACATTTAATTTTACCTTTATTTAACTAGGCAAGTCAATTGAGAACAAATTCATATTTTCAATGACTGCCTAGGAACAGTGGGTTAACTGCCTTGTTCAGAGGCAGAATGACAGATTTTAACCTTGTCAGCTCGAGGATTCAATCTTGCAACCTTTTGGTTACTTGTCAAACACTCTAACCACTAGGATGAGGAGGTGTGATTGTTTCGAGGTGCTTTGCTGGTGACACTGTCTGTGATTTACTTTTAATTCAAGGCACACTTAACCAGCATGGTTACCACAGCATTATGCAGTTATACACCATCCCATCTGGTTTGCGCTTAGTCATTTGTTTTTCTACGGGACAATGACCCAACACACTTCCAGGCGTTGTAATGGCTATTTGACCTAGGAGAATGATGTAGTGCTGAATCAGATGACCTGGCCTCCACAATCACCTGACCTCAACCCAATTAAGATGGTTTGAAATGAGTTGGACCGCAGAGTGAAAGGAATGCAGCTAACAAGTGCTCAGCATATGTGGAAACTCATTCAAGACTGTTGGAAAATAATTCCAGGTGAAGCTGGTTGAGAGAATGCCAATAGTGTGCAAAGATGTCATCAAGGCAAAGGGTGGCTACTTTGAATAATCTAAAATCTGAAATATATTTTGATTTAACACTTTTATGTTACTACATGATCCCTTATGTGTTATTTTATCATTTTGATGTCTTCACTAGTATTCTGCAATGTAGAAAATAGTCCAAAGACAAAACCTTGAATGTGTAGGTGTGTCCAAATTTGACTGGTACTTTTGTTCCAATACTTTTGGTCCCCTAAAATTGGGGTCATGGATTTACATAGGGACACAAGAATATTTGGTCTGTAATGCAAAATCACATTTTTTTGTGGGCGATCGATTACAGATTAAAGTATGCTTTTATGATAATTTAATGATGATATGTGTAAAGGGTGCGTAATCGGTGGCAGGGAACAATTTAATAGCAATTTAATAGCAAAACCCACGGCATAAAAATAACAAGAATAATTGGGTACAAAAACCCATCACGCACCAAACAACACGTGCAAAAGCACTGACAATAAAAAATCCCACACAAAGACATGGGGGGAACAGAGGGTTAAATACACAACAGATGATTGAAACCAGGTGTTGAAACCAGGTGTGCGGAAAAACAAGGCAAAACACATGGAAAGATGATGGCCGAGCGCCGCCTGAACAAGGAGCAGACCCGACTTCGGTAGAAGTCGTGACAGTACCCCACCTTGACGCGTGGCTTAGCAGTGGCTTTCCATGAACGCCTTCCAGACCCTCGAAGTGAACTGGAGACCTCGATCAGACACTATATCTTCAGGCACCCCGTATTGCCCGGAAGACGTGCGTAAACAAGGCCTCCGCATTCTGTAGGGCCGTAGGGAGACCGGGCAGAGGAGGGAGAGACGGAAGGACTTAGAGAACAGGATCATGGTGTTTCCCTGTGAGGGGGGAGATCGGTAAGAAAATCCACAGACAGGTGCAACCAAGGCTGCTGTGGAATGGGTAAGGGGTGTAGCTTCCCTCTGGGCAGGCGCCTAGGAGCCTTACACTGGGCGCACACCGAGCAGGTGGAAACATAAACCCTCACATCCTTGGCCAAGGTAGGCCACCAGTACTTCACAACCAAACAGCGCAGAGTCCGACTGATCCCAGGATGACCAGAGGAGGGTGATGTGTGGGCCCAATAGATCAACCAGTCACGGACAGAAGACAGAACGTACAGATGCCCAGTGGGACACTGGAGGGGAGTGGGCTCTGCACGTAACGCCTGCTCAATGTCCGTGCCCAGCTCCCACACTACCGGCGCAACTAGGCAGGATGCCGTGAGTATGGGAGTGGGATCCATGGGCTGCTCCTCTGTATCATACAGTCGGAACAGTGTGTCTGCTTTCACGTTTTGGGAACCTGGTCTGTAGGAAAGGGAAAAAACAAAACGGATTAAAAACATGCCCACCTTGCATGGTGAGGATACAGTTTCCTCGCTGCCCGGATGTACTCCGGATTTACGGTGGTCAGTCCAAGCCAATGTCTCCACGCCATCAGAGACTTGACAACAGCCAACAGCTCCCGGTCCCCCACGTCATAGTTTCGCTCCACCGGGCTGAGCTTCTTCGAGAAGAAGGCACAGGGGCGGAGCTTTGGTTGCGTACCCGAGCGTTGAGAGAGTACGGCTCCAATCCCAGCCTCGGACGCGTCCACCTCCACTATGAACGCCAAAGAGGGATCCGGATGGGCCAGCACGAGAGCCGAGGTAAACAGAGCCATCAGGTGACCAAAAGCCCTGTCTGCGTCAGCCGACCTCTGCAAACGCACCGGGCCCCCCTTCAGCAGTGAGGCCGCTACCTGACCAAAACCCCAGATAATCGTCCGGTAGCAATTGGCAAACCCTAGGAACCGCTGCACTTCCTTCACCGTGGTGGGAGTCGGCCAATTACGCACAGCTGAAATGCGGTCACTCTCCATCTCCACCCCCGAGGTGAAAATGCGGTACCCTAGGAAGGAGACGGACTGCTGGAAGAACAGGCATTTCTCAGCCTTGACGTACAGGTCATGCACCAACAGTCGACCAAGCACCCTGTGCACCAGGGACACATGCCCGACGTGTGTAGTGGAGTATATCAGAACGCCATCAACACCACTACACCCTGCCAATGCAGGCCCCTGAAAATCTCGTCTACAAAGGCTTGGAAGACTGATGGAGCATTCAGCAATCCGTACGGCATGACGAAGTACTCATAATGCCCTGAGGTCGTACCGAACGCCGTCTTCCACTCACCTCCCTCCCAGATACGCACCAGGTTGTAAGCACTCCTGAGATCATGTTTGGTGAAGAAGCGCGCCCCGTGCATTGACTCAATAGCCGTGGCGATAAGAGGTAGCGGGTAACTGTACCTCACCGTGATCTGATTTAGGCCTCGGTAGTCAATACACAGGTGCAGACCTCCCTCATTCTTCACAAAAAATTAACTTTAGGAGGTGGGTAAAGTGGAGGACCGAATGTACCACTGATGCACAGATTCGGAGACATATGTTTCCATAGCCTCCGTCTCCACCTGTGAGAGGGGATACATGTGACTCCTGGGAAGTGTAGAGTCTACCAGGAGATTTATCACACAATTGCCCCGTCGATGGGTTGGTAATTGAGTCGCCTTCTTTTTGGAGAAGGCGAGAGCCAAATCGGCATATTCAGGGGGAATGCGCACAGTGGAGACCTGGTCTGGACTTTTCACCGTAGTAGCACCAACGCAAACCCCTAAACACCTCCCTGAGCACCTTCGCAACCACCCCTTGAGAGCCCTCCGTTGCCAAGAAACAGTGGGGTCATGACAAGCTAACCAGGGTAGGCCTAGCACCATGGTAAACGCAGGAGAGTGTATGAGGAAGAGACTAATTCTCTCCTTGTAACCCACCTGCGTCACCATACCCAGAGGAGCGGTGGCCTCCCTAATGTGTGAACGGGGAAGGGCACAGCCACGGGAACAATGGGGATCCCTAAACTAAGGGCAAACGATCTGTCTATAAAATTCCCAGCTGCGCCTGAATCGACGAGTGCCTTATGCTGGGTATGCGGGGAAAACTCAGGGAAAGAAACATACAAAAACATGTGTGCAACAGAGGGCTCTGGGTGAGAAGGGTGCTGGCTCACCTGGGATGATGCCAGAGTGCTCTGCCTGATGCCTCGATCCCCAGAGGAACCAACCAAGCACCGACCAGCAGTGTGACCTCTGCGGCCAAAGATGGTGCAGTCTACCTACGCACAGCACCTCCCAGCTCCATGGATACCGGAGCGGTGGTGCTGAGGAATGGAACCGATAGAACCCGATCTGGATGTCTGCGGGTGGCCAGCAGGTTATCCAGCCGAATGGACAGGTCCACTAGCTGGTCGAAAGTGAGGGTGGTGTCCCTGCAGGCCAACTCCCAACGGACGTCCTCGCGCAAACTGCAGCGATAGTGGTCGATCAGGGCCCTATCGTTCCATCCCTCTCCGGCGGCCAGGGTCCGAAAATCCATGGCGAACTCCTGGGTGAACCTCGTCCCCTGCCTCAGATGGAAGAGACGTTCACCCGCCTCTCTACCCTCGGGTGGATGGTCGAAGAATGCCTGTAAGCGGCGGGAGAAATCCTCAAAATGGTCCAGCGCCGCACCTCCTTCTCCCCAGACGGCGTTGGCCCACTCCAAGGCTTTCCCAGAGAGACACGAGACGAGTGCGGACACCTTCTCACGACCTAAAGGAGCCAGGTGGATGGTTGCCAGGTAGATGTCGAGATGTAACAGGAAACCCTGGCTGCGTGCAGCCGTCCTGTCATACTCCGGTTGGAGGGCAAGACGAATCTCATTGGGACCGGGTGAAGGGGGGGCGAGTAATGGAGACCCTGGTTGTGCTGGTGGAGGCGCTGGAGGAACTCCCTGTCTCTCCCAGCGGTCCATAGTTTGGAAAACGCGGTCCATGGCAACGCCGAGATGGTGGAGTATCGCCGCATGCTCCTGGACGCGCTCCTCCACCCCTATTCCGGCTCCTGCTGACTCCATATAGGAGGTGTGGGATTCTGTAAGGGGTGCATAATCGATGGCAGGGAAGTCAGATGCAGGAGAGCAGAACTTGGTAATAGCTGGAGCAGTTTAATAGCAAAACCCACAGCAAAAAAATAACAAGAATAATTGGGTACAAAAACCCGTCGAGCACCAAACAACACGTGCACAAGCACTTACAATAAACAACCCAACACAAGACATGGGGGGAACAGAGGGTTAAATACACAACAAATGATTGAGGGAATTGAATCCAGGTGTGAGGGAAAACAAGACAAAACACATGGAGAATGAAAAGTGGATCGATGATGGCTAGAAGACCGGCCATGCTAACCGCTGAGCGCCGCCTGAACAAGGAGAGGACCCGACTTCGGCGGAAGCCGTGACAATATGAGTGCCCAAACTTGGTCCTACCTACATTTTTTGCTGCACTTATGTAAAAGGAGAAAACATTTGGAAAGGGAGGATGTACAACTTGAACTTAAGAACTTGAGAATGTAGCACCCACCTTGTATTGTGACGCCCCGACAGCCTAAAATACACAACAGTATAAAATACACAACAGCCATTTCGCTCTAGACCTTTCAGCATGTATTAGCTGTGACAGTGAGCTCATGGACGCTTGTGGACGTACTCCATGGGGTGAGGCAGTAGGCCTATGCTCTCTTCCCCTCTCTGTGCACTCACACAGAAGCAAAGGACTTCACAGCAGGACCTTTACAAGCACTATAAACTTTTTTATGCATTTACTGACAAAAAGCAGTGCAGTAAATTGCCTGTGCACCTATACTCCAGCTACGAGAGTCAGCAAAGTACAAACTCTTAAAGCAAAGAACATGTTCCCAAAGAGGTTGATTCATTATTGAACAGTGTATTATGTTACATATTTCAGCAAAAGCAAGCTGAAATTTGCATCATTTATTTGATATATACATTTACTGCAATAATGTTTTAAAAAAATCTGTGTAACAAATGTCTGAGACCAGACAATTTCATGAATGTTGTTTCCAGTGGTACATCTAAGTTCACTGCATGATTGTGTTGCACTTATAGGATCCAAGCCCATTTTGTAACCCAACATGCTAATAAAAGGGTTTATGCTGTAGGGAATGAGTTGGAATAGGCCTATACTTATGCAACCTACTCCTTCCACGGGCAACATCATTTTATTTCCTCAGGGGAAAGTATATGTATATTTTAAATTCTCAAATTAATATATTTAGCTCTCGTGCAGAGGCCAAGGACTCTTATTTGGCACTCGACAAACAGTGACCTTTGGAGCAAATAGGGAAATGTGAGATTTATTTTTAATCAGCTCAGGCCTTCAGGGTGAGTAAGGTGAGTAGGGTCAGCACCTGAAGTTGATTCTCTTGGCCTCTACTGGTCATGGGTTTGGATGTGGTAATAATTGGTGATTAGTTGTGGTATTGCCCTAGTAAGGCTGTCGTTATGATTGCCAACAATGTACGTTTGCGTTTTAAGTGTAGTTTGCAGCTCAGTCAGAAACTGATGACATCTTTCACAAAATAATGTACATTTTACTGTAGTAACATGTCTGTGCGTCTGCGTGTTTGTCTGCGAATTGCACTCAGACAATTGTCAAACAAGATTAGGACCCGATTCTTAAAATGATCAGTCATGAAAACATCCTGGCTAAAAACAAGATCCTAAACTGAGATAGGTTACACATTATTTCTGGTAAAGTTACTTAATTCTCAAAGTCTTCATCACTGACTCCTAAATCTTAATTCGGAAGATATGAGAACTCGTCACTGACAGTGTATTAATCAAACACACCGTGACCTGTGTGTCAGAGGATATAGTATATGTGAGCTGTCTGTCTTTTTGTTTACAAAGATGTAGGCTACTATTATGTTTGGCCTCAAGCTGGTGGCTGTGGACTTCAGACGATTGGCAAGAATGGGAAACCAACCCTTACTTATAAAAAACGTGAAAAATCACATGAAAAGAACACGTGAAAAACAACATGGCTTTCAGACATGTGAACACACTTGTGAACAAATCACTTGAAACATTTCACATAATATTTATCTATATTAATTCATTCGAAATTTTCACGATTATGACACTTGGTTTTCGGACATGTGCAAAGTCTCACAAGACTCAGACATGTGGTTTCCCAAAATTGTACATGTGCTTTTGCAATTGGCAAGATTAGAACCCAGGTCACCCAAAGGTGAACGCAATGTCTTGACCATTAAACCAAGAGGGCCAACAATCATTTTGAAGTTGCATGCAGGGCTATTTCATCACGTGACCATGAGCAACCATGACCGACTCATGCCCTTTTCACTTTCACGTAGGCATTTTCACATTTTAATGTTCACTAGGGCTGTCAAATGAGGTTTTATATAAAAACCATTACAAGAATATTAACATCTTGATTTTGTCCAAAGTAATGGTTAGCAAAATCAGGTAAATTGATAAACACACTTTATTTAACATCAAAGTCAACTTGTTTTGACATTGCATTGTTGTTTTTACCTGTATAGATTATGTATTCTGCATGTTTTCAGTGTATTTTGAATACTTTCAGACAATGCAATTATTACTTTCTTTTTTTACAAAAAGTGTAATTAAGTTAACTGATTAACTCTGACAGTGCATATTTTAACATGTTAAACAAGATAAATAAGGAGACACGGAGTGCTAGCTTCGCTGTTCTATTCACTGGGCTTCTTCCAACGGTCACTTACCAACTTACGAAGAAGAGAGGCTTGTGCCTGCAGCAGTAAAACTCAATGGATGGCTCAGAAGTAAGAAATTATCATTTTTAACACACTTTAATTATTATACTCTGGTAGGCTAGTACCTTGTTACAGAAAGCATTACAGAATTTACAATAAAATATGTGGAAACATTGCTACCGCAACATGTTAACAGTACCTTTTCACATGTGAGGAGAATAACACTATCTCACCACCACAGATTTTCACGTGGAGTTTTCTTACATGTGAAACTGCAAATTTGACTTTCACATTTGAACATTAAAATTTTTTAAAAATTCAAACGTTTTTTTCTCACATTTGAAAAGGTGCTTTTAACATATGAACTCTACATTTAATACACCTGAAAATATGGTTTCACATGTGAAATGTAAGCTCAACATGAGCAAACAGCTATTTGACATGTTGAAACTGCAAATTTGACATGTGTTAATTTTTTTGTAAGGGCAGCCCCATATGGAATCAATAGTGACAACATCGATGTGCCGTTATTTTCACAGGTAAAAGTGAGACCCATGTTTCACCTCATAAAACGTTATGGTATTTTAAACAAAAACTGCCGCTTGGGTCATAAAACACCAGTTATAAAGCAGCAGGGTCTCCCAAGGACATCTCTTCCTGCCCCACACGTTTTTTATCCTCCCTTCCTACTTCCCTCCAATCTCAAGATGTAAGTCCAGCTAACTTTTCCCGAGAGGAAGGCCCTTGCAAGAAAGGACCAGAAAATGGCTATCAATCAGGGACATTTCAAATCAGGAAATAAGAATGACAGTTATTTTTCTTTCAAACGCAAACCACATGTCCGAAAAACACACCGATGTCAGTTTGCTGGGATTGATGCTGCTCAGTGAAAATGAGATCAAGTCACTGCGTGCTTCTGGTTTACTGCAGAATGCAACCAAGGTTACAAATTCAAATGGCCCCATTCCTATACAAGAAAAAACATGCTAGGGCCAAGTCAATATTCTGCTTGTGCAATGATGGTGGTTCAGTGACCAATCACACGTGATGAGTAACCTTGCCTGACCCCTGAAGAGTTGCATTGGCGCCCTAAGAAAAGGCCTCAGCTTTGGCTTAGCGAACTAATATGCACTTTTGATGTGCAGGAGACCTGCGTTTGAACCCCACACACAACTAGAATTTAGCTTTTCATTGTGTCGTAGTATTGCTTGCATGCTCCCACCACACCCCAGTTAATAATAAAAACAGGATAGGGCTGGAAATCAATTTCTGTGGGCGTTATCAACGGGGAGTGAGTGTTCTGTTAGCATGCTTCAGTTCCCCCTCCACCCTGACTACACTAACCTAGGCCAGACTACTGTCTTGTAAAATGTGTAAAATACTTGGAGATCTTACATAAACCAGAGGTTTTTTCCCTTTTGAGAATAAACCAACGGATCAGAGGTGCGCAGGAAATTATATCAGGAACATAAGAATTCCAGATTTGATCAGCCAGCATCCAGGGATTGCTCCGCTGCTAGACTGGCCAAATCAATGTGCATCCCTAGAATTCTCAGACTGGCCAAGGAATCAGATGTAACTAGACAGCCTAAATATACTGCCAACATGTATTCAGCAGCCAACCATACAGTTATTCATTTTTCATTGTGCGATATGCCCCACCATCGGCGTTACCACTTTATGACTGAATGGAAATAACAACATTCATTGGTTTATGTGCTCCAGTATTTGTGTTGCGTTTTGATGATAATTGCGGGGTTAAGGGAGCATTGCTGGATTTATTTTCTGGACGATTTGCTGGAGTTTCCTAATTCAGCCTTGTTAGGTTTTTCCTCTTCTTGTTAGTGGAGAAGGCAAAAACAAGGGCCGCCAAATGATTTATTTGTTCCTTGTTACGGAAAACATGTCAAACTATGACTACACACATTCTGAAGAAGATGAGGGGCTTTGAAATACAATAGCAGATAGTTGTTCTCAATCTTCTTGTATTAGCTCCCTGAGCTACTGCCTGACTAGCTCAGAGGGCTAACACAGCATAGATAATACAACAATATACAGTACCAGTCAAAGGTTTGGACACACCTACTCATTCAAGAGTTTTTCTTTATTCTTACTATTTTCTACATTGTAGAATAATAGTGAAGACATTGAAACTAAGAAATAAGACATATGGAATCATGTAGTAATCAAAAAAGTGTTAAACTGCCTTGATGAATGCTTTGCACACTCTTGGCATTCTCTCAACCAGCTTCATGAGGTAGTTACCTGGAATGCATTTCAATTAATAGGTGTGCCTTGTTAAAAGTTCATAGGTGGAATTAATTTCCTTCTAAATGTGTTTGAGCCAATCAGTTGTGTTGTGACAAGGTAGGGGTGGTATACAGAAGATATACCTATTTGATAAAAGACCAAGTCCATATTATGGCAAGAACAGCTCAAATAATCAAAGAGAAATGACAGTCCATCATCAATATAAGACATGAAGGTCAGTCAATCTGGAAAATTTCAAGAACTTTGAGAGTTTCTTCAAATGCAGTCGCAACAACCATCAAGCTCAATGATGAAACTGGCTCTCATGAGGATCGCCACAGGAAAGAAAGACCCAGAGCTCCCTCTGCTGCAGAGGATAAGTTAACTGCACCTCAGATTGCAGCCAAAATGCATGTAAATGCTTCACAGAGTTCAAGTAACACACATCTCACCATCATCTGTTCAGAGGAGACGGCATTAATCAGGCCTTCCATGGTCGAATTTCTGCAAAGAAACCTCTACTAAAGGACACCAATAATAAGAAGAGACTTGCTTGGGCCACGAAACACGAGCAATGGACATTAGACCGGTGGGAATCTGTCCTTTCGTCTGTTGAGTCCAAATTTGAAAAATGTATTTCCAACCGCCATGTCTTTGTGAGACGCAGAGTAGGTGAACGGATGATCTCCGCTGTGTGGTTCCCACCGTGAAGCATGGAGAAGGAGGTGTGGTGGTGTGGGGGTGCTTTACTGGTGACACTGTCAGTGATTTATTTAGAATTCAAGGCCCACTTAACCAGCATGGCTACCACAGCATTCTGCAGCAATATGCCATCCCATCTGGTTTGCACTTAGTGGGACTATCATTTGTTTTTCAACAGGACAACGACCCAAAACACACCTTCAGGCATTGTAAGGGCTACGGAGAGTGATGTAGTGCTGCATCAGATGACCTAGACTCCACAATCACCCCACCTCAACCAAATTAATATGGTTTGGGATGAGTTGGACCGCAGAGTGAAGGAAGAGCAGCCAACAAGTGCTCATCATATGTGGGAACTCCTTCAAGACTGTTGGAAAAGCATTTCTAATGAAGCTGGTTGAGAGAATGCCAAGAGTGTGCAAAGCTGTCATCAAGGCAAAGGGTGGCTACTTTGAAGAATATTTTATCTATTTTGATTTGTTTAACACTTTTATGTTACTACATGATTCCTTATTTGTTATTTCGTAGTTTTGATGTCTTCAGTATTATTCTACAATGTAGAAAATATGTGTGTCCAAACTTGTGACTGGTACTTTATCTATGTAAAAGTCTCCTGGCATGCAGAGACCTGGGTTCGAACCCCATTCAATCACACAGACCTCCAATGGAAAACCACACAGCTTCAATCCAGCAACATTCCTACAGTTCCAAGTCACAACTCTGAAAAGAAAAAGTTATGAAAATGTGTCTCAACAATTCGGGAGACAGATTGAGAAATGCTGTCCTTCATGTTTGGATTTTGGTGCTATATTGTTGCATATGCTTTAATAGTTGAAAGTGGTTTTGGAGATTTTAGCCCACTCTAATGTATAAAACAACAGCTATTTGTAACTACTCAGATAAGAGGCAGTGTTATCCCACACTATTTGTGAATATGAATGGAGATTTATGGAGTGTGTTTTACTGTATAATATGTTTTGAGTGAAATTTCACCAGAGTGAAATGTAACATTTAAGGGTAACTTCTTAATAAATACGGACTCCAACCTTGCAACATTGAACGCTGTACTCTCAGTGTTGGCACAGTGCTTTAGTAGAAAATATATATTTTTAAATTGTATTTTCTTGACTGATTGATGCATATACAGTAACATGCACATATATGCTTTAGGCCTACTTTAAGTCTATATAGCATAAAGAGAGTTCTTAAAAACACTACCTCACTTAATCAGGAGACTTGTTGAGTAAGCATCCATGCTTCCTATAATCAAAAGGGTTCAAAGATCAAACCGTTAGAATTGGCCAATTCCTAATGCTATCAAAACAATTTGGTTTGTGTAGGCTACTGTTCAGAGACTGAATCCAAAAAATATTTCAAAGGTTCGAACACAACTTTTTCTTATTAGTGTTGAAATAAGGCCTTCGAACTGAGTCTATTTTTAAAAAATCACTTCATCAAACCGTCTTTGATCTTCATACACTTCAAAAATTTGATTCCTGACTATTTGACTCACCGTTTTCTGAAATACATTATGGAAGGTTTTTTGATCAAAACAGAAATATATTTTGGTTATCCATCCAATACATGTTTGTTGAATGAACATTTTAAGCATGAGGTCATTGCCAACTGTGATAGACAGCTTGAACATTTACATTGCCTCTGTTCCACAAGGGACCGTACCTCTGATATGGTCAGGGATTAAATTGTTGGCTTCCCTCTCACCGTCAACCTTTGCTTGTTTCAGAATTGCATTTCTTTCTTTCAGTGGCTCTGTTTTTCAAGGTCAGTGACAAATCTTGGAAATGATAGCTTGGAAACAAAAAAAAACGAACAAAAAAGAAAAGCAGATCTTTATTAAGAAGGTTTTCCGTTGTACTTTTAGGTACACATCCAAATTGCTCAGTTATGCGTGTTTTGACAGAGAAGGCTTTCCACAATGTTGGATTTGCAAAAATAAATTATCTTGGGTGGTTAAGATTGGGGTATGGGTAAGGTTAGGTTCAGGCATCTACAGTGTGGTTATGGTAAGGGTTAGAGTAAGGTTAAAAACAAAAACATGACTGTATTCTGACTGCTGCCACTAGCAAATGACCAGTCATTCAGCAATGTAGTGCAGTTGAGTCCCAAATCCCTAGTGTTCGAGGTTAAATCAGTGTCTTTTATACTAAAGTCACGAGTCAAGTCACGAGTCCCTTGGTAGTGCTCAAAGCTGCAATCCAAAATGTTTTTGATTTACAGTATCAGTCAAAAGTTTGGACACACCTTCTCATTCAAAGGTTTTTCTTTATTTTCAGTGTTTTCTACATTGCAGAATAATAGTGAAGACGTCAAAACTATGAAATAATACAAGGAATCATAAAGTAACCAGAAAAGGGTTTAACAAATCCAAATATATTTTAGATTTTAGATTCTTCAAAGTAGCCACCCTTTGCCTTGATGACAGCTTTGCACACTCTTGGAATTCTCTCAACCAGCTTCATGAGGAATGTTTTTCCAACTGTTATGAAGGAGTTCCCACATATGCAGAGCACTTGTTAGCTGCTTTTCCTTCACTCTGCAGGCCAACTCATCCCAAACCATCTCAAATGGGTTGAGGTCGGGTGATTGTGGAGGTTAGGTCATCTGATGCAGCACTCCATCACTCCCCTAGGTCAAATAGCCCTTACAACGCCTTGAGGTGTGTTTTCATTGTCCTATTGAAAAACAAGTGATAGTCCCACGAAGTGCAAATCAGATGGGATGGCATATTGCTGCAGAATGCTGTGGTAGCCATGCTGGTTAAGTGTGCCTTGAATTCTAAATAAATCACAGACAGTGTCACCAGCAATACACCATCACATCTCCTCCTCCATGCTTCACAGTGGGAACCACACAAGCGGAGATCGTCCATTCACCTATTCTGCGTCTCACAAAGACATGGCGGTTGGAACCAAACATCTCAAATTTGGAGTCATCAGACCAAAGGACAGATTTCCACTGGTCATGTCCATTGCTTGTGTTTCTAGGCTAAAAGCAAGACTTCTTCTTATTGGTGTCCTTTAGTAGTGGTTTCTTTGCAGCAATTTGACAATGACTGCCTGATTCACACAGTCTCCTCTGAAAAGTTGATGTTGAGATGTGTCTGTTACTTGAACTCTGAAGCATTTATTTGGGTCGCAATTTCTGAGGCTGGTAACTCAAATTAACTTATCCTCTGCAGGTAACTCTGGGTCTTCCTTTCCTGTGGCGGTCCCCATGAGAACCAGTTTCATCATTGCGCTTGATGGTTGTTGCGACTGCACCTGAAGAAACTTTGACTGATTGACTGACCTGTCTTAAAGTCATGATGAACTGTTGTTTGAGTTGTTCTTATCATAATATGTACTTGGTCTTTTACCAAATTGTGCTTTGTCTGTATACCACCCCTACCATGTCACAACACAAATGATTGGCTCAAACACATTAAGAATGATATACATGTCACTATTTATTGAAATGCATTCCAGGTGACTATCTCATGAAGCTGGTTGAGAGAATGCCAAGAGTGTGCAAAGCTGTCATCAAGGCAAAGGGTGGCTACTTTGAAGAATCTCAAATATAAAATATATTTTGACTTGTTTAACACTTTTTTGGTTACTATTATTATTCTACAATGTTTAAAATAATTAAAATAAAGATAATCCCTGGAATGAGTAGGTGTGTCCAAACGTTTGACTGATACTGTACATTGTGTTGCACATTTGTAAAGATATCTAAATAATATAGCTATCTAACATTTGTTGTTCCTAGTATGATACATAATGCAAATAATGATAATTCTTACAAAAAAGTCACTACTGCTGGAGTCCAAGTCCAAGTCACCACTGGTCGAGTCTATATCAAGTCATGAAAATCATGCCCAACCAAAGAACCTAGTATGGCAACACATGGTTTGACACTTCCCCTTGCCCTCACTCCACTCTGGTAACTTCCCCCAAAACCAGTCAATTAAATAAACTGGCTTTTACATTTGCCAAATCTGTTCAGAAATGGAAATATTACAGTCATAGTGGGTGGAAAGGGAGAATAAGTGTTGCATATTTAATAAAACATACATCTAGATACAGCCCACTTTGTTGAGGACAACCCAAGAATCAATCAGTCATTTAAATCCTGAATATTATGCCTCCTGTGATCTGTATAAGCAACATCTTCTAAGTGGAACATCAGCCATTTTGAATTAACCTATAGGAGTAATACAGAGACAAGTGCGTGAATTGTTATGTTTATTCATGTCTACATGTATTCTAGATGTAGTCTCATATACAGGAGCTAGAAGGCCAGCATCTTGGAGTCGCCTCTTCACTGTTGACGTTGAGACTGTTTTTTTGCGGGTACTATTTAATGAAGCTGCCATTCGCGGACTTGTGAGGTGTCTGTTTCTCAAACTAGACAATGTAATGTACTTGTCCTCTTGCTCAGTTGTGCCCCGGGGCCTCACACTCCTCTTTCTATTCTGGTTGGAGCCAGTTTGCGCTGTTCTGTGAAGGGAGTAGTACACAGCGTTGCACGAGATCTACAGTTTCTTGGCAATTTCTCACATGGAATAGCCTTCATTTCTCAGAATAAGAATAGACTGATGAGTTTCAGAAGAAAGTGCTTTGTTTCTTGCCATTTTGAGCCTGAAATCGAACCCACAAATGCTGATGCTCCAGATACTCAACTAGTCTAAAGAAGGCCAGTTTTATTTATTCTTTAACCAGCATAACAGTTTTCAGCTGTGCTAACAATTGCAAAAGGGTTTTCTCATGATAAATTAACCCTTTAAAATGATAAACTTGGATTAGCTAACACAACGTGCCATTGGAACACAGGAGTGATGGTTGCTGATAATGGGCCTCTGTACACCCATGTAGATATTCCATTAAAAATCAGACGTTTCCAGCTACAATAGTCATGTGTAACAATGTTTACACTGTATTTCTGATCAATTTGATGTTATTTTAACGGACAAAAAATATCATTTTCTTTTAAAAACAAGAACATTTCTATGTGACCCCAAACTTTTGAACGATAGTGTATGTTCCTACACATACCTTCCATTTGAATAATAAAAAAAAGAGAATTAAACAAAAATAGAAATGTATTGATGAGAAAGAGAGCTGTGTAAATATCCCTTATAAATACATAATTAGGAAAATATTGTCAATGTGCCAATGTTATTAAGGCTACGTGTACAGTGCCTGAAAAAAGTATTACATGTACAAGTAAAACCCTATTTTAAACAACCAATTAAGCAGTAAAACTTTATTTAACAAATGTTAATATTTTCATTAGTCCACTTTTGATACAGCCCATACATTTGTTTGCAGGTCAGCATTTATGTTTTCAAGATATATCGCTTTCAGTCTCCCAGTGCCCAAAACCAAGCAAGAGTAAAAGCCATGATGAGTTTTGCATGATCATAAGACTTTTCCTGAAGAAAACACAAGCTTTCTATCAGGCTAGCTCTGTCGCTCTAATGCGCAAAATAATGATTAATATATTAACGGTGCACTGATAAAAATATATGAAGAAATTGTTTTTTGAGTAAAATACCCCTTTTAGATGATGGAAGAGACAATTCCTTGCATGATTAAATTGCAGGAAAAGTAGAAAATCTGTAAATCTGTGGTATTTGAGAAGTTTATGAGAATATGCTATTGTAGTTTAGTGGGTTGGGGCAGGCATGGTTACCTCTACAATAATACTAGGTGTGTTATAAGTATTACTGGGGAACCGTCCGCTCAAGTCCTTACAGTAGAATGAGAAAAAAACATGGACATGGAGCTACTGTACTGTAGCATCTTAGTTCCACGTAGCCCCCCCAGCCAATAGTGAACCTGCTGGAAGTGAATACACCCTCGCTGACGGATATGCCTGATGTTTCTTAGATTTAGACCAGGGGTCGTGCTGTCAAGGAAACTGTGATATACATTAAATGAAATAATTCACCATGATAGGCCTGTAGTGCCTTAAACAATTTGATGATGGTTAACAATGGCGATATAACATTGTTTATGACACGATTTCCTTCACCCCCACCTCCCATCTCCTCTCCCATGTCTTACATGCCTTTGCCGTGCAACATGGAAACGATTATGTTCCAAGAAAACAAAATACATATGGAGATTCCATCGCTCTCTTCGGAATAGATTTAGCGATTTTGAAATAATTTACAAATGATGTGAAAAATGTGCTGGCCATCTGCATGCATGCTCTCACCATTGTTGAGGAAACGGCCGGCGCTCCCTTCCAGTAGCGTCTGTTGTTAGCCCATCGATGCTAGAGTTCCAGGGAGAATGCAAGAGTAGCCACTGAGAAATGCTATGGAGCACAACGTGACACAAGCAGGAGAAATACAAGGAATTTATGGAAAGGGAATAAAAAGGTCAAAGAAGAACCACCAAAATGTATTGAGCATCTCAAAAATATAAGTGGAATGGATAGCCCCCCAAAGAATTTAAGGCAAAAATATGGACATTTATTAAACAAATCCGCAAACATTTTTTATGAAATAAATCAAATGGTCCCCTCTAAATGCATCACAATAGCTCAAAACACACATCCGGAATGCATTGGGGATAAAAATAGCAGTGAGATAATTGATTCTGCAGATGGAAGCAGGGCTGCAAGTGGGTGGTTTTCTATAAGGTTCTATTGAGTGGAACTCTGGCCCAGAAGCGGAGTCTGAAGGATCAACACAAGAACCAGGTGTACAGTGTGCGTAACACGTACAGTATGTCCTAATATGTACACCGTAAAGGTGGTTAACATGGGACCATGATGTGACATGACACCTTCCATAGGAGGCCACCTGATGGGTGTATGGCTGATTTACACTAAAGGGCCAAAGCTGAGCTGTACTGGGCTGGCCTTGTTATGCATCCACCACAGTTGTTGGAAACAGAGGACAATCTGAGCCAGCACAGTAGGTTCAGGTCAGCACAGGCATTAGAATTCCACATGGGGTATCTGGGAGGATTCCAACCTGATAAATCTCTCCCATATTTCCACACTTGTTGATTGAAAAGACTGGTAATTGTACTTGTGATTACGTTTAGTCATAGATTATGAGACGTGAATAGTTAGGATTCTTTTCAGTTTGAAACCGCTAACAACTTGGCATGAGAACACTTGATGTGTGTGTCTAACAGTGTAGCTAGCCACCGAGTGGCCAGATAGAATGGATGACTAATGCAGAGTTTTATAGTAACACCACCATATTGACATGCTCACAAAGTCTCCTTTGGATGCCTTTAGCAAACCGATATGTTTTTACTCTACCAAAACATTTTATATCTGTAGTATAGGTTATCTATTTCATACCGTGTGTGGAAGGCCCAGTAAATGGATTTGAAACGGAACAAGGTAACATGCATTTTCCACTTTAAGTGAAACAAAAACCCCTATGTAGAAAAAGGCCCGGACATTTTAATACAGATGCACAGATTAATACGGCACAACCAATATATGCAATTCATTAGTCCATATCATATGTTTAAAGCTCAATAAAGTTATGTAGGACTATACATGCAATACGTTTCAGTTTTTGGGAGTGAGTGGATTGGCTCCATAGAAGGTTGGGTTTCATGCCATGATAAAACTGCCTCCTCAAGCAGTTTTGACACACCTCCATGCAAATACACGACATGACCCAAAGTATGCTCGTCAAACATCTCATTCCAAAATCATGTGCATTAATATGGAGTTGGTCCCCACTTTGCTGCTATAACAGCCTCCACTCTTTTGGGAAGGCTTTCCACTAGATGTTGGAACATTGGACTTGAATGGACTTGCTTCCATTCAGCCACAAGACCACTAGTGAGGTCCGGCACTGATGTTTGGTGATTAGACCTGGCTCGCAGTCGGCGTTCCAATTCATTCCAAAAGTGTTCGATGGGGTTGAGGTCAGGGCTCTGTTCAGGACAGTCAAGTTCTTCTACATCGATCTTGACAAAACATTCCAGTATGGACCTCGCTTTTGCACTGGGGCATTTATCATGCGGAAACAGGAAAGGGCTTGCCCCAAACTGTTGCAACAAAGTTGGAAGCACAGAATCGTCTAGAATGTCATTGTATGGTGTAGTGTTAAGATTTTCTTGAACCATGAAAAACAGCCCCCGACCATTATTTCTCATCCACCAAACTTTACAGTTGGCACTATGTATGGTAGCGTTCTCCTGGCATCTGCCATACCCAGATTCTTCCATCGGACTGCCAGATGGTATAGCGTGAATCTTCACTCCAGAGAACGCGTTTCCACTGCTCCATTGGTGTCGAGCTTTACATCATTCCAGCCAATGCTTGGCATTGCGCACTGTGATCTTAGGCTTGTGTGCAGATGCTCGGCCATGGACACCCATTTCATGAAGCTCCAGATGAACAGTTCGATGTTGCTTCCAGAAGCAGTTTGGAACTTGGTAGTAAATGTTGCAACCGAAGACAGACGATACTTATGCGTTACACTCTTCAACACTTGGCAATCCCATTCTGTGAGCTTCTGTGGCTTACCACTTCGCGGCTGAGCCGTTGTTGCACTTCACAATAACAGCACTTATCAACCTCATGTTCATTAACTCCAGCATCTGTGGTTCAAAAGAAGGCCCATGCCACTGCAAATCTCATAGTGTTTGAAAATCACTGTTTTTAAAATGTAGAATTTAGATAATAAAATTGAGGTTGAAAAGTGTTGGAATTGCCATTTTAGCAATACTAACTCTAGAGTATTGGGACAGTGCCCATTTTTTGTTGTTGTTTTGGCTATGTACTCCAGCACTTTTGAAATCATGCAATGACTGAGGTTCAAGTGCAGCAATAAATAAAGGGTATTTTGTCATCCTCATCGGGTGAACAGTTTATAAATTACAGCACTTTTTGAACATTTTATGGGACCAAAGGTATTGGGAGAAATTCACTTACACAGTGCATTCGGAAATTATTCAGACACCTTGACTTTCTCTACATTTTGTTACAGTATGTTAGTCATATTCTAAAATTGTTTACATTTTTCCCCTGATCAATCTACACTCAACACCCCATAATGACAATGGAAAAACAGGTCTTCAGAAATTTTTGTAACTTATTAAAAATGAACAAATGAAATATCACATTGACTTAAGTATTCAGACCCTTTACTCAGTACATGGTTGAAGAGCCTTTGGCAGCGATTACAGCCTCAAGTCTTTTTGGGTATGACACTACAAGCTTGGCAGATCTGTATTGGGGGAGTTTCTCCCATTCTTCTCTGCAGATCCTCTCAAGGTCTGTCAGGTTGGATGGGGAGCATCACTGCACAGCTATTTCCAGGCCTCTCCAGAGATAATCGATCAGGTTCAAGTCTGGGCTCTGGCTGGGCCACTGGCTGGGCCACATTCAGAGACTTGTCCCGAAGACACTCCTGCGTTGTCTTGGCTGTGTGCTTAGCGTCATTTTCCTGTTGGAAGGTGAACATTCTCCCCAGTCTGAGGTCCTGAACGCTCTGGAGCAGGTTTTCATCAAAGATCTCTCTGTACTTTGCTCCATTCATCTTTCCATCGATCCTGACTAGTCTCCCAGTCCCTGCCGCTGAAAAACATCCCCACAGCATGATGAGGCCTCCACCATGCTTCACCGTCTCCAGACGTAACGTTTGACATTCAGGCCAAAGAGTTCAATCTTGGTTTCATCAGATGAGATAATCTTGTTTCTCATGATCTGACAGTCCATTAGGTGCCTTTTGGCAAAGACCAAGCAGGCTGTCATGTGCCTTTTATTGATGAGTGGCTTCCGTCTGGCCACTCTACCATAAAGGCCTGATTGGTGAAGTGTTACAGAGATGGGAGAATCTTTCAGAAGGACAACCATCTAAACAGAGGAACTCTGGAGCTCTGTCAGAGTGACCATCGGGTTCTTGGTCACCTCCCTGACCAAGGCCCTTCTCTCCCATTTGCACAGTTTGGCAGGGCGGCCAGCTGTAGGAAGAGTCTTGGTGGTTCCAAACGTCTTCCCTTTAAATATTGATGGAGGCCACTGTGTTCTTGGGGACCTTCAAGGCTGCAGACATATTTTGGCACCCTTCCCCAGATCTGTGCCTCAACACAATCCAGTCTCAGAGCTCTACGGACAATTGCGTCAACCTAATGGCTTGGTTTTTGCTCTGAAATGCACTGTAAACTGTGACCTTATATAGACAGGTGTGTGCCTTTCCAAATCATGTACAATCAATTGAATTTACCACAGGTGGACTCCAATCAAGCTGTAGAAACATCTTAATACCCCCAAAACATGCTAACCTCTCACCATTACAATAACAGGAGAGGTTAGCATGTTTGGTTGGGGGGTATTATATTTGTGCATCTGTACCTTTCTCACTCATAATTATTCACGATTCATTTAGGATTATCCATAATCAAGCTAGCATCCATATTAATGTAGAAGTGTTTCTTTAAAATGATTCCAAAATGGCACAATACATTATATACTATTCATTTCAATTGAGCACAAAATAATCTGAAACACAACCGAAACAAACAGAAAATCCTTCCATCAAGTAGAGTCACAAACTTGATGTAATAATTTCTTGCTATAAATATGGGACCACATACTTAACCTTTGACTACTTTAATAAGTGCTTTTGACCTCTGTACTTTTGGTCCCCTAACATGTACAAAAAGTGGTGTAATTTTTTATCGTTTCACCTGATATGGATGAAAATACCCTCCAATTAAAGCTGACAATCTGCACTTTAAGATCATAAGCATTGTATAATTTAAAATCCAATATGCTGGAGTACAGAGCCAAAACAACAACAAAATTGTCAATACCCCAATACGTTTGGATCTCACTGTAGTATAGGGACACTATGGAACCTGGAGCCTGATGGATGTACAGTCATGGCCAAAAGTTTGAGAATGACACAAATATACATTTTCAAGTCTGCTTCCTCAGTTTGTATGACGGCAATGTAAATATACTCCAGAATGTTATGAAAAGTGATCAGATGAATTGCAAATAATTGCAAAATCCTCTTTTCATGCAAATGATCTGAATCCCCCCAAACCAGTTCCACTGCATTCCAGCCCTGCCACAAAAATACCAGCTGACATCATGTCAGTGATTCTCTTGTTAACACAGGTGTGAGTGTTGATGAGGACAAGGCTGGAGATCACTCTGTCATGCTGATTTCGTTTGAATAACAGACTGGAAGCTTCAAAAGGAGGGTGGTGCTTGGAATCATTGTTCTTCCTCTGTCAACCATGGTTACCTGCAAGGAAACGCGTGCCATCATCATTGCTTTGCACAAAAAGGGCATCACAGGCAAGGATATTGCTGCCAGTAAGATTGCACCTAAATCAACCATTTATCAGATCATCAAGAACTTCAAGGAGAGCGGTTCAATTGTTGTGAAGAAGGCTTCAGGGAACCCAAAAAAGTCTAGCAAGCGCCAGGACCATCTCCTAAAGTTGATTCAGCTGCGGGATCGGGGCACCACCAGTACAGAGCTTGCTCAGGAATGGCAGGTGTGAGTGCATCTGCACGCACAGTGAGGCGAAGACTTTTGGAGGATGGCCTGGTGTCAAGAAGGGCAGCAAAGAAGCCACTTCTCTCCCGGAAAAACATCAGGGACAGACTGATATTCTGCAAAAGGTACAGGGATTGGACTGCTGAGGACTGGGGTAAATTTTCTCTGATGAATCCCCTTTCCGATTGTTTGGGGCATCCGGAAAAAAGTTTGTCCGGAGAAGACAAGGTGAGCTCTACCATCAGTCCTGTGTCATGCCAATAGTAAAGCATCCTGAGACCATTCATGTGTGGGGTTGCTTCTCAGCCAAGGGAGTGGGCTCACTCACAATTTTGCCTAAGAACACAGCCATGAATAAAGAATGTTACCAATACATCCTTTGAGAGCAACTTCTCCCAACCATCCAGGAACAGTTGTGTGTCAAACAATGCCTTTTCCATCATGATGGAGCACCTTGCCATAAGGCAAAAGTGATAACTAAGTGGCTCGGGGAACAAAACATTGATATTTTGGGTCCATGGCCAGGAAACTCCCAATACCTTAATCCCATTGAGAACCTCCTCAAGAGGTCAAGGTGGACAAACAAAAACCCACAAATTCTGACAAACTCCAAGCATTGATTATGCAAGAATGGGCTGCCATCAGTCAGGATGTCAGGATAAGTTAATTGACAGCATGCCAGGGCAGATTGCAGAGGTCTTGAAAAATAACTTGACTCTTTGCATCAACTTCATGTAATTGTCAAAAAAAAGCCCTCGACACTTATGAAATGCTTGTAATTATACTTCAGTATTCCATAGTAACATCTGACAAAAATATCTAAAGACACTGAAGCAACAAACTTTGTGTCATTCTCAAAACTTTTGGCCACGACCGTGGGAAGAGCAGACAAAGGCCTGGTTCAGTTTTTCGGTTCAGTCTTGCTTCACAATACTTGAGCACTCCCTCTCAATTTCCCTCTCAAATATCCACTGTGTAAATTGATTGTACTGCCATTTGTGAGCAATAGGACAGACAGCCTATCATTTATACCATGCCACTATGGGAACCTTTAACATCCTAATGAAAAGACCAATCTACCTGTCTTGTGCCAGTGACATCTTGCTCGCTGGTGTTGGGCTACAGTAGTTTCTCCGTTCCTTTATTTGTGTGATTGACATCTTCAACCTTAAAAATAACAGATGACTGTAACTTGAAAAATGGCAATTAGTGAAAATGTAAAGCAGATGTGGAGACAGAACGGGGGGGGGGGGCTTCTCTTTCTCACTCTCTCTCTCTGTGTCTCTCTCTCTCATTCTCTGTTAAATATAGCTCCAGAGATAAGTGGGTAGGACACATAGTCACCAATTACCCCATGCTGGCTATTGTTTTAGAGAAAATGACTCAATATCTCAATCACGCTGCAGCAAGCCACAACGGCAGTCTATTCCAAATATGGTGAAAGATTGTGTCCAGACCTGTGGAGGAAGGAAGGACAAGGCTCTCAGACACTGTCGACACTTTGCCAATAGCTTTTCACAAGAGCAGGTTGAATCATCATATTAGAAGTTATAATTGTTATTTCCTCAATGTAAATGTCTTATCTTTTTTCGCACCAGTCGAATATGCCACTTTTATAGGATATGGAGTTTTGAGAACAGGGCCATTTGGATTACACTATCACTAATAGTCTAACTGATTTTTATTATTCTAAATCGTTGACTGGTTTTAAAAACAAGAATGATATCTGATTCCATGATAAATCATATTGGACGCCATTTAAAATGGTCTCATTGCTTCAGCACTAGTTTACTGTCTAATAAAGGAAACAAGCCCCACCATATCACTAAATCTGCCTCCCCCCGAAATTGAACAGCTTGTCACACTCCCTCCCTGGAACAGCAAGTGCCAGTTAATATGGATCAGATGCTCAGGCTCTGTGAGAGAACACAGCTATTGCTCCAACGCACACACAAAGGTTACTTACTTTTAATTACAATAATATCAGTAAATATAGAGGGGTTATGTTTGGGTAGAGATAATAGAAGCCAGAGACGTACTGTAGCATAAGCTACATAAGTGCATCATTATGACAGGGGTCAAGACAGTCTCATAACAGAAATTTAACAGCATCAAGCCACCATGTTGCCTCTGTTTTGGGGTCTTTTATCTGGACATATGATCTACACGGTGTCCATATAAGAACAGTGTCAGAGTCATAAGGAGCTATCTGGGCAGTAACAGGCAGGTGTAAGGCTGCTGTAGTAACAAAGTCAACTATGACAAATAACTACAAAGCTTCATGGCATATTAGCAGAAGGCATCACACACACTTTAGTTAAAATGAACATTACTTCTGACATTATCTTCAGTCATTGAAGTTGACCTAACTTTGACCCAACTACCACTTTAGTGAATTGGCTTGTTTTTGAAGTTTTTTGGCTTCAGTCAAACGCTAATAAATAATTCCCCCAAATTTCCCATCCAAACCACATGTCCAACAGTGGCCCTTCCTGACCAGTGTGGCAAGCAGATGTAGAGTATTCTTGTTTTACTGGGAGAGATGGTGCCAAAATGTGTGTCTCCTCTTGTTTGTTTTGGGTGTGAGTGAGTGTGTTTGAATTTCAGAGGGAATATACACGGTGTGTGTGTGTGTGTGTGTGTGTGTGTGTGTGTGTGTGTGCGTCCACAAGAATAGTAGAAGAACAACATTCTGACCAACCAGGAACATTTTGTTAGTTTCCACAAGGTCAAATGCTATTTCTAGGTCGTTTAGGTTTAAGGTTAGAATTAGTGTTAGGGTTTGCATTAGGTATAGGGTTTGAGTTAGGAGCTAGGTTTAGGGTTAAGGTTAGGTTTTGGGTTAGGGTTAGGTTCAGGGTTGGGGTTAGGTTTGTCTCCACAAGGTTAGTTAGTTATACAAGACTGTGTGTGTATGTAGCGTCTGTGTGTGTGCATGCGTTGGCTCCTTTGATATTGCCTGACGAGTTCTTCCGCTGCTCTATGTTCGCCACATACTTCAGTCTGAGACTGCCGTCGTTGAAGTCGTTTTGTGGTGACGTCACAATGAGGACTGTTGTACAAAATAAAAGACAAAAGTCATCAGCGATTGGATAATCTCTCACCAATCAGAGTATCAAAGCCAATGACAAATTTTTTGTAAGCCAAAAGGAGTTTGGTCAGCTAGGAATCCTCTGATATGCTTTAGCTTTGATTTGTGTTGAAAGCAGCTCTGGTTCTGTGCAGTCAGTAGTGGAGGCTGCAAAACTGTTCCATTTGGAGGGCGACTCAGAAACGCGAGCCTGTCTGCTTGCTGGTTTTGTTAATATGTAAATATAATCTCTCGGCAGTTTAAATTCAGCACCATGACAGACATTTAAATAGGGGGAAAGTACTTTTTGGCTGATCAAAGTTGATGGCTAATTAGAACCGATCCACAGGTAGGCGAAAATGTATTTTGCGCTGCATTTATGTTGGCACAATTTCACTCGTCCTTCTTTAGTGTTTTTTTTTACCCTCCCTCTCTTCTTGTATGAAAAAGCCACTACTAGCGCTGGCACATTGCGGGGAGAATTTTGATCTAGTTAGGTGAAATGAAATGAAAGGTACACTGTGCCATCTAGGAAATGAGAGCATGGACATACAAGTAAAACTACAATTTATTGGCTCATTATGTTTACTAGGTATCCCCTTTGACCAAAAATGTTATTTTGTATTATATTAAGCATAACTGATCTCAATAAAGATATACATATTTTTTAACCTCAATTTATGTAAAGCAACCTATGGAGGGAAGGATGGAGGGAGCTAGAGAGCTGGAGGATGAAAAAACACCTGGTGACTTTATTTCCCGTGAAGGCAAAGCTGTTTCTCGTTAAGTCTTGATTTGCACAAGAAAAACAGGCAATCATCAATGGTCAAGAGAAAGTGACACCAGAGAGTTGCCTCCGGTGGGTTGGGGAATCGCACAGGCCTCAGATCAAAAGTGTCCTCGCAGTCATTGTCATTACCCAGTAGGGACCATCTCGCAAGACGGTGTGTGTGCGTGTGTGTTTTGGGAGGTGGGAGGTGTGACAAACCAGCGAGTCCAGCACAGGACCCCTCAGTGGATGGGATTTGTAAGACTTGCTGCTGAACTAAAAACAGCTTTTCAATTTTGTTCAACATTCGGACAGCATCCTCAAAAAGATAGTGATACTTTATTTTTTAATTTTATTACAAACGTACAGTCAATAACACAATAGAAAAAGCCTACATACGGTGTGCAAATCGCGTGAGGAGATAAGGCAATAAATAGGCCATAGAAGCGAATAATTTAGCAAATGACACTGGAGTGATAGATGTGCAGATGATTATGATTTTAGAGGTTTAAGTATAGGAATGTATAATCCCTTAGATTCGTGGTATTTTCACATTCATATGGTTCATAAAGAATTCACTCGCCAATTACTGTATACCATCTATTATGTTTGGCAAAATGTGTCAAAGTAGTTGATAACCAATGTTCTATGGTCACATTCAAGGTACAGAACATATTACTCTACATTTGTTCCAATGCTGGACAGAGTTGGAGGTCAAAATGATTATTTGCTGTCTTGTTAACATTTTCTCACCTGAGACCAAAAGAGAGTAGGAGTTACAACTTCCAAAGCTGAAAGTTACGTTTTTTTAGCATAGCAAGGAACTCCCTCATCTTTGGTGAGTGCAGTGTGATGACATCCCAGGTTTGATTCCCACACAATCACAACACAGATAACTCTACTGGCCAAAATCTACAGTGAGACCTTAAATCTTTGACCTCCGCTTCTTTTTAGAAAGAGAGTATATCGGTCTAGTGTAGTATGACAAACAACAATACAAGTATGACAAACAACAATACAAATCTCATAAAAGACAGAAAAGATGTCTCCTCAGTTTTTTTTCCCTATTCTGAACTAATTCTAATATCACTCACAGGGAAGAGTTCAATTGAAAGTTCACCTAATAAGGAAGACACAATTTACAGCAAGTAAGTAACTTTCCCGAAAAATTATAATCACCAACTTCAATTTTTTTCTCCTCCCTGAACAAAAACATTGGTAATGTCTTCCCTGGAGAGTTGGAAGGACTGAGAACGGCATGCTGTAATACAGCTGCAAAGCTCAGCCTCTCTTGAAAGCACGAGGACTGACGAAGAAGAAGAAAAAGAAAAAAGAAAGAAAAAGAAAGGAAAGAAACTTGGCACTTCAGCTCCACACTGTCATGTATTCTCACTGACATCATCATTGTAAAATTAGGAACCTGGTTTCTTCTTTCCTGCAGATGTGGAAGCTTGAAATTGCATTCCGTGGGCCTGTGCCACATTTCATCAGTGTTTTTTCCCCTCGCTCGCTTCCAAAAAGTGGGATTGGCCGCATGTGGTCCTGACCCCCTCCTTCAACCCCCCTAACCCTATTCCTCACTCCTCAGCACCCCCAGCACCCCTTTTTCCCCTCTCTCTCTCACTCTCTCCCTCTCCTGCCCAGCCTGCTATCCGGTATCCAGAGTGGGGCTACCTAATCCCAGGCAGGTCCCCGGCAGGGCCCACACCTGTGGCTGATTGAATCCTTCTGGAGTACAAAGGGCCTAATTTATGGCCCTAGAGGAGCTCAGGGCCCAGGCCACAGCTGCGCACGGCCAGGACAGGGAAGTTGTTCATCACGCTGCGTCTATTTAAAAAACAATGGTCACTGCCTAGATATGTTTCTGCATGGCCCAGCCCCTGTCATTTCACTTTGACTGACAGGTGGGTGGCAATATGGCCGCTATTTGTGTCATTCAGTGAGAGAATGCAGGCGAGTGAAAGGTAGTGAGGATGTAGTGTAGGGATGGGAGTTTGGGAGAAGTGGGTGAAATCTGACCATATAGTTTTCCACTTGTGGTTGAAGGTTGTGAGAGGGCACATCATCAGGTTGTGGTTTGGAGGGGGGATGATGTGGATTCGGGTCTGGTCTCTCCCTGTCCATGACCTATCACACACATACATGTGAGCCCACACACTCATACACATACATGCTGCACACAAAAACACACATCGATACACACACTCTCAATATCTATCTCACTCTCTCTTCCATGGCGATAAACATAAATCCACAAACGTTATTAGTATATGTTGTGTCTGTTGGCACGTCGGGTTAAACGGTCACAACTTTATTTTACAACTGAGCTATTCAGTTATTTACAACGGTTACAACTAAATCATGAATTGCACGCTTTACATTAGCTAACACTTTATACCAGACCAACTACAGTGGAATAAATTATTTCTCTCTATTCTGGAAATTAAGGTTGACATTTTGAGCTCTTAGCATATGTAGGCTAGGTGCAGAAGCTTAGGACACAAGTCTACCCAGAACCAATCCATTTGTTCAGGCCCTTTAAAATCAATTTCCTATCGGCATGTCGTGAAAACAAAAGACATCTCCTGTGCAGACTTGGGAGTGAGACTACACTTGTGTAAGACTTGTATAGGTCAATGAATACTTCCACTATATTCAAAGCATTTGCTTATGAAAAGCTGTGTTGATATAGTTGAAGTCAGAAGTTTACATACACCTTAGCCAAGTACATTTCAACTCAATTCCTGATATTTAATCCTTGTAAAAATTCCCCGTCTTAGGTCAGTTAGGATCACCACTTTATTTTAAGAATGTGAAATGTCAGAATAATAGTAGAGAGAATGATTCATTTCAGCTTTTATTTCTTTCATCACATTCCCAGTGGATCAGAAGTTTACATACACTCAATTAGTATTTTGTAGCGTTGGATTTAAATTGTTTAACTTGGGTCAAATTGTTACGACTTCTAGGAGTAGTGGGGGCGGAGTCAGGCGCAGAGAGCAGAGGGTCAAGGACAACTGTATTTATTCCGGAGAAAAGTAGGTCACGCCAAAACACCAGGCGCATACAATGACCAGCCCAACAACAGGACACAAACAGTCCGGAGAAATACAGAAAAGATCACATCCACAAAACAAACAGAGAAACAAGCCCGCACAAACGCAGGCTGCTTACTGGGTTAAAATAGCCCACAATCACAACCTAAACACAAAACAGGTGCAACTAATCAGACACAACTAAATGAAACAGAAAAGGGGATCGGTGGCAGCTAGTAGGCCGGCGACGACAACCGCCGAGCGCCGCCCGAACAGGAAGAGGCACCATCTTCTGCGGGATTCGCGCCGACCCCGGCCTTCGAGGGTGACCCGGAGGGCGATGCGCAGGGCGATCCGGGTGGAGGCGGTGGAAGTCCCTCAAGCGGGAAGGATCTAGAATGCCCCCCCCCCCCCCCGGTACCCAGCACCTCTCCTCCGGACCGTACCCCTCCCAGTCCACGAGGTACTGCAGGCCCCTCACACGGCGTCTCGAGTCCAGAATAGCTCGTACTGTGTACGCCGGGGACCCCTCGATGTCCAGAGGGGGCGGAGGGACCGCGATAGTAAGAGGGAAGTTGCAATCTATAACACACCTCGTTTATCTGCCTCAGGACTTTAAATGGCCCCACACACTGCGGCCCCAGCTTCCGGCAGGGCAGGCGGAGGGGCAGGTTTCGGGTTGAGAGCCAGTCATTAAACAGCGCCTTCAACTGGTTGAAAGCTCCATCTGCCTCGGCCAACCACCGTAGACGCATTGGCCCCCCCTTCAGCAGTGAGGTAATAGGCGCCACCACTTGGCCAAAACCCCGGATAAACCTCCGGTAGTAATTGGCAAACCCTAAAAACCGCTGCACCTCCTTTACCGCGGTCGGAGTCGGCCAATTACGCACGGCGTTAACGCGGTAACACTCAATCACCACCCCCAAGGTGGAAATGCGATAACCCAGGAAGGAAACGGCTCATTGGAGAACACACATTTCTCAGCCTAAACACAAAACAGGTGAAACTAATCAGACAAAACTAAATGAAACAGAAAAGGGGATCGGTGGCAGCTAGGAGGCCGGCGACGACGACCGCCGAGCGCTACCCGAACAGGAAGAGGCATCATCTTCGGAGGTATTCGTGACACAAATATTTCGGGTAGCTATTCACAAGCTTCCCAAAATAAGTTTACGTAGTTTTTTTTGCCCATACCTCCTTACAGAGCTGGTGTAACAATCAGGTTTGTAGGCCTCCCTGCTTGCAAACGCTTTTTCAGTTCTGCCCACAAATTTTCTATAGGATTGAGGTCAGGGCTTTGTGATGGCCAATACCTTGACTTTGTTGTCATTAAGTCATTTATTACAACTTTGGAAGTATGCTTGGGGTCATTGTGCATATGGAAGACACATTTGCGACCAAGCTTTTTCAGACTGATGTCTTGAGATGTTACTTGAATATATCCACATAATTTCCTTCCTCCTATAGAGATGAAGTCTGGATCATCCAATTTCCAAATGCCTGAAGGCACCACGTTCATCTGTAAAAACAATAGTAAGCAAGTATAAACACCATTGGACAAAGCAGCCATCATACCGCTCAGGAAGGAGATGTGTTCTGTCTCCTAGAGATGAACATACTTTGGTGCGAAAAGTGCAAATCAATCCCAGAACAACAGCAAAGGACATTGTGAAGATGCTGGAGGAAACAGGTATAAAGTATCTATATCCACTGTAAAAACGAATCCTATATCGACATGACCTGAAAGGCCGCTCAGCAAAGAAGCCACTGCTCTAAAACCATCATAAAAAAAGCCAGACTACGGTTTAAAACTGCACATGGGAAGATCTAACTTTTTGGAGAAATGTCCTCTGGTCTGATGAAACAAAAATAGAACTGCTTGGCCATAATGACCATCGTTATGTTTGGAGGAAAAAGGGGGAAGCTTGCAAGCCGAATAACACCATCCCAACCGTGAAGCACAGGGGTGGCAGCATCATGTTGAAGGGGGTGCTTTGCTGCAGGAGGGACTGGTGAACTTCACAAAATAGATGGCATCATGAGGCAGGAAAATTATGTTCATATACTGAAGCAATATCTCAAGACATCAGTCAGGAAGTTAAAGCTTGGTCGCAAATGGGTCTTCCAAATGGACAATGACCCCAAGCATACTTCCAAAGTTGTGGCAAAAGTCAAGGTATTGGCGTGGCTATCACAAAGCCCTGACCTCAATCGCATTGACAATTTGTGGGCAGACCTGAAAAAGCATGTGCGAGCAAGGAGGCCTACATACCTGACTCAGTTACACCAGCTCTGTCAGGAGGAATGGGCCAAAATTCATCCAACTTATTATTGGGAAGCTTGGGGAAGGCTACCCGAAACGTTTGACCCAAGTTAAGCAACTTGAAAGGCAATGCTACCAAATACTAATTGAGTGTATGTAAACTTCTGACCCACTGGGAATGTGATGGAAGAAATAAAAGCTGAAATAAACCATTCTCTCTACTATTATTCTGACATTTCCCATTCTTAAAATGAAGTGGTGATCCTAATTGACCTAAAACAGGGCATTTTTACTAGGATTAATTGTCAGGAATTGTGAAAAACTGAGATTAAATGTACTTGGCTAAGGTGTATGTAAACTTCCGACTTCAACTGTATTCAGATACTATTCAATAATGATGTTCAATTGATGTAAATACTCACCAGATGTATTTAGCGGATGTGGGTCATTTTGTTTCTCTTCCTGCTATAAAAATCAGTTAGTTATATCTCATAAATCTCCATAAATCTTTGGACATAGAGATTTAGATTCAATCTAATTCATCCTTCTGAGATAACTGTCAAGTTAAGGCAACATCATTGCACCTTTTGAAATATAGGCACACTTTTGACACTATAAAACCACTGACCTGGGATGAATGGTAGTATAATTCACAACATTGCAAAATAGACCTTTCCCAGTGTCATGTGGAAAAACGGTTTAGAGACTGATGTCTGTAGGTGATTCATACTTGGTATCATACATGGAATGCTCATACTGTACTTTCGTGTACGGGTTCTCTGTGAGAAGACAGCTGTTACAACTGTATTTGAAGAAAATGTCGCAAAAATGATCTGCACTAATGCAATCGGCAGTGGTAGTTTAAAAAAAACTTGTTTAGGATTAAGTGAAGTCCAACGTTTAGATGTCCTGTTCTATTTAAAAAATGTTATGGTTATTTTGGGAAACTTCTGCATGGTGTGATGGCTGTTTTGCAGACAAAACATGATGCCCGACAATTGGGACTTAAATGCCCAATGAAGTCAAAATCCATTTTTGCCTCTGTTTTGTATCATATTGTACAACAGTTGATGAAATGAACACTGTAAAAGTGTGAAAAAAATGTGATGTGTTATTCCCTTATAGTTGCTGGTTAAAAATACAATCTACACAGGACCTCTAATCAGCAGGTTTTGCATTGGTGGAGTTTCGGCTTGCCTCATGAAATCACCAGGTGGTAAATTAGTTAATAGACCAATTACAAAGAGAGTTCCAAACCTCTCTACCAATAAGGGCTACTTTTTCAGTTTCCCCCTACCCACTCAGACCTATTTTTGTTTATTTTTGACCATTTTAATGGAAAGCTATTACAGTAAGGTACTTGATTGTTACGCATTAATGATTTGATATTGATGTAAAAATGGCTGCATTGGGCCTTTAAAACTGTGGGATACAGAAGACCTGTGAGTTTTCCCTACAATTACCTAGATGAAGTGTCCTGCTTATTTCGCCCCTATCTAAATCAATTTGTTTTCACTCGGTTTCACTTAAAGCATATGGTCCTGGCAGTCTTGAATGCTGTTTGGAGAGCCTATGTGGTCTGCCTACAAACAAAGTTCAGGGGAAACACTGCGGTGGGATACTACTGCCTCTGTTAAAGGGAGGCCTGATTCAGTCCATAAATTGACCAAAGCCAGTTAGCCACTGTAACTGTTGCCACTCTCAGCCATCTGCAGCGAACCTTCAATGTAGCCAGCTCCGTATGGGCGACAGCAGATGGGCGATAGATTTTCTCCTTCTCCTGTGTTGCTCCATTCGTTGAGGTATGCTGTGGTCTCTAGCCGGCGAACGTTTGAGGTGCCGTGCTCTTTCTCTCTTTTTCTGTACATGTGTAACTCAGCAGACACAGCTGTCTTGGAGGCGTCCGCGTTGTTTGCATACCCATTTCCACCAGTTTTATTTGCAGATCCCTGAGCATCACAACTATGCTCCCCAAGCCAGACCTCCTGCATCAATTAAAATCACTATGGAACCTGGTGGGTCAGCGTGATCCAGAGGAACAGTGAATCCACAGCCATGTGAAATACATATTTCCCTTGGGGTGTTGGAACCAACACATCAAAAAGAGTGTTGGTTCCAACACCCCATGGGAAGTAACCACTCAAGCCTCATAACCTACCAAGACAGTCAACCGTCTTTAATCAAATCAAATCAAATAAATGTTTATTGGTCACATAGACATGGTTAGCAGATGTTATTGCGAGTGTAGCAAAATGCTTGTGCTTATAGTTCTGACAGTGCAGCAATATCTAACAAGTAATCTAACAATTCCACAACAACTACCTAATAAACCCAAATCTAAGGAAAGGTATGGAATAAGAACATATGAATATAAATGTATGGATGAGGAATGACAGAGTGGCATAGGAAAAATGCAATAGATAGTATAAAATACAGTATATACATATGAGATGAGTAATGCAAGACATGTAAACATTATTAAAGTGGCATTATTAAAGTGACTTGTGATCCATTTATTAATAACATTTAGGTCAGTGTCCTCAATTCCTTGGAATTTCTCAAACGAAGCAGCTCTCTTTGTACTGATGATTCTCTTCTCCTGATAATTTATTGTAATTAAATGGCTGTTTCAAGGTCGTCGTCATTCATAAGTAAAGGATGACAACCAACAGACGTTGCCAACGAGTAGGAGTCTACAGTTACGAAGTCAGCTACAGGTTCCCCATTCTTTTCTCATTCCTTTTTTGCCCTTAACCTTCATTGACCTATAGGTGAGAAGACAAAGGTCAAAGGAGCGGAGGTCAGGTTGGGTTGCAGAATGTGCTACCAGAAAAAAAATCTCAGGGCAGCCACACCAAATGTAAGAAAGTCAATTATCTTCAATATTTCCCATTGACATTCTACATACAGTACTAGTCAAAAGTTTGGACAGACCTACTCACAACACAACTGATTGGCTCAAATGCATTAAGAAGAAAATTAATTCCACAAATTAACTTTTAACAAGGCACAACAGTTAACTGAAATGCATTCCAAGTGACAACCTCGTGAAGCTGGTTGAGAGAATTCCAAGAGTATGCAAAGCTGTCATCAAGGCAAAGGGTGGCTACTTTGAAGAATCTTAAATATAAAATATATTTTGATTTGTTTAAAACTTTTTGGGTTACCACATGATTCCATATGTGTTATTTCATAGTTTTGATGTCTTTACTACTATTCTACAATGTAGAAAATATTTAAAAAATAAAGAAAAACCCTTGAATGAGTAGGTGTATTCAAACCTTTGACTGGTACTGTACTCTTAGTGTTAGGAGTGTGTTTTGGAGGCGAAGTCAGGTGCAGGAGAGCAGAGTGTAGTGAACAGGCGCAATTTTTATTCCGGTCCAAAATGACAGCACAAAGTAACATAAAATGTGCCAAAAACACTGAACATTGACAAAAAGTAATGCACGTAACAATATCCACAATTCCAAAATACACATAACACAAACAATCTTACACAAAGACATGATGGGGAACAGAGGAATAAATGTATATGGATTGATTGGGGAATGCAAACCAGGTGTGAAGGGAACAAGACAAAGCAAATGGATACATGACAAATGGTTCGGCGATGGCTAAAAAGCCGGTGACGTCGACCACCGAACGCCGCCTAAACAAGGAGAGGAGCAGACTTCGGCGGAAGTCGTGGCACTTAGAAAAAACAGTTCCAAAATTTGATTTGCGTCAGAATAAGGATCCGTGTTCATCTGAAGAACCCTTTTTAGGAGATGGTTCTTTGTCTTTGTTTGTTTTTGCCTAGAACCTAGAACTGTTTTTGGAAGAAAGGGTTATTTGATGTTTGTTTGGAAGGACACAAGGAAACTTTAGAAGACAAGAATCGGAATTAACTTTTTCATTGTATTTTTTTCTTCTTTCTTTTAAATAGTGCCTGAGTATTAGTGTTTACCTCAGTGTTTAAATGGTACCAACAGTGTATGGGAATATTTGTGCATGTACAGTTGAAGTCGGAAGTTTACATAGACTTAGATTGGTGTCATTAAAACTCGTTTTTCAACCACTCCACAAATTTTTTGTTAACAAACTATAGTTTTGGCAAGTCGGTTAGGATGTCTAGTTTGTGCATGACACAAGTAATTTTTCCAACAATTGTTTACAGACAGATTATTTCACTCATAATTCACTGTATCACAATTCCATTCGGTCAGAAGATTACATACACTAACTTGACTGTGCATTTAAACAACTTGGAAAATTCCAGAAAATGATGTAATGACTTTAGAAGCTTCTGATAGGCTAATTGACATAATTTGTAGTTCAAGGCCTACCTTCAAACTCAGTGCCTCTTTGCTTGACATCATGGGAAAATCAAACGAAATCAGACAAGACCTCAGAAAAACAATTGTAGACCTCCACAAGTCTGGTTCATCCATCGGAGCAATTTCCAAACACTTGAAGGCACCATGTTCATCTGTACAAACAATAATGCGCAAGCTTAAAACACTATGGGACCACACAGCCGTCATACCACTCAGGTAGGAGAGGCGTTCTGTCTCCTAGAGATGAATGTACTTTGGTGCGAAAAGTGCAAATCAATCCCAGAACAACAGCAAAGGACATTGTGAAGATTCTGGAGGAAACAGGTGCACAAGTATCAAAATCTACAATGAAACGAGTCCAATATCGACATAACCTGAAAGGCCACTCAGCAAGGAAGAAGCCACTGCTCCAAAACCGCCATAAAAAAGCCAGACTACGGTTGATGACAAGGGTCGTACTTTTTGGAGAAATGCCCTCTGGTCTGATGAAACAAAAATAGAACTGTATGGCCATAATGACCATCATTATGTATGGAGGAGCCAAAGAACTCCATCCCAACCGTGAAGCACAGGGGTGGCAGCATCATGTTGTGGGGGTGCTTTGCTTGAGGAGGGACTGGTGCACTTCACAAAATAGATGGCATCATGAAGCAGGAAAATTACGTGGATATATTGAAGCAACATCTCAAGACATCAGTCAGGAAGTTAAAGCTTGGTCGCAAATGGGTTTTCCAAATGGACAATGACCCCAAGCATACTTCCAAAGTTGTGGCAAAATGGCTTAAGGACAACAAAGTCAAGGTATTTGAGTTGCCCTGACCTCAATCCCATGGGAAATTTGTGGGCAGAACTGAAAAAGCGTGTGCGAGCAAAGAGGCCTACAAACCTGACTCAGTTACACGAGCTCTGTCAGGAAGAATGGGCCAAAATTCACCCAACTTATTGTGGGAAGCTTGTGGAAGGCTTCCCGAAACCTTTGACCCAAGTAAAATAATTTAAAGGCAATGCACAAAATACTAATTGAGTGTATGTAAATTTCTGACCCACTGGAAATGTGATGAAAGAAATAAAAGCTGAAATAAATCATGCGCTCTACTATTATTCTGACATTTCACATTCTTAAAATAAAGTGGTGATCCTAACTGACCTAAGACAGGGAATTCTTATTTGGGTTAAATGTCAGGAATTGTGAAAAACTGAGTTTAAATGTATTTGGCTAAGGTGTAAACCTCCGACTCCATCTGTATCTGGTATTCTCTTAATAATTTCAGATATACAGTAGTTAAATAGTTGATGTGCTTGCCATGATTTCTCTCTTTTAAATTATAATCTTCTGTGAATTTATTGAGCAGAGAGTATAGGTGAATAGAAGGGAGTATGAGTGAACCAGCAGTGTATTGTATGGTGCACAGCAAAATAGCCAGTTTTAACTAGTGTTGATTTTTCAGTGTAACATTGCGTTAAAATAACACTCAGTGGTGTAAAAGAGCCCCAGTGATGGTATTAATAGCCAGAGTTCAGTGTGATGGTGTCATTATTACTCTATGTAGAGTAAAACACTCAAAACCAGGCACCCATCATTATCATATTATTTATTTTCAGAATTGTTTGTTGCAATATCTGTTTTTATATGTACACTGATTATTGTATTAATTCTATGCTACACAAAGATAAATAACGTACATTGTTCTAAACCAGTGGTTCTAAACCAGTGGTTCCCAACCTTTTATAGTTCCATACCCCTTCAAATATTAAACCTCCAGCTGCGTACCCACTCTAGCACCAGGGTCAGCACAAATGTTGTTTTTTGCCATCATTGTAAGCCTGCCACACACACACTATACAATACATTTATTAAACGTACGAATGAGTGTGAGTTGTTGTCACAACCCGGCTCGTGGGAAGTGACAAAGAGCTCTTATAGGACCAGGGCACAATTAATAATATAATACAAATCAATCATTTTGGTCTTTATTTAACCATCTTACATATAAAACCTTATTTGTTCATCAGAAATTGTGAATAACTCACCACATGTAAAAGAGAAGGGTGTGCTTGAAAGGATGCACATGACTCTGCAATGTTGGGTTGTATTGGAGAGAGTCTCAGTCTTAAATCATTTTCCACACACAGTCTGTGCCTTTATTTAGTTTTCATGCTAGTGAGGGCCGAGAATCCACTCTCACATAGGTACGTGGTTGCAAAGGGCATCAGTGTCTTACAAGGCAAGACACTATAAGCACACTGCCTTCTGATTAAGTTCCATTTTCACAGAACCGCTTGTTGCAATTTCGATGAGGCTCTCTTGTTCAGAGGCAGGGCATGAAAGGGATAATGAATCCAGTTGTTTGTGTCGTCCGTTTTGGGAAAGTACCTGCGTAATTGCACACCCAGCTCACTCAGGTACTTCGGTATATCACATTTGACATTGTCCGTAAGCTTGAGTTCATTTGCACGCAAAAAAAAACATCCAATAATGGGAAGACCTTGTTAATGCAGACAAAGAAGAGCTCCAATTTTTTCTGCACATTGAATATAGTTGCGGAGCGTCCCTGTAATCCTGGATTCAGATCATTCAGGCAAGAAAAAACATCACCTAGATAGGCCAGTCATGTAAGAAACTCGTCATCATGCAATCGGTCAGACAAGTGAAAATGATGGTCAGTAAATAAAACTTTAAGCTCGTCTCTCAAAAAAACGTGTCAATACTTTACCCCTTGATAACCTGTAAGTTGTAAAAGCTTTACATGGTCGCTATCCATATCATTGCCCATATCATAGCATTGCATAATGCAGAAAATACACGAGAGTTCAAGTTAACCATTTTCACTGTAGTGTCCAAAACGTCTTTCAAGCTGTCAGGCATTCCCTTGGCAGCAAGAGCCTCTCAGTGGATGCTGCAGTGTACCCAAGTGACATTGGGAGAAATTGCTTGCACGCGCGTTACCACTCCACTGTGTCTCTCTGTCATGGCTTTTGCCCCATCAGTACAGATACCAACACATCTTGACCACCAAAGTCCATTTGATGTCAAAAAGCTGTTGATTACTTTAAAAATATCCTCTCCTGTTGTCCTGGTTTCCAGTGGTTTGCAGAAGAGGATGTCTTCCTTAATTGACCCCCATAAACATAACGGACATATACCAGGAGCTGTGCAAGGCCCGGCATGTCTGTTGACTCATCCTATAAGGGATCAAGGTAAGACCCAAGTGCAGACTGGGTGAAGTAACAATGTGTATTGTAATAACAGGGGCAGTCAAACGACAGGTCAAGGCAGGTAGGGGTCAACTATCTAGAGTAGGAGCAAAAGTACAGGACGGCAGGCATGCTCAGGGTCAGGCAGAGTTCAGTAATCCAGGGGTGGAGCAAAGGAACAGGATGGCAGAGTGGTCAGGCAGGCAGGCAAGCTCGGAGTCAGGACAGGCAAGTGTCTAAATCAGGAGGGTGAGAAAAGAGAAACTGGAAAAGGCAGGAGCTGAGACACAAAACGCTGGTAGGCTTGAACAAACAAGATGAACTGGCACAGACAGACAGAAAACACAGGTATAAATACCCAGAGGATAAATGGAGAAGATGGGTGACACCTGGACGGGGTGGAGACAAGCACAAGGACAGGTGGAACACATCAGGGTGTGACACATCCAGCTGTAAAGTATAGAATTCCCTGGCTTGTATGCGTTGCAGTAATTGTTTTAAAACATCTCTTGCCATGTCACTGATGCGTCGTGAAACAGTGTTGTTTGATGAAGGAATTGTCTGTATCGTTTTTTGGGCCTTTTCTCCTAGTATTGTCCCAGCCATATCCGTGACAGCAGGAAGAATTCAGTCCTCCACAATAGTAGCTCGGTAGCTCACCATTTAAGCTTCTAGCCCGTTCTTATTAATGGTATCTGTTGCTTTAATACATGTCTTACTACTCGAAAGTCGTCTTAATTTTTCAGATTGGCATGTTATTCTTCTAAATGTCTGCGCAAGAGTGACGGTTTCATCGAGTTGTGAGAGTACTTTTGCACATATAACACACTGTGGCTGAGGAAAGGCACTACTCCCAATATAAGTGAAACCCAAATCCATGTAGTTCTCGTCATATTTGCGCCTTTTCAAAGGTCCAACATCCATGTCTGTTGTTCGGTGCTTTCCCGGGTAAGGGGGCAATAGCTCTTCAGCTGCATCAGATTCACAACTGTTAGTGTCCATGCTAGCTGGGCTAGCAACAAATGTAGAATTACTGAAGCTAGCATTGGATGTGCTCGTGGAAGCAGAACAACTTGTGTCGTCGACAGGTGCAGGTGTAGTACTGCTGGTAGTAAATGTACTACCAGCAGAGCTGGTAGTAAATGTAATACCAGCAGAGCTGGTAGTAAATGTAGTACCAGCTGAGCTGGTATGTGTCTCTATGGACGCAAGCCTTACTTTTTTTTTTACCATTTATCAATTTTTGAGCAAATGGAATGAGCAGCAGCTACGTTTGGCTACTTACGGACCGTTAGTGGAATCCCCATGAGAGAGTAACAGTTAATGTGATTGGATGTTAATTATTTGACTAGACTACCTGTATTTGACATTGTGTTGTTATTTCGCTGAACACTAAATGGTTTCATTTTATTTTTTGCAGTGAAACGAGGCTACTTGGGTGAGAAAAAAAACTCACACAAATGTATAGCCCCGTTGGAATATCAAATGGACAGGTTGAAAATTTGGCTTACCCCCTACGACATTGTATACCCCAGTTTAGGAATAGCCGTTCTAAACTTATCCAATCTGTTAGTAGTTGGACTTATTGCACCCGTTACTGAGATGGTTGTTCCAGTTTAAATGATTTCGGTTGTTCCATTAACCAATCTTCTGTCTCCTGGCAGTCATTTGAATGCAGTTTGCGAGTGATAAAACATTCAAGTTGTGGATATCCTCATTCTGGCTAGATTCCAAAAGGAATTACACATTACTCTGCAAGCCAGCATAATGTAGACCTGATGTGGCCTGTAAACTAGGAGTTTACTGACAACACTTTATTTGGTATAACTAGTCCCTCCAAAAAAAAGGCCTATGATAATGTATTGTCATAAAAAGTTTGATTTTAAACACTAATAAGGCTGGTGGAATCCTTCATAGAGGGTTCTAGGAAGAAACTTAAGTGGTTAATTAAAAGGCTTCCTTCATAGAAGATTCTAAGTAGAACCATTTACAGGTGGTTCTTTGAAGAACCCTGCATAGAAGGTTGTAGGTATAACGCTATGCAAAAGGATCTACCTAGCACCAAAAAGGGTTCACCTATTGGGAAACCTATATGGTTTTACTTCACACCTTTTTTTCTAAGAGAGTAGACTCATATTAGAGACTGTTACAAATAAAGAGTTTTGTAAATGTGTGATGTTTGAGAATGGTCTGTGAACTTAAGCACACTTGGTGTTAAACCTGTTGAGTGTGGGCCACATGAACTTTACTACAGCAACTTGAACATACAGTTGCATTCAAAGTATTCATACCCTTAACTTTTTCCATATTTGTTACGGTACAGCCATATTCTAAAATGGATAGAATAAAATAAAATCCTCATCAATCTACACACAATACCCTATAATGACAAAGCGAAAACAGGTTTTTAGAATTTTTTTCGCAAATATATAAAAAAATTAAAACACTTATATTCACAAGTATTCAGATCCTTTGCTATGAGACTCAAAATTGAGCTCTCGTGCATCCTGTTTCCATTGATCATCCTTGAGATTTTTCGACAACTTGATTGGAGTGTACCTGTGGTAAATTCAATTGATTGGACATGATTTGGAAAGGCACACAACTGTGTATATAAGGTCCCACAGTTGATTCTTCCTAGAGCTGGCTGCCCAAACAAACTGAGAAAATGGGAGAGAAGGGCCTTGGTCAGGGAGGTGACCAAAAACCCGATGGTCACTATGACATAGTTTCAGAGTTCCTCTGTCTAGATGGGAGAAACTTCCGGAAGGACAACTATCTCTGCAACACTCCAACAATCAGATCTTTATGGTAGAGTGGCCAGACGGAAGCCACTCCTCAGTAAAAGACTCATGACAGACTGCTTGGAGTTTGCCAAAAAGCACTTAAAAGACTCTCAGACCATGAGAAACAAGACTCTATGGTCTGATGAAACCAAGATTTAACTCTTTGGCCTGTATGCCAAATCAAATCAAACAAATTGTATTTGTCACATACACGTGTTTAGCAGATGATATTGTAGCGAAATGCTTGTGTTTCTAGCTCCAACAGTGCAGTAAAATCTAACAAGTAATATCTAACAATACACACAATCTAGCGTAAAGGAATGGAATTAAGAATATATAAATATTTGGACGAGTAATGTCAGAGTGTCATAGACTAAGATACAGTAGAATAAGATGGAATACAATATATACATATATACATACAAAATACGTAAACATGATTAATTATTAAAGTGACTAGTGTCAAGTCTATTTCAAGTCTATGTACTGTATATAGGGCAGCAGCCTCTAATGTGCTAGTGGTGGCTATTTAACAGTCTGATGGCCTTGAGATAGAAACTGTTTTTCAGTCTCTCGGTCCCAGCTTTAATGAAAATCAAATCAAATCTAATTGTATTGGTCACAGCAGATGTTATTGCGAGTGTAGCGAAATGCTTATCATTCTTGATCCGACAGTGCAGCAGTATCTAACAGTAAAATCTAACAATTCCACAACTAAACCTAATATCTAACAAATTCCACAACTAAACCTAATATCTAACAAATTCCACAACTAAACCTAATATCTAACAAATTCCACAACTAAACCTAATATCTAACAAATTCCACAACTAAACCTAATACACACAATCTAGTAAGGAATGGGATAAAAATATATGTATAAAATATATGGATGAGCAGTGACAAGATGCAATAGATAGTGAATGATACAGTATACCGAAAATACAGATGAGATTCTGATTAATGCGAGATATGTAAACATTCTTATTAAAGTGGCATTATTAAAGTGATGAATGTTCCATTTATTGAAGTGGCCAATGATATAAAGTCTTTGGGCGGTGCAGTTGCCATACCAGGCGATGATACAGCCCGACAGGATGCTCTCAATTGTGCACCTGTAAAAGTTAGTGAGGGTTTTCTCTTGATTTTGTTGACTTTGGGCTCCCACCTGGCCAACATCCGGTGAAGTGGCAGAGCGCCAAATTAAATTACTATAAATATTAAACTTTCATGACATCACAAGTGCAATACATCAAAACAAAGCTTAACCTATTGTTAATCCAGCCAAGGTGTCAGATTTCAAAAAGGCTTTACCGGCAAAAGCAAACCATGCGATTATCTGAGGACAGCGTCCAGCACACAAATACATAACAAATCATTTTCAACCAGGGAGTTGAATACACGAAAGTCAGAAAGAGCGATATAATATATACCTTACCTTTGAAGATCTTCTTCTGTTGGCACTCAAAAGGTCTCAGTTATATTTCAAATGGTCCTGTAGTTCGATAAATTCTTCTTTATATCCATAAAAACTCAGTTTAGCTGGCGCGCTTCAGTCAATAATCCACTCGGTTTCCATCGGTCAAAATGCATACAAAATGATTCCCAACGTTACCAATAAACTTATTCAAACAAGTAAATCAACTTTTATAATCAACCCTTAGGTATCCTAATATGCAATAAACAATCAAATTTAAGACGGAGAATCGCTATTGTCTTTACCGGAGATAAACAAAAAGAGCACGGCCATGCACGAAACACTACAGCCAAAATGGGAGACCTTATAAAAACGACTTCTTCTCCCTCATTTTTCCAAAACCCAGCCTGAAACTCTTTCTAAAGACTGTTGACATCTATTGGAAGCCCTAGGAACTGCAATCGGGCACAATTTCGCCCTATTATAAAAGTGCCAGCCATTGAAATCAGTGGTAGGATGAAAAATAATTTTGGGGGGTTGGTTTGTCCTCGGCGATTCGCTTGCCATTTCAGTTCTGTTATACTGACAGATATTATTTTAACAGTTTTAGAAACGTTTGAGTGTTGTCTATCCAAATCTACCAATTATATAGATACATATCCTAGCTTCTGGGCCTGAGTAACAGGCAGTTTTCTTTCAGCGCCATCTTGAGAGATGCACCTGTACTAACCTCGCCTTCTGGATGACAGCGGGGTGAACAGGCAGTGGCTCGGGTGGATCTTTCCTTGATTATTCTTTTGGCCTTCCTGTGACACCGGGTTCTGTAGGTGTCCTGGAGGGCAGGTAGTTTTCCCCCAGTGATGCGTTGGGCAGACCGCACTACCCTCTGGAGAGCCCTGTAGTTGCAGGCAGTGCAGTTGCCATACCAGGTTATGATACAGACCAACAGGATGCTGTCAATTATGCATCTGTAAATGTTTGTGAGGGTTTTAGGTGCCAAGCCAATTTCTTCATCCTCCTGAGGTTGAAGAGGAGCTGTTGCACCTTCTTCAACACACTGTCTGTGTGGGTGGACCATTTCAAATTGTCAGTGATGTGTACACCAAGGAACTTGATGCTTTTCACCTTCTCCACTGCCGTCCCGTCGATGTGTGGATAGGGGGGTGCTCCCTCTGCTGTTTCCTGAGGTCCACGATCATCTCCTTTTTTATTTTCCTGGCACCACACTCCCAGGGCCCTCACCTCCTTCCTGTGGGCTGTCTCGACATTGTTGGTAATCAGGCCTAATGCTATTGTATCGTCTGCAAACTTGATGATTGAGTTGGAGGCGTTTATGGCCATGCAGTCATGGGTGATGGGTGAGCAGGGAGTATACGAGGGGGTTGTGCATGCATCCTTGTGGGGCCCCAGCTGTTGAGGATCAGCAAAGTGGAGGCGTTGTTTCCTACCTTCACTACCTGGGGAGGCCCGTCAGGAAGTCCAGTACCCAGTTGCACAGGGCGGGGTTCAGACCCAGGGCCTCGAGCTTAATGATGAGCTTGGAGGGTACTATGGTGTTGAATGCTGAGCTATAGTCAATTAACAGCATTCTTACATAGGTAGTCCTCTTGTCCAGATGGGATAGGGCAGTGTGCATTGCGATGGCGATTGCATCGTCTGTGGATCTATTGGGGCGGTAAGAACATTGAAGTGGGTCTAGGGTGTCAGCTAAGATAGAGGTGACATGATCCTTGACTAGTCTCTCAAAGCACTTCATAATGACAGAAGTGGGTGCTACGTGGCGATAATCATTTAGTTTAGTTATCATTGCTTTCTTGGGTACAAGAACAATGTTGGACATCTTGAAGCACGTGGGGTCAACAGACTGGAATAGGGATAGATTGAATATGTCCGTAAACACTCCAGCCAAGTATCACGTCTGGAGGAAACCTGGGACCATGCTTACAATGAAGCATGGTGTTGGCAGCATCATGCTGTGGGGATGTTTTTCAGTGGCAGGGACTGCGAGACTAGTCAGGGTTGAGGGAAAGGTGAATGGAGCAAAGTACAGAGAGATCCTTGATGAAGACTGGGGCCTAGGTTCACCTTCCAACAGAACAACGACCCTAAGCACACGGCCAAGACATCGCAGGAGTGGCTTCGGTACAAGTTTCTGTATGTCCTTGACTGGCCCAGCCAGAGCCCGGACTTCTATGGAGACCTGAAAATAGCTCTGCAGCGACGCTCCCAATCCAACTTGAGAGAGCTTGGGAGGGTCTGCAGAGAAGAATGACAGAAACTCCCCAAATACACATGTGCCAAGCTTGTAGTGTCATACCCAAGAAGTCTCGAGGCTGTAATCGCTGCCAAAGGTGCTTCAACAAAAGGGTCTGAATACTTATGTGAATTTGATAAAATTCTAAAAACCTGTTTTTGCTTTGTCATTATGGGGTATTGTGGTGGAAAAAACGATTTAATCAATTTTAGAATAAAGCTGTGACGTAACAAAATGTGGAAAAAGTCAAGGGGTCTGAATTCTTTCCGAATGCACAGTATATCTATTATAAACGTACCCTTTATTAACCCAACAGCCGTGATATATTTACCAGCCATTTTTCTTCCAGTTTGCTTCCCACCACAAAACCAAATTTGCTCATGCATTTCAATAGAAAAAACAAAAGTTAGATCAGTGTAAAATTTGACACCTTTCTTTCCACATCACTTTCTCCCGTTTGTCTCACCAGAGAAAAGTTATTTCCAAAACGTTACCTCCTCAAGGTTGTCGGGAGCCATAAATTCATCCTAAAACAACAGGAGTTTAGGGCTGTTGTTGATACTCTTCATGCTTCCCCTGGCCTCAGGTCCGGGTGCCTTTTGAAGGAGTTTAGAATAATGTGTCTTATGTGAATGTGCGTGTAACACGTTTTCATAGCTTTCAGGTTACTAATGTACCCGCAGAGTTCAAAGTGATAAATCCAGCTAGGCCGTATTAAGGAGCGGTTTGCTCCAAAGAAAAGTCAAGCACTGAGAGCACTCCATACAGTTCCTTCCCTGTGCAAGAAAAAAAGGAGGGGAAAACTTGACACTAAAGAGGACTCGTGATTTTTCACCACATGAAGTCTTGCGATATACAACCAGTCTCTCCAATTTCTCTCCTGACACTCCGAATCTTGCTCATGTGCTACGAGTGGCAGTTACCGCACTCACTAGTCCCAGCAGTTGCAATGTTATGTGTGAGGTTATGATTTACCAGTGGTGTCTTGTGTTACAGGCTACAGTGCAACAGATACTGCCTTGGATGAGCAAAGCATGTTGGGGGGTATGAGGTATGTCTGCCTAGAGCGGTTAATCTGGTCAATATGTAGTTGTTCAAGGAGGCTGAAAATAGTAGGCTAGGGTATCAAAATGTGATTTACCCTGTGGCATGTTGAATATTTAGCATGGAAAATAATTATTTCCAACCATTAGACCGTCTGCCATCACATCAGGTGCTGAGATTATGATTATCTCAAACATGCCTGCATTGGCAAGTAACCTACTTAGTGAGGTTCTGTTTAAAGTGTGCATTTCATATTAAGCCAGCTTGGAGAGGTTACCCTCCTACAGATTTCCACCAACTGTCAGATTGTCTTGTAAACGCTCAAGGATTCCCTGGAAGCTTCTTAGATCCTGTTCAGGGCCGGCATTATGGTTAGGGGGCCTGGCCCGCCCTACCGTACCTCCTTGCCCGTCCTAATAAAATAATGAAATATTGGGAATTTATTTGACCGAGACGCATGCTGAACAGAAAGACGCATCTCAGTTAAAGCATCCAAGCCCCTCTGTCTCAGTATGTGTACACCATATATCGGATGCTGTCTGGACAAAATAGTATGGCATGTCATATTATTTTTGGCCAGGTAGCATCAGATACATGGGCTACATATACTGTAGATGTTTTCTCCAGCAATATAGTTTCAGCAAAGAGGAAGAGGCTAAGAGAGAGGGCTCACTCTCTGGTTTCAGCCTCTTGCTAATTGGAAAGAAAAGTTGACGGTTGCACAGTACACTGTTAGGATGCATGGATTGCCCTAAAGTAAATAGATGTTTCGCTAAAATTATAGAATTACTCCTGTCTAAATAAAATCATTCATAATTCTTTACCAGGGAGCATGACTTAGCCACAGAGGATCATTAGCTTCTTTTTTTTTAAAGCTGTGGATTGTTTCAAATCACAAGTGTGTTTGGGAAGCCCGCAATTGGCTAGTACGCATGGTCTAGCTGATTGAGTTGCGGCTGTCAGTGAAAAGCATATGTGAAGATAATGAGTCTTGAGTATAATTACAAATGTTGCATCAAGAAGAAGGGGAGGAGGGTGTGGCGAGGATATGGTGTGTCTCTCTCCAAAATCATGCATATGTAGGAATATGCGCATTTGGTTATGTGTGATTTCTGATTGTCTTAACTCACTACGTGCACCACAAATGTTTTCTTCAAAGTCAGTTTTTTTAACATTCATTGCGAATGGTATTTCCTCAGCATTTGGAAAATCTTTCCAACACTCCCGGCCTCGATAATCACCAAGCCCCGGTGAGAAAGAGCAAAATATCATGATCTGATGATCCCATAGGGAATGTCATAAAAAACAACTCACTGCATCAGCTAGCCTATTCCGGGCCCTCAGAGTTTCCCACTCCAATGTTGCAAGTTCGCGAGCTACAGTTTCAGGCCAGACCCAGTGATGATTTGATACAATGTTGCACTTCATTAGCAATAGCTCAAGTCAAGTCAGATAGACAGGGAGGAAGACATGCAGAAACCATATATCCTGAGGCTGCCTATATTGTAGCTGTGGATTTAAAAAAAAGCACATTTGAGAACAAGGCTTCCTAAATTCTATCAGCATATTTATTTTAGCACTCTTGAGGGCAATACACTGGATCACTGCTACTCTAACTTCCACGATGCATACAAGGCCCTTGCGTCCTCCTTTCAGCAAATCTGACCACGACTCCATTTTGCTCCTCCCGTCCTATAGGCAGAAACTCAAAGAGGATGTACCCGTGACAATAACTTTTCAACGCTGGTCTGACCAATCGTAATCCACACTTCAAGATTGTTCAAGATTGAAAGCCGAAAAGATCATCAAGGACAACAACCACCCGAGCGACTACCCCGCTAACATCCAGAAGGCAAGGTCAGTACAGGTGCATCAAAGCCGGGACAGAGAGAATGAAAAATATCTTCTATCTCAAGGCCATCAGACTGTTATACAGCCTTCACTAACACAGAGAGTCTGCTGCCTACATACAGACTTTAAAATGCCACTTTAATAATGTTTACATATCTCGCATTACTCATCCCATATGTTATACTGTATTTTTATACTATTACATCTTGCCTATGCCGCTCAGTCATCATATATTTATATGTATATATTCTTATTCCATCCCTTTACTTAGATTTGTGTGTATTAGGTAGTTGTTTTGGAATTGTTCGAATACTTGTTAGATATCACTGCACTGCTGGAACTAGAAGCACAAGCATTTCGCTACACTCGCAATAACATATGCTAACCATGTGTATGTGACCAATAAAATTGGATTTGATTTGAGTAGAGAGATGCATGGGATTGAAAGAACCAGAATTTTAATCATGATATTTTCTACTGTTTTTATTTGTCGGCTTTAAGCCTATGTATTTTGCTTAGTTGACGATGGAAATTACTACTGCATTTCTGAGTTCTAAACTTGAATTTCTTCAGCCGCCAATGGATCACAGTGTATCATTGTGTCCATATGGCAGAGGTGGGTGCTTTCGCCATAGTTGAATTTTAACTTTTAGATTTTGATCATTTTACTTCAGATGTTTAATATTCACCACGTGATTTTGAGAACAAACATTTTATTATTGTAATGAAACTGTTCCACGAAAATGCTCACAAAAAATAATTATAACTGGCATGCAGATCGGTAGAAATGGTCGGATAAATTGTAAGCGTCCCCAAACTTGAAACTCACCAGCTGTCTACGGTCTTTACTATTACAGCACACATAAGAAGTCCAGTGAAAAAACATGCCCAACTATGGAAATCAAAGGTCCGTCCAACTGATTCGTTCTGGCGCCGGGTCTGATCTTGTTGCATTGTCATATCAAACCAAGTTCCCATGAAGGAAGCAGCAATGGCGACACATTTTTACAGCTCTGAGAAACACCTTGAAGATGTTTTGCTTTTGCTGTTCAGGAGGCGGTTGGTTATTGCAAATGTGTCATTGATTTATCAGAACCTAATTTGCATTTAAATTGGAATTATGGCAGCAGTATGCTTCCATGGGTTTCCACTATACTGCTTAAAACCAAGAACTCATTTTCACATGATTGGTCATGAAGGAAAATAAACCAGGAATGGGGATGCGGCATGTGCTTCAACAGTGAGAGTTGACTGACACCCACCACAGACTGAGCTGAGCTTATCCCCATCTGCCTCAACTTATGACAATTTCTCTAATTGTGCCAAATTGAGCTGCTGTCAGTGATTAAAGCCATTTGGAGGAGGAACAAATATCTTTGCCCTGTAAATTATTAGCTCATTGATTACAATAATGCGGGAAATTGCCCATTAGAATCAAATGTTCACTAAGACACCTGGCCCTCACACTAAAAGGATACAAGACGGCAGCCATATAGGGAGGGTGGGCTCGATCAGGCATCAAATGCAAATGTCACAGTAACGTTGTGGAGCCTGAGTGAGTAAATTGACGTTGGAGAAATTTAAATCGGGGCTTGAGATAATGGAGTTCTCACTGTGTCATGGGACTTGACCTTCTAGAATTCTCCTTTGCACTCGGCCCATGCTTCAATTGCAAGTGAATGCTTGTTTGAGCTTAATGCTCATTCTTGGATACAGTATTTGAATAACATTTGGGCAAACGCGCAGAAAAATGGTGCTATTGTCAAACCAGACAAATTGGTATCCACATATTGTCTGTACAGTGCAAGGCTTTGAAGTTAATATGTCTACACATGTTGAAATGGATTAGAAAAGAGCAAATTATTACACTCCGAAAGTATCAACAATGTGCAAGCTTGTCTTGGGGGGGGGGATTGTAAATCTACTTGTTGACAGAGGGAAGATAACTTGATTAACATGAGTCACTGAACTTCACTCCCTACACCACTGACTCATTTGGGGGGTTATGTTTACGTGGACACCACAGCCATAACTTCATGGGGAGAAGAGAGGCTCTTTTGCAATCCTTCTTTTGAAATCCTTGATTTTAGCTCTGGACATATCCCTTTTCCTCAATCTTCTCATTTCAATCAGTGAGCTCTCACCAATCAGGAGAAATAGGTCTCCTAAGCGTCAACTGTGCCACCCTCACCACTCAAACTTTAATTTCCCTCCACAGTTGCTACGCTGACTTATACTGGGCAACACTTTGGATTTATAGGTCCAAGCAATTACTATGCAGTTACTCTGTAATAGACTAGCAAGTACATGTACACGCAGCTTTGAAAGAGAAGTACTAACTCTGGCCCATTAGTGCTGCTAAGCAATGTCGGCTGCTGGGTTTGTCTTGTCATTTCGTCAGTGGCTGATTCAGACCTGTGGAGGTTTACACACTCTGGACAATCACTGATTAGTGATTCATTGATTAACTTGAAAGCTTATGGACTACTTCATGAGGACATGCTATTGTTACATAGCCCTGGCCCATGGTCAAAATCATTCATACACATATCGTGTAGTCCCAAAGTTTGCTGGAAGTGAATTTATTGTAAAAGCCAGGGAGATCCGAAAGACAAACAACTAGAGCTCACTCGAGCCAACATTTCAACAAAGACTTGTCTATTAGTCAATGCTTCTATCTGCATTGGAATCAGCAGGTGCTGTGCTCTGGCTCTCTCCAGGAGCTCAAACTGCATCTTAATGCTGTTTACATTAAGGGGATTTTCAAGCCATGCCCTTGTAATCCCTATTACCAGAGACAGTCAGGAATCCAATAGTTCCCTGCCAAGTCCAACTCAAAAACATATGGATCCAACAGGAAAGGCTCGTAAATTAAGCAGCATTGTATGGAGTTGCTCTGGCACTCAGTGCGGTGTGAGTGGGCACATGAGGAACAGCTTGCGATTTGGGAAGCAATCAAGAGAGATGGGTTTAGTTGTTATCTGCTTGTCTAAGTTGAAATAGTGGATTGTTGTCTCATTTGTCTTATTTACCACTTACAGACTTTTAATTAGACTGATATGTTCTTTATTACCATGGAAATCCATCTCAGTCCCATAGGACCACACCAAAACAAAGCATTCATATCCATAACACTTTACAGTAGGAGGCAAAAGAAAATAGAGAGTACTGGTTTACTTTGTATAACTAATTGTAATTGATTATAGAAACAGAACCTTAAAGGCAGTTCTTTCTTAATTATTCAGCCAAATGGCTGAAATGACCATTAGACTGCAGTAAATATTGCAGATTGCACCTTTTAATTGAAGATAAATCAATACAATCAAGGGTTTAAAGTCCATCTGTTTTAAAAGATGGTGAACAGTGACTAATCTATTGCACAAGACTGGCACTGTGTGCAAGGAACAGTAGTAAAGGGCGAATTGATTCACGCTCTAAGGATATTCTGTCAGACATTCCCCAATAAATGGCTTGGATGGACCACGCCAATAATAAAAGATTCAGTATCTCAATTTTCCTCAAAAGCACACACACACACACATACACAAATAAAGCATTTGAAATCTGCATCAAATGTTTAGCACTGGGGTTATCCACATTTATTTCACAAGTAAAAACATGGTATTTTCCCATGTCAAATAACACCAAGGTTTTGCCAAGAAGATTAACAGATACGGACCATAGTACATTTTATGGGAGGAGAAAATGAAATATTGTGCAGGAGTATAATCGGGACTAATCGCACTAGGTGATATGAGTGGACCAGTCAAGATATTGTTGTGTGTGTGCACATGTCTATGCTAATTCTTAGTGAGTGTTTTGTGTGTGTGCATGTGCGCGTGCGGGTGGGTGCGTGTGTGGCTGTCTGACCTTCCCTCTCCATCAACATTGTGACCCCTCTTAAGCACCCTCTCTGTGGATGGTCCCTCTCGTTCTCGAGTAAGAAAAATAAAAAAGAGAGATAGTGAGTAGGAGAAAGAGACAGAGAGCGTGGGAGGAGGCTGTTCTGGATACATTTGTTTTATGCCGGGATGCGTTGCTGCTTTGGAATGCGTTCAGCGTGAATATGATCCTCCTGGGCTCCTGCATAAACCAAGAATGTTTCATGGTTGGAGCCATCAGTCATTGCTTCAGAGCCCTTGTGGTATAAAACTGTTTATGTTGCCTGCTACATATTGCATTGGCATTAGAAGTGAATTGCTGTACACAGATAATGAATAACTTTGCTTCCAAATTATTTTCCTTTCATACCATTAAACGTCTAGTCCAGACAGTGGCATGTTGGATAAATAAGTAACTCTGAAACGGTGGAGGACCAGTCAAAGTACATGTACAAGAACAAGTCATTTCTCAAATCTGCACCGGTAACAAGGAGAGCCTAAACATGGGGCTTCTGCAATTTGTTCAATCAGGTTCATTTATTGAGGCACTATAAAATGAGCAGAAATATTTTTATTTCATTCAATAAATGTCAATATTTCTTATTCAAATCTGTGTCCAAGGTGAATTGAATAATGCACAGTACATTGTGTTGTTAGCGGAGCAACTGTTGTGTTTGAAGTTGATTTCACGTAGAGCTTCACCACCAACGAGAGGGGGGCCCTACTGGACTGATTTTAATGGTGCACAACAGTATTCAGAGGGAGTAGTAGGTTACTGTGGTTCTCTCACCGCTGGAATGTTCAGTTGATCCAAAATTATAACATTTCATGATAGTCAACAAGGATTTGAACATTTTGGATTGGTCTAGTTTTCTTTGCCATTCAAGTCACTTTTCTGTACGTTGGCATGCGCAACTGCAAATACCAAACATACAGTACGTTACTCCACCACATTCATTACCATTCCCTGAAATGGAATGCTACCTCATGTTGCAAATATTGGTAATACAAGTCTAAATACATACATGTAAATGTTCCATATGCCCTAACTTTGTCTTACAGATAATATGCCCATGCCCACACACACACGCTCATACTATACACACATTCCCCCTGTCTCCTACAAAGTTTCTCCTATACACATGCACACAGAGGCAAACACATGTGCAAACAACACACATGCACACACATGCACTCACTCACACACTATAATTAGCCTCTCATGTGGCCGAAGCATGTTAACCGTCCTGACACAAGCCTGGCTACCGCCGCCGTTGAGCTCTACATGTGTGTTTCATTACCATACACAGGTAGTACACGTTCTCCATCACAACCAAAGCTTCTGTCTGGTAAATTACACTCAGGGCTTCCCATGCAAGGCAGAGCAGTAGAGGTGGGGGTAGTGGGGGCTGAGAATAGGAGGAGGGCAATTGAAGATTGAAGACCAACTTCTGGCCAGACCTGATATATCACTGAACCCAATACTTTCATCCTTTTCTTCTAGTAATGAGACGCAGTGCATCCAAGACCTTTGATTTATAATGCCTGCTATAGCCAAACACTAATCATTTATTATATTCCCTGTGTGCCAAGACGCTTTCACACAATCTGTCAGCATATGATTAATCTTATGATGTACATCTTAAGGTATTACTCAAGGTTTTTAAAGCTTTGTACATTAAAGGGTATTAAACTCCTTGGCAGAAACTGAGCATCACCATGTTGAAAATGTTTGGACTTTCAACCACGTAGTCAGAGGAAGATTTACACAGTGGTTTACAGTAGAACCAGTCGGTGTTTCCCTTATGTACAAATATCTGCAGGAGACATACAGTATACGGAACTTATACAGAAGTATCTCTGAGGATCTATATGACATCATGAAATCATCATGAATAGTTGAATCAAAAGCTGGGCTAGAGCAGAAATGTGTAGCACTGTGGGTTCCAGTACTGGAACGGAGAAACACTGAATGGTTTGAGGTACACTAAGTAGTTGTGATGTCCATAATTCAATCCAATTAACTTAGCTGTATTCAATCACCAGTACAGTTGTTTTATATATTTTTCAGTTGAAGTCGGAAGTTTACATACACCTTAGCCAAATACATTTAAACTCGGTTTTTCACAATTCCTGACAAATCCTAGTAAAAAAAATTAATCCTAGTCTTAGGTCAGTTAGCGTCACCACTTTATTTTAAGAATGTGAAATGACAGAATAATAGTAGAGGGAATGATTTATTTCAGCTTTTATTTCTTTCACATTCCCTGTGGGTCAGAAGTTTACATACACTCAATTAGTATTTGGTAGCATTGCCTTTAAATCGTTTAACTTATATCGAACGTTTCGGGTAGCCTTCCACAAGCTTCCCACAATGAAATGGGTGAATTTTGGCCCATTCCTCCTGACATAGCTGGTGTAACTGAGTCAGGTTTGTAGGCCTCCTTGCTCACACACGCTTTTTCAGTTCTGCCCACAAATGTTCTATGGGATTGAGGTCAGGGCTTTGTGATGGCCGCTCCAATACCTTGACTTTGTTGTCCTTAAGCCATTTTGCCACAATTTGGAAATATGCTTGGGGTCATTGTTCATTTGGAAGACCAATTTGCGACCAAGCTTTAACTTCCTGACTGATGTCTTGAGATGTTGCTTCAATATATCCATACAATTTACATACATCTATTTTGTGAAGTGCACCAGTCCCTCCTGCAGCAAAGCACCCCCACAACATGATGCTGCCACCCCCATGCTTCACGGTTGGTATGGTGTTCTTCGGCTTGCAAGCCTCCCCCTTTTTCCTCCAAACATGACGATGGTCATTATGGCCAAACAGTTCTATTTTTGTTTCATCAGACCAGAGGACATTTCTCCAAAAACTACAATCTTTGTCCCCATGTGCAGTTGCAAACCGTAGTCTGGCTTTTTTATGGCGGTTTTGGAGCAGTGGCTTCTTCCTTGCTGAGAGCCCTTTCAGATTATGTCGATATAAGACTCGTTTTACTGTGGATATAGATACTTTTCCTCCAGCATCTTCCAGCATCTTCACAATGTCCTTTGCTGTTGTTTTGGGTTTGATTTGCAGTTTTCGCAACAAAGTACGTTAATCTCTAGGAGACAGAACGCATTTCCTTCCTGAGCGGTATGACGGCTGCGTGGTCCATTGATATTTATACTTGCGTACTATTGTTTGTACAGATGAACATGGTACCTTCAAGCATTTGGAAATTTCTCCCATGGATGAAACAGACTTTTTTTCTGAGGTCTTGGCTGATTTCTTTCGATTTTCCCATGATGTCAAGCAAAGAGGCTTCTAAAGAAGCTTCTAAAACAATTACATAATTTTCTTGAATTTTCCAAGCTTTTTAAAGGCACAGTCAACTTAGTGGATGTTTACTTCTGACCCATTGGAATTGTGATACAGTGAGTTATACACGTGGCAGACCACGCAGACCACGTGTAAACAACACCTGCACAGGATCGGTACATCCGAACAGCACACCTGAGGGACAGGTACAGGATTTGGAGGGTCCGTCATGGTCTGGGGCGGTGTGTCACAACATCTTCGTACTGAGCTTGTTGACATTGCAGGCAATCTCAACGCTGTGCGTTACAGGGAAGACATCCTCCTCCCACATGTGGTACCCTTCCTGCAGTCTCATCCTGACATGACCCTCCAGCGTGACAATGCCACCAGCCATACTGCTCATTCTGCGCGTGATTTCGAGCAAGACAGGAATGTCAATGTTCTGCCATGGCCAGCAAAGAGCCCGGATCTCAATCCCATTGAGCACATCTGGGACCTGTTGGATCGGAAGGTGAGGGCTAGGGCCATTCCCCGCAGAAATGTCCAGGAACTTGCAGGTGCCTTGGTGGAAGAGTGGGGTAACATCTCACAGCAAGAACTGGCAAATTTGGTGCAGTCCATGAGGAGGAGATGCATTGCAGTGCTTAATGCAGCTGGTGGCCACACCAGATACTGACTGTTACTTTTGATTTGGACTCCCCCTTTGGTCAGGGACACATTTTTCCATTCCTGTTAGTCACATGTCTGTGGAACTTTTTCAGTTTATGTCTCAGTTGTTGAATCTTGTTATGTTCATACAAATATTTACATTTAAGTTTGCTGAAACGCAGTTGACAGTGAGAGGACGCTTCTTTTTTTGGTGAGTTTATGTATATTAAGGTATTTTCTGACTTTATTGAACAGATAGAGCGAGAGGATGACAGTGGCAAAAGATAGAGAGAGGTTGTGTCAAAGAGCAGTAGGCCGGATTCAAACCCATGCCGACACTGAAGACATGTGTGCCGGAGGCTGCTGCATTACTGCTAGACCAGCCAGGCCACAGTGTCCACACACTCCTGTCAGATCCATGTGATGCAGTCATAAAGTGATGGTGAAAAAGTCACACATGCCATATTGATTCCTGCTGTTCTATAAACAGGCTTTACTTGGTCACAGTGGTGGTTGTTATTGGAATTGTGTATTGTGTCTGTGGGTCTGTGTACGCTCGCGCTCACACGCCTGTGTGTGTATGTGTGTGTATGTGTGCCGGTGCACTTGCATGTACTAATATATCAACCCTAATCAAAACCAGCCCCAACCGCAAAATACCTCTACTGTGAGTCAACAACATGCCAGGCTACAGCCGAACACCCTCTGTGCCTTTAATACATACTGCCATAAAATGACACATTCCATCAGAGAACACTAGAACACTGGCATGCCTCTGGGCAAGTCCTCAAATGTCCCAATATCGCCTCATGAAAAAGAGGGCAAGTCAGTCGAAAGAGGGAGACAAGAGACGTACAATTGGAAGTACATCTGGGACCATCGTGTTAACCGTTGGCAGATACAATGCTCAACATCGCAGTGGTTTCAAAAAGGCTTATAAACAGTATATGAAATGTGGCGTGGCTTGGGTTGGATTTAATTAGGAATTAGTAGGGTCTCAGACATCAAATCACTCTAAGGAACGGAGGTTTTGAAATAAAATGTTGGTTCATCAAACATCAAACAGTCAACTAGTCCAATCAAATGCCCACAAATCAAAAGACCCGTAATCAAAGCCACGAGTCATATCATTGATCATCTTAACCAACTTCCTGTTTTTTTAACCTATCATTAGATGCTTGCCCATATGGGCCTCTTTTGTCTGCAGGTGTTGCTTATCCTGCTGTAGACTACCAATTGGACAAATTATGAATCCCTATACTTCTAAGTGGCTTCCTTTCCTGTGGCATACTGCCTTTCCAGCACCTCACTCTCTATGGACTGGATAGGTGAAAGCCATGTAGTAGATGCACAAAGCTTGCTAGCTGGTGAGGCACTTATCTGGTCCATTTGTACACTATTATATAAAAAAAGGTGCTATCTACAACCTAAAAGGGTTTTTCGGCTGTCCCCATAGGAGAACCTTTTGAAGAACCCTATTTGGTACCCGGTACTCTTTTGGTTCTACCTGGAACCCAAAAGGGCTCTACCTGGAACCAAAAAGGGTTCTCCTATGGGGACAGCTGAAGAACCCTTATGCAACCCTTTTTTTTTTAAGTGTAGTAAGGGAGAAGTGGGATTATGATTGGGCTGTCAGTGTAACGCTGGCTCCGTCTTGACCTTGGCCTGTGCAGTTTACCTCGGATGCAGAATCCTCTTTCAAGACAACACGCTGTACTCCCGAAACTACTGTGCGACATTGCTAACTACTTGTCTACCGAAACCATATACCACCAAGATTGTGGCTTTTGTAGTTTGTGGCAACACTACTTCATGTCTCAAGGGAGGTCGCATCACTGCACGATGAGCTAGTCATGACTGCCTAGCTAGCAACTTCCCATCTGCAACACCAGTATACAGGAGATATCGCCCCTTGTTGGCCTGTGGGTCTAAATGGAGGGCAGGATTAAGAACAGGTTTACAGTCTCAGGAACAGACTGTCAAAACTAACAGAAAAAAGGAAAGACATAAAGAATGTAATTGTAAATAATGAGGGAAATTAAGAAAATAATGAGGCAGCCCTTCGAAGCCCTTCCTCAAAAAACCTGCTTGAACCTCACCATAGATTCTGCATCCTTCATTACAGTTCCTGAGAGATTCAACATTTAGGGGCAAAGCAGGACTTTAGGTGGCCATGACATGCTATTCTTGGATGATTTCCCATGTCTGATCATTTTGATTTAATGATAGCTAAATTGAATCTCATTTATACGGCATCCCTGCGCCACCCTTTATTCTAACGTGTCTTTGTAATGAGCCTCTATGATATCATGCAATCTCCCGTGTAGACATCCTCCAGAGAAATCTTCCTTGAAATTTCACAAGGAGTCAAGCCCCTAAGAAGCCCACTGCGATAGACCATTTTAATAAAAGGTCATTTAGAACTGTCGGAATCTCAGGTTGCAATTGAATCATAGCCAACCCGACAGAATGAGCGCTATTGGAAAGACTGAAGTCTATGCTGTAAAGTGTATGCTCTTGCTTTAAAGGTCCCCTGTGTGCTTGTGCTTGTAAGACATTTCATTAAAGATGAAGATCCCCGAATACTTTCAACAATGCATCTGAGTATTTCGCAGATTCCTTCTTCGAACCTTTCATTTTAAACAACTCTTCTGTCGAGGCTAATATGCACTGAGATGTTTAAATGTGGACATCCTCCTTTAATCCTAAACTGTCATCCCTTTTCCCTCCGAAAAGACTTTCGTCTGCAGGTTATAAAGATTTTCCTTTATTCCTCCAAATCATCAGAGAAAGACCTATGAAATAATGTTTCATAAGACAGCTACATCTGCTAGAAACATTGAAAAGGATGTTAGTAGTAGTAGCCGGTGGGTCATTACTTCTGAAGCCAATACAACTCAATAGTACTATCTCCACATATACTAGATATACCTGTACAGCACAGCACAGGAAAATTGTTTCAGAATTCATTTACCAATCCAAAGCAATTTACAGAGTAATGTATTTCGGTCAATTTTTTGTTTTTCTGAAACGTAATCATTGTTGATCATGGTAATGATATATCTAGGTATATTCGGGAGTGATAATGTCACAACAGGGCACTTAGTTCCCACCAAATCATTAGTGCACATAATACCTCACATAAAGCACAGAAGGTTCTGGTTTTCCAATGTTCATACACATGCTCACACAGCTGAAATACTCATCAACGGGTCCCCAATGACCTAGGGTGCGTCAGTATTTTTATACTCCACTTGCTCTGAAAAGGCAAACGAAATAACTTCTACCCCATATGCGCGCGCGCGCACACACACACACACACACACAGGTAATACACCACACCAACACCACTTCTGCAAAATAGCAACGCCAACACATTCACATTTTTGTTTTATGACATTGTTCTTGTGGAGAAATTGATGGTGTGTCTGACTAATAAGTGCTAGGGAGCTAAAATAACACTTGTCCCCCTCGAAGAGCCTGCTTCAGAGGTAATTAGCTTATAGTCTGCAGTCTTGATCAAGCCCTCCTATAATCTAATCATGAACTTGTTTAGGGAAAAAGTGAAGGAATGCTGCACCATAAGGATGTGTTGGATTGCATTACACTGGAGCTCCATGGGAAACCAAATCTCCCACAAGTCTCCATGACATCAATTGAAAACTGTTAACTTTAATTCTATTTGAATTTCTTGTTAATTTAATTGCATCAGGCTGGGATTAGGGTTCTTTGGTTAAACATAGACTAATACTTGTTCAGATGGCAGATCTTAGCTTGGTAATGTCTGATGTGATCAAACATTTGTTTTATGACCACATTCAAATGTAATAAATTCACACCCATTAGACTTGGACTGAAGTTGAATGTGACATTCCTGGTCAGCTGTGATGAAAATGTTTATCATGTTTGACCAGGGGTGTGCATCATTAATATTCTGATGGCCACTTTCTTTTTTATGGTATGATGTCATCGGTTTGAAATATTCCAGGATTACAGTGTCCATATTAGGACAACCGACACAAACTCCTTGCAACTCTGACACCAACTTGTTGTGACGATGACAAGTCCAAGTGACTCTGAGGCTGTACGTTCTCCATAGCCAACCTTCAGCATGTCCTCCTAACCCTGTCTCTGTCTGTCTGTCTCCCAGCCCCTGCTGGTGAAGGAGGAGCTTTGCCTCAACAAGCCAGAGCATCAACCAAAACCGCATGAAGGGAAGGTGGAAATTGTCCTAATGTTAAGTAAGTAAACATCCGTGGCATGTTTTCTGCCACAAAAAAAAACACAGTAATCTACATTTCCACAATGAAGGGAGTCATACATAGTAATTTTCCAATCGCTTTTTCAATTGCATCAATTAACCATGATTACCATCCTTAGTCGTCAGACATCCATGCAGTCTGATAATTCAAAGAATTGCCATGAATAACAACGTAAAGGCAATATAAACACGCTACCATTTTTTTATCTTTAAACTGCTGCTGGTCTGGATGATGCCGTCATATAATATAGTCTGTTCAGCGATATAAAAACATATCCTGAGTCAATCAAAAGCTCTTGGGATCCCAATCCTTTATTACCTTATCTGTCAATTACAACACTCACGCAGAAACATACATCACAATCATTAATCTAATCACCAACAATAATATTTGAGTTAATAGCCTAAAATGTCCCATAGCAGCCATGAGTTCATCATCTGGCACCACGTATCGGTTGGTAGTAGGAGAAGCAGCCACTTCCCAACCCCCTTTATTAGTTATTACTGGTTTATTATTATTGTAATACGAACGAGTGAACTTAAAGGGCAACATTGAGGTCTAGGGTTCCTTTAACTTTGAGTATACCTCAATGACATCACCGAGCCATGACTGATCCACCCCCTTTGTTCTTGCATTATAATTAATGTCCAAAAGATATATAGCTAAATGGAATTGGTTTTATTATAATGTAAATACACAATTGAATGAAAGCTGATTGGAGATCAGTTTAATCTTATGTTTTGAGTTATTGCATGTGACAATAGGAGAGACTTAGAAGGGAAAATAATTAAACCACAATGAAAGGTGGAGATCTCAGAAGATATCATTGGTTCCAAACACAACGTTGTTTCTGCAGCCTTGAGAATGGTATAGAGTTCTAATGGACTGCAAAGAAAGGAAACATTAAAAAAAAAATCTTGACCAATCATGGGGTTCCCATTGCCTTATGCACCCGACTCATGGAGTCAGAAGTTTACATACACTCAGGTTGGAGTCATTAAAAATCGTTTTTCATTCACTCCACAAACGTCTTCTAAACAAACTATAGTTTTGCCAAGTCGGTTAGGACATCTACTTTGTGCATGACACAAGTAATTTTTCCAACAATTGTTTACAGACAGATTATTTCACTGTATCACAATTCCAGTGGGTCAGAAGTTTACATCCACGAAGTGGGGCGGCAGGGTAGCCTAGTGGTTAGAGCGTTGGACTAGTAACTGGAAGGTTGCAAGTTCAAACCCCCGAGCTGAAAAAGTACATATCTGTTGTTCTGTCCCTGAACAGGCAGTTAACCCACTGTTCCTAGGACGTCATTGAAAATAAGAATTAGTTCTAGTTGCCTAGTTAAATAAGGGTAAAAAATAAAAAGTTGACTGTGACTTTAAACAGCTTGGAAAATTCCAGAAAATGATGTCATGGCTTTAGAAGCTTCTGATAGGCTAATTGATGTCAATTGAGGCACTGAATACACCTCCAATTGACTCAAATTATGTCAATTAGTCTATCAGAAGCTTCTACCTTCAAACTCAGTGCCTCTGCTTGACATCATGGGAAAATCAAAAGAAATCAGCCAAGACCTCAGAAAAAAAAGGTTCATCCTTGGGAGAATTTTCCAAATGCCTGAAGGCACCACGTTCATCACAAGCAAGTATAAACACCATGGGACCACACAGCCTTCATACCGCTCAGGAAGGAGATGCGTTCTGTCTCTTAGATATGAACATACTTTGGTGCAAAAAGTGCAAATCAATCCCAGAACTATAGCAAAGGACCTTGTGAAGATGCTGGGGGAAACAGGAACACAAGTATCTATATCCACAGTTAAAGAGTCCTATAATGGCCGCTCAGCAAGGAAGAAGTCAGTGCTCCAAAACCACCATAAAAAAAGCCAGAATACAGTTTGCAACTGCACATGGGGACAAAGATTGTAGTTTTTGGAGGAATGTCCTCTGGTCTGATGAAACAAAAATAGAACTGTTTGGCCATAATGACATCGTTATGTTTGGAGGAAAGAGGGGGAGGCTTGCAAACCGAAGAACACCATACCAACCGTGAAGCATGGGGGTGGCAGCATCATGTTGTGAGGGTGCTTTGCTGCAGGAGGGACTGGTGCACTTCACAGAATAGATGGCATCATGAAGCAGGAAAATTACATGGATATATTGAAGCAACATCTCAAGACATCAGTCAGAAAGTTAAAGCTTGGTTGCAAAGCGGTCTTTCAAATGGACAATGACCCCAAGCATACTTCCAAAGTTGTGGCAAAATGGCTTAAGGACAACAACGTCAAGGTATTGGAGTGGCCATCACAAAGCCCTGACCTCAATCCCATAGAAACTTTGTGGGCAGAACTGAAAAAGGGTGTGCGAGCAAGGAGGCCTACATACCTGACTCAGTTACAACAGCTCTGTCTGGAGGAATGGGCCAAAATTCACCCAACCTATTGTGGGAAGCTTGTGGAAGGCTACCCGAAACGTATGACCCAAGTTAAACAATTTACAGGCAATGCTACCAAATACTATTTGAGTGTTTGTAAACTTCTGACCCACTGGACATGTGATGAAAGAAATCAAATTAGAAATAAATCATTCTCTCTACTATTATTCTGACATTTCACATTAAAATAAAGTGGTGATCCTAACTTTTTTGATTCATTTTTATGTTTTATTTATTTTACCTTTATTTAACCAGGTAGGCAAGTTGAGAACAAGTTCTCATTTACAATTGCGACCTGGCCAAGATAAAGCAAAGCAGTTCGACACATACAACGACACAGAGTTACACATGGAGTAAAACAAACATAAAAGAGCAAAATAAATAAATAAATAAAATAAATACAGTAGGGAAAGAAGTAGTTTGTTTGGGCTAAATTATAGGTGGGCTATGTACAGGTGCAGTAATCTGTGAGCTGCTCTGACTGACCTAAGGACAGGGAATTTTTACGATAATTAAATGTCAGGAATTGAAAAACTGAGTTTAAATGTATTTGGCTAAGGTGTATGTAAACTTCAGACTTCCACTGTAGGTGCTGGGAAAACAGGACCACAGGCTTTTAATTATCTCTGTTGCCATGGCAACTTCTTGGTTGTTAAACTCCCCATATACTTGATTGCATGATTGATCATTGATCATGACTTGTTCCCACAAATGTATGGGAAGCATATAGTTATTAAGCAATGTGTCACGCCCTGGTCGAAGTATTTTGTGTTTATCTTCATTTATTTGGTCAGGCCAGGGTGTGGCATGGGGTTTTTGTATGTGGTGTGTTGGTATTGGGATTGTAGCTTAGTGGGGTGTTCTAGTTAAATCTATGGCTGTCTGAAGTGGTTCTCAATCAGAGGCAGGTGTTTATCGTTGTCTCTGATTGGGAACCATATTTAGGCAGCCATATTCTTTGAGTGTTTTGTGGGTGATTGTCCTTAGTGTCCTTGTTCCTGGCTCTGTGTTAGTTTACACAAGTATAGGCTGTTTCGGTTTTCATTACGTTCTTTGTTTTGTAGTGTTTGTAATTGATTCGTGTTTTACGTTTGTTTATTAAACATGGATCGCAATCTACACGCCACATTTTGGTCCGACTCTCCTTCACCACAAGAGAACCGTTACACAATGTGACTTATGAGAGACTTTAGGTGGCCAGTGGAACTTGACTAAGCAGAATATTAAGGAAAAACATTTCCAAAAGCATCAGTGTGGCACATAATGAAGGCACAATCTGCTACTTTTCATTTCCAGTCAAAAGTGCTGTCCCTGCACTTGTTTGTAAATGATGGTGGTGGGTCTCTGCAAACAATATAACTCAAACCTAAACTGAACCAGTCACATTTCTCACATTTCTTAAATGGAATTACGTACCTACATGTAACCAATTACGTTGCTTGCCTTACCTTATGCAATTACATTCATTTCTGCACTCTGAGCAGAGCTCCCAAGAACAAGATGGAATAAGAAAAACTTAAATCTGCATCTAAAGGTTTAGACAGATGACACAACAGCCACTGCTCAGACAAAACATAGCTGAACTCTCTGTTTGGATTTAGGCATTGGTCAAATGTTTTATGCTGGAAATACAAACCACTTATTTTGTTAAAGTCTAGCTAGTTCTCAAGACAAGCTGCAAGTGGTTGGCTGTTAGCTAAATGCTATCTACACATGCGCTGTTTCGCTTGACACAAACAGGGCCGGAGACCTGGCTTCGATCACACCGTAGGTCATGACTTCAGCCTCCTTTCGGCTCACCAAGATTCATGTCAGTCAGACAGGGAATGATGTAAGATCAACCATAACCACATGGAGATGGAGTATAGACAAGAATAGACCGTATAGTTCAAAACCCCGGTGCAGGAGTTTGGTCTAACAGTATAACACAGCACATTCTGGACTACACATGCCCCGTGAGAGATCAGGGTTTGATCCCCATGCCGACCTCTTCAACTTTAAATACTGCATCTGTCTTCCCCTCTCACTTCACCTATATACCATAGCTATCCAAATAAAATAACATTTTAAAGGAGAGGTGAATTCCTCTCCCCTTAAAAACAGGTAAAACATAATTCCCTGCTGCAACATGTTACATTAAAAATTGAGTGCAATACTCCAGCTGTAAACTGTGTGTTATGAAATTACAACCGCCCAACATGCCATACTGGTCAGGTTATGGCTAAGGTCTGCATCCTCCAGCTTCTGTAAACAAAGACATCCTCTCCAAATGTATGTAGCCTATCAGGGCGAGCCCCGTGTTTGATTCATCGTCTATGAGAAGCCTACGCTCTTAGAAAAAAGGGTTCCAAAAGGTTCTACTGCTGACCTCATAGGATAATCATTTTTGCATTTAGAACCATCTGTGGAAAGGGTTTTAAATGGAACCCAAAAGGATTCTAAATGCAACAAAAAAGGGTTCTTCTAGGGGTTCTCCTATGGTTCTAGATGCTACCTTTTTCTAAGAGTGTATGGACTTAAGATTCATTGGAGGACAGCTGACATTTTGCATATATTTTAGGCCTTTTGATTATTTCTAAAGCCAATAGGAACAGATCTGCTGATGTTCCTTTTTGCATGTCGTCAATTATCATAGGCTTTCTATCCTCTATAGAATAATGTATATGCATTGGAAAACCAGAATGCATATGTATAGCATGGACCAATCTGTGCCTGGGTTTAATGAAATTCAACCCACCAACACTCTGAACTCTAGTGTATCACTAACCAAACATATTGCCACCTCTGCAACATAATACGGTGGATGAGCTACTGTATCCACTACCTTCATCATTACCAGTGACTTAATTGTGTTCTTACAAAATGTTGGTAACACTCAAATGCATTAGAAACACGTTTACAATTATGAGCTATGTATAATACATAGTATTGCTTATAGCCACTAATAAACACTGGATTATATGGTTGGGAGCTCTATAGGCTTACATGAATAGACAATCTCATCAGTTTTCATGTATTATTCTTGTGAAATACCATTTTACTGGGGATACTGTATGTTTTTTTCCTCTTAAATCCACAGCTAGGCTCCAGTCATATTGCCTGTACTGATCCAAAGGTCACAAACTTTTCTACCTCCCACAAAAGCCTTCCAACACACTCTACTTTTACTCACTCATGTAGTAGACTGTCTGGATTTGACTCAGATGACATTGAGACCACATTTCCCTTGCCTTAAGTGTTTGGATTATCACAAAGTGATGTAAATAGTGGGAATAAAATATGTAAGTGATCTGTAAACATAATTTCAGAGGGAGGGGAGAAGGGGGGTCAATCCAGTGGCAGTCTAGTGTGTATAGCGTGGCCAGAGTGCTGAACACTTAGCAGGTACTTGTACCCAGTCCATTCTCTACATTTTTTGACAAAATATTATGTATTGCCTGTGTTTTTTTATTACACACAGACTTGGACTATTCCATGTGCTTCTGTGGCAGCATTGATGATTAATTATTGAGGTCAGCGCTCTTGAACTTGGCGCTGTGATTCAATTTAGATGAGTCTTGCCAAAACATGCTCTTAAAATAAACTTTTCACAAGATACAGTACTCAGGAGCAGTTTCAATTACCATGTCAAACCTTCATCTTCAAATATGTTTGTCAATCATGAACATTTTTAAAAACAATAGCAGAATGAAATCTGCCTTTGCAACAGTGCACCAGATGATATGACTTTTTAATAGGTTGTCTTTAGCAACTATTCCAGCAAAATAATGACATATTTACAAAACATTATATAATGATATAATATATTATTCTGAAATGCATGATGTCTAGTGGATATATATCTCCAGAGGCTACATTCACCATATGAACTTGTCATATCAATGTCATATCCAATTTCTTATCAGATAGTATTTATACCCATTGACTTTTTCCACATATTGTTGTGTTGCAGCCTGAATTTAAAATGGATACATTTAGATATTTTTCCACTGGCCTACACATAGTACCCCATAATGTCAAAGTGGAATTATGTTTTTTTTAATTTTTTTTTATGAGAAACTGGCACCCCAAGTGGAGCAGTGGTCTAAGACACTGCATCGCAGCGCTAGAGGCATCACTACCGACCCGGGTTCTATCCCAGGCTGTGTCGCAGCCGGTCGCGACCGGGAGACCCATGACGTGGTGCACAATTGGCCAAGTATCGTCCGGGTTAGGGGAGGGTTAGGCCGTCCAGGATGTCCTTGTCCTATCGTGCTCTAGTGACTCCTTGTGGTGGGACGGGTGCATGGACGCTGACTTCAGTCACCAGCTGTATGGTGTTTTCTCCGACACATTGGTGTAGCTGGCTTCTGGGTTAAGAGAGCAGTCTGTCAAGAAGCAGTACAACTTGGCGGGGTCAAGTTTTGGAGGACGCATGGTGCTCGACCTTCGCCTCTCCTGAGTCCTAAAAGGGGTAAAAAGTAAAAAAAAAAAAATTATGAAATGCTGATATGTCTTGAGTCAATAAGTATTCAACCCCTTTGTTATGGCAAGCCTAAATAAGGTCAGTAGTAAAAATGTGCTTAACAAGTCACATAATAAGTTGCATGGACTCGGTATGCAATAATAGTGTTTAACATAGATAGGCCAAGTATCATCAGGGCTCCTAGTACCTGGTTGGAAACCACTGGTGTATCAATACAGCCAGTCACTGCAAAGATACAGGTGTCTTTCCTAACTCAGTTGCCGGAGAGGAAGAAAACTGCTCAGGGATTTTACAACGAGGCCAATGGTGACTTTAAAACAGTTAGAGTGTAATGCCTGTGATAGGAGAAAACTTGAGTATGGATAAACAACAATGCAATACTAACCTATTTGACAGAATGAAAAAATATATATTATATTCCGAAACATGCAGCCAGTTTGCAATAAGACACTAAAGTAATACTGCAAAAAATGTGGCAGGAGAAATTTTTGGTCCTGAATACAACGGGTTATGTTTTGGGCAAGTCCAATACAACACATTAGTGAGTACCACTCTCCATACTTTTAAGCATGGTTGTGGCTGCATCATGTTATGGGTTACGGGTATGCTTGTAATTGTTAACAACTGGGGAGTTTTTCAGGATAAAAGAAAAACGGAATGGAGCTAACCACGGGCAAAATCCTAGAGGAAAACCTGGTTCAGTCTGCTTTCCACCAGAAACTCGGAGATGAATTCACCTTTCAGCAGCACAATAACCGCATGTAAGTGACAAGTGTTGACACAACCTTAGAGACTTACCCAGTAAGGCAGCTGTAATGGCTGCCAAAAGTCGCTTTTACAAAGTATTGACTCAGGGGTGTGAATACTTGTGAATTAAATATTTATGTATTTAATTTTCAAGAAATGTGCAAACATTTCTAAAAACATGTTTTCACTTCATCGATTGGGATATTGTATGTAAATGAGGGAGAAAAACTATATTTTTTATACAGCTTGTAACACAACAAAATGTGGAATAAGTCAAAGGGTATGAATATTTTCTGAAGGCACTGTATATAAACTAAAAGTATGTGGGCACCCCTTCAAATTAGTGGATTGAGCTATTTCAGCCACACCCGTTGCTGGCCGGTGTATAAAATCGAGCACACAGCCGTGCAATCGCCATAGACAAACATTGGCAGTAGAATGGCCCGTACTATAGGGCTCAGTGACTTTCAACATGGCACCGACTTTCCAACAAGTCAGTTAATCAAATGTATGCCCTGCTAGAGCTGCCCTGGTCATTTGTAAGTGCTGTTATTGTGAAGTAGAAACGTCTAGGAGCAACAATGGCTCAGCCATGAAGAGGTAGGCCACACAAGCTCACAGATCAGGATCACTGAGTGCTGAAGCTCGTAAAAATCGTCTGTCTTCGAATGTGACACTCACTATGAGTTCCAAACAATGTCAGCAGAAGAACTGTTCGTCGGGAGCTTCATGAAATGGGTTTCCATGACCAAGCATCCACACACAAACCTAAGATCACCATGCACAATGCCATGCGTCGGCTCGAGTGGTGTAGAGCTCGCAGCCATTGGACTCTGGAGCAGGGGAAACGTGTTCTTTGGAGTGATGAATCACGCTTCCCCATCTGGGTTTTTGGTGGATGCCAGGAAAACGCTACCTGCCCCAATGCATAGTGCCAACTGTAAAGATTGGTGGAGGAGGAATAACGGTCGAGGGCTGTTTTTCATGGTTTGGGCATGGCCCCTTAGTTCCAGTGAAGGGAAATCTTAACGCCAGAGTATACAATGACATTGTAGATGATTCTGTGCTTCCAACTTTGCGGCAACAGTTTGGGGAAGGCCCTCTTCTGTTTCCGCATGACAATGCCACCGTGCACAAAGAGAGATCCATACAGTAATGGTTTGTCGAGATCGATGTGGAATAACTTGACTGGCCTGCACAGAGATCTTAACTCCATCGAACACCTTTGGGAGGAATTGGAATGGCGACTGCGAAGTCGGGCCTAATTGCCCAACATCAGTGCCCGACCTCACTAATGCTGCTAGTGGAAAGCCTTCCCAGAAGTGTGGAGGCTGTTATAGCAGTAAAGGGGTTACCAACTCCATATCAATGCCCATGATTTTAGAATGAGATGTTCGACGGGCAGGTATTCACCTACTGTTGTCCATGTAGTGTATTTCCAAGCGTTTTAGTTCACAGTAGGCTACTTTTCTGTAACAATATTACTGAAATCTGATAATAATACCAACAACAAAGGTAAGTTATTTGGGTCGATAATAAACAATGCATGGCATGGGATTAGGGCTCTGGCCTTACCCCTCATTTGTTTGTGAAGGAGGAACACAGGACGATGCAGGAGACGATAATGTTATGTCCAGCAGGTGGCGGGTTTTGTACACTATAGCACCACCGCAAGGTGTTGCTTATCCACACATTTAAGAGGGACCAAATGCCTTCCAAATGCAAGAAGAAAAAACAGCTTGACCACAGGAGCACGAACACCTTGTCAATATAACAACGATGACGGTGAAGACTTACAGTGAGCTGCATTTGTGCTGTACCTTGGACAATGAGTGTTTTATATTAATCAAATGTATTAGGTCAATGTATTCATTCGATTTTTTAAATAGCTCACTCAGTGATTATTCAACAAAGTCATACATCTCAGCGGGCCTAATGTTTCCAGTTTCGTAAATTCTCCTTCCCTGCCATGCTTAATTTGAGTTTAACTTCAGATATTTACTTTATTACATAAACAGCCTAGAAATACCTCATCTCAACTGCTCTTTCTTCCATATAAAGAAGATATTTTATCCTGCATTTGAAATTGAACAGAGGTTGAGATCCGTCTTAATTGAATAATGGTGGGGTGGGGGGGTGTGGGGGGGGGGGGGGGGGGGGGGGTAAATACACTAATGCTCTTTATTTCCCTCCCGATCTCAAGTTAAAGTGACAGTTGCATATTTACTTTAATTATGAGAAAGAGGGAGTTGATTTGTTAGTCCCTTCCACCTTGTACAGAAGCTTATTTTAAACAGGAAGGCCCGGAGACCTAATGGAATCATTTTTAAAATAGCAATTTGCTTTTATTCCAATGAATATAATAATCGAAATTATTTGTTTTGGCGATTTTTGCCCTTCAGGTTACAGATCGTATGCTTTAGGTGCATGAGGTTAAATCCACATGTTGTTGCATCCACTAATAATACCAACCCTATGGAAATAAGTATAAGCATTGTTATTAAAACTAGGATGATGCTGATAATAACAATAATATTAATATAATGTAGATAATATCTTAATAATTATATAAATGACATGCCTGTTTATAAAGTCTATAGGCCTAGACGCTGGTTAAAAATAAACCATTTTCAGTTATGGGCTAGACAAAATGGCAAATTGATACTTTGATTCGTTTGTAAATAGGAAAATGCTGTATGCATTAAGCTCATTAAGGCCATACACCAACGTTTTGTTTAAGTTCTTTAAGAAAAAGATATCACTTTTGACACTGTGCTGCAGCTATGTTCGCCCGTACAACTATGTTCGCCCCCCCACCACTTTGTGGCATAAAGTAAGCCTACTTCCAAAAAAAAGGGGAATTGAGTTTACAGTAAAGAGCTATCTCAAATTCGAATGGGGGCTGACTAAATGACGCGCATGTGCGAGTAAAGGGTTTGGTTGCAATAAAGAGGCGGTTTGAGTGCAGACCGCAGGGCAGTAACAGAAGGCGTCTTCCCCAGAGTCACTATAGAAGTCCTGCACACAACTATTTAGGACAGCTGTGAACTACACGCGCTTACATTCTGAGCTCGGTGTGAACATGCGGGGCAAGTTGTCTTGCGAAGTCAAAAACTCTCTCTGAACTACTTGAAACTTTTTTCCAAGGCGTTTTGCATCGGACCGTTCCCAAGTTTTTAACTCCAGGACCCCTCCGGATCCAAGGACCGACCAATCTGAGCTGGTAACTATTTCCTTGTATTACATTTTGTCTGTAATTTTTCTATGAGCCATCTGTCAGAATATGACGTTTAAAAGTTGTTTATGTTCAGGCTTCTTCGGGGGGAATGAACAAAGCTGTCAACTTTAGCGCAACTGGTCTGAGCTGAGTTCTAGTAACATAACTGTTCCATTAAAAGTAAATATAGGTGTTATTACAATATCCCCTAATATTCCGTTTGACTTTTGGCATGTTTTAACGCAGGAACTAGAAGTAAACATCGTCGACAGTGTCTCGAGCTTGCATGGAGTCAGTTCTGGGTGCCTTCTGAGTTAGATGCGCCAGGCGAGTGTGAAACAGGTGGGATATTTCACGTGTTATATGGGATCCTTAGGTAAGGGGTTATGGTTAAGGATAAGGGCAGGGGTTAAGGTTAGGGTATAAACGTCCCAAGCACTCTGGATAGCACTGACCGATCTTTCAGAAGTAAACGCATTCCAGCACGATGTGAAGTTGATGGAGTAAAATCAACAAGGATCTATGTGAAAATAAAGAAATAATTCCATGCAAAACATACATTTCGTTGAATTGAATTATACATTACATGGTCTGAGTCAACATAAGAAAGATTCCTGTGTTTGATGACGAGGATGGCCATTGATTGAGGGTTTTCCCCCAATTTAATTGATCCAAACCAGTATGAAAGTCGTAGTGAATGCATGTTTCTGTTGTCTATAATGTATGATATTTTTTCCATTAATTTGTGGCATAAGGTAAGCCTACTTCCAAATATTAGTAATATATTGATTTAATCAAATATAGCTGGAATGGTTAGGATGATTATGACCATAAGGCTATCGTTGTTATTTGTTTTAGCAGTCTCTTATAGTACTTACTTCAACGAATTTCAATAGGCCATCAAAAAACAAAAGCTAGTGTCGGCGTACATTTCATAATTTATTTTGATATCTATCAACTTTAAGCTGTCTTAGTTGTAGGGGAATTTCATGCTATTAATAATCACATATTTAGAGTTAAACCACTGTGATGGAATATAACGAAAGTCGTCATTTTATTGTAGGCTACTTTACATGGATAAGCGTTATAGTTTTTTACTTGAACACACGATCTATCAGTGTTTTCTGCTGTAGGAATCTATACATCTCATATTAAAACACGGTATTTTGTCTGGAATTACAATCATCTGAATTAAAACAGTGACCACATGTTTGTGCTAATTGCTATGAACAAATTCACGGGTTTATGGTATGAAATATGATTTGGAACAATTGTCTTAAATTGGGATCATTCTTAGGCCTATTCATTTTTTTATTGTTATTTTCAGAGAGCTTTTTCCCACGTTGCTTAGGTGCACACATCAGTTGCTTTATTTAATTTTATTGCGCTCAAGTGCCCATATCCTCTCATGTTCTGCATCAACACACGGCTAAAAACATGCGCATTCGCGGTAATTGCTGCACAATTAACCAAATGATCTGCATTAACATAAGAACTCTGAAGTTGCTCTCCAAAACCCATTGGGCACAGACGTCAATTCAACATCTATTCCCCGTGGTTGAACGTAATTTCATTGAAATTACGTGGAAACAACGTTGATTCAACCAGTGTGTGCCCAGCGAGTACACACACGGTCACCATTCCATCTATAAGAATTGAACACTATATGTTTCTAAGAAATATACGTTGTAGTCTACTTTAATCCACTTTTAAACAGGAGAGCTAATAAAAATGAAATCATCCAAGTTTGCATGCAGTTTGGTTTACCAAAAAGATATGTAGGCATATGACAGAAAGCCTATCTTAGCCACAGTAGTGAGGTTAGGGTTATAAGGCAAATTGACAATATGGATTTAGTTTGACTGAGTCGTAGCCTGTAGTTTCCCGAGTGTATTTGCTCCCGAGTGGCGCAGCAGTCTTAGGCACTGCATCTCAGTGCTAGAGGCGTAACTACAGACCCTGGTTCGATCCTGGCTGCATCACATCCGTCCGTGATTGGGAGTCCCATAGGCACAATTGGCCCAGCGTCGTCCGGGTTAGGGTTTGGCCGGGGTAGGCCATAATTGTAAATAAGAATTTGTTCTTTACTGACTTGCCTAGTTAAATAAAGGTTCAATAAAAAATATATAATAATGAATAACAAAAAATATTCCCACATTCTTTAATCCTAAACTAGTGGATTACAATGTAATGCTTACTGTAGCCTATATTCGTCTCTTTGTTTATGTACAACCTGAAAGATGCAAGCTCCCTCTAAATCCTGAAATTACATGTAGGCCTAATGTTATAGGTAAGGCCCATGTCTGTCGGCTACAAGAGCGCGCATATATGGATACAACAAAGTGAGCCCATTAACTATTTCATCACCTCAGTTTAAATACACTTGTGGCAAGGAAAAGCTGCGCTGATTTTCATCCATTTTGGCGTGTGGGGACCGAAATGGGAATGCTGATTTGATTTTTCTTGTCAACACCAATGCAAAATTCTCCTAATTAGCCAACAACGTCTTGGCAATATGTAATTTAGGTTTACCTCGGGTCACCTTTAATCCATAGGATGTGGGATCTTGTTTTGAACTGTCCTAGTAGTCTAACCTCTACATATTTAGAATTAGAGTAGAGAGCACATGTCTGAAACATACTAACAATAATATACCTGCGTGATATGTGTGTGGGACAATTCGATCATGCTTTGCGTTATCTTGCATGTTCAAATCTCACAACACGTCCGCTTTCGGCCGAGGCGCGGAATTTAACAGTTGGCCAGTCACGAACAACGGGGAATGGGACGTAGCAGTGTTCAGCTTGATTGTTGAGTCGTTGAGATGGTATGTAGACATCAAAGGGTTATTAAGGATACGAGACGGCTCGGGAGCAACCGCTGATCTCCCCTAATGACCTCTAAGTAAAAGTCAATTACTTCTGCGTCATGATCAGAAAGGAGAAATCCCCGGGGGACGTTTGAACTTCGGTAATTCTAATTAGGACTATTTCACTCTTATTTACTGCAGCGCAACCATGGCTCTCACTCACTCCCCACTTTTATTTATTAACATTTTAGGCCTATGTTCACCAATATGATCAAGGGGTCCTTTTCTCTAATATGCCTATCTATATCCATGGAGACTATTATTATCTATATCTTGATTAGGCCATATCTTGTGGTTTCCTTATGTTATTATGACACAGTATGTATGACTAAAGTAGATAACCCATGACCACTTTTAACAATAATATTAATAATATCAACCAGTAATAGAATTATGACGAAGTCAATATTTGCAGAGCAGTAAAAAAAAGGGGGGATTACACACAAATCCATATGACTAACAAAATCAAACAAAGCAAATGGCATGGCTTAGGGGTAAATGCTTTTTTGGTGGAAAGCTAAATCATATCACAATGGTGCGGCATGCCAGCTCTGTTTAGACTAAGACAGAAAAGACACTGGATAACTGTGTCATATCCTGACCATCAAATAGGCACAGAAACAAAGGCATTATTGTGCTTTGTTATTTCCTCTTATCAAAACCTGTTTAAACAGATTCACAGACAGGGCTATACATTAAAAACATTAATTGGTAGCACTGGTGCTCCCAATTTAAAACACTTAAGAGCACCACATAAAACATAAAATTTTTACAGCCTTTATTGGGCCTATATGAATTTGAGGTACTTTTGAAGTACATGGTGTCCACTAGAAACTCATATATAACCCTGTAAAGACGTTTGTTAGTTTTAAAAGCTTTTTTTTTTTTTTTTTCATGAGCAAGACTTCACCACATAATTCTACATGTAGCTAAGGTGTTTTGTGGTTGTCGAATCAGTATTTTTGAAAAACGAAATGTGCACGAAAATTAAGTAGCATGTGTCTGCTTGCTGGCTGAACCAGCCTCAAATGAATCCATATGAAATGAAAGCTGTGCTAACAACGTCAGTTCACACACTCAATGCTGTAGTGAAATTATAGCTAATAACAGCACACGTGAGTTTTTCATGATAAGACTGTTTCTGTTCTGCCGAGATTTAATTCACCAATTTGTAGCTGCTTTAGCTGCTTTAGCTGTGACATTATCGTGTTTTGCCAACTGTTACAAAGTAGGCACAGTGCCAGCTGTCAGAGTCAAATACCTGCTGATTTCTAAGAACAGTCCCATAACTTTGGTGCCGTACAACTTCATCAACAAGCTGGCAAACTAGCTATCGTATTGGCCATTCAAAACATGATATCACTAGGCTGCTAGCTGGAGCAAATTTACTCAGCTGATCAAGCATGGTTTGCCGTAGTAGCCAGTGCGTCATACCTACTGTTAGGCGGATGATCTAAATCCTGATTTAGTTCCATGTTTGGTTAGACAAATGGCACCTGGCAATTGCGTGTCGTGTAAGAATGACGCCATCTGACGTGAGACTATGCATTGATCTCCTGAAGAAGCTGTCCCTTTACCATTGTTTATGTACCCCCAAATGTTTGGATACACTGGTAAAGTTACCAGGTTGTTAGCTAGCTAGCTAATGAAGCAATGTTAGTAAACAAGGTGTTAACGGCCCTTGACATGATTTATTAATGTAAAATATGGCCTGCCAATGGAGATGCATCCAGCTGCAGCTGGGGAAAAACGTAGTGCTGGTAATATACTGTAGTCACAACTTTTCAATGGTTTGGGCTAGGGACAAGCGGTTTTATCTGTAGTAATGGCGCAACATCCACGCTCACTTTTATTTATCCAGGGCACTCGGAAACAGCGGTACAGCTAAGCCTCATCATTACGACAATTATAATCTAGTCGCACTGGTGCAAAATATTTAGGAGCATTAGAGTCCTGCTCACGGAGGCATTTCACCTCAGTGAATGGTGTCATTCTATTTACCCTGTCTTAACAGCCCCAGGCATGTTTTCTGGGAATGGGAAACACCCACACCAAACGCACACCAGTGTCTGTGTGTCAGCACTGGGAGTGCAGTGCACACCTTCTCTTCTCTGACCTGTACACATGTGCCACACACGTGCATGTGTGTACACACACAAACCCACACATGCAGGCTGTCTTCACTCATCGTGTGCCTTGAGGACAATACGTGATTCATAGTGTGTGTGTGTGTGTGTGTGTGTGTGTGTGTGTGTGTGTGTGTGTGTATCGGACCATGTGTTGAGCTGGTAGCTCCTGTTGCACGGAGGTCTGGTTCAGACAGCTCTTATCACTGTCTTCCCCTTTGTCTCAGCGGTAAAGGGATACATTCACATGCATCACCTTAATCCACTGATATGAGGCCTCTTGAAAAGCAACTAGATAATCAAGCCGGGCCGCTTGTGTATTGGCTTGGCATTGTGGTTGTGCTAGGGTGTGGGGGAAATACGCCAGGATGACTCAAAAAGAGGGGGTAGCAGGAAATAGTTAGAAATGTTATTTGAGACTCATTAAATATCACAATTATGCTTCCTGGTTCGTGATGAAAAAGTATGATCATTATTGTCCTTATTTGTATTTTTAATATAGTAGAAGATACTGTTGTTAACAATGTATCATTGGTTTGTAAAACAATAACACATGAGTTATACTGTATGTGTACAGTTCTGTTGTGTTGTCAATATGACCTGACTTTTTTATGGTGTTGCTTTTCCAGAGAGAATCCCGTGATCTGGTGATCAGTAGCGACACCAACCATGGGCAGCAAGACTCTTCCAGCCCCGGTTCCCCTCCACCCCTCCCTGCAACTCGCCAACTACTCCTTTCTCCAGACCTCCAATGGCTTCCAGCTACCCACGGACCAGGTCCCTGGCATCTATAGCTTCAGCGCCCTGCATGCCGTCCACCTCCATCAGTGGACCCTGGGCTACCCTCCCTTCGCTCTTCCCCGCTGCACTTTCTCCAAGCTCCCAGCCCTGATGGACGGCCGCTTCCCAGGCATACCTTCCATCCCCATCTTTCCCCACCTGGTCCAGTCCAAGGACCAGGCCGCTGCGGCCGACGCCGCAGCTACCGCCATGGGTCTCTTCCAGGGCTCCAAGAACAAGCTTCAGCCACGCTTCGACTTCGCCAACTTGGCTGCTGCAGCCACCCAGGAAGACCCACTGAAGGCAGAGGACTTGAGCATAATGGGGGCAGTCGCCACCACTTCCCCTCGCCATGGCGGGCTAGGCTGTCTCATGGACATAGCCAAGCTGTCATCGCCCGAGCGCAAGCCCAGCCGCGGCCGCCTGCCCTCCAAGACCAAGAAGGAGTTTGTGTGCAAGTTCTGCGGCCGCCACTTCACCAAGTCCTACAACCTGCTTATCCACGAGCGGACGCACACGGACGAGAGGCCGTACACCTGTGACATCTGCCACAAGGCCTTCCGGAGGCAGGACCACCTCCGAGACCATAGGTGAGACCTGCACTTTTCTATTACAATGAAGCTCAATTTAATGAACGAGGAGTATGGAGATAGATGGCTGCGAAAATGTTGTAAATTAATGAATAATATTTTATTGGAATCTTTATAAATTGGCCACAGAACCTTCTACATAAGAACAGCATAGGATATTAATACAACATATGAGTAATTGCTCCCTAAATTGTCGTATACACTACTGATTAATCAGTAGTGTCTCTGACAGGGCGGCAGGTTAGCTTAGTGGTTAGAGCGTTGGACTAGTAAACGAAAGGTTGCATGTTCGAATCCCCGAGCTGACAAGGTACAAATCTGTCGCCAACTTGGCGGTACAAAGGTACAAATCTGTCGTTCTGCCCCTGAACAGGCAGTTAACCCACTGTTCCTAGGCCGTCATTGAAAATAAGAATTTGTTCTTAACTGACTTGCCTAGTAAAATAAAGGTAAAATAAAAAAAACTGCGTAATGCATCAGGGTTGAGTCCAATTCCATTTGAATTCATTCTAATTCAAGACATGGAATAGCCCTGAATGGAATTTGCCCCAACCATATCATGCATTGGACCGTTAATCCATTTAGAGGGATAGGCCACTAACATGATCAGTATGTGAAAAAATCCAGTAACAATCCACTATGTGAATTAAATCGGGTAAAAACCTGGTTAAGTAGTGTGAAAAGCTGCAACAAAGGCATGAAGTGATATCATGTGCATATTAAAGAGTTTAGCGGGGGCAATCTAAAGCTAATACATCGGAATGCCTTTGAATTGACATTGGCACTGTTGATATTGATTTGAATTATAGCTGTAAGTGATATAAACAACATCAACATTTTGCATACGTGTTGAGTATGAGAGTCATACGTTCTAATTCATACCTTTTAGAACAATATATCACCATAACGTTAACCTCCTGTTTGTTCTTTTTGTTCTGTTCTGCCCTGCAGGTATATCCATTCCAAGGAGAAACCTTTCAAGTGCCAGGAGTGTGGAAAGGGATTTTGTCAGTCCAGAACTCTAGCTGTCCATAAAACGTTGCACATGCAGGTCAAAGAACTAAAGCCATCCAAGATGAAGTGATATCAATAACTAAAAAAGAGGAATAGGGGACACTGGAAAGAATAAAAGCAAATCATTTTTTTTAAAGCAAATTTAGTCATTTAGCAGACGCTCATATCCAGAGTGATTTACAGGAGCAATTAGGTTTAAGTGCCTTGCTCAAGGGCACATCAACAGCTTTAACATAGAACATCTCTGAACTTGAACTGAACTGAAGTGTTCTGACTGAAAAAGTGAAATGTTCACCAACATCTTGAGCTCATCGTGGGGAACGATTCTTCACAGATATTTGAAAATCCTGGATCTCTATGATGTATCCAGACAATTTCCAGGAGCACCTTGGACTATAAACTAAAGTTGTTTTTCCACGTTTAGTTAAGAGATAATTGGGCTAAAGGACTTAAGAGTCTGTGTATTGGTTGGGCATGATGAAACCCAGTACATCATGGATGTATGGAATGTGATCCAGATCTTTCTGACAAACTTGACCTCTCAGACATTCCGAGAGACTCTCACTTTTGATCCCCACATTGTTTAAGGGACATTACGTGTCTAACGCAGTCTTTTTAAAATTTGCTCATTTGGTTAAAGCCATGTCAGCATATCTGCCTTATTCCTCTTTCGAAGCTCACATTCCAATGTTATTTTTGTACAGATATCTTTTTGTATAATTGTATTTTTGCACTTTAACCTGATTATTGATTATTTACATATATCACTGGATTCCTTAAACTTATTTTTTTTAAATAAATAGTCATTTTCTAAACAAAATAAATATTGTATAATTGATTCTGGTTTGTTGTGAGAAAAATACTATCAAATACTTTGCCCTTTTAATTTCCATAACATCTTTTGAGGTATTTCAATGGAAATCAGTTGCAAACATGTTTTGTTTACCAATTTCCTGTAGTTGACACATTCATTTAATTGGGATTTCCTTGTTTCTGAAGTAGATTCCCTTGAATTGAAACAACTAATAGGCACATTACATAAAGAGTATAGAGACATTTTCAGCAAGTCCCTTGAAACCAACTATAGATTGATTACATAATGTATCTGTGTGAGTGTGCGTGCGTGTGTGTTGTGAGGTGTAGCAGTGGTCCTAATCTGAATCACAACATTTTAGGAGTTGGTTTAACACTTGGCAACGTGATTTTGGTGGCAGGTAGCTAACCTCACTGTCAACATTAGGTGTTAACAGGATAATCAGACATGTATATTGTGAACATGAAAGGACAGGTACAAACATTAGTCAATACCTTGCACCCTGTCACTGTCTTCCCTTTTGAAGCTCTCGCAAGTTGTCACTTCACACTATGCATGTGAAAGTCATAATGAACGACGTTAAGAGATCGGTCACATGATACTAATGACACTTCAATAGATTATCTTATTCTTCCAAATTCTCCCCATTGTAGAGATCAAATGCATGACACCAAATGACTATATGATACCACACCCCAGTCAATAACATACGTAATGTAATGGAACCTTTCAAGAAACATTCGGACAGTATCAACTGAGTATCTTGGCATAGTTTTAAAAAGAATGTTGTCAGATCATTTCAAAACAGGACCATCAATGTTAGAGGAGAAAGACAACCTGTAACCTACCATAACTGTTTCTGCAGAACAAAATTTGTCATCTGAAACAGTTTTCATATATTTGGTTAGTAGACGGCTAAGCATTTTTGTAAGTTGAAAGGCATGTATAGACGTAAGGGGCTCCCGAGTGGTGATCAGGAGTCCCATAGGGCGGTGTATAATTGGCCCAGCGTCGCCCGGGTTAGGGGAGGGTTTGGCTGGGGTAAGGGGAGCGTTTGGCTGGGGTAGGCTCTCATTGAAAATAAGAAATTGTTCTTAGCTGATTTGCCTAGTTAAGTAAGTAAAATAATGTTGCGGCTGGCCCGAACCGAGAGACCCATGGGGCGGCACAGAATTGGCCCAGCGTCGTCTGTTAGGGTAGGGTTTGGCCGGGCAGGGATGTTCTTGTCCCATTGCGCACTTGCGACTCATGTGGTGGGCGGGCGCAATGCACGCTGACACGGTCGCCAGGTGTACGGTGTTTGCCCCGACACATTGGTGCAGCTGGCCTCCGGGTTAAGAGGGCATTGTTGCAAGAAGCAGTGAGGCTTAGCTGGGTTGTGTTTCGGGGAACGCACGGCTCTCGACCTTCGTCTCTCCCAAGTCCGTACGGGAGTTCCAGCGATGGGACAAGACTGTAACTACCAATTGGATACCACGAAATTGGGGAGAAAAAGGGGTAAATAAAATATGAATAATAATAATATTTAGAGACTGTGTAAACTATGAAAGCTGTATGGTCTGGTGGAATATGAAATCAGATCCGATTGCACTGCAAAGCATACCTAAATTGCCCCTGTTTCTGAAATAAGATAATTAAACCCTAGCTCGTATAATCCAGAGAAGCCTACAGTACGTTATGGTAGTACCTCTTGGGGATATGAAGCAAAAGCGTATCTCACGCAGATTCGTGCTGACCTTTCTTACTTTGCTCAACGTCTCCTTGGAGCCCTTTACTACACTGATGTTTCATTTGAGTTACTAACCTGCAGCAGTTTTTTTTTCTGACCCTGTGTCCCAAATGGCACCCTTTTCCATATTTAGTGCACTACTTTTGACCAGGGCCCATAGGGAATAGGGTGCCATTTGGCCCCGACTGACCATCCACATTGTTATCACATGACCAACAAACTGGGACTGTTTGGAACGTGCCTGCAGTGAACCTTCTCAATCTACGTGTTGGAGTTATTCAAGAACCACTTGGTGCTAGGTCCAATTGTACTGATTAGGGAAAACAATGATCTAAGCACAGGTCTTGGATCAGCTTATCATATTCCAATCCAAACCTAAGCCATTATGAAGTTTGAAAATGTAAATACTAAACTGACCCCATTTATAACCTAATACCATCAACCATACAGCCACTAAGAACAAGCTACGGATGAACATATTTATAGCACTTATAATAAAACATCCATAAATGAGTCACTGACTCATACATAAACATGATGTCAAGGGACAGAGCATTATAAAAGCTTCATGTTACGTCCAACACACGTGTAAAATAATTATGTTAAAGCGTTATTCTAAAATGGATTAACCTTTAAGTCTTTAATGAAGACTCATCTCTTCAGTGGGTCATATGATTGAGTGTAGTCTGGCCCAGGAGTGGGAAGGTGAACGGAAAGGCTCTGGAGCAACGAACTGTCTCTGCCTGGCCGGTTCCCCTCTTTCCACTGGGATTCTCTGCCTCTAACCCTATTACAGGGGCTGAGTCACTGGCTTACTAGGGCTCTTTCATACCGTCCCTAGGAGGGGTGCGTCACTTGAGTGGGTTGAGTCACTGATGTGATCTTCCTGTATGGGTTGGCGCCCCCCCTTGGGTTGTGCCGTGGCAGAGATCTTGTGGGCTATACTCGGCCTTGTCTCAGGATGGTAAGTTGGTGGTTGAAGATATCCCTCTAGTGGTGTGGGGGCTGTGCTTTGGCAAAGTGGGTGGGGTTATATCCTTCCTGTTTGGCCCTGTCCGGAGGTGTCCTCGGATGGGGCCACAGTGTCTCTGGACCCCTCCTGTCTCAGCCTCCAGTATTTATGCTGCAGTAGTTTATGTGTCGGGGGGCTAGGGTCAGTTTGTTATATCTGGAGTACTTCTCCTGCCCTATCCGGTGTCCTGTGTGAATTTAAGTATGCCCTCTCTAATTCTCTCTTTCTCTCTTTCTTTCTCTCTCTCGGAGGACCTGAGCCCTAGGACCATGCCTCAGGACTACCTGACATGACTCCTTGCTGTCCCCAGTCCACCTGTCCGTGCTGCTGCTCCAGTTTCAACTGTTCTGCCTATGATTATTATTATTTGACCATGCTGGTCATTTATGAACATTTGAACATCTTGCCATGTTCTGTTATAATCTCCACCTGGCACAGCCAGAAGAGGACTGGCCACCCCACATAGCCTGGTTCCTCTCTACGTTTCTTCCTAGGTTTTGGCCTTTCTAGGGAGTTTTTCCTAGCCACCGTGCTTCTACACCTGCATTGCTTGCTGTTTGGGGTTTTAGGCTGGGTTTCTGTACAGCACTTTGAGATATCAGCTGATGTACGAAGGGCTATATAAATCAATTTGATTTGATTTGATCAAATTGTTTTTTCTTCTCAATCTACATACAATAGCCCATAATGACAAGGAAAAACAGGTTTTTAGAAATGTTTGCTAATAAAACATAAAAACCTGAAATATCAAATGTACATATTATTCAGACCCTTTTTTAAGTACTTGGCAGCGATTATAGCCTTGAGTCTTCTTGATTCTACAAGCTTGGCACACCTGGATTTGGGGAATTTCTCCCATTCTCCTCTGCAGATCCTCTCAAGCTCTGTCAGGTTGGATGGGGAGCGTCACTGCACAACTATTTTCAGGTCACTCGAGAGATGTTTGATTGGGTTCTAGTCCGGGCTCTGGCTGGGCCACTCAAGGACATTCAGATTCCTGTCCTGAAGCCACTCATGCATTTTCTTGGCTGTGTGCTTTGGGTCGTTGCAATGTTGGAAGGTGAACCTTCACCCCAGTCTGAGGAGCAGGTTTTCATCAATTATCTCTCTGTACTTTGCTCCGTTTCTCTTTCCCTCAATCCTGGCTAGTCTCTCAGTCCCTGTCGCTGAAAAATATCCCCACAGCATTATGCTGCCACCACCCTGCCTCACCATAGGGATGGTGCCAGGTTTCCTCCAGACGTGATGCTTTACATTCAGACCAAAGAGTTCAATCTTGGTTTCATCAGACCTGAGAATCTTGTTTCTCATGGTCTGAGAGTCCTTTAGGTGCCTTTAGGCTCCAATCGAGCTCTCATGTGCCTTTTTCTGAGGAGTGGCTTCCGTCTTGCCACTCTACCATAAAGGCCTGATTGGTGGAGTGTTTGCAGAGATGGCTGTCCTTCTGGAAGTTTCTCCCATCTCCGCAGAGGAACTCTGTAGCTCTGTCAGAGTAACCATTGGGTTCATGGTCACCTCCCTGACCAAGGCCCTTCTCCCCGATTGCTCAGTTTGGCCGGGCGGCCAGCTCTAGGAAGATTCTTGGTGGTTCCAAACTTCTTCCATTTACAAATGATGGAGGCCCATGTGTTCTTGGGGACCTTCAATGCTGCTGAAATGTTTTGGTACCCTTCCCCAGTGCTGTGCCTCGACTCATTCCTGTGCCTCGACTCATTCCTCTATGGACAATTCCTTCGACCTCATGGTTTGGTTTTTGCTCTGACATGCACTGTCACCAGTGGGACCTTATATAGACTAGTGTGTGCCTTTCCAAATCATGTCCAATCAATTGAATTTACCACAGGTGGACTCAAATCATCATCTCAAGGATGATCAATGGAACATGATGCACCGGAGCTCAATTTTGAGTCTCCTATATCAAAGGGTCTGAATACTTATGTAAATTTGCAAAACATTAAAACATTTTTTTAAAGTTTTCACTTTGTGGTGTTGTGTGTCGATTGATGAGTAAAACAAATAATTTGATCAATTTTAGAATAAGGCTATAACGTAACAAAATGTGGAAAAAGGGAAGGGGTCAGAATACTTTCCAAATGGACTGTATACACAACACATACAGTCAATTTCAAAGTATGTTGAGCGATACAACTCTGCATTATTAGAAAGGCTGAGAATATACATTGAACTTCTATAGCTGATGTGATCCATGACACCATACTGTACGTTTCAGGCAGTGTGAACATTTTGTTAACCACACAATCATGGAAACTAGATACTGGCTGTCTCTTTGTCCCAAAAACAGTACAGTAATACGAGTGTAAATATATCAGTTCATCTGCATGCAGACTTTTCCTGAAGTTCACCAATTTTGTCAATGGGGACACTGCAGCGCTAAGTGCTCTTTCCATTTCTCCCAGGCAGAGCGAGAGGTAGAGAGATTTCAGAATTTAAATCATTGTAAACAAATAACTTTGAGTGAGGCCTTTTCATCCTTACAAACAAGTCTCTTTTTCTAATGTTTTTCAGTACAGCTCAACATCCAAATAACAAAAGCATGTATTGAGAAGCACTTCAGTTTCTTATATATCTGGCATCAGAGAACAGTTACTGAGGGGAGCCATGGCTGTGGTTGTACCATTGACTCAGTAGGGGATTTTAGTATAGGAAGCTACCTTATGTCTTTGTGGTCGATATATAGCTTTTATGTATGTACCCAGTGCAGTTTTCATGGTAAAAAGCAGTGCGGTTTCTCAGTAAACTACATCTCAATAACGTTGTTAGGCGTAGAATCACATACATAAACACAATAGTTGATTAGTAGTGTCAGACAGTACAGGATTTATGTGTAGGATCAGGGCTTTAGGGTAAGACTATGACATTATGTAGTGGTAGGCCCCGTTTGTTAGATATCCTCCGTCAGGTTTTTGTGTTGTGGTGGATTGTGCAGTGGGGAAGCAGCTCTGGGGCTGGCTACAGGGAGAAGCAGAGTTCACAGGATGGCGGGCCCTGTTGCTCACCGCCAAGAACTCATCAGTACGTCAACATCTCACTGTCTGACCCTCCGGTGGGACAAGCACTGGTCTGTGCTGGTCATCCACACACACACACACACACACACACACACAGCTGGCCAGCCAGGCAGTGGCAGCCTTGGGACAGTGTCGTGACACTTCCCTAGTCTGGCCTGCCACTGCAGGTGGCTGAGAGGGCAAGGAGGACACAGGAGTGCCCTTCGTAACAAAGCCCCCCTCCCTCCCCGCAGAGAGATGAAATGGTACATTCCAAATGGGGAAATGAATAAGACATGAAGACAATCTCTCAAACTGTAAAGCTGGAGGGATCTAACACTTCCAAAAGGTTGCCAAGCTTTTCAGTCAAATATGAACCTTTGTTTGACCATACCTGACACCTATAGCCTTTAAGCAGCGCTTTTACCTCTGTGGATGACAGAGATGTCATTCACAACTACTGTACAAATGGAATGATTTAAGGCAGACTCCCAGAAGACAGTGCAAGGAGTAAATGTATGTGTGTGTCAGTGTTTTGGAGAGCTGCATGCAGTAGATGGTGGCCTACGCGATGACACGTTTAATGCCCCTGGCCGGGGGGTAAAGTAGAGGGCGGCAGGATGAGCGGACGAGGGACTGACAGACACAGTGGCCCGAGGGGGACTGGTCCGCCCTCGCTTCCTCCTGCAAGGAAAAGGGAAACTGGTGCGACAGAAAAACTGCTCCCCCAATATAGAAAAGAACAAGGGGAAGGCCAGGAAGGTGAAAGCGGGTCTCAATGAAAATCAGTTCCACTTAGTGTGTGGCCTCTTTACCTTTTGACCGTCAAAGAGAGACACAATAAGCACCGGTCCCCATTGGACCATAGGGCTATATGTTAAGGTTGTTAGTCATAGGCCTATAGCTTTCATATAACTTAAAGCATTTACACCTTTCTGATTGCCAACACGCCATTAAGGTTAATGTGATCTGGCTCTCTCTTGGCAACTAATCTGAATTTGATTGGCTGGGAAAAGGGAGCAAGTTAAGTTAAAGTATGTAGTGATTCGCCACAGCCCTTTTGAGACAATGGACACTCACACACACTATTTCTATATATGGGCAATATTACAAGTGTTTAAAGTTCATCATTACTGTGTTAAAGGCCATGTGACTGCCGTTTCTATATCAACTCCATCTATACAGGGCACACTGCTATGCAAATCAAAAGCACTTACAATAGGGGTTCCCCAAAAATCCAACCTCTGCAAATGATTGACTTGATAGAGGAAAGGAAAGGGGGCAATTTTGAGTATAAGCATGCAGTAAACTTGGTTTGCCCTTGGTAGAATGACAACTAAGACCTTATTGTGCTGTTACAATTAATACATAAGGGTTCACCAAGCAAACCTATAGTTCTAATGTATAAGACACTGGTAACAAAAAAAAATCTTGAAAATGTAAATTTGGGAGTTCAAAGTCAGAATTACATCTAAATGGCCGATTAAACCAATGGCTGTTGGTTACAAAGGACCATGGGAAAATGTCAGAGTAAGGTCAAAAAGAAAAGAAAACTTAATGGAAGGAGAAAGTCCAAATTCTACACATTATCTAAACACTACCTGGATGTGCTGCTGCTCCAGTTTCAACTGTTCTGCCTTATTATTATTCGACCATGCTGGTCATTTATGAACATTTGAACATCTTGGCCATGTTCTGTTATAATCTCCACCCGGCACAGCCAGAAGAGGACTGGCCACCCCACATAGCCTGGTTCCTCTCTAGGTTTCTTCCTAGGTATTGGCCTTTCTAGGGAGTTTTTCCTAGCCACCGTGCTTCTACACCTGCATTGCTTGCTGTTTGGGGTTTTAGGCTGGGTTTCTGTACAGCACTTTGAGATATCAGCTGATGTACGAAGGGCTATATAAATAAATTTGATTTGATTTGATTTGATTTTAGCCCCTAAAAAAAACAGCAAGTGATTATCTATCCCGATGGAGAAATTGTATAATTTTTTTTTCTCCAGACAATCAATCCATACCATAAATATGGAACAAAAAGGCAATAAGGAGTATAAGAGATCTGACTGTATAGTAGTAGTATCCAACAATGCCAAAAAACTCAAGTTAACCTTGAGTTAACATTTATTGAAATCGGTGTGATCCTCTCCAAGCTTAGTCCATTACCTAAGCTTTGACAGGTCCAGAGTAAAACTGTTTCCATGCCCAAAATGCTGATTTATTTACTAAAATACTAATTTATGACCGTTTAACAACATTATGATATTATTGAAAGCAACAAGCTGCAAATATAATTTGATATATCATGCCTAAGGCCCTAAAAATGCAGGGCGCTGCCAAAGGGTAGGAAAGCAATTACACTTTTGAGTGCAATAATATGTTTTAGTGGTAAAATACTGTGCGAGAGAAAATTCCCTGCATGCAATTTGTTTGGGAATTTCACATTTGAAATCACAGGGGTATAGCTGGATTCTTGCCTGAAACCAATGTTGCCTTATACTTAGTAAACTGTACTGAACATGCATAAATCATCTTAAGAACATACAAGATTTAAAGTTAAATCTAATTTTATTTGTCACGTGCGCCGAATACAGCAGGTATTGTAACCTTACCGTGAACTGCTTACTTACAAACCCTTAACCAACAATGCAGTTCAAGAAATAGAGTTAAGAAATTGCTAAATAAACGAGGCTATATAAAGGGGGTAGTCAATGTGCGGGGGTACAGGTTAGTCAAAGTGTAATTTGTACATGTAGGTCAGGGTAAAGTGACTATGCATTGATAATAAACGAGTAGCAGCAGTGTAAAAACAAAGGGGGGGGGGGTGTAAATAGTCCGGGTGGCCACTTAAGAGCCTTTTGGACCTAGACTTGGCGCTCCGGGACCACTTGCTGTGCGGTAGCAGAGAGGACAGTCTATGACTTGGGTGACTGGAGTCTCTGACAATTTTATGGGCTTTCCTCTGACACCGCCTAGTATATAAGTCCTGGATGGCAGGAAGCTTGGCCCCAGTGATGTACTACCCTCTGTAGCGCCTTACGGTTGGAGGCCGAGCAGTTGCCATGCCAGGCGATGATGCAACCGGTCAGTATGCTCTCAATGGTGCAGCTGTAGAACTTTTTGAGGATCTGGGGACCCATGCCAGGTGTTGTGCCCTCTTCACGAGTCTTGGTGTGTTTGGACCATGATAGTTTGTTGGTGATGTGGACATCAAGGAACTTGAAACTCTCGGTCTGCTCTGCTACAGCCCCGTCGATGCTAATGTGGGCCTGTTCGGCCCTCATGTTCCTGTAGTCCATGATCATCTCCTTTGTCTTGCTCACATTGAGGAAGAGGTTGTTGTCCTGGCACCACACTGCCAGGTCTCTGACCTCCTCCCTATAGGCTGTCTCATCATTGTTGGTGATCAGGCTGTTGTGTCGTCAGCAAACGTAATGATAGTGTTGGAGTCGTGCTTGGCCATGCAGTCGTGGGTGAACAGGGAGTGCTGGAGGGGACTAAGCACGCACCCCTGAGGGGCCCCAGTGTTGAGGATCAGTGTGGCAGATATATTGTATTTACTTCGCCACCATGGCCTTTGCCTTTACCTCCCTTATCTCACCTCATTTGCTCACATCGTATATAGACTTATTTATCTACTGTATTATTGACTGTATGTTTGTTTTACTCCATGTGTAACTCTGTGTTGTTGTATGTGTCGAACTGCTTTGCTTAAAGGTGCACTTTGGAAGTTAAGTTGCTAATTTGTTTACCTCAAACTTTGGCTGTGTTGACTGTGTTGTTTGCACAATCCTTAGTTTTAGACTAACAAACCTTGAATGGAATATAAGCTTTTTTTCATGGGCGATGGAGGAGTGCCCATTTCTGTCAAAGCAGGTCATTTCTGGACAATTCTTCTGACCATTTAGGAGACAATTTTTGACTCAAGAGCACCCCCAAGGCCAAGTCTTCTGTGACGTAACTTTAAGTGAACAAAAATGCATTAATTTAACTTCTGTAAGGTGAAAATATTCAAGCAAGACAAAGAGTGATTTGAAAATCTTCAGCACAAGGTCTGGGTTATAGCAGTTTGCCAACATGCTTTTCAGGCTATGTAATGCCCCTGCTACATTCAAAAGACTGATGTAGAAAGTGCTGTCTGGCGTCCCTGAAAATACTTTCCTGGTGTATCTAGTTCATGCTCTGAAACTGAATGTATCAGCTCTCTCCATATTCACTTTGATTTGATTTGCACATTTGACATTTTATTCTATGGTCTACAAAAAGAGTTTATGTCGAGATTAAGTGAAAGCCAAACAGTGAAGTTTTATAGTCTGCCAATGTAAAAACGTTTCAGCTAAGATTGTTTGCTGTACAATAATATTGTTCCCCCTATGATACACTACAAATTTTGAGGAATAACTATTAATCCTTACCCAGATACAAATAATTATCATATACTTGACTTTTGAACTATGAGCCTCACAACAAAGGCTACTCCAGCGTAGATTCAACCCACTCACAACTCATGCTGTGTTGACTCACCAAACAATTCACTCATAAATACAATTAAACGGATAAATATGTCGCTCTCAATCACAGTGGAAGAATTCCCTGATACTCAAAGTTATATTTATTGACTTTTACAGTCGGCCTGTGTGGTATTATGTGTTCTATTTCTCGAATTCACTCGGGGGAGAACAAATGCAATTTTTTACAGTTGTGAAATAAAAAGGCACATCAAGTTCCGTCATTAAATCCATGTTCTTTCCTCTGAACCCAGAAAGCCTTTTGTGACTCCTTTGAATATGGATTCAAACTGAATTCCCACACCACCATAATACCCTACATCTTGCCAGTTCCCCAACCCCTGGAAAGACCCTCTGGTGTGTACCCTTCCTAACAAATCATTATAGCCCAGTTCGTGCTGGCTCAACACATTACTGTCGGGCAACCGAAATTGAAGTTAGCTTAACTAGGGCCTATAAACCGAGGCCGTTGAATAAGCCATTGGCTACTTCTAACACAATTCTAATGAGGCGTGTTAAGTATTTTATAGCCTTCATCCTCTGGAACAAAAGTCCACTCGCAAAATACTCCCTTATTGCCATTGATTATGATAAACATGGGTATTGGTCCCGTAATAACCTTATTACTGTTGTCCATTTGATTGTCAACTTCACAAGGACATCACATTGGTGGTTTTGTCTGCCATATATTTCTACAGATAGGTCCTGGGGGCACTTCTCCAGTCCTGTAATATTAAGACAGTATAAGGAGCAGGAAGAATTGACTGGGTCCCATTTGGATTGCATATGTGCATGGAATAAAAAAAGTAGCATTTTGAATTTTGAATTAAAGTATGGTGGTTTGTATTATTCCCTGTGTATACCCTAGTCTCGACCCAAATTGGGCCAACTTCTGGTTTGAGGACGGTGCCCTCTCCAGCAGACCAGACGCGTGTTTTGGTTCAGGGGGAAAACACCAGCCGTGCAAGGGAAAATCTGTGCACTCCACTTCTAAGTAAAATGTGTTATCCCGGTCTCTTGGAAGCTGCTCTGCTTGAAACTAAAAAGCTGTCTGAATCAAGTGCCTCTCAGTCTTCTGGCCAGTGGTTCTGATGATTTGTCACAGAAGATTGGGTTGACATGGTGGTGACAGCGAACACAGCGGGTACAGAGTATCTCTGTGGCTGGCATTGCATTAACATGACCCTAACAGGGAGCAATGACAATTACCCGAATCAAAAGAGTTGCCAATTCCTAACGGCTGGCCAATTCCATTGCTCGTCTTTGTAGTAAAAACCCAGAGCAAATCAAAGCTAATCTGTTCTGAAATCTCTGCTCAGATAGCAGACAAACTAGTAGCAAACTTCTGTGGCGTTTCACATTTTGGAAATGTTTCAAGTTCTTGGGGATGAATTTACTTAGATGAACTCTGGGGAAAGGTAGAGAGAGCGGCTACAGCCATAAGGTCTTCTATCTGTACGTCCATGCTGTGAATTTGAGATGGTGTACTTGAGTTTCTGGAAGGCCAGTCTAAAACCAAAGTAGAATACTTTAAACAGGTGGCAATCAAATCAAATCAAATGTAAAGTACTTACAGTACTGTATAGAAACCCAGCCTAAAACCCCAAACAGCAAGCAATGCAGGTGTAGAAGCACAGTGGCTAGGAAAAACTCCCTAGAAAGGCCAAAACCTAGGAAGAAACGTAGAGAGGAACCAGGCTATGATGGGTTGCCCATCCTCTTCTGGCCGTGCCAGGTGGAGATTATAACAGAACATGGCCAAGATGTTCAAATGTTCATAAATGACCAGCATGGTCAAATAATTATAGTAGCAGTTGTCGAGGGTGCAACAAGTCAGCACCTCAGGAGTAAATGTCAGTTGGCTTTTCATAGCCGATCATTAAGATTATCTCTACCGCTCCTGCTGTCTCTAGAGAGTTGAAAACAGCAGGTCTGAGACAGGTAACATGTCCGGTGAACAGGTCAGGGTTCCATAGCCGCAGGCAGAACAGTTGAAACTGGAGCAGCAGCACGGCCAGGTGGACTGGGGACAGCAAGGAGTCATCATGCCAGGTAGTCCTGAGGCATTGTCCTAGGGCTCAGGTCCTCCGAGAGAGAAAGAGAGAATTAGAGAGAGCATATACATTCACACAGGACACCGGATGAGAAAGGAGAAGTACTCCAGATATAACAGACTGACCCTAACCCCCCGACAAACTACTGCAGCATAAATACTGGAGGCTGAGACAGGAGGGGTCAGGAGACACTGTGGCCCCATCCGATGATACCCCCGGAAAGGGCCAAACAGGCAGGATATAACCTCACCCACTTTGCCAAAGCACAGCCCCCACACCACTAGAGAGATATCTTCAACCACCAACTTACCATCCTAAGACAAGACAGAGTATAGCCCACAAGATGTATGTATCCACTGTCACCAAAGCATCAGCAAATGTTGATAGTATTGTTCACAACCATGTCCATAACCACTTGCTAAAATCGCTTGCTAAAATCTGTAGAAACAAACAATGTCAAACCCCAAAGCACTTAGCTCCTCCACTATTTGGCCTCCCAGGCCTATCAAGTGTTCGGCATGTTGCCTTGGAAATCTAACTGAGGCTTGGCTTCCTCGAACTGCTTTGTATGGTGGCCTTTAATGTAAAAAGGAAGTATATATGGTGTTGTAAAAACCAGAGCCAAAATAAATCAGAGGGATTGCGCAATAATGAAGCCATTCAAGCATTTAACAAGAATACGGAGGTGCCAGACTTATTTTCCCCTTTTATTTCTAATCAGAACACACTGAGGTATGTGAGCGTCCATCCTATTTTAGCTTATGATTCTTTATCAAATCATTGACTTTTAAAGCCCAAAGATTTTGGTAGAATTGAACAGATACAGTCCATTTTGTTAAGTTACAGCCTAATTCTAAAATTGATTAAATTATCTGTTTCCATCATCAATTTACACACAATACCCCATAATGACAAAACGAAACTGTTTGCAAATTTATATAAAAAAATACTACATGTACATAAGTATTCAGACCCTTTGCTATGAGACTCGAAATTGAGCTCAGGTGCATCCTGTTTCCAATGATCATCCTTGAGATGTTTCTACAACTTGATTGGAGTCCACTTGTGGTAAATTCAATTGATTGGACATGATTTGGAAAGGCACACACCTGTCTATATAAGGTCCCACAGATGACAGTGCATGTCAGAGCAACAACCTCACAGGTCGAAGGAATTGTCCATAGTGCTCCGAGACAGGATTGTGTAAAGGCACAGCATTGGGGGAAGGCTACCAAAACATTAATGCAGCGTTGAAGGTCCCCAAGAACACAGGGGCCTCCATCATTCTTAAATGGAAGAAGTTTGGAACCACCAAGACTCTTCCCAGAGCTGGCCACAATCGTGGGAGAATGGCCTTGGTCAGGGAGGTGACCAAGAACCCGATGGTCACTCTGACAGAGCTCCAGAGTTCCTCTGTGGAGATAGAAGAACCTTCCAGAAGGACAACCGTCTCTGCAGCACTCCACCAATCAGGCCTTTATGGTGTAGTGGCCAGATGGAAGTCACTCCTCAGTAAAAGGCACATGAGAGCCCGCTTGGAGTTTGCCAAAAGGCACCTAAAGGACTCTCAGACCATGAGAAACAAGATTCTCTGGTCTGATTAAACCAAAATTGAACTCTTTGGCCTGAATTCTAAGCATCACGTGTGGAGAAAACCTGGAAACATCCCTATGGTGAAGCATGGTGGTGGCAGCTGCAGGAACAGAGACTAGTCAGGATTAAGAGAAAGATGAACGGAGCAAAGTACACAGTGATCCTTGATGAAAACCTTCTCCAGAGCGCTCAGGACCTTAGACTGGGGCGCATGTTCACCTTCCAATTGGACAACGACCCAAAGCACACAGCCAAGACAATGTAGGAGTGGCTTCAGGACAAGTCTCTGAATGTCCTTGAGTGGCCCAGCCAGAGCCCAGACTTTAACCTGATCAAACATCTCTGGAGAGACCTGAAAATAGTTGTGCAGCGGCGCTCCCAATCCAACCTGACAGAGCTTGAGAGGATCTGCAAAGAAGAATGGGATAAACTCCCCAAATACAGGTGTACCAAGGTTGTAGCTTCATACCCAATTAAGACTCGAGGCTGTAATCGCTGCCAAAGGTGCTTCAATAAAGTACTGAGTAAAGGGTCTGAAAACTTATGTAAATGTTATTTAAATTTTTATCCTTTTAAACATTTGCTATAATTTCTAAAAACCTGTTTTTGCTTTGTCATTATGAGGTATTGTGTGTAGATTGATGAGGGAAACAACCATTTAATACATTTTAGAATAAGGCTGTAACGTAACAAAATTTAGAAAAAGTCAAGGAGTCTGAATACTTTCCGAATACACTGTACCGCATGCTTGCAATTGACATAGTGATTGACAACGGAAAACAATGGTTCTTTGCAGATGCTGACATTGGCTGTTATTGTTATCCAAGAGGCATACTGGATCACACGAGGTTGGTGACACCTTAATTGGAGAGGACGGGCTCATGGTAATGGCTGCAGTGGAATAAGAGGTGTGGTATCAAATATGGTTTCCATATGTTTGATGCCATTTCATTCGCTCTGTTCCAGCCATTATTATGAGCCGACCGCCCCTCAGCAGCTTCCAATGTTCTGGAGAGTTTTAGGATTTGACACAGCATAATTAACATCACACTGTCATCTTAACTCTTTGGAATGAGGACATTTTCAATCATGATGGTGACATATTGTTTCTTTGGATCATTCATATCTTTGAAATATAGTGACTGTGTTGGAGTCCCGGTCAGGGCTAACCCCCAAATTCACTACATTGGTGTCAGGAGTGGGATGGTGCCTGTGAGACCATCGGAGCATAGTCGCGGGAATTAGGGGTGCTGAGGATGCTGCAGCACCCCCTGATGAATAAAAATAAAATACAAAATTAGTGAACAAGGCCTATATTACTCCTGTATGAGTGGAGAAATATACCCCCCCCCCCCCCCCCCCCCCCTCCCATAGACGAGCAACCCCAACCCAAAACATCTTCCCGCGGCCATGGATCGGAGAAGTGTGTACACGTGAGGGACTTCAAATAAAATAAAATGTACGTTTATTTGTCACGTCCCCAAATACAACAGGTGTAAACCTTACAGTGAAATGCTTACTTACAGGCTATAACCAATGGTGCCAAAAAAAGGTATGTATGTGTGTGTGTGTGTGTGTGTGTGTGTGTGTAGGTGAGTAAAGAAATAAAGCAACAGTAGAATACATTTGAAACATTTGAGTAGCAAGGCTATATACAGACACCTGTTATTCAGGCTTATTGAGGTAGCATGTAAATGTAGATATAGTTAAAGTGAATAAGCATAGAAGATAAACAGAGAGTAGCAGCAGCGTAAAAGAGGGGTTGGGGGGGGGGACGACGACAATGCAAATAGTCCAGGTAACCATTGTTACCTGTTCAGGAGTCTTATGGCTTCGAGGTAAAAACTGTTGAGAAGCCTTTTGTCCTAGACTTGGCACTCCGGTACCGCTTGCCATGCGGTAGTAGAGAGAACAGTCCATGACTGGGGTGGCTGGGGTCTTTGACAATTTTTAGGGCCTTCCTCTGACACCGCCTGGTGTAGAGGTCCTGGATGGCAGGCAGCTTTGCCCCAGTGATGTACTGGGCCATACGCACTACCCTCTGAAGTGCCTTGCGGTAGGAGGCCGAGCAATTGCCGTACCAGGCAGTGATGCAACCGGTCAGGATGCTCTCAATGTTGCAGCTGTAGAACATTTTGAGGATCTCAGGACCCATGTCAAATCTTTTTAGTTTCCTGAGGGGGAATAGGCTTTGTCGTCCCCTCTTCACGACTGTCTTGGTATGTTTGGACCAATCTAGTTTGATGTTGATGTGGACACCAAGGAATTTGAAGCACTCAACCTGCTCCACTACAGCCCTGTCGATGAGGATGGGGACATGCTCGGTGCTCCTTTTCCTGTAGTCCACAATCATCTCCTTAGTCTTGGTTACATTGAGGGATACGTTGTTATTCTGGCACCACCCGGCCAGGTCTCTGACCTCCTCCCTATAGGCTGTCTCGTCGTTGTCGGTGATCAGGCCTAGCACTGTTGTGTCGTCTGCAAACTTAATGATGGTGTTGGAGTCGTGCCTGGCCATGCAGTCGTGGGTGAACAGGGAGTACAGGAGCGGACTGAGCATGCACCCCTGGGGAGATCCAGTGTTGAGGATCAGCGTGGCAGATGTGTTGCTACCCACCCTCACCACCTGGGGGCTGCCTGTCAGGAAGTCCTGTATCCAGTTACAGAAGGAGGTGTTTAGTCCCAGGATCCTTAGCTTGGTGATGAGTTTGAGGGTACTATGGTGTTGAACGCTGAGCTGTAATCAATGAACAGCATTCTCACATAGGTGTTTTGTCCAGGTGGGAAAGGGCAGTGTGGAGTGCAATGGAGATTGCATCATCTGTGGATCTGTTTGGGCGGTATGCAAATTGGAGTGGGTCTAGGGTTTCTGGGATAATGGTGTTGATGTGAGCCATTACCATTCTTTCAAAGCACTTCATAGCTACGGAATTGCGTGCTACGGGTCTGTAGTCATTTAGGCAGGTTGCCTTTGTGTTCTTTGGCACAGGGACTAGGGTGGTCTGCTTGAAGCATCTTGGTATTACAGACTCAATCAGGGACATGTTGAAAATGTCAGTGAAGGCACCTGCCAGTTGGTCAGCACATGCCCGGAGCACGCGTCCTGGTAATCCGTCTGGCCCCGCAGCCTTGTGTATGTTGACCTGTTTAAAGGTCTTACTAACGTCGGCTACGGAGAGCGTGGTCACACAGTCTTCCGGAACAGCTGATGCTCTCATGCATGCCTCAGTGTTGCTTGCCTCGATGCGAGCATAGAAGTGATTTAGCTCGTCTGGTAGGCTCGTGTCACTGGGCAGCTCGCGGCTGTGCTTCCCTTTGTAGTCTGGAATAGTTTGCAAGCCCTGCCACATCCGAAGAGCATCGGAGCCGGTGTAGTATGATTCAATCTCAGGCATTGCCTGTTTGATGGTTCGTTGCAGGGCATAGCGGGATTTCTTGTAAGCTTCCGGGTTAGAGTCCCGCACCTTGAAAGCGGCAGCTCTACATTTAGCTCAGTGCGAATGTTGCCTGTAATCCATGGCTTCTGGTTGGGGTATGTACGTACAGTCATTGTGGGGACGACGTCGTCAATGCACTTATTGATAAGTGACTGATGTGGTGTTTTCCTCAATGTCATCGGAAGAATCCCGGAACATGTTCCAGTCTGTGATAGCAAAGCAGTACTGTAGTTTAGCATCTGCTTCATCTGACCATTTTTTTATAGACCGAGTCACTGGTACTTCCTGCTTAAATTTTTGCTTGTAAGCAGGAATCAGGAGGATAGAGTTGTGGTCGGATTTACCAAATGGAGGGTGAGGGAGAGCTTTGTACATGTCTCTGTGTGTGGAGTACAGGTTATCAGAATTATTTTTCCTCTGGTTTTACATTTAACATGTTGATAGATTTGGTAGAACTGATTTAAGTTTTGCTGCAATAAAGTCTCCGGCCACTAGGAGCGCCGCCTCTGGATGAGTCGTTTCCTATTTGCTTATTTCCTTATACAGCTGACTGAGTGCAGTCTTAGTGCCAGCATCTGTCTGGGGTGGTAAATAAACAGCCATGAAAAGTATAGCTGAGAACTCTCTAGGCAAGTAGTGTGGCCTGCAGTTTATCACAATATACTCAACTTCAGGTGAGCAAAATCTAGAGACTTCCTTAGATTTCGTGCACTAGCTGTTGTTTACAAATATGCAAAGACCCCCCCCCCCCCCCCCATCTTACCGGAGTGTGCTGTTCTATCCTGCCGGTGCAGCGTGTATCCCGCTAGCTGAATATCCATGTCGTCATTCTGCCACGATTCCGTGAAGCATAGGATATTACAGTTTTTTATGTCCGGTTGGTAGGATATTCGTGAACTTACCTCTGTTAAGGCTTTCTAGTTGTGATGAAGGAGAGTCGGACCAAACTGCAGCGTGTCGATTGCGATCCATGTTTATTTAAACAAACGTAAACACGACTAAACACGAACACTACAAAACAATAAACGAAAACCGAAAACAGCCTATACTTGTGCAAACTAACAGAGAGTACACATAGGACAGATAGGACAAACTCAAAGAATATGGCTGCCTAAATATGGTTCCCAATCAGAGACAACGATAAACACCTGCCTCTAATTGAGAACCACTCCAGACAGCCATAGACTTTGCTAGATAACCCACTACGCTACAATCCCAATACTAACACCAAAACCCCAATACAAAAACCCCATGCCACACCCTGGCCTGACCAAATACATAAAGATAAACACAAAATACTTTGACCAGGGCGTGACAACCTCGTCTAGTTTATTGTCCAATGATTGCACGTTGGCGAGTAATATTGATGGTAACGGCAGCTTTCCTAGTTGTCTTCTGTGGGTCCGGACGAGGCATCCGGCTCTTCGTCCTCTGCGTCGCTTCCTTTTGTGAATAATTGGGATGTCTGCCCTGTGGGTTGTTTGGAGAATACCATGCGAGTCCTGCTTGCTGCTGTTGTTGTTGTTGAAAAATGTCTAATCCGAGGTGAGTGATCTCTGTCCTGATATCCAGAAGCTCTTTTCTGCCGTAAGAAACGGTTACAGAAACATTATGTACAAAATCATTTACAAATATCGCAAAAAAAAGGAGGTTTGGATTGCATAACAACTAAGGTATTGGTTATGTTGACAGTCACTGGACCCCGGTTTGAGTCACAGTTGGTGTTATATTATTCTTTATACAGTCTATGGCTCTGACATTGGTAATTGTGCAAGATATCTTTTAGAGCAGCTGGTGAATGTCTTTAAAACCTGTTAGGGCAAGGTGAGACGTCTGCGTCTCACATAGCCTACAGGAAATGGAAATGCGCAACGCCAAATGCTAATAGTACTCGCTAAAACTCAAACTTTCATTACAACACACATGCAGGGTACTCAATTAAAGCTACACTCGTTGTGAATCTAGCCAACATGTCCGATTTTTAAAATGCTTTTCGGCGAAAGCATGAGAAGCTATTATCTGATAGCATGCACCCCCCCGCAATACCGGAAAAAGACGTAAACAAAGGAATTTTAGTTGTTAATAGTGAGCCTGAAATTTGGGTATGAGTTTAACTATATGGTTCATATATTCACAATATACAATATACATTTATATCTTACCCCATTTAACCACAAAATACTTTTGTTTTTTGTGAGTACCCAACTTTGAAAATGAAAAAAAGATTGACCAAACTTGATAAGCTTTTGTGCGTGGGAGTGGACCTTTCTGTCCAGTGAGGTTCGTTCCTGGGGACCCTTTTTGGCTCATGAGGCTCAAAGTTAAAATGCATCTTTAGCCAATGACAACATAGAGCATGTTTGATAGTATGACAAACAAAAACGTATTTAAATTGATGCACAACTACAGACGCATCAAATGCAGCTCCATTTCCAATGTTAAGGAAAGTGAGAACATTGATTTAGTTTATTCTCATTGATTTGTCTTATTCTTCGCTTTTGCCCCTTAAACAGGTGCAGGTGCCATTGTCAGGCAAAAACTGCACACAAAATGGTTATGTTTAAAACTTTCCAATGAGCCCCACAAGCTATTGAAATCCTTTGGGGCTATTTAAAGCATGAAACCAGACCAGCAGCAGGGTTAGGAATTGGCATCTGGGCAAATGCAATGCAGACATGTTTGTTTAATAATGTTAAAAGTACAGGAAGTTGCTTGCTGCCAGGAATATCTGCAGGGATGTGAAAAGAAGACGAAAAAACAACCCCCAATTGCAACTAATCTTCTGATAATTAACTTTCACAACATGCTCCCATCATCTGCGTTTGTTGATGGTTCATTTGCAAGACCGGCAGCAGAGCATAATTAACCTGGCGTGAATACAGATCCTTGTGGGACAACACTCCCTTTATGTAACATATGATGAACAGAAACAAGCGGAGGAGGTGGTAAACATGACTTCATATCATGACATCACATGCCATGATTAAAAGGCCCTCGTTTACGACTCTGCGAACTACATGGGAACCTGAAACAATTTGTTCTGTCATCACAAAGGGTGGCTGAACAGGTTGATGCAATTTTCCTAAGCATGCTCCCTCATCATTGTTGTTAGTGTTTGTTGGTCAAAGGGGGTTGTTCAATACGAACACCTGGGATTCTATTTGTGTGTGTACAGTAAATGTAGGACATAGTATAGTTGGGTGCATTAAAAAAGGTTCCTTGTCCTGCAAAGTGCATATACTGTAACTACACCGTCATGGGCATATTTAAAAAATGCATTTCTTTGCACAGGTCAGTGTTAGACGATTGCAAATAAACGTGTCACTTGTTGTCGACCTGTGAGAGAGTTTGTCACACGAACAATGTACCATTGCTGCAGAACTGTCTCTGTACGGACCCACCAAACAGTCCCCTTGTTTTTCTCTTCTGGTCACCATCTCTCCTTCTTGTTTTGTACGTTAAATCACCCCCCCCCCCTTTTATAAATAGTAATAGTTTGATCGTAAATACATTTAATTCACTGCTACCCAAAGTAGCTAATTGATCAAAGACATAATTTCTTTGTGTACTCTGTGTACTCTTTGTGTACCATGAGAGAAGCAAGGCCCAGAGAAACTGCACCTCATCAAGGTCCAACACATTTCTTGTAAGCCACTTACCCAAAGTACACTTACTTCACTATACTCTTTTCATCCCTCCATACCCCCCACTCCCACAAATAAAGATCTGTCAAGTCCCCCCTGCAACTTTAGAGCAAGCCCCCCACAGGACGGAGACCACATCACTGCAGGGTGTGTTTGTGTGTTTTGGATGCTACGTGGCTCTGCAAACAAGGTCCTTCGGTCAGGGCAATGTTTGTGGCTCCACTGTCCTGCACTCATCCTTCAAGGCTTACGGACACTTTGTCAACTCATGATAGGATCTTTGACAGCCATATTATTCCATGACTCCCCACTGCTTTAAGGCTCAAATTTAGTTGATTCTTCAGTGCCGTAATGTGGATGAGAATTTTTGGGGGGGGAGAAAATACTTCACCTGCAGGTTTAAGCAGGTATAACCATGTATAAGCCGTTATAATGTTTTAAAATATGGCTTATGGTTTGGAGACGTGCCTTATGGTTTGGATGGTGGTAGGGGCACAGTTGTAGGCAACAAGCATACATTAAGGGATCCATCAAGTAGCCTAGCATACATGATTCCATCTACATCATACAAAGTAAGTATACAGTATATAAACATATGAATATAGCCACATGGAATTGATTACACCAGTGGGATGACGAGAAGTATTATGCACATCTTTCATCAACAGATTCTGTCAACGTTAACAAATTCATCCGGCCCTTTGCACATGTATTCCTTTGCTAAACAGCTTGGATGACAGAATAATAACTTCAGATTTAATGATCAAATGATAATAAACTGTTGCATAATGTTACATTTAGACGGTCGTTCTTCCTTCCAAGTTGGGATCCTCCTCTCCCACCCTCCAACTCTCCACCTTGTTGAAAGCTTGGATCAGCCTGTTCTCTGTCAAAAAAAGGGAAACAGTAAGAGGGAAAACAGTGGAAAGGAGGAGAAGAGTTGAGTGAAAAGTTGAGTGGCCAAGAGCTCCCATTACTTTATGTATAACACAGCTTCTTTGGCAGGAGAACTGGGCTGTGCGCAAATCTGATTTCAATAACCCAGTTAGTATTATTTTCTGTTATTTATTTATTTAGCATCCCTATAATTCCCCAGGCTTGATTCAACTCTGTAGCTGGGATTGACCTGCGTAGGTCTGCTTGGCATCGCAAGTATCCAACTAACTGGCTACCCAGCGATGCAAAACTGGTGCGGCTCTAACAGAAAAAAGTGTGGGAAAACTAACGGACAGGTCCGCAGGAGACCTGGGTCCTGTTCAGTAGAAGGAAAATGTTTTGAAGCACACATTTTCGTTTTCCACTGTGAAACTGTAACGGGAGGATGCCCTAGCGGTAGAGATTTCAGTGAAGAGGCAGACAAGAAGTAGCAGTGCAATGTTCCATAAACCATTTAAAAGTCTGGTTATTTAGTGTGTCAAGTAGAATAACAAACACGGACTGACACCAGCATCTTAACAGAAACGTTTTGTTACGGTATGCCCTTACTGAACATGACTCTATATATATTAACTGCCAGGACATAAATGAGTCCATGAGAGCCATTAATAACAAATGCATGCAAATTCTGTACATTAAGCAAAGTAATGAAGCACAGATATGAACCCCTTTTTATGGAGTCTTTTTTTAACACTGAAGACCTCAAGGATTGGTGTGGTTTGTTTTATTTGTTGAAAATGATTCAGCTGTACAGAATTTCACAGTTAATGCCCAACAGGATGGATATCTTCACAGAGTTACTAGTAAAAAAAGGACCATTAAAAGTGGAAGCCACATATTTTCCCAAAATAAGAACACTATAACAGGATCTCTCTTCAGCCTGAACCCTTACTTGAGATACACATATTGACATCAAGGCCTTATTTTTGCAAAAATGTCCAAATTTAACGCACACAGACCTCAATTTAGGATTCAGCTGTTTTTAGAGGCCTCTGAAAGGAAAATACTATAGCTAAAGACATTCCTTGCCCATGGCGCTGATTCATTTGAAGCCATGCGCTGCATAATGTTCACTTTGTCACTAACGTGCAACCACGCATAACAATAAACTAACATTACAGTATTAATAAATCCCATATTTCACATCTAATCACTTACATATGGTACTCTATAGTTTGGAACAATAATCTAGGGAGGGGAGAATGGCATTTAAGTCAGAACAGCAGCATGGGATTACCATAACTATCAGAACATTCCTGCAACGCTGTGGGAGCATTCAGGAGGTTGGTTTTCCCAAAAGTAGCTCCATCGGGGAGGGGGGGGGGGGGGGGGGGGTTAATTTACAGTAAGGTTGTTCTTTACAAGGGTGAGACGATTCTTAAAACATTAGTTACATGACCAGACAGTGCTTACTGATTTAGCTCTACAAAGTACTATTTGTTCATCTGCATAGACTTTCAGGCCTTTAAGTTTTTGTCATATTATTTTATTATTTAAATAGGCAAGTCAGTTAAAAACAAATTGTTATTTACAATGACTAGGAACAGTAGGTTAACTGCCTTGTTCAGGGGCAGAATGGGAATTTTATCTAGCAACCTTTGGTTACAGGCCCAACACTCTAACCACCAGGCTACCTGCCGCCCCAATCCTAACCTTACTGGAGATTCCACTTGGCTCTTACTTTTGAAATAATTTTGGATTTCCTTTCATCAGGATGTTGGACATAGCAGTAATTATGATGAGGTCATCATGTGTAGTAAAAAATATTTTAAAATGTGTATTTAAAATGAACAGTCCCTCAATCCCATACTTAATTCTGAATAGGAAATGCAGAGAGTTGTTCTAATTGCTGGTATTTAAACGGGCAGTGCAGTAAAAACTGTATTTGTCCAGTTTTTATTGATATTTCCACACTGAGATCAAAATAAAGAAAGAAAAAAGTATAAGTTATTAGTTATTTCACCTTTATTTAACCAGGTAGGCTAGTTGAGAACAAGTTCTCATTTACAACTGCGACCTGGCCAAGATAATGCAAAGCAGTGCGACACAAACAACAACGCAGAGTTGCACATGGAATAAACAAACAGACAGTCAATAATACAATAGAGAAAAAAGTCTATATAGAATGTGTGCAAATGAGGTAAGATAAGGGAGGTAAGGCAATAAATAGGCCATAGCGACAAAATAATTACAATATAGCAATCAAACACTGTAGTGATAGATGTGCAGAAGATTAATGTGCAAGTAGAGATACAGTGCCTTGCGAAAGTATTCGGCCCCCTTGAACTTTGCGACCTTTTGCCACATTTCAGGCTTCAAACATAAAGATATAAAACTGTATTTTTTTGTGAAGAATCAACAACAAGTGGGACACAATCATGAAGTGGAACGACATTTATTGGATATTTCAAACTTTTTTAACAAATCAAAAACTGAAAAATTGGGCGTGCAACCACAGAGGTATTTTGGATATAAAAATAATCTTTATGGAACAAAAGGAACATTTATTGTACTTCCAATGGCTTAAGGACAACAACGTCAAGGTATTGGAGTGGCCATCACAAAGCCCTGACCTCAATCCCATAGAAAATGCGTGGGCAGAAGGAATGGGTCAAAATTCACCCAACTTGTGGAATGCTACCCGAAATGTTTGACCCACTGTTAAACAATTGAAAGGCAATGCTAACAAAAACTAATTGAGTGGATGTAAACATCTGACCCACTGGGATTGTGTTGAAATAAATAAAAGCTGAAATAAATCATTTTCTCTACTATTATTCTGACATTTCACATTCTTAAAATAAAGTGATGATCCTAACTGACCTAAAACAGGGAATTTTTACCTAGATGAAATGTCAGGAATTGTGAAAAACTGAGTTTAAATGTATTTGGCTAAGGTGTATGTAAACTTCCGACTTCAAATGTAAATATATTTAAATTTCTATCAACTTGCCCACATGATAAGACTGAGCATTTCAATGGAAAAAGGAAATACATTTTAAAATATATATTGAGTTATTTTCATGAAATAAACAGACAGTGATTTATTAGAAATACAGTTATGAATAAAACAACGAATTTTAGCATGGGGACTTTAATTCCATTTGTTATTTTTGTCTTATCACTCTACACATATTTGAATAGGTTTACTTGGTTAAAATAGTGATGAAATAAAGCCAAATCAACTGCGATTTCTTCTACCTGCATTTTGAAAGTCAAGCAACGAGGAAAAGACAGAAGTAGAATGTGGAGAAAGTGTTCAACTAACAGTGCTAATAAGTTAATGTAAATAAATAGCAAACAGGCTGGAGGTGCCGCAACCACCAATAAGCGGTGTGAGGTTTCGTACTCCTGCAGTTAAAAAGCACAAGTCTGTGGCCCCATTGATAGCCTAGACCATTGTAAACACAGTCTGGAACAACATTAGTGTAGCTTTGGGTGGCATCCCTGTTTTCTTTCTCAACACCAGTAGACAAGATGCTTCCTTCCTAGAAGATGGTCTCTGTGGCCCATGAAAAATGTATAATTGTATTTCTCTTTTGAGTCTAACAGAACGCATATTAGTATGCTGACATTCTACGGTGTGTGTTTGCATACTTGCGTGTGGGCCTCTGCATGGGAGATGACCCATGCCGTTCAACTTTAGTCATTAATGAACATTTCGATAAACTTCAGTGTTTTTCCGGACAAGTCAAACAGTGACGTTACTTCTCATAAAAAGTATGTGTGTGCGTGCTCGCTTGTGTATGTGTGGTGATAATGCCATATTAACAGTCAAATACTGTCCCATTGTTCCCCTGTAACTCTGATGGTAGGCTGATAAACAATGTCTTGCAGCAGGCTATGTTGATCCTGTCAATGGGAAGCTTTGATAGCTTTGATGTCAGAAGAGTTCACAAATTCTCTGCCTGGATTAAGAGCATTTGATAGCTGTGTGTGAGCGCTTATGTCACCCCAAACTCTCTCTCTGTCCCAACAGATCACCGCCAAGAACCACATTTGTATTATGTGACTATTAACTTTGTGAGTTTGTGGTGTGTGCATCTGTAGTTATCCTCTGAACCTTTCTTGCTCCTTCTCCATCCAGTATACCACCCTTGCAGCTCACTGTATCTCCCCCACCCCACCCCCTGCCGAGGTGAGTGATTGGCTGATTAGATTGGACACAGACTAACACAGCAGCGGTTTTACCTATGCAACCACCATCAATCACTCAGGGGAGACGCTCTCTCAACGAAGGCTAGGTAAATAAACCGTCCCCCCTACTAACCCAGAGGCAGAGCCCACCCCTTTAACGGGTCAGTAGGCTCAGTAGTAGGGGGCTAACCCTACTTCCCTGACCCCCTCCCTGGGTTTCACACCCCAGCCTGGCCTCCCGTCTCCACTCCCTAGTCTTGATAAAGGGTGAACAAACACCTCTGCTCTTTTGTGCTCCTACTGAGAAGCGTTTTTGCCACTTTCCCCTATGTCAGGCCCTTTAATCTTACTCCTCTGGAAATGTTGTGGAGAAGAGAAGCCATGCATGAATACAGATACAGTATCAGTGGCAATCTAGAAGACACCTCAGATGGCCACCGTGGAAAGAAAGTGCCAATGGCTCCTGATAAGCAGAATGAAAAGTTTTGTGATCCAAGCGGGACTTGAACAACATTGTCACGCTTTTACACACACGTACGAATACACCCCCCCCCCCCCCACACACACACACATACACACAAATACAGTGCCTTGCGAAAGTATTCGGCCCCCTTGAACTTTGCGACCTTTTGCCACATTTCAGGCTTCAAACATAAAGATATAAAACTGTATTTTTTTGTGAAGAATCAACAACAAGTGGGACACAATCATGAAGTGGAACGACATTCATTGGATATTTCAAACTTTTTTAACAAATCAAAAACTAAAAAATTGGGTGTGCAAAATTATTCAGCCCCTTTACTTTCAGTGCAGCAAACTCTCTCCAGAAGTTCAGTGAGGATCTCTGAATGATCCAATGTTGACCTAAATGACTAATGATGATAAATACAATCCACCTGTGTGTAATCAAGTCTCCGTATAAATGCACCTGCACTGTGATAGTCTCAGAGGTCCGTTAAAAGCGCAGAGAGCATCATGAAGAACAAGGAACACACCAGGCAGGTCCGAGATACTGTTGTGAAGAAGTTTAAAGCCGGATTTGGAGACAAAAAGATTTCCCAAGCTTTAAACATCACAAGGAGCACTGTGCAAGCGATAATATTGAAATGGAAGGAGTATCAGACCACTGCAAATCTACCAAGACCTGGCCGTCCCTCTTAACTTTCAGCTCATACAAGGAGAAGACTGATCAGAGATGCAGCCAAGAGGCCCATGATCACTCTGGATGAACTGCAGAGATCTACAGCTGAGGTGGGAGACTCTGTCCATAGGACAACAATCAGTCTTATATTGCACAAATCTGGCCTTTATGGAAGAGTGGCAAGAAGAAAGCCATTTCTTAAAGATATCCATAAAAAGTGTTGTTTAAAGGTTGCCACAAGCCACCTGGGAGACACACCAAACATGTGGAAGAAGGTGCTCTGGTCAGATGAAACCAAAATTGAACTTTTTGGCAACAATGCAAAACGTTATGTTTGGCGTAAAAGCAACACAGCCCATCACCCTGAACACACCATCCCCACTGTCAAACATGGTGGTGGCAACATCATGGTTTGGGCCTGCTTTTCTTCAGCAGGGACAGGGAAGATGGTTAAAATTGATGGGAAGATGGATGGAGCCAAATACAGGACATTCTGGAAGAAAACCTGATGGAGTCTGCAAAAGACCTGAGACTGGGACGGAGATTTGTCTTCCAACAAGACAATGATCCAAAACATAAAGCAAAATCTACAATGGAATGGTTCAAAAATAAACATATCCAGGTGTTAGAATGGCCAAGTCAAAGTCCAGACCTGAATCCAATCGAGAATCTGTGGAAAGAACTGAAAACTGCTGTTCACAAATGCTCTCCATCCAACCTCACTGAGCTCGAGGTGTTTTGCAAGGAGGAATGGGAAAAAATGTCAGTCTCTCGATGTGCAAAACTGATAGAGACATACCCCAAGTGACTTACAGCTGTAATCGCAGCAAAAGGTGGCGCTACAAAGTATTAATTTAAGGGGGCTGAATAATTTTGCACGCCCAATTTTTCAGTTTTTGATTTGTTAAAAAAGTTTGAAATATCCAATAAATGTCGTTCCACTTCATGATTGTGTCCCACTTGTTGTTGATTCTTCACAAAAAAATACAGTTTTATATCTTTATGTTTGAAGCCTGAAATGTGGCAAAAGGTCGCAAAGTTCAAGGGGCTGAATACTTTCGCAAGGCACTGTATATACCCCCCCCACACACACACACACAAAGGCTGAAATGCAAACAGTACATGTCACTTATTTGCTCTGCCTCTTGTTTGCTGACTCTGGTCTCTCCCACTGGGCAGCCGGCTCTCAAGTTCCTCAGCCCCAGAATCAGCTCATCCTACAATCCAGCACAGCGGCATGAGTAGCGAGGGGAGATAGGGCACAAAAAAAGCCTGGAGAAGTGTTTTCTCTGCAAACCTCAGCTCTCTGAGACCATGGAGAGCAGGTTTTCACTCCGAGCTGCATCAATGTCTTCCCTGTGATAACCCCCCATGCTTCCCTTTCCATTTTTCATTCTTCCCTGCTCCCATCCACGACTTCAGTGGCTTCAAGGAACTCTGCGACCTGAGGGAGGGTCGGAGGGGTGGAGTAAAACACAGGCGAGCATCCCCATAATCCCTGCACCCCTGCCAAAGTTAACAGATAGCAGGGATTCAGTATCAAAGTTGCTCATATTTGGCTCCACACACACAATAGCCCATTGCAAAAATACGAGCCCAAGGAGCCCCCCCAACGTTTAATTATGAACATTGGGGAAATCTACCTGGGTACTTTGCGCCAGGTTCCCTACCGGGAGTAAAAGCATAGTTTGGGATTTTAACTAACCCCGACTTTCACTCTGCTTCCCCGTAGTCATCCTCCTTTGGCATTTACTGTAGCTGTTCTTCCCCTCTAAATTCCTTCTGACTCCAGATTAGTGAAGCAACAGAACACTTTGCTGAACTATGGAGGGTGAGCAGTGCCAGATGATCATACTAGCAACAATCTGTTGATGAGCATCTGCTTGCTAAGTTTAGGGTTAGTAGAAATTGGTTTAGTAAAATGTTGAAATGTTACTGCATCTACACATGGACTACCCAAATAAAGTGTTACCTGAAATGCGATGCTTAAATGCTAAATACATTTATATTTTCAGATCAGTGATTCATGCCACGATGAACATCTAATATGGCTAATACGAAATTGAATTTATAAATGAAAATGGCAAATGGTAAAGAAAAAATGGTAATTGCAAAGTGTTTTTATTTTTCAACTTCCCAATGTAGCATTTTTTTTTTTCTCTTTTCATTTTCAAAATATTTACAAATTGCTTCCTGGAGGCAAGAACCAGGAAACCAACACGACCATGCAGAGATACATCCTAGCCATGTCACACTCACTGTGCATTAATTTTAAACTAGTGTAACTGATGGGGTTTGAACCAGGTGTCCTGTACCCCAGAAGAACATCTTAGCCTGCTAAGCCAAAGCCTAGACAACTTAGCTTGGGGAGCCATTGCAATTTTTCTGATCTCACTCAGGAAAAGTTATGCAAAGTTACTCATCACATGGTGTGGTCGGTCATCAAACCACTTCTTTCTGGTTTGTTGTTCGCATGATGAGTAACCTTGCTTGATACCTGAAGAGTTGCATTGGCTATAGGCTTTGGTTTAGCGGGCTAATGTCCTCCACTGACGTGCAGATGACGCCTGTTCCTATTTGTGCAGTGGCTCAGATGGGTCTCTGTGAGGAGGAGGTCAAATAATGGTGAATTGTAACTAGGTAGTTCAGTTACTACACATGCTTGATGATTAGGTTTAACCTTGCCTGAAACCTGAAGAATAGCATTGGCTCCCCGAGTCAATGCTTAGGCTTCAGCTTTGCAGGCCTATGCTTTTCTGGTGCTCAGGAGACCTAGGTTAGCACCATGTGTGTTGGTTACACTAGTCTAAAATCAATGTACAGAGAGCCCGACATGGCTAGGATGTACTAGTACATGAGGGTGTGTTGCTCTCGTGCTTCACGCCTACAAGAAGCAATAGTATACACTAGAAAACAGCCACTTTCAATTTCACTTTGCATTTACGATTTTCTGTTTACAATTTGGCTTTTCTGTTTATCATTTACCATTTTTATTTAGAATTTCTGATTACCATTTATAATTTTCAATTAACCATTTACTCTTTTCAAACTTTTAAATGTAATTGTGTCATAAACCTGGTCATTTCATATTATATAGTACGCAAATCCGAGACCCTATTATGAAATTTTGCGTTTCGTATGGTATGTATTAATTTGTGGTAGTCCACCACCCATTTCGTATGATATCTTATGAATTACAATTCATATTATAATGTTACGAATTAGCAAAACATAACATTTTATACATTTGTAAAACGTACGAATTTTCTAAATTTTTCAAAATATGTTTGAATTCTAGCTAGGTGGCTTATTTTAGCTAGAGGGCTAACATTAGCTAGGCTAGGGGTTAGGGGTTATGGTTAAGATTAAGTTCAGGAGTTAAGTTAAAGGGTTAGGTGAGGGTGAGCTAAAATAGTTGCAGTTAGGGGAAGGGCTAGCTAACATGCTAAGTAGAAGCAAAATAGCAAAAAAAAGTAGTAAGTAGTTGAAAAGTTGCTAATTAGCTAAAGTTGTCCCTGATGAGATTCAAACTCGCAACCTTTGGGTTGCTAGGTGTTCGAGTTACACATCCACACATCCACCTCAACCAACCTCCTTACTTTTGTTTTTGCCTTAAGAAACCATCTGTCCTATGTAACCATACCAAACGCATCATACAGTGCCTTCGGAAAGTATTCAAACATCTAGGACTTTTTCCAAATGTTGCTATGTTACAGCCTTAATCATTTTTTTAACTTCAGCATTCTACACAATTCCCGATAATGACAAAGCAAAAACAAGTTTTTAAAACTTTTCGCAAACAGAAATACCTTTTTTTACATAAGTATTGAGACCCTTTGCTATAAGACTTGAAATTGAGCTCAGGTGCATACTGTTTCCATTGATCATCCTTGAGATGTTTCTATAACTTGATTGGAGTCCACCTGTAGTAAATTCAATTGATTGGGCATGATTTGGAAAGTCACACACCTGTCTATATAAGGTCCCTTAGTTGACAGTGCATGTCAGAGCAAAAATCAAACCATGAGGTCGAAGGAATTGTCAGTAGAGCTCCGAGACAGAATTTGAGTCAAGGCACAGATCTGGGGAAGGGTAACACAACATTTCTACAGAATTGAAGGTCCCCAAGAACACAGTGGTCTCTATCATTCTTAAATGGACAATGTTTGGAACAACGAAGACTCTTCCTAGAGCCAGCCGCCAAGCCAAACTGAGCAATCGGCCTTGGTCAGGAAGATGGTCACTATGACAGAGCTCTTGAATTCCATCCCTACGGTGAAGCATGGTGGTGGCAGCATCATGCTGTGGGATGTTTTTCAGCAACAGGGACTGGGAGACTAGTCAGGATCGAGACAAAAATGAACGGAGCAAAGTATATAGCGATCTTTGATGAAAAGGACCTCAAACTGGGGTGAAGGATCACCTTCCAAAAGGACAACAACCCTAAGCACACAGCCAAGACCACGCAGGAGTGGCTTCAGGACAAGTCTCTGAATGTCCTTGAGTGGCCCAGCCAGAGCCCGGACTTGAACCCGATCGAACATCTCTGGAGAGACCTGAAAGCAAAGCTTCCCATCCAAACCTGACAGAGCTTGAGAGGATCTGCAGAGAACAATGGGAGAAATTCCCCAAATACAGGTGTGCCAAGCTTGTTGCGTCATACCCAAGAACACCCGAGGCTGTAATTGCTGCCAAAGTTGCTACAAAAAAGTGAGTGAAGGGCATGAATACTTATGTAAATGTAATATTTTTTTTATTAGCTACATTTTCTAAAAACCTGTTTTTGCTTTGACATGGTGTATTGTGTTTAGATTGATGAGGGAAACAATTATTTAACTAATTTCAGAATAAGGCTCATAATACTTTCCTAACGCACTGCATCATACCAATTTCTGTTCCGGATTTACATTTACTATGTTATGTCTAGTCTATGAGACCAGGCTGCAGACATTATTACACTCATATGAAAATAAAATTGCCTTTATCATGTTCCCCTTCCTATTTAGAATTTAAGCATTGCATTTTCTGTCTGGCACTGATCACCCTCCTTTCTGAACAGCCCAAGAAAGAAAGAAGTAAAGAAATTAAGACTGCATTCATCCAGTAAAGTATACCATTGATTTGACATTTAGAATGATTTAGGGTCATTCAGTAAGTAAATTCTTAATTTAGGTTACAAAGGCATTATTTGCAGTTTCAGTTAAATCATGCACATCAATGGGAGATATATGTGCACATGTACTGTATATATAATTTTTGCTATTAAAGGTGCCATTTAGTACACATACAGTTCTGGAAAGAAAACTTGCTTCCTTCTGCTCTGACAATGTTCCCGACCTCTGAGGATTGGTTTTTCCAGCAGACATTGCTCCATGCCACACAGCCAGGTCAATCAAAGTGTGGATGGAGGACCATCAGATCAAGACCCTGTCATGGCCAGCCCAATCTCAAGGCCTGAACCCCATCGAAAACCTTTGGAATGTGATCAAGAGGAAGATGGATGGTCACAAGCCATCAAACAAAGCCGAGCTGCACTGAATTTTTGCGCCAGGAGTGGCATAAAGTCACTCAACATCAATGTGAAAGACTGGTGGAGAGCAGGCCAAGACGCATGAAAGCTGTGATTGAAAATGTATTTTATATTGTTTGTCCCTAACACTAAACCTTGAAAGGTTCAATGGGCCGGTGTCTGGCTGGATTCGAGCCCACAGAGGGTTTTAATTCATTTTCTATGGCCGTAGTAAAACAACAAGGCATGTTCAAACTATGCATACTGACTGATTTGGGATTGTAATGGGGTCAAGTAGATATACATTTGGTAACACTTGATTTGAAACACCTGTGTACAATGCATGTACAATGTTTGCTGTGAACATAACAGCTCATGTCTCCTTATAATAGCCCACTTTAAATGCACAAATGCCTATAACTATGATGTATATTAATAATATTGACAAAAACAAACATTTACATATCAATGAGACAGAATTCCATATTGCTAGTGAATACCTGTTTGTGAACATGAGAGGGGATATCATTGCATTTCTATGGTATTTTTCCTGTCGGCCAGGTGTACTGTATAACCTGTACTGTTGCCGTTCGCTGACATTTAATTTACACAAATTAATCACTTTTTGGAAGCCTGGGGTGACACTATTAATCATTACTATTGAACCTTGCGAAAAAACAAGTAAAAATACGAAAGGGTGTGTATTGTTAGAGATCCTTTTAATAAAGAGTGACAGGGCAAATAAATCTTATTGGTTGAGTAAGAATACATTGTTTATGTTTTGAAACCCCTATATTTTCCACTGAAAGAAACCTTGTCTGTCACCATTAATAATCTTAATGATTCAAAGAGAAAATGTATCTGGGGTTATATTACCTCTTCATTAATTGGAATACAAAATGCACTAAGACCTAAATGTACCTTAATAAAGGTGCAACACTTATTTGTCTAAATCAGCGGCCTTGTGGGATATGTGTGCATTTGTATGTCATTTGTACATCTTTAAATTGTTCCTACTTTCTCAGTCATTACTGACAAATACATCAACATGTGTTATATTTCTCAAGAAACACAGTAACAATATAAGTGAGAATGGGAAACTGTAGAATTGTAGAAAATAATGTGCAGTGTGTATAAATTACTTTTAAAAGGACATTCTTCACCTATAAAGACGTTGTCACTAAAATGGTTTGGCCGATTCCACTCGTTCATGAATGGGAAACATATGTTTGCGAAGGTCAGAAACCGATCACATATTTCAATGAATGGGAGGATGATCATCTCGAGATAGGACAATGGAAGATAGGGAAATGGAAGAAATAACATTGTGTTTCAATGAACCAGTATGTGTATAACATTTACATCTATATGAAACTACTGCTAACAGGGAAACAATTGCTTAGGGACAATTGTGATGGGATGATTAGAGGTAAATCTGAATGAGGGTGTCATTATAAACATCATAACGTAAAGCCAAGTATCTTGAATATTAAAGCTAGACTCAGCGAAATGACATTGCCATGAGCAGCACGGCAGATATTGAGATGAGTGTGATGCAAGACATTGTATTCACACAGTCACACACAGTATCTTCTCATGTGCGTGTGTTCGCTTCATGCTGTTACAGCATAGACCAAAACAGTGGAGAAGTTGCGCTTCTACGCTCTTAGTTATTGCGGAAATTGATCCACTATGCTGTTTACTTTCTGCATCTACGTCACATTGCTGTGTACATTTAAACAATAAATATGAGGATTAAAAGCTGTGTCCAGCATGCAGACCTGAACTGGTGTCCAAACAAAATACTGTGCTCTCTCTCGCCGCCACCACACACACACACACACACACACACACACACACACACACACACACACACACACACACACACACACACACACACACACACACACACACACACACACACACACACACACACACACACACACACACACACACACACCGGAGTTGATCCAAGCTGCAGGTGGCTTCTGGTAACTCGGGATCATGACTTCCTGAACACACCGCTTATTATCAAAGCTGCAGCTCAGCTTCGGCCAAGCACAACACTCACCATACCTATGAGGCCCACCTCAAATATTTGGTTTTCCTAAAAAGTAGAGTCAGATACACTACAGGACGAAAGTATGTGGACACCTGCTTGTCGAACAACTCATTCTAACGTCATGGGCATTAATGTGGAGTTGGTCCCCCTTTGCTGCTATAATAGCCTGCACTCATCTGTCAAGGCTTTCCACTAGATGTTGGAACATTGCTGCAGGGACTTTTTTCCATTCAGCCACAAGAGCATTAGTGAGGTCAGGCACTGATGTTGGACGATTATGTCTGGCTTGCAGTCACCGTTCAAATGAATCCCAAAGGTGTTTGATGGGGTTGTGGTCAGGGCTCTGTGCAGGCCAGTCAAGTTCTTCCACACCAATCCCGACAAACCATTTCTGTATTGACCTCGCTTTGTGCACAGGGGCATTGTCATGCTGAAACAGGAAAAGGGCTTTCCCAAAACTGCCACAAAGTTGGAAGCACAGAATTGTCTAGAATGTCTTTCTATGCTGTAGTGTTAAGATTTCCCTTCACTGGAACTAAAGGGACTAGCCCGAACCATGAGAAACAGCCCCAGACCATAATTCCTCCTCCACCAAACGTTACAGTTGGCACTATGCATATAGGCAAGTAGCGTTCTCCTGTCATCCGCCATGTTGAAAGTCACTGAGCTCTTCAGTAATGTCAACGTTTGTCTATGTAGAGACGCATGGCGGTGTGTTCGATTTATACATCTGTCAGCAATGGGTATGCCTGAAACAGGCGAATCCATTAATTTGAAGGGGTGTACACTTTCTTTTGTATGTACAGTGCATTCGGAAAGGATTCAGACCCTTTCCACATTTTGTTACGTTACAGCCTTATTCCGAAACAAAAGAAAAAATCCTCATCAATCTACGCACAATATCCCATAATGAAAACAGGTTTTTAGAAATGTTTGCAAATGTATTAAACATAAAACAGAATTAACTTATTTACCTACAGTTGAAGTCGTAAGTTTACATACACATTAGCCAACTACTTTTAAACTCAGTTTTCACAAATCTTGACATTTAATTCAAGTAAAAATTCTTAAACACTTTATTTTAAGAATGTGAAATGAATGTGAAATGACATAATAAAAGGAGAGAGAATGATTAATTTCAGCTTTTATTTCTTTCATCACATTCCCAGTGGGTCAGAAGTTTACATAAACTCAATTAGTATTTGGTAGCATTGCCTTCAAATAGTTTAACTTGGGTCAAACGTTTCAGATAGCCTTCCACAAGCTTCCCACAATATTTTGGATGAATTTTGACCCATTCCTCCTGACAGAGCTGGTGTAACTGAGTCAGGTTTAAGGGCCTCCTTGCTCACACATGCTTTTTCAGTTATGCCCATACATTTTCTGTAGGATTGAAGTCAGGGCTTTGTGATGGCCACTCCAATACCTTGAATTTGTTGTCCTTAAGACATTTTGCCACAACTTTGGAAGTATGCTTGGGGTCAATGTCCATTTGGAAGACCCTTTTGCGACCAAGCTTTACAAACCTGACTGATGTCTTGAGATGTTACTTCAATAAACATAATTTTCCTACCTCATGATGCCATCTATTTTGTGAAGTGCACCAGTCCCTCCTGCAGCAATGCATCCCCACAACATGATGCTTCCACCCCCGTGCTTCACGGTTGTGATGGTGTTCTTCGGCTTGCAGGCATCCCGCTTTTTCCTCCAAACGGTGGTCATTATGGCCAAACAGTTCTATTTTTGTTTCATCAGACCAGAGGACATTTCTCCAAAAAGTACAATCATTGTTCCCATGTGCAGTTGCAAACCGTAGTCTGGCTTTTTTATGGCTGTTTTGGAGCACTGGCTTATGTTGATATAGGACTCGTTTTACTGTGGATATAGATACTTTTGTACCGGTTTCCTCCAGCATCTTCATAAGGTCCTTTGCTGTTGTTCTGGGATTGATTTGCACTTTTCGCATCAAAGGACGTTCATCTCTAGGAGAAAGAACGCGTCTCCTTCCTGAGCTGTATCACGGCTGCGTTGTCCCAGTATTTTTATACTTGCGTACTATTGATTGTACAGATGAACGTGGTACCTTCAGGCCCTTCAGGCATTTGGAAATGACTCTCAAGGATGAACCAGACTTGTGGGGGTCTACACTGTTTTTTGTGAGGTCTTGGATGATTTATTTTGATTTTCCCATGATGTCAAGCAAAGAGGCACTGAGTTTGAAATACATCCACAGGTACACCTCCAATTGACTCAAATGATGTCAATTAGCCTATCAGTAGCTTCAAAAGCCATTACATAATTTTCTGGAATTTTCCAAGATGTTTAAAGGCACAGTCAACTTAGTGTATGTAAACTTCTGACCCAATGGAATTGTGATACAGTGAATTATAAGTGAAAAAATATGTTTGTAAACAATTGTTGGAAAATTACTTGTCATGCAAAGTAGATGTTCTATCCAACTTGTCAAAATTATAGTTTGTTAACAAGAAATTTGTGGAGTGGTTAAAAAACTGATTTTAATGACTCCAATGTAAGTGTTTGTAAACTTCCAACTTCAACTGTACGTATTCAGACCCTTTGCTGTGTGACTTGAAATGTAGCTAAGGTGCATTCTGTTTCCATTTATCATCCTTGAAATGTTTTTTTTTTCAACTTGATTGGACTTCACCTGTTGTAAATACAATTGATTGGACATGATTTGGAAAGGCACACACCTGTCTATATAAGGTCCCACGATTGAAAGTACATGTCAGAGCAAACACCAGGCCAGGAGGTCAAAGGAATTGTCCGTAGAGCTCTGAGACAGGATTGTGTTGAGGCACAGATCTGGAGAAGGGTACCAAAGCATTTATGCAGCTTTGAAGTTGCCCATGACCACAGTGGCCTCCATCATTCTTAAATGGAAGAAGTTTGGAACCAGGAACAACACTCTTCCTAGAACTGGCCGTCCTGCCAAACTGAGCAATAGGGGTAGAAGGGCCTACTTTGGGGAGGTGACCAAAAACCTGATGGTCACTCTGACAGAGCTCCAGAGTTCCTCTGTGGAGAATGACAACCATCTCTGCAACACTCCACCAATCAGGCCTTTATGGTAGATTGGCCAGACGGAAGCCACTCCTCAGTCAAAGGCACAGGACAGCCCGCTTGGAGTTTGCCAAAAGGCACCTAAAGGACTCAGGCCATAAGAAACAAGATTCTCTGGTCTGATGAAACCAAGATTGAACTCTTTGCCCTGAATGCCAATCGTCATGCCTGGTGGAAACCTGGCACCATTACTACGGTGAAGCATGGTGGTGGCAGCATCATGCTGTGGGGATATTTTTCAGTGGCAGAGACTGAGAGACTAGTCAGGATCAAGGGAAAGGTGAACGGAGCAAAATACAGAGAGATCCTTGATGAAAACCTGCTCCAGACTGGGGCGAAGGTTCACCTTCCAACAGGACAATGCCCCTAAGCACACAGCCAGAACAATGCAGAAGTGGCTTCTCTGAATGTCCTGGAGTGGCCCAGCCAGAGCCCGGACTTGAACCCGATCGAACATCTCTTGATTGACCTGAAAATAGCTGTGCAGCGACGCTCCCCATCCAACCTGACAGAGCTTGAGAGGATCTGCAAAGAAAGAATGGAAGAAACTCCCCAAATACCGCTGTGCCAAGCATGTAGCGTCATACCCAAGAAGACAAAATGCTATATTCGCAGCCAAAGGTGCTTCAACCAAGTACTGAGTAAATGTGATTTTTATATTTTTTAATACATTTGCACAAATGTCTAAAACCTGTTTTTGCTTTGTCATTATGGGTTATTATGTGTAGATTAAAAACAATTGAATACATTATTGAATAAGGCTGCAACTTAACAAAATGTGGAAAACATCAAGGGGTCTTAATACTTTATTACGCACTGTGTAGTGTATGAGCAGCATGTAAACATTTTTTGGGAAGGTAGGAGAATTTTAAAATGTCTGCCTCGCAGTGCACCAATCTTGAATCAATATGGACTGGTAACATTTATGTATCCAAATGTCAAGAGATCCACCAAAGGTTACATCCTAAATGTCACGTTTGATGTCTGCTGGCCCAAGTTAGTGGAACTCTAATCAAGGCTATCACAGACTGGAACATGTTCCGGGATTCTTCCGATGACATTGAGGAATACACAACCTCAGTCACTGGCTTTATCAATAAGTGCATCAAGGACATCGTCCCCACAGTGACTGTACGTACATACCCCAACCAGAAGCCATGGATTACAGGCAACATTCGCACTGAGCTAAAGGGTAGAGCTGCCGCTTTCACCCATGACTGCATGGCCAGGCACGTCTCCAACACCATCATTAAGTTTGCAGACACAACAGTGGTAGGCCTGATCACCGACCACGACGAGACAGCCTATAGGGAGGAGGCTCCGGGTGGTGCCAGAATAACAACCTATCCCTAACGTAACCAAGACTAAGGAGATGATTGTGGACTACAGGAAAAGTAGCACCGAGCACACCCCCATTCTCATCGACAGGGCTGTAGGGGAGCAGGTTGAGAGCTTCATGTTCCTTGGTGTCCACATCAACAACAAACTAGATTGGTCTAAACACACCATGACAGTCGTGAAGAGTGCAAGACAAAGCTTTTTCCCCCTCAGGAAACTAAAAAGATTTGGTATGGGTCCTGAGATCCTCCAAAGGTTCAACAGCCTCAACATCGAGAGCATCCTGACCGGTTGCATCACTGCCTGGTACGGCAATTGCTCGGCCTCCGACCACAAGGCACTCCAGAGGGTAGTGCGTACGGCCCAGTACATCACTGGGGCAAAGTTGCAAGCCGTCCAGGACCTCTACACGAGGCGGTATCAGAGGAAGGCCATAAAAATTGTCAAAGACCCCAGCCACCCCAGTCATAGACTGTTCTCTCTACTACCGCATGGCAAGTGGTATGGAGTGCTAAGTCTAGGACGAAAAGGCTTCTCAACAGTTTTTACCCCCAAGCCATATGACTCCTGAACAGGTAACCAGACTATTTGCATTGTGTGCCCCCCCAACCCCTCTTTTACGCTGCTGTTACTCTCTGTTCATCTTATATGCATAGTCACTTTAACTATACATTCATGTACATACTTACCTCAATTGGCCCGACCAACCAGTGCTCCAGCACATTGGCTAACCGGGAATTGTGTCCCACCACCCGCCTACCCCTCTTTTTACACAACATAGCCACATGTACACACTACCTTAATAAGCCTGACTAACCGGTGTGTGTGTATAGCCTTGCTACTTGCTACCCCCCCCCCCCCCCCCCCCCACACACCTTTTTTCGCACTGTTGGTTAGAGCCTGTAAGTAAGCATTTCACTGTAAGGTCTACCTACACCTGTTGTATTCGGTGCACGTGACAAATAACCTTTGATATGATTTGAGATTCCTTGCCTCCTTCTCAAAACATTAGAAGGAAGTGAGGTGAGCATTGGGGGAGAAGATCTCATTGAAGCAGATCCTAACCATCCAACAGCAGGCTTTCACTCTGAAATCAACTAGAGACAGACATAGTGCAGTTCTGGCAAATGCCAGATGGATTCTTGGGCCTAGAGGAAAGAAATAGTCCTGTGTGTTAGAAATGCCTGGCCCTGCTTCATAGTGCTGCATCGCAGTGTTGCATCACAGTGCTAGAGGCGTCACTACAAACCCGGGTCCGATCCCAGGCCATGTCACAGACGGCTGCGACTGGGAGACCCACGAGGCAGCGCATAATTGGCCTAGCGGGTCAGGGGAGGGTTTGGCCGGCTGGGATATCCTTGTCCCATTGCACTCTAGCGACTCCTTGTGCTAGGCCGGACGCAGGCACACTGACTTTGGCCGCCAGCTGTACGATGTTTCCTCCGACACATTGTTGCAGCTGGGTTCCGGGTTAAGCGAGCAGTGTGTCAAGAAGCAGTAAGGCTTGGCACGGTCGTGTTTCGGAGGACACAAGGTTCTCGACCTCTCCCAAGTCAGTATAGGAGTTGCAGCGATGGGACAAGACTGTAACTTCCAATTGGATATCACCCCCCAAAAAAATTCTGATGAAATGCCAGGCCCAATTTCTGGTCCCAGTCCCTGAAGTCAACTATACCATGTCACTGAAATGATAGCCGTCCTCAGATGTTAGCAAAGGTGAAATTAGCACGTGACAGTAGGCTTACCTATGAACTACAATATTTGTTTTTTTCAGACATTGCACAAGGTACACTCAGAGCATGTCTTGATCTGCTTCGAGCACATTGACCGGCACTGAGCAGGTCAGAGGTCAAATTTGTTGTCAGAGGTGTCTTGAGGAGATACTGTATGTCATAAACCAGACAATTCAGTTGCAGGTTGTGCTCTGAGCAGATCAAGACATGTTCTGATTGTACCTTGTGCAATAGCTGGAGAAAGAAATCTCTTGTGAAAGAGGAAAGCAACTGTTTCCCTAAAAAGCTCAATCATCCATTGTTTGGCTTTATGAAAGGGCATGATTTACTGGAGGACTAGACAGTATGTTGAATAGTCATCCTACTGCTTAGTTTAATAACTACGAAAGACATCTGCACACATATACTGACAAAAATTATCCATAGGCTACCATTCCTAAATTGTCTAAAGTTGAATTAAACAAATTGCAGCCTTTATCTGTCGAGTTGAACCGAGAGACCCACACCGCACAAGGTGCTCAGTGAACCAAATGTTGAAACAACATTCAGGGGGCTGAACTTCACCAAAACAATAAAGAAACATTTTCACAGGACGATTTGCAACAGGGCCTTTCACAACATCAACGTGACAATTGTTTTGTCTAGAGCCTCACAAAGTAGTTGTTTCATCTAGACACCTTGGGTGAAAGGAGTAAGGAATACACAGTGCGCTCGGGGGGGGGGGGGGGGGGTTGTATGGCTAAGGTTACCCACGTTGCTCTTGGAGAAGGATCAAACCTCAGCGAGGCCCGGGCAGCCTTTATCGTCATCCCTCACCCGCTGCTGTTATTATGGTTAGCCTTTTAGATAAACCCTTTTCTGAAAGGTGATTGCTCGCAGCAGTTTCACTTTTTTTTCCTTTTAGATTTTAAAGGAAGGAAAGCTTTGGGGGAGAAAAGTTTGAGTTTGGGAAGATGGTGGGTGGTTGTGGGTGGGGGAATGAATGACTTGTCATCACATATTCCATGGCCTGGCTGTATGAGACAAAAATGTGTCTTTCCTCAGCGCTTCTCAATTCAAGGACAACAGGAATTTCTCTTTGCCCCCTTTTGCATTAATCCAATTACCAAACACCTGCAGACATGCAATAACAGTTTCTGTGCCAAGACATCTACCCACCCGCTTTTAAAAATGGTTTTCTGTTGGAAGAATATAATAATCTGCGATCGAGAGTCGTGTTACACACCTGCCAAGTCTTAAACTGAAAAAATAACATCCAAATGTTTTGAGGTATTTTAAGAATGGCTTAGAGTGAATTTCAGATACAAATCCTGCCATCCTGCTAAAATGCGGGTGCTCACTCAATGCATTCGACTACATGTTTCCCTTTCCCCGTTTTTTCCCCCACAAGCTTTGAGAGAAAGAGACTCGGCTGTCTTGTGTTTACAGTATAAGATGAAAGAAGTTAGCACATTTTTGCATAATTCAAATGGTAGGAAGTCACTGACATGACGAATGGTCTTGGATCTTTTGAAGAGTGAAAGAATGAGAAAGTAAAAGCCAGATGACATTTGAAATTCACGAACAGATAAAGGTCTTCCATTCAGATATACAGTATTAACCAATGCTGAAAAGTGTCTCAGAAATGGGGTGATCACTCAAAACAGAAGTTACACTTTCAGGCAGGGGAATGGAAAGTACAAGGATCAGTATTAAGCATCCACCTCTGGTTCAACGGGTCTGGACTCTGTTCCACATAGACAACAGTCATTGGTGAGCAGGGGAACTTTGTCCAACCCCCTGTAAAGTTGTTTTTGATATCCAAAAGCTGGGAATTAAGATACAGATTTTTATAGTTGGTTCTGTATTGATTTGTAGATCAATGATACTGAAAATCTACAAATCAATACAGAACCAACTATGAAAATCTGTATCTTAATTCCCACCATTTGGATAAATTTAATTCTGGATTTCTAAAATGAACAGTAAGCTAGCTACCGCACTTCTTTTTGCTAGCAAATGTAACATTCCCTAACACTCCCTTCAAAAGGGGGCACCTCTAATGTTTACATTTTTATGTTTGTGATGTACCTACCTCTAGCATATACAGTGCCTTCATAAAGTATTTATACCTCTTGACTTATTCCATATTTTGTTGTGTTAGAGCCCGAATTCAAAATGGCTTAAATATATGAATTTTTACCCATCTACACAGAAACCCCATAATGTTTTTAGAAATGTTGGCAAATGTATTGAAAATATAATACATAGAGTGGGGCAAAAAAGTATTTAGTCAGCCACCAATTGTGCAAGTTCTCCCACTTAAAAAGATGAGAGAGGCCTGTAATTTTCATCATAGGTACACTTCAACTATGACAGACAAACTGAGAAGACAAAAATCCAGAAAATCACATTGTAGGATTTTTAATGAATTTATTTGCAAATTATGGTGTTCAACATACCTTGTGTCAATTGAAGCTTATCCTCAACACTGACAAAACTAAACTACTTGTGTTTTCTAAAGCAAGAAATAGACCTCTGAACCTTTCACCTAACCTCATAAAAATATCTTGGAATTGTAATTGAGGATGTCCTCTCTTTTTAAATTGCATATTCAACGACTTACATTGAAGCTGAAATTGGGATTTTATTTTAGGAATGAGGCCTGTTTTTCTTTTGAAGCCAGAAGGAGGCTAGTATCAGTTACACTTATGCCTTTACTAGACTATGAGGATATTGTAACGGCTGTTGGAAGGAGAGGACCAAGGTGCAGCGAGGTACGTGTTCATGGTAAAATTTAATAAAGAAACTGAACACTAGAACAAAAAAACTAAAACAAAGCGGCACAAACGAAACAGTTCTGTCTGGTGCAGACACACAAAGACAGAAAACAACTACCCACAAAAACCATGTGGGGAAAAAGCTACATAAGTATGGTTCTCAATCAGAGGCAACGATAGACATATGCCTCTGATTGATAACCACACGGCCAAACAACAAAGAAATACAAAACATAGAAAATGAACATAGAATGCCCACCCTAGTCAAACCCTGGCCTAACCAAAATAGATTATAAAAGCCTCTCTATGGCCAGGGCGTGAGATATTTAATATATGAATGCTTCCCTTCAGTATTTGAGATCATTTGACACCCATTACCATGGGGCATTGAGATTTATTTTAAACTGCAAAACCCTTACGCACCACTGCACTTTATATACAAGGGTTGACTGGCTTTCTCTAGTCAATTGTAGGCTTAGTCACTGGTATACTTTTATTTACAAAGCCATTTTACACTACCATTTTATTTGGGAATTTTTATTGTTCGGTGTGGTGGGTACTCTCTTCGTTCGCAGGACTTTGTCCTGCTAATTGTTCCAATTGTCCGAATATAATTTGGTTAAAGGGCATTCATGTGCTCTGCGCCATCGGCTTGGAACGCATTACAAAACACTTTTAAACTGTAACAACTTGTCCCGATTGGTGTTTTTAAGGCTGGTTCCCTGTTTTTTATTAGCTGTATTATGATTTTGTTATACACTTGTGCATTCTATGTTTTTTTTTTACAAGATTACCTGTAGTTTTTCCATGTCTGTCTGTAATTTTCTAATGACTTGGTGCTGCCTATTTTGGCCATGACGCTCTTGAAAAAGATATTTCAAATCTCAATGAGCCCTTCCTGGTTAAATAAAGGTTAATTGAAATATAATAAAACAGAGCTTGAGAAATCTGCAGGGAAGAATTGGAGACAATCCCCAAATCCAGATGTGCAAAGCTGATGCAGACATACTCAAGACGACTCAGGGCTGTAATTGCTGCCAAAGGTGCTTCTACAAAGTATTGACTCAGGGGCGTGAATACTTACTGTATGTAAATGAGATATTTCTGTATTTAATTTTCAATACATCTGTTAACATTTCTAAAGACATGTTTTCACTTTGTCATTATGAGGTATTGTGTGTAAATGGGTGAAAAGATAAATATATTTCATCCATTTTGAATTCAGGCTGTAGCACAACAAAATGTGGTCAAGGGATATGACTACTTTGAAACACAAAGGCCGACGGAAATAGCTGTAGTCATGCAGGGGTCAATCGTGACATGTTAATGACAGTGTAAATCCAGGTAATTAGTTAGGTTCTGAAGTAAGTCACACCGTGCAATTATAACATGCATTTCAATAACAGAAAATAACACATTTAGCCTATATCTCATTCTAAGCCGGATGGGCATGTGTCACAGTATTATGTTATGAGGTGCTCCATGTTAATTTGAAAAATGTATATAATTATAAAGGGAACCTGTCAAACTGACCTTTGCCTTCACAGACCTTTTGGGACCATCAAATTTACATTTATGATTTTTTGGACACACCCTTGGTCGGTGGACCTGAACTGATGTACTGAACCTTGCTATTTATGTTCATTTCCGCTATGATTCATGTGATGCTGCTTCATGGAGAAAATGACTTTCCTCATCCGTGCGATGTGTTACCTCACTAGTGTGTGTCCCCCGCCCTATCTCACCAGCTAACATTATGGTTCCTGTTTATTGGGGCACATAGTTTGAAACATTGATGAGAATTAGTATTTATTTTTGGACCAGATTCACCCAGTTTCTAAATGTTTTCTCCCTAATAAACATGATCCTGTGAACTAAGGCCTCTTTCAGTGAAGATGGATCCTTTTTCTACAAATGTGGGTTTATTCTATAACAATAACATTGACAATATAGCTTCTTCTGTTGAGAAAATTCACTTTACTTCTGCCTCTTTTTGTTACATAACAAATAAGGAATAACATTCTAAAACATGACAAAGCCCCCTTGAAATAGAGTGGTTATTGATACTCAAATCTAAATAACTCTCACATCTATGTGATAATCAGCATAAAGATAAAATGTAATTCAGGCACAATGAGTACAATGACAAAGGGCTCGATTCAATCTGTGTAGCTGAAGCGCTATCGAAATGTAAAGGTAATTCACGATTGAGCCAACATAGGCAGCGTTTACCGTGATGCAGTCTCCACTAACGTGGTAACATTGCCTTTACATTTCAATGATGCTATAACGCTGAACTTCACCAATACAGATTGAATCCAGCCCAAACTTTCCGAGCCTCTCATGCCCTCATCCCTTCCAAAAAATATATAGTTGAATGATCGAAATACCTTGCTGTGAAATGTGTGTGTTAGATAATTATACAGCCTGAGCTGTATATCTACACTCTGAGAAAAAATATGCTATCTAAAACCTAAAATTGTTCTTCTGCTGTCCCCTTGGAGAACCCTTTTGAAGAACCCTTTTGGTTCCAGGTAGAACCCTTTTGGGATACATGTAGTACCCTTTCCACAGAGGGTTCTAAATAGAAACCAAAAGGGTTATCCCATGGGTACAGCCAAAGAACCCTTTTTGGAACCCTTTTTTCTAAGATTGTACTCTTGGAATGGCTCTGGTTTTGCAGGCCATCTCTAAAGAAATGTTACAGGTTTGCATTTTTCATCACGAATCTTGTTCTGAAGGCAGCTCTGCAGAGTGATCACTAGCTTGCACAGCCACAAAGTAATACAATCAGATTTTAAAGCTAACCCTAACCTTAAATCAATTAAATTGTTTTCACACATTTTTACAATATAACAATTTTGACTTTTCTAATGGAAATCTCTCAGTTCTGCCTCCATGACAAGACTCATGACAATAAACGTCAAACAGCAGAAATGTCAGCTTCTATTTCAGCCACTTGTTTTGATTAATCAAGTTTTCATTCCCCGACAGAAGCACTTTTGTCATACTAGACAAGGCAAATATACTTTGCTTTGATTGTATTGTAATTCATGAGAATAACTCAAAATGCTTGTCGATATTTTTACAGTGATAACTTTGAAACAGGATATGATTCAATTAACACACACACACACACTCAGCCCTGGCCCAGTTTGCAGGCCATATAATTATTTAACCCTTCGCATTGGTTTTCTAACTCCTCATTTCTCCACTGATGTTGAGAGTGGCACTTGACAACAGAGTGCTAAGAGTTATTAGGCAAGTGGTTCCTCAATTATCTGTGTGAAGACAAACATTGGAAGTGTCAGCCACCCTCACTCAGTCATTTAAACGATGTTTATAAACTGTCAACAAGTGGTCAAGCTACACTTGTAAGGGATTCCTGCTGCCTTTGCGCTGGATTCTGACAGAGATAATAAGCTAACATCATTCTTATGTCTACATCAGTGTGTGTGTGTGTGTGTGTGTGTGTGTGTGTGTGTGTGTGTGTGTGTGTGTGTGCCAAACCAAAGCAAAAACTTATACAGAATTTGTGGATAATGTCTTTATTGAATCGGCTGTTAGCCTAGATATTGCTTTTTCATTTAAGTAAACATTTTGGAATTGATTACATTCTATTAATCTACGTACATCTACATTAGCAGCGTTTGCCCATGGAATGATGCTTCTGTGAAAATTCTGAAGTCAAGTGAGTCATCCAAATCAGGCAGTACCATCTGTGTTACATTTTTGGGGGCTCTTTGCAAGCTATTTCCAGTTAATAGGCTAAATATATGCAGTTGAAACCCAACACGGATTCCCACCTCTGTCTCAACAACTCAACCCCATTTTCTGTAGATAACGACCAACACACTATCACAGCTTATTGTGAAATAGACACAAACTACTTATTCTAAATTTGTGATGGGATTTTCATCACAACGCATTTTGTGTGTATTACACAATTTTCTTCCTTCATAACGCATTTCAAATTTGTTGTGGCTGATATTAGCTAAGCTAGCTAGGTGGCTAACATTATCTGGGTTAGGGATTAAGGTTAGGGTTAGGTTAGGGGTTAAGGTTAGAGCTAGTTAGCTAAGTCGTTAAAGGGTTAAGTTTAGGAGTTAAGTTAAAGGGTTAAGGGTTAGGGTTAGCTAACATGCTAAGTAGTTGCAACGTAGCTAAAAAGTTGTAAATAATAGCAAAGTAGCTAAAGTTATCCATGATGAGATTTGAACACACAACCTTTGGATTGCTAGAAGTTTGTGTTTTAGGTCCACCCATCCTCCCCAACCAACTTCCCTCTTATCGTTTCTGTCTTATTAACCTATTGTCTTCATCTGTGATTGTAACGCACTGTATACAAAATCATACACTGCAATTAAATTAAAAAAAATGGTGCGCCTGTCACAAATTTCAAATAAGCAAATTGTGTCTATTTCACAATAATCTGTGATACTGGGTTGAGGGCGACAAGTACACAGACCTATGCTACTGAAAGGGGAGGGTGGTATGTTTTACACCTAGTTCACTAACGTCCTCACCTCCTCACTGTGAAAACAGCAATGTATGGTTGACATTCTGTGGCTGACATTTGGTATTACATGTTGGGAGCTCTCCCTATTAGCACAGTGCCTTGAAAACAATTGTACCATTTTTCCGCCAACCAAAACTATCTATCACCCTCTCTGTGACTGATTTGATAACATTTATTTATAATAAGAAAACTGCAGAGGCTCCATTGAATCCATGTACTGTAGGAAAAATGTATATCAGTCATTTTCAATTCAACAGACACTCAGACAGTACTCACACTATACAAACACTTCCATCCACAACAAGCACACTATTCTCTCTTGTTGAACTTTCTGCACCCCTTTTCTTGGTCGTGAATGATTTTTCAATAACACCCCCAACAGACAGCCTCTAATTGTCTGTTTCCCCTCAAAAACTAATCCAAAAGGCATTTCTCTTTGAGAGGCTTGCAGATGAACACTAACCAAACAAACAGTCTTCTATCCCCTTTCCAGAAGAAGGGCTAGATTTTACCTTGTATCCAGATAAGGGGTCAAATTAATCAGTATAAAAATAACAACTCAAATAACATGAATTGTGATGAATCGCCCAGATTCTGTAACACACCTTTCCTTGTCAAAAACAAATCTCTGCATAATTTAACCTGATTGCCTGTTGAAATTAATAGAAAATGGAGTTGTGCAAAAAAAAGAGAGAGCTGCCAACCCCAAGAATTCGCCCCTGTAGCAGCTTCGAGCCAATACTATCAATTGTGCTGTAGATTCGAAACCATTGTTATTCTTGCAGATGTTAGCAATAAAGGAAGGGGGGGGGGGTGAGAGATGAGGGAAGAACGGGATTAAGCAAAAGCAGACGTTAGAAATTACACTGTGGGCCTGTAATCATGGGAGCCGGCTGCAGTTTAGTAGTTATGGATACCAGACCGCAGAGCACCTGACGTTCTATTGCTATATTTGTATCTTTCTAAATAGGCTTTTGGCCCATCACCCAAAATCATTCTTGTCTGCTCCTACAGCAGCAGTAAAAAGGATGTGGGGGAAAAGGAGAATTGGACTGTGTCCCGATGCTCTTAAATGGCTTCTCTTCTTATACTCTCTCTCACGACCATTCAGGTGAAAAGACAGGATAGGCTTAGGTGAAACACCATGTTGTACACCATGTACTGTACACTGACTCTCTTACAGTACCCACACACTTACACACACTGTACATACACCGACACTCCAACACACACACACACACACACACACACTACATTTGCTCACACACACGCACACGCAGAATAATCTATGTACATTGTGTGCAAAAGGCATGAGGAGGTAGGCAATAAATAGGCCATAGGAGTGAATAATTACAATTTAGCAGATTAACACTGGAGTGATAAATAATCAGATGAACATGTGCAGGTAGAGATACTGGTGTGCAAAAGAGTAGAAAAGTAAATCAAATAAAAAAAGTATGGAGATGAGGTAGGTAAATTGGGTGGGCTATATACCGATGGACTATGTACAGCTGCAGCGATCGGTTAGCTGCTCAGATAGCAGATGTTTAAAGTTGGTGAGGGAGATAAAAGTCTCCAACTTCAGAGATTTTTGCAATTCGTTCCAGTCTCAGGCAGCAGAGAACTGGAAGGAAAGGCGGCCAAATGAGGTTATGGCTTTAGGGATGATCAGTGAGATACACCTGCTGGAGCACGTGCCACGGGTGGGTGTTGCCATCGTGACCAGTGAACTGAGATAAGGCGGAGCTTTACCTAGCATAGACTTGTAGATGACATGGAGCCAGTGGGTCTGGCGACGAACATGTAGTGAGGGCCAGCCGACTAGAGCATACAGGTCGCAGTGGTGGGTGGTATAAGGTGCTTTAGTAACAAAACGGATGGCACTGTGATAAACTGCATACAGTTTGCTGTATAGAGTATTGGAAGCTATTATGTAGATGACATCCCCGAAGTCGAGGATCGATAGGATAGTCAGTTTTACTAGGGTAAGTTTTGCAGCGTGAGTGAAGGAGGCTTTGTTGCGAAATAGAAAGCCGACTCTAGATTTGATTTTGGATTGGAGCTGTTTGATATGAGTCTGGAAGGAGAATTTACAGTCTAGCCAGACACCTAGGTACTTATAGATGTCCACATATTCTAGGTCGGGACTCATCCAGGGTGGTGATGCTAGTCGGACGTGCGGGTGCAGGCAGCGAACGGTTGAAAAGCATGCATTTGGTTTTACTAGCGTTTAAGAGCAGTTGGAGGCCACGGAAGGAGTGTTGTATGGCATTGAAGCTCGTTTGGAGGTTAGATAGCACAGTGTCCAAGGAAGGGCCAGAAGTAAACAGAATGGTGTCGTCTGCGTAGAGGTGGATCAGGGAATCGCCTGCAGCATGAGCAACATCATTGATATACACAGAGAAAAGAGTCGGCTGAGAATTGAACCCTGTGGTACCCCCATAGAGACTGCCAGAGGACCGGACAACATGCCCTCCGATTTGACACACTGAACTCTGATTTGAGGCTATTGAAAGGAGGCTATTGAAGACTATTGTTTAGAACCAGCCCTGATTTGGGAAGTGTCCAACTACTTCTCTGTAATGACCATTCGCAAAGTCGAAATACTAATACAAAATGTACTCCTAATTTCCTCTTTCCCCCATCTGACACTGTTCAGAAGACTTGAGCGAGTAGGTGAGAACAGGTGAATGTAGAAAAGCGTTACATCATGATGGATTTTAAATTCCTTTTGATCCCTGGTTTGTCATTTCAAGCTCCGGTTATGTTTTTTTAATAATGCGCTGCGATGACAGGTGAATGGATGGTAATAAGTACACCTTATCTACATCCCTTATTTAGCTCAAGAGATTGGTTCTTAGAGAAACAATGAAAAAGCCATCAGGGGTGTTGCTCATGGAAAAGTGGTTGGTAGACTTGTTAGGCTTCCCCTGAGGACTGGAACTGTAAAAAATGTACATTCAACCTCCAGTCAATCCATCCCTAATCCCCCATATCCCCAGACCACTTTGGAACAATGAGGGCGGAGATTCACAGTCCCTCTGTGAAAGAGATGCCATCTCTCGCGTTGGATTTTGTGGCCACATAAATTCTTAGGGGATATTGTAGCAATTTGCCAGGAATCTGCTTTTGTAAAAGAGCCCTGTTGTCAGACGAGGCCTCATGTCAAACTGAGGAAATTCTTGCGATCGTTTTGTAGAATCAACATGCCAAATCCTGGGCTCCCCACCACTCTGCTCCTGCTGTAGTATAACATTGGTCTGTGGTTGAAATTTTTTCGGGTTTCTAGGAGACTTCTACACCACAGACATTCATGTTAGCTCTCTGGTAGCTTTATAGCATTGACTCTTTCGTGCACTGATTCCGTTTCAAGTGCTTTGCAGCTTTGTTTTATGGCGGGAACACTCAAGCTCCCCAGCTAAATTGTCTGTGCAAACAACCATCCACAGTGTAAATTCATTGCGATATTTATGTATGTATTGATGTATAGTTCTCAACTGATTTTAGTGCAGGGGGCTACCCACAGCCCCTGTGCCAAATGACTCTATTAAATAAACGGCCTATGTCTAATGTTGGGCATTAGTGTGTTGAATTACCATAAACAGACCTACTGACACCTCTAGAAATCTTGAAATTGGAGCAAAAACACCAGCATTTAATTCCTTATTGCTTCCAGATTAACCATTACATTATTACAAGAAAAAAGAGATGAAGGATGGGGTTAGAACCCAGGAGAGAGGAAGTGTTGGGGGGTCAGCCTCTTGGGCTTTCTGGGATCCAGATGAACAGAAGCAGCTCCGACGGCAGCCATCGGGGATTTGTGTTTGCAGGAGTCATCAACGGGCTAGACCGGCCTGAGATAAAGAGAGTATAGGGAGCGTCTCGGTCATGTCAACACTGGTCGGGCACACGGCGTCCTGCTCCTAAACCACTCTGTCAGCCATTTGTCAAAGGAATGCAATTATAGTGACTCGCACCCGAGGAGCACATACCTCTATTCATCCTCAAGGGCCTTTATCCAAACAGAAGCACCAAATTGTACAGTAAATAAAAAGTGCATTGTTTTGTTTTTTTTGCTCACTGTGACAGCATGGGCCGACGGGCGGATGTGAGACTGCACTCAGAGTAAACCTGTTGATGTACTGAGGGCAAAAAGAAAACACCAGGACGATGACACGGTTAATTACAGGCTGAAGACACAGTGCCCTAGTCTTCAATAGGTCGACGACATCACTTGTCTTGAATCTGAAGAATGTGCTATTTGATTCATGTTCTTGACATAACGCTGTTTACAATGTGAACCAAAAAGGTACTCTATGCATATTAATAAAAAAATGCTTTGATATTGTGCAAGACAAATATTCCAGAAACTCAGTAATTAGTTTTAATTGATTGTAGCCCTCATAAGTAGACTTGTTGGTTCACTTTGATACCTTGGTTCAAAGTGATTCACAGGGATTTTTGACATATAAAAACATATTTGACATTCGCACCCTGATGCAGTTCCCCATTTATGAGAATTCCAGAATACGTTTCAATTTCACAAGAACTCCAAATAAAAATGTCAGGGTGTGTTGAACACTATGCACGTTCTATAGTACGTTAACACACTCCCGGCTGTCTAAAAACTGCCACTGTTGAACACCGTGGCATAAAACAAAGACTTCAATAACTATAGGCCTGGCTAACACCGACCCCTCAGCACTAAGTTGGGTTGGTTTATGTGGGTGACTTTTTCAATTATGGAATGCACCAAAGCATGTGTACACGCAGAGGCCCATCCATCCGTCAAAAGGAATGCCCATCAGCGGACCACCATCTCTGGGGGATGCCCCCCTCCCGGCCCTCTCCTGATGCTGTCACCCCTGGCCCAACCTTCCGTCATGAACCCTGAAAGGCTGCGTTGAAATATGAGGCACCTCACAGTCAAGGTCACCCTGTTCCTCCCTGCCCCGGGTTCATATTTATTTAGGGATTGGCCACCAAGCAAAGCGTGCCAGTAAGCTAACTGTTTCCCTGCCCTGGCAAATATCCAACTTCAAGGCTGGAATTATGGCATTGAAAACCACCTTCTAATTGGGAGAGGAAGAAAAAAGTGGGAAAAGAATGTAGGAGAGTTCCTGAATATCAGAGTGAGGAATCCATGTTGCTCTCCTTCCACAAATTTGAGTGTGGTTGAGGTTCCTACAGTGTGGCGCTACTACCAAAGTGGTCCAAAGTACACAGGTCCAGGAGTGCGTAAGTTAATATTGGTTCCTATCACACAATCTAAAAACTGTACTGAATGGATCTGACAAAGTGGAACGAGCCCCTCTGTTTGAAAAGCCTGGGAGCGTACTGACACTGTGACTATTTTAGCTCAGAAAGAAAGGATTAGCTCCAAAAATTGGGTAATTTCATCCATCAATAGTATAACACTATTTCTTCTACTTTTACTTAATTGTTGCATCTACATATACACATCCCTCTACTAGCACCCAATTTAAATTGGACCAACTATCCCCTTAAATATTTTCAATATACTAAAGTATGCATGCAAGTGTGAATGTAACGCTTATGTCAAACTAACAATAAGCATCACCATTACACTTTAAGTGAATGTATCCTTATTGCTGATATTAAGTCCCATGGTGGAAATGCCCTATATCAAACTCAAGAGCCATGGAGGTTTTAACAATGACTGCAGGTACTTAACAGGTTAGCGGTACGCAACATGATAAACTTGGCAAGTACTGTATGTGTTTGGTGAAGCTTCTGAAGAAGCACCCTAGAGCTATGCTAAAGACACCAGATAGACTGGTAAGGAAAGTTGAGGAAAGTGTGACAAACTATAGTGTTAGCCATGGCACCATTTCAATCAAATATGCCAGATAACAGCTGAAAACTATTATAAATGAGAGAATATAGATAAGATAACAAACCTTGATTACTTTAACAGATATTAATATCAATGTCATTCAGCCAACAAAATGTAACACTTGAATTTGAAATGCCCAGGAAGCTTTCATTACCTCTTTCATTGAAACTAATCTTGAGTCAACACAGACATCAGGCAAAAGGCTCACACGAGAGCTGAGGAAATAGTCAGAAGAGGAAAAGAAAGATGGAGCTAACGACTCGTACTTATGTAGTCATTGTAGGATTGACATGGCATTAATAAAACATGAATGTCTCCAGGTGTGGCTTGAACTTGGATCCCACAAAATATGTAAGCATGTTTATGTTTGTTTAGTCTGGGATCAACCGTGAGAACCCCGCCAGGTGTTCTCCACACCTAAAACATATAAGATGAGATAAGAAAACGATGAGAGATTCTGCACTTGGATTCAATAAATACAGTTGAAGTCAGAAGTTTACATACACTTAGGTTGGAGTCATTAAAACAAGTTTTTCAACCACACCACACATTTCTTGTTAACAAACTATAGTTTTGGCAAGTCGGTTAGAACATCTACTTTGTGCATGACACAAGTAATTTTTCCAGCAATTCTTTACAGACAGATTATTTCACTTGTAATTTTCTTGTCACAATTTCAGTGGGTCAGAAGTTTACATACACTAAGTTGACTGTGCCTTTAAACAGCTTGGAAAATTCCAGAAAATGATGTCATGGCTTTAGAAGCTACTGATAGGCCAATTGACATAAATGGAGTCAATTGGAGGTGTAACTGTGGATGTATTTCAAGGTCTACCTTCAAACTCAGTGCCTCTTTGCTTGACATCATGGGAAAATCAAAAGAAATCAGCCAAGACCCCCCCCAAAATATTGTAGACCTCCACAATCTGGTTCATCCTTCAGAGCAATTTTCAAACACCTGAAGGTACCATGTTCTTCTCTACAAACAATAGTACGCAAGTATAAATACCATGGGACCACACAGCCATCATACTGCTCAGGAAGGAGATGCATGGCATCATGGCATCATTATGGGGTGTTGGACTTGTAACTGAAAGGTTGCAAGTTAAAATCCCCGAGCTGACAAGGTACAAATCTGTCGTTCTACCCCTGAACAGGCAGTTAACCCACCGTCATTAGGCCGTCATTGAAAATAAGAATTTGTTCTTAACTGACTTGCCTAGTTAAATAAAGGTAAAAATATATATATATACAGTGGGGCAAAAAAGTATTTAGTCAGCCACCAATTGTGCAAGTTCTCCCACTTAAAAAGACGAGAGGCCTGTAATTGTAATCATAGGTACTCTTCAACTATGACAAAATTAGAAAAAAAATCTAGGATTTTTAATGAATTTATTTGCAAATTATGGTGGAAAATAAGTATTTGGTCACCTACAAACAAGCAAGATTTCTGGCTCTCACAGACCTGTAACTTTTTCTTTAAGAGGCCCCTCTGTCCTCCACTCGTTACCTGTATTAATGGCACCTGTTTGAACTTGTTATCGGTATAAAAGACACCTGTCCACAACCTCAAACAGTCACACTCCAAACTCCACTATGGCCAAGACCAAAGAGCTGTCAAAGGACACCAGAAACGAAATTGTAGACCTGCACCAGGCTGGGAAGACTGAATCTGCAATAGGTAAGCAGCTTGGTTTGAAGAAATCAACTGTTGGAGCAATTATTAGGAAATGGAAGACATACAAGGCCACTGATAATCTCCCTCACCCCGTGGGGTCAAAATTATCACAAGAACGGTGAGCAAAAACCCCAGAACCACACAGGGGGACCTAGTGAATGACCTGCAGAGAGCTGGGACCAAAGTAACAAAACCTACCATCAGTAACACACTACGCCGCCAGGGACTCAAATCCTGCAGTGCAAGACGTGTCCCCCTGCTTAAGCCAGTACATGTCCAGGTCCGTCTGAAGTTTGCTAAAGATAATTTGGATGATCCAGAAGAAGATTGGGAGAATGTCATATGGTCAGATGAAACCAAAATATAACTTTTTGGTAAAAACTCAACACGTCGTGTTTGGAGGACAAAGAATGCTGAGTTGCATCCAAAGAACACCATACCTACTGTGAAGCATGGGGTTGGAAACATCAGGCCTTGGGGCTGTTTTTCTGCAAAGGGACCAGGACGACTGATCCGTGTAAAGGAAAGAATGAATGGGGCCATGTATCGTGAGATTTTGAGTGAAAACCTCCTTCCTTCAGCAAGGGCATTGAAGATGAAACGTGACTGGGTCTTTCAGCATGACAATGATCCCAAACACACCACCCGGGCAACGAAGGAGTGGCTTCGTATGAAGCATTTCAAGGTCCTGGAGTGGCCTAGCCAGTCTCCAGATCTCAACCCCATAGAAAATCTTTGGAGGGAGTTGAAAGAGGAGTTCTGCATGGAGGAATGGGCCAAAATACCAGCAACAGTGTGTGAAAACCTTGTGAAGACTTACAGAAAACGTTTGACCTCTGTCATTGCCAACAAAGGGTATATAACAAAGTATTGAGAAACTTTTGTTATTGACCAAATACTTATTTTCCACCATAATTTGCAAATAAATTCATAAAAAATCCTACAATGTGATTTTCTGGATTTTTTTTCTCATTTTGTCTGTCATAGTTGAAGTGTACCTATGATGAAAATTACAGGCCTCTCTCATCTTTTTAAGTGGAGAACTTGCTCAATTGGTGGCTGACTAAATACTTTTTTGCCCCACTGTATATGTTGTTGGGGTGCTTTGCTGCAGGAGGAACTGGTGAGCTTCACAAAGTAGATGGCTTCACGAGGAAGGAAAAGTATGTGGATATATTGAAGCAACATCTCAAGACATCATTCAGGAAGTTAAAGCTTAGTTGCAAATGGGTCCTCCAAATGGACAATGACCCCCAAGTGGCAAAATGACTTAAGGATGACAAAGTCAAGGTATTGGAATGGCCATCACAAAGCCCTGACCTCAAACCTATAGAAAATTTATGGGCAGAACTGAAAAAGTGTCTGTGCGAGCTAGGAGGTTGGAGTGTAATGCCACTTATCAACTCCCAAAGTTGTTAGTGTGCAACTACACTTGACTGGATCAAACTTTGCCCTTTTAAAACATGATTTTAATGGCTTCCCTATTTGAATTGGCTTGGACCTCCAGAACACAGGAGTATGCACCTGGTGGACCCCATTGGCAGTAGCACTAATGAAATGGGAACATATATAGCACCTGAAGAAACAACAGATCTGTACAGAAGCCATTACAGCCATCAGAAGAGTGTACTGTAAAAGCTAAGTATTAGTTGAAAGAATGGATTTACATTGAGGGGCGAATGGTGTGGTTCTGAATGATAATATTGGTTCAAGAGCAAAACAAAGAGTTGATGGTCACTATAAAAATATCCCTTTGCTTAGGGCCCTATACAGCTTGTTGAGTGCGGTCTTAGTGCCTGCAATGGTCTGTGGTATTAAATATACAGCGATTAAAAATATAGATGAAAACTCTCTTGGAAAACAGGGGCATGCAGAGTATCATAAGGTATTCTAACTGAGCTGTCACGATCGTCGTCAAGGAAATGACCGGACCAAGGTGCAGCGTTGTAAGCATACATTCTTTGATTTTAAATGTCGCCAACAAAACAATAAAATACAAAAAGAATGTGAAGCTCTGTAAGGCTATACATGCCACTAACAAAGACAACAACCCACAAATGAGAAACGGAACAAAGGCTGCCTAAGTATGATTCCCAATCAGAGAAAACGAATGATAGTTGTCCCTGAATCATACCTGGCCAAAAACAAAGAACCAGGAAGCATAGACTTTCCCACCCGAGTCACACCCTGACCAAACAAACATAATCTCTACGGTCAGGGAGTGACACGAGCAAAACTGTGAGACTTACTTACCATTAGAGATCGCGCACCAGCTGTTGTTAACAAAGAGACACAAACCTCCCTACTTACCTTAACCGAAGCAGCCGTTCAGCCGTGCATAGAAAAATCAGCTAAATGTACACTACCATTCAAAAGTTTGGGGTCACTTAAAAATGTCCTTGTTTTTTAAATACAATTTAAAAAATTGCCCATTAAAATAAGATCAAATTGATCAGAAATACAGTTTAGACATTGGTAATGTTGTAAAGGACTATTGTAGCTGGAAACGGCAGATTTATCAGCAACCATCACTCCTGTGTTCCAATGTCACGTTGTGTTAGCTAATCCAAGTTTATCATTTTTAGACTGACAATTTTCAGAAGAAAGTTATTTATTTCTAGCCATTTTGAGCCTGTAATCGAACCCACAAATGCTGATGCTCCAGATACTCAACTTGTCTAAAGAAGGCCAGTTGTATTGCGTCTTTAATCAGCACAACAGTTTTCAGCTGTGCTAACATAATTGCAAAAGGGTTTTCTAATGATCAATTAGCCTTTTAAAATGATAAAATTGGATTAGCTAACACAGTGTGCCATTGGAACACAGGAGTGATGGTTGCTGGTAATGTAGATATGTCATATAAAAATCTGCCGTACATAACCAGAAGCCATGGATGGCAGGCAACATCTGCACTGAGCTACAGGATAGCGCTGTCACTTTCATGGAGCGGGACACTAATCCGGACCCTTATAAGAAGCTGCCCAGATAAGCGAGCCTACCAGACGAGCTAAATTCCATCTATGCTTGCATCGAGGCAAGCAACACTGAACCATGCATGAGAGCACCAGCTTTTCCAGATGACTGTGTGATCTCGAACTCAGTAGCCGATGTGAACAAGATCTTTAACTAGGTTAACATTCACAAGGCATTTGGGCTGCCGAGTGGCGCCGCATTCTAAGACACTGCATCTCAGTGCTAGAGGTGTCACTACAGACCCTGGTTTGATCCTGGGCTGTATCACAATTCGTCGTAATTGGGAGTCCCATAGGGCGGCGCACAATTAGCCCAGTGTCATCCGGGTTAGGGTTTGGCCGGGGTGGGCCGTCACTGTAAATAAGAATTTGATCTTAACTGACTTGCCTAGTTAAATAAAGATTAAATAAAATTTTTAAAACAATGCCGAGGGGCCAGACGGATTACCAGGATGTGTACTCAGAGCACTTGCTGACTCAGGATGACGCTGGGCCAATTGTGCGCTGCCCTATGGGACTCCCAATGACCTACTACATGTTTCAAGCAGCCAAGATAGCAAGTTTAAAAGACTATCGACCCATAGCACTGACATTTGTAGCACAAAAATGCTTTGATAGGCTGGTCATGGCTCACATCAACACCATCATCCCAGACGCACTCACATTTTTCAATAGATACACAGATGAAACAATCTCTATTGCACTCCACCTGCCTTTTCCAACCTGGACAAGAGGAACACCAATGTGAGAACTCTGTTCATTGACTATAGCTCAGCGTTCAACACCATAGTGCCCTCCAAGCTCATCACTAAGCTCAGGACCCTGGGACTGAACTCCTCCAACCACTGGATCCGGGACTTCCTGACGGCCACCCCTAGGTGGTGAGGGTAGGAAACAACATATATTTCATGGGGGCTCTCAGGGGTGCGTGCTTAGTCCCCTCCTGTACTCATTAAGTTTGCTGATGACACGACCATGGTTGGCCTGAATCACTGACGACGATGAGACAGCCTATAGAGAGGAGGTCAGTGACCTACCAGTGTGGTGCCAGGACAACAACCTCTCCCAAAGCGTCAGCAAGACAAAGGAGCTGATCATGAACTACAGGAAACGGAGGGCCGAGCACGCCGAGAGCTTCAAGTTCCTCGATGTCCACATTATTAAGGAATTATCATGGTCCACATACACCAACACAGTCGTGACACCGCAATGTCTATTCCCCTTCAGGAGACTGAAGAGATTTGGTATGGGCCCTCGGTACCTCAAAAAGTACTACAGCTGAACCATTCATAGCATCTTGACTGGCTGCATCACTGCTTGGTATGGCAACTGCTTGGCATCCGACCGATGGCGGTACAGAGGTTAATGCGTATGGCCCAGTACATCACTGGGCCATGGCTCCTTGCCATCCAGGACCTCTATACCAGGTGGTGTCAGAGGAAGGTCCTAAAAAGACTCCAGCCACCAAAGTGGTACTGCTGCACCATGTCTGGAACCAACAAGACCCTGAACAGCTTCTACCCCCAAGCCGTGAGACTGCTACGTGGTTGGTTAAATAGTCTGGGTAGCTATTGGTTAACTATCTACATTGACCCTTTTTTCACTAACTCTTTTGACCCATCACATTCGCTGCTGCTACTGTTTATTATCAGTCCTGTTGCCTAGTCACTTTATCCCTACATATATGTACATATCTACCTCGATTATCTCATACCCCTACACATTGACTCGGTATTGGTACGCTGCAATAATATTTTGTATTCATTGCTCGTGTTACTATTTTTCTATTTTTTTTCTCTCTGCATTGTTGGGAAGGGCCTGTAAGCATTTCCCTGTTAGTCTTCGCCTGTTGTTTATGAAGCATGTGAGAGGGAGGGAGGGAGGGAGGGAGGGAGGGAGGGAGGGAGGGAGGGAGGGAGGGAGGGAGGGAGGGAGGGAGGGAGGGAGGGAGGGAGGGAGGGAGGGAGGGAGGGAGGGAGGGAGGGAGGGAGGGAGGGAGGAGGGAGGGAGATCTGCACATACAGTATATGACATAGTACGCAATATTCGGCGACCTGTTTTGGCCCGAGCGCTACTTTCAAAACTATTGGCTAAAAAGGATGGAAATCTTCAGGAAAGTCTAAATAGACCACTAATCCTTTGTGTGTGTGTGTGTTTGCATGATGGTGGTGTTTGTTTGTTCATGTTCAAATTTTTGGTGGGTGAATGATGTGGTAACATTTAAATAATATTACTTTTCTCTGACCAATGTTTAGAGAGACATGTTAGACCTCAAGAAGAATTGCAAGTACAAATTATCCAAGTTCAATATGTCATGTAAACTCCGTTTCATATGGGATTTCTATAAAAATAGATAATTTCACAAGGAGGAATGTAAACTCTAACAGGGGAGCAAATTAACCGCCCGCAAATTATTGCTAAGAGTATGAAGTTTTCCACCAAAAGTCCCAGTGGAATGCCTTTGCCAAGGGCATGAAATCAGAGTTACACATGTTTCTATTTGAACAGACTGTAACTGTGGTTTTGTTTATGCTTTCAGAGGATGTACAGGAGAACAAGACTTGGTGCTCTGTGAATTCACTCAACATCAGAAATGTCTTCCGCTTTCTTCTGGAGACATTTAATAAGCAGGAAATCGTACTTATTGTGTGTGTGTGTGTGTGTGTGTGTGTGTGTGTGTGTGTGTGTGTGTGTGTGTGTGTGTGTGTGTGTGTGTGTGTGTGTGTGTGTGTGTGTGTGTGTATTGGGGTAGTCCACGTGTCAAGAAATAGACAGAGAAATCAGTAACATGATTCATGAGTGATTTATAAGTACTTCATAAGAATTAAATAACTCAAATACTTCACTAAACCGTGCTTTTTATGGCTTCTGATTGAGCTACAGGTCCTATATGAAGTGTCACATGACACCAATGGAGAACAATATTGGGCTGTTTCATATAATAATAATTATTGAACCTTTTTTTAACTAGGCATGTCAGTTTTCTGCCCCAACTTCAGACTATCATCTTCTTCTGGTTGAAACTACAATCCCATTGGACTCTAATCTAGGGGACAGTGTTTCGCCAGATGTGAGAGGGGTGTTGGTGAATTCTGCTGCCATTATGTGGCCACTAGACTGTAAAGATCAACACTGATTAGGATAGAAATTCCTCAGCTAGTGATTTTGTCAACCTATTTACGCATGATAAATGATGTAGTAGGCAGCAGGTAAACTGTGATATTGAATTTTCGATTGTGGCCTTTTTTAACCGTTATTTAACTAGGCAAGGCAGTTAAGAACAAATTCTTATTTAGAAAATGTTGTAATGTTTTTTATTTAACTCTGGTTTTGTCTCAGCAAGAGGAATGTCCATGAAAATGGACAATAAAGATGTCCTGTCTCATCACTTCATGTTGAGACACACCATTTTGAAGATTGCCTAGGAATTCCCGGGGGGCTGCATCTAAGGTACTGCATCTCACTGCTATAGGCGTCACTACAGACCCTGTTTCGATGCCAGGCAATATCACAACCTACCGTGATTGGGAGTCCCATAGGGTGGTGCACAATTGGCCCAGCGTCGTCCGGGTTAGGGTTTTGCCAGGGTAGGCCATCCTTTTTGGGCAGAAGGAAGCCTAGTGGTTAGAGCATTGGGCCAGTTAACCCACTGTTCCTAGGCGTCATTATAAATAAGAATTTGTTCCTAACTGACTTGCCTGGTTAAGTAACTGGAGTTGGAAAGCAGCTTTGTTTCAATCAGGATTTGAAACCTCCTCCTTTGGAACCTTCCGGAGAACCTTAACACAACCATATACCGGCATGCCAACATTGACAATCAAGGGGTTAGGAGGTTGTGCAATACCAGATGCCATTAATTAAGCAAAGCAATGAGGGCAATAATAAGGCCTGGACACACTGTAAAACAGCAGAGATGCAGTAATATGTTTTACAGTACTATTTTCCTTACTTTAAAGACATATTACAGCATCCTTGCTGTAAATTTACAGGGATGCTGTAATGTTTTACAGTAAGGAAAATAGTATTGTAAAGCAAAATTATAGTATTAAGGTGGCAACTTACAGTGAAATACTACATGAAATCTAAACGTAAGAAAAACAATACATTTGTACAAAAATAGATTTATTCAAATTATTAACGACATAAAAAAACGAATTAACTACAGAATTGACAATAGAAGTAGCAAAAGTTAACACGTAACCAAATAAGAGAATCAATACAACACTCATTTAAAAAACGATATTGTGTGCCTTTGAGTGTGGGCTGTGGGGGAGAGAGAAACAAATAGAGATTTGATGTTGATTTTATTTGGATCTCCTTTAGTCCTCATTTGGACAAATCTTCCAAGAGTCCTTAAACATTAAAATACAATTCAAAATACGATCACATTTACACTAACATATTGGCCAGATAAATACTCTAACAGTCTAAAAATAACGATTGATTGTACACTTACCATAGTCCAGCACAACTTTCCTATGTATTATATATACATGGTTTTAAAGCATTGTTTAAATGTATATATAAATGTATATATTGAAAGGTTTCTGGTTTGCTCAGTTAAATTGTTCAATGTCTTTATTGCTCTAAATCTAAATGTTATTTAGCCTATTTCTCTTTTCTGTCTGGATAACACATGATGGTGGACAATCTATTCCTAGTATTTACTGAATGTCTTTTCTCTTACCAACTGGATACTGTTGTGAATAGAGTTTGGCCGTTTTAAATGGTGTATATTATGAAATTTAAAAAAGCATGTATCTTGTTGATTGATGACCAACCAAGAGCATTGCGCATGACTTCCAACTTCCAAAACTCAAAATTCAAGCCTGAAACCTTGAACAAAGACTATTGACATCTAATGGAAGCCAATGGAATTGCAATCTGGGAGCTGAAAAGGCTCTCAAAAAATATATATATTCTGGTTTGTTTATCTTTGCATTTTCTGCCATATCAATTGTGTTATAGTCTCATTCAGTATTTTAAACTTCAAAGATGTTTCTATCCAATGGTACCATGGTTTTATTTCTTTCATGTAAATGTATATGCACTCAATTAGTATTTGGTAGCATTGCCTTGAAATTGCTTAACTTGGGTCAAATGTTTCAGGTAGCCTTCCACAAGCTTCCCACAATAAGTTGGGTGAATTTTGGCCCATTCCTCCTGACAGAACTGGTGTATGCCTCCTTGCTCGCACCAGCTTTTTTCCACAAATTTTCTATAGGATTGAGGTCAGGACTTTGTGATGGCCACCCCAATACCTTGATTTGTTGTCCTTAATAAGCCATTTTGCCACAACTTTGGAAGTATGCTTGGGGTCATTTTCCATTTGGAAGACCCATTTGCGACCAAGCTTTAACTTTCTTGACCTATGTCTTGAGATGTTGCTTCAATATATCCACATAATGTTCCTGCCTCATGATGCCATCTATTTTGTGAAATGCACCAGTCCCTCCTGCAGCAAAGCACCCCCACAACATGATGCTGCCACCCCCGTGCTTCACGGTTGGGATGGTGTTCTTCGGCTTGCCAGCCTACCCCATTTTCCTCCAAACATAACAAAGGTCATTGTGGCCAAACAGTTCTATTTTTGTTTCATCAGACCAGAGGACATTTCTTCAAAAACTACAATCTCTGTCCACGTGTGCAGTTGCAAACCGTAGTCTGGATTTTTTATGGCGATTTTGGAGCAGTGGCTTCTTCCTTGCTGAGTGGCCTGTCAGCTTATGTCGATATAGGACTCGTTTTACTGTGGATATATACTTTTGTACCTGTTTCCTCCAGCATCTTCACAATGTCCTTTGCTGTTGTTCTGGGATTGATTTGCACTTTTGTTATTCGCACCAAAGTATGTTCCTCTTTAGGAGACAACTCCTTCCTGAGTGATATGACGGCTGCGTGGTCCCATGGTGTGTATACTTACATACTGTTGTTTGTACATTTGAATGTGGTACCTAAAATTGCTCCCAAGGATGAACCAGATTTGTGGAGGTCCAAATTTTGGGCTGATTTCTTTTGATTTTCCCATGATGTCAAGCAACGAGGCACTGAGTTTGAAGGTAGGCCTTGAAATACATCTACAGGTACACCTCCAATTGACTCAGATGATGTCAAAGCCATGACATAATTTTCTGGAATTTTCCAAGCTGTTTAAAGGCACAGCCAACTTAGTACATGTAAACTCCTGACCACTGGAATTTTGATACAGTGAATTATAAGTGAAATAATCTGTCTGTAAACAATTGTTTTAAAAATGACTTGTGTCATGCACAAAGTAGATGTCCTAACTGACTTGCCAAAACTATAGTTTGTTAACAAGAAATGTGTGTGGTGGTTGAAAAAGGAATTTTAATGACTCAATCCTCAGTGTATGGAAACTTCCGACTTCAATTGTAGTTAGTACTATTTCTATTTTTCTTATTACAATTTTCATTGTTATATTTAATTTAGTCCTGGTTGTTGGAGCTCAGAACCCTGAATCTGATAATCTAGGATTGGACCCAATCCCAATTTTAACTCTGTCTCCCTCTTGGGTATATTACGAGAGGACATCAATCAAATCAAATCAAATTTATTTATATAGCCCTTCGTACATCAGCTGATATCTCAAAGTGCTGTACAGAAACCCAGCCTAAAACCCCAAACGGCAAGCAATGCAGGTGTAGAAGCACGGTGGATAGGAAAAACTCCCTAGAAAGGCCAAAACCTAGGAAGAAACTTAGAGAGGAACCAGGCTATGTGGGGTGGCCAGTCCTCTTCTGGTTGTGCCGGGTGGAGATTATAACAGAACATGGCCAAGATGTTCAAATGTTCATAAATGACCAGCATGGTCAAATAATAATAAGGCAGAACAGTTGAAACTGGAGCAGCAGCACGGCCAGGTGGATTGGGGACAGCAAGGAGTCATCATGTCAGGTAGTCCTGGGGCATGGTCCTAGGGCTCAGGTCCTCCGAGAGAGAGAAAGAAAGAGAGAATTAGAGAGAGCATATGTGGGGTGGCCAGTCCTCTTCTGGCTGTGCCGGGTGGAGATTATAACAGAACATGGCCAAGATGTTCAAATGTTCATAAATGACCAGCATGGTCGAATAATAATAAGGCAGAACAGTTGAAACTGGAGCAGCAGCACGGCCAGGTGGACTGGGGACAGCAAGGAGTCATCATGTCAGGTAGTCCTGGGGCATGGTCCTAGGGCTCAGGTCCTCCGAGAGAGAGAAAGAAAGAGAGAATTAGAGAGAGCATATGTGGGGTGGCCAGTCCTCTTCTGGCTGTGCCGGGTGGAGATTATAACAGAACATGGCCAAGATGTTCAAATATTCATAAATTACCAGCATGGTCGAATAATAATAAGGCAGAACAGTTGAAACTGGAGCAGCAGCACGGCCAGGTGGACTGAGGACAGCAAGGAGTCATCATGTCAGGTAGTCCTGGGGCATGGTCCTAGGGCTCAGGTCCTCCGAGAGAGAGAGAGAAAGAGAGAATTAGAGAACGCACACTTAGATTCACACAGGACACCGAATAGGACAGGAGAGGTACTCCAGATATAACAAACTGACCTTAGCCCCCCGACTGCAGCATAAAAACTGGAGGCTGAGACAGGAGGGGTCAGGAGACACTGTGGCCCCATCCGAGGACACCCCCGGACAGGGCCAAACAGGAAGGATATAACCCCACCCACTTTGCCAAAGCACAGCCCCCACACCACTAGAGGGATATCTTCAACCACCAACCTACCATCCTGAGACAAGGCTGAGTATAGCCCACAAAGATCTCCGCCACGGCACAACCCAAGGGGGGGGGCGCCAACCCAGACAGGATGACCACAACAGTGAATCAACCCACTCAGGTGACGCACCCCCTCCAGGGACGGCATGAGAGAGCCCCAGCAAGCCAGTGACTCAGCCCCTGTAATAGGGTTAGAGGCAGGGAATCCCAGTGGAAAGAGGGGAACCGGCCAGGCATATGACCCACTGAAGAGATGAGTCTTCAGTAAAGACTTAAAGGTTGAGACCGAGTTTGCGTCTCTGACATGGGTAGGCAGACCGTTCCATAAAAATGGAGCTCTATAGGAGAAAGCCCTGCCTCCAGCTGTTTGCTTAGAAATTCTAGGGACAATTAGGAGGCCTGCGTCTTGTGACCGTAGCGTACGTGTAGGTATGTACGGCAGGACCAAATCAGAGAGATAGGTAGGAGCAAGCCCATGTAATGCTTTGTAGGTTAGCAGTAAAACCTTGAAATCAGCCCTTGCTTTGACAGGAAGCCAGTGTAGAGAGGCTAGCACTGGAGTAATATGATCAATTTTTTGGGTTCTAGTCAGGATTCTAGCAGCAGTATTTAGCACCAACTGAAGTTTATTTAGTGCTTTATCCGGGTAGCCGGAAAGTAGAGCATTGCAATAGTCTAACCTAGAAGTGACAAAAGCATGGATTAATTTTTCTGCATCATTTTTGGACAGAACGTTTCTGATTTTTGCAATGTTACGTAGATGGAAAAAAGCTGTCCTTGAAATGGTCTTGATATGTTCTTCAAAAGAGAGATCAGTGTCCAGAGTAACGCAGAGGTCCTTCACAGTTTTATTTGAGACGACTGTACAACCATTAAGATTAATTGTCAGATTCAACAGAAGATCTCTTTGTTTCTTGGGACCTAGAACAAGCATCTCTGTTTTGTCCGAGTTTAAAAGTAGAAAGTTTGCAGCCATCCACTTCCTTATGTCTGAAACACATGCTTCTAGCAAGCGCAATTTTGGGGCTTCACCATGTTTCATTGAAATGTCCAGCTGTGTGTCATCCGCATAGCAGTGAAAGTTAACATTATGTTTTCGAATAACATCCCCAAGAGGTAAAATATATAGTGAAAACAATAGTGGTCCTAAAACGGAACCTTGAGGAACACCGAAATGTACAGTTGATTTGTCAGAGGACAAACCATTCACAGAGACAAACTGATATCTTTCCGACAGGTAAGATCTAATGCATAATCAATGCATTATGTGCTAGTCTAGTATTCAGCCAACGTCAGATTGATGATCTAAGGAAAGAGAACATGAAGCTGAAAGGTACTTTAGAGAATCTAATCTAATCTGAGAGTCTAATCTAAAACAAAAATCCCGAAAATCACATTGTATGATTTTTAAGTAATTCATTTGCATTTTATTGCATGACAGAAGTATTTGATAGATCAGAAGAGCAGAACTTAATATTTGGTAAAGAAACCTTTGTTTGCAGATAACATACGTTTCCTGTAGTTCTTGACCAGGTTTGCACACACTGCAGCAGGGATTTTGGCCCACTCCTCCATATAGACCTTCTCCAGATCCTTCAGGTTTCGGGGCTGTCGCTGGGCAATACGGACTTTCAGCTCCCTCCAAAGATGTTCTATTGGGTTCAGGTCTGGAGACTGGCTAGGCCACTGCAGGACCTTGAGATGCTTCTCACTCCTTAGTTGCCCTCGCTGTGTGTTTCGGGTCGTTGTCATGCTGGAAGACCCAGCCACGACCCATCTTCCATGCTCTTACTGAGGGAAGGAGGTTGTTGGCCAAGATCTCGCGATACATGGCCCCATCCATCCTCCCCTCAATACGGTTCAGTCATCCTGTCCCCTTTGCAGAAAAGCATCCCCAAAGAATGATGTTTCCACCTCCATGCTTCACAGTTGGGATGGTGTTCTTGGGGTTGTACTCATCCTTCTTCTTCCTTCAAACACGGCGAGTGGCAGAGTTTAGACCAAAAAGCTCTATTTTTGTCTCATCATGACCTTCTCCCATCATGACCACATGACCTTCTCCCATTCCTCCTCTGGATCATCCAGATGGTCATTGGCAAACTTCAGCCGGGTCTGGACATACGTTGGCTTGAGCAGGGGGACCTTGCGTGTGCTGCAGGATTTTAATCCATGACGGCGTAGTGTGTTACTAATGGTTTTCTTTGAGACTGTGGTCCCAGCTCTCTTCAGGTGAGATCTTGCATGGAGTCCCAGACCGAGGGTAATTGACCGTCATCTTGAACTTCTTCCATTTTCTAATAATTGCGCCAACAGTTGTTGCCTTCTCACCAAGCTATTTGCCTATTGTCCTGTAGCCCATCCCATCCTTGTGCAGGTCTACAATTTTATCCCTGATGTCCTTACACAGCTCTCTGGTTTTGGCCATTGTGGAGAGGTTGGAGTCTGTTTTATTGAGTGTGTGGACAGGTGTCTTTTATACAGATAATGAGTTCAAACAGGTGCAGTTAATACAGGTAATGAGTGGAGAACAGGAGTGCTTCTTAAAGAAAAACTAACAGGTCTGTGAGAGCTGGAATTCTTACTGGTTGGTAGGTGATCAAATACTTATGTCATGCAATAAAATGCAAATTAATTACATAAAAATTGTTTTAGAATCCGTCTCTCACAGTTGAAGTGTACCTATGATAAAAATTCCAGACCTCTACATGGTTTGTGAGTAGGAAAACGTGCACAATCGGCAGTGTATCAAATACTTGTTCTCCCCATTGCATATAGTGTATTCTATACTATTCTACTGTATCTTAGTTCGTTCCGCTCTGACATCGCTCCTCCATATATGTATATAGTCTTCATTCATTCCTACTTAGATTTGTGTGTATTGGGCATATGTTGTGTAATTTGTTAGCTATTACTGCACTGTCGGAGCTAGAAGCACAAGCATTTCGCTACACCCGCAATAACATCTGCTAATCATGTGTATGTGAACAAAAGTATTTGATTTGAACAAATACAAATAAAACAGCTAGACACATTTACCTCAAACCCTAGCAAACAAATACATTGCTATAGCCTACACAATATCACACATTTTCCTTTTTAGCTATGCTAAATGGTTAGTGGGAGAGGCAATATGGACAATCCTAAATGATGATTTATGTCGCACAGATGAGAGCCAAGTGAACCAAATCACACAGGGTTGTGACAGCTAAGGAGGACACTGTTGGGGTGTTTATGCCAATTATGCTCTTCCCATTGAGTAAATAAATCACGGTGACATCTAAATGGCTACCAAATATTAGTTATTCCTTGAGTAGGCTGCTATCCTACATGAAATATTTGCAAAGTTACTAGTTTCCACCGCCGACAATGTGTTAGGCTACAGCTGACCAGTGACACTGCACCTTACAGTAGGTCGGCAGGCACCTCAATACAACATGGTGCCCTGGTCATTCGCATCAGCTTGAGCAGCTCGCGAGTATGGCCCACAACGCGGTTTATGTGTAAAATGCGGCCCGTCAATTCCCAAAAATATGGGTAATCTTTTGAACTGCTGGAAACGAGCCATTTTTTCTGTAATAATGGTGGAAACATAACGGTCACTAATCTGAGCTCAGTGTATTCTCTATGGCACTCAGAGGCTGCGATATAGCCTGTAATCACAATATTCTCTGGGTGATGCTTTTCTAGGTTGCACAGATATTTACGAGCAATTTAGAGCAAACCGAAATGGCCTTTGTCAACTTGAGCTAGCTAGCTAATGAACGTTAGCCAGCTATCTAGCTAGGTTAGCTAAGGAAATGTTGTCACGTTCGTTGAATGTAGGAGACCAAGGCGCAGCGTAATATGAATACATGTTACTCTTAATAAAGACGGACACTAAACAAACTATACAAAATAACAAAACGACCGTGAAGCTATAATATAAATGTGCAGACACAGGCAACTAGACATAGACAATAACCCACAAAATACCCAAAGGAGATGGCTGCCTAAATATGGTTCCCAATCAGAGACCATGAGAAACAGCTGCCTCTGAGAACCAATCCAGGCAACCATAGACTTACAAAACACCTAGAATGTAAACAACCCCATAAACATACAAACCCCTAGACAGTACAAAAACACATACATCACCCATGTCACACCCTGACCTAACCAAAATAATAAAGAAAACAAAGAATACTAAGGACAGGGCGTGACAAATGTTCAGTAATCCAACGTTGGCTAGCAGTAAATATACTTATAAACAAGGAAAGGTACCTTCCCAGCAGCTGCTCAAAATATTCTTCCATTTCACAGCCACTTCATGAGGATATTTACCAAAATAGTCTGAGCTTCATGTGTCTCACCCGACAGCATAAGGTTGGTGCCTGAAATGGATCATTTGAATCTACAGTAGGCACAAGCTATTACTTTTTTAAAAAACACAATATTTTATAGTCATTTTTACAGGAGGCTTCCGAATTACAGTTAATAACAGTATTTTCCAGCATTTTACCCATAATGCAGTGCAATCTACAGCATGAATGCTGTAAAACACATTGATGGTATTATACTGTGCATCCTACAGTGTTTTACTGTTGAAATTACAGAAAAGTCTATGCTGTAGTACACAAAATTGTCATTTTACTGGGATTGGTAAGCAGTTTATCAGCATTTTTGTTTTATGTACAGTATGTATGCTACAGGGATATGTTCAAATCTGAATGCACTCAAACTTAATCAAACCTTAAAGTAAAAGAGTGGTCAAAATGTACCCTATACAACACTATCCCCTCATGTACTAATAAAAAGGTAAATGTGAAATAATCAAAGTGTGAGATATTGGGGCCGTCTTAGATTGCTGTCAAGCAATGTGGATTAATGTGGAGGTCTGGGGGCCGACTGCTAAGTTTGTCTGTGAGTGGCAGAGGCAGAGATATTATTTCCCCTGCTGTTCTGATGCTGCTGAATGATTAGGATTGGTTGACATTGTGGTTGGGTGTGTGGCTTGGATGAGGGGCTCATTACACAGGGGCAAGAAGACTGGGGCAAGCCGCTTGGGAACCACATATACTACAGGCTTCCGGAAGTGACTGCAGTCAGAGAGAGCCACGGAAAGCTGTACCACTGACTGTATGAGAGCTAGAGACATTTTAAATGAAAACCTAGAGTTCTTGAAATGTTGAGACATAAATTGAGCTCACAGTCTGTGACCTTTGTGTCCCTTTTGGATGATCTATCCATCCTTTAAAGGCAAGCCAACAGTGGGATAGAGATGATGGGAATGGAGGGTGGTATGGTGGCTGACAATACAATTGTTACACATAATTTCCTTTAAGCCAAAAGGGGGATAGGACATTTTTTGTGCAGGAAAAACTTCAGTTATAAACCATATCGCACTCAACATAATCACCACTTTGTTTGATAAGACAGAAGAGAACACAGAGATAAAGTTTGTTCTGTCGATACAAATATTTGGTCGTTCTCCCAATGATCCTATACTCTGTGCCAAAGTCCACTCATGTCGGTCAAGATGTCAGTAGACTGCACAGATGGATTCATTACAACAAGACACTTGAGATAAGCTTTCCAGACAAAGAAATAGGACCAAATGAGAAGGTTGGGAACTAATAAGGAAAAGTAGATTTTAGTGGCTCGGATAAGCCTGAGTTTGTATTTAGCTTGATTGTTGGCCATCACTGTATAAGCCCCAAAATATTTAAAGTAGAATTTGCAGCCAGACGGAACAATAATTAATTGCTTATGAAAACGTGTACCTGCCAAAGACCATATAACATATTGTAAATCTTTGTTAGATGAAGGATCATAATCTAGGAATTCCAAGACATAAAATATATTAGACTGAGCTACTTGACTGGTGGGGCCCTGAAGCAATTTAGCGTCATCCTCATAAAGAAACCATTTGGTGGGCTTGGACCTATGTCCTGTTTACTCTTGGCTTGTTCCCCGCTTCTTGCCCCAGTTTATTTGATTAAACTATGTAAAGAGTTCTATTTTTATGTACGCATTTCGAATCAATCTACGTCTAAGAGGCAAGGGTTTTTGATACAACAACATCCTTGAATGACTTCATGAAATCAAACTAATCATTAAACATTGTACATCTACTTTTTGGGGCACGACAATGGATTACAGAATGCCTTAAATGTCATATCTAGCAGAAGTAGTGATGTTTGAAGGGTAGGTGAAGCACTGCCCCGCGTTTGAGTTTTGAGAGATCAAAGCCCCTGTCTGTCAGTAAGTTTGGATGTGGAACAAGTGCCACAGAAACCACACAAACCTCCCATAGATTGCTGAAATAAACAAATCCACCCACAACTTAAAGGGTAGATAGCATAAACATAACAAATTCATTTCAGTGTCATGTATGGAGCAGATTACACACAGGTGGATTGTATTTATCATCATTAGTCATTTAGGTCAACATTGGATCATTCAGAGATCCTCACTGAACTTCTGGAGAGAGTTTGCTGCACTGAAAGTAAAGGGGCTGAATAATTTTGCACGCCCAATTTTTCAGTTTTTGATTTGTTAAAAAAGTTTGAAATATCCAATGAATGTCGTTCCACTTCATGATTGTGTCCCACTTGTTGTTGATTCTTCACAAAAAAATACAGTTTTATATCTTTATGTTTGAAGCCTGAAATGTGGCAAAAGGTCGCAAAGTTCAAGGGGGCCGAATACTTTCGCAAGGCACTGTATATGCATAGTCCTCCACCCCTTGTCTTACCAGACGATGCTGTTATATTGTTACGGTTTTCTTGCGGTGAAAGAGAGTCGGACCAAAATGCACCGTGCTATTCTTGATACATGTTTAATGACGATGAAAAAACGAACAATACAAAAACAACAAACGTAACGTGAAAACCTATACAGCCTATCTGGTGCAAACAAACACAGAGACAGGAACAATCACCCACGAAACACTCACAGAATATGGCTGCCTAAATATGGTTCCCAATCAGAGACAACGATAAACACCTGCCTCTGATTGAGAACCACTTCAGACAGCCATAGACTATGCTAGAAAACCCCACTAAGCCAGAATCCCAAAACCTACGAAAAACCCCAAGGCCCCCCCATTCCTGGCTGAATGGCGCGGGACGTGGACCCCACTCCAACAAAGTCTTAGTCCATTTTCCTCGCGTCCTTAGATAGGCGACCATCGCCGCCGACCTTGGCCTAGTAGCCCTCACCAAAGAACCCACTGTACTGAGGGACCCCATCGGACTGAGGGGCAGCTCGGGACTGAGGGGTAGATCGGGACTGAGGGGTAGATCGGGACTGAGGGGTAGATCGGGACTGAGGGGTAGATCGGGACTGAGGGGTAGCTCAGCACTGAGGGGAAGCTCAGTACTGAGGGGAAGCTCAGTACTGAGAGGAAGCCCAGTACTGAGAGGAAGCCCAGTACTGAGAGGAAGCCCAGTACTGAGAGGAAGCTCAGGCAGGTAGTTGGTTCTGGCAGATCCTGGCTGACTGGCGGTCCCGGCAGATCCTGGCTGACTGGCGGATCCTGGCTGAATGGCGGATCCTGGCTGACTGGTGGATCTGGAAGATCATGGCTGACTGGCGGATCCTGGCTGACTGGCGGATCTGGAAGATCATGGCTGACTGGCAGCTCTGGCTGCTCCATGCAGACTGGCAGCTCTGGCTGCTCCATGCAGACTGGCAGCTCTGGCTGCTCCATGCAGACTAGCATCTCTGGCTGCGCTGAACAGGCAGGAGACTCCGGCAGCGCTGAGGGGAGGAAGGCTCTGGCAGCGCTAAACAGGCGGGAGACTCCGGAAGCGCTGGAGAGGAGAAAGGCTCTGGCAGCGCTAAACAGGCGGGAGACTCCGACAGCGCTAAACAGGCGGGAGACTCCGACAGCGCTGGAGAGAAGAAAGGCTCTGACAGCGCTGGACATGCGGGAAACTCCGGCATCGCTGGAGAGGAGAAAGGCTCTGGCAGCTCTGAACAGGCGAGGCGCACTGAAGGCCTGGTGCGTGGTGCTGGCACTGGTGGTACTGGGCCGAGAACACGCACAGGAAGCCTGGTGCGGGGAGCTGCCACCGGAGGACTGGTGTGTGGAGGTGGCACAGGATGGACCGGACCGTGAAGGCGTACTGGAGAGCTTGAGAGCAGGGCTGGCACAGGACGTGCAAGGCTAGGGAGGTGCACAGGAGGCCTGGTTTGTGAGGCTGGCACAATCTTCACCAGCCGACTAACACGCACCTCAGGACGAGTATGGAGCGCTGACCCAGGTGCCGTCAAATGCCCGACACGCTCCGTCGGGCGAATTCCGTGCCTAAAGCACCAACACAGCAACTCCCTCATAACTCTCTCCTCCAATTTCCCCATTAACTCCTTCATGGTCTCTGCTTCGCTCACCTCCAACACCGGCTCTGGTTCTGGTCTCCTCCTTGGCTCCTCACGATAAACAGGGGGAGTTGGCTGAGGTCTGAACCCTGACTCTGCCACACTCTCCCTGAGCCCCCCCCACCCCCCCACGATTTTTTTGGGGCTGACTCTCGGGCTTCCTTCCGCGCCGCTGTGCTTGTCTCTCCAACTCCATTCTCCTATAACCCTCTTCGCACTGCTCCAGCGAATCCCAGGCGGGCTCCGGCACTCTCCCTGGGTCGACCGCCCATCTGTCTATTTCCTCCCAAGTCGTATACTCCAAACTTGTTGCTCCTGCTGCCGCTGCCTGTCACCACGCCGCTTGGTCCTGTTGTGGTGGGTGATTCTGTTCCTGTCTCTGTGTTTGTTTGCACCAGATAGGCTGTATAGGTTGTTGTTTTTGATTGTTCGTATTTTTCATAATTATTAAACATGTATGAAAATTACCACGCTGCATTTTGGTCCGACTCTCCTTCACCGCAAGAAAACCATAACATCTATGCTGCCGATACATCGTATAACCAGCTAGCTGTATGTTGATAATGCCGTTGTTCAGCTCTGTGAAGCATAATTTATTACAGTTTTTAATGTCCCATTGGTAGTTTAATCTTCCTCGTAGGTTGGTGATTTTATTTTCAAATGATTACACGTTAGCTAGTTAAACTGAAGGCAGGGGGGTTTATTCGATCGCCACAAATTCTCAGAAGGCAGCCCAACCTCCATCCCTTTTTCTCCGTTGTCTCTTCACGCAAATGACTGGGATTTGGGCCTGTTCCCGGGAAAGCAGTATGTCGCTCACGCGGGCTCGTCGGAGTGGCAGAAACGTAAAAAAAAATGTTTCTGCCAGTTTGTGGTGAGTAACCGCTGTTCCGATGTCCACAAGTTATTTTCGATCATTAGAGACGGTAGCCGCAACATTATGTACAAAATAAGTAAAACAAATAAGTTATAAACAATGCAAAAAATTAACATAAAAACACAATCGGTTAGGAGCACGTAAAACACCAGCAATCTTCTCCGGCACCGTCTTCCACTTTGTATTAGTATACGCATGAAAAGTCCAAATGCAAAGTCACTTTCTATTTTTGGAGTTAAATAAAACCTGACAGAATTCCGAAAAGTCTCGAAGTCAGGGCATTTCAGGCAAATTATATATAAGTGTACTCAGGCTATCCTAGTTACTTTAAGGAGCAGCTCTCTCTCTGTGGGTCTAACCCCAAGAAGTTCTGGAAAACGGTTAAAGACCTGGAGAATAAACCCTCCTCCTCACAGCTGCCCATGTCCTTTAATGTTGATGATGTGGTTGCTACTGACAAGGAGCACATGGCTGAGCTCTTTAATCACCACTTCATTAAGTTAGGATTCCTATTTGACTCTGCCATGCCTCCTTGCCAGTGAAACATTTCCTCATCTCCCACCTCTTCTAATGCAACTATCCCCGCTGCTCCACCCTCTATTCCTCTGCCCCGCTACAAAGTTTCTCCCTGCAGACGGTCACTGAGTCTGAGGTGCTAAAGGAGCTCCTTAAACTTGACCCCAAAAAAACATCTGGTTCAAATGGTTTAGACCCTTTCTTCTTCAAGGTTGCTGCCCAATGTCATCGCCAAGCCTATCTCTGACCTTTCTAATCTGTCTCTCCTCCCTGGGGAGGTTCCGATTGCTTGGATGGCAGCCATGGTGCGTCCTTTATTTAAAAGGGGAGATCAAGCTGATCCTAACTGTTATAGGCCAATTGTTGGAAAAACTTGTCAATAATCAACTGACTGGCATTATTTATGTCAATAGTATTCTCTTGGGTATGCAATCTGGTTTCCGCTCAGGTTATCGATGTGTCACTGAACCTTAAAAGTTCTAAATGATGTCACCATTGCCTTTGATTCTAAGCAATGTTGTGCTGCTATTTTTATAGACTTTGCCAAAGCTTTTGATATGGTAGACCATTCCATACTTGTGGGCCAACTAAGGAGTATTGGTGTATCTGAGGGGTCTTTGGCCTGGTTTGCTAACTACCTCTCTCAAAGAGTGCAGTGTATAAAGTCAGAACATCTGCTGTCTCAACCACTGCCTGTCACCAAGGGAGTACCCAAGGCTCAAACCTAGGCCCCACATTCTTCTCAATTTACATCAACAACATAGCTCAAGCAGTAGGAAGCTCTCTCATTAATTTAAATGCAGATGATAGTCTTATACTCAGCTGGCCCCTCCCTGTATTTTGTGTTAAACACTCTGCAACAAAGCTTTTTCAGTGTACAACAAGCTTTCTCTGCCCTTAACCTTGTTCTGAACACCTACAAAACAAAGGTAATGTGGATTTGTAAGAAGAATCCCCCTCTCCCCACTGGTGTGATTACTACCTCTGAGGGTTTAGAGATCATACAACTACTTGGGACTATGGCTAGACGGTACACTGTCCTTCTCTGAGCACATATCAATGTTTCAGGCTAATGTTAAATCTAGACTTGGTTTCCTCCTCTTTCACCACAGCTGCCAAACTAACCCTGATTAAGACGTAATTTATAGATCAGCAGGTAAGGGTGCTCTCGAGCAGTTAGATGTTCTTTACCATTCGGCCATCAGATTTGCCAGCAATGCTCCTTATAGGACACATCACTGTACTCTATACTACTCGGTAAACTGGTCATATATGTATACCCATCGCAAGATCCAATGGTTGATGCTTATTTATAAAACCCTCTTAGGCCTCACTCTCCCCTATCTGAGATACCTACTGCAGCCCTCATCCTACACATACAACACCCGTTCTGCCAGTCACATTCTGTTAAAGGACCCTAAAGCACACACATCCCTGGATCACTCCTCTTTTCAGTTCACTGCAGCTAGCGACTGGAACTAGCTGAAAAAACACTCAAACTGGACCGAGATTGGTTGCTTCGCGTGATGTATTGTTGTCTCTACCTTCTTGCCCTTTGTGCTGTTGTCTGTTCCCAAACATGTTTGTACCATGTTTTGTGCTGCAACCATGTTGTCCTGGTGCCATGTTGTGTTGCTACCATGTTGTTGCATGTTGTGTTGCTACCATGCTGTGTTTTCATCCCAGCCCCCGTCCCCGCAGGAGGCCTTTTGCCTTCTGGTAGGCCGTCATTGTAAGTAATAATTTGTTCTTAGTTAAATAAAGGTTAAATAAAAAAACATGTCAACATTTCTGTTGTATGATGTAATATGAAGGACCCAGCAAGCCTGCCTATTCCCTATAATGTAAACTCCAACAGAAATAACTTCAAATGTATAACTTCAAATTAAACCAAATCTTTTGCACTCATGATGTCATGTTCTGACCTTAGTTCCTTTATTAGGACCAAGCAGAGTGGTAACCTGGAGCAGAAGGTTCTGGACTCCTGGACTTGGGAGGAGATTTTGGACGGCAAGAGACCCTGTGCACAGGCTGGGGAATATGATATGAGGAGGCAGCACGGCAGCGCGACAGGCACGAGAGGCAGCCCCAAAATATGTTTTGGGGGGGCACACGGGGAGTGTGGCAGAGTCAGGTTGGAGACCTGAGCCCACTCCTTGTGCTTACCGAAAGCAGCGTTGTACTGGTCAGGCACCGTGTTATGCGGTGGAGCGCATGGTGTCGCCAGTACGTGCGCATAGCCCAGAGCGCTATAGGCCAGCCCCCCGCAAGTGCCATGCGAGAGTGGTCATCCAGCCAGGGCGTGTTGTGCTGGCTCAGGGTGTCTGGTTTGGGCCCAGGGTATCCTGCGCCGGCTCTGCGTGCTGTGTCTCCGGGGGGCTGGGAGGGTGCAGTGCATCCTATGCCTGCGCTCCGCCCGTGCCGGGCGAATGTGGGCATTGAGCCTAAGGGAGAGGTGCGAGTAGTATGCACCAGATCTCCAGTGCTCTCCCACAGCTCGGTTCAACCTGTGCCTGCACTCTGGAGGGTCCGGGCTAAAGTGGTCATCCAGCCTGGAGGAGTGGTGCCAAGGCTGCGCACCAGAGCTCCAGTGCTCCCCGACAGCCCGGTCCATCCGGTGCCTCCTCCACGCACCAGGCCTCCTGTAGGTCTCCCCAGCCTGGTGGGTCCTGTGGCACCCAGTCTCTCCATCTCCTCCCTCCAGGTTCTCTCTCCAAGCCAGAGCCGCCCGTCAGTCCGGAGCTGCCAGAGCCGCCCGTCAGTCCGGAGCTGCCAGAGCCGCACGTCTGTCCTGAGCTGCCGGAGCCGCTCGTCTGTCCTGAGCTGCCGGAGCCGCCCGTCTGTCCTGTGCTACCGGAGCCGCCCGTCTGTCCTGAGCTGCCGGAGCCGCCTGTCTGTCAGGAGCTTCCGGAGCCGCCCGTCAGTCAGGAGCTGCCGGAGCCGCCCAACGGAGCTATCTGATCCTTCATACTCTTCGTTTCATTACACATGACTACTGGTTTCAATAACATTTTCACGTAACTTACGAGCAAATACTTTATGAATTTATTGATAATCTACTCGCAAGGTTGCTAGCCAACTAGCCGGCTAATGTTAGCCCTAGTAGCCCTATAACGTTAGTCCTAACAACTATTGTTACATTCCATTCGGAAAGTATTCAGAACCCTTGACTTTTCCACATTTCTCATAATGACAAAGCAAAAACATGTTTGCTAATTTATAAAAAATAAAATAAACTCATATATCACATTTACATAAGTACTCAGACCCTTTACTCAGTACTTTGCTGAATCAGCTTTGGCAGCGTTTACAACCTCGAGTCTTCTTGGGTATGATGCACCAATCTTGGCACACCTATATTTGGGGAGTTTCTCCCATTGTTCTCTGCAGATCCTCTCAACCTCTGTCAGGTTGGATGGGGAGCGTTGCTACACAGATATTTCCAGGTCTGTCCAGAGATTTTGGATTGCGTTCAAGTCCGGGCTCTGGCTGGGCCACTCAAGGACATTCAGAGACTTGTCCCAAAGCCACTCCTGCATAGTCTTGGCTGTGTGGTCTTGGGTGAAAAACATCCCCACAGCATGATGCAGCCACCAACATGTTTCACCGTAGGGATGGTTCCAGGTTTGCTCCAGACGTGACGCTTGGCATTCAGGCCAAAGAGTTCAATCTTGATTATATCAGACCAGAGAATCTTGTTCTTCATGGTCTCTGAGTCTTTAGGTGCCTTTTGGCAAACTCCAAGCGGGCTCTCATGTGATTTGTACTGAACAGTGGCTACCGTCTGGCCACTCTACCAAAAAGGCCTGATTGGAGGAACGCTGCAGAGATGGTTGTCCTTCTGGAAGGTTCTGCCATCTCCACAGAGGAACTCTAGAGCTCTGTCAGAGTGACCATCAGGTTCTTGGTCACCTCCCTGACAAAGGCCCTTCTCAGTTTGAAAACTGGTACCCATCCCCAGATCTATGCCTCAACACAATCCTGTCTCGGAGCACTATGGACAATTCCTTTGACCTCATGGCTTGGTTTTTTGCTTTGACATGCACTGTCAACTGTGGACCTTATGTAGAAAGGTGTGTGCCTTTCCAAATCATGTCCAATCAATTGAATTTATCACAGGTGGACTCCAATCAAGTTGTAGAAACATCTCATGGATGATCAATGGAAACAGGATCCACCTGAGCTCAATTTCGAGTCTCATAGAAAAGGGTCTGAATACTTAGGTAAATAATGTATTCCTGTTGTTTTTTAAATCAATTTGCCAATATTTCTAAAAAAACATTTTGTCTTTGTCATTATGGGGTATTGTGTGTAGATTGCTGAGGACATTTTGTTTTTAAATAAGGCTTTAATGTAACAAAATGTGGAAAAGGTCAATGGGTCTCTGAATACTTTCCGAAGGCACTGTATGTTAGCTATGAATTAGTCATCCAGTTGCTATAAACACCCAGCTTACAGCTACATTAAAGTAAATCAAAGTTTTGGAAATGCATATTGCCATCTAACCAAATATCAAAGAATGTTAGCTATATGCAGTTATCTTTGCCAGCAAGCTATTTAGCAATCTAACGCTGGCTATTAGCATAGCCAGCCTAGCCAACCAGCATGGTTATAGTCGGCAAGCAAGAGCCGAACTACCGGAGACCAGTTGGAACACAACTAACAAAGCACAGCTAAGACATAACCACAGATCAAAAGAGCAGAGACTTACAGATTGATGGCTTTGGCTGATCCGATGGTAAAAGTCAGGGAAAATGTTATTTTAAAAATTTTGCGAGAAAAATCTAAAATAGATTGATTCCAGATGTCAGTCAGCTAACAAGCTAGCACTAAGCCAAGGTTGAAAAAGTTACAAAACACCCGTAGCTTACTTCACAGAGAACACGTCAAAAAGTTGGCAAAACAAAAAGGAGGTACTAATGTTACACAATTAGAGCAAGCAGGTATGATTTTTCTTTAGGTTTGAGCCCTACAAGAAAGAAGGCACCAGAGCCTGCAGTGCTAACAAGTTCCCACTAGATGACACAGCCACAAAGTGTGTGAAGAGCATGTAGTTTGGGTAACGTTAGCCAGTTGTACTATCTACTGAGCTAGCATACAACCAAGGTAGCACAAAGTAGATCCTCTATATTGAGGTTGAGAAATAGTGCATTGTGGGAAGTTTAGAAGAGATCTGTAAATAAGTGAATAAAAATGTAATAACCCAAAAACATAACTATTTTTGTAGTTATAGGTAACCAGATCGTGACTGCAAATAAGTTACTAAGTCTTTGACCTCACTGTATTGTTACATTGGTGAGTAAAATGATCAGAGTTCAATGGGGGTAAAACTGTTGGTATGCATACCATTAAAGAGTGTCCAACAAGCACAGTTGTTCTTATGGTGGATGAATATTGTACAAGGGTTTGCGAAACAAATGCTAATCTAAAATATATGCAGGGTCAGCCGGTACTGGGCTATTTCTGTGTAAACTGGCAGCAATTTTCTTCAGTGGAATACCATAAAGTAAAGGAATCTTTTGCAACATTTTCTGCTGCTATTCGAATTACAACAAAGGAGTTGCAAATGTAAAACAGCTGTCAGTGGTAGCAATAAGCATAGACTGAGGCAGAGAATTGTAGCCATATATGTGAACTTGTAGAGCTAGCAAACATCATCATAATGGGATGAGTGGGGCTGTGTACTCCCTCTATAGTACTGTAGAAACACTGTCCTCTAGGTGTTATACAGGTGTTATAGGAGTACACAAGTCTTTTCACGTTTTACATTTTTTGTTGGCCATGCTCATCTTTTCTCTCAGAATGCCAACCATCAACTGAAATAAATAGATGCCAAACTCGTATAGGCGGGAGCCTACAGAGTTAGTGATATAGGGGAAACACTGATGCAGACCCTATCGGAGTAGGACTATACAGACGGCAGCTGTCAAGGGGGAGTACGTGCCAAAGCTAACAGTACTGAAGGGCTCTGCCATGCTGGACTGATTAAGTCCCCAACCTCCTTTTAGCATTGACTGACAGAGCTGGAGAGAACAGTATTCGATGATGTAACCCGTTTTACACGCATGGGTGGGTAAGTGTTTTGCAGTCTGTGGTATTAAGGTATTTATATGAGGGAGAGAAAATAAAGAAATCAGTTTCAAATAAATTCAGTTGTTTTTCTTTATGACAGCCCTTTCGTCCTTGTATTTTCCAGATTTTTTGTTGTTGATGAATTTCAAAGTTTTCTCTTTCAATCAGATCAAATGAGCTCCAAAATGCCGCACATGTGTACTGAAGTGGTAACCCTCTGACTTCACCAGAGGAGAAAGAGGGTTTGTTCATTCAGGAACAAGGACACCAAAGCAAACATACTGCAACCTGTTTTCAATTGTCTTGACGTGACCAAAATGACATGTCTACACGTGTATGTTTGTGTGTGTTTCTGTTTGTTTGTTCTCACAGTCTTACTGCAGAATTAGGCGTTTATCCACGTTTCTCCAAAAGCCACATTTCTAAATTCGTCCAAACGTAAAATGTAGGAGGTTAAGGGTAAAAGTTTTTGATAGGAGTAAAACATTACGTTTAGGCACTCATTCCGAATGGTTAAAGCCAAAATCCGTAGGTTGTGGGCCCCACTTCCTATGCCGCCCCACTTCTTGTGTAGTGCTTTCACTTTGAACAAAAACATGGGGATTGAGCCCTAAGCCGCCGTGGGCTGGCCTTCTAGGATAGGTGTGTCTTTGCGTTAATCCTGTCTACTGGAATGACCCTGCTGCCCCGGAGCTGGAGAGGAAGTGAATGTCACTTGTAACCTAACGTTATAGACGCCAGAAACAAACAGAGCAGACGAAGCCAACAAGCATCATTGGAAAACATTTTGAAAAGTGGAAGAGTGATGCCGAAATGGACTAGTAACATTACGTAAGTGTTGGGTTGCGTATTTAGTCTGCAAGCTATGTTAGCTGCTAATCTTAGTGTGGTCAATATTCAAGCTCACTGACAAGGCTACTTAGCTAGCTAGCTAACATATTCTGTATTCTGACTGTTTTGTACCCAAAGGAATCTAATTGTAGCATCATGTAGCTACACTGCATAAACCCCACAAGATGCCCAATGCCTTTATTTCATCTAGCTAACGTCATCTAGCTAAATCTAGATATGCAGATTGTTGATATGATAGTGTGTTTCGTTTGCAGTTAATAATGCTAGCTAGCTAGGTGGTCGATAGCATTTTCATCCGAGGACCACCTAAAAAAATCAATATAGCTATAAAAGTCGACACAGTAACATCTATGGCTGTGGCAGTCCAGAAATTTTGTCTGCTGGTTAATGTCATGTAATATCAGTTGGTCTACTGTATGTTTTCTGGCTATGTGCCATGCCATAGGCTGTAGGCTTGTTCATTTAGAAGCATAAGTTCTGTGCCATCATTATATATAATACGATTTTATAGTAAGAAGAATATAATTGAACTTAGCTTTATAAAATCAAAAGGACCGAGCTTAAACGGGTTATGTTGAGTGTAAAAGTGATAATTGGTGCTATGCGCTAGATTTAGAGTTATTTGGCAACTTAAGTTGTGAATGATACAATCCTTAGATTGTCTTAGAAATCAAAACATATACGGGCTGCATGATGTGCTATAAGCTGATTATGACTTGAGAAAGTCGCAATAAAGTTTGTGCTCTGCTCCTTGCCTCAGGCTGCACAGCTCATAAAGTGATCAAATTTTCACTATTTTAAATTAAATCTAGTACACCATTATTTTCATTCTGGGTTTTTTTTCAGGTTTTTGTCTCATAAGCCTATGCATATTTATATATGCTCTAATATGAATATAGGTGCTCTGAATTAATCACCACCTTAGAAGCGCTGTCCATTTTGTTGTGTTAGGCTTTGAAACAACATCCACAACGACCATGTTTTCCATTCAGTTTCAACCTGTTGTTGAACTTCGTTTTTTTCTAATTGATCAATCACAGTGAGGTGAGTTTTAAAAGCACTATACTGTTTTGATGATAAGTGTTTGATGTGATTTAAAAATGTATATTTTATATATGTGATTTTTGATTGCATTTGCATTGACCTTAGAGTGGTTAGAGGGACAATACAGCCCTGAAGAAGCAGGCCATCAGTGGCCTGATGGTCTTTAGTGAGTTAGGTACTACCAACGCATGTCTAATTTTATAAGAGGAGATTACCATGACTCAACGGTCACGTGGAATTTGACTGTGGTCATGACTCATGACTCATGACTGGCAGTGTGGCAGTAATACTGTCACCGCAACAACTCTAGTAACATCACACAAGCATGTATTTCTCAGGGAGATACCGGTGGAAAGGGTCTGATTTTGAGGGAACCTGAGGCTATACAAGTTGTAGCATGACACGTTACACTGGTTACAGCACAACACCACATGCTATCTATGTAAAGGACACTGTTGTGACACTGACGTATTTGGTAGTAATGCTGTAGTCAACAGAGCATTTATGGTGTTTCACAACCCTGGAGAGCATTGAATAAGATATCGTTGAATTCCTAAACGGTGCATTTGTTATCACTATAATGTACTCATATTCCAAAAATATGATGTTATCAAATCAAAATCGAAGTTTATTTGGCATATGCACAGGATACAGTGTGATGTATACGGGAATATGACATTGCACTGTACCGTGTACTATTGAAGTAACAATTTGTTGAATGTTTTCCCAATGTCAACCAATAATGCACCTGATAGCTTGGACCTGTTGGTTGGAAGAAACAAAGTCAGCCATAGATGATGACGAACATCCTAACCCTCCAGCTTCACTACATCACCAGCAGTGTCCATGTGACATTCTACCTGCTACACCAGAAACCAACCAAATCAACATTATATCTCATTATTTCAATTCACAAGATTGAATGAACTCGTGTGTAAGCCATTGATAATTGAACCTCTGTAGCAAGGTCGTAAGGATGCATTGCGTTGGGCCAGTAACTGCTAGATCGACTCCACGAGCTGACAAGGTACAAATCTGTTAACCCACTGTTCCTAGGCTGTCATTGTAAATAAGAATTTGTTCATTACTGACGAGTTAAATAAGGGTTAAATAAAAAAAATGTTAAAATACTTGCTCTGATGACCTCCTAGTAGTGGGTGTGGGAACCAGGAGCAGCACATAACAGTTTGTGGTCTGGAGGTGTGGGACCTGGCAACACATTCCAGGCTGCTGTGTGTGGTGAGTACTGGACTCCCGTGATCTGATGTGGCACCATGTAGACATTTTTTTCCTGGGAGCTGGTAGGTTGCTGTATATGTCCTGTCTTGTATGGGTATTTTCTATAAGTTCTACAAGTATTCAGTTGTAATTGTCTATTTTTGTTGTCTATTTTTGTCACTTTTACCTTCCTTCTGAATTAATATGGATTTTAACATAACATAGGTCAGTCTTTTATCATGCAGCAGGTAGTCCTGCTGGCCCTGTCTGGGGGTGTCCTCGGATGGGGCCAGAGTGTCTCCTGACCCCTCCTGTCTCAGCCTCCAGTATTTATGCTGCAGTACTTTATGTGTCGGGGGGCTAGGGTCAGTTTGTTATATCTGGAGTACTTCTCCTGTCCTATTCGGTGTCCTGTGTGAATTTAAGTGTGCTCTCTCTAATTCTCTCTTTCTCTCTTTCTTTCTCTCTCTCGGAGGACCTGAGTCCTAGGACCATGCCTCAGGACTACCTGACATGATGACTCCTTGCTGTCCCCAGTCCATCTGGCCGTGCTGCTGCTCCAGTTTCAACTGTTCTGCCTTATTATTATTCGACCATGCTGGTCATTTATGAACATTTGAACATCTTGGCCATGTTCTGTTATAATCTCCACCCGGCACAGCCAGAAGAGGACTGGCCACCCCACATAGCCTGGTTCCTCTCTAGGTTACTTCCTAGGTTTTGGCCTTTCTATGGAGTTTTTCCTAGCCACCGTGCTTCTACACCTGCATTGCTTGCTGTTTGGGGTTTTAGGCTGGGTTTCTGTTCAGCACTTTGAGATATCAGCTGATGTACGAAGGGCTATATACTGTAAATACAATTTAATTTAGTCCAAGTCATCCATGGTTCTGTTACCCTGGCAGTTTTGATGCTGATGGGAGGGGGAAAAAATAATCTCACTGAAATGTATTGAAATCACATACTGTACTAACGCAAGTGTCAATGGCCTTTTCATAGTTTTGATTTTAACTCAATGTAATTGGATATTAATTTCTCAAGTTTAATCAGGAAAAGGTGAAATATGTTATGCTCTGCCATGCTGTATGAACAAAAGTTTCCTACCAAGTCTGTTTCACTGATGTTCATGGAGTAACTCTTGCTTGGTTGGTAGTTAGGACAGGAGAGACGAGTCTGAGTCTTTGGGGTGTGTCAGCACTGTGGGAAAACATAAAACTAATTGTTACTTCAATAGTACACAGTACAATGGAATGTCCTATTCCTCTATACACCCCACTGTATCCTGTGCATATGTCAAATAAACATAGATTTTTACAACATAATATGGATGGAATATGTGGTGTTGTAACCAGTGTAGCATGCTAATTTTAACATCCTATGACATGATGGCCCATTGACTGTTACTATGGTTACTCCTTGGATATCAGTCTGAAAGAAGTCGCTGTTGAAAAATACGCAATAGTCTCTACAAGGCAGGATGTTCAATTACTTTACCGGTTGTAGATGCTGTTGGTGCTTTTGGCAGTAGGTGGTGATAGAGTATCCACAGGAAAGTATTGTTTACCTGACTTTTTGCGGCTCCGGTAGGTTCAATATGTAAACAATAGCTGAGTGAAACCGAATGTAGTCGACCAAAACATGTTTCCTCGCAGTTCAGTTGGGCTTGGCCGTATTGTGCATGTGTTTGTCACATGCAAATTTCTTCAGTATTGAAAATAAACAACTGAAATCGAATCAATATACAGACCAGCATACTGAAGGTCGGGTAGATACTCTGGGTATTTTGTCTCACATTATTACCAGCAAAATGACTAATCCCACGGATAACCGGTAAAGTATAATTTTATTCAGCACAGTAGTATGTAGAGGTTGTAAGAGGAAACTTTCCTGATCCAAACGCTAATTTCTGCCAATCTGTCACGCCTTGGTCTTAGTATTTTGTGTTTTCTTTAATTATTTGTTCAGGCCAGGGTGTGACACGGGTTTGTGTGTTGTGTTTCGTATTGGGGTTTGTAGTATTTGGGATTTGGTATTTGGCTGATTAGGGGTGTTGTATAGGCTTGGCTGCCTGAGGCGGTTCTCAATCAGCAGTCAGGTGCTTCTCGTTGCCTCTGATTGGGAACCGTATTTAGGTAGCCTGAGTTCGCTTTGTCTTTCGTGGGTGATTGTTCCTGTCTCTGTGTAGTGTTCACCAGATAGGCTGTATTAGGTTTCATGTTCCGTTTGTTGTTTTCGTATTTATTTAGTTATTTCATGTATCGTCACCTTTTTCTTCATTAAAGACATGAGTAACCACCACGCTGCATTTCGGCCCGACTCTCTCTCAACAAACGAAGAACGCCGTTACAGAATCACCCACCACATACGGACCGAGCGGCGTGGTTACAGGCAGCGACCGCAGGAAAAGCGAAAGGAGGACGTTATAGACAGCAATGGCATGGAGTATACGACGTGGGAAGAAATCGACAGGTGGGCGGCCGACCCAGAGAGAGTGCAGGAGCCCGCATGGGATTCGCTAAAGCAGTGCGAAAAAGGATATAGGCGAATGGAGTTGGAGAAACAGACACGGCGGCGCAGAGCGAAACCCGAGAGTCACCCCAAAAAATGTATTGGGGGGGGGCTTACAGGGAGAGTGGCTGAGTCAGGAGATGGACCTGAGCCAACTCTCCTTGTTTATCGTGAGGAGCCAAGGAGGAGACCAGAACCAGAGCCGGTGTTAGAGGTGAGCGAAGATGAGACTGTGAAGGAGTTAATGGGGAAAGTGGAGTGGAGAGTAATGAGGGAGTTGCTAGCTTGGTGCTATAGATATCATATTCGTCCGACGGATCATGTCGGGGATTTAATGGCACCTGAGTTAGCGCTCCATACTCGTCCTGAGGTGCGTGTTAGTCGGCTGGTGAAGTTGGTGCCAGCCTCACGCACCAGGCCTCCTGTGCACATCCCTAGCCTTGCACATCCTGTGCCACCTCCACACACCAGTCCTCCGGTAGCAGCTCCCCGCACCAGGCTTCCTGTGCGTGTCCTCGCTCCAGTATCACCAGTGCCCGCACCACGCATCAGGCCTACAGTGCGCCTCGCCTCTCCTGCACTGTTGGAGTCTCCCGCCTGTTCAGCACAGCCAGAGCCTTCCTCCCCTCCTGCGCTGTCAGAGTCTTCCGCCTGTTCAGCACAGCCAGAGCCTTCCTTCCCTCCTGCGCTGTCGGAGTCTCCCGCCTGTTTAGCGCAGCCAGAGCCTTCCTCCTCTCCTGCGCTGCCGGAGCCTCCTGCCTGTTTGAAGCAGCCTGAGCTGCCAGTCTGCAGGGTGCTGTCAGTCTGCAAGGAGCTGCCAGTCTGCATGGAGCAGTCAGAGCTGTCAGTCTGCATGAAGCAGCCAGAGATGTCAGTCTGCAAGGAGCTGCCAGTCTGCAAGGAGCTGCCAGTCTGCAAGGAGCTGCCAGTCTGCAAGGAGCTGTAAGCCTGCATGGAGCAGTCAGAGCTGTCAGCCTGCATGAAGCAGCTAGAGCTGCCAGTCTGCAAGGAGCTGTCAGTCTGCAAGGAGCTGCCAGTCTGCAAGGAGCTGCCAGTTTGCAAGGAGCTGCCAGTCTGCATGGAGCAGTCAGAGCTGTCAGCCTGCATGAAGCAGCTAGAGCTGCCAGTCTGCAAGGAGCTGTCAGTCTGCAAGGAGCTGCCAGTCTGCAAGGAGCTGCCAGTTTGCAAGGAGCTGCCAGTCTGCAGGGAGCTGTCAGTCTGCAAGGAGCTGTCAGTCTGCAAGGAGCTGCCAGTCTGCAAGGAGCTGCCAGTCTGCAAGGAGCTGCCAGTCTGCAAGGAGCTGTCAGTCTGCAAGGAGCTGTCAGCCTGCATGGAGCAGTCAGAGCTGCCAGTCTGCAAGGAGCTGCCAGTCTGCAAGGAGCTGCCAGTCTGCAAGGAGCTGCCAGTCTGCAAGGAGCTGTCAGTCTGCAAGGAGCTGTCAGCCTGCATGGAGCAGTCAGAGCTGTCAGTCTGCAGAGAGCTGTCAGTCTGCAGGGAGCTGTCAGTCTGCAGGGAGCTGTCAGTCTGCAAGGAGCTGTCAGTCTGCAAGGAGCTGCCAGTCTGCAAGGAGCTGCCAGTCTGCAGGGTGCTGTCAGCCTGCATTTCGGTCCGACTCTCTCTCAACAAACGAAGAACGCCGTTACACAAACGTAGAATTCTATGTAATTCAACGTCGGATCTTCAGGCTAAATGGACCATACTCCACCAATATGTTATGCAGATGAGCCATTGTTTACTTTACTGACCACGCTGGATATTCATTCAGTCGTTCTGGTGGGTAATTCCCACTAGGTAGGAATCAATGCTGTATATAAGCAGGCAATGTGCTGAACAGGTAAACATAGCTAACTATTTTGGTCGATAACCAATAAAATAATTACTGAATCACAAAGCATAACAGAAAATGCATAGAGCATTTCTTATCTCTCTTTCAGTGTTGAGCTTTGCACCACCACAACTTGTCTCCTGCAGCATCTCCCTGGAAAATACATGTTTATGTGGTGTTACTTTACCGTGAGAGCGGCAATCTTTTACATGACAATAACCAGCACACAAAATGTCATGACCGCCACAGCCCTAGATTGTCACTGTACCGAATTTTATAGCCAGATACATTTTATGGGGTGGTCCTGGGCCGAAAATGCTGTCGACCACCTAGCTAGCTAGCATTATCATCTACAAATGAAACATATGTCAACAATGTGCATATCTTTTTATTTATTTTATTTTACCTTTATTTTACTAGGCAAGTCAGTTAAGAACAAATTCTTATTTTCAATGACGGCCTAGGAACAGTGGGTTAACTGCCTGTTCAGGGGCAGAACGACAGATTTGTACCTTGTCAGCTCGGGGATTCGAACTTGCAACCTTGTTACTAGTCCAACACTCTAACCACTAGGCTACCCTGCCGCTACCCTGCCGCCCCACACTTAGCTAACATTACCAGTTCATGAGAATGGTGGCCATTTCGGCATCACTCTTCCACCGTTCAAAATTCGGTCTTTGCCACCGCAACTAGCCTAGCTGCCACTGTTAGCTGCCTGTCAAGCTAGTGGGGTTTTCTTGAGGTCTTGAACGCAGCCTGCGACGGAGTTAGCCCTTGTGGCTGGGACCACGGATTGTCCCGTGCTTGTAACTGTCTAGATCCCTGCTGTTTGTTTCCATCTTCCATGCGACCTGCACTGCCTGGAAATGCGAGGAGTAACAGCGTAGCCTACATTGCTAACATGACATAGACCAAAGCCAGTGGGAGTACCGTTGAGGACAGTGTTGTCTCTCTGTCACAAGTGAAAGATCTTTTTAACAATCATAAATAGTTTTACAAGCAGTCGTTACAACAAGAAAATAGCTTCAAGTGTTGTTTCCAAATACTGGTGGACCCAACTAATAAAATAATAGACGACATGACCCGAGAGGTCCAGGACCTGAAGAACAGTTTGCAGTTCTCCCATGATCGGCTCAAAGAGTTTAAACAGGAAAATGGCAAGATGACAGCAATCTGTAAGTCACTGAGAGAGGACATCAGTTCTGTATGTGAATCCATTGATAACAATGACAGAGAAATCAGATTAACTCGAGGGACAATCAAGGCGGAACAACATTGTTGTGGATGGAATTGCATAATCTCCACATGAGACCTGGATGGAATCTGAGAACAAAGTGTAGGAAATTATCTCAGAGAAACTGAAGATGAACCACAGGAAGACTGAGGTAGAGCACGCCCACATGATTGGAAAACCCACCACCGGCCCATGTGACAGGCCCAGGTCGAGAGTGGTCAAGTTCCTGATGTTCAAGGACAAGATAGCTGTTCTGTAAAGAGCCAAGAACTTGAGAAGAACGTATATCTTCCTCAACGAGGACTATTCTGAAGCTGTGTGCCAGAAGAGAAAATAACTTATCCCGGCCATGAAAGCTGCCAGAGCGCGTGGGACATTGCTTACATTCGCTATGACAGGCTCATTGTCCATCCTCCCTCCCAAAAGCCTGGAAGGGATGAGAGATCCAAGCCTATGGGTTTGTAGATTCAACCCCACAGCCCACACACACAAAATTACACACATCAATTAATGATTAATGGGCTGCAGTTTTTTTCTTCTCCTTGCTTTGTTTGTTCTTTTCAATATTATGTCTATCTCTGAGAAGCTACCCACGAAAGGGCTAAAAATAGCCCATATTAATATACTATATGTAGCCTTAGAAATAAGATGAATGAAATCAATAACTTACTAACATCAGATAACATTAATATATGAGCTATTTCTGAGACTCACTAAGATAATTTCCTTGATGATACAGCAGTAGCAATATAAGGATATAACATATATAGAAGAGACAGGAATGTTTTTGGGGGAGGTGTTGCGTTATATATTCAGAACCATATCCGTGTAATGCCTAGAGAAAATTTCATGTCAAGTGTTATTGAAGTGCTGTTGTTGCCAGTCCACCTGCCTAATCTAAAGCCTATTATTTGGGGGTGTTGCTAATGGCCACCAAGTGCTAACAGTCAGTATTTAAATAATGTGTGTGAAATGCTTGATAGTGTATGTGATGTAAACAGAGAGGTCTACTTTCTTGGGGATCTGAAAATGTACTGTTTTTCATCAAGCTGTCCGCTCAAGAGGAAGTTTCTCACTGTAACCAGTGCCTGTAATCTGGTTCTGGTTATTAATCAATTTACCAGGGTGTTTACAAACACTACAGGAACAAGATCGTCCACATATATTGATCACGTTTTTGCTAATACTGTAGAACTTTGGTCTAAAGCTGCATCCGTACCCATTGCATGCAGTGATCACAATATATAGTGGATATATCCAGGAAAGCCAAAGTTCCAAAAACTGGGCCTAAAATAGTGTATAAATATCATACAAAAGATTTTGCTGTGACGCTTACTGTATGTGGATGATGTTAAAAATTGTTAAGGCTCCATGGATTGATGAGGAATTAAAAAGCTGTATGGTTGAAAGAGATGGGGTGAAAGGAGTGGCTAATATTTCTGGCTGCACATCTGTGTAACGGCGTTCTTCGTTTGTAGAAAGAGAGGACCGAAATGCAGCGTGGTGGTTACTCATGACTTTAATGGAAAAGTGACACATGAAATAACGATACAAAAATACAAAACAACAAACGGAACGTGAAACCTAATTACAGCCTATCTGGTGAAACTACACAGAGACAGGAACAATCACCCACGAAATACAAAGTGAAACTCAGGTTACCTAAATACGGTTCCCAATCTGAGACAACGAGAATCACCTGACTCCAGATTGAGAACCGCCTCAGGCAGCCAAGCCTATACTAGACACACCCCTAATCAACCACAATCCCAATGCCTACAAAAACCCCAATAAGACAATACAATAACCCCATGTCACACTCTGGCGTGAACAAATAATTAAAGAAAACACAAAATACTAAGACCAAGGCGTGACAATCTGACTGTCTGATTTACTGCAAATTTTGAAATTATGTGACTAAACTCAACAAAAATAAGAATAAACTGTATTATGAAGGCAAGCTCAATGACATAAAGAATGATGATTTTTTTTTGGGAAATACTTTAAATGAAATTATGGGCAGAAAGACTAATTCAATGCCATCTTTAATCGAATTAGATGACTTAATCATCACAAAACCATTTGATGTTATTCATCACAAAACCATTTGATGTTGCCAATTATTTTTAATTATTACTTAATTGGCAAAGTGGGCAAACTTATATTCATGCATTATTTAGGAATAATGACAAACCTGGCATTGACAACCTAGACGGAAATCTACTGAAGATGGTAGCTGACTCTATGGCCCCTCCTATCTGTTATATCTTTAATCTGAGTCTAGAGGAAGGTGTTTGTCCTCAGGCCTGGAGGTAAGCCAAAGTCAATCCGCCTTTACTAGTTCTAACAGCAGACCTACAGTATCAGCTTGTTGCCAGCTCTTAGCAAACTGATGAAAAAAATTGTTTGACCAAATACTCAACGTGAACTGCACTGACACAAATGACTGATGATTGGTTGAAAGAAATTGATAATAAGCAAGATTGTGGGAGCTGTATTGTTAGATTTTAGTACAACCCTTGATATTATTGACCATAACCTGTTGTTAAGAAAACTTGTGTGTTATGGCTTTTCAACCTCTGCCATATCGTGGATTCAAAGCTACTGTATCCATCTAATATAACTCAGAGGGTTTTCTTTAATGAAAGCTTCTCTAATGTCAAACATGTAGGGTGTGGTGTTCCACAGGTCAGCTTTCAAGCCCCTTTCCTCTTTTCTATCTTCACCAATGACCTGCCACTGGCATTAAACAAAGCCTGTGTGTCCATGTATGCTAATGATTCAACCATATGTGTCAGCAACCACAGCTAATGAAGTCATTGAAACCCTTAACAATGAGTTGCAGTCAATTTTGGAATGGGTGGCCAGTAATATACGCGTCCTGAACATCTCTAAAACTAAGAGCATTGTATTTCGTACAAATCATACCCTAAGCTCTAAACTGAGTTTAGTTTTGAATGGTGTGGCTGTTGAACAAGTTGAGGAGACAAAATTACTTGGGGTTACATTATATTGTAAACTGTCATGGTCAAAATATATAGATTGAATGGTTGTAAAGATGGTCCATAATAAAGAGATGCTCTGCTTTTTAGACACCACACTCCAATAAGCAAGTCCTGCAGGCTCTAGTTTGTCTTACCTTGATTATTGTCCTGTCATGTGGTCAAGTGCTGCAAAGAAAGATCTAGTTAAGCTGCTGCTGGCCCAGAACAGAGCTGCAGGCCTTGCTCTTCATTGTAATCAGAGAGCTAATACAAATACTATGCATGCCAGTCTCTTTTGGCTAAGAGTACTTCCTTTTTCTAAGAAACATTCATGTGTTAAAATTCCAAATAGTTTGAAAAGTCAACTTAAACACACACTTACCCCACCAGACATGCCACCAGGGGTCTTTTCACAGTCCCCAAATCCAGAACAAATTCAAGAATGTGTACAGTATTGCTCAAATAACAGATAAAGTAACACCTCACGGCACAAAACCACAACTCTCTCCTATTTAACCTACATATGTTGTGTATATGTATTGATGTGCAGGCTTTGTGTGCTGTTTAAATTCATGAGGTTCTATCCTTGAGCTGTTCTTGTCTATTAATGTTCTGTTTTATGTCATGTTTTGTTGTTTTGTGTGGACACCAGGAAGCTAATGGGGATCCTAATAAAATACCCAAACAGAAAAATACAGAACGAGTGTCCACCACTAGGTTTGAAGACACAACCTTCTGATCCAGAGTCATGGTTTTGAAGGCACTTCCTGATTTCCTCAGGAACATGGATTGACATCCAATTTCCAAGCCACAGTCACTGGTGTGCTACTTCAGTGGGTTCTTTCCATTGAAACTTCTGTGACATACCACTTCATCTAGTATGATTTCCTATCTTAAATTTGCTGAAATAATTTACAACTTCAAAATATCTGAGACATTAATACATAGTCAAACCCACTGCCAACTAATTTATAATGTTTCTTAACAAAAACTGCTAAGTTATTGATGAGTAAAAAATCCCAACAGATTCCCATTGGCCCTGCTTTGTGTTGTAACTGCAATGCATATGTGCTCAAATGAATTGAAAATGTTTGGTGTGTGGGAGCAATTTGGCAAAGAAACTGATAGGTGTGAATACGTTGACAGCCAAAGTGAGATTTGAAAGGCACACAGCTGTGTTGCTCTCAATACAATGATCAGTATGTCCAACGAATAGCCAGGTGTAGATCTTCATTTGCAATCCAAATTATGTGTTTCTCTGTTGATGTCTTTCGTTTTCATATTTCATGATGTCACAGGCGAGAGGATTTATTGGTTTTAATAAGGCAAGGAAGCTCAAGAGTCAGGTGTTAGTGGTGGGGGTTGGTGACAATAAAGAGGAATGTTATGTGTGCTGAGTAATTTTTTTCCTTTGCGGCAGCAGCCAGTTGCCAATTTTTTAACAATGCATACTTGTAAGAGTTGTGTTTGGAAAACACCTTTCATTCTTTTTCGAGTACATTGGGATCGCTGTCTGTTGCAAGTGTGGACAATGTGGCTTTTGTCTTATTCGTCTTCTTTATTTCTCCATCTCCGAGATAAAGGTGGGAGATAAGCAGCGTCCAGGAGCAAGAGACAAACAAAGGTGTCATATGGGGTTTGGAAATAGAGAGGCATTCAATTCACATTTAAAATGTATTAAGCTCTAGCCTTAAGATTCTGGACATTGTTAAATGACCAACTAACGTAGTCAAAACAGTTTGGATGAAAGTTGAAATGATAACAAAAATTAAGCTAAACTTACTTAACTACCCTTAAGTACCACAACCCTGTCGGGTACACAAGGCAAGCGATCTGCTGACACAGACACAGACACAGTCAGACAACATAAAACATAACTGGAGAGACACACCCTGATAAGATGACAGTTTATTTAGAAAGCAGTACAAAATGATTACTGTATAACTCAGAATATACACAATTATAAGTAGTTGTAAATGTTTAACAAGGGTGATGTAAACAGTCATGGATGGGTGAAGTGAACTCCCAGAGGAGCCAGTGCTGTACATATCTGTCGCATGGAAATAATGTCCATTAATGTCAACAAAGCCAGGTGTGAACTTAGACCTCTGACAAAATACGAGTCAGTTCAAGTAAACAGATGTGGTAGCAGATAAGGTTACAGTGAGATAATTTCAGTAACACTGGATGGTACAGCTCTTGACAACTGACACAGTTGTTTTGGTGAAGTACCTGACAGTCGTTAATGTTATAACTGCTAATGGCATCTGTTACATCATTGTCAGGGGACCGTGATGTAACACCCAAGTTTAGTGCTACCAAAATGTCTGTACACCACCTCTATGTCCACGTTCTGTGATACCCTTATCCTGGATAATCATTCAAATGCAACTCCAGAGGATATTCTTCAGATAATGTGGCACTGGATTCCTTAATGAATACTGAAAACGTTAATCATACCTAAGAGAAACACAACTGGTTTCAGTCAATACATTTTGCTCTACTGATTGGCAAAGGTGGTTGTCTGCTGTGAAAATCGATCATGTGCTTCATTGTCTCTGAAATGTGTGCAACAGGAAACAGTAATGCAGAGGTATTGGAAGAGATCAACGATAGTCTAAAATAGGAGAGGTACTCTTGGTCAACAAATGCCTTTGCTGAGGAATGATAGGAATGAAAAGACAATGAATGGTCATGGTGTTAATTGAATATAGGATCTGACAATGTTAGTTCCATTCACAAAGTCAAGGTTATTTTGTGCTGTGAGCTTTGGACATTGACAGCATTGGTGCAGTTCTGCGTATCAATTTGAATGTCTTGCCTCAATAATAAATGTGTCTCTGTAACGTGCTAATCATTTTATTTGGTCAACAATAGTTATTTTAATAAATATTTCAAGTGTTCTTTTTCTTGGATTCATTCATTTCCAAATGATCAATAGACATTCATTCATGGTCGGGAAGGCAGTCACAAAGGTTCATCTTTTTCCAATTGAAACATACTTTTGGACCGAAGAGAGGCTGAACGTGTTCAGTCGTGCGTATCTCCGTCAAGGCGAAAACGAATCCAATGAAAAAAACAAACATAGTTTTAATCCCTTGTATGGTGAGTGAACAAATCCAGGTGTTTGTTATTGTAAGAGATTTGCCTTTGCCAGACATCTCCTGACATACCCTTGTCAGGAGGTGGGGTGTATGGAAGCGGGTACAGTTAAGCACAGTTCTACAATTCACAAAGGTGTTCCCTTCTTCCTCTCTCTCGTTTCCCATCGTTGACTCCACCATGTGGGGAGTATGTGGTGAGACAGGATAGGGCAGGTGAAACCAATGTGGCTGACACCCCCAACACACCTAGCATCATTGGAAAGATAGTTCAAGCAATTGAAGTATTGGCTTACATGTAATTAGCAGAATTGTAGACATGGGATGGCGTCAATGAGTTGCAGATGGGAGGGCACGAGTCAGACTGGGCTCCCTGACGCTGTTTTCCCCTCAAGCAACACTGTGACATTCCGCTGTCACTTGTAGCCAGCTGTCTGTCAAGGAGAGTGAGTTCCACCTCTCACTGACGCTCAGATCAGGGTTGTATTCACAAAGTGTCTCAGAGTACAAGTTCCGATCTAGGATAAGGTCCCTAATGGTCCCCAAGGTCCCTAATGAACCCTTGTGCATTAGGATTGAAACGTCTAAATTCATCCTAAATCAACACTCCTACTCTGAAAAGTGTTATAAATACAGACCCAGGTAAATATGCAAGTATCAACTGCTGACACCAATTGCCTTACATTTTTGAATTTTTGAATCAATATTTTTTCTGTCAGACATGACTACCAAATGTGTTGCAATGATAGCTTGACTTGAAGACCCAGTAGGTCTTCCACAATGTGATTCTCTTATCTCTTATGTAAAAAAAACAGTGTGTCGACCGCATGAAAAATTCCCTCCAGGCAGTTCAGACTTCCCTGAAAGACAGCTAGTTCATCAACAGAACAGAAGTTGTATTGTGGTTAAGCTGTTTCGCTCCAATGGAATGTACTGTTGAGAGATCTCAATTAATAACACCCAACAGTTTTTCACTGCTGACCTGCTAATTAGAGTGTGCAAGGAATGTCATCTGAGTGGGTGTACGCAGGTATAGTAAGTGTCTTAAGGCTTGGAAGCTTTCACAAGACACATTCACATGATATTATGTTCTGTATATGACTAGAAATAAAGTTTCAAAAAACCTATGCATAATTTTGGACAGACTATTGTCATTGGACAGAAAGGGACACACCCTCTTAAATCCTCTCATCTTACCACCCTTGCAAAAAATCAAACATGAAAAATCACGTGAAAAGAATACATTAATAAATGTGGTTTTCAGACACGTGACGTTTCACAGGACGTTTTTTTACGTGAACAAATATATATATATATATGTAGACATGTGTGAAGTTTCACATGACTCAGATACATGTCGTTGCCCAAGATATCACATGTAACTTGGAGGGATTTGAAACCAGGTCACCCAGGTGAGAAGCCAATGTCTTGACCATTCGATCCCAAGAGGAACACCACTCATTTTGAAGTCGCAGGCGGGGCTACCTCATCACATGACCATGACAAACCCATGTCCGCTACACTTTAATCTTGTGTTGCTTTTATCGCAGGATTTGCTTTGACTAAATCAAGATTAATCACAAATTCAAAATTTGCTCAAATTGAGCTGTAATTTAAGATTTTTTTCACACAAAAAGAGCATGACAAGAATATTGTCGTTTTGATTTGTCCAAAGTAACTGTAAGCAAAATCTGGTAAAAGGATATACACACTTTCTTTAACCTCAAAGTCAACTTTTTCCCACATTGCATTGTTGTTTTTAGCTGTATATATGATGTATTTGGGATGTTTTCAGTGTATTGTGAATGCTTCCCGACAAGAAACAAGAAATGAATGCATTCCGACAAGAAAAGGAAATTATGTACTAAAATTACAAAAAGTTAGCTTGAGTTAACTGATTAACTCTGGCAGCATACATTTTTACATGTTAAAAAGGATAAATAAGGAGACACGGAGTGCTAGCTTCTCTGTTCTTTCACTGGACTTCTTCCAACAGTCACTGACCAACAAATGAAGAGAGGCCATACATTATTTTTGACATACTGGAATTATTATACTCAGGTAGGCTAAGTTATCTTTTTACAGAATGGCATTACAGAATTTGCAATTCCATATGTGGAAACATTGCTAGTGCAACATGTAACACCTCCTTTACACTTAAGGAGAATAACACTATCTCACCACCACATATGAACTTACAATTCCAAATGTGAACGTTAGATTTTCACATGTAAATGTTTATTCCATGTAAAACTGCAAATGTGATTTTTTTTACATATTATGTTTTTTTACACGTGAAAATGATATTCCATATGTGAAAGAGACATTTTCACGTGGAGTTTTCTTACATGTGAAACTGCAAATTATAGTTTCACGTGATTGATTTTCATGTGATTGTGATTTCTCATGACAAAGTTTTTCACATGTGGAACTGCAATTCACGTGAGGTGAAAACATGTTTTTTTACTCATGTGAAATGGTGGTGTTAACACGTGAAATTTAGGCTCAACATGTGAAAACAGCTATTTCATGCGATTTTCACAGGTTAAACTGCAAGGGCAATCACTGGCTGTACAATTAGCATTTCATGAAATTCTGGCGTAGCTGTATACTTTATCAAAAGTTAGTCTTGGTCTTTCATCTGTTTACTCTGTAGCGTTATATGTGTCATTAATTAAATATAGGTAGTTAATTCAGGGCAGTAATACTGGTGCAACCGACACTTAATGTTGGCTTATTCTCACCCTCCTAGGCTGCCTCTTTATTAATGCATGCCTTGTGCCATGTGATCCTGTTAATGAGGAGTCACACATAAGTATTTGAGCCTGTCAGGGGGAATCACGCTGATGATGACCGTTATTGTTGCCGGCACCCCTGCAGCCATTGGAAATGACGTCTCCCACCCCTGCCTCTCAGCAGTTATCCCCGCACATCAGAGAGTAGTGAACTCATCCTCTCAACATGCCACCAAGAACGAGGCCGAATAAATTATTGTTACAAATAACATTGACTCAACTTTGTGTTCATTGGCTATAAAAGTTATATCCAAGAGAGATGGGAGGATTGGAGTCGTTAGATATTAAACTTCAGATAAAATACTTCTCAAAAGACCGCAGCTTCCCTATAAATGCCCCCTAACTGATTGGGCCTTTGTGGGAGGTAGGAGACACAGATCTTAGTGCTCTTCGGATAAAAACAAAAACAAAACGTGTAAACTAAGGGTACGAAAAAGGATAATTGAGGATGCTTTTTTTTCATGATACCAGGAACAAGGAAGTAGTTTTCCCTGAAACATGTAAATGCTTTTTAACATGACTAACAGCAGAGAACTGAACAGAAGGATATGGGAAAGAGAGAGTTCTTCTGAACAACATTTTCACTGCACAAATCAGAGCCAATCAAATCTACTATTTACACTGAAATGTTTTGTTCGCAGAATGACATATCAATGGAGAAGCAACATGCCATTTTAATAAGACAATGATTCTCCCTCCATCCCCTCCAAAAGTCCCACCACATTTCTCATCTCCCATCCATCCCTTGCCACACTGCACTCACGGCGTGACGTGCTTGGCTCTTGTATCCATGTTGCATACCTCAGGCCCTTGTCTAAACAGGAAACAGAGTTTGAATCAGTCCCCCTTTATAGTGGATCACTTTTGGTGGGCAGCCTTCCAACTCATCTTGCTGTAACCTCTCCACAGTGCAGCAGTGAGTCGAAGAGAGGGGAGAAAAAAAGAGCTGAGATTTGAGATTCAGCCTCTGGAGATTGATCTCCTGACTTCTGTGTACAATAGGGCCTTACTTAGATCTCGCACACACAGATTCTTTCTGACAAATCAAGACACTGAGCGCATCTGGCAGGTTTGTGTCAGGAGACCCTGTGTTTTGAAAGTACATTCCTTCACAGAAAGACCCACTTTTGGGATGCTTCCATTGGAAATGTTTTCTGGTTCTCAGTGGAGTCCCTTCCATGCGATAATGCAGTTATGATTTGATATCAGCTTGATAACATTACCTCCAATTTCCAACATCAAAGTATCCAAAGTATCTTTACTAGTACACTTACTTATCACACTTGGTTGGTCTTATCCAACAAACGTAATTGTTCGACTATAATGCCATACAAGATGGCCCCGACAGAGATGGACGCCTCCCCTCGCATTCTTAGGAAACTATGCAGTATTTAGTTTTTATGTATCATTTCTTACATTGTTACCCCAGGAAATCTTAAGTCTTATTATATAAAGCTGTGAAGAACTATTGGATATAAGAGCAACGTCAACTTACCAACATTATGACCAGGAATACTACGTTCCCCAAGCAGATCCTCTCTTCGGACCACCACCCAGGACAATGCATCTAATCCCAGCAGCTGACCCAAAACAACGGCGACTCAGATTGGGCAGACGGAGTGGTCTTCTGGTCAGGCTTCGAAAACGGGCACATCGATCTCCGCTCCCGAGTATACTACTTGCCAATGCCCAGTCTCTTACGTTCAAATGTCGGCCATTCTACCTATCAAGAGAATTCTCATCAGTTATAGTCACAGCTGTGTACATCCACCCTCAAGAGGACACCACTTCTGCGATGCATACAAAGCCCTCCCCCGCCTTCCCTTCGGCAAATTCGACCACTACGCCATCTCGCACACCCAGACTTATAGGCAGAAACTCAAACAGGATGTACCAGTGATGAGAACCATTCAATGCTGGTCTGACCAATCTGAAGACATGCTCCAAGATTGTTTTGATCACGCAAACTGGGATATCTTCTGATCAGCCTCAGATGACAATATTGACCAGCAGGCTGGTGTGCTTACAGACATATTTTATCGCTCCCTATCCCAGTCTGTTGTCGCCAAATGCTTCAAGATGTCTACCATTGTTCCTGTACCCAAGAAAGCAAAGATAACTGAACTAAATGACTACCGCCCCATAGCCCTCACTTCTGTCATCATGAAGTGCTTTGAGGGGCTAGTCAAGGATCATATCACCGCCACCTTACCGACCACCCTAGACCTACTTCAGTTTGCTTACCGCCCCAACAGGTCCACAGATGACGCAATCGCCATCACACTGCACACTGCCCTATTCCATTTGGACAAAAATAATACCTAGGTTAGAATACTGTTCATTGACTACAGCTCAGCATTCAACACCATAGTACCCTCCAAGCTCGAAGACGGGCCACCCCCAGGTGGTGAAGGTAGGAAACAACCACACCACTTCGCTGACCCTGAACACTTGGACCTCAGCCCTCTCCTGTACTCCCTGTTCACCCACAACTGCCTGGTCATGCACACCTCCAACTCAATCATCAAATTTGCAGACGACACAACAGTAGTGGGCTTGATCTCCAACAACGACGAGACAGCCTACAGGGAGGAGGTGAGGGCACTCGGAGTATGGTGTCAGGAAAACAACCTCTCACTCAACATCAACAAAACAAAGGAAATTATCATGGACTTCAGGAAACAGCAGTGGAAGGGACAGCAGTGGAGAAGGTGGAAAGATTTAAGTTCATGGGCATACACATCACAGACAAACTGAAATGGTCCACCCACACAGACAGTGTGTTGAAGAAGGCATAACAGCTCTTCAGTATATACATGTGAGAGAGGCTGAAGAAATTTGGCCTGTCACCCAAAACCCTGACAAACTTTTACATCTTGTCGGGCTGTATCACAGCCTGGTACGGCAACTGCACCGCCCTCAACCGCAAGGCTCTCTAGAGGGTGGTGGGGTCTGCACAACGCATCACCGGGGGCCAACTACCTGACCTCCATGACACCTATAGCAACCGATGTCACAGGAAGGCAAAAAGGTCATCAAGGACAACAACCAACCGAGCCACTGCCTGTTCACACCGTTATCTTCCAGAAGGCATGGTCAGTACAGGTGCATCAAAGCTGGGACCGAGAGATTGAAAAACAGCTTCTATCTCAAGGCTGACTGCCATCACTAACTCAGTGAGGCTGCTGCCTAGACTGAGACCCAATCACTGGATACTTTAATAAATGGATCACTAGTCACTTTAAACAATGCCACTTTAAATAATGCAACATTAATAATGTTACATATCTTACATTACTCATACCACATGGATATACTGTATTGAGACCCAATCACTGGACAATTTAATAAATGGATCACTAGTCACTTTAAACAATGCCACTTTAATAATGTTTACATATCTTACATTACTCATATTAAATGTATATACTGTATTTTATACCATCTACTGCACCTTGCCTATGCCACTTGGCCATCGCTCATCCATATACATATATATACATATTCTCATTCACCCCTTTAGATTTGTGTGTATTAGGTAGTTGTTGGGGGAATTGTTAGATTACCACGCCCTGACCATAGAGAGCCCTTGGATTCTCAATAGTGGTTTAGGTCAGGGTGTGACTAGGGGGGGGTGTTCTAGAATGTGTATTTCTATGTTTGTGGTTTTGTATGGTTCCCAATTAGGGTCAGCTGGTAATCGTTGCCTCTATTGGGGATCATATTTAGGAAGCCCTATCTCCCACCTACTTTGTGGGATAATGTTTGTGTTAGTGTGTTTGGGCACTACGTCTTCACATTCTTTGTAAGTTTTGTTGTTTTGTTTCTAGTTTCACTTTGTATTAAAAAGATCTGGAACTCAATGCCTTGGTCCGCTCATTTTGAAGTTCGTGACAGCCACTTCTTGTGTGAGGTAGGGTCATACTCTACGGATGTTGTTCTTTGCACTCTGGGAGGGGGACACCGTGGAGTTGTCAGTGTATAGAGAGAAGAGGAGAGGGCCTAGAACTGAGCTCTGAGGGACACCAGTTGTGAGAGTACATGGTGCAGACAGAGATCCTCTCCACATCACCTGGTAGGAGCGGCCTGCCAGGTAGGATACAATTCAAGTGTGTGCAGAGCCGGAGATGCCCAGTCCTGAGAGGGTGGAGAGGAGGATATGATGGTTCACAGTGTTGAAGGCAGCGGATAGATCTAGGAGGGTGAGAACAGAGGAGAATCAGTTTTGGCAGTGTGGAGAGCTTCACTGACAATGAGAAGAGCAGTCTCAACCCTTCAGGCTTCAAGACGGAGTGACCCGTCTTGAAGCCTGAAGGGTTAGGGTCAAGAAGATTGTTAGGGTCAAGAAGAAGCCTCCCTCACTGTAAGGACAAGATAGCGAGAGAGTTGGTCAGATACAGCACTCTCAAGCGTTCTGGACATTTTTTAAAAAAGAAGGGAAACCGGTCTGTAGTTTTTGATGTCAGAGGGATTGAGTGTTGGTTTCTTGAGTAGGGGATGCAACCCTGAACAGTTGAGGGAAGTGAGGAATGGGAGGTCTTCAGAGATTGTGTGGAGAAGGGAGGAGGGATGTGGTCTAGCGGGCAGGTGGTCAGGCGGCCGGACCTTATGAGTGAAGAAAAAGTTCAAGGCATAGGTTAGTTCGGTGCGAGTGTTGGTGTGAATCTTCTTGCTGAACCATACTGGCTCATAACCTCACGAATCTGCCTATGACCGAATTGTTGAGCTGCTAAGCATGTATCCATGCGATTACAGAAATGGAACGATTCTGAAAGTGGTAGAGCAGCCCAGAAATATAATAAACTTGGGATAATCTAAGAAGGATCCACTTCTTTCTAAATCACTTAAATCAAACACTGCGCATCTCTCCAATTGGAAACAGTGAGGGCATGGTTTGTGTGGCCCAACTGGGTTTATGACCTTGCATTTTAGTTTGACACTGTTTAGGGATACATTCTATGGGGCTTTCCCTTTGAGTGGAACACCTCATATATTCACTGCACACTGAAAGAATCACAGGCTCGTCAGTTGCAGACTCCAGGTCTGTTGAACAAGATCTGTATACTTAAAGAGTATGAAAAGCATCCATCATTTAAGACCAGAGCAGGCACCCCCCTCACTGTAAGGACCAATTGGTTAGACTTTCTGAAAATTGATTTATTTATTTTCAAATGCATTTATTTATTGATTTATATGGATCTTTTTTGTAGAAGATGATGAATGGATCTGAGGATGGAAAAATGGAAAATAAAAATCCTGGGCAAAGATCCCTAATGACACTTTCCTGAATTGAACCATTTGGCCGTTAGTTAGCAATAGGAACAGAGAAGGGGTTGTTTTTCCTAGCCACCGTGCTTCTCCACCTGCATTGCTTGCTGTTTGGGGTTTTAGGCTGGGTTTCTGTACAGCACTTTGAGATATCAGCTGATGTACGAAGGGCTATATAAATAAATTTGATTTGATTTGATTTTGAACAGTTTGTGTACTGCACTATGTAGTAAGGAGCAAGACACTTACGGCTCAGTATAGTGAACATTTCTTTACAACCCCCACAGGAGGAACATTGCAGCCCTAATGATGTTGAGTATTGCGTTATGTGGTATATTATTATACAATGACTTGAACATCCTAAAGTAGGTGACAATTGGATGAATGTTGCATGAGAGTTGAGTTCAAGGCAAGCACGTCATATACAGTAGTAGCATATCAAATAACCCTTACATCCAACCTGATCTCTACACAGTGACCAGGCTCTGACCACAAACAAACCCCAAGACCTAGACCTAATCCCTAGTCTGTAATTACATAGTAACAAACCATATTTAGAGTTTACCATGTAGTCATGGAGCAAAATATGATAATGTCCTTAATACGCACTGGCACTTGCTCGCTGCATCCTTGTTTGTATCCATTGAATCGCTTCTATTTCCATGCAAACGTAATTAGGATATGACAGTGGTGTCCCATTTGCCTAGAAAAACTAATGAAATCAGAAGGTCGAAAAGAGTGTACCCTCAACCCATCTGTTAGAATATTTTTTGGGTCATTGGAAAATAAGAGGTTTCAAGCAAAGCCTTAGTAAGCAGTGTGGGAACTAACGAATCTGAAAAGTCACTGGCACACCAGACTGCCAACCACAGCGGGAAAAAAGGTACAATTATTTTGGGAGCTATATAAATTTTTTTGGTGTGTTAACTTTCACATTACAGCTACTGTAATGTCTGTGTTTGTTTTTGTTGGTGCAGCATAAGGTTCCCAATCTCTTAAGGATATGGTTCCCTCAAGATGAACTGGGTCCAGAATCCATTCTTAGGGAAGGTGGGGTTTGGGTTTTGGACCGTGTTTTCGGATGCCCTGCAGAGCGCCTGTCAAAATCGCTTGGCTTTTATTGTTGTCACTTTGGCAAAGTGTAATAAAATAAGGTTTGTAATTATAATGTGGCACATAAAAAGTGTACAAGAATGTTCCCCTGCAGTACCCTCCCAGTCTTACACATTCCCTGCTGTGAGGCTGGGTCGGTGTGTTTACTTCCATGGCCGGTGGCTTGGTTACATTGGGACAAAACTAGCTCTTTCACAATCAGAGAGACGTCCAATATTATTGTTATTGTTTCTGTTATTGTTTATGGTGGACAGATTATGCACAGGTGTACAGTTTTCGGAGACCTTCTTTGTGTCAAGGAGTGACATCAGTGGTGCTTAGATTAACATTTAAGTAGACAGGAACTTTATACCCTTCAAAACCATTGGCTCCTGTTGGGACATGAACTGCCCTACATTGTCGTTATAAAAATGGTGCTCTTGACATGGACAAAAAACAGTAAATAGTCTTTTGGGAGACGTGTTCCACTGTCAACCTGTGTTTCAATGGTGCGCCATCACACAATATGGCTGCAGAATTTTCTCTTAGGCTTTGGAATAGATTCCTTTATAACATACTCAAATCAGGGGAGCATTGATGAATGTATGTATTGACAAGAATCCATTGAAAATAAAGGACAATATCTCAAATATATTGAAATTCAAATTCATGGTGGCTGCACACTAGCTGGGAGTGGACACCTTTAAGCTCAACCATCAGGTTGTAGTGACCTGGACACACCCACTTCCAACCCTAACAAGTTCACATGAAGTACCTCACATGAAATGCGAGAAAATGATTCCGCGGGCTTGGTCCATGGTCTTGCTTGTTACCTCAATTTAAGGCTATTTTTTCTCCCTCCATGAGGAATTTCCATTATTCCGAAAGTAATGTCCATACCAGCCCTGAAAAATTATTAAATCTACTAATAATACAATTTGTGACATTGCTGATTGTTTCTCCAGTTTGTTTCAGCGTCATCGGGCGGCGGCAACTCTGGGAAACAATGTTCCTTGGCCATGATGGTTGCTCTGATTTCCCTCATTACGACCAGAGGTTAAGACCTAGAGGACGCCTCATTACGACCAGGGATTAAGACATAAAGGATGCCTCCTTACGACCAGAGGTTAAGACCTAGAGGACAACCTCATTACGACCAGGGATTAAGACATAAAGGATGCCTCCTTACGACCAGAGGTTAAGACCTAGAGAATGTCAAGACGGCAAAGAAACGTTGACTGTGAGGTTGGCAGAACCGCTGGTTCCATTCAGACTACATTTGAAGGCTCATTATTTCCTAGGAGTCTATCCCCTGTGCGTGATAGATGCCGACGACAACGACATAGATTCTCCTGCCAGTTGATGTCATGGCCTTTCTAACCGTGTTTGAGTAAAATCTATTTTCAAGGGACGCAGTTTTGAATGACTTGCCCTTGTTGAGTCACTACAGATCAAAATGGCTAGACATCATCTGGGTGTGGAGGGGCAAGTTTTACCAGCACTTCACTTTGTTCTTGGTGTTTGAGTTTCAGTGGCAAAGAGTAAACAAGTATGGGTCTGAAATATACTCCACCAGCAGACAACTACTGCTGATCACCTAGACTTCAGATCAAGGGGAGAGATTAGACATGTTGAGTTGGTGACAGGAGTGTCATCGGGGTCCTCTTGGGAAGGGCTACATCAGAGGTCACAGTGCTGACATGTAGCAAGAAGACATTACAACTTAATTTAACAAATGAATTAATAAACAACTTCCCAAATGAATTAATAAGCCATTATAAGTGATACAAAATGTGCTTAACTACCTACGTATAAGTACCTTATATGTCATTAGAAAACTCTTCACCAATGTCATCTTAATAATCCAATACTTTACTCTGCACAGTACTTGCTGCACACATGAACTTCATAGCAGCAACCATGCTTATGAAAGTATGCAGACAGCCATGCATCGCCAAATGCTTTAAGAACCAGACGGGTTAACTGGGTCGTCAGCCCAGAAGGTCCAAATGTAGAACATTAACAATAATAATCACTGTCATAAAACTAGAAGCTGAGTGGATTGAGAGCGAAAGCTTCTGTTCCCGCTCATCTTAGTCTGGCGTCGTTGGAGGACGCTGAGAAAGCGCACACCTCCTCTATTCTGAGGGAGGACCGTAAGTCTGCTTCCTGTCTTGTCGCTAGTGGATTGGAAGCTGGGACCAGAAAGGAAACACTCGCTGATTAGTGTTTCGGCGGGACTGATAGCAGGGTGCTGTCTAGACAAAGGGGGACCCTGGGAAGAAGAGGTGAAGCAGCGGCGGGTCAGCTTTGGAACTCCTCCTCTCCCTCGTTCCCTCCTTCACCCCGATTAACCAGGGCTATGTTTCATTCCAGAAGATTGTTCCCTCCTCCCTTCTGACCTCGTTCGATCCGCTTCATGGATCTGATGGAAATGGATAGGTGACAGGATGTCAATGTAGCTGGACAATAGTGATAGAGCTGCTGGAGTTATACCGATCCAGTTGTGTTTCAGATATGTGAAAAGGTTTGAGCAAGGGTTGAAGGGAGGGGGACAACTTTTCCAATTGCCAAACTTGTGAATTGCAGAGAGGCAACTGGCTGTTGAAGTCAGAGCAGATGAGAAGCAGACAGTGGAGGTTACAGACAGAGACCAGCTCCTGATAAGATAGTAGAAAGTGGGGACAAGTTTACTGTATACTGATTTAACAGGGCTAAGGGAGGGAAGAAGACGGTCATGAGCCAGTGTCAGTGCTGGAATGAATGGCTAATTAAAGATACATGTGGGAATGGTATTAGAACTTGCTCTCTTCAAGAGAACATTAAATAGAGGGAGTATTGTAAAAAAACGCCAGTGGAATGCTTACAGTTCCTTCTATTTTTATTTGGTTTGTTTTTTCCTTCTATGTCCTGCAGCATCCTAGCTTGTCTCATTTGACATAGATTTCTTAACTCATCAGTCACCAGGCTTTGCAGACAATTGATAATCTGAACACAAACCACAGCCATATAATTGGACTATGCACTGACGACAGAATTGATGTTTTTGTCAAATTAATAAACAAATGAAAGAGTATGCTGTATCAATTTTCCTTCCCGAATGCTATTCTATAAATCAATGGAGGACACATACATGGAAAGAAAACCCTTTGATGTCATTGCTCCCTTGATGGATGAAGGAAATCTACAGCAGGTTTATGGACATACAGAGCCAGTTTGCTACAGCAGGAAAATAATCCTACAGCAACAGGAAATGTGAATTATTATGTGGATTATAGTTAATGGACATTTTTGTAGGGGTGGATAGATTTTTCATAAGGGGAAATCAAGTCTGACATTTCATTGTGGAAATTATGATCCTCAGAAGCATTTTTAAACCTCAAATACACTACATGTTTTACGTTTCCTCCATTGCAGGAAAGTTATCCTGTAATAGAGTGATCAAAACAAGATCCTGCATTGTGTACATGTAACAGTTGATAGGGTTTGCCACTCTGAGTAAATGTAAATGTGTACCATACCTTCCCTTTGATTCGTACAATATTGTGGAGCCTGACACACCAATGTAAATGTTCTTATGTCGATGCTTCCTGGTCCAACCCAGTACATATACATGAAATAGCCTATTTCTACTAATATTCAAACCTATCAAAAAGATTGCAACATCAAAACACAAGCTTCATGAGAGGTTTACAGTACATTAATAGCATACAGTACACCAGTTAATGATCCTCATGAATGTTATTTAAGCATTGTTTACCCATTGTAAAAGTCAATTGAACAATTGGAAAATGGAGATGGAGAGAAGCATGGCATGCCTGCATCTTAGCTTAAAAACAAAGGGGGAAATTTAATTTTACTACAACAATGTCCTGAAAATGCTTTGAATTGGAACCCATCCCTGCCTGAGTAAGTCATCCAAGGAAAACGTTTCGATCTAGTGTGATGAAACAATGAATTGAAAGGCGAATGTTCCTAATCACTCTAAATTAAGCCCTTTCACTATTTTTTCATAACCCCCACACCCATACATTATTTTGTTTTCCATTATAGAACTATGTTGTGGATGGACTAGTCCTCTGAGCTAGCTTGACCACTTCACCCCACCACAACAAAAAACAGGAAGTCTTCCACCAAAAAAGCCACTTTGTCTTAAACAGTTTTGCAACCATGTTTCACTAAATTATCCTGGATTGGTTGGATGTTCATTGGTACTTTCCCCACCGCATAATCCAGATGGGAACTACTTACACATTCAATGTTGAATGATTTAATACACTTTGAAAAGGAAGTAATAGTAATGGCCACTTATGCCTGTTATGACTGAGTATTGAATATCAAGTATGTAAAACATTTGTATAGTGCCTTATTAAAATACATCCACTTATGTATGCACATGTTTTCTTACTACATCTGTGGTACAGTAGTCCATTGTGACTGCTGAAGTGATTTGTAAATAAAGGGCTTTATAAATAAATTTGATTGATTGATTGATTGATTCCTACTGTGACTTAACGCTTCAAAAGCGATATGCTGTAATGCTGTAATGTACATTGAAACATCAAACCAATATCTAATGCCTTCCAGCTCCTTGCCAATAACCTTACACTGAGTGTACAAAACATTAGGAACACCTGCTCTTTCCATGACATAGACTGACCAGGGGAATCCAGGTGAAAGCTATGATCCCTTATTGATGTTACTTGTTAAATCCACTTTAATCAGCATAGATGAAGGCGAGGAGACAGGTTAAAGAGGGATGTTTAAGCTTTGAGACAATTGAGACATGGGCTGTGTATGTGTGCTTTTCAGAGGGTGAATGGGCAAGACAAAATATGTATGTGCCTTTGAACGAAGTGTGGTAGAGTGTGTCAAAAACTATAACGCTGCTGGATTTTTCACGCTCAACAGTTTCCTGTGTGTATCATGAATGATCCACCACCCGAAGGACATCCAGCCAACTTGACACAACTGTAGGAAGCATTGGAGTCAACATGGGCCATCATCCCTGTGAAACGCTTTCCACACCTTTTAGAGTCCATGCCCCGATGAATTGAGGTTCTTCTGAGGGCAAAAGGGGGTGCAACTCAATATTAGACAGGTTTTCCTTATCTTTTGTACACTCAGTATATTGTGTATATACATGTAGTTCAACTAGAAATTTAACTCAATTCAAATCTCGATAGCGTTTTCAGTAGTTAACTACTTTTTTGCCATATAGTGGTGTAGCTAACTACTGGAACTACAAACTACTTTTTTCGCAAAAATGTAATAAAATGTCGTAGGTGTAGTGTGACGTCTTTCGGTGTGAAGTAAATGGTAGCTTGGTAAACTATATTTTCAGAGTCGCTTTCCCAACAATGCCTTATATTTTGGATTATTCAAGAATCGATGGTTATACCTCTACTGCATCAATAATTAAAATAAACATTGAACAGCAGTAAATGTGACAGATTGTACCTCTAATGAAGTGACACACTTTAGCATCTGTATGATTTCAAGAGTTAAAATGAGCAGTGTTATGGAGTGGGCCTTTCAATATTGTCTCAGGGATTGAAGTTCACATCAAAAAGAAGATAGTACCCAACACACTGTTTGATCTCTCCTGATATTTCACTCCTATTAAACTTCTCCTCTTCCTTCCTTTTTCTATGCCATTCGTATATGTACCCTGCATCCGTGGAGATCTGTTGGATGCGTGTACACTGCTTTTGAACAAAGTTTCCATTATTCCACATTGTTGGCGAAGCCCTCAGCTCCCCTGCTTTGTAGGACAAGAGATGCTGGAGCCTCAGATCTAGAGATATCAGTGAGGCTTCAGGGACATTTCCACTGGTTGAGGTTAACCCCTAACTCAGACCATCACATCGCTGTTTACATGTTCTAACCAAGGACCAAGAAAAAGCAAACAACTTGCTCATTCAAACTATTTTCTTTAAAATAGGGTGCTGAGTCCTCCTCATTGTAATCCATGAAGAACACGGGTTTAAAAAGTATCTCTCAAATAGTTTGAGCGTTTTCTTGAGCATGCCTTGAGTGCCAGATGGGTGGCATTTGCACTTTTGGGACTATTCCATTGGTTCCATTGTGCCAGACCAGCTTATATTAAAACCCAGGATCATGTTCATTAGGGCACATCATATCAAAACATTCCAAAATGTTGTGAAACGGAAAACGAAAATTAGTTTTTCTTACTGGAGATATGGTTAGTCCCAACAGGGTCTCGATGCAGTTACGAAAGTCTCTTAGGCTCACGGCCCAGGGCTGTCAGCTCAACTTCACAGCAAGGACCGGTCTCTCCACAGTGCGCCTCAGTGGGCGACTCTCGCGGCGCTGTTTGCTTGTTTACATCTGTTCACTCTGTTATTATCTTTCCCAGAGTGTGTTTAATGTAGTTTAATTTACAAAGCTTCCCGACCATGATACGCTATGCAGGGGTTTAGGGAGTTGGAGGCCTGGGGGGTTGGCGAGGGGTGTGTGTGTGATGGGGGCTGGTGGCGTTGGGCCAGGACAGCAGTGTGTGTGTTTGTGATCGGCTGCCAAGCACAGCAGAGCGGAGAAAGCTTAGTCCCAATCAGCAGAATATAGTGTCTTGTCTCCAGCCGAGCTGTGTCACCCTTTCATGTAGTCCGTCAGCTCCTCGTCCACCCAGGGACTTCATGAAGTGGACCACAGGCTTCGGTGGTGGTGTAGCCTCGGTTCACTGCTGGGACAGACATCACGGGTGCTGTAGTGCTGTGTGTCTGAACATTCTGCTTGGACTAGCATCCCAGCTGTGGTGTGTGTGCCGCTGTGCAGGCCTCACAGCTGCAATTAGAGAATGTGAAGTACTTGTACGCCTATAAGGGGTGCAATTGCTTGCACCTTTTATTGTATTTATTCATAATTTATTGATTTTGCGGAACGTGCCACTTGAGGTGGTGCCGTGTCTCACTGAGACAAGAGAGTTCTCCTCCCTCTCTTTATGAGGCATTGGGAGCAAACAGTCTTTCAAATTACACAGAATTGATTGAAGTATGTATGGCTTGAACTGGAGTACACTCTCTAAACTTCCTGAGAATCTCCACAGGCTTCTCCTTAAACATATCAAAACACAGTTTTAACAATTCTTAACATTCCATTAAACATAAATGCCTTGAACAAGTAAGAAAATGTTGTACAAAATAAACATATATGTGAGATATTGCTTTTGTACTATAGACAATTTCACATATAAATCACATGCACCGTCACTTTGCTGTATACAACATCTATTCTTTGGGCCTCAGAAAATACACTTTTAAATGGATTTTGCCAAATTGCCTGAGCAGCTACTTGTCCAAAAACATCTCTATAGCCCTCAGTGTGCAGAGCCAAATGGATTGTTTGTTTCAAAGTCATACTAATTAGCCATATTCAGATTGATAAAATTCCCTCATCCCACCAGAGAACTTATTTCAGCCCCTTTGGAAAACAGAACCTACAATAAAATATGCAATCAGTTTTGCTTGGCTGCGAGACAGAAGGAAGCACATTGAGATGCATTTGTTTTTACAGAGAAGCCCATTACCCCAGCCCATGTATGTAGATAACTGACCACTAGGGGGTGGCGTAAATGCTCTGCCTGCCATAGCCTTGTCATCACAAGGTGCTCCTAATTATAATCACAATGGTCTTGGACAAATGGGATTGACCTGGCACAGCTTTGTTGATTTTCATTACAACTCATTTAAACAGTGTTCAGTTATTTGTTTTCGTGAAGTATTTGATCTTTCGGCCGCTTATACCGCAGCCTGTACACTGTCCTTCTCTCTGCACATATCAAAGCTGCAGGATAAAGTTAAATCTAGACTCTATCGTAATCGCTCCTCTTTCACCCCAGCTGCCAAACTAACCCTGATTCGGATGACCATCCTACCCATGCTAGATTAAAGAGACGTAATTTATAGATTGGCAAGTAAGGGTGCTCTCCAGCGGCTAGATGCTCTTTACCATTTGGCCATCAGATTTGCAAGCAATGCTCCTTATAGGACACATCACTGCACTCTATACTCTTCTGTAAACTGGTCATCTCTGTATACCCGTCGCAAGACCCACTGGTTGGTGCTTATTAAAAAAAAAACTCTTAGGCCTCACTCCCCCCTATCTGAGATATCTACTGCAGCCCTCATCCTCCACATGCAACACCCATTCTGCCAGTCATATTCTGTTAAAGGTCCCCTAAGCACACACAACCCTGGGTCGCTCGTCTGTTATGTTCGCTGCAGCTAGCGACCGGAACGAGCTGCAACAAATATTCAAATGGGACAGTTTCTTCTCAATCTCTTCATTCAAAGACTCAATCGACACTCTTACTGATAGTTGTGGCTGCTTTGCCCTTTTTGCTGATGTCTGTGCCAAACAATGTTTGTACCCTGTTTTGTGCTGCTACCATGTTGTGCTGCTGCCATGTTGTATTGCTACCATGCTGTGTTGTCATGTATTGCTGCCATGCTATGTTGTTGTCTTAGGTCTCTCTTTATGTAGTGTTGTCTCTCTTGTCGGGATGTGTGTTTTGTCCTATATTGTTATTAAATATTTCATTTTAATCCCAGCCACCGTCCCCCACAGGAGGCCTTTTTACATTTTGGTAGGGATTTGGTGAGAATTTGTTCTTAACTGACTTGCCTAGTTAAATACATGTTAAATAAAATCATTTAATCAATAAATTGAGAGACAGATGAACACGTCATAACACCTCATCCAGCCTAGGCACATATCAGGAATTTTTCCCCCACTTCTTGTGTTTTTCTTTTCAGCCTTCTCTCCTCTGCTCCAACACAGCTCCTCATTGGGACTGTAGTTACTGAGTGTGTGGTGGGTGTGTGTGTGGCGGGGCGTGCACAGACTCACTGCAGGCTGTGTACAGGGTTTATTTCCTAGAACCCAGGAAATACATGCAGAGCAGCTTGAGAAATACAGTGTAGAACTCCTAACGGCATCATGTCCTCACAGTGTGTGTAAAAGCTGCCCATATAGTAAGTGCTGATCAAAGCTTTATGAGGATGAGGATGTTCTTAAATGTACACATTAATAGTAACATATTTAATTTGTATTGCCCTTTCATTACATCAAGAACTTCAAATACTCTTAATTAAAACAGCAACAAAAAACATTTCAGTTAACCTATTGAAAGTTCTGGCAGGTAACATCCTGTGTCCGATCCAGAATTCCTCACCCATGCCGTCCACGTCTTTTCAAACCGAGGCCCAGATGAAGGCTTGACCAAGGGAAATGATGATCAGATCCAGGGGGAAAACAAGTCAGTTGTCAGGTCACCTCTTGCCCCAGCCATAACTTAATACCTGGCCGGAAAAAAAACATTTAGCACCCATCTGGGTGCAGCTAATCTTATAGGTTGCATGAATCTCCCTACAGTCAACAGGGTTAGTCCACCTTGAAATTAACCACAAGGGAAAAACTTTTGTGATCCTTTGCCATCTTCATCCATTTCCAGGCCTCTGCCATTTCTTGTTGTTTAAAATAAAAACAGGAAGCTGGCTAGCTCTCTGGTCAGTTGGCAAAATGACTTCTCAGTTCAGTTGGTAAAAAAAACTGACATGACAGACTTAAAAACAAAAAAATATTCCACCTTTATTTAACCAGGTAGGCTACTTGAGAAAAAGTAATAATTTGCAACTGCAACCTGGCCAAGATAAAGCATAGCAGTTTGACACATACAACAACAAGGAGTTACCCATGGAATAAACAAACATGCAGTCAATAATACAGTAGAAAAAAGGAGAACACAAGTCTATATACAGCGAGTACAAATGAGGTAAGATAAGGGAGTTAAGGCAATAAATAGGCCATGGTGGCGAAGTAATTACAATATAGCAATTAAACACTGGAATGGTAGATGTGACGAAGACGAATGTGCAAGTAGAGATACTGGGGTGCAAAGGAGCAAAATAAATAAATAAATACAGTATAGGAATGAGGTAGTGACTACTGACTCCCCATCCCGCATGCGGGAGCGTAATCATTGCCCGACACTAATTAGTATAACGCAACGGACATAAATATCCCGAGAAAATATTCCTATTCATGAAAATCACAAATGAAATATATTGAGACACAGCTTAGCCTTTTGTTAATCAGCCTGGCATCTTAGATTTTCAAAATATGCTTTACAGCCAAAGCTAGACAAGCATTTGTGTAAGTTTATCGATAGCCTAGCATAGCATTTTGCCCAGCTAGCAGCAGGTAACTTGGTCACGGAAATCAGAAAAGCAATCAAATTAAATTGTTTACCTTTGATGAGCTTGGGATGTTTTCACTCACGAGACTCTAAGTTAGATAGCAAATGTTCATTTTTTCCAAAAATATTATTTTTCTAGGCGAAATAGCTCCGTTTGTTCTTCACGTTTGGCTGAGAAATCGCCCGGAAATTGCAGTCACGAAAAACATGGCAAACGTTGTTTATAATCAATCCTCAAGGTGTTTTTCAAATATCTATTCGATAATATATCCATCGGGACAATTCGTTTTTCAGTAGGACCGATTGGAGTAATGGCTACCTCTGTACTTTACGCGAGAATCTCTCTGGGGGCATCAGGTGACCACTTGCGCAATGTAGCCGCCTACGGCTATTCTTCAACATAAATGCGTAAAACTACGTCACAATGCTGTAGACACCTTGGGGAATACGTAGAAACCGTAATCTGGTTGATAACCAATTCACAGCTCAATAGGGACTCATTGGAACGCAGCGCTTTCAAAACATGGGGGACTTCCGGATTGGATTTTTTTATCAGGCTTTCGCCTGCAACATCAGTTCTGTTATACTCACAGACAATATCTTTACAGTTTTGGAAATGTTAGAGTGTTTACTATCCTAAGCTGTCAATTATATGCATATTCTAGCATCTTGTCCTGACAAAATATCCTGTTTATTACGGTAACGTTTTTTTTTCAAAAATTAAAATACTGCCCCCGAGTCACAACAGGTTTTAACACAGTGTACAACAAAGGGCCAGAAGTATACAGAATGGTGTCGTCTGCTTACAGGTGGATCATAGAATCACCAGCAGCAAGAGCGACATCATTGATGTATACAGAGAAGAGAGCAGGCTGAGGGAGGAGATCCCTCAGGAGACCATCCGCCACCTCATCAGGAGCATGCCCAGGCGTTGTAGGGCGGTCATACAGGCACGTGGAGGCCAACACACTACTGAGCCTCATTTTGACTTGTTTTAAGGACATTACATCAAAGTTTGATCAGACTGTAGTGTGGTTTTCCACTTTAATTTTGAGTGTGACTCCAAATCCAGACCTCCATGGGTTGATACATTTGATGCTCTTGCTGCTGGTGAGTCCCTGATCCACCTCTACGCAGACGACACCATTCTGTATACTTCCGGCCCTTCTTTGGACACTGTGTTAACAACCCTCCAGGCAAGCTTCAATGCCATACAACTCTCCTTCCGTGGCCTCCAATTGCTCTTAAATACAAGTAAAACTAAATGCATGCTCTTCAACCGATCGCTACCTGCACCTACCCGCCTGTCCAACATCACTACTCTGGACGGCTCTGACTTAGAATACGTGGACAACTACAAATACTTAGGTGTCTGGTTAGACTGTAAACTCTCCTTCCAGACCCATATCAAACATCTCCAATCCAAAGTTAAATCTAGAATTGGCTTCCTATTTCGCAACAAAGCATCCTTCACTCATGCTGCCAAACATACCCTTGTAAAACTGACCATCCTACCAATCCTCGACTTTGGCGATGTCATTTACAAAATAGCCTCCAATACCCTACTCAACAAATTGGATGCAGTCTATCACAGTGCAATCCGTTTTATCACCAAAGCCCCATATACTACCCACCATTGCGACCTGTACGCTCTCGTTGGCTGGCCCTCGCTTCATACTCGTCGCCAAACCCACTGGCTCCATGTCATCTACAAGACCCTGCTAGGTAAAGTCCCCCCTTATCTCAGCTCGCTGGTCACCATAGCATCTCCCACCTGTAGCACACGCTCCAGCAGGTATATCTCTCTAGTCACCCCCAAAACCAATTCTTTCTTTGGCCGCCTCTCCTTCCAGTTCTCTGCTGCCAATGACTGGAACGAATTACAAAAATCTCTGAAACTGGAAACACTTATCTCCCTCACTAGCTTTAAGCACCAACTGTCAGAGCAGCTCACAGATTACTGCACCTGTACATAGCCCACCTATAATTTAGCCCAAACAACTACCTCTTTCCCAACTGTATTTAATTTTAATTTATTTATTTATTTTGCTCCTTTGCACCCCATTATTTTTTTATTTCTACTTTGCACATTCTTCCATTGCAAAACTACCATTCCAGTATTTTACTTGCTATATTGTATTTACTTTGCCATCATGGCCTTTTTTGCCTTTACCTCCCTTCTCACCTCATTTGCTCACATTGTATATAGACTTGTTTATACTGCATTATTGACTGTATGTTTGTTTTTACTCCATGTGTAACTCTGTGTCGTTTTATCTGTCGAACTGCTTTGCTTTATCTTGGCCAGGTCGCAATTGTAAATGAGAACTTGTTCTCAACTTGCCTACCTGGTTAAATAAAGGTAAAATAAAAAATAAATAAATAAATTTCCATTCATAAATTTTTGTGTGATTTTGTTGTCAGCACATTCAACTATGTAAAGAAAAAAGTATTTAATAAGAATACTTCATTCATTCAGATCTAGGATGTGTTATTTTAGTGTTCCCTTTATTTTTTTGAGCAGTGTATATTTGGAGGGCAATTTGGATAGGATGATATCTATGAGGGTGCCCGTGTTTACAGATTTGGGGTTGTACCTGGTGGGTTCATTGATAATTTGTGTGAGATTGAAGGCATCAAAATTAGATTGTAGGATGGCCGGGGTGTTAATCATGTCTCAGTTTAGGTCACCTAGCACCACGAGCTCTGAAGATAGATGGGGGGCAATCAGTTCAGATATGGTGTCCAGGGCACAGCTGGGTGCAGAGGGTGGTCTATAGCAAGCGGCAACGGTGAGAGACTTGTTTTTCTGGAAAGGTGGATTTTTAAAAGTAGAAGCTCGAATTGTTTGGGTACAGTCCTGGATAGTAAGACAGAACTCTGCAGGCTATCTCTGCAGTAGATTGCAACTCCGCCCCCTTTGTCAGTTCTATCTTGTCAGAAAATGTTATAGTTACGGATGGAAATTTCAGGTTTGTTGGTAGTCTTCCTGAGCCAGGATTCAGACATGGCTAGGACATTTGACAGAGTGTGCTAGGGCAGTGAATAAAACAAACTTAGGGAGGAGGCTGCTAATGTTAACATGCATAAAACCAAGGCTTTTATGGTTACAGAAGTCAACACATGAGAGTGCCTGGGGAATAGGAGTGGAGGTAGGCACTGTAGGGCCTGGGTTAACCTCCACATCACCAGAGGAACAGAGGAGGAGTAGGATAAGGGTATGGCTAAAGGCTGAAAGATCGGATCGCCTAGTATGCTCAGAACAGAGAGTAAAATGAACAGATTTCTGGGCGCGGTAGAATAGATTCAAGGCATAATGTACAGACAAAGTTATGGTAGGATGTGAATACAGTGTGGGAAAACCTGTGCAAAGAGTGACGATGAAAGAGATATTGTCTCTAGGAATATCATTTAAACCAAGTAATGTCACCGAATGTGTTGGAGGTGGAATTAAAGTGTTCACTAAGGCGTATTGAGCAGGGCTAGAGGCTCTACAGTGAAATAAGGCAATAAGTACTAACCAAAACAGCAATGGACAAGGCATATTGACATTAGGGAGAGGTATGCGTAGTCGAGTAATCATGGGAGTCCAGTGAGGGGCTTCAGTCAGCTAGAGGCCCGTGCTAGCAGCTAGCAGATGGGCCGTAGAACGACGTCGCGACTGAAGAAAGTCTGTTGTGGTCACCACGCGCTAAATATTTCGGCAGACGGATCAGCAAGGCTCCGTGTGGTAAACGAAGACAATTGGCAAAATAGGTCTGGTGGCCGAAGAATTTGTCCAATGAGCCTCTTAAGTTAACAGTCCGGTGTGCTCTAGACAGCTAACGTTAGCGGGCCGCGGCTAGCAGGGCCGTGGAGCCAGTTTGAGTACCCCCTTGAGCAGATTTCATCGGTAGTCCAGTCGTGAAGGATCAGCGGGGTTCCGTGCCCCGTTTCGGCAGTAGAAGGGGGTCCAGGCCAGTTGGAAAAAAGGGTATTTTTGCCCAGGAGTGGCCGTTGGGCTTCTTCTGCTAGCCGGGATATGGGCCTAGCATAGGCTAACTCCAGGCTAATTGGTGCTAGCTTCGGGACAGGGACGTGACTTTAAACCAGGAATAATCACTCGGATTGCAGCTAGCTAGCTGTGGTGATCCAGGTGAAAAGGTTCAGAGCTTGCAGTAGGAATCTGGGGATATGGAGAGAGAATTGGTCTGGTATGCAGTCTTGCACTAGCATATGTGAACCACCACATGAATTCGGTCCTATTTAGCAAAATTTTTAATTGTGTTTTTTACATTGGATAAAAATAGACACTCAGAGCAAGAAAATGCTATATCATACACTGCAGTTGAGGAACAATGGTAAAGTAATTCAGCTTTGAAAGTTGATAACCCCCATGGCCCTTGAAGGTTTTGGTATCTGGCTCCAGGTCATCTACAAGTCCATGTTAGGTAAAGCTCCGCCTTATCTCAGTTCACTGGTCATGATGGCAACACCCATCCGTAGCACACGCTCCAGCAGGTGGATCTCACTGATCATCCCTAAAGCCAACACCTCATTTGGCCGCCTTCCAGTACTCTGCTGCCTGTGACTGGAACGAATTGCAAAAATCGCTGAAGTTGGAGACTTTTATCTCCCTCACCAACTTCAAACATCAGCTATCTGAGCAGCTAACTGATCGCTGCAGCTGTACATAGTCTATTGGTAAATAGCCCACCCATTTTCACCTACCTCATCCCCATACTGTTTTTATTTATTTACTTTTCTGCTCTTTTGCACACCAATATCTCTACCTGTACATGACCATCTGATCATTTATCACTCCAGTGTTAATCTACAAAATTGTAATTATTCGCCTACCTCCTCATGCCTTTTGCACACATTGTATATAGACTCCCCCTTTGTTTTCTACTGTGTTATTGACTTGTTAATTGTTTACTCCATGTGTAACTCTGTGTTGTCTGCTCACACTGCTATGCTTTATCTTGGCCAGGTCGCAGTTGCAAATGAGAACTTGTTCTCAACTAGCCTACCTGGTTAAATAAAGGTGAAAAAACAAACACAAAAAAAACACAAAATTCAGCAACATTCACACCCTTTTAAGCCTTAGCTCCACCCACCTCTTTAAGGATTCACATGTGAGGCCAAGTGCTAAACAGTGAGTAGTGTAGTAAACAACCAAAGATTTTAAAAAGTGGTAAAAGTAGTGGCCTATAATAAGGAAAAACTCCAGGTAAAACCACTTTATCTAGTCCTTGGCCTATATCCTAATCTGACATTGGTGCAGGTCATGTTGTTCTTCACATTACCGTCTCTGGTAAACACATACTATATCAAATAGAATCTATGTTTATTGATGACATGCACAGGATACAGAAGGTGTAAACGGTACAGTAAAATGGTTACTTGCATAGTAGAAATATCAAATAAAGAAAGTGCCCAGATAAAAACATGTATAAATATTTTATAATTATTAGATGACTCTTACCCGGACACATTTGTCTAAATTGATGGGTCATGTGAAATAAATATTATAACCACCCCCAGCCACAACTCGCTAAGTGGGTGGGTCACTATTGTCACTATTGTCTGTACACATGTTCATGAAATACATTAGATGGCCGTAATCACCCCCAGACACACCTGGTTAACTTTATATCATGTAATCATCTGGAAAAGTAGAGTAATTTGTTTAGACATGTAGCTAATTAGCTAACTTAACAATTAACCATCATAATCCCAATTTATACTACTACAAACACAAACATTGTCATAGCGGTAGTATGAATCTGCAGGTTGCTAAAGCTAACCAACTAGGTTCATTGTTAGCTATCTAACATTAGGTTATAACTAGCGATGGATTTCTGATTCAAATAATATTACTACACAGATCATACAAGTAATGCTAGCAAGAGAGCCAGCTAACTAACACTTGCTAGCTAGCCAACAGTATGCTTTCAATTGCAATGAAAACGAATTTCTGACCAAATTGGAAACTTATATCTGAAAATGTAGCTCTTACATGGATGAACGATTCATGGCAGACTGGAACCATTTAACTTAGTTTTGTTTGTAGCTACATCTTGTTTGGCCAGCATTGTGTCATGTCACTCCGTTTCACACTGACCATGGCGTGTGCAGAAACGTTTTCCAACTGATCTGTTGATAGCGCCTGCTAAATTCAGGGCATCAATGTTGTTGAGAAAAGTAACAAAACTTTTGTAGTTCTCGATGGCTAATGTTATATAAAAAAAAAACGCTGCAGTAGAAAGTAGACTATCATCACATACTGAGAAGCTTACGTTATAGACAGAAGCATGCTACATGGCAGACCAATCCTAACTCATCTCCCAGTATGTCCAGTCTACAAGGGCACAAGGCAAGACCCAGATGCAGACACGGGAAGCAGATGGTTTGAGTCTTTCAAATGTATTATAATCAAAAAGGGTAAGCAAGAGAATGGTCATGGACTGGCAAAAGGTCAAAACCAGTTCAGAGTCCAGGAGGTACAGAGTGGCAGGCAGGCTGGAGGTCAAGGCAGGCAGAATGGTCAGGTAGGCGGGTACAGAGTCCAGAAACAGGCAAGGGTCAAAATCGGGATGACTAGCAAAAAGAGAATAGAAAAAGCAGGTGCACGGGTAAAAACACGCTGGTTGACTTGAACATACAAGGCGGACTGGCACAGAGACAGGAAACACAGGGATAAATACATCAGGGAAAATAAGCTACTCTTGGAGGGAGTGGAGACAATCACAAGGACAGGTGAAACAGATCAGGGCATGACACAGTCCATCCATTATCTCAGCCAATCATCGCTAGCGGGAAGGTTCCTTTTTTTCCTGTGGCTAAACCATCTAGGCTCGTAATTTAACAATTTTATTTGGATTTACAGATGGAATCCAAGTTTATTATTAAGTCACATGAAAGTTCACATGTTCTAGAAGGCATTTCTGTCAAAAAACACATTCAAATGCCTCTCCTGTGAAGTAGTGACATATGCCTAGCTTCCTGAAACGGGTCACTTATATACAATCAGAACCAAGTTGACTAACAAAAGAAAGTGAAAAAAAGACTACCTCATGGCACCATGGAAACCACAGAACCTCGGTTAAGGCTAGAGTCAGGGTGAGTTTAGGTTAACTGACCCTAGATTGATGCCTTGAGGGCGATTTCTTTCTAGGCCTAATGCTACTGTCTGTTTCCCTAACAATTTGTGTCTGACCAAAAGCCACAGGACTCAGGTGCAGAAAATGGTAGCTCTCCACACACATAAAGCAAAAGATAAGACCAACCATATATTGGTGTTACATGTTTGTAGAGCTCATAAAGTGCTTGCTGTGAAGCCGTTTGCCTCCATTTGAAAATACTGAGAGATGGAGAGAGAGAGGAGGAAGAGAGAGGAAGGTGGAGAGAGACCAAGAAAGGGACAGAAAGGCTGATCACTACCAATATCTCCAGATTGCCCATCCCACTGTAACTTCCCAATTCCCTCTTTAAAAAGGTTTGTCATAACACCTGCATTGAATTACATCATACTTAAACATTAACTAGTACTTGCACCATGTGGCCATGTATAATGCACATATAGGTACTGTGTGTCAACAGTATCAGATGCTTATGGGAAGATGTGAGCTTTGTCAAAGCTTATACTGCCTCAAATATGGTCAACCAAAAGATATGTTAAGTACAGTCCGGGGAAGTGCACTACAAGTGCAAACTTTATAACTACCCCACTTGATTCCAACGTATCCCATTGAAATGTGCTGAGTAGCTGCTAGCGCAGGAAAATATGGAAAGAAAAATGGGTTGAGGGGGAAGTTTATTATTTTGGCATGGAACTGGCACATGGATTATTGCTTTTGGCCACTGGTTTTTATTAGGGGCTGAGGAGGGTACAGGGCATGGGTTCATGTGTGTTTTTATTAGTAGCTGTGTACCACTGTAGGCCAGCCCTAGCTCAGGGATGTGGTATGAGAGGGTTCAACTCCAAGGAACTCCTCTCTTCCTCGTCAATCTCCTAGTTTACTACTTGGCGAAGCAGCAAACAGATATGTCATTTTCGAGTGTTAGGTTAAGTGTTGCAGGGGGATTTAGGGGAAGAACAGTGATATCTGGGCGATATGTCAGTTTTGTGTTGGCTAAGAGTGTTCTGGTAAGAAGCAAAGCATGTCCTTTTTCAAGAGTTTGATCATTTAAAAAATACAATGGTAAAACACTTGTTTTCTATATGACGTAATTTTCTGGTTGTAAACTGTTTTTCTGGTTGAGAAGATGTCATAATCAGATTACAACCAACTGGTCTTCTTCGTATTTAGTTTGTTATCAGATCAACTCCTAAAGTATCAAAAAAATTGTTTGTGTACTCAATGAAGTTACTTTTACACTGAGTGTACAAAACGTTAAGAACACCTGCTCTTTCCATGACATAGACTGACCAGGTGAATCCAGGTGAAAGCTATGATCCCTTACTGATGTCACTTGTTAAATCCACTTCAATCCGTGTAGATTAAGTCAGGTTTAAGAGGGATTTTTTTTAGCTTTGAGACAATTGAAATATGGATTGTGTATGTGTGCCATTCAGAAGGTGAACGGGCAAGACCAAATATTTAAGTGCCTTTGAAAGAGACATGGTAGTAGGTGCCAGATGCACCGGTCAATATTAGGAAGGTGTCCCTAATGTTTGGTATACTCCGTGTAGATTATCTGATCATGAAGCGTTGAAATGCTAGTATAGGTAGAATTGACTTGCCTTGCTAAAATGTTAGCATTTGAAACAGTGGCCAGGGAAGCAAAGCCAAAGCATGGATTCATGTCATACCGTATCTATAAACTGCTAACACAGTAAGGAAACCAATCATTCATTTTGTAATTTGAGTGAACTATTCCTTTCCCATACTTGCATCAACCAAAATAAAAAAATATAACGTAACATTTGTCAATAACAAAATAATTTTCATAGTTAAGCAAACATTTAACATCCAACTTAAAATGTATAGTTCAGCTGATTATATCCGTACATCTATAAGTGGAAAGTACTTGAAATCAAAAGTTGAGTCAGGGAAACCAGCTGCAATACAATTTCTAGTTTACTCAATCAATCAAATGTATATATATAAAGCCCTTCTTACATCAGCTGATGTCACAAAGTGCTGTACAGAAACCCAGCCTAATACCCCAAACAGCAAGCAATGCAGGTGTAGAAGCACAGTGGCTAGGAAAAACTCCCTAGAAAGGCCGGTACCTAGGAAGAAACCTAGAGAGGAACGAGGCTATGAGGGGTGGCCAGTCCTCTTCTGGCTGTGCAGGGTGGAGATTATAACAGAACATGGCCAAGATGTTCAAATGTTCATAGATGACCAGCTGGGTCAACTTTGGAAAATGTGTTTAGTAAACCTAGGAATGTATGTTAGCAGAACATTCCAGACCCAAAGTTGAGTAAACTAGGAATCTTATTTTAGCTGATTGCCTTGATTTTTAAAATTGACTCAACTTCAAATGTCTCCCTATGCAATTCTGCTTCCGGATGGGCCAACTCTTCATCAATACCTCAGAGTACAGAATAATTAAAAAACTGTTGTTTCACAGAGTCCATCATAGGTAGTCTGTATTTTATTACAGGAAAAAAAAATGTGATAGCAGTAAGAAAAAATGAAAAAACATTCCATTTATGTCCCCGCCGTACGGAATTGTAGTAGCCATGCTTTCAACTAAAAGCCTGGGGAGAGAGTAACCAGGTAATATTTCATTATTTTTTATTAGTATGTAATTATTAGCTTTTCTCCCTTCCAAACATTGTTATTTTTCCTCTTTGTTTTCATTGGGGCACAACCCCGCAGTGATCTCCGACTACTCTTTAGTTAGATGTGGCTGACATCCCACCACTATAAAATCCTACATTTTTTTATAGTGTCCATTAGAATGCATCAAGTACTACATCTCACTGTATATGTATAAAAAAAACATCCAGTATGCTATACAGGGCCTGTAGATTTGGATGGGATTGATGGGTGGGCTATAATAAAGAATATTGTTTGGCCCCTAAGCAGCATTTCCCCTATTTTGAGGCTCCTGAGGTTTGTAAACCTTTGTCATTTGGCTTGACTTTTTTTGTCCTAAAATGATAAACATTTTGTTTCTGATGCTCCCACTTATTATTATTTTTTACCTTGATTTAACTAGGCAAGTCAGTTATGAACAAATTCTTATGTTACAATGACGTCTACCATGGCCAAATCCTCCCCTAAACATGCTGGGCCAATTGTGCGCTGCCATGTGGGACTCCCGATCACAGCCGGTTGTGATACAGCCCGGGATCGTACCAGGGTCTGTAGTGATGCCTCTAGCACTGAGATGCAGTGCCTTAGACTGCTGCGCCACTCAGGAGCCCTAATTTTAATTGTAGCAGTGTGAATACTGTAGCTTGTTATATGACTCAGCCTCAATGTGCATATCACAGTAATACAGTTATCAGTGTTATTATTTGTCTCAGCGGGAGATTGTAGTTTGAGGACTGTTTCTAATAAAAAAAACTGACTATGAGATTACGTTTACCTCATTATACAAAACAGCCCTTAACAAAGGATGAGATTGTGTGGAAAATAAAACTAAAGGCATAGTAAGTCAGAGCTTTGAACCAATGCATAAAAAGCAACTTAATGAACATTTAAAATGTCTTACAATTGATCTAGGACTTCATAATTGCTCATAAATGACACACAGTTGCAAACACAGTGAGCCATGTAACAGTCATTTTAATGACGCAGTTCTTGAATAGATCTGAGAGTAAATCATTCTCAAGTGATACGCTCAGTGAGAGATTTATATCGTTTTGAAACATACACTGCACATGGGTCAGAAGAAACTAAGTGTTGATTGGCCAAAAAAAGGTAATAAAATGCTGTTGTATTTTCGATCCATGAAATTGAAGGGGTAGCATACAAATATATTTTAACAACCTTGGGAAACATTACGCTATAAAATCCCTGGTTATCATATTTGGCCAACCATATGATCAATCTTGACACGTGAGTACTTACATTTTTTACGCATTCCCGATTTCAAATAAATCACACATTTTTCATGGTGGTGGTAATGCTAATATTCATGTACAGGTGCTTGTGTGTTTGTATGTGTACAGTATGTGTGGGTGATTGAGCACTTTTTGGCACAGGGTTAGAAGGATGGGGTTTGCCTGTTCTGTGGAGATGTGAATGGCATACAAGAAGAGGTGGGACTGGCAGAACCTCATGATAGTGGGTCTGGCATCATACACAGCATGAAATCAGACCAGTCCTGTTGACCATCGCTATTCAATTACAAATCAAATCAAAGTTTATTGGTCGTGTACACAGATCTGCAGATGTCATCACAAGCAAAATGCTTGTGCTTCTAGCTCCAACAGTGCAGTAATACCTAGCAATTTAAAACAATACACAAATAATTCTAAAAGTAAAAATTAAGAAATTAAGAAATATTAGAAGGAACAATGTTAGTGTCTAGAATATAAATATGTATAAGTATATACAAGTCAGAAGTTTACATACACCTTAGCCAAGTACATTTAAACTCAGTTTTTCACAATTCCTGACATTTAATCCAAGTAAACATTCCCTGTCTTAGGTCAGTTAGGATCACCACTTTATTTCAAGAATGTGAAATGTCAGAATAATAGCAGAGAGAATGATTTATTTCAGCTTTTATTTCTTTCATCACATTCCCAGTGGGTCAGACGTTTACATAAACTCAATTAGTATTTGGTAGCATGGCCTATAAAATTGTTTAACTTGGGTCAAACATTTTGTGTACCCTTCCACAAGCTTCCCAAAATAAATTGGGTGAATTTTGGCCCATTCCTCCTGACAGAGCTGAGTCAGGTTTGTAGGCCTTCTTGCTCGCACAGACACTTTTTCAGTTCTGCCCACAAATTTTCTATAGGATTGAGGTCAGGGCTTTGTGATGGCCACTCCAATACCTTGACTTTGTTGTCCTTAAGCCATTTTGCCACAACTTTGGAAGTATGCTTCGGGTTATTGTTCATTGGGAAGACCCATATGCGACCAAGCTTTAACTTTCTGACTGATGTCTTGAGATGTTGCCTCAATATATCCACATAATTTTCCAACTTCATGATTTCATCTATTTTGTGAAGTGCACCAGTCCCTCCTGCAGCAAAGCACCCCCACAACATGATGCTGCCACCCCCGTGCTTCACGGTTGGGATGGTGTTCTTCGGCTTGCAAGCATCCCCCTTTTTCCTCCAAACATTACGATAGTCATTATGGCCAAACAGTTCTAATTTTGTTTCATAAGACCAGAGGACATTTCTCCATGTGCAGTTGCAAACCGTAGTCTGGCGTTTTGGAGCAGTGGCTTCTTCCTTGCTGAGCGGCTTTTCAGGTTATGTCGATACTAGACTCGTTTTACTGTGGATATAGATACTTTTGTACCTGTTTCCTCCAGCATCTTCACAAGGTCCTTTGCTGTTGTTCTGGGATTGATTTGCACTTTTCGGACCAAAGTATGTTCATCTCTATGAGACAGAATGTGTCTCCTTCCTGAGCGCTATGACGGCTGCGTTGTCCCATTGTTACGGTTTTCTTCCGTCGAAAGAGAGTCGGACCAAAATGCAGCGTGGTTAATACGATACATGTTTAATGACGAAGAAACACGATCAATACAAAAACAATAAACGTACGTGAAACCCGAAACAGCCTAAACTGGTGCAAACTAACACAGAGACAGGAACAAGAAGAAAACAAGGAAACAAGGAGAATCACCTGCCTCTGATTGAGAACCGCCTCAGGCAACCATAGACTTTGCTAGAACACCCCACTAAGCCACAATCCCAAAACCTACGAAAAAACCCCATACATAAACACAGCACAAAATAAACCCATGTCACACCCTGGCCTGACCAAATAAATATAGAAAACACAAAATACTAAGACCAGGGAAATGACAGAACTCCCCCCCCCAAGGTGCGGACTCCCGGCCGCACACTTAAACCCATAGGGGAGGGTCCGGGTGGGCGTCTGTCCACGGTGGCGGCTCCGGCTCGGAACGTGGACCCCACTCCAACCAAGTCTTAGTCCCCCTGTAACGCGTCCTTTGATTGGCGACCCTCGCCGCTGACCTTGGCCTAATAACCCTCACCAAGGACCCCACTGGACTGAGGGGCAGCTCGGGACTGAGGTAGAAGCTCGGGACTGAGGGGAAGCACGGGACTGAGGGCAAGCTCGGGACTGAGGGGAAGCTCGGGACTGAGGGGTAGCTCGGGACTGAGGGGTAGCTCGGGACTGAGGGGTAGCTCGGGCCTGAGGGGTAGCTCGGGACTGAGGGGTACCTTGGCACTGAGGGGAAGCTCAGCACTGAGGGGAAGCTCAGCACTGAGGGGAAGCTCAGCACTGAGAGGATGCCTAGTACCGAGAGGAAGACCAGTACTGAGAGGAAACTCAGGCAGGTAGTAGGCTCTGGCAGATCCTGGCTAGCTGGTGGTTCTGGCAGACCCTGGCTGACTGGCGGATCCTGGCTAGCTGGTGGTTCTGGCAGATCCTGGCTGACTGGCGGATCCTGGCTGACTGGCGGATCTGGAAGATCATGGTTGACTGGCGGATCCCGGCTGACTGGCGGATCTGGAAGATCCTGGCTGACTGGTGGATCCTGGCTGACTGGCAGATCTGGAAGATCATGGCTGACTGGCGGATCCTGGCTGAATGGTGGATAATGGCTGAATGGCGGATCTGGAAGATCCTGGCTGACTGGCAGATCCTGGCTGACTGGCGGATCTGGAAGATCCTGGCTGACTGGCGGCTCTAGCTGCTCTGGCTGCTCCATGCAGACAGGCAGCTCTGGCTGCTCCATGCAGACTGGCAGCTCTGGTTGCTCCATGCAGACTGGCAGCTCTGGCTGCTCCATGCAGACTGGAAGCTCTGGCTGCTCCATACAGACTGGCAGCTCTGGCTGCTCCATGCAGACTGGAAGCTCTGGCTTCTCCATGCAGACTGTCAGCTCTGGCTGCTCCATGCAGACTGGCAGCTCTGGCTGCTCCATGCAGACTGGCAGCTTCACTCACCTCCAACACCGGCTCTGGTTCTGGTCTCCTCCTTGGCTCCTCACGATAAACAGGGGGAGTTGGCTCAGGTCTGAACCCTGACTCTGCCACACTCTCCCTGAGCCCCCCCCCCCCCAATACATTTTTGGGGCTGACTCTCGGGCTTCCATTAGCGTCGCCGTGCTTGTCTCTTTGACTCCATTCGCCTATAGCCCTCTTCGCACTGATCCAGCGAATCCCAGGCGGGCTCCGGCACTCTCTCTGGGTCGACCGCCCACCTGTCTATTTCCTCCAAAGTCGTATATTCCAACCTTGGTTGCTCCTGCTGCCGCTGCCTGTCACCACGCTGCTTGGTCCTGGTGTGGTGGGTGATTCTGTTCCTGTCTCAGTGTTTTGTATTCACCAGATAGGCTGTATAGGTTTTCACGTTCCGTTTGTTGTTTTGTATTTGTTCGTGTTCATCTTCATTAAAGATGTATATTATCAGCCATGCTGCATTTTGGTCCGACTCTCCTTCAACGGAAGAAAACCGTAACACCCATGGTGTTTATACTTGCGTACTATTGTTTGTACAGATGAATGTGGTACCTTCAGGCGTTTGGAAATTGCTCCCAAGGATGAACCAGACTTGTGGAGGTCTACCATTTTTTTTCCTGAGGTCTTGGCTGATTTCTTTTGATTTTTCCCATGATCAAGCAAAGAGGCAACGAGTTTGAAGGTAGTCCTTGAAATACATCCACAGGTACACCTCCAATTGACTCAAATGATGTCAATTAGCCTATCAGAAGCTTCTAAAGCCATGACATCATTTTCTGGAATTTTCCAAGCTATTTAAAGGCACAGTCAACTTAGTGTATGTAAACTTCTGACCCACTGGAATTGTGATACTGTGAGTTTTAAGTGAAATAATCTGTCTGTAAACAATTGTTGGAAAAATTACTTGTGTCATGCACAAAGTAGATGTCCTAACCGACTTGCCAAAATTATAGCTTCTTAACAAGAAATTTGTGGACTGGTTGAGAAACATGTTTTAATGACTCCAACGTAAGTGTATGTAAACTTCCGACTTCAACTGTATAAATGGTGTGTATGGACAGTAAATCTATAGAAAAACTGTTTACATTTATAGTTATATAGGATGAGTCATGACTAGAACACAGTTATACATATAACGTAGGTAAAACATATGTAAACATTATTGAAGTGAACAGTGTTCAATGACTCTTTGTACATAGGGCAGCAGTCTCTAAGGTGCAGGGTAGAGTACCGGGTTGTAGCCGGCTTGATGATAATAAAATGATGTGAGGGAGAAGAGAAGCTCTATGCAATGCACGCATGGTTTTGGGGCCGTAGGATGATTAGTCAGACGTATCAATGGCGCAGAAGGAGATGGCTGCCGTTTTACGATCCCGAAACCATTTGTACTATTGTGTATGTTTTTTTGCATTATTTGTAAGTTATTTTGTACATAATGTTTTTGCCACTCTGTCTTATGACCTAAAGAGCTTCTACATATCAGGACAGCAATTTCTCACCCCATACTGGAGGAATACTTTTTCTTAAACGAGTCGGACGGTAAGGATTTACTTCAGACTCCCAACAAGGCCCTTATTCCCGTAATTCACAGGAGAAAGAGACAGAGGTATCGTGGTTGAAGATCCGGGTGACTTTTTAGGAGCCATCGCCGAGAGGTTAATCTACCTCTAACATCTGTCCTATTAGCCAACGTACAATCAACAGATAATAAAATCGACGAACTAAGATCACGTAAATCCTACCAACGGGACATTAAAAAGTGTAATATCTTATGTTTCACTGAGTCGTGGCTGAATGAAGACATGAATAACATAAAGCTGGAGGGTTTTAAGCTTTTTCGGCAGGATAGAACAGCAGCCACTGGTAAAGCAAGGGGTGACGGTCTATGTATATTTGTAAACAACAGCTGGTGCACAAAATCTAAGGAAGTCTCAAGGTTTTGATTGCCTGAGGTAGAGTATCTCATGATAAGCCATAGACCACACTATTTACCAAGAGTGTTTTCATCTGTATACTTCGTAGCTGTCTACATACCACCACGAACCGATGCTGGCACTAAGACCCCATTCAATGAGCTGTATCCGGCCATAAGTAAACAGGATAACACTCACCCAGAGGCGGAGCTCCTAGTGGCCGAGGACTGTAGCAGGGGAACTTAAATCCGTTTTACCTCATTTCTACCAGGATGTTAAATGTGCAACCAGAGGGAAAAAACTCTAGACCACCTTTACTCCACACACAGAGAGGCGTATAAAGCTCTCACTCACCCTACATTTGGCAGATCTGACCATAATTCTATCCTGATTCCTGCTTACAACCAAAAACTAAAGCAGGAAGTACCAGTGACTCGGTCAATAACAAAGTGGTCAGATGAAGCAGATGTTAAGCTACAGGACTGTTTTGCTAGCACAGACTGGAATATATTCCAGAATTCTTCCAATGGCATTGAGGAGTACACAACATCAGTTACTGCCTTCATCAATAAGTGCATCGATGACGTCGTCCCCACAGTGACTGTCCGTACATACTCCAACCAGAAGCCATTGATTACAGGCAACAGTCACACTGAACTGAAGGATAGAGCTGCCGCTTTCAAGGAGTGGGACTCTAACCTAATTAAAATAACATTCAATTGATCTGAAATACAGTGTAGACATTGTTAATGTTGTAAATGACTATTGTAGCTGGGAACGGCAGATTTTTTATGGAGTATCTAAACAACAGTTTTCAGCTGTTTACAACTGCAATCATCATTTACAACATTAACAATGTCTACACTGTATTTCAGATCAATTGAATGTTATTTTAATGGCCAAAAAATTTGCTTTTCTTTCAAAAACAAGGACAATTCTAAGTGACCCCATACTTTTGAACGGTAGTGTATGTGAGAACTATTCGTTGACTACAGCTCAGTGTTCAACACCATAGTGCCCTCAAAGCTCATCACTAAGCTAAGTACCCTGGGACTAAACACCTCCCTCTGCAACTGGATCATGGCTGGAGTGGAGCAGGTTGAGAGTTTCAAGTTCCTTGGAGTCACCACCAACAAACTAACATGGTCCCAGCACACCAAGACAGTCGTGAAGAGGGCATGAGAAATCTTTTCCCCCTCAGGAGACTGAAAAGATTTGGCATGGGTCCTCAGATCCTCAAAAGGTTCTACAGCTGCACCATCAAGAGCACTGGTTGCATCACTGCCTGGTATGGCAACTGCTCGGCCTCCGACCGCAAGGCAGTACAGAGGGTAGTGCATACGGCCCAGTACATAACTGAGGCCAAACTTTCTGCCATCCATGACTTCTATACCAGGCGGTGTCAGAGGAAGGTCCTAAAAATGGTCAAAGACTCCAGTCACCCGAGTCATAGACTGTCCTCTCTGCTACCGCACGGTAAGCGGTACTAGAGCACCAGGTCTAGGTCCAAGAGGCTTCTATAAACAGATTCTACCCCCAAGCCATAAGACTCCTGAACATCTAATCAAATGGCTACCCAGATTATTTGCATTGCTGCTGCTACTTTCTGTTTATTGTCTATTTATAGTCACTTTAATAACTCTACCAACATGTACATATCACCTCAATTACCTCGACTAACCGGTGTCCCCGTACATTGACTCTGTACCGGTACCCCCTGTATATAGCCTCGCTATTGTTATTTTACTGATGCTCTTTAATTATGTGTTACTTTTATTTATATATATATTTTTCATTGTTTTTTAAATTGTATTATTCATTTATTTTTGGCATTTTTTTCTTAAAAGTGCATTGTTGGTTAAGGGCTTGTAAGTAAGCATTTCACTGTAAGGTCTACTGTTTTATTTGGCGCATGTTGATTTAAAGTGCGGACTGGCAAGAAAATAACATCTATGTAAGAAGAAGGTCCAATGGCAGTAGAAAGAAGGAGATGACTGCTTTAGTACAGTGTCCATATTAGAACAGCCTAATCTTCAGACATGGAATCCTCCTCTATTCTTGTTGGCTCTCAACAAAGAAGATTGTGGAATTACTCTCAGTCTTAGATGTGGGTTGGCTTCATATCAAATGTGTAACTCTTTATAGCTAGTCTATAAGACAGGGGATTCCCCAATTATTATTACACAATTTAATGCACACTCTGATCCCAATATAATTTGCTAAATGACTGACTGATTGAATTTATTTGATAAATTGTAAATCTATATACAGCCAGTAGAAAATCAAAAACAATTAGACTATAAATAAAGTCACTGACTTATTCCTCCTGTGGTCCGTGCTATGTTCCAATATCCATACTAGCACACCACAGAATGAAGCAATGTTTTGGGGATGCATAACTGGTACTGCATGCTAATATGGACATTGGTGCTTGACACAGTTCATGTGATAATAATCATGGTGGTAATGATTGGAATTACATCATTATACACTACACAGAAAGACATAAGCCACAAGCTGTTATCTGAATACAAGTTTGTCAAAATGGCAGTACTTTGTCCCAAAGATCTTATAAAACTCGAGCACATGGATGCAACTGGTAACTGGTTGCATATTAAAATAACTATAGTGGAATTGATATGGCATCCCTGGTTCAATCTAATATTATACTAGCCATAGTTGCTACATGCCTGCTTATTTCCATTCTACTACAAATCACGTGGAATAGCTCATACAATGAAGAGTAAGTTATTCAACAAAGAAAACAGACATGTTTTTAGTTTCCCCCTTGACACCTCATTGTAATGAGAAGTCTACCACAAGACCTAGACAGTGTCAGAGCTTTTTTCAATAAAATGACTTCTCTGTCTTCCCAATAGCCTTTTTTCCTTTCGGGAAGGTTTCGAGGCCCAGGCCTTGTCATTTCACAAAGGCAGCGGTGATAAATGAGAGAGATAATGTGTATTAAGCATGCCCAGTTCTTTGGAAACTTGTTTAAAGTAGCCTAACAGGATAGACCATGTCCCTGCTCTTTATCAAGGCTATTCCTTCTGCAATGAGCCTTGTCATACTGGCTGTAAAAAAAATATCTCCCTGGTGTTCTCTCTCTCTCTCTATGTGTGCGTCCGTGCGTGTTTTTCTCTGTGTCGCTCTCATTAGAACATCACTCTGGAACTTACTACAATTTTTTTTCTTCTAAAAGACAGTGATTACTGAAGATTATTCCATGTTCATTTTGTTTTCTGTTTATCTTCACCAACATTTCTCAAAAGAAGGGTGAAGGGTTAAAAAAGTTGAGAATGTGTCTTCTTTACATTTTCAAGTGACCAATAATGAGAATCTAACATTTAAACAGAAACCTTGTGCTAACATGCTTTCCTTTTCTTGATTTCGTCCACATTCTGATTGTGCCTACATTTTCTAAACATGGTATTAAAATGTATCTCTTATCTGTCCACTGTTTCCGCATTGTGAACATAGTGATTCCTCCCTGTATGCAAATTGTTTGACAGATATTCTTTCAAAACAATATTTATTTATTTATTTATTTTAAGACACATTCATGCCAAGTCAATGTTGCAACCTGTAAATTATTTTAGAGGGCGGGATAATTCTGATTTAAATGGTTTCACCGTTTAGATCCATCTATACTTGTAAGTTGTCCAGACACAATGTGTGCCTGAATACCTCCGGAGGTGATCAGGAAGATCTGATCTTCTATAACTGTCTAAAAATGTGGACACAATCAGAATGATGATCAGGACAAAGGACGCATGTTAGTACCATGTAAAAAAGAGTCTAGAGAAAAAAATCCTGCTCAGACTTGAGGCTCTCCTAATATGGACACTTTTGCAGTGAAGTGACAATCCTCATTTTAAAAAGATGAACAAACATATTTTGAACAAAATAGTTATGCTGCATTCATGTGCTACTCAGAACTAGGAAATTTGAAAATATCCAACTGGTACAACTTGAGTTCCTCAGTCGTATTTACCAATTGGAAGCTCATTATGAATGATTTTGGAAGTCGGAACGTTCAAGTTAGGATGCATCTGGACGGTTTATGGTAATTATTTTGTCCAGAGTTTAAAGTGATTCATAAAAAATGCCATTACTTATCAAGGAGTAGTCTATATTTGTTTCACAATTTGCATTTCCCTCTCTATCTCTAACCGACCTATGTATAATGGTTGCCTTGACTTCAGCATAGTTTGTTTTACACTGTGGGTAAATCCCCTCATCTTGTTTTGGTACTTAAAGAGAACTTTCCCAACACTGCTTTAACTTGACTCACCAGTCACCAATAAACATAAAAACGCCTAAATAGGCAGGAAATAGTTGTGGTAAAATCTGGACATTTTCATTGCAACCTCCATAGCGCCACTTGTGCAGACGTCAAACGAGATGGGTCACCTCCAAAAGCAAACGCCTGTACACACACACCTTCCACAGGAGACACGTAAGGATGGGTTATAGGGGATGACAACATCCACGAATCCATGATCACTAAACCATATCACGAGTTGTATCACGACACCTATAGACCGCATCGCGGCCCTATGAATCCCATACGGTAAAAGTAGGGCATGAAGTCGATCAGAGGAGGATGGCATGTGCCATAAACATCTTGTAACGTGGACAGTAAAAGACGTCTCGTGCGTTTCATAGACAGAGTGGGCCAAACGTTCCAGATGTCTCGCATTGCTCCTCCATTTTATAGGCAGGGTGGTGTGCGTGGAAGAGGCCTTTAGGATGTCAAGATGTGTTGTGCGCAAAAGGGTCACTCATCGCCTAGTCCACATGATCAATCGTGGAAAATGGCTGATCGCCCGGATTTTTTTTGCCATATTGGAGGTACAAAAAAGTATTTTCAATGAAGAATCTCGATTGAGAATGCTTTTTGATACAATACTAGGCTTAATCTGGGTCCAGGAATAAATCATAATGTCTGGGAAAATCCAGTTATCCATATGGTTTGTTAGGAGACGGATGAGCAAATTAAGATTTCTGTGATCAATTACAAGTATATCTAGTAAAGGCATTTCTGCCAACATGCTTATAAGACTAGGCGATCAAGAAAAGTGTGACCAAGTAGTTTTGTCAAGCCTTTATCTTATAATATACATTTACTGCACGAGTACAATCATTTTTTTAAAGATGAAAAAAATAATGTGCTATAAAAGTATGTAACGGTGGGAAAAAGCTAGGATTTAAAATCTATCAACACATTTTATATTTCACACTTTTCACACTGTACTTACACTGTCCTTAGGGTCAAATATTGTGTGAACTATCACCACACACATACCCCCTCTACCACAATTGAGCAATGTCTGGGAGGCAGAAACAATAAATGTTTCACAATGGGGTTATAGTTGCAATCAAAGACATGAACCCTGGACAACTGACCTGTTTCATATTTGACCAGAGGAGCAAACCGATTACTCAGTGAATGTGTGGATGGATGTGCTCCAGGGGAGATAAAGGTTCCCACAACCGACTGACAAAGGATTCAATCCATACTATTGAAACACAAGTGTCGACATTTAGTGGCGGTATGGGTTTGATTTCTACTGCTCTCTTAGTGTTGGTGGGGTGTTGTCGCCCTTTCGGAATTAATTTACACAATAGTATTGGTCGACTTGGGCTGTAACATATTTGGGGGCAAAGTAATCGGATTACAGCACTCACTGCAAAGGCCCGGGTAACTACCTTACCTTAGTAAGTAATTACCCTATAACAAGAGGATTATGACCCCAACTTTGTGTTGGATGGGCAAGAACATACCCTACTAGCACTTTCTTAACTTTCTCTTGGATAAGGCTTTCTGACTCCCAGATAATAGAGAGATCAGATTACGACCTTTCTATCATTGTTGGGTCTTAGAATATCTGTTCGCGTAAATCATCATCACCACCAATACATCCATCCTATCCTGTGGGAGTTGTAATACATTTCTCCGGAGACGTAACCTATACTGACCAAGATATTTGTCCTCATCTCAGTCACTCCTCCCTGGAAAGTCTAGTCCCACTTTACAAGCATCCATAATACCTTTGTAGTTACATAGGTATATAAGAGTGTAATTAATGTGAAGGAACATAGTACTTGCAGTACTTTTCTAATTGTCACAAACCAAAGTTATCTAAATCCACAGACACAGGCAGGGGTTGGACGGTCAGCCTCTACAGTTCTTTAATATCTTTATTTTCTCTGTTCTTAGTATTAAATGTCATGGTTCCACCTCTCACCAGAGGGCGGCAGAGACCATCCTAGAGATATTAATGCCATTCATGTGTGTCCTATTTACTCGTCATGATTTCCCTGTTATAAAAGGTGTGTTTTCTGTTGTCCTTTGCAGAAGCTTGAATTGTTTACTATGTGCATTCATTTCCTGAGTGAGTTTTCGAGACTTAGTGTTTGTTGTTTTTCAAGTGTATGGTGATCCTGCGGCTACCGATTCTCAGTAAAGTCTTATCTTTAACCTTTTTGGGATAGGGGGCAGCATTTTCACTTTTGGATGAATAGCGTGCCCAGAGTGAACTGCCTCCTACTCTGTCCCAGATGCTAATATATGCATATTATTAGTAGTATTGGATAGAAAACACTCTGACGTTTCTAAAACTGAATGATGTCTGTGAGTATAACAGAACTCATATGGCAGGCAAAACCTGAGAAAAATCCAACCAGGAAGTGGGACATCTGAGGTTTGTAGTTTTTCAAAGCTTGGCCTACCGAATGAATACACATTGAGATATGGATACAGTTGAACGTCCTACGGCTTCCACTAGATGTCAACCGTCTTTAGAAACTTGAATGAGGATTCTACTATAAAGGAGGGGCTCATGAGACCTCTTTGAGTCAGTGGTCTGGCAGAGAGCCTTGGTCTCATGAAGCACGCTCCCGACAGAGTTACATCTTGTTCTAGTGCTTTTCTAAAGACAAAGGAATTGGAACATTGATGTTTTCTGTTAAAAACATCCTAAAGATGGATTCCATACATTCTTTGACATGTTTCTAAAGGACTGCAATGGAACTTTTTGAGTTTTTGTCTGGATGAAGTGCCTGCGCCTCATGAAGATGGATTACTGGGCAGAACACACTAACAACAAGTGGCTATTTAGACATAAATGATGGAACTTTATGTAACAAATCAGTCATTTATTGTCGAACTGGGATTCCTGGGAGTGCCTTCTGATGAAAATCATCAAAGATAAGTGAATATTTATGGTGTTGTTTTTAACTTTGTTGATTCCAAAATGGCAGATATTCCCCTGGCTGTTTTGGGTTCTGAGCGCCGTTCTCAGTTAATGCTTTTTCCGTAAAGTTGTTTTGAAATCTGACACAGCGGTTGCATTAAGGAGAAGTCTATCTTTAATTCTGTGAATAACACTTGTAACTTTTATCAATGTTTATTATGAGTATTTCTGCAAAATCACTGGATGTTTTGGAATCAAAACATTACTGCACGTAAGGTGCCAATGTAAACTGAGTTTTTTGGATATGAATATGCACAATATCGAACAAAACATACATGTATTGTGTAACATGATGTCCTATGAGTGTCATCTGATGAAGATCATCAAAGGTTAGTGATTCATTGTATCTATATTTCTGCTTTTTGTGACTCCTATCCTTGGCTGGAGAAATGGCTTTGTTTTTTTTGAATTTCGAGGGGTTCCGCTAGCGAAACCCCTGCGCTAGAAAGGTTAACCACTGATTCCTCGACTGGTCTCTTCTCTGCACCTGGGTCCAACCTCACCTTGTCACAGCAAGCTTCTGCCTCAACATGGACCCAGCAGAGATCACCCAGATCCAGAATACTATAACCCACCAAGGAGCACTACTGGGGCGGCAGCAAGAACAACTCTACCAAATATCAGAGACCCTCTGGGCACTTACCAATTCCCTCCAACCACGACCCAACCGCAACCCAGGAGGAGCCAATGCCCAAGTCTCATTGCCCAGTGCTACAGGCGTCGCCGTAGTTCCTCCAGGGAACTTGCACGGGGAACCAAGATTCCAGCCCCCGAGTGATATAACGACCACCCGGGAGGATGCAATGGTTTCCTCACTCAGTGCTCTCTGGTGTTTGAGCTACAGTCCTCCTCGTTCCACACCCTGATATCTTACCTCAACTCTCGGGCAAGGCCCTGGCGTGGGAAACAGCGATATGGGAACAGCAGCCACCATCCTGTAGCTCCATATTAGCCTTCACTGCCGAGCTGCAACGAGTCTTCAACCACCCACTCGGCAGACGAGAAGCAACAAGCCAACATTTCAACCTCCGCCAAGTAGCCAGACCAGTGGCTGACTTCACCTTTGAGTTACTACCCTCGCCGGCGAGAGTGGGTGGAATACTGAGGCACTGGTCACCGCTTTCCAACAGGGTCTGTCTACCTCCTTAAAGATGAACTGGCCGCTCTGAACTGGGAGGGGACCTTGCGTCCCTAATAACGCTGACCATCAGGATTGACAACCGCATCCGAGAATGTGTGAGACAGCGCCTTTTTGACACAATCACGGATTCCGGGGCATCCCAAGATCCCCGAGCTCAGCATTAAGGAGCCCAGGCAGGTGGGACACACAAGTCTGAGCCCACAGGAACGTGACAGGCGGATGTGCGACGGCTGCTGCCTCTACTGCGGAGGTCTTGATCATCTCTGTTCAACATGCCTAGAGTTGACGGCAAACACGGGGGCTCCCCAGGACAAGGGGAGACCCTGATGAGCTGTGCTTTTACACCCCAACTACCCGGTCTCCGTCTGACACTACCCGCAACCCTCCATTGGGACAACCGTCAGCGTCACAACCACCCAGAGACTCTTAGTTTTCTTTTGATCACCGCTCCCGAGGACCCCCTTATCCTAGGGTACCCTTGGCTAGTGCTACATAACCCACTATTCTCTTGGTCCACGGGACACCTACTAGACTGGGGTAAGAACTGCCAGACTAACTGCCTAAGACCCCCACAGACTATCACAGAGAGCCTCGCCATGACCTTTCTGCTCTCCCTCCCGAGTACTTTGACATCCAGGAGGCCTTCAGTAAGAGGCAATCCACCACCCTCCCTCCTCATCATCCATATGACTGCGCCATAGAACTCCTACCCAGCTCCTTACCGGGGCCATCTGTACTCCCTCTCGACCCCTGAAGCAGCAGTCATGGACAATTACATCCGGGAGTCGCTGGAGGCAGGTTTAATTTGCTCCTCTACATCCTCAGCTCGTGCAGGCTTATTTTTCCTGAGAAATAAGGATGGATGTCTGCCTCCCTTTATCAATTACATAGGGCTGAACAGGATTATGATTAAGAATCGTTACCGCCTACCTCTGATGTCTGCCGCCTTGGAGTTGGCCCATGGGGCCCAATTCTTCACTAAACTGGACCTCGGCAATGCTTACAATCTGGTGAGAATCAGGGAGGTAGATGAATGGAAGACTGCCTTTAACACCCTGAGTGGCAACTAGCGTTTTATAAGCAACTTTGGTGTGGTGGCAGCGCCTCTCACGGGCCTAACCTTGCAAGTCCCAGAACCGTTTTTGCTGGACCGCCGAGGCTGACAGGGCATTTGGGGAGCTAAAGGGACATTTCACCTCCAGAACAATCTTCGTCCATCCTGATCCTACCCATCCCTCTGTGGTAGAGGTGTATGCCTCGGACACCGGAGCAGGGACGGTCCTTTCACAGCGGAATGAGGGGGACAAGTAACTTCACCCATGTGCTTTTCTCTCCAAGCGGTTCTTGCCAGCGGAACGCAACTACGATGTAGGCAACCGGGAGCTCTTGGCAGTTAAGTGGGCCCTTGACGGGTGAAGATACTGGTTGGAGGGGGCACCAAAACCTTTCGGGACCTGGACGGACCATAAGAACTTGGTCGCCATTCAAGAAGCCAAGAGGTTGAATGCTCGCCAGGCTGAGCGAGAAAGCAGACGTCCTGTCCCACAAACATGATGTCTCTAACCAGGAGAGGGACTCCAAGCCCATCATCTCCAGCTCCCACATTGTGGCCCCTATGATATGGGGTATTGAGAACAAGGTGGGCATCCAGGGGTTAATCAGACACTGAAGTTCCTGAGGCAGAGGTTCTGGTGGCCCAACATGATTGACGATGTGAGATCCTTCATTACGCAGAGGAGTTCATTCGACGATGTCTCCGCACTTGGTTCAGAGTGCGATCCTCCTTGCTCTGCTCCTCTGCCCTACACCAACACCTGGCAAACCGGCATCGAAGGTCTCTTCGGGTCCTCCGACCAGGTCAATGGGTGTGGCTGTCCACACGTGATCTTCCCTTAAAGATGGGCATGCGGAAGCTCGCTCCACACTACATAGGACCAATCAAGATCCTGCGTCGCATCAACCCAGTCACCTATCATCTCCAACTTCCCAGGTCTATTAGGGTCTGTCCATCCTGTCCATCCATGTCTCCCGTCTCAAGCTGGTAAGGACCAGTCCCTTCTCTCCCCCCACACCTGCCCCTCCACCCCTCGAATTGTTGATGGTCCCCCGGGCTTACACTGTCCGGCATTTGTTTGAGGCTCATCGCGTCTGAGGCACCATGCAGTACCTGTTGGACTGGGAGGGCTATGGCCCCGAGGAGCGGGCGTGGGTGCCTGTCCGGGATATCCTGGATCTGGGACTTGTTCAAGACTTCAACCAACTACTTGGTGGTCACCCTGGCTCCGCGGCTGGAGCCGCTCCTAGAAGGGGAGGGGGGGTACTGTCATGGTTCCACCTGTCACCAGAGGGCGGCAGAGACCGTCCTAGAGATTTCCCTGTTAAAAAGGGTGTGTTTTCTGTTGTCCTTTGCAGAAGCTTGAATTGTTTACCATGTGCGTTCGTTTCCTGAGTGAGTTTTCGAGACTTAGTGGTTGTTGTATTTCAAGTGTACTGTGATCCCGCGGCTACCGATTCTCAGTAAAGTATTATGTTCATCCTTAACCACTGATTCCTCGTCTGGTCTCTTCTCTGCATCTGGGTCCAACCTCACCACGTCACATTATAAACAGGATAAAAGCAACACAGAACACAAAACCAGGACAGGCCTAGGCATAGGCATCATGGGGTTCCGATGCGGTAGTCGCGGCCTCGGCAGTCTCGTCATAAAAAAGGCCCAACATCATCCAGAGCAGGGTCGTTACGTTTGGCTCTTCCCGAGCAGAGTCACACTCATCCGGTCCCCTCTCCCCAGATGCGGCTGTAGTGGTGTGGCTGAGCGCAGGCTATGGCACTTTTCCTCTCCCGTTGTTGGCTTGAATCTGCTGAACAATGTCTGAGAGATGCCTTTGTGCAGGGACAGGTCCTTAGCCCAAATGCACCTCAGGTGTGGGCGACGTGGCGCAGATCCCTAATTAACACTCCTTCCCACAACGAGACAAACACTCAAAAAGAAGTTAACCGATGAAGGAAAGTGAAGGAAAGGTTCTCAAATAATAAAAAATGAAATAAACCAAAACACAGCACACAATAAGATAAATATTTAAAGCACATCTAGGTTAATACATTCAAAATATAGCACACGAGGGAATAAATAAAAATACTAAATAGAGCCATAGGCACATCTGACATAATGATGGCATGTTTACATGCATTACATTTGTAAACCAACTAAAGTTTAATTGCAGCTACACTTCTCTCTCCCTAGAAGTATTTTTATGCTGCAAACAGGTATAGTTGTTCATACTGTTTTACACTCTACTGTAAATTACACTATACTGCATAATGACTGATGTTCAGGGCCCATATTCGTAAAACATATTAAACCAGGAGAGGAAATGGTCTATTTTAGTGAATGACAGTATTTCCCACGTGTAGCTTACTATTGAAGAATGTTCCTGACCTCATAGTTGCCATGGAGGGGATTGGGGAAGGTGAAAAAGTTGCACATCCTCCGCTCACTGTAGGTTTTTCATCCCTACATTAGGTTATCACTCCAGTATAAACCAAGTGTTTATGTTCCTGCATATTCACATTTATCGTGCGGGCTCACTGTATCTGTTTGACTTTGCACACTGCGTAAAAGGTCCCCTCACTATATTTCAAAATGCCTCTTGCTGCAATAAAACTCGCTACACTGTTTCACCCGAGACATTCCATGTGCTGCTTTTCTTTGGCTGAGCGGCACCGCTCTTAAAAGCTCCCCAGTTGTTTTATTTTCTTTTATTGGGCTCCTGGATGCTCTTCGGCAGTGGAGCAGCATTTTAAGAACTATGCCCGGGAAACTTCTGGTTTGTTCCCAACGCACCTGTGTTTTCACTGCCGCCTCTTTTTTCTCTCTCTTCTCCTCAAGGGCCTGTGAGGTCATAACCTAAGACACATTTGCATCATAAACAAACACAGAGACATATTCAACTAATTAGAGGGACAGGAATGGAAGGACTGAAACCCCTTATTCATTAGGGTGTGTGTGTGTGTGTGTGTGTGTGTGTGTGTGTGTGTGTGTGTGTGTGTGTGTGTGTGTGTGTGTGTCAGTGTGTTTTGAGACAGGGGGGTTAGATGGAATGGGTGTATATCTATGTGTGTGTAGGGGGTGGGGGTGCGCTAATCAGATTTTTGCCCTTTCAAAGCAGCATGCTAAACACAACATTTTGTTTTGCATTCATCAGTAGTTTATACAGTGTCAAAGCTATAGTCAAAGCTAATTAGTAAGATTTGTGCCACCGTTAAATTGCATAAAGTTGAACTTTACTCGACTTTGCCTCATTGCTCCTGCAGCCAGATTCACATCACTAACGGTTACATTGCTCGTGTCCTCATGTCACCTTCCTTCACTTGAAATGACTGACATCAGGTTTGTCCTCTGTCTAAAGACGCCTTCAAACCAGACAAAGGGATGCGAAAATATACAGCAACTCAATGGTTTGTATTGCACTGTCCATCAAAAAAGTAGCAAAGACAAATCCGTCAACCAACTGAAAACATAGAATAGTGTTTATAACGAATCATTTCTCTCCACTCCATCACACCCACTGCGTCGGACATGGGTTTCACGCCATAGCCACGGCAAGATGTTTGGGGGTGGGGGTGCTGCGATTTTTTTTTTCCTATGGGTGCTACAACATGCGCTACAGACGACAATATCGGTCTGCTAATACAGGACTAGTAAAGGCCCAGTGCATTACTTTTGTGCAAAATAAAAAAAGGTTATAATTTGTATTTCATTCATATATATTTTTATTCCGATTTTTCGGGGGGTGCTGCAGCAACCTCAGCACCTCTACTTCCCGCAACTATGTTTCATGTGTTTTGTTTTGAAGGCACCCTCTCCGAATAAGCAAATCACATTACACTTAAGTTGCATGACAGGATTACCTGCTTTGTTATTTAATCTCTTTCACATGGACAAGAAAACTCTACAATGGCTAAGCCGTTATGATGGCTCATAATGATGGATAATGACAAGAAAAATATTGAACATTTCCAGGGAAAATTCTCAACACCATCCCCACAAACACAGAAATCAGACACCTAATTTTGGATACCTCGGTGAGTATAAGTGATTGATATCCTTGCTAACACTCATTCGAGAATTCCCATGGATTTGTCCAAAATCCCCTTCAGTCCGATGGGAAAAACATAACAACCCTACAGACGGACTCATCTGAGTCGAATACAACCTCACAGCTCTATAATGGGCCCTGGAATTAAACAAATTGGACATTCCTATTTTCTTTGTGGGTTTTCTTGCATTTCGATTCAGATTTATGTTGCATCCTGGGGCAGTCGGTCGACATTTCCATGGCTATATGCAGACCTAAGTAATAACACAGAGAAACCACCAAGACAAACACACACCTTTGAGGTCATTGTTGCTGTTGGATTGTGCTCCGTGTCAGAAATGGTTTAGGGGGATTATTAAGTGGTCCATAGAGTGAGAGGGGTGGCTTTGGGTTGTCTTGGTTGAGCTTAATTTATCATTGTGTGACCGTGCCCTATGCATCTAGAGCCAGAAAGCGATGATCACACAGAGAATGATGAAGACTTGAGTGAGGTGATAAGGAATGAACATAGAGAGTGGGGCCTTTGCACTCTGACTCAGGGGTCTTGGGTTATGAAATCATGTCTGTAAGAAACCGCAGATATGCACTAATGGGCAGAGATGTAAAGTACTTAACAACCTGTTGTGACTAGGGGGCAACATTTTCATTTTTGGAAAAAGAACGTACCCAAAGTAAACGGGATATTTTGTCCGGAAAAGATGCTAGAATATGCATATAATTGACACCTTAGGATAGAAAACACTCTAAAGTTTCCAAAACTGTAAAAATATTGTCTGTGAGTATAACAGAACTGATATTGCAGGCGAAAGCCTGAGACAAATCCAATCCGGAAGTGCCTCATGTTTTGAAAGCTCTGCGTTCCAATGCGTCCCTGTTGAGCAGTGAATTGGCTATCAACCAGATTACTTTTTCTACGTATTCCCCAAGGTGTCTACAGCATGGTGACATAGTTTTACGCATTTATGTTGAAGAATACCCATAAGTGGTGTGGCAAAGAAGGGGGTCGAGTGATAAGTGGCAGATATGTGAGAGCAGAACTAATAAACGGGCTCTGCCCGATCACTAAAATGGCCACCCCTGTCAGAACTACAGATCACAAAATGGCCGACCGCCAAAACTACAAGTCCCAGAAGCAAGGGGAACCCTCAGAAGGTGGAGCCGACTCACAGATAAAGGGTCAAGAAAAACCAGGAAGAGGAAGAGAGAGTGCTGGAAGGAGCTATGAACAATAGAGAAAGAGACTATAGAGATTGGCTGGATTTACCGTGTATGAGCTGGATTGTTTTGGACTTACCTGTTGGCGTTTGGACCTGGACCTACCGAGAACCCGATTCGTGTACCGAACCCTGCTATCCTTGACCTCGCCTACGGCCTGGGTGGACCAGGACGGAGAAACAAACACACAGGTACTGTCCTGTTCGAAAGAACTCTCATTCTTGGGTGATTTGGTGACAGTTTACCACTTAGTTTGTGACAAACGCTCCTAACCTTGAAGAGGTTTGCCACAGTGGCTACATTGTGTAAGTGGTCACCTGATGGCTCTCAGAGTGATTCTCGCGTAAAATACAGAGGTAGACATTTTTCCAATCGGTCCTACTGAAAAACCAATTGTCCCGGTGGATATATTATCGAATAGATATTTGAAAAACACCTTGAGGATTGATATTAAAAAACGTTTGCCATGTTTCTGTTGATATTATGGAGCTAATTTGGAATATTTTTTGCAGTTTTCCGGTCGATTTCTCAGGCAAACGTGAAGAACAAACAGAGCTATTTCGCCTACAAAAATAATATTTTTGGAAAAAAGGAACACTGGCTATCTAACTGGGAGTCTCGTGAGTGAAAACATCCAAAGCTCATCAAAGGTAAACAACAATTTTAATTTGATTGCTTTTCTGATTTTTGTGACCAAGTTACCTGCTGCTAGCTGGACATAATGCCATGCTAGGCTATCGATAAACTTACACAAATGCTTGCCTTGCTTTGGCTGTAAAGCATATTTTGAAAGTCTGAGATGACATGGTGATTAACAAAAAAGGCTAAGCTGTGTCTCAATATATTTCACTTGTGATTTTCATGAATAGGAATATTTTCTAGTAATATTTATGTCCGTTGCGTTATGCTAATAAGTGTCAGTCGATGATTACGCTCCCGGATCCAGGATGGGATGTCACTAGAGGTAGTTTTTCTGGGTATCTGTACTTTAGTATTTCTATTTTTCACAACTTTTACTTTTACTCCATTACATTCCCTAGAAAATATTGACTTTTTATTCCAATACATTTTCCCTGACACCCAAAAGTACACAATACATTTTGAATGCTCAGGCAGGACAGCAATATTGTCCAATTCACGCACATATTGTCACCCCTACTGCCTCTGATCTGACCCACTTAACAGGCAATTTTTTTGTTATGTCTGAGTGTTGGAGTGTGCCCGTCAAAAACAAGAAAATAATGCCGTCTGGTTGCTTGATATAAGGACTTTTGTAAGGTTGTGTATTTATTGTGTTCTTGAACGCAGCCCCGTCTTTCATTTTTGTTCATTGAAATCACCGTTGTTAGTTACTGACCTGGTCTCATCAGCTCCTTATTTAGTTCAGTTCATTCTGTTTGTGCCTTTGTAAGGTATTGTTCGTTTTGACTCTACTCAGCCTTTTCCTAGCTCGTTTGTGAGAACCAGTTATAGCCTTCAGTCCTAGTTTTGCTTCTCCTGCCTGTTTGCCTACCTGTGTATGACCATTACCTGCCTGTGACCATGATTCCTGCCTTCTCCAAAGGCTGCGCTCTGCGTGTGAATCTACAAAAATGTTCTCCCTGAGTATTCATTACAAATTTTATGTATATAATTGATTTTTGTCTAGTATGACAATTGAGTACTTTTTCCACCACTGCTAATGGGTATCAATGAGTAAATGAGGATCGGTGAGTGGTCAGCTGAATCACTTTGGGTGAGAGCTGGGAATCCCAGTATTCTCTTTTCAGAATAACTAAAGTCTGTCTGAACATTTGATACCAGGGATGTTGCAGAAGTGACCCTGGGTCTATCTCAATAGTTTAAAGTGTTTCCCCCTCTTCCCCTTTATCTGCAGCGAAAGAGCTGGACAGGTGAGCAAATTCCCTGACATAGTCTCCCTATTGCTGTCACAGCACTAACATCATTATAGATCAAGAAGAAGGGATGAAAAGAAACAGCAATTCTAGAATATTGAGATGCACTCCTGGTCTCAGACAGTGTAGTTGTAGTCCAGTAGGGTTAAGAATATAGATGACAAAGGTTGGTGGGAAAGGGAGGACATTTTAAAGGAGAAAGAGGCCCCGGTCATATTTTTACTAGACATACAATAATTTCTTAAAATGCAGGGATGACGCAGGCACATTATATCAGTTGAGAACAAGGTAAACAGGCAGAATGTCTCACTCAATGGTGCAGTTGTAGAACTTTTTGAGGATCTGAGGGCCCATGCTGAATCTTTTCAGTCTCCTGAGGGGGGAAAGGTGTTGTCGTGCCCTCTTCACAACTGTGATGGTGTGTGTGTGGACCATGATAATTCCTGAGAAACCTGAAGCTCCTGACCTGCCCCACTACAACCCCATCAATGTGGATGGGGGTGTGCTCGGCCCTCCTTTTCTTGAGGTCCACAATCAGCTCCTTAGTCTTGCTGAAATTGAGGGAGAGGTTGTTGTTCTGTCACCACATTGCCACGTCTCTGACCTCTTTCCTGGAGGCTGGCTGTCTTATCGTTGTTGGTGGTCAGGACTATCACTGTTGTGTTGTCAAACAGCCTTATCCAGGTCGATGAATACGGCAGCACAGTAATGTCTCTTATCGATGGCGGTTATGATATCTTTTAGGACATTGAGCGTGGCTGAGATGCACCCATGACCAGCTCTGAAACCAGATTGCATAGGTACGGTGGGATTCGAAATTATCAGTCATCTGTTTGTTGACTTGGCTTTCGAATACCAGATTGCATAGCGGAGAAGGTATGTTTTGGTGGTTTTCCTAAGCCAGGATTCAGACACGGCTAAGACATCCTGGTTGGCAGAGTGCGCTAAAGCAGTGAATAAGGCAAACTTAGGGAGTAGGCATCTAATGTTAACATGCATGAAACCAAGGCTTTTATGGTTACAGAAGTCAACAAATGAGAGCACATGGGGAGTAGGAGTGGAGCTAGGCACTGCAGGTCCTGGATTAACCTCTACATCACCAGAGGAGAAGTTGGATAAGGTTACGGCTAAAGGCTATAAGAACTGTCCGTCTAGCACGTTTGGTACAGAGAGTAAAAGGAGCTGGTTCTGGGCATGATAGCATAGATTCAAGGCATAATGTACTAACAAAATGTATGGTAGTAAGAGAGTGCATTGGAGGTAAACCTAGGCATTGAGTAATGATGAGAGAGGTATAGTCTCTAGAAACATTTAAAACAGGTGATGTCATTGCATATGTAGGAGGTGGAACAACATGGTTGGTTAAGGCATATTGAGCAGGGCTAGAGGCTCTACAGTGAAATAAGACAGTAATCACTAACCAGGACAGCTATGGACAAGGCATATTGATATTAGGGAGATGCATGTGTAGTCAAGTGATCATATGGGTCCAGTGAGTGGTTGGGCTGGCTGGGGACATGGTGATTCAGACAGTTAGCAGGCCAGAGCTAGCAAGCTAGCAGAAATGCCTTGGATGGACTTTGCGATGGAGGAAAGTCCGTTTTTGCGTCCTCGTGCGGTGACGGCGATAGACCAGTCGTGGATTAGAAGGGTTCCAAGTAGCAGAGGGGTCCAAGCCCAATTGGCAAAATGGGTATAGTGGTCCGGTATGCTCTAGGTTTGAAAAGCGTTGTACGAACTTGCGAGAGCTTTCGAGCTAAAGGTTAGCTGCTGACCGCTAGCAGTGGTTAGCTGACTGATAGCTGGTAGCTAGTTAGCTGGCTAGCTTCAGTTGATGGATTCCAATTCCGAGGTAAATAGAAATACTTTAGAAAAAAAACTGATCCACACCACATTGGGTGAGGTGGGTTGGAGGAGAGTATTTTGAAGTTCAGGTTTAGGAAAAATAATTTAAAAAATAATACGAAGAAAACTATATACATGGGACGCGACAGGACAAAGACAAAGACGTCTGACTGCTACGCCATCTTGGATTGAGAAGATGTCCGTGATAATGTATGGACTGGCAGACGGTGAAGAGATAAGCAGCACAGGCTGAGCAAAGATAATGTTATCAAATGGGTAAGTGTTGATAAAGAGAAGACTCAACAAAAGCAGACCCTAAAGAAAAAAGGCCCAGTGCAGTCAAAATCATTATTTCCCTGTGTTTTAAATATGAGGTTGGAATAATACTGTGAAATTGTGAAAATTATGATAATGCCCTTTTAGCTTAAAAGCTGTTTCAAAAGATCCCCTGAAATTTCAGCCTGTTTTGGTGGGATGGAGTTTTGGCCTGCCTGGCGATATCACCAGATGGTCAATTAGTTAACCAATAAGAAAGCGAGTTCCAAACCTCTCTGCCAATACAAGCTAGTTTTCAGTTTTCCCCTCTCCACTCAGACAACTCCTAGCAAAGTTCTTGCTTTAAATAATTCTACATTTCTTCTAAAATAAGTTGAGATTTAAAACTTTTGTTCTCCACACCATGTTATTGGATTTTCAACATTGCAGAAGCACATTTGTTTTTGTAACTTAAGTTTATCATTTTAATTTAGAAAAATAAACACAAATGGCATGGACAAAATTATTGGCACCCCTGGGAAAGTATTGGTTGCACAGCCAAGATGAATGCAAACAAATGCTTCGTATAACTTGCTGCACCTTTCTACTGGTAATTTGGCCCACTCTTAAGCAGCAAACTGCTGTTTTCAGATCTTGCCATAGGTTTTGGATGTGATTCAGATCTGGACTCTTTGTCGGCCAATTCCAAACAGTCCAGAGTTTCCTGAACAATTTCTGGTTGATTTTAATGCGTGTTTGGAGTCATTGTCCTGCTGGAAGACCCACTGGAAACCCAGTTCAATGGAGACCCAGGTTTTGGACACTCTACATAAAATAAGTCAGTTTACTATAGAATACTACAGTACTTACTATATAATTATGTAGTAAACTGTAGTATACTATACCACGCACTGTAATATGACTGGGGCGGCAGGGTAGCCTAGTGGTTAGAGCGTTGGACTAGTTACCGGAAGGTTGCAAGTTCAAATCCCGAGTTGACAAGGTACAATTCTGTCGTTCTGCCCCTGAACAGGCAATGAACCCACTGTTCCTCAGAAAAAACACTTATTTTTACTTTAGTAAATACTACAGTATTTACTTTGCATATATCCTGCCCATTCCCCTCCCCATGTCCAAATTTTTGCCACCATATTGTATTCCCTACATGTTATCGAAGTGAGCAGAAGCTCTAAACTCTCCGTTCAGAACCCATTCCTACCTACCTTTTAGCATTTCTCCAGGTAGGTTTCCTCAAGGAAAAAGACCCCCACTTCTATATCAAAGACAATAAAACAAAAACACTTTAGTACATACTACAGCAACGTCCCCAATAACACTACAGTAATCCTACAGTATACCATACTACAGTCCGCAAATCACTACAGTAAATATAACAGTCCGCAAAAACACTACAGTATACTACAGTCCACAAAACACTACGGTTATTACTATAGTATATACTACTCTTTCTTTACTGCAGTATGTATACTATATATAAATATTATAGTTTTTTTCATGTGGGCTGGGTTGAACATTGGGCTCAAAAACATATTTGCTGCCTCTGGTACTGGGGGCCTTGAATGTGTGCAAGACACCATGAAATCAGCAGATTATCAATGGACTGCAATGTTCAACCCAGTGTTCAAAAATTGTGTCTCTGTTGAAGGTTGTGGGTCTTCCAGCATGACAACCACCCCAAACACTTAAAAGCAACAACAAAAAAGTGATGAAATTGCCAGCAGAACGGTGCAGCAAGGTCATTAATGGATACATCAAATGATGTAACCAATCATTTTGTCCATGCCATTTCTCTTAATTTTCAAATCGTGCATATCAAGAATGGGCCATCAGCCAAAGGACATCCTGCGAACTTCAAACAACTGTGGGAAGCATTGGAGTCAACAAGCGCCAGCATCCCTGTAGAACACTTTTGACACCTTGTAGAGTCCATCCCTCGACAAATTAAGGCTGGGGTGTGCAACCCAATATTAGGAAGGTGTCCTGAATGTTTTGTATACTCAGTGTAATTGGCCACAACTGTAGCTCTCTCTCTCAGCTCCATCAAAGACAAATAGTAAAAATAGTTTTCTCCTATGGGGGGGGGGGGGGGGGGGTGTATTTTTTTAATACACCGAGCATGTACTTAAAAGTGTTTCCAGCTTTTGAACGTCTTTTGCCAGTTCTGAGCAGGGGTGAGTGCTCTCGGTGTGTGGTTGATGCTCGCACTCTGTGGCTCAGCACCCTCAGGACTGTCAAGCCAGGTGATAAGTTAATTACCTGACTCTGGATACTCCGGCACAGCGGCATCTGGAAAGAAGTGGAAGGAGAGAAGGCCTTTGCTCATGCCTTAGAGACAAATACAGAGAGAGGGAAAGAGAGAGGGACTGGCTATATATAGCTTTTTAAATGAAGTTGTAAAATTCAAACCTAGCCAATTTCAGAGTAGAGTTTGGCCCCTATCCTCCTCACCCCTGAGCAAATGGTTCCTTGGCACTATCCCTCTAAAACCCATATTTCCCTATTTTGTAGGCCCTATTCAATCTATGATATGTGTATTGAGCAGTTGGAATTTATAATATATTCCACAAATTGTCAACAACATGGGTCCCTTTGTTATGTTTGAATGAGGAGAACAAGGTGCAGCGTGCTAGATGAACATCTTACTTTTATTAAAATGAACACCGAAAAACAACAAAATAAAAAAAGAACAAAGTTCTGCAGGCTACACAGCAACTATTCAAAATCAATATCCCACTAACTAAGGTGGTAAAAGGGCTGCCTAAGTATGATCCCCAATCAGAGACAACGATAGACAGCTGCCTCTGATTGGGAACCATACCAGGCCAAACAAAGAAATAGGAAAACTAGATTGCCCACCGTAGTCACACCCTGACCTAACTAAAATAGAGAATTAAAAGGATCTCTAAGGTCAGGGCGTGACAGTACTACCCCCCCCCCCCCCAAAGGTGCGGACTCCGGCCATGGATCATCACTGCAGGCTCCGGGCCTTGGATCATCACTAGAGCCTTCGGGCCATGGATCATCACTGGAGGCTGGGTGTGTGGAGCTGGCACAGGGCGTACCAGGCTGGGGAGACACACTGGAGGCCGGGTGCGTGGAGCTGGCACAGGATATACTGGGCCGTGGAGGTGCACTGGAGGTCTGGAGCGTAGAGCTGGCACAACACGTCCTGGCTGGATTCTCATTTTCGCACGGCAAGTGCAGGGAGCTGGCACCGAGCGCACCGGGCTGTGAATGCGCACTGGAGACACAGTGCGTATCACCACATAACATGGTGCCTGAACGGTTACACGCTCCTTAAAGCGAGTGCGTGGAGTTGGCTCTGGTCTGAAACCTGGCTCCGCCAACCACCCCGTGTGCCTCACCCCAGAATTGTTTTTGGGGCTGCCTCTCGTGCTTGCGTTGTGGTTGCGAACCCCAGAGTAATCGTTGATCCTCCTTCGCTGCATCCGCCTGCTTCCATGTCAGGGTCTTGTCCCCTGCCATAACCTCCTCCCATGTCCATGATGTCCTCCTCTCCCTCTTCTCCCGGGCCCAGGATTCCTGCTCCTCCTGGCCACGCTGCGAGGAACCCCGCTCCTCCTGCCAACACAGCAAATAGCCAACAGACGTCAGTTCAACATCTAGTTTTGATTTACATTTGGTTGACATGTCAACGAAACTGAATTCAACGTGAAATCAACAAAACATGTCATGTTATTGGATTTAGGTTAAAAGTCTAGTGAATAAAATGACAAAATGCCCTTATGTTGATGACTTTTTGCAAATCCAATCAGTTTTCCACGCTAATTCAATGTCATCACGTTGATTCAACCAGTTTTTTCCCAGTGGGAAAAGTCATGATCTACTATAATTGGATCCCACCATTTGGGACAGTAAATATATCTCAACACATTCGAATGTGCCTAGGAATATACAGAGTTGCGGGGGTAAGTGAAGGGTGGTTGTTGTGTGTGTGTGTGTGCGCGCGTGTGTTCACATGTGATAGTGTCTACATGTGTGTGTGTATGTTTTGGGTGTGAGCTGCTCCCATCCAGCCAGGCAATGGACTATCTTCAACGGGATTCTGTTTTGAAGATAATGAGATTGATGGGTACTAAACTGTTTCTGGAAGTTGAAACACTTCAGATAGCTCTCCTCTAGTCCTGTTTAACCTCAACCCACAGAGTTAACCTTTGTTTGAGTGGTGGTTTGAGCAGGTTGGATAAGCCTACCTGATGTTAAGGTGGCCCCCTGGGACAAAGTAACGTACCTTGGAGATCTACATCACAACATTCAATAGTTGAAATGTAAAGATAAAACATTTAATTTCACAAAGCTGAAGTTGAAAATAGTTTCACAGATCATAACTTGCCAATTTTGGTCTAGAGTTTGGCCTCATTCCTTGGGAAAATTGGGAAAATCATGAGACTTGTTTGAGTCAGGGTTACCTCCAAATATCTATGGCTTAACTCAACTTGTACATTGGCTAGCATGTTGTGTTTGAATGTTTAAGATGGTCCCACTTGAGATATCTATCACCGCTTCCCTCGTCATTGGCCTCAGCGCTGTATAAAGTGTGATGTATAAAGACCCTGGTAATGGAAGTGCTGGCTCAGCCTGCAAAACATTGTTGGAACCTCTCAATCTGAGAATGTTTGACTGTCATAATCACATGTATCATCAGGGGCATCACAGCTCTCTCTTCTGAACCCAGTTCCACACAATTTCACCAGTGTCCCCAGATTGCTGTTTCCAATTATAACTGTAAGGTCTCTCTTATTGTGTTCTGAGGCTTTCTTGAGGCCTGTAATGTGAGCTTTCAAGTGGAATAAACCAAAGTCTGACTGACCAGATCCAGTCAGTCAGAAGATCTGCAGTAAGCAGGATTACCATGGTCACATTTGTCAAAGTCAGGGGTCATTTCCCCAAATGTCTAAGGTTAATGTCATTATTCCTTAGGTATAGGCTTTACCATGTTATCCTCAAAGATTCACTATGGCGAATGTAATACCTTCACGTTTTCAACAAAAAGAACAAACAGTGATGGCGTGTCCTTGGGAGGACGTAGGCCATTAAAATACAGGGGAAAAAATAATATAGTTCCCACATGCTTGCAATCAACCATCAGAATCTAGGAAGGTCCGTTTTCCATTACCGAATCGAAGGGAGGCCATGAGAAGTCGGGTTTGGCCAAAACCAAAGGAATGAACTGTACAAAGGCAAACTTCATGGCACACTGACTTTCACTCAGTGCTGAGATCCCATTTTCACTCTTGCAATTCATCCTCTGTGCTAGTAACTACTGTATGGAATAAAATGGGACTGAAAAAACGTTCAACTGGAGGAGCTTCAGACTTTGGTACTTGCCAAAGACATAAGACAATGGTTACGAACATAATGGGACGCCTACGCAAAGACACTGATGTTGCACTCTGGTGGACTCTTATCCGCAATCTGTCAGTATTATGTCAGGCTCCCATATCCGTCCAGGGAGGTCTACCGTTTTCCACTCAAATTCCAAGCGTTCCATTTGTTGTGTTTAGTTGTTGGGCAGCTGTGGTCGCAAATAAAAAACATCTGTGATTTCACATTCAAGAGGTAGAGCTATACTGGCAGATCAACGGGGGAGCTGAGAGATTGTATCAGACTTGTTTGGTCATTTCGAGGGAGATCAGTTGACCCGTGTGGGTCCGTGGCCTCAGGAATGTGCTTAAAAATAGTCATTTGCGGAAGCCAAAGAATCAATGACGCAATGATGATGAGAATGACAGAGTTCTGGTTTGGGCTTGCTGAAAGCATTACACCAGCAAGCCAACGTTCCCACACAATCAAAATGAAGAAGTAAAGGAAAATCTTGGATTGTTATTTGAGTATTAAAGGCCATGTTTGAAGCCCCAATTGATGCCAAGGAAATAGTAAGGGACATATTTATCAATATTTGTATCTCAAAGTATGATATCAGATAAATAAAACCTTTTTGTAGCAAAACTACAGAAAAACATGAAATGTTTAACCTTAACCCTTAATTCATTCTCCTTCTGGTTGCTTTGATTTCATTTGGATGTCTTGTTTTATTATTTCCAGGAAACAAACAGGTGCTTGTGTCTAAAAACCAAGGATCTTATTCAAAACTGTCTGTAGCCAATCAAAACTGGCTACAGACTATCCAGATACAAGAAATGGATTGGGCTTTAACTGAACACTAATTAACCTTGGAACTGAGGAGGAAATGTTCAAACAGGGAGAACCTTTAAAAACGTTTAATGCCTCGTTCATCTTAACTGGAGTGGTTGGAGTTGTTGTATACAGTGAGGTCTGGGGTGTGTGGGCATGTTTAATTTAACAGGGCCATGTTGAGAGAGTGCAATTAACACAGGCGGCCATTAAATACTTGAGCTGCTTCTCGATCCTGAAAAAAAAGTAGCCTCCTACCCTCCGAAATTGTTTCTGCATCACATTTCCTATGGCAATGAACAGCCCAGCTCAATGCACATTACTGCTAACAATGTACAACACTCTCCCTTACACCATGTAACAACTCTGTGTCAGAATGAAAAATGATAATTTATGCATTAATAGCAACCAAGTCTTATGTGCCTGACTCTCTACCTCTTGCCTCTCTCTCTCCTCACATATTGAAGGTTATGCTACACTCTAATCATATTAAACTTTGAAACATTACAACCTTAAACTCGGACAGATGTTGGGATTTGGTGTTTTTAAAAGTTGCGATTGACAGAGGGTTTTTACAAATTGTTCATTGGTAACATATTTGGCAAATTTCAGTTGTGGTCAAGTTATGAACTTTTTTTGATCAATGGTATTGGTCATGTTTAGTCCCTATCACTCACCATTGTGTAGACACACAATAACTAATCATATACAAGTAGCTCAGTACAAGTAGCCCAATTACCTAAACTCAGGTTTGGCATCAGAGGAAAACAGCAAGGATGGAAAACATGAAAAGAAAAACAGTAGACCATATAAATTGTTGTTACAGTTTAAACTTTGGGGCCATTAAACTGGAACGTGAACTGCAATTGGGACTTGAGACAACAGAGGCCGTTGACCAGAGAATTTCTCTCCGATTGTTGTTTCTATCCTCAACACACGCATTATTCATCCTTGGAAGATACAGTTTCAAATGAGCTTTCTGCACTGTGCAACCCTGCACTGTAAATCACCCCACCATTTTGTTTAGAGTGAAAACATGAGCAAAAATTCACAGCCAGCATCCAGAGATTGAAACGCTCTTTGCTACTACAAGGCCATAGACCCTTAGCCACTGTTTCCGGTCCGATGAATAAAGCCTTCTGTTTCCTTTGCCAAGAATGGATTGATCATGTCACACTTGGGGTCAATGTGTTGTTGTTGCAGATATTAAAGCCTTTGAATCATGTTTGCTGAGTATAAGAGGCCACCACGGTAAACGACTGTATGGTTGTAGTGTAAAGGAATGGTGGGTGGCATGGGGATGGGGAGCATCACATTAAAATCTCATTAGCATTTTCACATGTAAAAAACTTCACGTGAATCTCCCTAACACAAGGAATTGCAAGTTCACATGTGAAATACAATCATGTGATTTATTTATTTTTTGTTGTTGTTGCCGTTTCACATTAGAAAACTCCACGTGAAAATGTTACATTTCATATGTTAAAAACGTTCACGTGCAAATCACACTTTCGCATATGGAATTGCAGATTCACATGTGGGGTTAAAATGTTATTTTCCTCACAAGTAAAAATATGGCGTTAAAGAGCGACTGAACTTCCTGATTTGGTCCCGTTTTGAAGCTTAGTTATTAAGAAATACTAGCGGCCATGATTGAAGCCAAACGACAGTTGTCTTAGGGATGTAATTTGGCGTGGGTGTTTCTTTGCCATTCAATCACAACAAACACGGGCATTTTAGTCATTCAGCATACGTTCTTATCCAGAGCAACTTACAGTTAGTGCATTCATCTTAAGATAGCTTGGTGGGACATCCACATCACAGGCATAGACAGTACATTTTCCTCAATAACGTAGCTATCAGTAGAGTCAGAGATAGAAGGGGTGTGTGACGTAAGTGCTGGTAAATATTTGAAGGGGGTTCGTGGTGCTTGGCGGTGGGGGTCGAGTTGAGGAGGAGGATTATTTAACACACTGTTTGAAGAGGTAGGGTTTCAGAAGATGGGCAGGGACTCTGCTGTCCTAGCTTCAGGGGAAAGCTGTTTCCAACAATGGGGTGCCAGACAGAAGAGCCTGGACTGGGAGCTCCCCTCCCGTAGGGGTGGGAGGGCCAAGAGACCTGAGGTGGCATAATGGAGTGATAGGGTTGGGGTGTAGGGTTTGAGTATAGCCTGAAGGTAGGGAGGGGCAGTTCCTCTTGCTGTTCTGTAGGTAAACGCCATGGTCTTGTAGTGGATGCATGCTTCGACTGGAAGCCATTGGAGTGTGTGGAGGAGAGGGGTGACAGAGAACTTGGGAAGGTTGAAAATCAGGCAGGCTGCAGCAGTCTGGATAAGTTGCATGGGTTTGATGGCAAAAGTGGGGAGCCCAGCCAACAGCAAGTTGCAATAGTCCAGATGGGGGAGGACAAGTGCTTGGATTATGACCTGCACCTCTTCCTGTGTGAGGTAGGGTCATACACTATGGCTGAACCAAGCCCTGGGGGACACCAGGTACGAGCAGCCTGCTTTTATGATGCAATCCAAGTGTGCAGAGCTTGAGAGGGTGGAGAGGAGGATCTGATGGTTCACGGTGTAAAAGGCAGCGGATAGATTTAGGAAGTAGAGAACAGAGGAGAGAGAGTCAGCTTTGGCAGTGCTGACAGCCTCCATGACACAGAAAAGAGCAGTCTCGGTTAAGTGACCAGTCTTGAAGCCTGACTGGTTAGGGTCAAGAAGATCGTTCTGAGAGAGATAATGACAAAGTTGATCAGAGACAGCATGCTCAAGTTTTTTGGAAAGAAAATAAAGGGATACAGGTCAATAGTTTTTTACGTCAGATGAGTTGAGTCCTCACTAGTCGCAGGATGTCATCTGGCGAGAGAAGGGAGAAAGGTCAAGGCGTAGGATAGTTCTGTGGGATAAGTGGACTCAATATGCTGAGTGAATGAGTAGCGGATGTCAACCTTTTTTTCAAAGTGGATAACAGACATTTGCAGGGAGGGAGGGGGTGGAGGATTAAGGAGGGAGGAGGTGTAAAATCGTTTCTTAGGGTTAGGCAGAAGCTTGACATTTAGAGGTAGAAAGTGGCTTTAGCAGCGAATCCAGAGAAGGAGAAGGTAGAGGAGGGAGTGAAAGGATGATAGGTCCTCCGGAAGTTTAGTTTTCCTCTATATTCGCTCAGCTGCCCGCAGCCCTGTTCTGTAAGCTCGCAATGAGTTGTTCACCAAGCTCGCAATGAGTCACTCAGCAGGAGGGGAGGGCAGACCCGGCAGGAAGAAAAAGGGACAGTTCGAGAAAAATGGAGGAGAGTTGGTCGAAACGCAGATTTAGGAGACAGGAGAGAGAAGAATTTAGCAGAAGGGAGAGATGATAGGATAGAAGAGGACAGATTAGTGGGGGAGAGAGAGTGCAAAGATTGCAACAGCGCATGACCATCTGGATAGGGCTTGAGTGTTTAGGCTTGGAGGAAACGGAGACAGAAAAGAAAATTAAGTAGTGATCAGAGACCTGGAGAGGGATTGTAGTGGGATTAATAGGCATATTGCCTGCCTTGTGAGTTGGAGAGGATTGGGAGGTCAAAAGAGGCAAGGACGGAAAGAGACAGTTGGAAAGAAATTAATCGAAGGCAGACGTTGGGATGTTGAAGTTGCCAAGTACGAAGAGTGGTGAGCTATCGTTAGGAAATGAGGTCATCAAGGTGTCAAGCTCATTGAGGAACTCTCCCAGGCCACCTGTAGGGCGATGGATGACAATAGTGTTAAGGCTTGAGTGGACAAGTGACAGTGACGAGATGGACAGGTGAGATAGGGAGAAAAGAGAATCTCCACATAGGAGAAATTAGTAGACCTGTGCCACAAAGTTTTGAAGATAGGGACTTCTTCCCTCCTTACTGACTCGCCATCCCAAGATGTTCAGCTAATTCAGTTATGTGTAGGCTAATGCCTGCTCTGACCTTGTGTTTAGCCAAGCTGACAGTAGCTAGCTAGCATAGCTTGGGGATTGCCGTAGCAGGGGGTTCATGGTGCTTGGGGGTGGGGGTCCTCAATTTTGTGGTATCCAATTGGTAGTAACACTGTCCAGCATGCACTGCGCCCGGCCCGCCACAGGAGTCACTAGTGCGCGATGGGACAAGGACATCCCTGCCGGCCAAACCCTCCCCTAACCCAGATGACGTTGGGCCAATTGTGCGCTGCCCCATGTGTCTCCCGGTCGTGGCTCACTTTTAACAGAGTATGACTCAAATCTTGAATTCTAGTCCACTGCGCCACACGGGAGGCCCTGGAATGTGTTTCTACAACACCTTGCTACAGAATTTGCAAGAAACGTAGTTTTAAAGTTTTATCAGATCACGTAAAGGCATGTTAAATGGTATCAGGTGCGAGCTGAAAGCCTGGTCTTGAGTCAGCTGTCCTACAACACAATATTCTATAACTGGCTAGTTTTGTCTAATCTCTCCTGATGTCCGATCTTACCCGAGGACAAATCCCGGAACTATTAATATCCCTACAGGTGTAGGATACATGTGGACATTGCATAAACAAATCGCACAGCTTGAGTGTAGATAGATTTATCAAAATATTTTTTGTGTTGAGTGTTCCTGTTACAAAGAAAAAAGATTTTATGCTGTAAAAATCATATTGATGTGCTTATAAAGATGGTATGCCTACACTTACAGTACCTAGCAAATAACAATACATTGTGTGTAGAATACAACTTCAGCTGTTTAACCATTACTGGAATGGCATTATATGTGTCTATTTGGCCAAATCTAAGGATGTGGCTATCTAACCACACACTGATATGCACAGGTCTCTGGGTGAGGTTCTGTCTTCAAGTCTACAATGGGTGATGAGGTGCCTTTCATCTATGTAATGTATTACATGTTATAGTCAGGTGGGTGGAGGGGTGGAGTACATGACACTCCATGCTGGATATGGCAGTTTGCCTCAACCCATGGGTCCAGCAGGCAGAGTTAAATAACTATAGGCAGCCTTCTGTAATAGCTCCTGATATGGTAGGGGGTGTTCCCACAAAAGCAAGCTGACTACAGCCTATGATTAGCAAGCAAGGTAGTATCCAATGCCTGCCCTCTATTGACCCTAAATGCAAATGGCTAGATCTCTTGTTAGCAAGTTAGCTAGCTAACATGAGCTATGCACAGCTTTCTCTGACATGCTATACATTACACATTAGCTTGATGTATTTAGCCCAACATATACTCCTAAGGAGCCTACAGTTAGTCATTATGGTCCATCTACATAAAGCCCTTTACGTTCATGTCACATCAAAATAATTTCACAAATGCAAAATATACACTTACTGTTGTCACGTCTACTCCCGCTCATCCTCACCAGTTTACTAATCACCGGTCAAGGCAGCACATCATTACGCACACCTGCACCCCATGATCAGTCACAACTGTACTTCATTACTTATAATTTATCTAGCACTCTGTTCTTTCAGTCATCAGGTAGTATTGTTAATGTTTTCCTTGTTAGACACTTCTCTTGTTTTGTTTTCATTAAACTCACACTACACTTGCTTCCAGACTCCCTGTGTCTATCTTACAGAATATTACCTGAAATGCTGAAACCCCTCCGCCTCTCCTGGACATCGACGGGAGTTCTGCCTATACTGTCAGATCCCTCCTATACTCCGACATCGTGGGGTTCGTCTCCAATACCGGGTGGACTGGGAGGGGTACAGTCCAAAGGAGCGGTGTTGGGTTCCGGTGTACGTCATTCTAGATCCCAACATCATCTGAGATTTCAACCTTTACCGTCGTCCTGCGGCTGTAGCTGTGCATCTGGGGTCCTGTCACTTCTACTCACGGTCACTGGTCTACTAACTACCAGTTCTTGCAACCCATCATTATTCAAACCTGCACCCCATCATCAGTCACACCTGGACTTCATTGCTACCTTGATTACCTACCATTTATCTATCACTCTGTTTCAGTCATCAGGTAGTAATGTTTGTTTTTCCTTGTTAATTAAGACACTGCTCATTTTGAATTTTTCCATGTTCGTTTTCATTGAACTCGACTCCCTGTGTCTACGTTACAACTGTATGCGTTGAAACCGACTTTATCACAGTTCAAGATAACAGTATTTTTCAGTGACAACACGTTTCTGATGGCAGCCTTCTTTGGAGCATGCTAGATTGCTGATTAGCACAGGTGGCCTCTCTGTTTATCTTCCTTAAACATGCTCTGTTACATGGAGATATGACCGTGTGGGAAAACTAACCCTATAAAAGATGTATCCTTTTAACCTTTTATTTCTCACTGATCACTGATCACAAAGCCCTGACCTCAATCCTATAGAAAATTTGGGGGCAGAACTGAAAAGCGTGTGTGAGCAAGGAGGCCTACAAACCTGACTTAGTTACACCAGCTCTGTCCGGAGGAATGGGCCAAAATTCACCCAACTTATTCTGGGTGCCACGACTTCTGCCGAAGTCGATGCCTCTCCTTGTTCGGGCTGAGAAAGGCCATCTCCTTCCTAGGGTACCGCATTTCCACATCAGGGGTGGAGATGGAGAGTGACCGCATTTCAGCCGTGCGTAATTGGCCGACTCCCACCACGGTAAAGGAGGTGCAGCGGTTTTTAGGGTTTGCCAATTACTACCGGAGGTTCATCCAGGGTTTTGGCCAGGTGGGAGCTCCCATTTCCTCACTGCTGAAGGGGGGTCCTGTACATTTGCAGTGGTCGGCTGTGGCGGACAAGGCTTTTGGTCACCTAAAGGCTCTGCTTACCTCTGCTCCCGTGCTGGCCCATCCGGATCCTTCTTTGGTGTTCATAGTGGAGGTGGACGCGTCCGAGGCTTGGATAGGAGCTGTGCTATCTCAGCGCTCGGGCACACCAACGAAGCTCCGCCCGGTATAGCGGAAGCTCAGCCCGGTAGAGCGGAACTATGATGTGGGGGACCGGGAGTTGTTGGCTGTGGTGAAGGCCTTGTAGGCGTGGAGACACTGGCTTGAGGGGGCTAAACACCCTTTTCTCAACTGGACTGACCACTGCAACCTGGAGTACATCCAGGCAGCAAGGAGACTGAATCCTCATCAGGCAAGGTGGGCCATGTTTTTTACCCATTTTGTGTTTACCCTGTCCTACACACCAGGTTCCCAAAATGTGAAGGCAGACGCACTGTCCCGGCTGTATGACACAGAGGAGTGGCTCATGGATCATACTCCCATTCTCCCGGCCTCCTGCCTAGTAGTGCCAGTCGTGTGGGAGCTGGACGCGGACATTGAGTCGGTGTTACGTACAGAGCCCGCTCCCCTCCAGTGTCCAGCGGGGCATCTGTACGTTCCGTCTGCTGTCCGCGACAGGCTGATCTATTGGGCCCACACGTCAACCTCCTCTGGTCATCCTGGTATCGGTCGGACAGTGCGCTGTCTTCGTGGGAAGTACTGGTGGCCCACTTTGGCTAAGGACGTGAGGGATTATGTTTCCTCCTGCTCACTGTGCGCCCAGTGCAAGGCTCCTAGGCACCTGCCCAGAGGTAAGTTACCACCCTTACCCGTTCCACAACAGCCGTGGTCGCACCTGATCCTGGTCGTTGTGGATCCTGTCATCTCCTCCCTTTGCCAGCTCTACAGACTGCGGAGGCCTTGTTTACACGTCTTCCGGCACTACGGCGTGCCGGAGGATATAGTGTCTGATCGGGTTCCCCAGTTCACGTTGAGGGTCTGGAGGGCGTTCATGGAACGTCTGGGAGTCTGTTATAGGTTACAGCTTCCCCCCGATTACCGCATTAACCCCTCGTTCCATGTGTCTCTCCTCAGGCCGGTGGTGGCTAGCCCGCTCCAAGAGTTTGAGGTGCAGGAGGTTCCTCCACCCACTCTGGACATCGAGGGGGCCCCGGCATACGCCGTTCTTTCCGTACTGGATTCGAGATGCCGGGCGAGGGGCCTTCTGTACCTCGTCGACTGGGAGGGGTATGTTCCGGAGGAGAGATGCTGGGTTCCGGTGGAGCATGTGTTGGACCCTTCAATGCTGCGGGAGTTCCATCGTCTCCGTCCGGATCGCCCTGCGCCTCACCCTCTAGGTCGACCCAGAGGCAGATGTCGTCAAGGGGGGGATACTTTCACGACTTCTGCCGAAGTCGTTGCCTCTCCTTGTTCGGCAGTCCACGTCGCCAGTCTTCTAGCCATCGCTGATCCATTTTCCATTTGTGTTGTCTTGTTTTCCCACATTATGTGTTGTGTATTTAGCCCCCTGTTTCCACCATGTCTTTGTGCGTGATTGTTTATTGTTAGTTCGGTACATTTCCGGCTGGTTTATTCCCGGGTGTTGTTTTACCCGTGTTTAGTGGCAACCGTTATTTTGTTCGCACATTGGGTTTGTTACTTTGTCCATTTGCCCTTATTAAAGTGCGTTGTTCACTTATCTCTGCTCTCCTGCGCCTGACTTGATGCACCAACTACACCCACCAACTGACACTGGGAAGCTTATGGAAGGCTACCCGAAATGTTTGGCCCAAGTTAAACAATTTAAAGGCAATGCTACGTAAACTTCTGACCCACTGGGAATGTGATGAAAGAAATAAAAGCTGAAATAAATCACTCTGTACTATTATTCTGCACTATTAAAGTGGTGATCCTAACTGACCTAAGATAGGGCATTGTTACGTGGGTTAAATGTTAGTTTCACAATTCCTGAGTTGAAATATATTTGGCTAAGGTGTATGTAAACTTCTGACTTCAACTGTACATATTACCTCAACTAAACGGTGGCCCCCGCACATTGACTCTGTACCGGTACCCCCCTGTATATAGCTCTTTAATTACTTGTTTTAGTTCTTATTCATATATGTTTTAACTGCATTGTTGGTTAGGGGCTTGTAAGTAAGCATGTATTCGGCACATACTAATACAATTTGATTTGAAATGATCCGCTAAGAAATTAATGCCTTAGTGAATTTTCATGTACATAATTCTCAGATGGTAAGGGTGTAAAAAAACTTTTTTTTTTTAAATAAGATTGATGTGTGTGTGTGGCATGGTGGGGCAAATGTAGTCACAGCAATAATGTGAGGGAGCGAAGGTCCCAAGCATGTTTTCTGACAAATACCAGAAGTTATGAGAAGGACAATCAGGTCCAAGTTCCAGGTGGTTTTCTTCTTCTAGGGAATATAGTGAAACTGAGCAGTATGGCATTTACTTTGCTAGCATGAATATGATTTAAAACATATATTTTTGTACTATTATAGGACACCACTGGTTAGGGAGGGGAAACTGGTTATAGATACCACTGCTTAAATATTAGTGGATAATTCTTAATTTTTGTAATTCCTGCAAGAATAGCATTATCTTTTTTATAGTTGTTGCCAGTTATTTTGACTGGTTACAGAACACTGTAAGGTTGCTTCATAGGTCATGTCTAGACAGTTCATGCAGCTTTAGTATTCTCATAATAAAGTTCCGATCATGGAATACCGAACACATCATGCATGAAACACCTACATTTAAATATGTTTACCATGTCCAAATGATCTTTCCTCACGCTATATTCAAATGCCAGTATGTATTCTACAATTGGTAGATTGGCAAAATATGTATGTCATCGCGGGTCAGTCCTTCACAGGAGAGCCGTTTTGAACGTAAACACAAATTGTTAAATTACGAGCATAGTTGGTTTAGCCACAGAAAAAGTGTGCAACCTTCCAGCTAGCTATGATTGGCTGAGATAATGAGTAACCTGGACATGCAGAGAGATGGGTTGGGATTGGTCTGACATACAGCACGCCTCTGTCTATTTGAGCTGGTCAGTATGTCTAGGGATTCCTGTCTAGTGGGGCTTTTTTTATGTCTTGTGTATTAAAAACTGCATAAGTGTTGCTCTCCACATTCCGGAGGAATGTGGAATAAGAGTACGATAGCTAAGGAGATTGAGAAAACACCTGTCTCCAGATTAAATCTTCAAACTAAGGGCAACTATGGCATCCGCCAGGATACGCATCCAACCATGAATGATGTACAAGGGTAAAATAGACCATGGACATGGACCACCATGGCACCATTTTTGGTGGTCCATGCCCCGGCACCGTCCTTCACACGTCTGACGACATGATCCCCACTGAAGGTCTTGTGGATTGTTGTGCACATCACCACCTCTCTGGTATCCATCCACTTTACAAAAAGCAGGCCATCTTCACGGATCCATCGCATGGTACCCCGCTCAGCCCGCTTAGGCATGTCGTTCACCTTCGTCTTCGGAAAGCCCACCCTGTTGGTACAAATGGTGCCACAATTTTCTGCTTCCTAAGGTCTTCAAACAGGGTAGGGCTTGTGTAGAAGTTATCCACAAACAGTTTGTAGCCCTAGCAGCAATCAGACGTCTTTTGTCCTCGTCTTGTCGTGTCTCGTATGTATATATATATATATATATATATATATATATATATATATATTTACAACTTCGCATACATTTTTATATATATTTTTTCTTTTCCATAAACTCATCTTCAAAACACTCTCCTGCAACCCGCCTCACCAATTTATATTTGAAAAAAGAAATCTGTAATCCTCCATAGAAGCTAACCAGAAGCTAGCCAGAAGCTAACCAGAAGCTAGCCTGAAGCTAACCAGAAGCTAGCCAGAAGCTAGTTAGCTTCTTTACTGGCTAATTGTTAGTATTCAGCTAACCACGGTTTGTGGTCATCAGCTATCCTTTAGCTCGAAAATCTATCGCCAGTTTTGTACGGCGTGGCTCGGACCGGAACATACCGGACGTATTTTTCTCTCCATGTCCCCGGATTTCAACCGCAAGCCCTGGACATTTATACCTGGATCTCGCAGCTAGCTAGCTGCTATCCGTGTGACTATCGGCTTACGTCGATTCCGGAGCAAACATCAATTATTCCAGAGCTAGCGAGCTGAAGAGTTCCATCAGTCACTCCTGGGCTACAATCACCTATCCAGACCCGTTTTACTGCCAACGCGGAGCCCCACCGGGCCTTCACAACTGGACTACCGATGTTATCTGCCCGAGGGAGTTATCCAGCTGGCTCCTCCGTCGTGACGTTACCTGAACGCCCATCTGCAGTCCGCTAATCGTTAGCTGTCTTATCGGCTGCTATCTGAATAGACCTATCGGACAATTTTTTTTCTTTCTTGGGCCTCTATAACTATATCTATTATTTTTTTTGCGAATTGGATTGATCCCCTGTACCACACGGAACCCCACTAATCCTACCGACGGAAACGCACGAGTTGGCTAAAAACAGACCGCCATCCTATGCTAGCTTGCTACCGATGGCCCGGCTAGCTGTCTGAATCGCCATGACCCTGACCAACCTCACTACTCACTGGACCCTTTTGATCACTCGACTAAGCATGCCTCTCCTTAATGCCTTGTCCATTGCTGTTCTGGTTAGTGTTTTGTGGCTTATTTCACTGTAGAGCTTCTAGTCCTGCTCACTATACCTTATCCAACCTATTAGTTCCACCACCCACACATGCAATGACATCTCCTGGTTTCAATGATGTTTCTAGAGACAATATCTCTCTCATCATCACTCAATACCTAGGTTTACCTCCACTGTATTCACATCCTACCATACCTTTGTCTGTACATTATACCTTGAAGCTATTTTATCGCCCCCAGAAACCTCCTTTTACTCTCTGTTCCAGACGATCTAGGCAACCAATTCTCATTTATTTTAGCCGTACCCTTATCCTACTCCTCCTCTTTTCCTCTGGTGATGTAGAGGTGAATCCAGGCCCTGCAGTGCCTAGCTCCACTCCCATTCCCCAGGCGCTCTCTTTTGATGACTTCTGTAACCGTAATAGCCTTGGTTTCATGCATGTTAACATTAGAAGCCTCCTCCCTAAGTTTGTTTTATTCACTGCTTTAGCACACTCTGCCAACCCGGATAGCTGTGTCTGAATCCTGGCATAGGAAGACCACCAAAAAATCTGAAATTTTCATCCCAAACTACAACATTTTCAGACAAGATAGAACTGCCAAAGGGGGCGGTGTTGCAATCTACTGCAAAGATAGCCTGCAGAGTTCTGTCCTACTATCCAGATCTGTACCCAAACCATTTGAACTTCTACTTTTAAAAATCCACCTCTCTAAAAACAAGTTTTTCACCGTTGCCGCCTGCTATAGACCACCCTCTGCCCCCAGCTGTGCTCTGGACACCATATGTGAGCTGATTGCCCCCCATCTATCTTCAGAGCTCGTGCTGCTAGGTGACCTAAACTGGAACATGCTTAATTAACACCCCAGCCATCATACAATCTAGGCTTGATTGCCCTCAATCTCACACAAATTATCAATGAACCCACCAGGTACCTACCCAAAGCCTCTAAATACACCTCTGCTGTCTTCAACCAAGATCTCAGCGATCACTGCCTCATTGCCTGCATCCGTAATGGGTCAGCGGTCAAACGACCTCCACTCATCACTGTCAAACGCTCCCTGAAACACTTCAGCAAGCAGGCCTTTCTAATCGACCTGGCCGGGGTATCCTGGAAGGATATTGATCTCATCCGGTCAGTAGAGGATGCCTGGTTATTCAAAAAATAATAATACGCATGCCCCATTCAAGAATTTTAGAACCAGGAACAGATAGAGCCCTTGGTTCTCCCCAGACCTGACTGCCCTTAACCAACACAAAAACATCCTATGGTGTTCTGCATTAGGATCGAACAGCTAGCTTTTTCAAGCAGAAATTTGCTTCCTGCAACACTAACTCAAAAAAGTTCTGGGACACTGTAAAGTCCATGGAGAATAAGAACACCTCCTCCCAGGAAACACTGTCACCACTGATAAATCCACTATAATTGAGAATTTCAATAAGCATTTTTCTACGGCTTGCAATGCTTTCCACCTGGCTACCACTACCCCGGTCAACAGCACTGCACCCCCCACAGCAACTTGACCAAGCCTTCCCCATTTCTCCTTCTCCCAAATCCAGTCAGCTGATGTTGAAAAATCTGGACCCCTACAAATCAGCCGGGCTAGACAATCTGGATCCTTTCTTTCTAAAATCTGCCGAAATTGTTGCCACCCCTATTACTAACCTGTTCAACCTCTCTTTCGTGTCATCTGAGATTCCCAAAGATTGGAAAGCAGCTGCGGTCATCCCCCTCTTCAAAGTAGGGACACTCTTGACCCAAACTGCTACAGACCTATATCTATCCTACCCTGCCTTTCTAAGATCTTCGAAAGCCAAGTCAACAAACAGATTACCGACCATTTCGAATCTCACCATACCCTTTGCTATGCAATCTGGTTTCAGAGCTCGTCATGGGTGCACCTCAGCCCCACTCAAGGTCCTAAACGATATCTTAACCGCCATCGATACAAAACATTACTGTGCAGCCGTATTCATTGATCTGGCCAAGGCTTTCGACTCTGTCAATCACCACATCCTCATCGGCAGACTCGACAGCCTTGGTTTCTCAAATGACTGCCTCGCCTGGTTCACCAACTACTTCTCTGATAGAGTTCAGTGTGTCAAATCGGAGGGTCTGCTGTCCGGACCTCTGGCAGTCTCTATGGGGGTGCAATGGGGTTCAATTCTAGGACTGACTCTCTTCTCTGTATACATCAATGATGTCGCTCTTGCTGCTGGTGAGTCACTGATCCACCTCCACGCAGACGACACCATTTTGTATACTTCTGGCCCTTCTTTGGACACTGTGTTAACAGCCCTCCAGGCAAGCTTCAATGCCATACAACTCTCCTTCCGTGGCCTCCAATTGCTCTTAAATACAAGTAAAACTAAATGCATGCTCTTCAACCGATCGCTGCCTACACCTGCCCGCCTGTCCAACATCACTACTCTGGACGGCTCTGACTTAGAATACGTGGACAACTACAAATACCTAGGTGTCTGGTTAGACTGTAAACTCTGCTTCCAGACCCACATCAAACATCTCCAATCCAAAGTTAAATCTAGTATTGGCTTCCTATTTCGCAACAAAGCATCCTTCACTCATGCTGCCAAACATACCCTTGTAAAACTGACCATCCTACCAATCCTCGACTTCGGCGATGTCATTTACAAAATAGCCTCCAACACCCTACTCAACAAATTGGATGCAGTCTATCACAGTGCCATCCGTTTTGTCACCAAAGCCCCATATACTACCCACCATTGCGACCTGTACGCTCTCGTTGGCTGGCCCTCGCTTCATACTCGTCGCCAAACCCACTGGCTCCATGTCATCTACAAGACCCTGCTAGGTAAAGTCCCCCCTTATCTCAGCTCGCTGGTCAACATAGCATCACCCACCTGTAGCACGCGCTCCAGCAGGTATATCTCTCTGATCCCCCCCAAAACCAATACTTTCTTTGGCCTCCTCCCCTTCCAGTTCTCTGCTGCCAATGACTGGAACAAACTACAAAAATCTCTGAAACTGGAAACACTTATCTCTCTCACTAGCTTTAAAGCTGTCAGGGCAGCTCACAGATTACTGCACCTGTACATAGCCCACCTATAATTTAGCCCAAACAACTACCTCTTTCCCTACTGAATATTTTTTTATGATTTTTTTTATTTTGCTCCTTTGCACCCCATTATTTTTATTTCTACTTTGCACATTCTTCCACTGCAAATCTACCATTCCAGTGTTTTACTTGCTATATTGTATTTACTTTGACACCATGGCCTGTTTTTGCCTTTACTTCCCTTATCTCACCTCATTTGCTCACATCGTATATAGACTTGTTTCTACTGTATTATTGACTGTATGTTTGTTTTACTCCATGTGTAACTCTGTGTTGTTGTATGTGTCGAATTGCTTTATCTTGGCCAGGTCACAATTGTAAATGAAAACTTATTCTCAACTTGCCTACCTGTTTAAATAAAGGTGAAATAAAAAATAAAAATTACAGTCATAGCTAAGTCCGTTACCGGTAGCAAAACTGTTCTTCCCCTCATAGACAAAAAAATTGCATGTGTAGGCACACACAGAATCAGCCAACACAAACAGCTTGTAACCCCACTTGGTTGGTTTGTTTCTCATGTACTGTTTGAGGCCAATTCTGGCCTTTGAGGCTACCATCCTCTCATCTATTGACACATTCTGGGCTGGCTGGAAGTAGGTTTTGCAGGCCTCAACAATGTTGTAGTAGAGAGGTTTTAATTTGCACAGTCTATCAGACGTTGCTATGCCTCTCCTCTTGTCATTCGCTTCATCATCCTTTGGGTCACTGATATGAAGCACCTGTGAAATAACCAGAAACCTTTTGCGAGACATAACAGTCATGGGGAAAGGCCGCTGGTAGAGAGATGATGTTTTCCAGTAGTCCCTCAGGCTTTTCAGCTTCACCAGCCACATGTAGACGACCAGTGAAAGGTAGCAGAAAAAGTCTGACATGGATATGGGCTTCCATGCTACCTTTTATATCTAATCTGCAAAAAACCTCCTCATGCCTTTTGCACACAATGTATATAGACTCCCCTTTTTTTCTACTGTGTTATTGACTTGTTAATTGTTTACTCCATGTGTAACTCTGTGTTGTCTGTTCACACTGCTATGCTTTATCTTGGCCAGGTCGCAGTTGCAAATGAGAACTTGTTCTCAACTAGCCTACCTGGTTAAATAAAGGTGAAATAAAAAATAAATAAAAAACGTCCCGCGAAATGACCGATCACATTTGGTTGTGTTACAAACAAACCAGTTGATTGCAATGAAACCAAACATGACTGGAAAAGCCACGTTTACTGCGTGTGTATTTACATTGAATGTGTCCTCGAAAATGGAATGAGACGGAATTCACGACACAAGCGGTTCACAAAATGTTTCATGTTAGGCTATAAAAATTGATTTTATCAAACAAAAGATCATTCATTGTGTAATAATGAGCATTGGGATTGCAAAAAGATGAAGATCGTCAAAGGTAAACTATTTATTTTAATGCAGTTTGTGATTTTCTTACGCCTGTGCTGGTTAAAATAGTTGTTTTTTATGGGTCTCTGTCCTCAGATAATCGCATTGTATTCTTTCGCAGTAAATCCTTTTTTAAATCTGACAACGCAGTTGGATTAGCAGAATTCTTGGCTTTTGATACATGTGCGACACTTGTATTTTCATGAATGTTTAATATTACTATTTATGTAGCGATCACCGTATGTTGCGGAATTTCAGCCTGCTACCGGGTTCCATGCTCAGAGAGGTTAGTACATTCGGATCAACCCTTAAAGAGATGGGTGAGACTAAAGCTTAAAGAGTGTGTGAACATGTTAAATGGGTGTAGACAAAGAAGGGCTCTCCAATTGTGGTACCAAAACATTCAAAAGCCTTTTTCTCAAAAGTGAGTTTATAAGTTTATCAATATTGAAAGCAAAATTATTTTCCCATTGTTCCTCAACTGTAGTGTATGATAAACAATTTTGTAGCTCTACTTTTTTCCAAAAAACGTAATTTCAAATGTTGCTACATAAGTCTGATTTTAGCAAGGCTGGTCACATATGTTAACAACTGATGGCAGTAGCTAAATACTGTAGATACCTAGCCAGCTAACTTCTGGCAAGCAACGCTAAAGGAATTGCAAATGGGTTAGCATACTGTAACTCTAGCCAAACCAACAAAAAAAAATCTAAATATTGGCTAGCATTTGAGGGCAGCAAACATGTTCCTCACACACTAGGAACGTATTTCCTCCAACGTTATAATGAAAATGTGATCTTCGTATTCTGAAAGCTGAAGTCCCATGTGAGTGTCAAGCGTAGACATGACCATAGATGGGTTAGCTGACAAAGTCACGAAAACGATGTGCGCACTTCCATGGGACAGAAGTCCGTGTGCTATTGTGATTCTGGATGGCCAGATTGCTAGCAAGAACGACAAACTGTCATGAGAGGAATCATAAGTGGCTCATTTCATCTTCTTATTGATATCATGTCCTATTTTGAGGTGTTTGTACTGATTTCATGTCAATACTAAAAATTTGCTAAGTAGATTACCAACAACTTTAAGAATGTATTTGAGTGACAAGTGGTCATTGTGGAAATGTATTTGTTTTCAATACACATTAGAAATGAAATATAGGTTACATGTTGTCTATCAATGGAGGTCAGTGTAAACAAATGTCTTGATGTTGCCCTGAGTTAATGATTGTTGTGTGTCTTGTTTCTGCTATTTGGCACAATTTTATCTGCTTACAAGGCAATGTTGGAAGGGCTTGAAACCATTCTGTCAATCACAATGATGGGAAGATGCTGAAATGCGTTGCAAAAAGGTGATAAGAGCTTATACTTTGGAATCCTTCTATTTATGGTTGATTAAAGGTGACAAATTGTTGGCTGGCATACTGTACTTAGTTTACCTAGCTGTAACCATTTTAAAAGCCCGGCCTAAGAATGTAGAGTGAAGAGCAGTATATTTGTTTATATTTCCGATTGAAACCTACTATAAATCTGCTTTTCCAGATTGAGCTAGCTAGTGTGTAATAGATGGTTCAAGCAATTCCCGCTTGGGCTTTTTAAGAATTTGCCCTGTCAAATAGTAAGGTTACAGCACACAATGTTTTACTATAGAGTTTCATGACATGCATTATTTGTGTGTCAATATCGATTATACTTTTTTCATTGAAATTGTAACTTAAATCCAAATGAGACCATGTTTTACTGAAGGGAAATCGTCCCTCTTTTTAATGAGATTAGCACTTTAAGAATGAACTATATTCTCATTCCCTCTTCCACACACACATCGAAACTTCACCTTTCAGATATTATCACATTTACAGTTGTCCTTATTGGCTCATGCTCCAGCCGCCTCTGTTTCTTCTCCCCATTTCCATTATTATAACCTAATTACAATCATGAACAAAGAGAGTCCAGTAACTTGTGTGGACTTTTTAGGGGCCCCTCACCTTGTGCTCTGTGCAGTGAATGGATTGCCTCTGTGATTCACTCCAACAGATCAAGGGTTTACGTTGCAGCTGTGCTGAATTCAATGGCAAATCAGTGAATTTGGAAGCTCTGCTTGAGTCACAGGCAAGGAATCCCTAGTATGTCAATATAGGAGTTGATCATTTACATTGTACATGATCAAACTAACAATTGCAGTCCCAAATGTGCCACGATCTCATCCCACTTTGTGATAAATGCCATGGGATATTTAGTGCCTCATTATTCAGTAAACTTGTCTCTGTGCCGTCGTCTTCGCAGGTCAACAGATTTGAACTTTTCCACGTAGAAATGGCATAGAGAAGTCAATGTACAGTATAGAGATTTGCAACTTTACACTATTGAAATATGTGTATGTATTTTGCGATAACTCTAGGACATGTAGAGTTAATGCTAAAAGGCTCTGAAGGCCTTCACTCACTATGTCGGATTCAGTCTTTTACAAGTATTACATGTTAGCAAATAAAATCACAATATCAATTTGGCCAGATTGTATGATTTGCTTCAGTCTTGTGGTCACATTTTGAGATTGGCTTGCAAGACTATGTATTTGATCGGCACATGTGCCAGCACCAGCAGCGCAAGTCTCCCCCTGCTCATGAGCGAGTGAAGTTTGTCAGTTTGCTGAAGGGAGTAGTACACAGCACTGTAGGAGATCTTGAGTTTCTTGGCAATTTCTCGCTTGAAATAGCCTTCATTTCTTAGAACAAGAATAGACTGATGCGTTTCAGAAGAAAGTTATTTGTTTCTAGCCATTTGGACCTGTAATAAAACCCACAAATGCTGATGCTCTAGATACTCAACTAGTCTTAAGAAGGCCAGTTTATTGCTTCTTTAATCAGCATAACAGTTTTCAACGGTGCTAACATAATTGATTTTTTTGATGATCAATTATCAATGATCAATGATCAATTAGCCTTTTAAAATGATAAACTTGGATTAACGAACACAACGTGCCATTGGAACACAGGAGTGATGGTTGATGATAATGGGACTCCTTACGCCTATGTAGATATTCCATAAAAAATCTGCCATTTCCAGCTACAATAGTCATTTACAACATTAATAATGTCTACACCGTATTCCTGAACAATTTGACATTTTAATGGACAAAGAATGTGCTTATCTTTTAAAAACAAGGACATTTCTAAGTGACCCAAAACTTTTGAACGGTAGTGTACATAATATAACAAATATTGCCCATATAACATGTTAATCCTCACCATGTTGGTAAGGCTCTTTTACTATCTCTGTGGGTTTCATTTGTATTATGTTGCTGCAAATAATGGAAGTACACACTGGTTCATCTCCCTGGGGAAATTGCATTACACTTCAAGAATGTTCATTCGCATAATGTCATACTTTCTCCTCTGAGAAAAAAAACAACCTGCAATGAAAGAGAGGTGAAATGACAGTACATTTCTACAGCCTGTTTGACAGTGAGCTGACAGCCTGTTTTGACAGTGTCTGCTGACATGGCCAGGCTCTTACGGTACAACCTAATTGGTATCTGTTGTGCCCCACCCTTTAATCAGCATTCCATTTGTGCTCTGAGGGAAGTGGGGCCCTCTCAGCCAACAGGATGTAGAAGAACCAGAGCCATGCTACAAAAATACCAATGTCATGGAGAGTGGTGCGATCCAGACCTTCATAGACATTTTACTATTTGTCAATGTTCTAATAATGTTCTTTCCAGCCAGTGTTGCCAATTTAGCAACTTTTACGGCATATTTTGTGAATTTTCAGCTACTTTTATAGGTTTGACACAGAAGATTTCTATGGTTTTGATCGCATTTAGCTACTTTTCCTACTGAATTTTTGCCACTAACGAGAGTGGAAGAAGCTGTCTATGCAAAGATGCAGAGATGCACAAGGGGAGGGATTGTGCAGCGGGAGAGTGGCCGAAAATTTCTCATTCTTGGAGTGCTCATCTTTTTTCTTTGACTGATTATTACCACAATCATATCTGATTGTGCCTCTGGGCCAATGACCTATGACACTAGGGGTAATCAAGACCCATGGACATTTATACTTCTGAGGGGGGAAAAAGTTCCAGCATTACACGAAACCCAAACCGGCTGCGCATTTGTGTATCGTGCGCCATCGTGCATAAATGTATAATGTCCCCCCACACTAAACGCCATCACAACACGGAGGTTACAATATCAAAACAAAATCGATTATATTAATTTGGGGACAGGTCGAAAAGGATTAAACATTTGTGGCAATTTAGATAGCTAGCTTGCTGTTGTCCTGGGATATAAACATTGAGTTGTTATTTTACCTGAAATGCACAAGGTCCTCTACTCCGCCAATTAATCCACACATAAAACGGTCAACCGAATCGTTTCTAGTGATCTCTCTTCCTGCCAGGCTTTCTCTTCTCTTGACTTTATATTGCGATTGGCAACTTTCATAAATTAGGTGCATTACCGCCACTGACCTCGTTCGTCTTACAGTCACCCACGTGGGTATAACCAATGTGGAGATGGCACGTGGGTACCTGCTTCTATAAGTCAATGAGGAGATGGGAGAGGGAGGACTTGCAGCGTGATCTGCATCAGAAATATAACTGATTTCTATTTTAGCCCTTGGCAACGCAGAAGGAATCTGGTTTATATCCCTTTCAATGGGCAATAGGGATGCATAGAAAGACACGGGTTTCAAAATTGTTATACTCACAGACAATATTTCTATTTCTCTGATATGAGTTGAATCAGGTTTCACAATGCACACATGATATTAGTCAATGTGTAAGTACTGGCATTGTGTAACATTGTAGCATTCATATATTTCCCAAAAATCAAATCTCGAGACAAAAACTTCCAGTGTTTGTGATTGCGTGCCCACTGGAGCCGCTTCTTCTTGTTTTTAGCTGATAGGAGTGGAACCCAGTGTGACCTTCTGCAATAGCCCATCCGTGATAAGAGCAGACGAGTTGTGCATTCCGAGATGCCGTTCTGCACACCACAGTTATACTTTGCCATTTGTGGCCCACCTGTTAGCTTGCATGATTCTTGCCATTCTCCTTCAACCTCTCATCAAAGAGGTGTTTTCGCCCACAGGATTGCCACTGACTGGATGTTTTTTTGTTATATAGAGTTTGCTTTGGAATCTACATCTTCCAGAACCCCAGACATATTTCATTTAGATAAGTGTTCTTTCCATCTTGACTCCTCACCAACCTTTTTTTCATTGTCTTTGAAAAATAAATGTATACATTATGGTTTTCCTCCATCAACAAGTGTAAGAGGTTGGAATACTTGAACAAAACAGTGAGCCATTTGGAGGACTACACAAAAGGGCCTAAAGCAATGGAGCCTTTCCATGTAAACAGACTGCAAACCATCATCTTCAGAAGCAGTAGCCCCCTCTGTTCAGAAAATACAGGACCAGTCAGTCATACATAACCTTTTTCCTCCACTACTCTGAATCAGTGGCGATTGGACCATTTAAGATTAGGGAGGACAACTTTGTTAATGAGCATGGCGATATTTCTATTACAGAATATTGGATGACTGTCATTTATATTCCAATCACCCAGCTGTGGTAGTCTACTACACACTAAAAACAAATGCTTTCACAAAAAGAGCTGTGAGCAAACCACGCCCCTAAAATAGAAACATTTGCCCTACATTTTAATTATCACTACAAGACGAAATAACCCTTTTTCTTTTGCAAAGAACCATTGAAAGGCTCAAAGGGTTCTTTGGGTCAATATGATCGCCCCCAAAGAACCCTTGAGAAACCTCATTTTTTTTGTGTGCACATGACACTCGAATTTGACCTATACCCATCATGCTACAACCTAGGATAACAAATGAGTGTGTATAACTTAGGTGCACAGGTCGAGAGGCAAATTTGAGTAATCAAGGTGACAGTGACACATTGAATACCACCGTGCACAATCTTGCCTGCATCTAGCTTATCTGAGGTGTAATCATTAGTCCAAACAGTTGCAAAATGAGAGTTTCTATTGGACATACAGTTGAAGTCATTAAAACTCGTTTTCAACCACTCCACAAATTTATTGTTAACAAACTATAATTTTGGCAAATAAATTCATTAAAAATCCTACAATGTGGATTTTTTTTCTAATTTTGTCTGTCATAGTTGAAGTGTACCTATGATGAAAATGACAGGCCTCTCATCTTTTTAAGTGGGAGAACTTGCACAATTGGTGGCTGACTAAATACATTTTTGCCCCACTGTATAGAGTACAGGGAACATAAGTTTGAATATATTATTATGACCTGCTAGATCTACTGTCTCTATTATATTATGACAGACCAGCTATATCTACTGTCTTTATTATATTACAACAGACCAGCTTTATCTACTGTCTCCATTTCACTTTGGCCATTGTTGTGGGCCTGCCCTCCCCTCAACAGCCTCAAATAGGCTGTTGAAATGTGGGTTGGGGTGGGGCGGCAGACACACGCATCTCACATTTCATGACATAACATGTTTATATATTGCTTCTAAAATAAATTTTAAAAATCACAAACAATATTTTATATTATTAATTTCAAACAAGGGCATTAGCATGATAAGAATTTACCAGTCCAAAACTATGTCCTCTCCCGTTCAAAAAATATTCCTCCACAATCGCTAAATGAATCGTCCTACAAAAATCTCTGTCTCACTTTCCCAATCAATTTATTCTAAAATTGTGTGTACATCTGTATATCTAGACTTAGATTTAGCTTTCCCTGACTTAGTCGCCATACTGATTGATATATAAACAGCTGAATCTGCGTGTTTACCAAGCAATGCAGTGCATAATATGTGTTTCTCCTTCCGGTATGAAACTTCAATAGCGAATGGCTCTCTTTACGCTGGAGCTTACTACATGGGTTCGTCTTGCAACACATAAACTTGACCTATTGCCGTTTACCTCAGCTCATTGGCTATCTACCCAGCTAGATTTCAAAACGATCAGTGGTCATTGGGTTAAAAGACAGTCAATCAACAAAACAGCGGGCAAATCATTGGTGCACAATGATGTCATGACTTGTTGTCTTCAAATCGGTTTCTTTCAGTCAATACGTCCTGCGAAATGGCCCATCTCATTTGATTGTGTTACAAACAAACCAGTTGATTGCAGTGAAACCAAACATGACTGGAAAAGTCACGTTCTGTGTGGGTTATTTACCTGGAATGTGTCGTCGAAAATCGAATGAGACGGAATTCACGACACAAGCGGTTCACAAAATGTTTCGAGTTAGGCTATAAAAACGGATTTTATCAAATAAAAGATCATTCATTCTGTAACAATGAGCATTGGAATTGCAAACAGACGAAGATCGTCAAAGGTAAACCATTTATTTTAATGCAGTTTGTGATTATGTTACGCCTGTGCTGGTTAAAAAAATTGTTTTTATGGGGCTCTATGCTCAGATAATCGCATCGTATTCTTTTGCAGTAAATCATTTTAAAAAACTGACAACGTAGTTGGATTAGAAAGATTCTAGGCTTTCGATACATGTGATACACTTGTATTTTCATGAATGTTTAATATGACTATTTATGTAGCGATCACCGTATGTTGTGGAATTTCAGCCCGCTACCGGGTTCCGTGCACAGAGAGGTTAATTCTTGATACTACCCATCCCGGATCCGGGAGCGTAATCATCGACTGACACTAATTAGCATAACGCAACGGACATAAATATTACTAGAAAATATTCCTATTCATGAAAATCACAAGCGATATATTTTGAAACACAGCTTACCCTTTTGTTAATCACCCTGTCATCTCAGATTTTTTTGCTTTACAGCCAAAGCAAGACAAGCATTTGTGTAAGTTTATCGATAGCCTAGCATAGCATTATGTCCAGCTAGCAGCAGGTAACTTGGTCACGAAAATCAGTAAAGCAATCAAATTAAATTGTTTTCCTTTGATGAGCTTCAGATGTTTTCACTCACGAGACTCCCAGTTAGATAGCAAATGTTCCTTTTTTCCAAAAATATAATTTTTGTAGGCGAAATAGCTCTGTTTGTTCTTCACGTTTGGCTGAGAAATCGACGGGAAATTGCGGTCACGAAAACACGAAAAATATTCCAAATTAGCTCCATAATATCGACAGAAACATGGCAAACGTTGTTTATAATCAACCCTCAAGGTGTTTTTCAAATATCTATTCGATAATATATCCCCCGGGACAATTGGTTTTTCAGTTGGACCGATTGGAAAAATGGCTAGATCTGTATTTTACGCAAGAATCACTGTGAGAGCCATCAGGTGACCACTTACACAATGTAGCCGCTTATGGGTATTCTTCAACATAAAGGCGTAAAACTACGTCACAAGGCTGTTGACACCTTGGGGAATACGTAGAAAAAGTAATTTTGTTGATAGCCAATTCACTACCTAATAGGGATGCATTGGAACGCATAGCTTTCATAACATGAGTCACTTCCTGATTGGATTTTTCTCAGACTTTCACCTGCAATATCAGTTCTGTTATACTCACAGACAATATTTTTACAGTTTGGAAACTTTAGAGTGTTTTCTATCCTAAGCTGTCAATTATATGCATATTCTAGCATCTTGTCCTGACAAAATATCCCATTTACTTTCTGACCCACTGGGAATTTGATGAAAGAAATAGAAGCTGAAATAAATAATTCTCTCTACTATTTTCCTGATTATTCTATTATTTCAAATTCTTAAAATAAAGTGGTAATCCTAACTGACCTAAGACATGGAATTTTTACTAGGATTAAATGTCAGGAAATGTGAAAAAATGTGTTGAAATATAGTTGGCTAAGGTGTATGTAAACTTCTGACTTCAACTGTATTCAGGACGGTCAAACCCTGTTTGGTTCCATTTAAGAAACGTTTTGCAAAAGAATCGGCGGATTGAATAAAGCCCTGATCACTTGCGCACACAGTTCACGTCCATAGTAGCCACATACAGCAACATCACTTTGTTCTTTGTATAATTCCTCCTCTCACCTTTTCCTTTCGCTTTTGGACTTCAGTGCACAACACAACAGCTGTCTGTGACCAGGTGAGAAAACCTCTCCCAGCCAAACCTACCTACCGTAACCGCCAATCATTGTCATAATAGAAAGAATAAATAGAACGGGTGTCCCCATTCAAGGCATTATGGCATAACTGGTTTACCAGCGGCTATTGTAAGTGTTCCCATTGTAACAAAGCAGAAAATAAAAGCAGGAAGTGTACCCATCAATCTGTGCGGTGATTTGTTGAATCAACTTTACAGAAAATACATTCCATTGCATCATTTGAAGGAACAGTCTATATTACCATTGAAATTATTATATCACAATACCAGGAAGCCATTGCGAGTGTACCCATGAGTTTACCAGTGAAATTGCCAGGGTAAGAGGTTCCAAACCCATTCTATTAACCTTTTCACACGTACCAACACAAGGGGTGTGATCATTCTACAGTGGTCGCAGTAGCGTACGATCAAACCGGTGTGATTAGAACAAGTATTTAGAACGTCCAGTTTCAAATGACGCAATAATCAGCATTTGAGCTGGCCACACAGTTTTTCAGAAACATTTTGCACAAACACAATCCTTACAAAGTTATGTTATTTTTGGATGTAATGTTCAGACATTCACAGAAGTAGCTATAGCTAAATACAATCATCCAAACCGGAAAAATGTAGGCTACATTTGTCCTAGCACTAATGTAAACACACATTGCCTTGGTCCGTATTTTTGCGCCCAAAAAACGTAATACTTCCAGATCAACTGTAATATCAATACCAATGTAAAGCACAATTTCTCCCCTTTCCAACAAAATTAATGACGAGACTTTCATGATGCCCATCTCTGCATAATTCAAGAAGGCAATGAGCTTCATCGGGTCTTTTTAAAAATGTCGGGTGGGGAGCGAAGGCTACGAAGTGATCTTGAAAGGGAGAAATATGCTGTGGAAGAAACAGTTTTTTTATCCGATTTGTCCAACTAATCAACTTTAAAATGTGAATAAAACAAAGAGTTTATGTAATGTTTCATCACATACCTGTTTGAAGGTTTGTGTCGAATTTGAAGAGGGATTTAGGGCTGCGCTAACGTTAGCCTCACAAGTGAACTTCAGCTGTTCCGGCTTTTGAGTGTCATGATGGCTCGCAGTAATGCCATGCAAAAAAATGCAATTGGCACCCTAGTCATGAAATATCAGCAATAATTCTATTCATTTAGACAAAAATCATGAATAATGAATTTTTCTTACAAGTGTATATGGTTAAGCATGATTTTAATCTCCTAGAGAACGGTTACCCCTGGTGGAAAGAGGCTGTATGGCACAAAATGAGATGCAAATGCGCACTGTACGTTACGTAGTGACACCTCACGATGTAAGGTACAGCGTCAGAGGAGTCAGTTTTTTCATTGTTTCTCCAATACTGTTAGTCCATTACCATGTCAATCAACACTGAATCGAAATGTAGTTCACACCCCGGATTATGATGCCAACAGTCACTACAGTCCCATTCATTTTCATTGCAGCCTCGTTTGAATGTCGCGGTTACGCACATTTGTACGGAATGGGGTGAGTTTATGTTAACTGAGGAAAGATTGACATAACACAAGCGGTCATATTTTTGTAACACTCGGCTGACAGAAACTACAATATGAATTAGCTAATAGCAATTAATTATAAATAGATTATATATTATACATATCATGGGTGAGCTCCCCAGTGATCGAAATTATTGAGCAAAACACTTTCTAGAAATCGAAAGTAAACCCGAGGAAGGGTAAATTGTGCGCGCCACCATGCTTATTTTTTTTCCTCATCAACCAAAGATAATAAGAGGAGACAAGATGAGTTTGGTCTGTTTATAGTATGCATGTTGAAGGGGGTGTGTTGTCTGATCATCCACTACCCTTCTGGAAGTTTACCCGAAAGATGAGTGAACCATTCCTTCACCTCATTATAACATCTTTGGTCTAGCAGATTACGTGACACCCAGAATGCATTGTATAATGTCAACAAACATATGGTGCCACACATAGCTGGCAAATAGCTTAGCTCATTATAATTAGTACAAACTTCAAAAAAGTATTTTACACACTTCATAGGTCTCCATTACAATATATGCAATATTTGTCACCAGTAATTGAAAACGTGAATAAAACTGTAAATACATTATGCTCCATACATACTGTACATGCAAACGACAACAGGATATACAGAAAATAAGGAACTTTGATAGGAATGCACACATGGCGAAAGTTATTATGTGTAAGGAAAACAACCAGGCAGGCAAAGCGAGCGCCAGTGTCACGATCATTGGAAAGATACTCGGACCAACGTGCAGCGTGATCTGGGTTCCTCATCTTTTTTATTTAAAGTAAGTGAACCACACAACAAAACAATAAAGAGTAAATAAACTGTGACGACAATGGAGTGCTAACATGCAACTACACATAAACAATATCCCACAAACACAGGGTGGGGAAAAAGCTACCCAATTATGATCCCCAATTAGAGACGATTACCAGCTGCCTCTAATTGGGTATCATACAAAATCACCAACATAGAAAAACAAACCTAGAACCTAGAACCCCACATAGTATAATAATAATAAACACATTTATTGGGGGGTGCACACAGGGAGTGTGGCTAAGTCAGGTAGGAGACCTGCGCCAACTCCCTGTGCTTACCGTGGAGAGAGGTGGATCAGGCAGGCACAGTGCTATGCCATGAGGCGCACGGTGTCTCCGGTGCACTACACTTATCAAACCAAGGTGGCATAGCAGTTCAGACGTCTTTTGTCCTCGTCTTGTCGTGTCCTGTATATATATATATTTACAACTTTTTCACATACATTTTATTTTTATTTTCCATCAACTCATCTTCAAAACACTCTCCTGCAACCCGCCTCACCAATGTATATTTATAAAAAAGTATTATTTACCTCAGATCTGTAATCCTCCAAGAAGCTAGCCAGAAACTCCAAGAAGCTAGCCTGAAACTAGCCAGAAGCTAATCCAGAAGCTAGTTCAGAAGCTAGTTAGCTCCTTTACTGGCAAATCGTTAGTATTCAGCTAACCACGGTTTGTGGTCATCAGCTATCCTTTAGCTCGAAAATCTATCGCCAGTTCTGTACGGCGCAGCGCGGCTCGGAACGGAACATACCGGACCAATTTTTCTCTCCATGTCCCTGGATTTCGACTGCTCTCTGGACATTCATACCCGGATCTCACAGCTAGCTAGCTGCTATCCGTGTGACTATCGGCCTTCGTCGATTCCGGAGCAAACATCAATTATTCCGGAGCTAGCAAGCTCCGTCAATCACTCCTGAGTTCCATCAATCACACCTGGGCTGCAGTCACCTATCCGGACCCGTTTTACTGCCTTCGCGGAGCCCCACCGGGCCTTCACAACTGGACTGCCGACGTTATCTACCCGAAGGAGTTATTCGGCTGGCTCCTCCGTCGCGACGTTACCTGAACGCCCATCTGCGGCCTGCTAACCGTTAGCTGTCTTACCGGCTGCTATCTGAATAGACAATCGGACAATTTTTTTTATATATATATTTTTTTATTTTTTATTATTATTATTATTATGTTTTCTTCTTGGGCCTCTATAACTATATCTATTGTTTTTATTTTTGTTGTTGTTGTGTGATTTGGATTAATCCCCTCTACCACACGGAACCCCACTAATCTACTGACGGAACGCAAGAGGTAGCTAACAACAGACCTCCATCCTATGCTAGCTTGCTACCGATGCCCTGGCTAGCTGTCTAAATCACCAACCAACCTCTCCACTCACCGGACCCTTTTGATCACTCGACTAAGCATGCCTCTCCTTAATGTCAATATGTCTTGTCCATTTCTGTTCTGGTTAGTGTTTATTGGCTTATTTCACTGTAGAGCCTCTAGTCCTGCTCACTATACCTTATCCAACCTATTAGTTCCACCACCCACACATGCAATGACATCTCCTGGTTTCAACGATGTTTCTAGAGACAATATCTCTCTCTTCATCACTCAATACCTAGGTTTACCTGCACTGTATTCACATCCTACCATACATTTGTCTGTACATTATACCTTGATGCTATTTTATCGCCCCCAGAAACCTCCTTTTACTCTATGTTCCAGACGTTCTAGACGACCAATTCTCATAGCTTTTAGCCGTACCCTTATTCTACTCCTCCTATGTTCCTCTGGCGATGTAGAGGTGAATCCAGGCCCTGCAGTGCCTAGCTCCACTCCTATTCCCCAGGCGCTCTCTTTTGACGACTTCTGTAACCGTAATAGCCTTGGTTTCATGCATGTTAACATTAGAAGCCTCCTCCCTAAGTTTGTTCTATTCACTGCTTTAGCACACTCTGCCAACCCGGATGTTCTAGCTGTGTCTGAATCCTGGCATAGGAAGACCACCAAAAACTCAGACATTTTAATTCCAAACTACAACATTTTCAGACAAGATAGAACTGCCAAAGGGGGCGGTGTTGCAATCTACTGCAAAGATAGCCTGCAGAGTTCTGTCCTACTATCCAGGTCTGTACCCAAACAATTTGAACTTCTACTTTTAAAAATCCACCTCTCTAAAAACAAGTCTCTCACCGTTGCCGCCTGCTATAGACCACCCTCTGCCCCCAGCTGTGCTCTGGACACCATATGTGAACTGATTGCCCCCCATCTATCTTCAGAGTTCGTGCTGCTAGGCGACCTAAACTGGAACATGCTTAACACCCCAGCCATCCTACAATCTAAACTTGATGCCCTCAATCTCACACAAATTATCAATGAACCTACCAGGTACCTCCCCAAAACCTTAAACACGGGCACCCTCATAGATATCATCCTAACCAACTTCCCCTCTAAATACACCTCTGCTGTCTTCAACCAAGATCTCAGCGATCACTGCCTCATTGCCTGCATCCGTAATGGGTCAGCGGTCAAACGACCGCCACTCATCACTGTAAAACGCTCCCTGAAACACTTCTGCGAGCAGGCCTTTCTAATCGACCTGGCCGGGGTATCCTGGAAGGATATTGATCTCATCCCGTCAGTAGAGGATGCCTGGATATTTTTTTTAAATGCCTTCCTAACCATCCTAAATAAACATGCCCCATTCAAGAAATTTAGAACCAGGAACAGATATAGCCCTTGGTTCTCCCCAGACCTGACTGCCCTTAACCAACACAAAAACATCCTATGGCGTTCTGCATTAGCATCGAACAGCCCCCGTGATATGCAGCTGTTCAGGGAAGCTAGAAATCATTATACACAGGCAGTTAGAAAAGCCAAGGCTAGCTTTTTCAAGCAGAAATTTGCTTCCTGCAACACTAACTCAAAAAAGTTCTGGGACACTGTAAAGTCCATGGAGAATAAGAACACCTCCTCCCAGCTGCCCACTGCACTGAAGATAGGAAACACTGTCACCACTGATAAATCCACCATAATTGAGAATTTCAATAAGCATTTTTCTACGGCTGGCCATGCTTTCCACCTGGCTACTCCTACCCCGGACAATAGCACTGCACCCCCAACAGCAACTCGCCCAAGCCTTCCCCGTTTCTCCTTCTCCCAAATCCATTCAGCTGATGTTCTGAAAGAGCTGCAAAATCTGGACCCCTACAGATCAGCCGGGCTAGACAATCTGGACCCTTTCTTTCTAAAATTATCTGCCGAAATTGTTGCCACCCCTATTACTAGCCTGTTCAACCTCTCTTTCGTGTCGTCTGAGATTCCCAAAGATTGGAAAGCAGCTGCGGTCATCCCCCTCTTCAAAGGGGGGGACACTCTTGACCCAAACTGCTACAGACCTATATCTATCCTACCGTGCCTTTCTAAGGTCTTCGAAAGCCAAGTCAACAAACAGATTACCGACCATTTCGAATCTCACCATACCTTCTCTGCTATGCAATCCGGTTTCAGAGCTGGTCATGGGTGCACCTCAGCCACGCTCAAGGTCCTAAACGATATCTTAACCGCCATCGATAAGAAACATTACTGTGCAGCCGTATTCATTGATCTGGCCAAGGCTTTCGACTCTGTCAATCACCATATCCTCATCGGCAGACTCGACAGCCTTGGTTTCTCAAATGATTGCCTCGCCTGGTTCACCAACTACTTCTCTGATAGAGTTCAGTGTGTCAAATCGGAGGGTCTGCTGTCCGGACCTCTGGCAGTCTCTATGGGGGTGCCACAGGGTTCAATTCTTGGACCGACTCTCTTCTCTGTATACATCAATGAGGTCGCTCTTGCTGCTGGTGAGTCCCTGATCCACCTCTACGCAGACGACACCATTCTGTATACTTCCGGCCCTTCTCTGGACACTGTGTTAACAACCCTCCAGGCAAGCTTCAATGCCATACAACTCTCCTTCCGTGGCCTCCAATTGCTCTTAAATACAAGTAAAACTAAATGCATGCTCTTCAACCGATCGCTACCTGCACCTACCCGCCTGTCCAACATCACTACTCTGGACGGCTCTGACTTAGAATACGTGGACAACTACAAATACTTAGGTGTCTGGTTAGATTGTAAACTCTCCTTCCAGACCCATATCAAACATCTCCAATCCAAAGTTAAATCTAGAATTGGCTTCCTATTTCGCAACAAAGCATCCTTCACTCATGCTGCCAAACATACCCTTGTAAAACTGACCATCCTACCAATCCTCGACTTTGGCGATGTCATTTACAAAATAGCCTCCAATACCCTACTCAACAAATTGGATGCAGTCTATCACAGTGCAATCCGTTTTATCACCAAAGCCCCATATACTACCCACCATTGCGACCTGTACGCTCTCGTTGGCTGGCCCTCGCTTCATACTCGTCGCCAAACCCACTGGCTCCATGTCATCTACAAGACCCTGCTAGGTAAAGTCCCCCCTTATCTCAGCTCGCTGGTCACCATAGCATCTCCCACCTGTAGCACACGCTCCAGCAGGTATATCTCTCTAGTCACCCCCAAAACCAATTCTTTCTTTGGCCGCCTCTCCTTCCAGTTCTCTGCTGCCAATGACTGGAACGAACTACAAAAATCTCTGAAACTGGAAACACTTATCTCCCTCACTAGCTTTAAGCACCAACTGTCAGAGCAGCTCACAGATTACTGCACCTGTACATAGCCCACCTATAATTTAGCCCAAACAACTACCTCTTTCCCAACTGTATTTAATTTTAATTAATTTATTTATTTTGCTCCTTTGCACCCCATTATTTTTTTATTTCTACTTTGCACATTCTTCCATTGCAAAACTACCATTCCAGTATTTTACTTGCTATATTGTATTTACTTTGCCATCTTGGCCTTTTTTGCCTTTACCTCCCTTCTCACCTCATTTGCTCACATTGTATATAGACTTGTTTATACTGCATTATTGACTGTATGTTTGTTTTTACTCCATGTGTAACTCTGTGTCGTTTTATCTGTCGAACTGCTTTGCTTTATCTTGGCCAGGTCGCAATTGTAAATGAGAACTTGTTCTCAACTTGCCTACCTGGTTAAATAAAGGTAAAATAAATAAAATAAAATAAATATTTAAAAAAATAGCCCGGTGCGTTACATCGCAGCGCCTCGTATCGGCCCGGGCTAGAGTGGGCATCGAGCCAGGTGCCATGAAGCCGGCTCAGCGCATCTGGTGGTCCAGGGCGTCTCCTCGGGCCATGGTAAAAGGCACCAGCCCTACGCATGGTGTCCCCGGTTCGCCAGCACAGCCCAGTGCGGTCTCTTCCACCTCGCGGCACTGGCCTGGCTACGGGGAGTATCCAGCCAGGTAGGTTTGTGCAGGCTCGGTGCTCGAGACCTCCAGTGCGCCTCCATGGTCTGGTCTATCCGGTGGCAGCCCCCCACACCAGGCTGTCTCTCCGTCTCCTCCCTACGCGTGCTCCCGCCTGTCCAGCGCTGCCAGAGTCGCCCGTCTGTAATGAAGTGCCAGAGTCGCCCGTCTGTCCTGAGCTGCCAGAGTCGCCCGTCTGTCCTGAGCTGCCAGAGTCGCCCGTCTGTCCTGAGCTGCCAGAGTCGCCCGTCTGTCCTGAGCTGCCGGAGTCGCCCGTCTGTCCTGAGCTGCCGGAGTCGCCCGTCTGTCCTGAGCTGCCGGAGTCGCCCGTCTGTCCTGAGCTGCCGGAGTCGCCCGTCTGTCCTGAGCTGCCGGAGTCGCCCGTCTGTCCTGAGCTGCCGGAGTCGCCCGTCTGTCCTGAGCTGCCGGAGTCGCCCGTCTGTCCTGAGCTGCCGGAGTCGCCCGTCTGTCCTGAGCTGCCGGAGTCGCCCGTCTGTCCTGAGCTGCCGGAGTCGCCCGTCTGTCCTGAGCTGCCGGAGTCGCCCGTCTGTCCTGAGCTGCCGGAGTCGCCCGTCTGTCCTGAGCTGCCGGAGTCGCCCGTCTGTCCTGAGCTGCCGGAGTCGCCCGTCTGTCCTGAGCTGCCGGAGTCGCCCGTCTGTCCTGAGCTGCCGGAGTCGCCCGTCTGTCCTGAGCTGCCGGAGTCGCCCGTCTGTCCTGAGCTGCCGGAGTCGCCCGTCTGTCCTGAGCTGCCGGAGTCGCCCGTCTGTCCTGAGCTGCCGGAGTCGCCCGTCTGTCCTGAGCTGCCGGAGTCGCCCGTCTGTCCTGAGCTGCCGGAGTCGCCCGTCTGTCCTGAGCTGCCGGAGTCGCCCGTCTGTCCTGAGCTGCCGGAGTCGCCCGTCTGTCCTGAGCTGCCGGAGTCGCCCGTCTGTCCTGAGCTGCCGGAGTCGCCCGTCTGTCCTGAGCTGCCGGAGTCGCCCGTCTGTCCTGAGCTGCCGGAGTCGCCCGTCTGTCCTGATCTGCCGGAGCCGTCCGTCACTCCGGCGCTGCCGGAGTCGCCCGTCACTCCGGCGCTGCCGGAATCGCCCTTCACTCCGGAGCTGCCGGAGTCTCCCGCCTATCCGGTGCTGCCGGAATCTCCCGTCCATTCAGGACCCATTGCTAGGGTCCCCAGTCCGAGGTCGGCGGTGAGAGTCGCTGCTCTAAAGAGGCCACGGAGGCAGGTAAAGAGGCGGGCAAAGACTATGGTGGATTGGGGTCCACGTCCTGCCCAGAGCCGCCAACGCGGACAGACGCCCACCCAGACCCTCTCCTATAGTTTCAGGTTTTGCGGCCAGAGTCCACACCTTTTGGGGGGTACTTTCACGTTCTGACCTTAGTTCCTTTGTTTTGTCTTTGTTTTAGTATGGTCAGGGCATGAGTTGAGGTAGGCAGTCTATATTATTTTTTCTATGATTTGGGATTTCTGTATTTGGCCTGGTATGGTTCTCAATCGTTGTCCCTGGTTGAGAACCATACTTAGGTAGCCTGTTGTCACCCTTGAGTTGTGGGTGATTATTTTCTGTTCTGTGTTTTACTACGCTTACCACGCTGCGCATTGGTCCTCCGATCCTTCCTACTACTCCTCCTCGTCATTCTTACATGGAACCCAAACCGTCTGCGCCGTGTTCCCCCACACCAAATGCGATCACGACACGCAGGTTCTAATATAAAAAAAAAATCTGAACCAATTATATTAATTTGGGCCTTGAAACTATGTCTGAAGACTGTTGACACCTTGAGGAAGCGATAGGAAAAGGAATCTGGTTCATATCCCTTTAAATCCAGCAAAGGGAGGCAATGGAACATGGAGTTTTCAAAATAGAAGCCACTTCCTGTTTTGATTTTCCTCAGGTTTTTGCCTACAATATCAGTTCTGTTATACTCACAGACAATATTTTGATAGTTTTGGAAACTTTAGAGTGTTTTCTATCAAATACTACTAATAATATGCATATATTAGCTGTCCGTTTACAATGGGCACCTTTTCATCCAAGCTACTCAATACTGCCCCTGCAGCCATACAAAGTTAAAGAAATTATGTTTTGCCTCGTAGCGCATACACCACGAATGAAGAATAGGCCCTATGTTCCTTATACAATGAGGATAATGTATCATGAAGTGGTATTTCGGAAACAAATAAATGAAAAGCCTATGATGTTCAGCAATTAAGTGCTTCAGAAAGATAGTCATGCCCTCTGTTAGTATAGGAGAAAAGAACACAATATTTACAATTTGTAATATGACAGAAACAGCTGCCAGTATTTCATCTTTTTGTACCAGATCACCAAACATCAATGGCAAATTACAGAGAAGACACCAAGACTTGAATAGCATTTAGACCCAAATCATTGCTTCCATCCAATTTGAGTGCAGGTGGACGATTCCTCCTCTCTGTGTAGCTATAGTTAAATAAATGAACTCTACCATACACGTCTCTAGCAGTCACAAAGTTGGCTTGTATATATTGCAACACAAGTTACCTCAAACTGTGCAACTCCTTCTAAAATGTAATGTATTAAATCAACAGAAAAATTGTCTGTAGTATTGAACAACTGCAGAGAGATCAATAAGCAAGAATGCTTCACACCGTACACAGGAGGTTGTGTTGGGTTTGACTGAATAGTTTGACAATGGTCTAAGTGCATGTGTTTTGTTCGTAAAGTCACTCTTGGGTCATCCTCAGAGAACACCGTTTGAAAATCCACTTTCTCAGTGAGGCAAAAACGGCAACAATAACAAGCACTAAATGATTCCACAAAACCAAACAGGCAATGTATACCAAGATGATCTCCAGTTAATTGGATAATACTGCCATGTATACGACCACTGAAGAAGGGAACTACATCGGATGGGGCCACAGTGTCTCCTGACCCCTCCTGTCTCAGCCTACAGTATTTATGCTGCTGTAGTTTATGTGTTGGGGGGCTAGGGTCAGTTTGTTATCTGGAGTACTTCTCCTGTCTTATTCGGTGTCCTGTGTGAATTTAAGTATGCTCTCTCTAATTCTCTCTTTCTCTCTTTCTTTCTCTCTCTCTCGGAGGACCTGAGCCCTAGGACCATTCCTCAGGACTACCTGGCATGATGACTCCTTGCTGTCCCCAGTCCACCTGGCCGCGCTGCTGCTCCAGTTTCAACTGTTCTGTCTGTGATTATTATTATTTGATCATGCTGGTCATTTATGAACATTTGAACATCTTGGCCATGTTCTGTTATAATCTCCACCCGGCACAGCCAGAAGAGGACTGGCCACCCCTCATAGCCTGGTTCATCTCTAGGTTTCTTCCTAGGTGGAGATTATAACAGAACATGGCCAAGATGTTTAAATGAATCACCAGCCTATACATTCATTGAACTACTATTACTGGCCAACCTAAATTGGCATCTAGAGATTAAACACAATTTAAACAACTTAAAACAGCTGTTCACATCAAGAAAGCGTGGAAATTCAGTTAGGATGGTGGAGCATTTACTCAGGTTGTGGGTCATCTTCTTCCTGTACTCAAAGGTCAATTTCATCTTCTGTTTGACTGTTTCTTCATCAGAAGAATGCTTCATAAGAGAAATGGCCTCTCGGCACTGGTCTTCACTCAGGGTAGCCAAAGTGGATGGACTGGACTCCCTCTCAGCAGTTGGCCCTCTAGAGTATAGTTGAGTGGGCAGTTTCTCTGATGAAGCCAAATTCCTCTGAATGGTTTTGATTCTATACAAGACGTACCCTTCTCCACTATTAGAACGTAATAATGTTCCTAAGAAAATTAACATGGTTACTAATCTTGAAATAAAAAACAAATAACCAAGTCCCATTCACTCCGATACCATACCAGACGAATTAAACGCAGATGCCCTTCATCAGTGGTAATGTATGCTTACATATCCATTTGCAGTGTAGGGATCCTTCAGGTATGGGAACAAGGAGACGATGCCTTGTGCAAATGTTTCTCTCACACTGTGCGGTGGTGATGTCCTGGCAAGAATATAATGTTATGTTTAGGCGACAATCAGAATCTCCACAAGCAGCATTGATCCCCAGTCAGCTAAATATCAGTCATTTTTGAATCAGCATCAAGTCCATCGAGTTTGATACAAGATAAATCTTCTACCAATAGCAGTGGATGGTCAGCAGTAGCCTATCCAATCAGATACTGATACAGAAGTCATTTTTAACATTCAGTAGATATGGGAGCAAGTAATGCTCAACAATTTTCATTATGAATCTTTCCTTTAAACTAACCCATGAGTCTCTGTCATCGCCGAAACAAGAATGTTGATCATCTTTTGTCTGGTGCAGTCAGTCAGGCTTTTAGTTTTGGAGTATCCCTTGATGGCAACCTCTCCACCTGGCTTTTTCTTCAGTGTGCTCTCTTAGCTGTAAAAAAAAAACAGCATTGAAAAATCCATTTGATGCCACTTGAATTGAAGAATGAATTACAAACATACATTTTTTGCTTCGTAATCAGATCTTGGACACTTTCGTGAGGGGCTTCCATCCTCGCTCAAAATGATTGTATCATCCGACTTATGGTCTGAACCACCCATCACGGAACTGGCAGAGACAGGACTCATCAGGGAAGATTCTGAAATACACAATGATGAGAATACAGGCATGTCAAATGTATGGTTATATTGAAAGTGATGCCACAAGTAACCAGGACTTGAAAACCAGCACATACCTTTAGCATCATTGTTCAGTGGGAGCTTGAAAACACCCAGATCTGGCCGTGTCACCACCTCCTCAAACACATCCCCATGAATTTCAGCTCCAGACCAGATCATACAGCTTTGCCTCTGATAAACTAGTAAGTGGGATCTCAAATTTCAGGAAAGCTGTGACAAACATTAAAACAACAACCTACAATTAGAATTGCAACCCTAATGGTAAGAGTAATCAGACTGACTGGTATGAAAACAATACATTTATTTCCAATCACAAATTAAAAGTTTACCTCCAATAAAAAGGTCTTCAAGTGTCAGGTCAATGATCTTGACATATTTTTGTTGACCATTGAATTTCACCCTGATTAGCATGACTAGGTCTGAAAGCAGTTAATGGTGTAATATAACGCAACATGGATGTAAAAGCATTACATTTGTATTTCAATCATGACACATTATATAAGGATGACTACAAATATTTTCACCAATACTCCTGCAATGCTAATTTCAAAGTATATTATGAAAATATTGGATCATGACCACAACTTCTCTAATATTACTTGAAGCAGGTCCCAAACTACAGCAAACAGACTATTCAACTCACATTCACTGTCCCAAAATATTGACATCCTAATTAGTTCAGTAAAATACACATCATTTCAGCTAGTCATGTTCTGGGAGCAGTCTTACAAGCCTGCCAAAATCAACTGGTGATAAAGCGAGTGGGAAACACAGTTAGCTAGACTAGCTAGCTGCCGATGCAATGGCCACAATATGTATCTATATGCATTACCCACAACTCAAAAATGCAGTTATAATTTGGCTAAATAAACAACTCACCTTAATCAGATTAGTCCTCAATACATAGTAAGCTGGTGAAGAGAGAACAAACTAGCATGAGGATAAAAACGCTTGGTGCTGAAATGAGACACGTGCCCATGGAACCACCACGCGGAGCAGACTAACTGCACAGGACAGGGGCGAGCTAGTTAGTTAGCATGCTAGCAAAGACATGCAAAAAGTGAAACGCAAGTAACTCTAACATTAGCTGCACACACACAATCAAAAACGTTAGACTTAAGTTACACTGCAGTCTGACAACCATGTATCAAGTGTTTAAAACTCACTTTGCGTGGAACAAATTAGGATTTTGTTGACCCAACAAAGGCGTCGAGAAAAGAGGAAACTTGAACACAGAAACAGAATTTATGGGCGGGGTTGTGATGATGATTACACTTACTGAGTAAAAGTCTACACTAATAGAGTAATATTTTACACCTTAGCAATTAACACCAGTTATCAGCACTGACTCTAGGGTTCTTTTGGCACTGCCAGTTGCTAAAACAACCCTATGGGAGTCTATCACTTTTGACACAGTGAAGTTAACACTGGTGATTGAGTATGTGTTGTGCCTTTATCAGGGTGGATATTCCCCAAAATCACATCTAGACAATAGCCTGATGATTATCTTTCTCTCAAACTCACCTGATCTGTGTTCTACTTTATTTACTTAATCATGTGCATGCTGCTGCCTACTTAACCAAACAATTTTGTCGCCCACCCCGTGGTTGATAAAAGTCCTAAACTAACCATAATTCAGTTTGACCCTTACGTCCCTAATCTTTAAATACCCCTTTCTGCTAATTGAGTGTTCCTAATTTCATAAGTAAACAGAAATCCAAGTCATTGTAGCTGCCGTAGATTAGGCAGTCAATATCTGTCCAGTTGTGAAAAATAAACACTTAAATCTCTTGTCTAATCTCTCCAAGTTTTACTGCCCCTTCTCGGAGGTACCTGACCTGCCATTTCAACATGTGCTCCATCATTGTGTCGAGCAGCCCTGTTTGTTTTTACGGCAATGGCGATGGATGGTGGATGCTAGTAGGTCATTACCAATGGGTAACAATTTTCCCTGTCAATGTTTGGTCTTTCAGAGTGGAATTCCATCAGTCCCTAAACAAAATAAATAGCTTGTTTTTAAGCTTTGCACAAGAACTGCAATATTGGAATATTAAGTTTGCGCTGTGCCATTACTTTTCTGTGAAACAAAGCATCCAACAGAAGTCATGTGAGTCCTTATCAAACTGTCAAACAATGGCCTGTCATAGCACCATCAAACTTTCAAGTGTTTGTACACTACAATCTTAGAAAAAAAGGGTGCTATCTAGAACCTAAAAGGGTTCTTTGGCTGTCCCGATAAGGATAATAACCCTCTTGGTTCCAGGTAGGGTTTTACCCTTTCCATAGAGGGTTCTACCTGGAACCAAAAATATTTATCCTATGGGGACAGCTGAAGTAACTCTTTTGGAACCCTTTTTCTAAGAGTGTACAATTTATCAAGTCAAAGGCTTCTCTCCATGATGGATTGGCCCTAGACGTTTCTACATCCTCTGATAGGAAGGAGGAGTATGCTATCTTAAGAGAATCACCTCAAAACAACTATTTTCGAGCTTCTCTTTCATCTCTCAATGTTGTCAGACAATAAGGGGAAGTCATACCTTCAGCTACCACAGGTATTATCCTGGATGGCCCACTGACTATAGGGTCGTCGCAACCTCAAGGCGTCAAAATGTAGGCCCATTTATTGGTTCCCTCATCCAATCAAATGGAAGGGGTCGATTTTTCTGAAGATAAAAATGGCCCAAACATGACACCTTTCTGAGATAAGGGTAATGGATCGGCCCTGTGAGCAGCCCATCTGTTTGCACAAGTGAAGGGGACCTGCGTCTTCTCTTGAGTATATGGCGGCTCTACTTATGACCTCCTAGGCCCCATAATCAGGTCCTTGGCAGGGGGCTTTGATCTCCTTGGGGCTCCCTTGACTACTGCCTATTGGGAAATGTGGATATATGGACAAGGGGGCCTGGTTAAGAACAAACATGGGTGAAAAGGATAGAAGATAGACAGACAAGCAGGGGTGACATTGGTTTAGTGGTGTGGAGCTTGCTGAGTGGTGGGGGTGGTAAATGCACAGAGGTTAAAAGTGCACAGAGGTGAGGGTGCTTGGTCGAAGAAGTCAACTCCCAAGGATATTTGACCTGTAAAAACAGCCAGTATGGGTGTGTGTTTGCGTGTGTGCATGCATTCGTCTATTTGTCCGTCTGTGTTTGCTCAAGAGAGTCATGAAGAAATTAGTTAGGAAGAGTGTGAGCAGTTGATTGTAGGTGTGGCTGCAAAGCCATTCACTACCACTCAAAAATAAAAAAGATGTTAAACTGATAAATGCTCACTCCAAATTAGCTTCTTATGTACATGGTTCAAAATTACAGCTACTATATACTATGAGGTGCATGGGGACCAATGGAACAAATTGCTCTGCATCTTTTGTCAAATAAGTAGGATGAACAAAGAGATAACATTTTTGAAATTGTCTACAAGGGTAATATGGGTACCATCAAATGGTGAAATTGAGCAAGCCAAAGAATTAGGCCGTTAAAATGTAATGTGTGGTGAATTATACCAAAGTATTGTTTTCATAACAATTCCGTCACTCAACAACCCCCCTTTTTGTGCACACAGACACACACAATCTCCCCTATCTGTGTCTTTTGACACATGCAAATCAATCATTACCTTCATGGTCAACAGGTTTGATCATTGAAGTACCAAGTGTTTAAACATGAAGAAAAACAAAGAGCGACATGAGGAATAGCCTCTTTGTCCACTTACATAATCAGTCATACTCCAAGTGCTCAACCCTGGCTCTTGAGGGCCAACCCTTGGAGTGCCCTTTTCAACTGCAACCATATACAATGTGATATGGGATTTACAGAGCTTCCCTCAGGCCCAGGACATGTTGAGGGATACTTTGGGAGGTGCTTAATACTTTCCTGCTCATGTTATGCATAATAGGACATACAGGTCCAGAGATGGAGGTGTAGAAAAGCGCTACAACTAGCACAATCTCTCACTCCCAGAGACTCTCACACACACACACACACACACACACACACACACACACACACACACTAATAGCTCTTCTGTTGTTTATATCTGGATTTAAAAACCCATCCCACCCACCCCAAGTGTTCCGTAAAGCAAGTTTCCCAAACCAGAAGCAAATGTCTTGGTCTAAAGAAAACCCCCCAAATTAGGGGAATCAGTCAAAGCGTAATTTGGGCCTGTTAATGTTGGGTAACTGTGTACTATGAAAAGGCTCTCCTTTTGGTTGGTTACATCCCGCACTGAGTAATGGCATGTTTGGTGAGGAGAGTCCAGTCCCACTGAAATACGTATGCTCAGAGTGTTGACATGGAACAAAATGCCTGACAATTACAGTGAGTTGATTGCAGTCAAGGATGCTGCCAAGCAGGAATTTTCATTGTTCATAACCAAAAGAAAAATATTTATGTCTGATGCCTAAAACTATTTTGCTTGTAGCCACAGTGGCCCTTACCCATGCGTGGTATTTTATTATAATTAGCTGGAAAAACATAACATGACCAGAGTTATCAAAGTGGAACAGTTTGGTGAACCCATGCCATATTATTTCAAGTAGCTAACCATCCTCATTTTGGCTGGGAAAACAGGCGTAACTACTGGCGTGCTACATTTTAGAATGCTAAATTGATGCAAAATGATTGAGGGAACTATTACTCTGCAATGCTTGCTTCTAGATAACAAGCCAACGTAAATATGACATTTGAAATGTGAAACATTTCGAGATAAGGGTTATATATCAAAGTCCAGGAGAAGGGGACTGGCAACAGCCTATCTATGCAATTGGATTGTTTAGACATTCAAACATCACATCTCAGAATGGATTCCGACAGTGCAGTAACATCTAACAAGTAATCTAACAATTTCACAACAACTACCTAATACACACGAATGTAAAGGGATGGAAAAATAATATGTACATATAAATCTATGGATGAGCGATTGCCGAGCGGCATAGGCAAGATGCAGTAGATAGTATAAAAATACAGTATATACTGTACATATGAGATTAATAATGTTTACATTACTCAAGTGGCATTTTTTTATGTGACTAGCGATCTATTTATTAAAGTGGCTAATGATTTTAGTCTGTATGTAGGCAGCTGTTTTTTAGTCTCTCAGTCCCTCCTTTGATGCACCTGTATTGACCTCGTCCCCTGGATGGTAGCGGGGTGCTCGGGTGGTTGTTGTCATTGATGCGGTTGAGGGCGTTGCAGTTGCCGTACCAGGTGGTCATACAGCCTGACAGGATGCTCTCAATTGTACATCTGTAAAAGTTTGTGGGTTTTAGGTCACAAGCCAGATTTCTTCAGCCTCCTGAGGTTGAAGAGGCCCTGTTCTGCCTTCTTCACCACACTGTCTGTATGGGTGGACCATTTCAATTTGTCCGGGATGTGTACGCCGAGGAACTTGAACCTTTACACCTTCTCTACTACTGTCCCATCGATGTGAATAGGGGGGTGCTTCCTCTTCTGTTTCCTGAAGGCCACGATCATCTCCTTTGTTTTGTTGATGTTGAGTGTTGTTTTCCTGACACCACACTCCGAGTGCCCTCACCTCCTCCCTGTAGGCTGTCTTGTCATTGTTTTATTTGAAATCAGTAGTCCCAAATGTATTCACTTCTCCATGCTCAGTCTATGCTGGCTATCATGATTCTAACTAAAGCAATTGTATGTTTCTATTTTGACCGTAGGGCTCCATATACTGTAAATGCTTAGGCCTAAATTTCACTACTCTATTACATTGCTGGTCACACAATGTTGGCTACTATAGGGGCTAGTGTCTTTACTGTGCTAGCGAGACCCCGTTCTACCATCCCATAAATCATCTGGTATCAGGGAGTAAACAGGGAGTATTTATAATCAAGGATACCTGGAGATAATCAGACCTCTTTGAAATGAAAATGTATTTTTACCTGGCCCTCCCCGAGCGTAAAATTTTTCTCTGTCACGTTTACTCCCGCTCCCCCTGTCCTGTGCTGAACGTCGCCGGTCTACTAACTACCCGTCCTGGCAACCCATCATTATGCAGACCTGGCAACCCTCATTCCATCACTAACCTGATTACTCCCCAGCATAACTCTTCGGGCAGTATTGGTTATGTTTCCTTGTCAGATGTTTCTCTTGTTTTGTATCTTTCTATGTTCATTATTATTAAACTCACTAACTGGACCTGCATCCTGACTCCCTGTGTCGACGTTACACCCTCCCCCTCAAAAATCATCCTTAAAACAAAATAGCAGGGAATATGAAATCCCTTTTTAGTATGCTATCAATGTTGAAGTCGCGATTTCCATCAAATCAACCCCTGGTTGAGAACCACTGCTGTATTCATTACATATTCATGTTATTGGCTAGAGGGCGACATTTACCAATCTAAGTGTTAAGGGCCATTCACACCAAGAACGATAACTATAAAACATTGGCGAGCATCCGCACTAGAAGAAAGTTTATCATTCTACAGTAGCCTACATCTGTCAATCAACTGATCAAATTATCCTAATGCACGCTGTAGGCCTAATACTAAGGTGGTAACACAGACCATTCATCAGGGATTCAGGGTGTGTTGATTGTCCTAATGACAACTGCAAATAATACTTCAATCTAGGCTACATGTAGCCTAATGAAAAAAATATATATAGAAACTCATCTTTAAATTAAATGTAGGAATTCAACAAAAAAAACGCTGTTTAGCCGGCACATCTTTTATATCATGTCATTGCTTGCCTCGTTGCTCAAGTGGTTTGCGAGTGATACCATTTTTCGAATGGATTTAAATTAATTTGGATATTTTTATTCACCGTGCAGCCATTTAATAAGCTATATCAGTGAAACAATGTTATCATCACTGGCCAGTGATGCACTCTCTCTCCGCAACTTTCCCCGACAGTTCATAATGATCTATTTTACATTCAGAAATTAGCAAGAGCAAGTCTGCTTCTCTCCACAAATAGCCTGTTAGGCCTAGTATAACAATTTCAAACAAAGAATCTCCTATAGCTTTTGACCTCAATCCTATAGAACATTGGGCAGAACTGAAAAAGCATGTGCGAGCAAACCTGACTCAGTTTATCATCTCTGTCAGGAAGAATGGGCCAAAATTCACCCAACTTATTGTGGGAAGCTTGTGGAAAGCTACCCGAAACGTTTGACCCAAGTTAAACAGTTCAAAGGCAATGCTACCAAATACTAATTGAGTCTATGTAAACTTCTGACCCACTGGGAATGTGATGAAAGAAATAAAAGCTGAAATAAATCATTCTCTCTACTTTTATTCTGACATTTCACATTCTTAAAATGAAGTGGTGATCCTAACTGACCTAAGATAGGGCATTTTTTGTAGGATTAAATGTCAGGAATTTTGAATAACTGAGTTTAAATGTATTTGGCTAAGGTGTATGTAAACTTCCGAATTCAACTGTATATATGATTTTGATGACAGGCAGGCAGCCTAGTATAAACATGTCTAAAAAAAACAGAGGAGAACAACTCGTAGGCATACAGATGAACTGTTGTCCATCCCGTTTGGTAGCAACTCCTCCAACACTAGATTTAATCCATTCACATTTTTCTGCATTGGGGAACCCTCTTGGTCTCCAAAATACAATTGTTTTCTAGACTCTCTTCAGCAGACAGAGACTGCATAGAAACCTTTAAATTATTGTGAAAACTTTTTTCACGAGCTGTGGACCTAATTGTGCGACGCCATGCTTGTTGTTGTAATAAACAACAGTTTGTTGGTGCTTTCAAGACAACAAAAAAACATGGTCAAATCATGACGTCAGTGAACGTCAGATGAAAAAGTCGGAGCTCTAGAAAGATGCCAGTGTTTCAGACTTTGAATTCCAAGTTTGATGACCAGTCGGAGCTCTGAAGTCGAAAGTCGGACATTTCAAGTTCCCAGTTGTTTTGAATTGCAGCATTTATACCACTGTTCTTGTTGTGAGCTAGCTTCCTACGTCATCACCGTAAGCGCTAGTCGTCAGATACTGTACACGCCCACATTCTGAATACAGCAAGTACAAAGAGGGACTGATCAAACAGCCATTGGAAAGGTAAAAGTGAAATGTCTACCCAGCCGGGCTCAGTGAAGAGAATAAGAGAGAGAGAACAGGGTTGTACACCAAACTTATAGAGTCGAATTCAATAAGTAAATTCCAAAATGCTGAATAATATTGACATTTAATCGATTACAAATTACATGACCCTCCCCTGGATTAAATAAAACGAATACTAAACTATCCCCCTGACTGAAATTGAAAAAGCATGACCCTCCCCTTTTGTCCTCTGGGTAAAAATTGCATACATTACCACCGCTCCCTTCTTTGCCTGGGATACAAGCGGCTTGAGAACTAGCGAGGCATAGTCAAACACTGGGAAAGATGAATGAAGTGAATGCTTTGTGACATGTTTATTGAATGTTTAGGCCAGCGCCCAGTTACAGACCCTCTCATTTGGTTGTGCATGGAAATGTTTGAAGTAGTTTGTGTCTGATGGGGATTCACGCTTTGGCGACTCTGTGGTTATTTGATACCCACAGAGGGTTGGTGATGGTGGGATAACTAAAGGCCTCAGTAGTATGAATACATTGTTACGCTGTGATACAGTTTGTTATGGCCAACTTGCATTTGGAAAGTTGATATTGAATTCTATATGTTAGGTTACCGCTGAGGCTTAGATCGAGGATCAGCTCCTTCTTCTCCAAACCTAATCTAAATCCAATGGGGGGGAAAACTCAAAACTGAGCTTGCATTGAGTGTATAAGTGATCGCTTATACCTTACGTGATCCAAAGCTCTGTACCACGGTAGTGTTTGATAGGGCATGCAACAGAAAAAGTTTTAAATCAGAAAACAAAAATGGTTTCTTATTGGTCCAAGTAGTCCCTACTTGTTATCAGTCCATCTCCTTCTGTTAGGTGCCTAATGAACACAACCTAGTAGTGCCTAATACTACTCCACTATCTGTGAACTGAGGTGTGGGAGCATGTTCTCTACCTCCCTTCGGAAAAAGGTTTTAGTTCAGAGGTCAGCGTGAGTGTCCGAGTCATTCTCCACCATCAATAACAAAAACAGTCTCCCTGTCAGAAGAAGAGGGCTAAAGGACAAGGGCTGGTGCCATTAAACAACCGTAAACAGACTTTAATGGCGGAGACAGAGTGGGCCCGCTACGCCTTTGGCTCCCAGCAGAAGCAGCCGGGAGGCTGGCTTCTATCACACCAACATGCGGAGAGCTTTTAAGTAAGCTGTAAAAATAATAAATATCCCAAAGTGGCCGGCGCACACCACAGAATGAGGCAATATTGTTTAAAAAAAAAATACTCAAACGTCGGCGGCATTATTGGTAATTGCTTCATATCAAATGTTGACTAGAGGCCGGGGCAGTCATCAGAGCAAATCCTTCAAGCCATTTGGAGCTATTTTTGAGCCTGTCGTCTCAATCCCAACAGCCACGTTTCCACCACCCACACTTTAAGAGGATAGTGGTCCCTCCTAGGCTGCCAAACTCCTCTGTGCCATGAGAGTCAGAAGAAGGAACTCAATTAAGAGTTAGAACTTCACAACCGTGCCAGCTTTGAAAAATAGCTCATGTAACACAATACTTTGATGTGTTTTCCTCAATTGAATGAGCAGTAGACTATTCCCAGAGAAATAATCCTGGCGGGAGGATTGGAGGAATAGACATGCTCACTGAGATCGGAAAGGTTGTCCTTTTATTTGTCATATTTCATTTGCGTCTTTCTCCTCATCTAGAAACATATACAAAACAACAAGGAAATGTATCTACTTCTCAACGTTTTATTAGTCCCATAATACGGTCTTTAGCTTAATTTGTTTTTATCTTTTTTTTATTCAATTGAGTTTTATTAATTTTTTGTCCAACCATCTGGTGTATAATATTCAAATTGCCTCCAAATGACATAATAATAATGATAGATAATTTAATGTCTTGCTATTAGGAGATGGCATTTTCGGGAGCCGTTGAAGGCACTCTCAATTTAAGCAATAAACATACTCATCTTACATCAACATAGCAGAACATACAGGTTAGCTTAAGGATAAAAAAAGTATTGACAGTTTCCCTTAGATCTATAACCATTACCACAACCAATTACACATGATTTAACATTCAACTGATGGATAAATGGCAAAGGTCAAATCTGTTTCCTCAGACCTCTGTTCCCAGGGTAAAAGGGGTCAAAAAGGTCAATGGTTGTGCTGTGTCGTAGACCTTATGACAGAGGATATCCTACAATTATATGATTAGGCCCTAAACAGTTCTTGAATTGTTATAATTATTTTACTCTGGGCTTGGTACTCAACCATGAGGTACCCCACCAACCTCCATCATCGCAGTCATCGATACAATCCCCCACAATACATTACAAATTGACCTCATGTACTCTCATTTTAATACACCACTAGGGCCCTCTAGGGTCTAACATGCTGACCACGTTACAAAATAAATGCAAATTCATCCAAACCGTTCGTACTTGTTAACGAGCGTCTGCGTAGCCAGGCGCTAAAATAGAACTATTTTTGACTCTTGAGGTGCTGCAAGTCCCACCTCTCCCATCTCCTCTTTGTTTTTTTGGAGCATATACCCATGTGGGTTGGTGGTGGTAATGTCACATAAAGTCCATTTTATCCTGACCGAGCATTCCTGGACCTCAAACACCACTTCACCACTACTTCCATCCTGGTTCATCCTGGTTCATCCTGACCCTTCTTGTCAGTTCGTGGTGGAGGCCGACGCGTCGGATGTAGGAGTGGAGGCGGTCCTGTCCCTTGGACCTGAAGTTATATCCCTGAGCCTTCTCCCATCGCCTCAACGCCATGGAGAGAAACTACGATGTTGGAAATCGTGAGCTTCTCGCAGTGAAGATGGAGTTGGAGGAATGGAGGCACTGGCTGGAAGGGGCGGAACAAATCAAATCAAATCAAATTTATTTATATAGCCCTTCGTACATCAGCTGATATCTCAAAGTGCTGTACAGAAACCCAGCCTAAAACCCCAAACAGCAAGCAATGCAGGTGGAGAAGCAACCGTTCATTGTATGGACCGACCACAAAAACCTGGAGTATCTCCGCATCGCCAAACGCCTCAACTCCAGGCAAGCTAGATGGCCCCTGCTGTTCACACGGTTCAAATTCTCCCTCTCATATCGACCGGGATCCAAGAATGTCAAGCCGGATGCACTGTCTCACCGTTGTAGTTCTACGGCTATTACCCTGGAGACCGAGCCCATCCTTCCCACCTCATGCCTGGAAACTGCACCCGGCTGCGGTATAGGAAAACAGGTCTGGGAGGCACAGCGTTCCCAGCCGAGCCCCAGGGGGAGTCCTGATAACCGGATGTTTGTGCCCTCCAGACTGGACTGTCACCAGGGTTCTCCCCAGTCCTTGGCGTTTGTGCAACAACGCTTTTGGTGGCCCACCATGGTTCCTGACATCTCCGTATTCGTCGCCACTTGCACAGGGTGTGCTCAGAACAAGACTCCTCGGCAGGCTCCGGCTGGCCTTCTGCAACCTCCTCCTGTCCCTCACCATCCCTGGTCCCACATATCCCTGGATTTCGTCACTGGTCTCCCCCCGTCTGAGGGCATTACTGCCATTCTGTCACGCCCTGGCCATAGAGAGGCTTTTATTCTTTATTTTGGTTAGGCCAGGGTGTGACTAGGGTGGGCATTCTAGTTTCTGTTTTGGCCGCGTATGGTTCTCAATGAGGGACTATCGTTGTCTCTGATTGGGAATCATACTTAGGCAGCCTTTTTCCCACTTGTGTTTTGTAGGTAGTTATTTTCTGTTTAGCTGTTTAGCTGCCTGGCAGAACTGTGCGCTTTCATTTTTCTACTTTGTTATTTTGTTGCGGTGTTCAGTTTAATAAATATCATGAACGCTCAACACGCTGCACCTTGGTTTCCTTCTTCAACCCACACAAGTCGTGACAGAACAACCCACCACTTAAGGACCAAGCAGTGTGGCCAGTAGGAGCAGGGATCCTGGGCCCGGGAGAAGAGGGAGTGGAAGACCTCATGGACATGGGAGGAGGTTATGGCAGGGGACAAGACCCTGCCATGGAAACAGGCGGAAACAGCAAGGGAGAAACGGCAGCGATTCCAGGAGTCACGGCAACGAGGTAAGCACGAGAGGCAGCTCCAAAAACATTTTTTCGGGGGGCAACATGGGGAGTTGTGGCAGAGTCAGGGTTCAGACCTGGGCCAATTCTTCGTGCTTACCATAGGGAGGGTGGTACTGGTCAGGCACCGTGTTATGTGTTGGAGCGCATGGTGTCTCCAGTGCGCGTTCACAGCCCGGTTGCGCTACAGTCCAGCTCCCTGCATTGGACAGGCTAGAGTGGGCATCCAGTGCGTCTGCACAGCCCAGTGTGTCCTGTGCCAGCGGCCCGCATTTGCCGGGTGAAAGTAACCATCCAGACAGGACGGGTTGTGGCGGCTCTACGCTCGAGACCTCCAGTGTGCCTCCACGGCCCATTGTATCCGGTGCCTGCTCCAAGAACCAAGCCTCCAGTATGTCTCCCCAGCCTGGTGAGTCCTGTGCCTGCTCCCAGAACCAGGCATCCTGTATGTCTCCCCAGCCTGATAAGCCTTGTGGCAGCTCCACGCACCAGGCTGCCTGTACCTCTCCTCACTCCAGTGATGATCCATGGCCCGAATCCTCCAGTGATGATCCAGGGCACGAAACCTCCAGTGATGATCCATGACACGAAGCCTCCAGCATTGATCCGCGGTCCGGAGCCTCCAGAATTGATCCCCGGTCCGGAGCATCCAACGACTGTCCCCGGTCCGGAGCATCCAACGACGGTCCCCGGTCCGGAGTATCCAACGACGGTCCCCGGTCCGGAGTATCCAACGACGGTCCCCGGTCCGGAGTATCCAACGACGGTCCCCGGTCCGGAGCATCCAACGACGGTCCCCAGTCCGGGGCCTGCAGCGAGGATCCCCAGTCCAGAGGCGCCACCAAAGTCGGGGGAGCCAGAGGTGGATCGGGGTCTGCGTTCCGCACCGGAGCCGCCACCGAAGTAGATGCCCACCCGGACCCTCCCCTATAGTCAGATTATGCGGCCGGAGTCCGCACCTTTGGGGGGGGGGGGGGGGGGGTACTGTCAGGGTGGGCATTCTAGTTTCATTATTTCTATGTTTTGGCCGGGTATGGTTCTCAATCAGGGACAGCTGTCTATCTTCGTCTCTGATTGGGAATCATACTTAGGCAGCCTTTTTTCCCAACTGTGTTTTGTGGGTAGTTATTTTATGTTTAGCTGCCTGACAGAACTGTGCGCTTTCGTTTTTCTACTTTGTTATTTTGTTGCGTTGTTCAGTTTAATAAATATCATGAACGCCTACCATGCTGCACCTTGGTCTCCTTATTCAACCCACGAGAGTTGTGACACATTCTTACTGTGGTCGACCGGTTTTCCAAGGATGCCCACTTCATTCCTCTCCCCAAACTACCCTCGGCCAAGGAGAGGGCCCAGCTCATGGTGCAGCACGTCTTCCAGATCCATGGACTGCCCGTGGATGTGCTCTCTGACCGGGGCGCTCGGTTCTTGTACCGGTTCTGGAAGGCTTTCTGCACCCACATTGAGTCGTCGGCCAGGCTGTCCTCTGGGTTCCACCCCCAGACCAAATGCCAGTCGGAGTGAGCCAACCAGGACCTTGAGACAACTCTGCGCTGCCTGATCTCCGCCAACTCCACCGACTGGAACCAGCAGCTTGTGTGGGTGGAATACGCATGCAACACCCTTCCCTGCTCTGCCACGGGCCTATCGCCATTTGAATGTTCCCTGGGGTATCAGCCCCTGCTCTTCCCCGATCAGGAGGAAGAGGTCGGCGTACCTTCTGCCTAGATGTTTGCCCGCCACTGTTGTCGTACCTGGAGGAGAGCCCGGTCGGCCCTCCTCAAGACCATCTCCAGGTATCGATGACAAGCGGATCGCCGGTATAGTCTCGGGCAGAAGGCATGGCTATCCACCCAGCATCTGCACCGCCGGGTGGAATCCCGCAAGCTCTCCCCCCAGTTTATTGGCCCGTTCCCCATCTTTAAAAGTTTTAGTCCCTCTTCTGTTCATCTTTTGTTGTCCCGCACATTTGTATACACCCCACCTTTCATGTGTCCCGAGTTAAACCCATGTCTCACAGCCTTTTGTCTCCTGTCAAGTCAACCAGTGTTTTTTGTATCAGCTCCTGCTTTTCCCCAGTCTCTTTTCTCATCATGCCCCTTCTGCTGTTCAAAGACCATTCACTGGCATTTTCTACATTGCCTGCTGCACTGCTGCTTGGATTCTACCTGGCGATCTGTTCACCATCTGCTCTGGCCTGTCTCCCCCTGTCTTGTACAGGTTCCTCCACCACACTAACCCCTCTCTCCCGAGCTTTCGCTCGCCTCCAGCACACACGCACTGTTGGGGCGAGTGACTCTGAACATGGCTAGCCCCTAGTCGTTATATATTTTATTTTTTTCTTGTGCATTTTGCTATTTGCCTTATGACTCCTGTATACTTTGTTGACTACAAACGGTCTTTACCCAACCGTGGGACAGACTGTTTGTTCCCACACTTGGGACTCTGACTCTGTTGTTTATTCTGACTTTTGTCCTCCATTCTAACCCCCTCTCGCCGATTTCGTATTAATGTTAGCTGATGAAATTGCTGTCATCTGATGCACATTCAGGTGTCATAAATCAGCACTGTCAGAGCTCTCCCTGTCCTATGCCTTGATTGTATTACATATTGATGATATCTGAAAGTGTGCATGTACACCCTGGCCCATCTACTGTTGCTAGCCCCAGTTCTGACTTGTGCTCTGATATCTGCTCTCGTGAAAGTCTGGGTTTTCTGCAAGTTAACAGTAAAAGCTTATTGTCTAAAATGGATAAATTGTCATTACCGGAGATAAATAACGAAGTGCGCACCCTCACCCGACACTCGACACAACACTACAATAAACATTGGAGCCACTTAGAAAAACTACAAATTCTAGCTCATTTTTCTAAAGAGTGTTGACATCTACTGGAAGCCCTGGGAACTGAGCTCTGGGAGCTTTTCCTTTAATATACCTATAGACAGCCATTATGAGTGGTGAGTTAAAAAAAAAACATTCCCAGAAGGATTCTCCTCTTGTTTTTGCCTGCTATATCTGTTAGACTCACAGACATTATGTTAACAGTTTTGGAAACTTCAGAGTGTTTTCTATCCAATACTACCAATTATATGCATATCCTAGCTTCTGGGCCTGAGTAAAAGGCAGTTAACTTTGGGCACGTCAGTCATCTGAAATACTGAATCCTGCCACCGACCAACAAGAAGTTAAATGCTCTACAACAAAGCTTTCTTGGTGTCCAACAAGCTTTCTCTACTCTGAACACCTCCAAAGCAAAGGTCATGAGGTTGGGTCAGAAGAATGCCCATCTTCACACAGGTGTTATTTCTACCTCTGAGGGTTTAGAGCTTGAGGTAGTCACAAGTACTTGGGAGTATGGCTAGACGGTGCACTGTCCTCTCAGCATATATCAAAGCTGCAGGCTAAAGTTAAATCTAGACTTGGTTTCCTCTACTGTAGTCGCTCCTCTTTCACCCCAGCTGCCAAACTAACCCTGATTCAGAAGACCATCCTACCCATACTAGATTACTAGATAATTTATAGTTTGGCAGGTAAAGGTGCTCTCGAGCGGCTAGATGTTCTTTACCATTCGGCCTCTGCAAACTGGTCATCTCTGTATACCCGTTGCAAGACCCACTGGTTGATGCTTATTTATAAAAACCCTCTTAGGCCTCACTAAAGGTCCCCAAAGCACATACATCCCAAGGTCGCTCGTCATTTCAGTTCGCTGCAGCTAGCGACTGGAACGAGCTGCAACAAACACTCAAACAGGACAGTTTTACTTAATTCAAAGACTCAATCATGGACACTCTTAGTGACAGTTGTGGCTGCCTTTGTGTGATGTATTGTTGTCTCTACCTTCTTAACCTTTGTGCTGTTGACTGCCCAATAATATTTGTACCATGTTTTGTGCTGCTACCTTGTTGTGTTGCTACCATGTTGTTGTTATGTTGTGTTTCTACCATTATGTGTTGTTATTTGTTGCTGCCTTAGGTCTCTCTTTATGTAGTGTTGTGTTGTCTCTCTTGTTGTGATATGTGTTTTGTCCTATATTTATATATATTTTTTTTATCCCAGGCCCCCGTCCCCTCAGGAGGCCTTTTGCCTTTTGGTAGGAAGTCTTTGTAAATAAGAATTTGTTCTTAACTGACTTACCTAGTTAGAAAGGTTAAAAACAAATAAATAAATAAAATGTTTTGTAGCATGCTAAATTTGTGAAAAATATTAATTTTGTGCCACAAAATACATCATGTTACAAATGGCACCCCATAAAGCCACATTGCATATTCATGTTGAATGTGTTGGGTTACGTTTTGCTGTGTTATGTTTTGAGGCATGTGGGACATTCCTAGTTCCTTGTGGCGGGCCTTTGGTCCTCAATTACAACCAGCTGGCCACTCCTGTTTGATAGCACAGCGGCTATCTTCCACGGGATCTGCCGCTTATTTATTTATATGGAGTAATTCCACAGGAGAGCCTTTCGGAGACGTCACTTTGAATTTTCTCTCGATTCGAACTAGAGGAAAAATGGGATGCTTTTACTTGGTTGTTCTAGCTTCTGACAGACAGACTTGGAAGCAATTGTTGACAAGTTATTAAAAAATGTATGGAGGAAAAGGAGAGTGACATGATTTAAGTTGCTAACACTATCCCTTACTGTGCTGTCGCAATTACAGTATTCGTGCACAGGTATAAGAGGAAGTTTTGTATGGGCTGCACAGAGCACGCATCGGGACATGACTGGACTGGGTCAAGAGATGTGTTGAGAGTAGCAGAAGCTGTATTGTTTTTGCTGTTGCCAATGCCATTCTTTTTTCACTGCAAACCAACATTATGCAGTCATCGTGACAGAACATTCAAATAAAGTGTAACCGATTCACTTGTTGGAGTTACATATCAGCGAGTTCCAAATTCTCGATGTGTGATAGTGTATATTTTTCATGTTGTGCAACACATTTACTAAGGCGTGCCATATACTTCCCTTATTGAAATTCATGGTTCTTCATATCTTTTGGAAGAATGATTCCATAAAATATAATGGGGGGGGGTCACATTCTTGGGCCTAGCAGACATTGTGATGAAAGGGAAAACTGTAATACATGCAACTGTTTTCTTTTACTCTGAAAACCCCTTGTAATTAGGTTCCAACAAATCAAGCTTGTTTACATGGTTCATTGCAGTGTGAACTTCCAGTGACATAAAACAGTGTCTCAGGAACTTGACAAGGTGAGTGTGCGGGGCACATTGGCGGGATCATTAAACGGAATAAACCTACTTTGGTATAGTAGGAAATATTCTTATGGGCGTTACATTTTGAGAACATTGTTTGTAGTAACAGGTTATCTACTGAATACTATGTGGGGGTTTTATCGTGAAATGCTAAACCACCTGTTTCTACTTACTTTGTAAACAGGCTCTGCTCACCATCAATCCCAAAGGTGGTTTAGATTATGTTTATGACTCTTATGTCGCTGTTTTGACGTACAGTGAACACATTTTATTACCAGTTTTGGTGCAAAAACATTTGAGAGGAATTATAAAAGGTACTAACGATGCTCTTTAAGTGGGATCTAATGATGACCTTTACGCTATGAAAACAAAACCTGTTTGATTATTTCGTGATTGATTAATCAAGGTTGAACAATGAGAGGTGATATATTTAATCTGAATGACTGGAATGTTTTGGACTCTCATGTACAACCAAGCCCTTTGTATGTTGTTTATTTCATTGTTTTATCTAGCTAACGCCCGCTCAATCTTCTCACAAGTAATGTACACTATATGTATAAAAGTATGGGGACACCACTTAAAATTAGTGGATTCGGCTATTTCAGCCACAGCCATTGCTGATAGGTGTATAAAATTGAGCGCACAACAATTCAATCTCCATAGACAAGCATTGGCAGTAGACTGGCCTATACTGAAGGGCTAAGTGACTTTCAACCTGACACTGTCATAGGATGCCACCTTTCCAACAAGTCGGTTCGTCAAATTTCTGCCCTGCTAGAGCTGCCCAGGTCAACTATAAGTGTTGTTATTGTGAATTGGAAACGTCTAGGAGCAACAACGGCTCAGTCGCAAAGTGGTAGGGTCACAGAATGGGACCGCCGAGTGCTTAAGCACGTAGCATGTAAATATCATCTGTCCTTGGTTGCACCAGTCAAAACAGAGTGCCAAACGGCCTCTGGAAGCAACGTCAGCACATGAAATGGGTTTCCATGGCCTAGCAGCCGAACACAACCCTAAGATCACCATACGCAATGCCAAGCATCAGCTGGTGTGGTGTAAAGTTTGGGCTGTTTTTCATGGTTCGGGCTAGGCCCCTTTGTTCCAGTGAAGGGAAATCTTAATGATACGGCATAGATTTACATTATAGACGATACTGTGCTTCCAATTTTGTGGAAACAGTTTGGGGAAGGCCCTTTCCTGTTTCAGTATGACAATCCCCCTGTGCTCAAAGCGAGGTCCATACAAAAATGGTTTGTCGAGATCGGTGTGGAAGAACTTGACAGGCCTGCTTAGAGCCCTGACCTCAACCCCATCAAACACCTTTGGATGAATTGGAACGCCAACTGCGAGCCAGGCCTAATCGCCCAACATCCGTGCCCGACCTCACTAATGCTCGTGGCTGAATGGAAGCAAGTCCCCGCAGCAATGTTCCAGCATCTAGTGGAAAGCCTTCCCAGAAGAGTGGAGGCTGTTATAGCAGTATAGAGGGGACCAACTTCATATTAATGCCCATGATTTTGGAATAAGATGTTTGATGAGCAGTTGTCCACATACACTACATAACCAAAAGTATGTTGTAGGTCTGAGCATACCTTTCAATACTATTCAATATATTTGATTGATCAGTGCAAATCTCAGGAGTATGTTTTTTTTTTTTTACTCTGAATGGGTTGAACACACCTGCAGTAGTATGATGTCCATTTGACCCCAACAATAACATTTGAATATTAAACAGTACTCGTATAAACAATAAAATGTTATAAAAAAATAAATAGCATTAAACGCAAATGACCTGAATTAGACGTTCAAATGTGCTGAACACAAACTGTAATGGTTTGAAGGTTACAAGTGTATGAGTTCAAGTCTAGTTGAGACCCATTTGGGGATGCTGAGTGATTAATGCTTTTTGAGGTCAGCTCGGTTTCGTTCTATGATTTTTCTTTATCACAGTTTTCAATTACAGTTTCGATTTGTGTTGTTGTTTTGCACTATGCATTATGTGGGTTGAATGCTGTAACAACACAGAATAAAACAATTAATAAAAGTCCCATCATGGTAGTGTCTGCCCATTACTGCTTATCACTTATTAACCATAATTTATTAACATTTCAGTTGTGTAAATTGTTTTATTTGATTACTTTATTATTTCATTCCAAGTCATCATCTCATGCCTATAGACCTACTGTCTGACAAGTAGTTCTTAGTAGTTCTTCAGAGTAAACAAGGCATACTTTTATGACTGCTGAATACCAACTATCAATCATTTCCATAATGTATTTTCGGGTAGAGATACCTCGTGAAGCAACTGCTCTCTATTCCTCTGATTGACATTCTGCTGTCACTTTAACATAAAAGAAACACAGACCGGACAATTAGGCGCGTAATGGATTGTAGTTAATTGCCATATTTTTTGCGCAAACTATTATATAACATTGGTCTCCTTACTACATCGCACAGTTTGAGCTTGATCTGATTTATCTCTAGAGAAACGGTGCAATATGCGCTTTGAATTCACAGAAAAAAACAAACAAAATGGAATTAAATTAATATAACCCACATTGGTCAACTTCAGTTAATTGCTACGCACTTATAGTACATATCCTTTTATTTATTCTGTTTGAATCCCCATAAGTTCTCCTGTCCTTTACAACAATAGAAACACAAAGGAGAACAGTTAGTGAACCTGTTTGTAGTCTCTGTCTGTTTAATCTCTGACTGTGGCCTCTGACCAAGTCGGGTATTGCTAGGCAGTCCCATGGGAATCATAAATTGAGCCCCTGGATCTGGATCTGCAGTGAAGTTTGGCCAACAGAGATGTAAAACAATCCGTACCCTAAATCACAATAGCCCCAGTAAATTCCCCGGAGTGAGGCTTCTGGGTTGTGCGGCAGGAAGCAACTGCTTATTTGGCCCTCTAATTAGCCACCCCACTTGGGAAACAAGCGGGTGAAGTTAGAGGCAGAGATTGAGAGAGAAATCACAAGGAGTATCTTTTGACAATGTTGATGACAAAAATGTACCACAGCTCCCAAAAACAAGATCTCTGTTATGTGCCACTCAAGCCATTGTAAACGCCACAAACAGGGGAGCAATTTGGATTCTCTTGTGCATGCAATGAAACAGATCAGTTTACTAGGCCTAGGTTGAGGATGGGGAAAGCAATTTCAGTCCAAATATTGATCTACAGTATGTGTGTACTGTATACAGAAAGTATACAGCGTGCTCCTCAACCTCATTCAAAGAAGATTGCGCAGAAGTGTATAGCACATAAAAGATGTCAAGATAATCCGAATAAATCAACTGTTTTCTAATTACAAAGCACCATGTCAGATTAAAGAAGGAAATGCCTAGGGATCGCTTTATTTGGGATAGTCCCATATAGATGATCATACTATCAACAAACTGTTGATAAGCAACTGGTTGCCAAGGTTATGATTAGGGCTAGGTTTAGAATTAGGGTTTGCTTAGGGTTAGGATAAGTGTTGGCAGTTATTGAACATCTACAAACCATCTACTTGGTACTATCCAACTAAAGTGTTACCAAAAACCCATTTTAGAAGTTTAACTTTACAGTGGCATTCCTGTTGCATGATCACAATCCTCTGTGTAAAATGCTCCTCTAGCCTGCACCGTTTGATGGTGGTGTACTGTCCCTGGCAGCTCCACCCTGCGTCATTGAAGACACTGAGGTTTCTGACCAAACTCGAATCAAAGAGCCAAGAAGCTGCAGCTGGTTTTCCATGGTGGTTTTTGGTTAGGTTTTCTGGCCTTTCTGACTCCGCTACTGTTGATCGTTGGCAACATCATTTCTGTCAAAGCGTCTGAACTATCAGGCTGGTTTGAGAACACAGCACTTTGTGGACAATGGCACTTTCACAGTATCCATAGTAGGACAGCCTCAGAGTCAATGACATCAACTCCTGTGTCACTAACATGTCAGAGTGGTATTGACAAACTCCTTGGGACTCTGAGGCTGTCCTCATGTGGACACCATGCAGTTTGATATTATTTAGTGGTGGTTTATGCAAAGCAAGATGGGACACACAAGATCTGTTTATTTGCTGGGGAAAAGATGGCTTTGGAGTTTCAAGCTGTGTTTGGAGCACATTTCAAAACAGCACACAGATCTGAAAAGATCACATTTGCTTACGCTCCCAGTTTGGAAGAACTGACATTTCTTTTATGTTTTTTTTCTCTCTCCAGATTTAATGCAGAGCTATTCCTCATTTTGGTTTTATTTTCACTGTTCAACTGCACGTTTGATTAATTCATTACACGTCTGGATGAGCTTACATACACTGACATGCTTGTAGTGGTCACTGCCACTGGGAATTTCCTGGCTATTGAATGAAAACTCAATTATTTCCTTTATTTTCTGATTGAACTTATAGTATGTACGTGTCGTCGTTATTAGTTATATAAATAAACAGATTCCTGAGACTCTGCCAGCACTCCAGAGTTGTCTTCTGCACGTTTCCACGGAGGTCCCTGTTTTTCTCAGAACATCACTACCTCCACCTCCCTAACACTCGGAAACATCTCTATCCTCAGCTAGTCTGCAAATAGGCCGATTAGAAGTTCCTTCCACAGAAGCTGTTTCTGGAGTTCCAGAGCTATCGGACCAGAGAACTAGGAGAGATTTCCCTTGTCTGGGATTCAGCCACCAAAGCAGTCTTTTTCCTAAACAGGCCTTTCAACGCAGTAAGGATTTACATGAAGACGCACGTCATGATTTAGGAATGGGGGAGCTCATGCAATGCTCTCCTGTGCTTTACTGCCGGGATGCAAAGAGAAAGTCCTCCTTAATATCCCAGTTTACTTTCTCCTTCATCCTTTAAATGGCGTGGGGGTGCAGTTGGGGGATAGGAGAGTATGTGTAAAAATACCCATCCCCCCCCCCCCGTTGCGCATAAATCTTCCACATAAATTCAAATCCGAGAGAGGATACTCACGAGTGTGAGAGGATCCCTCTCAGGAATGTCTGCAACAATAACAAATGAAGTACTGTTGGCTACTCCAAGAGGTTCGAGCAGGGAAAGCTTCATTTCTTCTGGCTGGAGCAGATGTTCCTTTCTTTCATGTTTACCATCAAAAGAATAAACAAATGAGCAAACTCTTAAATGCTATACTAGTATTTAAACTGTATACTTGCCCACTGATTGGTAACAGAGGTAGTTTAATGAACCACACGTGACGAGTAACCCTGCCTGGAATCTAAACACTTAGCTCCCTGAGCTAATGCTTAGGCATTAGCTCAACAGGTTAACACAGTCATGTAGTGCCAACCCAGACTCAAACCAAGAGAGTCACATTGGTGCTGTTACTGATTTGATCAATTGATGCCTGTCAGCTGCTGGGGCCTTTGTGGTTGAGGAGTAAGTCAAAAGTCGTGACATTTTAGGGGCTTGGTGAACCATGCTCTTTTATGAATAACCTTATATGAAGTCCTGAAGACTTGTGTTAGCTCCCGGAGCTAATGCTTAGGCTTAAGCTCAGCAGGTTACTACAGTCTTGTGGCATGCAGATGTCCCAGGTTCACCATGTTGGTCACACTTACTCAGAAAGCATAAAAATGAATTGATGATGCATGGTTCGATACCCCACAAAGAATCATTGGCCTGCTTCAGGGATTCCTCAAGGAAAATCAATGTAAACACAAACAGGGAATGACAGAATGACTGAGTTTCTCAGAATTACAGCTGTGCATCTTCAGAGGGTTCACCTAGCTGCTGCATTATCGATCATTTGTGAAACAATTACTAGTATGTTTTTCTGAAGTCAGGATAAAACTTTACATGAAGTTTCTCTTGTGAAGTAATGCTGTAATTAGTGTGGTAACAACATTGTCGTTAAATACTGGTCATTTTCATTTAGTATAGTTCTCTGTTATGATCTGGCTCAAAGGCTATAACAGATCAAGTGCAATGTAAGGATAATGTAGTTACATAGGATATACTTGTAATTATCATGTACCTACCTAGGAGCAAGCAACTTGAAATGAAACCTGTGCGTACATTTGTTCACATTCTTTGCTAGCAGGTGAATTATTAGCCCAGTTATGGCTAAGTTCTAGTTCTAGTGGTTGCTTCCTACAAGTGCACAAAACATGCACATTTCTAGCCACCTTTGAAAAGCAAGTCAGTCTTAAAGGGGCAGTGTTGTATTTTGAGACAGGCTTGATAAAGATAAGTAGCCAGTAGGCAGAGGGTAGCATAATTTGTCTGATTCCCTGTATAAAAATGGTGTTGGAATAACAATGAATATTATTTTGTAAAATCGTTTCTTGCATCAAACAACACAAGACTTTCAGTCACCTCCTTGTCTGAAGGACAAGTGGATAAACAGGTTAATGTCAATCCCTACTGTTTGTTTCAAAAGTCTGAGGGAATGTTGGCCAACATTGAACACAACATATTGACTGCTACTATAGACTGAATAGCTATTTCCATGTTAAAATGTTGTAGCGACCGGTAGACCCATGAGGCAGCACACAAGTGGCCCAGCGTCGTCCGGGTTAGGGGTTTGGCCAGCCCGGGTTTTCCTTGTCCCATCATGCTCTAGCAACTCAACTCATGTGGCGGGCCGGAAACAACGCACGCTGACACCATCGCCAGGTGTACAGTATTTCCTCCGACACATTGGTGCGGCTGGCTTCCGGGTTAAGCGAGCGTTGTGTCAAGAAACAGTGCGGCTTGGCGGGGTTGTGTTTTGGAGGATGCACGGCTCTCGACCTTCACCTCTCCTGATTGGATATCACGTAATTGTGGAGAAAAAGGGGGTAAAAATGTATGTCATAGCTTGTATGTCGTAGCTTACTTGGCCACTGTTATAACTGTAACTTAAAGCGGGTACAGTCTCAGTGTTCACAGTAAACGCATGCCAGAATTTTCACAATGTTCAAGTTGGCGCTCAGGAGACCTTACATTTCATCAGTGGAACATTTTATTATACAGCTCAACTCCATTAGCACAGGTATAAGCACAAGTTAATGTAAACTGTAATATTTTACTACTATAAATGAGACTGTATTACCAGACTTGCATTATGGTCTCACTTTCCCTCAAACTCTGGGAAAGGATGCCCTCAACTGGTGACAGAATGAGCCCAGGCATTTTATTAGATATTCTTTGACTCAAGAATGATGCCAAAGCTTGCATTGAGCTGCAAAACATATGCCACTTAAAGTACAGTATACTACAACTATATTATAGGGGATTCTACTGAGTCACCATATAGTCAAAACCATAACTTGTGGAACATCAGTCGCTATAGTACAAGTTCACTTTGACACCCAGACAGACCCAAGACATGGACCTGCTGTTTTTGGCTCAGGTTAAATGTTTGCATCAATCCATTTATTCAGTGCACATAGATACATGATGACGTTCTCTTTTGGCACTCCCAGGACTGTGGCGTACCCACTTGAGAGCCATTACACGCTACATTGGGAGGCCATTCACACGTCAGAGACGTTTCACAAACCACTGTTCAGGGCAGCCACATTAAAAAGAGATACTCATTAAATGGCCATTACGAGTACAACCAGAAGCCTACGGCGTGCCAGAAAAAGGCCCCGGGTTGCGTGCATTAAGAGTGTTGTGGGAAGCTTCTGTACATAAATACCAAGGATAATGTGGTAGCAGAGCTCAAGCCAGACTGTGCCGTCGAATATATTGTTCTGTGTAATTGCTTGGGCATGGGGCATGTACTTCTTAAACTTGGCTGGCATCGCCTACTGTATGCTGTTTGGGTAGTTGTTACCTTGACTTGTCCACTGCTAGTTGCTAGGTGGAGGGAATGAACACTTGATGTTGAGTATTGTAGTTGTCATTGACTTTTCATAATTTAAAGGTGCATTATGCAACAATTTCATCTGCAAATAGCCAAAAATGACAATAATATATCTGTGGTAGTCAATAAACAAAGTTCCTTGATATCAATTACATTTTTAATTCATTTATTCAATACATTAGCTGTTTTCATGAATTGAACTAAAAACTTCTCACATGGAATCAGATACCCCAACCCTGCATGTCCTTGAGTCCTCACAGTCTCTTAACGCATCTGCACTCAAGCTGCTGTCCTTTCAAAAGAGGAAAGAAAATAATTAGGGCCCAGTTATTTAAGCCACTTCATGTGCCCATCAGGGGCATACACTATGAAAACACAGCTGTGGCCTCAGAGTCCTGTGGAAGGGCAGTCTCTACTGTAGGGGCCCGAGCATCCGTCTGTTTGAGGGGGCCAAATTCCTCCACCACGTCGTCTTGACTCAGACAGTTTGTTTTATTTACTCTCCGATCACATGCCGTTCAGCCTCCATGACTTTGGGAGATACAATTAACTCCCCAATATCCCTTCTATCTGCAGATGTGAAGGAGTTTATTTGTATTAGGTGGGCCTTGTTTTCCCCAGTTGCATGGAAGCAGTGTTTCTCAACTGCAGTCATGTGGCCCGTGTCATGCGGGGTGACAGCTCACTCCTGTGGCTCAGCTCATCATGTGCTCACCCCTGCTCTTTTTATGCCCTGAACTACTGGTGTAACGTTCAGTCCCCACACTCAGGTTTGAACAATGTAGAGATATCAATATAGATTTTCTATAACAGCATTAAGTAAGCTAGTTGAGTCTAAGACTCAGTTTTGAGCATGGTGAATGCAACAATGATAGTTGTCTGTCTTTCCTGCACTAGCCATATACACTGAACATCATGTTGGTAAGTGAAAGTCAATTTGGATTTTCTGCTAGTGTCTGCTAAATGACAATACTGTGTATTATGTTTTAAACTCCTTTGTGTGCCAAGGATTCGCCCAGTCTATTCCAAATCTCAACGTAAACCAACAGTAGTTTTGAAGTATGCTTTGTCTGGTGCCACTTCCAAATGCACGCTACTCCATCTTCAAAGAGAGACTCGAGTAGATTCCACTGTTTGATGACTAGATGCAGGGAGGCGTGCCTGACAGAGTAGATCCACAAACATTAAGTCTTTACCCCACTTCGCCCCCAATCCCTCCTCCCCTTTGCCTCCGAGGGCCACCGTGTCACTTCCTCCTGGGAACTAGAAGTAATACAATCCCTTCAAGTTTACCCACCTGTCTCTTGGCCTCTGTTGTGCGCCCAGTGCATCTGACCGAGACGAGACAGAGACCATGGCAAGGAGGCCACGCTACGTTGATGTTGATTCAGCTTCCTCTTGTCCTAGCGCTCCCTCTGGAAGTGTTTGTAATGGGAGGGTGGAAGTGAAACGGGGGAATGGTTGTTTGGAGTGGTGGGGAGCTGGGGTTGTCTTTTGCTGGTCAGGGTCGTGCTCAGTAGGCTCGAATTATAGGGAAACGGTCTGAAATGGGGAGGTACTATCTTAACTTTGTCAATAAGACATTTTCAGTTGCACATTTTGAAAAGCTGTTTGTGTTCTAGTGAACATAACCCTGGAGTTCATAGCAATCCTGGGTCTTCTGGAACACCAATCTTCCACAATGACCACCTGCTCATTTCACTGAGGCATCAATGGAGGAGAAGAGCGAGGACAGGAGCAGCTGAAATCATACACACATATGTTCAAACGGTAATAGTACGATTTAGCTGCCGAGAGCAAGGCTTAAGAAAACATACACAGACACCCTTTGATGTCCACTGGGAGCTTGCCGATGTGTGGCCCCAAGTGCATATCCAAAAATGTTAGGTGGGTCTAAACAAATGATCATGAAGGTGGTAGTCACACAACCTGAGAACCAACAATGATTTATTGTCTTCATGTCAGTGAGCTAAATCCTTTGATAGAAAGACGTATCTGGTTCTTCTCAAGGTTTCTTTCTTCTAGTGAGTTCCTCTGCCACTTTCTTTTGGGAGTCTAAGCCTGGAAACTGTAAAGCACTTTGACGTATATTTGTTAAAAGGGTTATAAACACAATTGCATTGACTTCTGTCCCCATAGGTATAAATGAAGTTACACAAATGTACTGTAGTATGACTGCGTTTTGACAGCCAGCCCAATTCTGATATTTTTTTCATTCATTGTTCTTTTGACCAAACAGATCAACTCTGAAAAAGATCTGATGTGAAAAGATTTGATTGTCAAAAGAACAATTAGTGGAAAAAAGCCTAGGTCAGCTGAGTGAACTAAAACACTTCAATACCTTGACCAGACTTAACAGAAAATGCAGCAGAATATAATTATTATCAACAACTTCGTTAAAGTAACATCATTTCAGAGGAACTATTTATGCTGTCACCAGTGCTGGTGCCTAAGTCCTGGTGCACTTCAAACTACTACCATCATGATGGATGCAGTGTTACACATTTTCATTCTCTGCATAACGTTTCTTTTATCTACCGTCAGTAGGTTTTGTGTAGCTTCATCTCAACCACCTGTTTCCAATTCCTTTGTTTAACCTTTGTGTCTGGTATAGCAAGTTCACCTTATGCAAAAATGTTTGTATAATTTTTGTTTTCATGGTATCAGGTGGGGTTTTTTCCCCTCTATCTCCATTTTGTGGTTGTTTTTGTGCGTTCTCCTTTAATTGATTGGTAAACAGGTGGAATACATACAGTACCATACTTAAACAGCTTAAGTTATGTTTAAGAAGAAAATGTGGGATATTGGCTAAGCAAATTTTCTGGACTTCCGACTTTCCTTACGTTAATTCAAATTTAAAAAACACATGCTTTCTTGTGCAGAGTCGTGGGCAAGTGGTAACCCTAACGGCTCCAGCATTTGTCGCATAACCAGAGTTCGATGATTCCCAGTCCCTTAAAACATCCTGCGTCGTACCACAAATATAGTACATTTTGGGTAGTGTAACTTGATAAAAAAAATAACTGTAAATGTCACATACTTCTAACATTCTGTCATAAAGAGCACGTAACAGGATTTGTGTCTTAAACAGCCATGAATCCCCTTGTGACAGGGGAAATGGAAGCTTGTTGCATGCAACAGGGAAAAGCAATTGAATGCAAGCTTCACAAAAACCATGACAATTATTAAAACATGTCTAGCTTATCTATTTTATGGGCAACAGGGTTGACATGTTATTCTCAACATGCTCAGTGTTCCACCACATAACACCAGAAAATTGTCAAAAAGAGCATATTAAGCTCATCTGCTTTTACACTATGATTTTACTTATATGTTCGATGTTTCTTTAGAACAAAAATAGTTTCACCATATTAAATCAAGTGTTCAGTTCACGTAACAGGGTTGACCTTAATTTTAAAATAAGGGACGGATGTAAATGAATCACTGTTCAAATGAAATAAATAATAATCTTCAGAAATGACTTTGTCAAAGCCAGAACTTAACTAGGGCTTTACAAAGAGTTTTTAAAAACTTGAAGAATTATTTTGGTTAAGTGGGTTACAATCCTATTAGTTGGAAAAACATGCTGAGGGACAGGTCAAAATGCTGTCTTTATTCATATAGAAAAATCTGATTTATTACATTTTTCAAATTAAAGGGCACTTGCTTTAAAATAACAGGCTTTAAATGCAATATTGGTGTACAATTTATATTTAAAATATCAAAGGGATGGCAAATGCACTGTATTCAGGGAATGACCCTCCTACTGTTTCTCCCATTCTACTACAATCTTAAAGCTTCAAAATACAAAAAAATCTATACAAAAGACAAATACATATTTTCTCATGTCCTTGCAAATGCACAGTTTATACAAAAGCCAAATCAGAGCCATTCATCTGCTTCATATCAATTAATTAGATGCCTGATGCTGCAATTTACACTGTGAAGGCCTATTTTACCCATCAATCCAGACAAAACTACACCTGTGATGTCTCTGTGCCTGTAGTAGCAAAAAACACTACTGCTATGACCTGGGAGGTGACAAGGAGGTAATAAGGTGTGAAGAGTAACATTTGGGTCTTGTTTATTACAAGTGTGAACAAACCCATTAAAACCTGATGGTGGTTGGTAAACAGTTTCTTTCAACACGCTAAACAGCAGTCACCGCTTTTGGACTGAGAGAGCAGCCGCTGTTTCCAATCAGGGCTCCAATTTCACGCACAACTCGACAGGACAGGCCTCTGACGAGAGATGGGTCTGGCTCCCAAATATGTCTTCACACTGGGCTGATTGAGCATGACATGGCCTCCCGATGCCTAGTTTGGACATGCATTCGCTAATAACGCACATGAGGGAAGTTCTCGGTTAATGCGCCTGCTCTGACTCTCAGGGGAAAAAAACAGTATCCTCGTGGTCTCGCCACATGGTTTCAATAATCCATCTCTGATATAGGTCCATCTAATAACATTGGCTCACTGAAGTATACCGAGTGTACAAAACATTATGATCCCCCCCCTTTTGCCTTCAGAACAGCCTCAATTTGTTGGGGCATGGAGGGATGCTGGCCCATGTTCACTCCAATGCTTTCCACAGTTATGCCAAGTTGGCTGTTGGATGACCTTTGGGTGGTGGACCATTCTTGAGACACAAAGGAAACTGGTGAGTGTGAAAAACCCAGCAGCGTTGCAGTTCTTGACACACTCAAACTGGTGCGACTGGCACCTACTACCATACCCCTTTCAAAAGGCACTTCAATATTTTTTCTTGCCCAGTCACCGTCTGAATGGCACACATACAAAATCCATGTCTCAAATGTCTGAAAGCTTAAAAATCCTAATTTAATTAGTCTCCTCCCCTTCATCTATGAATGATGTGGATTTAACAGGTGACATCAATAGGGTATCATAGCTTTCACCTGGATTTAGCTGGTCAGTCTGTCATTGAAATATTCACTCGGTATATTGTGCATGTGAAGTGTACGTACCGAAATGCAACTCAATTGACTGTTGTATTGTGTCCATATTAGGGACAACATCACATCGAAAGATGTTGAGTTATTCAGACGTACCAGAACAACTTTGAATAAAGCAAAAAACTATAGTTTTGGCAAGTCGGTTAGGACATTTACTTTATGCATGACACATCATTTTTCCAACAATTGTTTACAGACAGACCTTTTAACTTGTAATTCACTGTATCACAATTCCAGTGGGTCAGAAGTTTACACTAAGTTGACTGTTCCTGTAAACCGCTTGGAAAATTCCAGAAAATTATGTCATGGCTTTAGCTTCTGATAGGCTAATTGACATCATTTCAGTCAATTGGAGGTGTACCTGTGGATGTATTTCAAGGCCTACCTTCAAGCTCAGTGCGTCTTTGCTTGACTTCATGGGAAAAAAAATTAAAATCGTAGACCTCCACAAGTTTGGTTCATCCATGGGGAGCAATTTTCACCACGTTCATCTGTACAAACAATAGTACGCAAGTATAAACACCATGGGACCACACAGCCGCCATACCACTCAGGAAGGAGACGCGTTCTGTCTCCTAGAGATGGACGTACTTTGGTGCGAAAAGTGAGAATCAATCCCAGAATAACAGCAAAGGACCTTTTGAAGATGCTGGAGGAAAAAGGTACAAAAATATCTATATCCACAGTAAAACAAGTCCTATATCAACATAACCTGAAAGGTTGAAGCCACTGCTTCAAAACTTCCATAAAAAAGCCAGACTATGGTTTGCAACTGCACATGGGGACAAAGATCGTACTTTTTGGAGAAATGTCCTCTGATCTGATGAAACAAAAATAGAACTGTTTGGCCATAATGACCATCGTTATGTTTGGAGGAAAAAGGGGGAGGCTTGCAAGCCGAAGAACACCATCCCAACCATGAAGCACAGGGGTGGCAGCATCATGTTGTGGGGGTGCTTTTCTGCTGGAGGAACTGGTGTACTTCACAAAATAGATGACATCATGAGGGAGGAAAAATATGTGGATATATTGAAGCAACATCAAGACATCAGTCAGGAAGTTAAAGCTTGGTTGCAAATGGGTCTTCCAAATGGACAATGACCCCAAGTATACTTCCAAAGTTGAGGTAAAATGGCTTAAGGACAACAAAGTCAAGGTATTGGAGTGGCCATCACAAAGCCCTGACCTCAATCCTGTAGAAATGTGTGGGCAGAACTGAAAAAGTGAGAAAGGAGGCCTACAAACCTGACTCAGTTATACCAGCTCTGTCAGGATTAATGGGCCAAAATTCATCCAACTTATTGTTGGAAGCATGTGGAAGGCTATCCAAAATGTTTTACCCAAGTTAAACAATTTAAAGGCAATGCTACCAAATACTAATTGAGTGTATGTAAACTTCTGACCCACTGGGAATTTGATGAATGAAATCATTCTGACATTTCACATTCTTAAAATAAAGTGGTGATCCTAACTGACCTTAGACATGGAATTTTTACTAGGATTAAATGTCAGGAATTGTGAAAAACTGAGTTTAAATGTATTTGGCCAAGGTGTATGTAAACATCCGACTTCAACTGTATAAGTCAATACATCTTGTAGTAGTGTTGTGTTCAAGACCGATTCCAGACCAAGACCAGAGAAAATCGAGTATGATTCAAGACTGAAATAGGAGGGGGGTGGGGTCGAAGCATTGGGGACCAAGACAGAGATAAGAAAAATATGAGCCTAATTCCAGACCATGGGATGTAATTGTGCCAAATCGGCACCATAATAAGAGTTCAAATGAGACACAGCATGAGACATGAGACAGAGCACGCAGAGCCGGCGCAGGATACCCTGGGCCGAAACGGTGTACCGGAGACCAAACACGCTGAGCTGGCACAATACGCCCTGGCTGGATGCCCACTCTTGCAAGACACTTGCGGGGGGCTGGCCTATAGCACTCCGGGCTATGAGCGCACACTGGCGACACCGTGCGCTTCACCGCATAACACGGTGCGTGACCAGTACTACGCTTCTTCCGGTAAGCACGGGGAGTTGGCTCAGGTCTATCGCCTGACTCCGCCAATCTCCCCGTGTGCCCTCCCAAAAATGTTTTAGCCTCTAGTGCCTGTTGTGCTGCCTTACCTCATATCGCCGCAACTCAGCTTTAGCTGCCTCCAGTTCTTCTTTGGGGCGGCGATATTCCCCAGCCTGTGCCCAGGGTCCCTTGCCATCCAATATCTCCTCCCAAGTCCAGGAGTCCTGAACCCTCGGTTCCCTGTTACCTGCTTGGTCCGTTTGTGGTGGGTAGTTCTATAACGATCGTTGTCCTCCTCGGATGAGGAATAGGAAGGATCAGACCAAAACACAGCGTGGTAAGTGTCCATGTTAATTTTAATAAATAAACTGAACACTGCAATAACCACTAAAACAACAAAGAGAGAGAGTGAACGAAACGAAACAGTTCTGTAAGGGGAAGACACACAAAACAGAAAACAACTACCCACACACACAGGTGGGAACAGGCTACCTTAAGTATGGTTCTCAATCAGAGACAACGATAGACAGCTGCCTCTGATTGGGAACCATACCAGGCCAAACACAGAAATACAAAACATAGAATGCCCACCCCAACTCACACCCTGACCAAACCAAAAATAGAGACATAAAAAAGGAACTAACGTCAGGACGTGACACTGTACATGTATATAAAAGATAAAAAGACAAAGTATTCCCCCAGTCTCACTTTACTAATAGTGAGCATGCAACTTTCAAGCAATTGAATCAAGGAAATTCTGACGAGCGCGTTTGAGGATCATTTTCATTGAAAGTAAAGGTCAGTAATGTTAAGAGTAAAGTAGGAAGCCCAGGTTTCAATAGGCGACAAGATATTCATGTGTCGTGAAAGGAGTGTTGATAGTTGGCCTGGAGAAGCGGTTTTATGGGTTGACAGTCATGATTTTTTTTCCCTCCACTGGTCTCCGGCAATAAATTCAGAGTCCTCGTTATCCGAGAGCGAGTCAAGGCCAAGTAAAATGTATCCAAGACGAGGCAAGACCAAAACACCCTATATGTGGTCTCGAGACCGGACTCGAGTCTACAACACTGTCTTGTCGTATCGTTATCGTTTTGGTAATTCAGGTTTTTTGATATAAGTTAAGGGAAACGGGAGTGACCATGCCAAAATCATGTTTTTTCATTTAAAAAAAGAAAACAAGATTTTCGATCCAAAAACAATCTAAATTAACAGAAACAGTTTGTATTATGTATGCAGAAAAAGGTTACTTGGTATGCAGGAACTTTTTCGGACTGTACAATGTTTGTCTTCCTACTACCTACATTTTCCTACATTTTCATGGCCCTTCATCTCAGTGTTACTGTACTCCATTAGATGCATGTCTACAAATGCCTGGCTTGGAAATATGTCAAACAATGTAATAACTTGTGAAATTGTATCCCTCCTCTCAGCTATTGAGACCACCTTGAAGAATCAGATAGGCCTTATCTGTTCAAATTTAAGTTAGTGGGGCCCTATAATGATGCCGCTCTGCGTGAATGCCTGACTGAGAAAACGGAGACAAGTTAGTTGCCTGCCTGAGAAAACGGAGACAAGTCGGTTGCCTTCGGTGTGAACTACCAAGGAGCCAGGTGGCATAATTGCAGCATAACCGTTGCGTTTGAGTGACTCGAAATGTTCAAGGGTGCACGCTAGAGTCAAGGGGGAAAAACCGCTGAAATATCAGCCGATCTCCACAAAGTCTGCAAACAATTTAAAAAAGTGGCTCTTTTTTAATTTGGCAATTATGCTGATTTAATTTTTCGAAGGCCGCGAAATTGCATTTACCTAAAATAACGGCGGTGTGTGATGGTCTTTGTTTTCTTGTCGTTTTGTCAGGTTGGCCGGGCCAGGCTGCCAAGAAAATTAGGAACATTCGTGTTTAGGACTAAAGCAGTGTGTAATGCTACGGGTGTCTAAGCCAGTAGAGCCAACCCAAAAATGTATCTAGCCGTTTCATTTCCATGCACATACAGTCTTTCCCTAAATGTTTTATGGAAATCGAAATGGCATGCACACACAACTGTTGGGCAATATAGTAATCAATTTCGATACACTGAGTGCACAGAACATTAGGAACACCTGCTCTTTCCATGACATAGCTGGATTCACCTGGTCAGTCTATAAGCTATGGTCCCTAATTGAAGTAAATTGTTAAATCCACTTCAATAAGGGGAGGAGACTGGTTAAAGAAATATGTTTATGCCTTGAAGCGATTGAGACATGTATTGTTTGTGTGCCATTCAGAGGGTGAATGGGTAAGACAAAAGATTTAAGTACCTTGAACGGGGTATGGTAGTAGGTGCCAGGCGCATCGGTTTGAGTGTGTCAAGAACTGTTTTTCCTGCTCAACAGTTTCCCATTTGCATCAAGAATGGTCCATAACCCAAAGGATATCCAGTCATATTGACAAAACTGTGGGAAGCATTGGAGTCAACATGGGCCAGCATGCTTGTGGAATGCTTTCGACACCTTGTAGAGTCCATGCCCTGACAAATTGAGGCTGTTATGAGATCGAACGGGGGTGCGACTCTGGGTCTCTTTTTCAAGGGAGACCTGGCCAAGAAGGCAGCAACAATCAAGACATTACAGAATTAAAACATACAAGACTAGAAGGCTGTCTTACCCAATACTGTAAATGGTATTTTCCTGGTTAAATTTCTCTCGGTCTCAATGGGCTTTTCCTGGTTGAATTTGTGATTTGGAGCTTAAAATATGAGAAATATAGGAATCGTCTTTGTGGTGTAACTTCAAGATTCAGGGTGGCCTTAAATCATCAAGCACTAGCGCTAGTGATGTCAACAGGATTTGAAAGTAACACAATCAATGAGACTTTCCACTTCTTTGCTTGCCATAACTCAGTTTTTACATATTTTTGTGGTGCGTCCTATTTATCTATCATTGCATGAGCAGGCTTAGCCACGGCTGGCAAAACAACACAAACTGACATTCAACATTTTGTAGTGGCATCCTGTCCATTTATTTTTAACCTTTATTTAACTAGGCAAGTCAGTTAAGAACAAATTCTTATTTTCAATGACAGCTTAGGAATGGTGTGTTAACTGCCTGTTCAGGGACAGAACGACAGATTTGAACCTTATCAGCTCGGGGATTTGAACTTGCAACCTTTCGGCTGCTAGTCCAACGCTCTAACCACTAGGCTACCCTGCCACCCCATATTGAAGTAGCTACTTTATTTTGTCCATATATCAAGGTAGAAATGAGTCATAGAGAAGTGTGATTGATACGATGGCTCCCAAATTGGCTGGAGACGTATTCCGCCACAGAGCTGTAGCTTGTCAAGTGTAATTCAGGAGGCTTGGCGTGAAGTTCAGACTGTGAGCCACAGATGACCTTTCACCCCAGGCTGTTCCCCTCTCACATACCCTCATGTTGTGCCCACTCCTGCTCAAGTCTAATGGCACTGGATGTGGATGTTAATCATGGGTAAATCAGGCCTTAGTTGACGGTAGAACTTTCACTGAAATGTTCTATGGTAATTTTTTACAGAAATGTCTTCAAATTCCACTGTATGCTGTCTTCTAACCTAAGGTGGCGGACGACCCTAATGTGTGAATTTCACTACAGATGTATAACTGTTTTAGCAAGGTCAGAACTCAATTTGATTTATGGTGAATAATTAGTTCACCTAACTCCCTATGACCACTGTGAGACTAACAATAAACATATCAGGAGTCAGGAATCAAGAAACATATGAAATGGTAACAAAGACAAACTCTCCCAAATTATGTGACAGGGATAGGGAGGGTAAAGGTCAGCATTTGTGTCATGAATACATACAGGTTGAGCATCTGTCTTGGTCCCTGGAAGACCTTCACACACAAACAATTCTGTAGTTTGTCACCAATATGGGTCCCTTCCAACTGGCTCACAAACAATGTGCTGGGGGAGATAATCACTTTCGTTTGAGGGTTTCTATTCCAGTACCTGGATTATTTGTTTTATTTTTCAATTTTTTAAAATGTTTTATCCACCATCTGTCATTCATACACTTTCCTGTATTCAAAATAAAGCTCTGTTCTTATGAACAAGTGTCTATTTAGGCTGTTAATCACAGCATTAGTATACTTTGGCTGAGCCTCCCTGATAAAAGAAACAGAACTTATACTTTGAAAAGTTGGAAATATCACTAATTTCTTCAAGATCGATATGGTGGTAGAACCAAACTGAGTGATTTGGGAATTACGTGGTGTTCCTGAGACGTTTATTGGAAGAGCACTGGGAAAGAGGAGCATCATCCACTGCAGCCAGGAACAGCTGGAGCACCACGATGAATGCTACAGAGTAATGAAACCACTTTGATGGCACTGTTTATGTATTTCCTCTATGTGCAACTTTACTCCATTACTAATAGAAGCCACAATATGTTCTTTCAGCAAGTCTGAGGATCCTGGAAATAGTTTTTCATTTGAACAGCAGCATGTAATGAGTGGAGTATTGATGCTTGATTGGGAAGGGATGAAGGGCAGTTGCAATTGAGGTATGGTGATGGACGTGGGGAGTTACAGATATGAATGGATGAAGGGAGGTTGGAGGGATGGATATAAAGACAAAGCCAGGGTGGATAGAAGAATATGGTCGGTTTGAGGGATGGATAAATATATGGATGAATGTAGGTCAAATGGTATGATAGATTAATTACGTTTGGATGTAGAGAGCTTATATGACGCAATGGCAGCTTAGTTGGAGAAAAATAACTTTCTAATCAAGCTGTTAGAAATTGCGCGAAACAACAATACGGCACCCATGTGTATTTGTTTACGTCTCGCATCAGCAAGCCACACGTAAATAACGCCAGATTACAAGCTCATGCGTGTAGTTTTTTGTTCAACTCTGGGCTGGATTTGCCAAAAGGCATCGAAACACTAAGATCGTCTTTCCTCCATTTAGTTTCAATGGAATTAAGATGATCTTAGTGCTGCGATGCTTTTGGAAACCCAGGCCTGTCCTGTCCTCCTTATACAGAGCTGCGTATAACTTGACAGGCAGCTAAACACCCTCTCTCGTCATCAAGACTCAGGAGACAGGATATCCATTTGTCCTATGGTTTATTAACTAGAAAAGGGTATTCACAGGGTATTCCTGGAAAAGGGTATTCCACAACCTCCGGTAAGTAGTTAAAGAATGTGTTACGTACCAACAATGCTATCAAAAGGCATACGACTTGTAGATTGATGGAGATAACAAAGGTACTATGCAGAATATTCTTCCATTAGAGAAACAAACTTCCTGTTTACTGACAGGTAATGTCAAAGTCACTGCAAGGAAAAATACTGCTTATAGAAAACCCACAGCAGGGGGAGACTAACACACCCAATTGGAAATTAATACTCAGGAACAAACTCCACTGTGAAATGTGCCTGTTATAGTATCCTTACAAGCCTTAAACATTTAAATCCATTCTTGACTAATGAAAAATCTCCCTATTCTATGCCTAAACCAGGCATGTAGGCAACAGTATGTGAGTTCATTCAGTCCTTTGATTGAATGGAAAAGCCATCAATTGCTACTGCAAGAGATTATCTGTTCATGCTCCTCACCTGTATTATGCTGTTCTTTGAAAACACCATCTATATTGAGGATTCGCCAAGAGGTCAACACGCAGAGAGAACTCAGAATACCAAGCTCAGAATACCAAGTACAGTTAAACTAATTCTAAAATCTATTAAAAAAACATATTTCCAATCTACACACAATAACCCATAATGAAAAAAGCAAAAACAGGTTTTTATAAATGTTTCCAAATGTAGAAAAATACCAAAATTAAATATTATATTTACATAAGTCTTCAGACCCTTTTCTCCGTACTTTGTTGAAGCACCTTTTGCAATGATTACAGCCTTGAGTCCTATTGGATATGACACTACAAGCTTGGCACACCTGTATTTGGGGAGTTTCTCCCATTCTTCTCTGCAAATCTTCTCAAGCTCTGTCAGGTTAGGTGGGGAGCGTTGCTGCACAGATATTTTCAGGTCTCTCCAGAGATGTTCGATCGGATTCAAGTCCGGGCTCTAGCTGGGCCTCTCAAGGACATTTAGAGCCTTGTCCTGAATCCACTCCTGTGTTGTCTTGGCTGTGTGGATTCATCAGACCAGACAATCTGGTTTCTCATGGACTGAAAGTCCTTTAGGTGCCTTTTGGCAAACTCCAAGTGGGCTGTTATGCGCCTTTTACTGAGGAGTGGTTCCGTCTGGCCGCTATATTATAAAGGCCTGATTGGTGGAGTGCTGCAGAGATGGTTGTCCTTCTTCAAGGTTCTCGCATCTTCACAGAGGAGCTCTGTCAGTGACCATTGGGTTCTTGGTCACTGACAGAGGCCTTTCTAAGGCACCGACTAAGGCCTTTCTCCCCAATTGCTCAGTTTGGCTGGGCGGCCAGCTCTAGGAAGAGTCTTGGTCCTTCCAAACTTCTTCCATTTAAGAATGATGGAGGTCACTGTGTTTTAAGGGAACTTCAATGCTGCAGAAATGTTTTGGTACCCTTCCCCGGATCTGTGCCTCGACACAATCCTGTCTCGGAGCTCTACGGACGATTCCTTCAACCTCATGGCTTGGCTTTTGCTCTGACATGCATTGTCAACTATGGGACATTATATACACAGGCGTCTATAAATCATGTCCAATCAATTGAATTTCCCACAGGTGGACTACAATCAAGTTGTAAACACATCTCAAGGACAATAAATCGAAACAGTATGCACATGAGTTCAATTTCGAGTCTCATAGCAAAGGGTCTGAACACTTATGTAAATAAGATATTTCCGTTTTTTTTTCAAAGAACCTGTGTTCAGTTTGTCATTATGGGGTATTGTGTGTAGATTGAGGTAAACATTTCATTTAAATAATTTTAGAATAATGCTGTCACGTAACAAAACATGGAAAATGGAGGAGTCTGAATACTTTCCGAATTCGAGTAATTGTGAGAAACCAAACACAAAATGAGGTACATTTTTTTGTGTTAAATATACACAATGTGTGTGATGTCCTCTCTTTTTTAGACTACATTAGCCCTCAATATGAAATTATTGTAATAACTCAATACGTCCACAGGTTCTTTTTTCAAATAAAGTATAGAAAACCTTGAGACCCCAACTTTGGGGAAACGTCCTGAGAAGTAACAACGAGACATGAAATGCTTGTGTGTATTGATTCAGAGTTGTTTTTTTCCGTAAAGATCACTCACCAAATCTAAAGAGACTTATTTGTTCAGGAGCTATCTTCAAAGAACATAAAAGTTATCATGTTTAAATGCCATTTTCCTCACTTGTATCGTGCTATTCTTTGACAATATCACCAGTATTGAGGGTCTTCCAGAACCCCACTTCTGTCTTCATGACAATCATCCAGAGCACTAAAGTTTTGTTCCAATTGATCTTTTTGTTCCTTATACAAGTGTGGTTTTATTAGATATGCCTAAACCTCAAAGCCAACTGGCAACACCACCAGTGACTGACTGATGACTGAAAGCTTTTCCTTTTCAAAAGCCCCTTGGCAGTCATTTTATGTTTCTCCTGCAACCAAAATGTTTGAAACGCATCATTTGAGGACAGACCAACACATAAGGAAGCCTCAGAAATGCAACAAGGAACAACGGGGTGTATTTAAAATGGTTCTGTGCGAATAAAGCCTGGAAGTGGTCAAACCAGACATCTGCGATGGATCAAAAGCAAGAGATTCCCCTAGAAAAGCCCGGTCTGCTTGGCTCCAGAGAGTCTTGCTGTTTGTTGCCGACTAGAATATGGACATAATGTTGGTCTCCTCTGTCCACAGCCAGTTGGAAAAAGCAGAGTATGTGTTATATGACAGGGGGAACATCCAAGGTTGTGTTGAGTCACTGGAAAGCACCACCATCCCATCTTTTCAACCCGCTGCAGGTGTGGTCAGTGTTGTCCGTAGTGATTCCAGACTGGGATGGGTTACACACAAGTGTGACCGGTTCTGATTGCTATGGGAAACACTCTACGGTTCAGTGGACGGTTTGAATGAATCTGAACCCCGGTCTTCTAACCCATGCCATGTACCTGGTGGAGTCAGAAGTTTCCTGTTAGACTTCCTCCTCTGAACCTGCTGACGTGAGCATGCTATAGGTTTACAGCTACTAGGACCAACTTAGGTCTCTCTGACCAACTAGTACAGTAATGCTAACTAAGCCTTCATATACTCTTTATAAGGTGTATGTAGATGTTTATTAAATAATTTTTGAGAAAGTACAACAGGGGTGGCATAAGGGTTTTTGCCACATTTGGCAAAGTACAAGACAAAAGGACAGGTGTTATTAACCTTTATAACATTTGCTCATAAATGAGTTGCTTTATAAAGGGTTTATGAAGACATGATAAAAATGTGACCCACTTCTCATTAATCAATTGTGTTTATAATGCCTCTGTTCCGCCAGCACATTACCCTGAGTGGAAGGGCTGTCATTGCTGAAGGGGGTGATTCAAGCATTTGTTGTTATTTTACTTACTATAAAGGTCTCTCCCTGGAACCCAGTGACGTGCTCAAAAGCCAGCTTGACTGTAAATTTTAGCTTTGTGAATAATGACGCTGGAAAGAATTGTAACAAGGGCAATTATTCAACCAAACAAAATTAATCTTCATTGAAATGACCGGTTGAGGGTAAATACAGGGCTGAATTTAACCAAGACATATATGTTGTATTTAGTTCATTCTTGGTGGAAGCGAAAAGCACTCATCTGAGGTGAAATGCACACATTGCACAGCGATGTAGTCTGATGTTATTTGGAGTGCTTTGTCACCATATGATTAATGGTGATATTCGAAACTAAATGGGGTAGCACTCGTCTTGAAATCCACCATTTGTGTTATGACAGCATCAGTAATTTTTACCCCATTCATTTGCCAGGATTCTGGGTTAACGTGTTGACTTAACCAGTGCGTTTCCATGGGTGAGGCATATTTCAGATGCATGTTCAACTTCTACAAGCCCAAATCATGAATTTTTCGTAATTCAGCAAGTTTATTCACCTTGCGGCCCCGCTTGTTTGGTTTGGAGTCTTAAGAATTTGTTCATGGCAATGCTCAGTTTTGTTCCCTCGCCAGTTTCCTGTTGCATTATTAACTATTGGAACTAAACGATATGGTCCTTCAGATGACCTCAAAATGCTCCATCATGACATGTGGTCATTTGTTGTTTTATTGGAAGGCGAAAAAATATCACACAGCAAAGAGTAGACAATAGACACCCATGTGGGGGAACTTAAGAGAATGAAATAAATTAGTAGTCTGAAGTGGGAAATCAGACCCATTAACATAAATGTGGGTGGTCACAGTTACTGTATATTACATTGACTACAATGGTATTAAACAGTTTGGGATTAATTATATTTCATTGCAACTCTATTCAGGAGATTAATTGAAAGCCCCATTGGTAACATCTACATTAAGGTGCCCTTATGCCCATGTAACTACCCAGTAATAACTTTAGTAACATCCTGGTATTTACATGTAGTTACGTAGTAACTGTTTTGTAATTACATGGTAATAGTGTATAAGTTAGTTGAAATTATTTTGACCCAAACCAAGATCTCATGTAAATTCCATTGCATCTCCCTCCCCCCTCGGCCCCCAATCCTCCAGCTGCAGATGGGGGGCTAACTCCTGGGCCTCCCTGTCATCCAAACAGCCAAGAGCCCCTTAGATAAAACTGCCCATGTTTATTATGGGATGAGGGGGAGAGAAAGGAGGCCGGGTCACGTCTGCTCTGCATGGTTAGCAGGTGGCTCTCCCAAACATGGCATAGCAGCCAAACGGGGGAGGAGAGGGGAGTCGCAGAGGAATGAGAAATACAGTATCCACACAGAGTGTATGTGTCTGAGAGAGAGTGAGAGATGCTTTCATAAGTAGGATCCCTGACCAGAAAGTCAATGGTTAGATTAGAGTGAAGTACTTTATTATCCTCTGGGGAACTGGTGTACTATGCACACACACACTGGACCCCCAAACACACACACACATACTTTGACGCTGCTTCAACTGTCTATCCTGTTGTTATTCACTGTATTTTTTACTGTAATCTTTTTTTACCTTTAACTCTACATTATTGGAAAAGGGCGAGTAAGTAAGTATTTCACTGTTTGTCACGTGCTTCGTAAACAACAGGTGTAGACTAATACAATTGTTTGATTTATGCATTATGGGTAAGTGCAGACTAAGTACTGGAAGTAAAACATAAAAAAGAAAAGGGTACGTCGCCGCTATGGGGTTTCAGTTTGACACTACACAAGGGCGTACACACTCCAAACTGATCCATGTTGGATCAAACTGGATCTGTGAGTGATTGGATAATATAAAAACATGATTCCCCCATTACTTGAACCAAGCCAATCAGATAAGTTCCTGTTCGGTTACGGTTGCACACCTGGCTGAGAAGTCATTTAGTATGTGCAACTGGGACAGGCAATTTCTAAATCAAGTGTCAACTTTCTAGCTCAATCCAGGACATGCTGCAGTGCACATCTTAGCTTGCCTACTGTACTAGGACAGGGAGATTATTTTTCCCCTACTCTGGTAGCAGTAAATTGAGGTAAGGTCACAAATCAGGATCCCTCTCTTACTGTATACCAGAGTATCCTTGGAAACGTACTAACTGCTCTATAAATTTAGTTCTCACTCCATCATTCATTAACATGTAAACAATGTTAACAATTAAGCAATATGCACACCAGGTCATTACCACAACGACTTAAATTGAAACCACAGTAAGTGAAAGAAAATAAATACAACATCCCATTTCATCTTTTAAAAAAAGAGTGAAATCTGGACCCTTTCCTTCTATGTAAAGTGAACCAGCGTGGCCTGATGGTATATCGTCTATCAAAAATATCCAAAGCTGAAAAAACAGAAGATGTTGACCTTGGATAAGTGGAGAGTGGCAGAATCACAGGTGTACTATTACTTCAAGTCAACTCGTCTCAAGCAAAAGTAGTGCATGCACTGGTCAGTGTATGGGAGTATTACAGTCATGCAATGCACTCTTCTCTCACTCACTCGCCCGCACAGAAATGTCCAGAAAATACATATAAGGTTTCACCATTTACATTTTTGCAGTAGAACCGCAGATGAACCACTGTCTAACGACATTCTGTGGAAAATTAGATTGTGACAAGTATTTACATTTATACTCCAGTGGAATGTCTGTGGAATGTCGCCGCGACTGTCGGATTCCTTGTCGCAGAGAAATTAATAAAAAGTTGAATGTCTCTGCGAATGTCACAACGTCCATTTTAATGGTTATCGGACTGCCACACCAGACCAAATCCTACTATGACAAGACCATGCAGGAGTTCTAAAAATCTCCAGTTGTTGACCAGCTTTTATTTCGTCACACTCATAACCGTGTACTATTTCCTATAAACTCACCATTACTTTGTAATTAATGATGTTGTGAGTTTATTTTCCACTAATAATCAATAAAAAGTAGCTAAAGTTAAGACTCTGCTCTGGTCATTATTTGAACTGGCTAGCCAGCTAGCTACCTACCTACCTAACAATCTAGCAGCGAACATTTTTTTGAAAGTTGCTTTTAGTTTCCTGGCTTGCTAGGTTTACATTTACTGAATTACTTTTTAAATGGATGGGTTTATTGGTGTTAAAATAGAGAAAGTATTTGGAGCACTGGGTTACGATACTTTTTCGTAACGACAATGTGTAATGTGATGCTACTGGCGGCAGACAAGTCAGGCGCAGGAGCGGAAACTGATTTAGAATGGTTGTGTTTAATAACCATAAACCACCGCCAACAGAAATATTTAAATAAATGGGTCAAACAAAAACAGGATAAATACCAGCATACCGTGCACAAGCACTACAACAAGCACTACGAACAAGTACATGGGTGGGAACAGAGGGTTAAATACACAACATGTAATTGATGGAATTGGAACCAGGTGTGATGGAAGACAAAACCAATGGAAAGTGGATCGGCGATGGCTAGAAGGTCGACGCCGAACGCCGCCCGAACTAGGAGAGGGACCAACTTTGGAGGAAGTCGTGACAGTACCCCCCCTTGACGTTGGCCTCGGGGACGACCCGAAGGGCAAGGCGCAGAGCGATCCGGATGAAGACCGGGCATAGGGACGAGACGACAGGACTTAGAGAAACGATCCACAACGACCAGGATCGCGGTGTTACCCTGTGAGAGTGGAAGATCAGTCAGAAAATCCACCGACAGGTGCGACCAAGGCCGTTGTGGAACGGGTAAGGTGTGTAGCTTACCTCTGAGCAAGTGCCTAGGAGCCTTACACTGGGTGCACCCAGAGCAGGAGGAAACATAAACACTCCCGTCCTTAGCCAAGGTGGGCCACCAGTACCTCCCACTCAAACAGCGCACTGTCCGACCGATCCCAGGAAGACCAGAGAAGGGTGACGTGTGGGCCCAATATATCAACTGGTCACGGACAGCAGACATGACGTACAGATGCCCAGCGGGACACTGGACGGGAGCAAGCTCTGCACGTAACGCCTGCTCTATGTCCGTGTCCAGCTCCCACACTACCGGCGCCACCAGGCAGGAGGCGGGGAGTATGGGAGTGGGAGCCATGGGCCGCTGCTCTGTGTCATACAGCCAGGACAATGCGTCTGCCTTAGCGTTCTGGGAGCCTGGTCTGTAGGAAAGGGTAAACACAAAACGGGTGAAAAACATGGCCCACCTTGCCTGGCGAGGGTTCAGTCTCCTCGCTGCCCGGATGTACTCCAGATTGCGGTGGTCAGTCCAGATGAGAAAAGGGTGTCTAGCCCCCTCAAGCCAATTTCTCCACGCCTTCAAGGCCCTGACGACAGCCAACAGCTCCTGGACCCCACGTCATAGTTTCACTCTGCCGGGCTGAGCATCTTCAAGAAGAAGGCACAGGGACGGAGCTTCGGTGGCGTACCCGAGCGCTGAGAGAGCACCGCTCCTATCCCAGCCTTGGACGCGTCCACCTCCACTATGAACGCCAAAGAGGGATCTGGATGGGCCAGCACGGGAGCCGAGGTAAACAGAGCCCTCAAAAAAAAGCCCTGTCTGCCTCAGCCAACCACTGCAAACGCACCAGGCCCCCCTTCAGCAGTGAGGTAATGGGAGCTGCTACCTGACCAAAACCTCCGGTAGTAGTTGGGAAACCCTAAGAACCGCTGCACCTCCTTTACCATGGTGGGAGTCGGCCAATTACACGCGGCTGAAATGCTGTCACTCTCCATCTCCACCCCTGAGGTGGAAATGTGAAACCCTAGGAAGGAGACAGATTGCTGTAAAAACAAGCATTTCTCAGCCTTGACTTACAGGTCATGCTCCAACAGGCGACCAAAGACCCTGCGCACCAGGGACACATGCTCGGCGCGTGTAGCGCAGTATATCAGAATGTCATCAATATAAACCACTACACCCTGCCCATGCAGGTCCCTGAAAATATTGTCTACAAAGGCTTGGAAGACTGATGGCGCATTCATCAACCCATACGGCATGATGAGGTACTCATAATGCCTGAGGTGGTACTGAAAGCCGTCTTCCACTCGTCTCCCTCTCGGATACGCACCAGGTTCTAAGCGCTCCTGAGATCTAGATTTGCGAAGAAGCGTGCCCCGTGCATTGACTCAATCGTTGTGGCTATGAGTGGTAGCGGGTAACTATACCTCACAGTGATCTGATTCAGACCCCGATAGTCAATACACGGGCGCAAACCTCCACCTTCTTCTTAACAAAAAAGAAACTCGAGGAGACTGGTGAAGTGAAGAACCGAATGTACCCCTGATGCCAGGATTCGGAGACATATGTTTCCATAGCCTCCGTCTCTGCCTGTGTGCAGCATTTACCAGGAGATTTATCGCACAATCGTCCCGTCAATTGGGTGGTAATTGAGTCGCCGCCTTTTAAGAGAAAGCGAGAGCCAAACCGGAATATTCAAGGGGAATGCGCACGGTGGAGACCTGGTCTGGACTTTCCACCGTAGTAGCACCAACGGAAACCCCTAAACACCTCCCTGCGCACTCTCCTGACTACCCTGTGAGAGCCCTCTGTGGCCAAGAAACAGTGGGCTCATCACTAACTAACCAGAGTAGGCCTAGCACCACAGGAAACGCAGGAGTCAATAAGGAAGAACTTTATAGATAAATCGTTTTCCCATGGTTTAGGGATCCCCATTGTACCATTAGGGTCAGGTTTGATCAAAGAGGCCACCGCCCCTCTGGGCCCCCCAGAGGGGCGGTGGCCTCCCTGATCAAACCTGACCCTAATGGACGACTATCTAAGGCGTGAACGGGGAAGGGCACAGCCATGGGTACAATGGGGATCCCTAAACTATGGGCAAACGATCTATCTATAAAGTTCCCAGCCGAGCCTGAATTGACGAGCGCCTTATGCTGGGAATGTGGGATAAACTCAGAAAAAGGGACATAGACAAACATATGTGCAACAGAGGGCTCTGGGTGAGAATGGTGCCGGCTCACCTTGGGTGACACCAGATCGCCCTGCCTGCTGCCTCGATCCCCAGAGGAACCAACCCGGCACCGACCCTCCAGTCTCCCTGCCCTCCCGGAGAGGGGGTGTGGGGGGATGGATCCACCAGACCCCGATCTGAACGTCTGCGAGTATCCAGCAGGTTGTCCAGCCGAATGGACTGGTCCACCAGCTGGTCAAACGTGAGGGTGGTGTCTCTGCAGGCCAACTCCCGAAGGACGTCCTCTCACAGACTGCAGTGGTAATGGTCGATCAGGGCCCTGTCGTTCCATCCCGCGCAGGCAGCCAGGGTCCTAAACTACAGGGCAAACTCCTGGGCGCTCCTCGTCTCCTGCCTCAGATGGAAGAGGCGCTCACCTGCCGCTCTACCTTCAGACGGGTGGTCGAAGACAGCCCGGAAACGGTGGGTGAACTCCTCTATCTGGTCCAACTCGAGGGCTTTCCCGGTGAGGCACAAGGCACGGTGAGGCACACCCTCTCCGGGCCCGACGGAGCTGGGTGGACGGTGGCCAGGTATAGGTCCAGTTCTAGGAGGAACCCCTGGCAGTTCACAGCCTTCCCATCGTATTCCTGGGGCAGGGAGAGACGAATCCCACTGGGACCAGGATGAAGAAGGGCGCTCAGTGGAGACCAGTGGAATTGGAACCAGGTGTGATGGAAGACAAGACCAATGGAAAATTATAGTGGATCGGCGATGGCTAGAAGGTCTGCGATGTCGAACGCTGCCCGAACAAGGGGAGGGACCAACTTCTGCGGAAGTCATGGCACTATGAGAAGTTTGAAGGCGGTACGCAAAAGAAAGTTGGCTGCGACAATTATCTACAGACATGTTGATTGATGAACTGTAAACTAGCCTTAAAATGGAGTGCTCTGCAGTACCTCATATCAACTTCAATCCCACATTCTGTAAGGAGATTGGTTGACCAACCGACTGCTACTCACAATGACGACACCACTGCACTGTATCTGCCATAGCCTAGCAACCAGTCAGAGAGCGTTCACTCATCTTCCCCAAATATCTTTGGGGGGCGGAAAAGGGAGAAAAAGCAAACCTGGGCCCAGTCTTTAAAAAATGCAGCTAATGGATAGGATTAAATGCATGGGAACAGAATGAATAGAAACAGGAGGCCCCATTCAAGTCAATGATTTGTCTATTTTATTAAATGTTTTACCTTTATTTAACCAGGTAGGCAAGTTGAGAACAAGTTCTCATAATACATTTCTATGCATTTAATTCTATCCAATAGATAACCCGTTTTTCAAAAGTTATTTCAGATGGTGAAAGGTGGCAGGCTGCCTTGTCAACCATTCAGTCTCTGGGCAATTATGACAATGATAAAACAAATGGTCCAATTGGGTATCTGCAGCTGAGAAAAAGTTTAAAATGTAATTCATGGCTGCTCCTGCGGTCAGCGGTGCCAAGAAAGACAAGCGGGGAGAAGGTAAACACAGTTAGGCAAAGCACCGCTGAGAGGGAGAGCTGAAGGAGGTTAAGTTTCCTCCTCCATCCATCCATATTCCATATCTCCCTTATTGTTGTTCGCCATGATGAATGGCACGGTGAGTTATAATGGGACTCCCTCTGTAAGCAACGGGCTGGATTTGTACTCTCCCATGCTCTCACACAGTCTATACGCTCACTCTTTTCCCTTGATTTGTTTCCATGGCCTATAAACCTGATTAACATCAGAACCAGAGGGACCATGAAGGTCAGAGTGTTAATGCGGAAAATGGCTACCACACTTCAGTCGGGTCCCCACTTTCTCCTCATACTGTGCTGTGTGGCAAGGAAGTGGTGGTGGTTGTGTGTGCCTGTTTAGTCCATTCTTAGAAAAACAGTGTTCCAAAAGGGTTCTGCGGCTGTCTCCAAAGGAGTACCCTTTTATGTTCCAATTAGTACCCTTTTGGGTTCCATGCAGAACCCTCTGTGAAAAGGTTTCGACCTGGAACCTAAAATGGTTATTTAAAGGGTTTCCCTATGGGGACAGCCAAATAAACATTGAAGTTCTAGAAAGCATATTTTTTCTAAGAGTAGTGATGTGCAGTTAGCGATCTCATCGTTTTTCACTGACTCGATAGTCATGATTAGTTTTTCTGAGTGACTCGTTTACTTTAGTCGTTCGTTTGCACTGCTGGCCCGCAATGAGTCGTACAAAAGGATTAATGCACACTACTCTGGCTCAGCGGCACCAGAGACGTGCTCCGACCCAGTCTGTCATATATGCGTGCATAAATATAGATCATTCTGCAGGCAGCAGAGAACAAAAAGACAAGTTTAGAACTGATAATTGATTGCAAAGTGCAAGAATGAATGCAATTAATTGATTATTGAATGTCATGGTGGAGACGGCTTTGTAGAATCAACAAATGTACATGGTTTAAAGCGCACTTTTACACAAATGATACCTCCAATAAACCCCCTATGCTATGGTGAATAAGATGAGAAGAGGCTTGTAGAATCATTACTATTTCGAGTTTTCAGTTCATTGTTCGCCAGTCGTGGGTCCTGCATGCTCTGGGCATTACTGACTCATAAGAATGAAATGAGTCAAAAGATTTGTTCTTTTGATTGAATGACACAAAAAGATCTAAGTCAGTAAAAAGAGCTGAACTTCCCATCACTACTGTCAGTGTGTGTGTGTGTGTGTGTGTGTGTCTGTGTGCCTTGCAAGGGGTGTTTGGGTTGTTCTACATCCCAGCCAGAATCCGTTGCCCTAACGACACTTTTTAATCAGCCCAACCGCAATCAGTCATCCCAATATAGTGCAGAGTACAGGAACATGCCCATTGTTAAGTTGTTTACATATCCCGAGAACGACTGGGTAGGGGGTAATAAGCACTAATAGATGAGGCAAGAGGGAGAGATTTGGGCAGTGCCGTTAGGTCCTGATGTAGCACAGGCTGACACTACATTCCCCATGATGGATTAGCCCACTAGGCCAATTACGACTCCCTAATTGTGCCTTGCAATGTATAGTTCTCACTTTCATCCAAAACAAGGCACAGCGCAAATGCTTGATGTAAAGGCCACTTGAGACATAGAGAGCCACTTGAGCCCATAGAGCAGGGCTCATCAACTACATTCAGCCACAGGGCGATTTTTTTGTTGAGCAGATGGTTGGGGAGCCGGAACATAATTACAAATAATTTGTAGACTGCAAATTGACCGCAAGAATCCCAAACAGATATAATATTTGACTAAAACATAATAATTTCAAACCTTGCCTACATTTGTATATGATCACGTCTCTCAATTACACACGGGAATACATGGGAACAGATTTCATATATTAAAATAACTTGGAGCTGATTACGGTCTTTTATGCCCCACCCCCCCCCCCCCCCAAAAAAAACAATTTTTTATTTATTTTTTTAGCCCAGAAAACTTGGGGGGCCAAATGAAACCACCCGCGGGCCAAATTCAACCCTGCCATACAATATGTCTCTACGCAGGGTTGAGGTCACCTTAATTCAGTTCAGGAATGTATTTCAAAATGTTTCATGAGGATAATTGAACAAACTGTCCTTAAAATTAAAATTCCAACATTAAAAACAATATAACTCATGGGTGTGGTGTATTGGGGAGAAACTATGGAGGAGAAACTTTTACAAATCCTTCATTGCATCAAAGTTTAAACTTCCCACACTTTTCTGGCGGATAGTGTAACACAACCCTAGGCCTTCCGCCAGCACACCGCTCTCATTGATAACCACTGAGTTGCTGATCATTTTGGGAGGCCCCCAATACTGTCCTTTTGTTTGCACACTACACTGTAGACAGCAACTGAAGAGTGAAATGTCAGCTCCAGTCTCTGTTTTCTCAGCTAAGAAAGAGCTTAAGCCTGTTATTCATGAGCTGCATGGGGCCTTGTCCTTTATGTCTTCTAAGTTAAATACATTTGTAGACTAAACTGCTTGTAAGGCTCTAATCTTAAAAACACTTGAAAACATATTGCTTCGTTTGGCTTGACTCTTTATTCTACTGGCCTCTCCAGCCCAAAAAGGTAGAGACACACACATGCAACAATGTGGATCAAATTCTGCTGTGTGAGAGGGATGCGTCATATTAATGTGACACCTCTCAAAACAGTATGGTAGAACGTTTGGCAGGGTTGAACTCTCTTTCCAATGGTCTTTTCTCAGGTTTCCAAGACCTCCCAGTGGATGGGAACAGGAAAACATGTGGTGAGGCGTCATTGCCCCAGCACTTTTCAATCCACACCACTTTTGAATTAGTTTAATAAAATATATTGATCCAAAGCGTTAAAAATAACTGCTGTTTTTAGACCGATTTGCCTCATCATTTCTCTGTCCTTCACATCAGAGTGCTGCTGCAGGCTCTGTGCACATCTTGACCAATCAGATTCACGGAAATCGCAGGATGTGCAAGCTGGGCACAACGCACAAAGTTCAAGGCATGCTCTCTACTTTCATACAGCATTTATTTAGTGAGCATGATAACACTCATGACAGAAGAAAACAGGAACAGCATATACAGAGGCGACCCGTCATTCAGGGCAGGTGGGGCAGTCTGATCACCTGTCTGTTGTCAATTTTTTATGTTATTTTGGCATTAATACGTGTCACATGAATAAAACAAAATGGGGTTAATAAAGCCGCATACAAACAGTCTCTTTTTTGCATAAGGCAGCTCCAAAATACAGGTGTTTCAGCCTAGCTCAGTGCTTTCTTTGGTGGTTTGGCTGCCAGTGGAAAATATGGAGTGAAGGGGTTGCTAATGTTCTGTAGTTGTGCCGTGATTGGCTCAGTGTTCTCTCACTCACTGGGACACTACGTCACCGCAAAATCTACAGGGGAAGCTTGACAATTCAAGCCACTTCGGTGCTGCCATATAGTTACAGTAGAAGTGCCCATCCAAGAAGGCTCAAGGTCATTGGCCACAGATAAAAAGACGTCAACATCATACTGTCAAAATCTTATTTGCAAGCTAGCAGTCATCATCATGAATCAAGTCGACAATCTACTGGCAAATCCTTTTCAATCCTTGTCTTATGAAGAGAAATGATAGATAAAATGTAAAATGTGCTAATCGGCCATTGGATATGACCATTACACAACAAGTTGGAAATCACACATTCAACAATGAGTGGTTTGGAAGGAATCAGTGGTTAACTGCAAGCATTGAAAAGCAATCACTAGGCTGCTATTCAGTGTAGTGGATGTGTGGTCCAAGTCTGGGTTTAACCTCTTGAAACTCTGGGGGCGGTATTTCATTTTTGGATAAAAAAACGTTCCCGTTTTAAACGGGGCTTATTTTCTCACGACAAGATGCTCGACTATGCATATAATTGCCGGCTTTGGATAGAAAACACTCTAACGTTTCCAAAACTGCAAAGATATTGTCTGTGAGTGCAACAGAACTGATGTTACAGGCGAAACCCAGATAAAAATCCAATCAGGAAGTGCCCTATATTTTGAAAGCGCTGCATGCCAATGACTCCTTATATGGCTGTGAATGGGCTACGAATGAGCTTACACTTTCTACGTGTTCCCCAAGGTGTCTACAGCATTGTGACGTATCACATTGAGCAAGTGGTCACATGATGGCTCCCGCAGAAAATCTTGCGTAAAGTACAGAGGTAGCAATTATTCCAATCACTTCTAATGAGAAACCAATTGTCCCGGTGGATATATTATCGAATAGATATGTGAAAAACACCTTGAGGATTGATTCTAAACAACGTTTGCCATGTTTCTGTCGATATTATGGAGCTAATTTGGAAAAAAGTTTGGCGTTGTAGTGACCGCATTTTCCGGTCGATTTCTCAGCCAAACGTGAAGAACAAACGGAGCTATTTCGCCTACAAAAATTATATTTTTAGAAAAAATGAACATTTGCTATCTAACTGGGAGTCTCGTGAGTGAAAACATCCGAAGTTCTTCAAAGGTAAATGATTTAATTTGATTGCTTTTCACATTTTCGTGAAAATGTTGCCTGCTGCTAGCAGGGCATAATGCTATGCTAGGCTATCGATAAACTTACACAAATGCTTGTCTAGCGTTGGCTGTAAAGCATATTTTGAAAATCTGAGATGACAGTGTGATTAGGAAAAGGCTAAGCTGTTTCTCTATATTTATTTTGTGATTTTCATGAATAGGAATATTTTCTAGGGATATTTATGTCTGCTGCGTTATGCTAATTCGTTTCAGGCGATGATTACTTTCCCGGATCTGGGAAGGGTAGTATCAAGAGGTTTTAAGGGTCTATTTTCCAAGCTTAAAAGGATAAACATTCAACAATAGCCATGCTGTCAATCCAGCATGACTTCTTCCGCTTTCAAATCAACTGGAAAAATCTCAGACTTCAGTGCGTTCAAGACAGTTTGTCTTGAAAGCACCATAAATACAGAGAATGCCAGACTGTGATGACAAAGTCTGATGACAAAATTTGCCCACGAAGGATCGCCACACCACCTTCCTGTTCAAAAATGATGTAATATGCCAGGGAGATATGTATGCTCTAGCTAAGAAAGTAACACTAAGGGTATGTCGTGTGGTAAGCTGTTAGTAGCTCATGTGCCTCACCCTAATAATTTGGTCCCTTTTCCATTCATAATTTAGCCTACTGTTCTGACTTGGTGGTGCACATGTAGCCTATAGCCTGTTTTAGAGAAATGTCATCAAATATTGTAAGAGCTTTCATTGTCTGCTTATTTGCCCCCTTTATTTATCCTACGGTTCTGACTTGGTGTACAGGGAAAACACTAAGAAAGGCCCATGTTCTGAAATCTGTCGCTGTACATTTGAAAAGTGCATTTGAAAAGTGCTCATTAAGGTCTTAATCGAAAATACAGATTGCCTCTCATATGCTCGTCGTCCCCTTATGCCATAGTTTGTACATCTCAATTGTCAGAAGAATCCACATTTGTGGACTACTAACAACAGCAGCTGCATAGTTTAGCCTACTATGCGCCCTCTCCCTCTGGCCAGGGTAAACAAAGTGGTAACGTTGTGTATTTGACAAAATGTGAATGGGATCAAATGTAGTTTATATTCAGACTAGACTAATTAAGCTACTGTTCCTAAACTTTTTCAGGCCAAAATTGTTAATTTTAATGTTAATTAATCAATAAACAGAGTAGATGAAATAGACGGAGTTCATTTTTAATTAGGCCTACAGTTGCACAGGGCATGACCTGTGCAATGCAAACCTGCATAAATCATGCTCAGCCCTGTGAGTTCTCTTGTCCAGTGGCATAGTTTTCTCTGTGTATAAACGGCTAGGCCCCTTTTTTCTCAATTTCCGCCTGAATGACGTACCCAAAGTAAAGGATATGCATATAATTGGTACCATTGGAAAGAAAACATTTTTGAAGTTTGTAGAAATGTTACAATAATGTAGGAGAAAATCCAAAGAAAAAACAACCAGAATTATTTTTTAAGAGAGCCCATCCTCTTAGAATGGCAAGTATAAGGTCATATTGAAAATTAGCTCCCTGGATGCAAATCCTATGTCTCCCACAGGGTGTCAGCAGTCTATGTTCAAGGTTTCAGGCTTGTAACTTCAAAGACAAATAAGAAATATCAGTTTTAGTACAGGGACACAGTCTTGGAAATGTGTGTTTGCGCACGCCATGAAGACAGGACTCACCTGCTAAAAACCAGTTTCCTATTGAACATACTTATTTCCGTAAGAAATATTATAGTTTGATTACATTGTAGGATATCTGAGGAGTTGGTGACTTGATTTTGATTTGTTGAAACAAAATTTAAGATAGATTTTCGGAATCCTTTCTCTGCATGTTGAACGAGTGAATTACTCAAATCGATGGCGCCAACTAAACTGACTTTTTGGGATATAAAGAAGAATTGTATCTAACAAAACACTACATGTTATAGCTGGGACACGTTGAATGAGAAATCAAAGGAAGATTTTCAAAAAGTGAATATTTAATCGTTATTTGTGAATGTAGGAAACCTGTGCTGGTGGAAAAATATTTTGATGTGGGGCGCCATCCTCAAACAATCGCATGGCATGTTTTCGCTGTAATAGCTACTGTAAATTGGACAGTGCAGTTAGATTAACAATAACTGATAAGAGACTTATGTGTACCTCAATGTTTAATATCCATCATTTTTATGATTATTATTTTAATTGTGCGCCAGTTTCACCGGAAGTTGTCCCGCTAGCGGGATGCCTAGCCCTATTAAGAATATAATGAATATGAACAAATACAAGGTTACTGCAGTTTGACATGTTTTTCCTCCTCCCCAAGGCCTGGGAACATCATTGCCAATATAATTGATTAATCTGTTGTAAAATATATATATATATATGTATATATATATTTATTTTTTTACAATAGCTTAATTACGACATGCCCCAGATTTCTTTCCCCCGCCACACCACCACCTTTGGAGGGAATCAGGTGCAGGATCGTGTGAGGTCAAACATATTTTTATCTCAGGAAAGACATGAGGTGTATAGGCCAAAATTCAAACTATTGCTGGATGCAACTGGGAAGTGATTGAACCTGAAACCCATTTTCATATTAGTGTAGTAACCATTATGGAAACAGGAAGCTAATTAGCCAATGGCGTTGCGAGTTGGTCCAACTTGCCAATGCTTGGTTGCACTGCAGTGCACAAGCTGGAAACTGACAATTAAATAATTTCTCTGTAGTTTTCAGCAACCTGTTGATTTATTTCACAACTTTCCCAAAAGTTTCTTATACCATTACACTAGCTATTGCCACATCAATAGAGCACATAATTGTCATCGTCATACACTGAAGGTGCTACAATTTACCTAATGACTTAGAGAGGTCACACAGAGAGCAAGGCCAGTTGAATTACTCTTTCTTGGTGAGACCTACTGCAAGAGCTCTAAATGAACGTATTTCATTGGTAGCACTGGTGGTCCCAACTTATTATAAAACATAGGAGCACCACATCATTTAGGAGCACCAGAAAATAAGATGTTTTAATTGATTGAAATCCATACATTATTGGGCCTATATGAAATTCTATCTATAAGCAAATGTTGCGCCTGAGAAACTAATATGTAACCCTGTACCAATAACTGTCATTGAAATTACAAAGTCATTTGTGGAATATTAGGTTTCTACATTGTGTAATGATGCATTACACTTAAAATTGTACACTGTCTCTTTAAGAATGTCAAGTTTTTTGTTGTGTTCCAAACTCAATCAAGCCAATGTGCTGGAATTCTCACAATATGAATCATTGTTTTTTTGTCAGTGCGCTAGAGAGGTTCCAACCAACTCAATGCACCATAGTATACCATAGTACACATATCAATCATATCAATATCAATCTCTCCTTGGACAGTCCCAGCAGTTGTCTTATATAAGTTATATTTGCATGATTTTGCATAATTAATTAATCATTGCCACTTTGTTTCCTTCATGTACCGACCAATACCACACGAGGCTTGAAACTGCGATATCCTTCGTTCTCGTTCTCAAAACAAGGTCTGGGCGTACTGCTAAATTGCAGCTACTGATAGTGAGGATTCATTCAGTCAGCCACTTGCATGATCACATAAATAGAACATAAATGAGTTAGAAGAAAAGCACAAATATTCAAATTCCCTCAAATATATTTGGACGATATCTATGTTCCTTGGGCACTATGTTTGCTCAACCTGAGTTCCCTCAGCCCTATGATCATTGATCTCCTGAAGAAGCTACGCCTTTACCATTCTTTCTGTGCCCCCAAATGTTAGCTAGCTAATGTGGTAACGTGAATGAACATGGTATTAATGGGCCGCAAAATGGTTTATGAATGTAAAACACGGCCTGCCAATGGAGAGACGTCCAGATCATAGAGCTAGATAGAGGAAGGACTCTAGTGCCCAAAAGCCTGTTTTAACATGGGCAGCACCATTGAGGACTCACCATTTTGAAGTAGTGAACTGGGTGGGACTTCCTACGCGTAAGGAAGGATCACATAATTCCATCCAGGTCACCAGGAGGGATCACCCAATGAATTATACTTGTGAGCAAACATTCCATAACTGTAGGTGGCAGTAAATCAGGAAAACCGGTGGCAGTATGCACCCTTTGTTTGTTTGACATATCATAGAAGTAGTAGAAGAAAATGGAGATGGTGGAAATGGTGCTGCCCATGCTCTCACAGACGCCAACATGGGACAGATATAATGATTCTGTGTCTAAGTCTATGAGCAAGCTGCATCTGGAAAAACGTAGTGTAAGTAATATGGTCACAACCTTTGAACGGTTTGAGGTAGGGATAAGCGGATCTCTGTGTAGTAATGGTGCAACCACCACAGTGGTTTATCCAGGGCACTCGGACACAGCGAAGCCTAATCATTTCAACAACAGTGGCACTGGTGGTCCCAAATTAAAATGACAGGTTGCACAGCAAAATATTTAGGAGCATATGCGACCAAACTGTTTGCACTTTAGAGCCCTGCCTACTGCTATATGTTTGCTTCTTGTTTTTGCTCAGTAACACATAGGCGGTCAAGATGACAACGATTGACGTTCCCTTCAATGTCCAAGCTAGGTCACTCACACACACAAACAGCCCAATGAGCTACACACACACACACACACACACACACACACACACACACACACACACAGAGAGCATACTTTTGGACTTGTAACACAAAACCTGAAGCAAAACGTTAAGCGCTGAAACCAGAGCCATCTGAACCAAGGCACTAGGCAGTCCATCGGCGTGCCGGTTGACATATCGCATTGGTCACAAGGACGCGAGGACATGGACAGATGTTTGCCCTGTAACATCTTAGCAACGTCTCAGCAACCAAGTGTTAACATCCAGAGTGGAGACAGGCCTATCAATATTCCCAAGCCTCCACACCCCAACATCGGCATACATTAATCACAGCCGAGCCTTGGCCAGCGCTAGTGACACACCGGGACTAGAGTTGTCATCAAGGTAATACATTGTCAGTTAAAGCTGTTTTTATTAATGGCATGACTGATGGATTTTTTATTGTTTAATTGTCTCTTGTTTCGGCTCATGTGGGAAGAGATTGGATGAATCGTGGGAATCGTTGGACTTAAAGGCCGTGGAGACCCTGGAGAAGAGAGACGTGAGCTGCCTTTCATTGCCGTTCATTTGTGTTAATTGAAAATAGAATATTAATTTCTTTAGTTTGGCTTTATTCAGGGGGATGATATCACAGCCAGGTGCCTCGGTTGAAGTGTTCTTATGACATTTCGACTTGGACGGGGTCTCAGTTGGTTATCTGAACCATAGCTTTAATATACTGTAAATAAATAACAAAAATCAGGGTTTGGCCAACTCTCCTCCAAGGTAGGTGTATTGATAAAACATCTGCCGTCAGTGTTTTGCGCTCTGGCAACGATGTTTGTGGGTGAAAGTTTGGATGAAGTGTCACCTGGTGATGAAGAGTTTCCTTTTTTAAATGTTTGCTGTGTTCACATGTTTTTAAATAAGTTTGCGGTGCCAACCTATTCACGAGTGCTGTGTGAGAAATCTTGCATGCTACCCATATGCATGTCCTAAATTCTCCCGCATGCTACCCTTATGCATGTCCTAAATTCTCCCTTGTGCTACCCATATGCATGTCCGAAATTCTCCCGCGTGCGTGTGCTACCCTTATGCATGAGTGCATAAGGGTCCTAAATTCTCACTCATGCATGTCCGAAATTCTCACGCCTGCTACCCATTAAGCTTGTTCGCCAAGCGCACAGCCAGTGAGTGAGCCGCTCTCCCAGCATCCAAGGGTGAAGACACAAAGCTCTCCGGTTCTGCCTGATCGTAGGATGCAGAGTCTGTATCCACGCCTGTCTCTGAACACTCGTTGTTCCCAACACAAATACAAATTAACCAAAGTTAAGTGCTCTTTTCCTCTCATCCACACAGTTATCTACAGATGAATGTCACTTCTGTAATGTGTGTACTTTGATTATGCAGGATATGAGCTAACATTGTGCTGAAGATACTTGTGGCACTTTTGAAAGGTTTCAGATCTATTCCAAGCTCTTTTCTAATTTGGATGAAAGAAGGGAATATGACCTGTAATTTTTATTTGTGCCAGATCACAAATTATACACTTAAACTTTCCAAAATGATTAGAGAAAACAATCATGAGAAAATGGTGAGTATGAATCATCTTAGTCAGTATTAGCGCATTTTTTTCAATCCAATTTGGGCATACCCAAATATCTCTTTCTAATATGCCTATAAATTACAATTTTTATAGTCCTTCAATAGGAAATGCTACTACATGAGAAAACCTTGACTTCTAATTTTTAAGAGCGCTCTGTTTGAAACAAACATCACTGCATTCTATTGACATCAGTCAGTGCTGAGATCGGCCCAATACCAATAACGCCCGAGTGGCACAGCGGTCTAAGGCACTAAATCTCAGTGCAAGAAGTGTCACTGCAGTCCCTGGTTTGAAATCAGGCTGCATCACATCCTGCTGTGATTGGGAATCCCATAGGGCTGTGCACAATTGGCCCAGCGTCGTCCGCGGTAGGCCATCATCGTAAATAAGAATTTGTTCTTAACTGACTTGCCTAGTTAAATAAAAGTTACTTTTTTGAATAAATAAATACAAGCAACGATTTTTCCTCTGCAGGCTCAGTTGCAAGTAAAATAAACGTCAAGTGCTCGCCTGGGCGTATGGGTGGTGTTATACCAGGAAAGCAAATCAAGACGTGCTGACAGAAATTGCCTATATTTTCATGTAAGTGATCCCCAGGTGATGGGACGCCATGACATCATAACTCGTACGGGCCCAAGAAAGTGTAGCCAGCCACCTACAGTTCAAATGCCAGGCACAGTGAGTGTATACCATAGAGACAGAGAGTGAATACCATGTTAGACTTTTTTTTCTAATATTTACAAGATGATATTAGCTTATTATCAATGTATTGCTGCCGGGAAGATCCAATTCTGAAAGGACACCACATCAAGAGATCCTGTCTACCTCAGGAATGTCTCCAGTGCCAACGATGGAAGTGATAGTGTAGACCTGGGAATATGTACTTGGCCACCTTGGGCCTCATGTGTTTGGTTTATTTTCTTAAGAACTTAGACAGTGAAGAAAAAAATAAACGGTGGGAATTGTTTAATTTGAGGGGAACATATCTACAATGTCTGGGATGGAGCGTAAGGCTACAAGCTGCCTTCTACAGAGAGGGTTAGGGTGGAAATCACCAAACTATGCAAATCAACATTTGTCCTACCTCTACTGAACAACTATTGGCCCATATCTAAATGGTCTGTTTTGGCAAAAGTATTGGAGCTTAAAGGGATACTTCGGGATTTGGGCAATAATGACCTTTATCTACTTCCCCAGAGTCAAATGAACTTGTGGTTGACATTTTTATGTCTCTGTGTCCAGTATGAAGGAAGTTGGAGATAGTGTCGAGAGGCAATGCTAACAAGCATTAGCGCAATGACTGGAAGTTTAGGGGTATCTGCTAGCATGTAGATACCCGTAGACTTCCAGCCTTCCAGGAAGACAACATTTTGAGTGGTAGGTCAAGCCACAGCACTGTCACAGCAACCTTGAAGGTTTTGAATAATATTCACTGTGCCCTGGATAAGAAGTTGCAATGTCTATCTGTTCATAGACTTGTCAACGGCTTTTGACACTGTGGACCAAAGTTATTACACTAAAATGAAAACTATAATCATGAACTATTTAGTAAACCAAAATAAAATAATTACAAACCTGTTTGTTAGTCTATATTTGACTCCAAAACAAACTAAAAGCCACTGTGAATGATGTTCAGTTTGAGTTTTTTTCAGCAAAAATCTAATGGGGTTTTCAAGCTACTGAATCTGGGAAGTAAATGTGGCCAGGAGATGGCGATGTTTCAAATAGGCCTAGCTTGTGCATCACTATCACCAGAGAGGACGCTAGAAGATTACCTCCGCCCAAAATCTGTCCCTTTTGGTCTATAAGAGTGTAAATTACGTGAGTAAATATAGAAAAGCTTGTTACGTTGTGGCCATAGACATAATCCAGGGTTACCTAAACTCGGTCCTGGGGCCTCCGCTGGGTACACATTTATGTTTTTACCCTAGCACAACAAAGCTGATTCCAATATCCAAAACAAGGTTTGATTATTTGAAACCTTTCCTGTATGCTAGCAAACCACAAGCAGAGCTATGACTCGTAGTCGTGTGATTAGCTAAAATGAGATCCCTCCCATTTATATGAGCATTACTTTCTAAACGTAATCGTTACAGTTGTATTGAACATGAGGGAGACAGCGCAGAGCACAGCAGGTGTTTAATCAAAGGGACCATTGGAGAAGGCAGGTAGCTGGGTCCAGGGGCAGGCAGAAGGTCATGCACGGTAGGTCCAGAAACAGTACGTTCCGGGGATCTAAGTGTTTGGAAGTGTGAATTGGACGCAGACGTTACATAGAGTGGGGAGTACAAGTATTTGATACACTGCCAATTTTGCAGGTTTTCCTACTTACAAAGCATGTAGAGGTCTGTCATTTTTATCATAGGTACACTTCAACTGTGACAGACGGAATCTAAAACAAAAATCCAGAAAATCACATTGTATGATTTTTAAGTAATTAATTTGCATTTATTGCTTGATATAATACATCGTCACCCCGCCTATGTTTTGGTAAAAAGCTGAGGGATGGGCCTGTAGAAATGTAACCACTCTCAGATTAATAGACAGAGCTATGGATGCAAGGACTGACCATAAATGATATCAACATTATTGTTTTGACCATGTTTTGAGGCATTTACAATGTTTACAAACATTGGAGAAAAACAAGCTTATTTTTGGGGTTCTCAAGGAGTAGGACGGTTGAACAAAGCTCATGAGGCATTTACAAGTTATATTCTTCAAGAATCAATGGATATATATTTTATAAGTCCAAAAATTGATGTAGCAACTACAGATTGCCCCTTTAAGTCTATCAAAAGTGTGTGAGTTTGAGCATGTCCATTTTTTGTACTGTTTCATCAGCATGAATTAGATTGAGCAATAAAAGCCACACTTTCATTCCATAGGCTGGGATCCATACTATGCAGCTGTTGCAAGAGCACATTTTTTAGTGGCTATCCATTGGTTTTAAAAACAATGATTATTGAGTTCAAATACACATTTAAATTTGTGAACAGCCATCCACAACAACAACAATCCGTAAGGCGCAAATAGCTAAATGAGAGAGCTGCAGTGTGATCCACATCATTGCACTTTGTAGATATCGATAATAAGTGATATCTGTATCCCCATAGACTAGACCACTGTTGTCATCCTTACCTCTGAGCGTTTATTCAAGTTGGATCATCTTTGGATGCAGACAGCAGTCGCACCATTGGAAGACATAGCTTGGACTGTATTCCTGCTCTTTTTCCGTGAGCCAGCAAACACATTTGCTGTCTCATCGTAGTGGTCTCTGACTTGTGGTCAGACCCACTCTGAGTCTGGCGTGGCAGGGTAGCCTAGTGGTTAGAGCGTTGGACTAGTAACCAAAAGGTTACTGACAAGAGCTGACAAGGTACAAATCTGTCGTTCTGCCCCTGAACAGGCAGTTTAACCCACTGTTCCTAGGCCGTCATTGAAAATAAGAATTTGTTCTTAATTTGCCTCTTGGAACTACCCATCCCGGATCCGGGAGAATTGTCATCAACTGACACTAATTAGCATAACGCAACCGACAAAAAATATTACTAGAAAATATTCATATTCATGAATTCACAAGTGAAATATAGTTTAGCCTTTTGTTAATCACCCTGTCATCTCATATTTTGAAATTATGCTTTATAGCCAAAGCAAGACAAGCATTTGTGTAAGTTTATCGATAGCCTAGCATAGCATTATGTCCAGTTAGCAGCAGGAAGCTTGGTCACGAAAATCAGAAAAGCAATCAAATTAACCGTTTACCTTTGATGATATTCGGATGTTTTCACTGACGAGACTCCCAGTTAGACAGCAAATGTTCATTTTGTTCCATAAAGATTAAAAATAGTAATAATTATAGCCAAAACAAGCTCCGTTTGTTCTTCACGTTTGGTTGAGAAATCCATCGGAAACTGAGGACACAGAGCCCAAACCCGCTCTCTCCCAGAGGAGAGGGGGAGTTGGGACGTTTTTTTGACTTAATGACCGGACGTAAACGTTCTCTCTCTTGCCTCTGCAGTATGGAGAAGTTAAAAATCCCTTTGTTATAACAGAGAGACTTTGCCAAAACTTCAAATATCAAACAATGAGCATTAGGACAATATATGTCAATATCCAAATGTTGGGAATTATGACAGATGGAAATTGGAAAATCCATGTCAATTTTGTGATTTCATTAAAATGATCAGAAAGGCATTATAATGGAAAAATTGTAACTTTAAGAGCTTTCACAATGTATATATCAGATTTACATCTAAATGTTGTTAAACTTATATGATTAAATATGAAACTATTAGTAAAAAGATAGCAATGTGATTTTAGCCTTCTAAATTAGAATTTATTTTCTTCCAAACTTATGCCAGTCAGTAGCCATGTCCAAGTGAGCTTAGAGTTTGCCTTTCAGGCCAGTGAGCTTAAAAGGGCTCGTAACAAGATGTACATTAGACCAAGCAGGCGGACAGTGTAAGCCGGACTCTACCAGACCAGACAGCGTGGAGTGGTGGGTACACGGCTGGAAATGGTTAAATCTACAAACCAAAAAATGGTGAGACCCTCTGAAACTCTCTACAGGTGAAGACTAGACCAAAACATGCACCGTCTGCAGCTCTGTATGTAAAGTAGTCTAGAAAACTCAACCCAAGACAAGAGGGAAGGACAAATCCCTCTCACCAATCATAGTTACCTCTGAGGTATCTATTCTGACGAACAGAGGGAAGTACAGCTCCATCTGAACACCATGTGGTACACCTCTGATGTATCCTAATGAACACTCAGAGACAAAGAAGCCTACAGCTAAGGACATTGTGACCTCTGGTGGACAACCAGAGACTTACATCGAACTACTCGCCATAGACGGATAGAGTGGTTTCAACAGAGAGACAACAAAGACATCTACGCATAAAAATATATTGCACTTCTAATCCAAATGGGCAGTTGTTCTGGTGCTAAATATTCATATTTACAGTGAGCGTTGTTTCCGAGTGTATGTACGATAAGTCCACTCTCTTTGTCGCTCCTACTCTTTATCCCCCCCACTTCCATTGTGTAACAAGTCGTCATATCAGGTTAGTCCACTAGGGACTTTTCATATGCATTATGTTAGTAATCGATGACCTATACCTTGTTGTGTGTTTATGTATTTCTGTGTGATTAGTTAGTAAATAATTAATTAAGCCAATTTGTCTATTACTGATTCATCACTTAGGCTAGGGTTCTTGCGGATTAAGATATTTGCGACGTTGAGAATGAGACTGAAGAGGTAATGATTAATAATTGACTGGAGTGATGTAAGATATATCTATATATCTTTAGAGTTTAAGTCGGGAGATAGTCACTCTTTAAAAAAAAATTCCCGTGGTGTCCCAAGTTCCTAATGAGTTACTGTAATTGTTACATTAATATTTTAATAGAGTAGTAATTAAACAAAGTAGGTCATTATTTGATAAATAGCATTAGTCACGTCACGACACTATAATATATATTTCCTGAAATAAAATAATTAAGAAAAAAAATGGCAAAACTAAAACTATACTGAAACTAATATTTTTGACTGAAAAACGAACAAAAAATCTAATAAAAACCATAAATGTATTGTCACGCCCTGGTCTTAGTATTTTGTGTTTTCTATATTTATTTGGTCAGGCCAGGGTGTGACATGGGTTTATTTTGTGTTGTGTTTATGTATGGTTTTTTTTCGTAGGGTTTGGGATTGTGGCTTAGTGGGGTGTTCTAGCAAAGTCTATGGTTGCCTGAGGCGGTTCTCAATCAGAGGCAGGTGATTCTCGTTGTCTCTGATTGGGAACCATATTTAGGCAGCCATATTCTTTGAGTGTTTCGTTGGTGATAGTTCCTGTCTCTGTGTTAGTTTGCACCAGTTTAGGCTGTTTCGGTTTTCACGTACGTTTATTGTTTTTGTATAGTTCGTGTTTTTTGTCTTCATTAAAGATGTATCGAACTAACCACTGCTTGGTCCGACTCTCTTTCAACGGAAGAAAGCCGTAACAGAATCTCCCACCACACCAGGACCAAGCAGCGTGGTGACAGGCAGCGGCAGCAGGAGCAACCAAGGTTGGAATATACGACTTGGGAGGAAATAGACAGGTGGGCGGTCGACCCAGAGAGAGTGCCGGAGCCCGCCTGGGATTCGCTGGAGCAGTGCGAAGAGGGCTATAGGAGAATGGAGTCGAAGAGACAAGCACGGCGGCGCAGAAGGAAGCCCGAGAATCAGCCTCAAAAATGTATTGGGGGGGGGGCTCAGGGAGAGTGCGGCAGAGTCAGGGTTCAAACCTGAGCCAACTCCCCCTGTTTATCGCGAGGAGCAGCGATCACAGGACTTCTGGACGTGGGAGGAGATATTGGACGGAAAAGGACCCTGGACACAGCCTGGAGAATATCGCCGCCCCAAAGAAGAACTGGAGGCGGCAGAAGCGGAAAGGCGCTGGTATGAAGAGGCAGCACGGCGACGCGGATGGAAGCCCGAGAGTCAGCCCCAAAAATGTATTGGGGGGGGGGGGGGCTCAGGGAGAGTGTGGCAGAGTCAGGGTTCAGACCTGAGCCAACTCCCCCTGTTTATCGTGAGGAGCCAAGGAGGAGACCAGAACCAGAGCCTGTTGGAGGTGAGTGAAGCAGGGACTGTGAAGGAGTTAATGGGGAAAGTGGAGGAGAGAGTTATGAGGGAGTTGCTAGGTTGGTGCTTTAGATACGATATTCGCCCGACGGAGCGTGACGGGGATTTGATGGCACCTGGGTGAGTGCTCCATACTCGTCCTGAGGTGTGTGTTAGTCGGCTGGTGAAGAGTGTGCCAGCCTCACGCACTAGGCCTCCTGTGTACCTACCTAGCCTTGCACGTCCTGTGCCAGTTCTGCCCTCAGGCTCTCCAGTACACCTCCACGGTCCGGTCCATCCTGTGCCACCTTCACACACCAGTCCTCCGGTGGCAGCTCCTCGCACCAGGCTTCCTGTGCATGTCATCGGCCCAGTACCACCAGTGCCAGCACCACGCACCAGGCCTTCAGTGCGCCTCGCCTGTTCAGCGCTGCCAGAGCCTTTCTCCTCTCCAGCGCTGTCGGAGTCTCCCGCCTGTTTAGCGCTGTCGGAGTCTCCCGCCTGTTTAGCGCTGCCAGAGCCTTCCTCCTCTCCAGCGCTGCCGGAGTCTCCCGCCTGTCTAGCGCTATCAGAGCCTTCCTCCTCTCCAGCGCTGCCGGAGTCTCCCGCCTGTTTAGCGCTGCCAGAGCCTTCCTTCTCTCCAGCGCTGCCGGAGTCTCCTGCCTGTTCAACGCAGCCAGAGCTGCTAATCTGCATGGAGAAGCCAGAGCTGCCAGTCTGCATGGAGCAGCCAGAGCTTCCAGTCTGCATGGAGCAGCCAGAGCTTCCAGTCTGCATGGAGCAGCCAGAGCTGCCAGTCTTCTTGGAGCAGCCAGAGCTTCCCGTCTGCATGGAGCAGCCAGAGCTGCCAGTCTGCATGGAGCAGCCAGAGCTGCCAGTCTGCATGGAGCAGCCAGAGCTGCCAGTCTGCATGGAGCAGCCAGAGCTGCCAGTCTGCATGGAGCAGCCAGAGCTGCCAGTCTGCATGGAGCAGCCAGAGCTGCCAGTCTGCATGGAGCAGCCAGAGCTGCCAGTCTACATGGAGCAGCCAGAGATGCCAGTCTGCATGGAGCAGCCAGAGCAGCTAGAGCCGCCAGTCAGCCAGGATCTTCCAGATCCGCCAGTCAGCCAGGATCTTCCAGATCCGCCATTCAGCCAGGACCCACCATTCAGCCAGGATCCGCCAGTCAACCAGGATCTTCCAGATCCGCCAGTCAGCCGGGATCCGCCAGTCAGCCATGATCTTCCAGATCCGCCAGTCAGCCAGGATCCGCCAGTCAGCCAGGATCTGCCAGAACCACCAGCTAGCCAGGATCCGCCAGTCAGCCAGGATCTGCCAGAACCACCAGCTAGCCAGGATCTGTAAGAGCCTACTACCTGCCTGAGTGTCCTCTCAGTACTAGGCATCATCTCAGTGCTGAGCTTCCCCTCAGTGCTGAGCTTCCCCTCAGTGCCGAGCTACCCCTCAGTCCCGAGCTTCCCCTCAGTCCCGAGCTTCCCCTCAGTCCCGAGCTTCTACCTCAGTCCCGAGCTGCCCCTCAGTCCAGTGGGGTCCTTGGTGAGGGTTATTAGGCCAAGGTCGGCGGCGAGGGTCGCCAATCAAAGGACGTGTTACAGGGGGACTAAGACTTGGTTGGAGTGGGGTCCACGTCCCGAGCTGGAGCCGCCACCGTGGACAGACGCCCATCCGGACCCTCCCCTATGGGTTTAAGTGTGCGGCCGGGAGTCCACACCTTGGGGGGGGGGGGGGTTCTGTCACGCCCTGGTCTTAGTATTTAGTGTTTTCTATATTTATTTGGTCAGGCCAGGGTGTGACATGGGTTTATTTTGTGTTGTGTTTATGTATTATTGTAGGTTTTAGAATTGTGGCTTAGTGGGGTGTTCTAGCAAAGTCTATGGTTGCTTGAGGCGGTTCTCAATCAGAGGCAGGTGATTCTCGTTGTCTCTGATTGGGAACCATATTTAGGCAGCCATATTCTTTGAGTGTTTCCTGGGTGATTGTTCCTGTCTCTGTGTTAGTTTGCACCAGTTTAGGCTGTTTCGGTTTTCACGTACGTTTATTGTTTTTGTATAGTTTGTGTTTTTTTGTCTTCATTAAAGATGTATCGAACTAACCACGCTGCATTTTGGTCCGACTGTCTTTCAACGGAAGAAAGCCGTAACATGTATGTTCAGTTTTATACTTTGGTCAAAAATAAAATGGGCTTTTCGAGATTCTGATTCTGAGGGGTAAATGCACCCAGTAGATGACAATGTTACAAATAGGCCTAGCTTGTGCATCCCTAGCTATCACCAGAGCAGACCTTTTTGCATGGAGGTCTATGAGAGTGTAAATTAGGCTTATTTGATCAAATCAAATTTCATTTGTCACATGCGCCTAATACAACATGTGAAATGCTTACTTTACAAGCCCTTAACTAACAGTGCAGTTCAAGAAAGAGTTAAGAAAATATTTACCATATAAACTAATATAAAAAATTAAGTTACTCAATAATGATGCTAAATACAGTAATGTTTAGGTTGTAACTTGTCTTGATATAAGAGGGCGTACTGGGAATTCGGCATCTTTGAGAAAAACAACTTAGTTGTGCCTGTAATTCACATGCGTATCTGCCCTCTCATTGGCTAGAATGGTCCCACCTGTTCTCTTCTCCTCCCGCCTGCCTTCCATCTTTGAGGATGCATTTTCAATGTTAGAGTGGTTACTTGAACATCTTGTCAATATAATAGGTATTTTCTAACAACAGGGAAGAAATCCGAGGCAGAGAGATTAGAGAGAGCGAAACACTCATATTTTCTCATTGGGACGGGGCCACTCTGGTCTGTTTTATTGCCTCTGTCCCACGGAGGGGGTGCCCCAGAGCGATTTTTTTTTTTTATATAACTACAAGGAAATAAAAACTAGCAACACAAATATGGCATTAGCACAACATGGTAGCAGCACAAAACATGGGGCCACCATTTTTGGGCCCATACAACAGCACAAAGGGCAAGAAGGTAGAGACAACAATACATCACGCAAAGCAGTCACAAGTGTCACTAAGCGTGTCCTTGATTGAGTATTTGAATGAAGAGATGGAGATAAAACATTTTGAGTTTTATTGCAGCTTGTTCCAGTTGCTAGCTGCAGTGAACTGAAAAGAGGAGCGACACAGGGATGCCTTGGGGACCTTTAACAGAATGTGACTGGCAGAACTGGTGTTGTATGTGGAGAATGAGGGCTGCAGTAGGTATCTCAGATAGGGGGGGGTAAGGCCTAAGAAGGATTTATAAATAAGCATCAACTAGTGGGTCTTGTGACGGGTATACAGAGATGACCAGTTTACAGACGAGTATAGAGTACAGTGTCCTATAGGGACACTATAAGGAGCATTGGTGGCAAATCTTATGGCCAAATGATAAAGAACATCTAGCCGCTCGAGAGCACCCTTACCTGTCGTTTTATAGATTACGTCTCCATAATCTAGCATGGGTAGCATGGTCATCTGAATCAGGGTTCGTTTGGTGGACCCTTGCTGTGGACCATACTGTCTTGGTGCAAAGATTGAAGAATATCGGGATGACTGGTCATGCTCTGGAGTGGTTTGTGAACTACCTGTCAAATCGAACCCAGTGTGTTAAGGCAGATGGTTGTCAGGCACCATAGAGCTGTCCTCAGGTGTGCCTCAAGGATCAAATCAAAAGTCCCGTGTTTATTATCTATATTAACAACATTGGGAGAAATTGAGACAGCATTTTTATGCAAATGACACAGTTCTCTACCCGACACTAATCTGTACAAAATTCCTCAAACAAAATGCATGGCTTTCCAATACTAAACACTCTGAAAACCATGTCATTACTACCTGGGAAGGAGTTTCCATAGAGCAAATCAAGATGCATAAACATCTGAAGTTGCTCTTCACTACCCATGTAGACAACATTTTCATTAAAATTTATGATGCGTATTGGGTTTTAGTATCCGCGTAAAGTTTATTTTTCCTCAGCCGCCAGAAAGGCGCTGATTCTTTGTACTTTTCTATGGTGATACTATTTATGTGCAAGCTTCAAGCTCTACACTGAAGGTTCTCTGACCTCCTCCCTATAGGCTGTCTCATCATTGTCGGTGATCAGGTCTACCACCGTGGTGTTGTCAGCAAACTTAATGATGGTGTTGGAGTCGTGCTTGGCCACGCAGTCGTGGGTGAACAGGGAGTACAGGAGGGGACTAAGCACACACCCCTGAGGAGCCCCCGTGTTGAGGATCAGCGTGGCAGATGTCTTGTTGCCTACCCTTACAACCTGGGGGAGGCCCGTCAGGAAGTCCAGGATCTAGTTGCAGAGGGAGATGTTTCGTCCCAGGGTCCTTTTTTTAGTAATGAGCTTTGTGGTAATTATCGTGTTGAACGCTGAGCTGTAATCAATGAACAGCATTCTCACATAGGTGTTCCTTTGATAATCGTGTTGGAGTCGTGCGCAGTCATGGTTGAAATGGGAGTACAGGACGGGGGTAAGCACACACCCTGAGGGGCCCTTGTTTTGATGGTCTACGTGGCGGATGTGTTCTTGCTTACCCACACCACCTGGGGTGGCCAGTTCGGAAGTCCAGAGTCCAGTTGGAGAGGGAGTTGTTCAGTCCCAGGAAGGACTATTATGGTGACCATATACTGCCACACCACCAGTCATGACCGCAGTAAAATTCCATGAGACCAATCTCCTCTTATGCACTCTGGACATGCTTTTGTTGTACCCAACTTGCTAATGACCATCAGGTCCTAATGGCCTGGTACTCAGGGCTCTTATCCCTCTACCCACTCTGACATCAATGCAAATGCAATCAAAAATCACATCGAACACTTATCCACTTAGCCCGGCCGATATGAGGAGCTGGACTGTACCGCACCGGGCTATGCACACGCACCGGGGACACCGTGCGCTCCACCGCATAACACGTTGCCTGCCCGGTCCCTCTCGCTCTCCGGTAAGCACGGGAAGTTGGCGCAGGTCTCCAACCTGGCTTCACCACACCAATACATTTTTGGGGCTGCCTCTCGGGCTTCCAGCCGCGCTGCCGTGCTGCCTCCTCATACCGGCGCCTCTCTGCTTTCGCTGCCTCCAGCTCTGCTTTGGGACGGCGATATTCCCCTGGCTGAGTCCAGGGTCCTTTGCCGTCCAGAATCTCCTCCCAAGTCCGTCTCTCCAGGTATCGCTCCCTCTCCTGCTGCTGCTGCCTGTTACCATGCTGCTAAACTGAACACTATCAAATACAAAACAATAAACATGAACATGAACGAAATCCGAAACAGTACCATGTGGCAACAAACACTCACACGGAAACAAACACCCACAACTCAAAATTGAAACCCAGGCTACCTAAGTATGATTCTCAATCAGAGACAACTAATGACACCTGCCTCTGATTGAGAACCATACTAGGCTGAACTCAAAACCCCAACATAGAAAAACACACAGACTGCCCACCCCAACTCACGCCCTGACCATACTAAATAAAGACAAAACAAAGGAAATAAAGGTCAGAACGTGACATTAGTGCAATATGTTACTGAACAGATTTAGCTTGGATTTCCAAATTAAGTACTGGGTAGCTGCAGGAACAATATTGGAGCGCCCATGGCATACAGAGTTTGGATATCACTTGTTGTGCAGCAAGAGCGTGAAGTAAGTGTTCTTATATTTTTTTCTCAGCTGCTCAAATTAAGCTCATGCTCCGCAATACAACAGTCGTAGCCTACAAAACTGAAAAGCAGGAAAGTGCACAAACTCCGTTTGCTATTTAAGGGCATACAGATTACGAAATGTTTCCCCCTGCTCCTGCCCATTTGATAATGGGCCAAAACTAATTTTACTAATTTTACAAATTGGTAAAGATAATATTAAATTGAGAATAGTCTTATGGGTGAAAATATGATCACTTGATAAGAGAAAAGCTTTCCAGCCTGAGGCAAGGAACACAAGCTTTGTTTTGCTACTTTCTCAAATGATCAATATAGGTGCACCATGCAGCCCATATAAACTACCGGTCAAAAGTTTTTTTACATCTACTCATTCAAGGGTTTTTCTTTATTTTGTCTATGTTCTACATTGTAGAACAATACTGAAAACATCAAAACTATGAAATAACACATATGGAATCATGTAGTAACCAAAAAAGTGTTAAACAAATCCAAATATTTTTTTTTATTCTTCAAACAGCCACCCTTTGCCTCGATGACAGCTTTGCTAATTCTTGGCTTTCTCTCTTTTACACCGATCTTGAAGGACTTCCCGCATAGGCTGCTTTTCCTTCACTCTGCAGTCTGACTCATCCCAAACCATCTCAAGTTGGTTGAGGTCGGGGGATTGTGGAGGCCAGGTCATCTGATGCAGCACTCCTTTACTCTCCTTATTGGTGAAATAGCCCTTACACAGCCTGGAGGTGTGTTGGGTCATTGTCCTGTTGAAAAACAAATGATAGTCCCACTACGCCCAAACAAGATGGCATGGCGTATCGATGCAGAATTCTGTGGTAGCCATGCTGGTTAAGTATGCCTTGAATTCTAAATAACATTAACTGAACAAGTTCCTCAGACATGTGACTAACAGAAATGGAATAAAGTGTCTCTGAACAACGGGGGGTACAAACTCAAAAGTAACAGTCAGGATCTGGTGTGGCCACCAGCTGCATTAAGTACTGCAGTGCATCTTCTCCTCATGCCCTGCACCAGATTTGCCAGTTCTTGCTGTGAGATGTTACCCCACTCTTCCAACAAGGCACCTGCAAGATCCAAGACATTTCTGGGAGGAATAGCCCTAGCCCTCCCCCTCCGATCCAACAGGTCCCAGGCGTGCTCAATGGGATTGAGATCCAGGCTCTTTGCTGGCCATGACACACTAGCTTTACTCAAAGCCAGTGGAATGTCGTTAGTAAAGATTGAAAACAGTAAGGGGCCTAGACTGCTGCTCTGGGGAATTCCTGGTTCTAACTGGATTATGTTGGAGAAGCTTCCATTAAAGAACACCCTCTGTTTTCTTTTAGACAGGTAACTCTTTATCCACAATACAGCAGGGGGTGTAAAGCCACCACAATCTTTTTAACATAAATTTCTCTCAGCAAATCATCAGTCATGTATGAGTGCTGTGCTTGTTGAATGGCCTTTCCTTTAATCGTACTGAAAGTCTGTTTGTTTTCTATAAAATAGCATTGTATCTGGTCAAACACAATTTTTTCAAAAAGTTTACTAAAGATTTGTAACAGGCTGAATGGTTGGCTATTTGAGACAGTAAAGGGGGCTTCACTATTCTTAAGTAGCGGAATGACTTTTAGCTCCCTCCAGGCCTGAGGTCACACACTTTCTACGATGCTTAAATTGAAGATATGGCAAATAGGACTGGCAACAACATCCTCTGTTATCCTCAGTAATTTTCCATCCAAGTTGTCAGACCCTGGTGGCTTGTCATTGTTGGTAGACAATACTTTTTACGCCTCTTCCACACTCTACACTCTTGTTGCTGGCATGTCATGCTAATCTTGCCAATGAAAAAATCATTAAAGTAATTGCAGTAGTGGAAAAAGTACCCATATCTTAATAGAAAGGTACAAAAGTAAAAGTCTAAAAGTATTTGGTTTTATCAAAAGTAAATGCAATTGATAAAAGTATAAATCATATAAAATTCCTTAAATTAAGCAAAGCAGAAACAGAATTTTCTTGTTTTTAAAATGTATGGACAGCCAGGGACACACTCAGGCATCATTTACAAAATATGCATTTGTGTTTAGTAAGTCCACTAGGCGAGAGGCAGCAGGGATGTGTTCTCTTTATATGTGCTTGAATTTGACAATTTTCCTGTCCTGCTAAGCATTCAAAATGTAACTTTTGGTTGTCAGGGAAATGTATGAAGTAAAAAGTACAATATTTTATTATTTTCTTTAGGAATGTACAGTCGTGGCCAAAAGTTTTGAGAATGACACAAATATAAATTTTCACAGTTTGTATGATGGCAATTTGCATATACTCTAGAATGTTGTGAAGAGTGATCAGAAGAATTTCTGATTAATTGCAAAGTCCCTCTTTGCCATGCAAATGAACTGAATCCCCATAATTTCCACTGTATTTCAGCCCTGCCACAAAAGAACCAGCTGACATCATGTCAGTGATTCTCTCTTTAACACAGGTGTGAGTGTTGATGAGGACAAGGCTGGAGATCACTCTGTCATGCTGATTGAGTTCAAATAACAGACTGGAAGCTTCAAAAGGAGGGTGGTGCTTGGAATCATTGTTCTTCCTCTGTTTACCATGGTTACCTGCAAGGAAACACGTGCCGTCATCATTGCTTTGCACAAAAAGGGCTTCACAGGCAAGGATATTAATGCCAGTAAGATTGCACCTAAATCAACCATTTATCGGCTCGTCAAGAACTTCAAGGAGAGCGGTTCAATTGTTGTGAAGAAGGCTGCAGGGTGCCCAAGAAAGTCCAGCAAGTGCCAGGACTGTCTCCTAAAGTTGATTCACCTGCGGGATCGGGGCACCACCAGTACAGAGCTTGCTCAGGAATGGTAGCATCTCCACGCACAGTGAGTCAAAGACTTTTGGAGGATGGCCTGGTGTCAAGAAGGGCAGCAAAGAAGCTTTTGCAGAATCAGTACACCACACAGCCAGTCTTATGAATTCACATGTGTGCTTTCGCATGCTGATTACCACAAGTGTTAACATCTTTCAGTGTTTCATCTTACAAACAGTTTTTGTTACGTCTGTTATCTTAAGGAGTGTTCAATTACAAGTGTACTATCTTTCAACGAGTGTGAATATACTTTAAAGTTTGCATGTTTTCTCCTAGAAGTGCTTTACATGCCAGGCTTACTTCCTGTTTAAAAAAAATACATATTCTGGTCCTGGATCTGATTCCTTGTGTGCTCTCTTGGCACTAGTCCTAGCCGGTGGGCAGATTGGGTATACTGGTGACTCTTAAGTATTGTTCTTGTTGTAATAAACCCTGACACTTTTGTTAACTCTGTTTGTTATTTATTTGACAGACCTGTGTTTAACTTGTCCCGAGGACCTCCCCTCGTGTAACAAAAAGGTGGCATTGTACAGTTCACACATTTACACAAGTTGCAAGCTACTTTTGTAGCAGTGTGTTGTAGAATTAGTATCTTATGAAACACATTCCAGACACTGGCTCTTCTATCTAGCCATAACTGATTTGACAGCGAAATAGCAGCTAGCCAGCAGCTGTCAGCTTGACTAAACACAAGGTCAGAGCTGCCTTTAACCTACACATAGAACTGAATTAGCTGATCATCTTGAGATAGCGAGTCAGTCAGGGGAGAAGTCCTGAACTTCAAAACTTTGTTCTCTTCATAGCAAAGCTACAGCAGGCTTAGCTTACCTCCTTTGTACTCACTACTGGCCTAGTTTGTTGTGATTGAATGACAGACACATCCAATAAACACCAACATCAAATGATGTGGTGTGTTTTGTGAATACAACAGAGAGGAAGAGGCGAAGTGAGTGGTTTTATTTACTCTACCCAAAATCTGTCCACGAAAATAAGCCGACGAAGTGAGGAATTTTTGTATGGAGGTAAATGAGAGTCGAATTTGGTCAATAAAAATGTAATAAATAATAATTTGCTACGTGAGGTTTATTTGATTGAATAGACATTTCATAATGGTTAGATTCTGAATGCACTGATATAAGTGGATGCACGTGGCATTTCGGTTATTTTGAAAAAAATTACTTTATATAGTTGTGCCTGTTGTCATAGAGCTAGATAGAGGACGTGTGTGTATATAGCCTGTTTTAGCATTGACATTGCCATTGAGGGCTTCAACCATTTCACATGTGAGTTCCAAATATCTCTAATGGTCCAGTGTGAGTTTTTTTATGCGTGTGATGTCAGAAAGCACTCACTGTTCCAAAATGTGATTGTTACGCAACAGGACCATTAACCCACGCTGCCCTCAAACCAAGGCACACTGCCTGCTAATTATCTATGGGCTGTATTTCAACTTGTCAATTTCACATTATTTTCTAACAACAGTTTGAATTGAAGTATGTTACGCCTCATTAATTCACATAAGAAGTAGCCTATTTCACTGTTGTGGACAATTTACGTTTGAGACTTTAATGAGCCTGACAAACTTCTCTCTCTTTGATGAGAGCCCAAGCACTTCCCCAGTGTTTACCAAGATCAAGTATGAAGACATTTGCACATCTCTTGTCAGAACAGGCCTTGCACAAACTTTTCCCACCTGACACATTTTCTGGCTGGCGCGTGCAGCGTCTTCATTATTGTTTTCATTACAAATAATAATTTTGGACATGTGTGTGTACCTATCAAAGTAAGCGCCTTATTCTCTGTATATCGTGCTGGAGCTTAATTTATTTACTGTTTTATTCATGTTTTCAAGTTCTGGTGACAAACTTTTGCATTCTGATTATAGCATAGATTGTAATGGACACATTAAGATGAGCTAATGCTAAGCTATTTGTCAGCTATGTGTGGCACCATGTTTGTTGATGTCCTACAATGCATTCTGGTTGTCATGTAAGCGTCTGTCAGACCAAAGATGTTATAACTAAAAACGAGGTGAATGGACAGTTCACTCTACTGACTTATGGCGCTTTCAAGACAACTGGAAATAAGAGGTCAAATCATGACTTCAGTGATCTTCAGGTCGGAAGATGGAAGACTGTCAAAACTATTTTTCCCAGAGTTCCCAGTTGCCTTGACCGCACTGAAGTCTGAGATTTCTGAGTTCCTAGTTCCAAGTTGTTTTGAATGCAGCATCAGATTGTAACTATGGTACCTCAGGGTTGCCAGCTCAGACTCCGCTTTCCAGGGTTTTTATTTTTATTTAGCTTATAAACTTCTCCTGTGTTTCTCACCCATTCATTGATAAATCCTCCATCATAGTAAGATTTCCTGCATCATATCCCCCCATGATATCTTCCCCCATTTCTACACCCCATGGACTTGAACCTCCGAAATTAACCCCCCTAAAATGGTTTTATCCCTGTTTAGCTTTTGGGCTACGGTTAGGGTAGGCAGTAAGCTTGTATTTGGGGTGATGATCTGTGAGGTGATAACATTTTATTTGCTTTGTGATTTGCCAAAAACTGTAAACAACTTGTCAAGTCATGTGCTCCGGTTCTTGTATACACAGTAACAAGTACATTGAAGATTTGAAATATGCTGAAAAGTGGCCAAACTAAGTTCCTATTTTTCAGGCATTGGGTGCAGCCATCTTTTACTTTGTTTATTTGCGTCATATACTGAATGGCATTCTGGGATTAGGGAGTCAAACATAAACAAACATGGCTGCCATCATACATTTTCTTGCTGCTGTTAGCTTAGCTGTCGCACGTCTTTTTTCTAAACAATATTACATTTCTCCCTTGTGCTCACCAGTACATTATTAACAAGTCTAGCTGTTAGGACACTAACTTATTTTTTGTTTTTTTTGTCAGCGCAACCTGTTATTTAGACTGGTTTATGGAATGAGTTTGGCTGTGGATGTGTTCCATGTGATGTTTGGATAATGAAGTTCGCATTTATCTTTTATAATAAAAGGTGAAATTGAGGAATAAAGTTGTGAAGACCTTTCATTTCCCATCAGTACAAAACATTGTTAAGATGCTTTTCAGACAATGCTGTTTAAACGCATTTGTTGCATTTCACGTTCTGTTGCTACTCTTCCAATCACATATGTGACTCGTTTCAGGAAACTAGGCGTATATCAGGCAGAAATGCCGTCTCCAACATGTGAACTTTCATGTGCCTTAATAACAAACTTGTATGCCATCTATAAATACGAAAATTGTTAAACTACGAGCCTAGTTGGTTTAGCCATGGAAAAAGACCGAAACCTTCTGACATAATGGGTGGGCTGGACATGCCGAGAGATGGGTTTGGACTGGTCTGCCATGCAGCCCTCTTCTGTCTATAACATGAACTTATAACGGCACAAGGCAAGACCCAAATGCAGACACAGGAGGCAGATTGTTGAGCTCCGATATTTATTAAACCTAAAGGGGTAGGCAAAAGGCAGGTCGGGGACAGACGAGAGTTCATAAACCAGGTCAGAGTTCAAACAGTACTAGGGGATACTAGGCAGGCTCGAGGTCAGAACAGGAGGTAGGCAAAAAAGGGGTAGGCAAAAGGCAGGTCGAGGAAAGGCAGACGGATTCGGCATCAGGACAGATTCGGCATCAGGACAAGGCTCAAAACCAGGAGGGCTAGGAAAAAACAGAGACTGGGAAAAATAGGAGCTAGGAGAAACACTGGTTGACTTGGCAAAACAAGACATACTGGCACAGAGAGACAGGAAACACAGGGATAAATACACTGGTGACAGCATGAGACACCTGGAGGTGGGTGGAGACAATCACAAAGACAGGTGAAACAGATCAGGGCGTGACAGAGCTGGTCAACATGTGTAGGTAATCATTTCTAAAGTGTTTTTTTTAAAGATATCACATATTTGCACTGTATTACACTGCATATTTGCATTGGGGGACTACAATGTATTCGGGAAGTATTCAGACCGCTTGACTTCTTCCACATTTTGTAGATGATTACATGACCCATCAATTATCAATTATCAAATATTTACACATTGTTTTTATCTGGACAATTTCTATTTTTGATATTGATACTATGCAAATATGCAAGTCACCTTTTCGCTGTACCGTTTACACCTTCTGTATCCTGTACATGGGACAAATAAACATTTTGATTTTATTTGATATATTGTGTGTTTTACAGCGATGGTAATGTGAAGAACAACATGACCTGCACCAAAGTCAGATAAGGATATCGGCCAAGGACTAGATAAATTGTATTTTGCTTTTCCTAATTGTAGGCTACTACTTTCACCACTTTTAGTCTTAATCTTTGGTTTACTACACTACCTTACTCACTCTACTTAGCACATGGCCTCACATGTGAATCCTTAAAGAGGTAGGTGGGGCTAAGGCTGAAAAGAGTGTGAACGGTGCTGAATAGACAAAGAGGAGCTCTCCAGTAGGTTTCCCAAAATATTCAAGGGCCAATTTCTGAAAGGTGGAGTTAGAAGTTGATAAACTTTCAAAGCACAATTACTTTCCCATTGCTCCTCAACTGCAGTCTGATATACCATTGTGTAGCTCTTGTGTCTGTTTTTCTCCAATGTGAAAAAACACAATGTTCAAATGTTGCTATATAAGGCTGAAAATAGGTGCGGGTCACAATTAGGCTGTCAAAAGAGTTATTTTTATTTGATTTTTTTCATTCTCAAAGTCACTTTTATTTTATAGAAAAACAACAAAATTGGATGTTCTAAGTCCACAACAATCCTTAAACCACATCAGGAGAACACTGTTGAGGTCTGAGAAAAAAAATGTAAGTCATTTAGATTTTTTTTTGTTACCCTTTAATTCAAGTGCACAGGCGTCTAGTTGTTTCGTTACAGGAGTTTGCATCTCATGTGGCCACTGGATTGATGCAAATAATGCTGTCATTCTGTAGGCATATGTTACTTTGTAGCTAGTTGTCATTTAATTGCAAAGTTTTTGGGAAAGTCTTTCCATCTGCTAGAAGATGGTTAAGGCCTATCATTAGTATTGCTATAGTTTTCCTGTTTGTTCATTGTTTCATCAGTACACCACACAGCCAGTCTTATGAATTCACATGTGTGCTTTCGCATGCTGATTACCACAAGTGTTAACATCTTTCAGTGTTTCATCTTACAAACAGTTTTTGTTACGTCTGTTATCTTAAGGAGTGTTCAATTACAAGTGTACTATCTTTCAACGAGTGTGAATATACTTTAAAGTTTGCATGTTTTCTCCTAGAAGTGCTTTACATGCCAGGCTTACTTCCTGTTTAAAAAAAATACATATTCTGGTCCTGGATCTGATTCCTTGTGTGCTCTCTTGGCACTAGTCCTAGCCGGTGGGCAGATTGGGTATACTGGTGACTCTTAAGTATTGTTCTTGTTGTAATAAACCCTGACACTTTTGTTAACTCTGTTTGTTATTTATTTGACAGACCTGTGTTTAACTTGTCCCGAGGACCTCCCCTCGTGTAACAAAAAGGTGGCATTGTACAGTTCACACATTTACACAAGTTGCAAGCTACTTTTGTAGCAGTGTGTTGTAGAATTAGTATCTTATGAAACACATTCCAGACACTGGCTCTTCTATCTAGCCATAACTGATTTGACAGCGAAATAGCAGCTAGCCAGCAGCTGTCAGCTTGACTAAACACAAGGTCAGAGCTGCCTTTAACCTACACATAGAACTGAATTAGCTGATCATCTTGAGATAGCGAGTCAGTCAGGGGAGAAGTCCTGAACTTCAAAACTTTGTTCTCTTCATAGCAAAGCTACAGCAGGCTTAGCTTACCTCCTTTGTACTCACTACTGGCCTAGTTTGTTGTGATTGAATGACAGACACATCCAATAAACACCAACATCAAATGATGTGGTGTGTTTTGTGAATACAACAGAGAGGAAGAGGCGAAGTGAGTGGTTTTATTTACTCTACCCAAAATCTGTCCACGAAAATAAGCCGACGAAGTGAGGAATTTTTGTATGGAGGTAAATGAGAGTCGAATTTGGTCAATAAAAATGTAATAAATAATAATTTGCTACGTGAGGTTTATTTGATTGAATAGACATTTCATAATGGTTAGATTCTGAATGCACTGATATAAGTGGATGCACGTGGCATTTCGGTTATTTTGAAAAAAATTACTTTATATAGTTGTGCCTGTTGTCATAGAGCTAGATAGAGGACGTGTGTGTATATAGCCTGTTTTAGCATTGACATTGCCATTGAGGGCTTCAACCATTTCACATGTGAGTTCCAAATATCTCTAATGGTCCAGTGTGAGTTTTTTTATGCGTGTGATGTCAGAAAGCACTCACTGTTCCAAAATGTGATTGTTACGCAACAGGACCATTAACCCACGCTGCCCTCAAACCAAGGCACACTGCCTGCTAATTATCTATGGGCTGTATTTCAACTTGTCAATTTCACATTATTTTCTAACAACAGTTTGAATTGAAGTATGTTACGCCTCATTAATTCACATAAGAAGTAGCCTATTTCACTGTTGTGGACAATTTACGTTTGAGACTTTAATGAGCCTGACAAACTTCTCTCTCTTTGATGAGAGCCCAAGCACTTCCCCAGTGTTTACCAAGATCAAGTATGAAGACATTTGCACATCTCTTGTCAGAACAGGCCTTGCACAAACTTTTCCCACCTGACACATTTTCTGGCTGGCGCGTGCAGCGTCTTCATTATTGTTTTCATTACAAATAATAATTTTGGACATGTGTGTGTACCTATCAAAGTAAGCGCCTTATTCTCTGTATATCGTGCTGGAGCTTAATTTATTTACTGTTTTATTCATGTTTTCAAGTTCTGGTGACAAACTTTTGCATTCTGATTATAGCATAGATTGTAATGGACACATTAAGATGAGCTAATGCTAAGCTATTTGTCAGCTATGTGTGGCACCATGTTTGTTGATGTCCTACAATGCATTCTGGTTGTCATGTAAGCGTCTGTCAGACCAAAGATGTTATAACTAAAAACGAGGTGAATGGACAGTTCACTCTACTGACTTATGGCGCTTTCAAGACAACTGGAAATAAGAGGTCAAATCATGACTTCAGTGATCTTCAGGTCGGAAGATGGAAGACTGTCAAAACTATTTTTCCCAGAGTTCCCAGTTGCCTTGACCGCACTGAAGTCTGAGATTTCTGAGTTCCTAGTTCCAAGTTGTTTTGAATGCAGCATCAGATTGTAACTATGGTACCTCAGGGTTGCCAGCTCAGACTCCGCTTTCCAGGGTTTTTATTTTTATTTAGCTTATAAACTTCTCCTGTGTTTCTCACCCATTCATTGATAAATCCTCCATCATAGTAAGATTTCCTGCATCATATCCCCCCATGATATCTTCCCCCATTTCTACACCCCATGGACTTGAACCTCCGAAATTAACCCCCCTAAAATGGTTTTATCCCTGTTTAGCTTTTGGGCTACGGTTAGGGTAGGCAGTAAGCTTGTATTTGGGGTGATGATCTGTGAGGTGATAACATTTTATTTGCTTTGTGATTTGCCAAAAACTGTAAACAACTTGTCAAGTCATGTGCTCCGGTTCTTGTATACACAGTAACAAGTACATTGAAGATTTGAAATATGCTGAAAAGTGGCCAAACTAAGTTCCTATTTTTCAGGCATTGGGTGCAGCCATCTTTTACTTTGTTTATTTGCGTCATATACTGAATGGCATTCTGGGATTAGGGAGTCAAACATAAACAAACATGGCTGCCATCATACATTTTCTTGCTGCTGTTAGCTTAGCTGTCGCACGTCTTTTTTCTAAACAATATTACATTTCTCCCTTGTGCTCACCAGTACATTATTAACAAGTCTAGCTGTTAGGACACTAACTTATTTTTTGTTTTTTTTGTCAGCGCAACCTGTTATTTAGACTGGTTTATGGAATGAGTTTGGCTGTGGATGTGTTCCATGTGATGTTTGGATAATGAAGTTCGCATTTATCTTTTATAATAAAAGGTGAAATTGAGGAATAAAGTTGTGAAGACCTTTCATTTCCCATCAGTACAAAACATTGTTAAGATGCTTTTCAGACAATGCTGTTTAAACGCATTTGTTGCATTTCACGTTCTGTTGCTACTCTTCCAATCACATATGTGACTCGTTTCAGGAAACTAGGCGTATATCAGGCAGAAATGCCGTCTCCAACATGTGAACTTTCATGTGCCTTAATAACAAACTTGTATGCCATCTATAAATACGAAAATTGTTAAACTACGAGCCTAGTTGGTTTAGCCATGGAAAAAGACCGAAACCTTCTGACATAATGGGTGGGCTGGACATGCCGAGAGATGGGTTTGGACTGGTCTGCCATGCAGCCCTCTTCTGTCTATAACATGAACTTATAACGGCACAAGGCAAGACCCAAATGCAGACACAGGAGGCAGATTGTTGAGCTCCGATATTTATTAAACCTAAAGGGGTAGGCAAAAGGCAGGTCGGGGACAGACGAGAGTTCATAAACCAGGTCAGAGTTCAAACAGTACTAGGGGATACTAGGCAGGCTCGAGGTCAGAACAGGAGGTAGGCAAAAAAGGGGTAGGCAAAAGGCAGGTCGAGGAAAGGCAGACGGATTCGGCATCAGGACAGATTCGGCATCAGGACAAGGCTCAAAACCAGGAGGGCTAGGAAAAAACAGAGACTGGGAAAAATAGGAGCTAGGAGAAACACTGGTTGACTTGGCAAAACAAGACATACTGGCACAGAGAGACAGGAAACACAGGGATAAATACACTGGTGACAGCATGAGACACCTGGAGGTGGGTGGAGACAATCACAAAGACAGGTGAAACAGATCAGGGCGTGACAGAGCTGGTCAACATGTGTAGGTAATCATTTCTAAAGTGTTTTTTTTAAAGATATCACATATTTGCACTGTATTACACTGCATATTTGCATTGGGGGACTACAATGTATTCGGGAAGTATTCAGACCGCTTGACTTCTTCCACATTTTGTAGATGATTACATGACCCATCAATTATCAATTATCAAATATTTACACATTGTTTTTATCTGGACAATTTCTATTTTTGATATTGATACTATGCAAATATGCAAGTCACCTTTTCGCTGTACCGTTTACACCTTCTGTATCCTGTACATGGGACAAATAAACATTTTGATTTTATTTGATATATTGTGTGTTTTACAGCGATGGTAATGTGAAGAACAACATGACCTGCACCAAAGTCAGATAAGGATATCGGCCAAGGACTAGATAAATTGTATTTTGCTTTTCCTAATTGTAGGCTACTACTTTCACCACTTTTAGTCTTAATCTTTGGTTTACTACACTACCTTACTCACTCTACTTAGCACATGGCCTCACATGTGAATCCTTAAAGAGGTAGGTGGGGCTAAGGCTGAAAAGAGTGTGAACGGTGCTGAATAGACAAAGAGGAGCTCTCCAGTAGGTTTCCCAAAATATTCAAGGGCCAATTTCTGAAAGGTGGAGTTAGAAGTTGATAAACTTTCAAAGCACAATTACTTTCCCATTGCTCCTCAACTGCAGTCTGATATACCATTGTGTAGCTCTTGTGTCTGTTTTTCTCCAATGTGAAAAAACACAATGTTCAAATGTTGCTATATAAGGCTGAAAATAGGTGCGGGTCACAATTAGGCTGTCAAAAGAGTTATTTTTATTTGATTTTTTTCATTCTCAAAGTCACTTTTATTTTATAGAAAAACAACAAAATTGGATGTTCTAAGTCCACAACAATCCTTAAACCACATCAGGAGAACACTGTTGAGGTCTGAGAAAAAAAATGTAAGTCATTTAGATTTTTTTTTGTTACCCTTTAATTCAAGTGCACAGGCGTCTAGTTGTTTCGTTACAGGAGTTTGCATCTCATGTGGCCACTGGATTGATGCAAATAATGCTGTCATTCTGTAGGCATATGTTACTTTGTAGCTAGTTGTCATTTAATTGCAAAGTTTTTGGGAAAGTCTTTCCATCTGCTAGAAGATGGTTAAGGCCTATCATTAGTATTGCTATAGTTTTCCTGTTTGTTCATTGTTTGAAACCTGGATGTTTTCCTTCATATTATGAGGCATGTCTTACCTTGCTTCAAAGTAGCCATGGCAAAATCCAACCATAGTGTAATTTGTAAACTATTTCTCATATTAGTTCTCCTGTTCTATTGGTTTTGAAATCAAACTTATTTTATTCTAGCAGCCAAAGGCATTATCCTTCAGATCTCCACTCTTCAACTGACTGAACACACATCTGAATACAACGGTTGCAAAGATGTGTCATCAGTTACCATTTCACTGCACAATAACATTGGCATCACACTAGCAATGATGGTCTATATGTATAAACAACTTCTTTAGTAGAAACCCCGATCACACCTGTACGCGATGTCATGGCAACATTGGCTAGCTAAGCTCATGAGCAGAAATGCGTCATGTGGTCTAACAATCACCTCGTGGCCAACAGTGCATGTGCAGGCCTTCAAATCAAAGGCACTCTATCGATACAACGTATTTTTATTCAAAAAGGAGTGTCACATTTATGGGATTGGGGTAATAACATGTTCAGCTACTTAAAAGGATTCTCTGGTACTTTTGTATACCTTTCAAATGAAACCATCAAATCAAATTCAAATCAAATCAAATGTTATTTGTCACATACACATGGTTAGCAGATGTTAATGCGAGTGTAGCGAAATGCTTGAGCTTCTAGTTCCGACAATGCAGTAATAACTAACAAGTAATCTAGCTAACAATTCCAAAACTACTACCTTATACACACAAGTGTAAGGGGATAAAGAATATGTACATAAAGATATATGAATGAGTGATGGTACAGAGCGGCATAGGCAAGATACAGTAGATGGTATTGAGTACAGTATATACATATGAGATGAGTATGTAAACAAAGTGGCCTAGTTAAAGTGGCTAGTGATACATGTATTACATAAAGATGCAGTAAATGATATAGAGTACAGTATATACGTATACATATGAGATTAATAATGTAGGGTATGTAAACATTATATTAGGTAGCATTGTTTAAAGTGGCTAGTGATATATATTTCAATTCCCATTATTAAAGTGGCTGGAGTTGAGTCAGTGTGTTGGCAGCAGCCACTCAATGTTAGTGGTGGCTATTTAACAGTCTGATGGCCTTGAGAGGGAAGCTGTTTTTCAGTCTCTCGGTCCCAGCTTTGATGCACCTGTACTGACCTCGCCTTCTGGATGATAGCAGGGTGGACAGGCAGTGGCTCGGGTGGTTGTTGTCCTTGATGATCTTTATGGCCTTCTTGTGACATCGGGTGGTGTAGGTGTCCTGGAGGGCAGGTAGTTTGCCCCCGGTGATGCGTTGTGCAGACCTCACTACCCTCTGGAGAGCCTTACGGTTGTGGGCGGAGCAGTTGCCGTACCAGCCGGTGATACAGCCCGACAGGATGCTCTCGATTGTGCATCTGTAGAAGTTTGTGAGTGCTTTTGGTGACAAGCCGAATTTCTTCAGCCTCCTGAGGTTGAAGAGGCGCTGCTGCGCCTTCTTCACGATGCTGTCTGTGTGGGTGGACCAATTCAGTTTGTCTGTGATGTGTACACCGAGGAACTTAAAACTTACTACCCTCTCCACTACTGTTCCATCGATGTGGATAGGGGGGTGTTCCCTCTCCTACCACTGTTGTGTCGTCAGCAAACTTGATGATTGAGTTGGAGGCGTGCGTGGCCACGCAGTCGTGGGTGAACAGGGAGTACAGGAGAGGGCTCAGAACGCACCCTTGTGGGGCCCCAGTGTTGAGGATCAGCGGGGTGGAGATGTTGTTGCCTACCCTCACCACCTGGGGGCGGCCCGTCAGGAAGTCCAGTACCCAGTTGCACAGGGCGGGGTCGAGACCCAGGGTCTCGAGCTTGATGACGAGCTTGGAGGGCACTATGGTGTTAAATGCCGAGCTGTAGTCGATGAATAGTATTCTCACATAGTTATTCCTCTTGTCCAGATGGTTTAGGGCAGTGTGCAGTGTGGTTGAGATTGCATCGTCTGTGGACCTATTTGGGCGGTAAGCAAATTGGAGTGGGTCTAGGGTGTCAGGTAGGGTGGAGGTGATATGGTCCTTGACTAGTCTCTCAAAGCACTTCATGATGACGGAAGTGAGTGCTACGGGGCGGTAGTCGTTTAGCTCAGTTACCTTAGCTTTCTTGGGAACAGGAACAATGGTGGCCCTCTTGAAGCATGTGGGAACAACAGACTGGGATAGAGATCGATTGAATATGTCCGTAAACACACCAGCCAGCTGGTCTGCGCATGCTTTGAGGGCGCGGCTGGGGATGCCGTCTGGGACCCAGCCTTGCGAGGGTTGACACGTTTAAATGTTTTCCTCACGTCGGCTGCAGTGAAGGAGAGTCTGCATGTTTTGGTTGCGGGCCGTGTCAGTGGCACTGTATTGTCCTCAAAGCGGGCAAAAAAGTTATTTAGTCTGCCTGGGAGCTTGACATCCTGGTCCGTGACGGGGCTGGTTTTCTTTTTGTAATCCGTGATTGACTGTAGACCCTGCCACATACCTCTTGTGTCTGAGCCGTTGAATTGAGATTCTACTTTGTCTCTATACTGACGCTTAGCTTGTTTGATTGCCTTGCGGAGGGAATAGCTACACTGTTTGTATTCGGTCATGTTTCCGGTCACCTTGCCCTGATTAAAAGCAGTGGTTCACGCTTTCAGTTTCACGCAAATGCTGCCATCAATCCACGGGTTCTGGTTTGGGAATGTTTTAATCGTTGCTATGGGAACGACATCTTCAACGCACGTTCCAATGAACTCGCTCACCGAATCAGCGTATTCGTCAATGTTGTTGTTTGATGCAATACGAAGCATATCCCAGTCCACGTGATGGAAGCAGTCTTGGAGTGTGGAATCAGATTGGTCGGACCAGCGTTGAACAGACCTCAGCGCGGGAGCTTCTTGTTTTAGTTTCTGTCTGTAGGCAGGGATCAACAAAATGGAGTCGTGGTCAGCTTTTCCGAAATGAAAGCCAGTAGTTCTGAAAATAAAGCTCACAAGCCAAAAATGGACCGCAACAATGGTGTACTATGTCACATAGGTGCAGATGGGTGTGGGGCTGTATATATTTCTGAAAACTACAAACTCTCATTAGGTCACTACTAGCGGCGCCGGAGGAGATGGCTGCCATTTTACGGGCTTCCTAACCAATTGTGCTATTGTGTGTTCTTGGTAACTTATTTTGTACATAACGTTTCTGCCACGTGGATATCAGGACATAGATTACTCACCATGTACTGAACGAAGAGTTTTTCTTTAAATAAATAAGACCAACAGCACATTACTCAACACTAGTGAGACTCACTTCGCCTATGGTAGGCCTACAGTATATCTAAAAATTAAAAGAATTCATTGACTGACTCTCCGCCAGTAATAGAGGATTCTAAATTAATATATAAGTGGCATTTTCCGTTAGGATCTGTGAGAATATCTTGTAGCGCGAAACGGTGCTGAAATTGTCATCCACAGTAGGAAGGCTATATATAGCAATATTTTTTTGATTATTTCGTTTTCCCCCAAATTACAGTGAGTGATTGTAATCTGAATAAAGGCCAAAATAATATTTATAAAGGCCAAAATATAGCCCTGCTAATAGCCATAATAGCGCTGTACAACGTGACCGTGTGTTTAAAAGAGTATTTTCGAGTAAGCAACAATTTGTTTACCTTCATTAGACAACCTTGTTCCAAAATTTCTGTAATTCAGTGATATTTCATCCCATTGTAATTCGTTATGGATCCATAACTAAATAAACATCAGCATTTTGAAATAATATTTTTATCATTATTTTATTAACAATGGTCAAGTTCTGTTGTCAGAAGAGGAATGGAAATGTCAGGGTGAACCGACGACCTGACGAACTCGCCATGTATGTTGACTCTGCCTGTCGGAGGTGGAGTTCCAGAGCTCACAGATGTGCCTGGCATGGATGGTGAGCCCACCTCGTTCCTTGCCCTTTTCAACAGCATTCTCCACCTGACTCTTTGAACATTCCTCCAGACGGAGGACACAGATAGAGGAGAAGTCTGCTGCTCTGCAGGATGTTTCAAGGATGGGGTCCAACAACGCAGCAAGAGGCAATCCGTGTGCGGGAGATCTTCACCTCCTACTTCTTCGATGGGGGTACTGTTCCCTGGCAACACCATGGACTACACTATGCACAACCAAAGGCTCTTTTAACCTGTCTAGGACTGGGGACTCGGAAACCCGTTCTGCTACCCGAACCCCCCCGCAACAGCCAGGGAAAGTGCAGGGCGCCAAATTTAAAACAACCAAAATCTCATAACTAAAATTCCTCAATCATACAAGTATTTTACACCATTTTAAAGATTAAATTCTCGTTAATCCAGCCACCGTGTCTGATTTCAAAAAGTATTTACAGTGAAAGCATCACAAAAATAAACATTGATAAAGATACGACTTTTATACATGGAACTTTAGATAAACTTCTCCTTAATGCAACCGTTGTGTCAGATTTTTTTTTTTTTACTTTACGGAGAAAGCAAACCATGCAATAATCCGAGTACAGCCTTTAGACAACAAAGCAGCCAAAAAGATACCCGTCATATTGGGTAGTCAACATTACTCAGAAATAGCATTTTAAATATTCACTTACCTTTGATTATCTTTGTCAGAATGCACTCCCAGGAATCCCAGTTCCACAATAAATGTTTGATTTGTTCGATAATGTCCATCAGTTATGTCCAAATATCTTCTTTTGTTAGGGCGTTTGGTAAACAAATCCAAAAGCGTGTTCAGGTTGCACCGAACATCAGATGAAAAGTTCAAAAAGGTCCGTTACAGCCCGTAAAAACATGCCAAACGAAGTTGGGAATCAATTTTTAGGATGTTTTTAACAAAAAACGTAATAATGTTCCAACCGGACAATTCCTTTGTCTGTACAAATGAAGTGGAACGTAGCTACCAGACCGAGGCTGTGGCACTCTGCCAGACCACTCACTCAAATAGCTCTTTTTAGCCCCTCCTTTAGAGTAGAATCCTCAAAACAGTTTGTAAATACTGTTGACATCTAGTGGAAGCCTTGGGAGGTGAAACACAACTAATATCCCACGGTATCTTCAATGGGGGCTGAGTTAAAAAACTACAAACCTCAGATATCCCACTTCCAGAATAAAGTACTCTGCAGCCACTTAGTGTGGTGTGGACACCAGGTGAGGCTTTAACAACCTTGTTTTCTCAATAACAGTGCCTTTCCTTCATCCTCTAGGTTATATCAGCTGTCTTGGTGAACCCTTTCCGCATCTGTACTGGCTATATAGAGGGCACTCGGTCAGGTCAGCAGGAAGCATTTTTAAAGAGATGCTTTACATTGAAATACAGATAGAGATGCAGAAGTCCCAGAGTTATTGATCCAAGGTCAGGTTTTCATTTCACATCCTGATTATTATGATGACTAACAATGTTAGAATAAAAACAAGGCTTAAACATGCTATCTCTCCATTTGTCTCCCATCTGCAGTTATGTTTTGATGTGAGAGAGGATGCCAAGCCCCAGTCACATCATCGCCACCTCACCCGCTTTTAAGATAACCTTTGGGCCGACTAGAGACACTATTATATAATTATGATGAATTTAGAGAATATTTGGGTTGCACTGTGATTCATTAATCATATGCTGCCATCCCTGCTCCTATGTTCTTACCTCTTTCCCTTTCTGTCTTTTACACCTCTCTCGCCGCCACCTCTTTCTTCCTCTGTTTCTATAATACAGATGTGCATTGAAGTACAGATTGAACTTGTATTTATAATGCATGTATTTATAACACTCGGATAATGATCTTCTTTCAATAAAGTGTTTCACATTCTCTACTTCTTGAAATTAAGTCTCTCATTTGATGAAATACTACACCTATCCTGTTTATCAGATCAATGCAGATGAAGGGCATTAGATATTGAGATGAACCAGTTTTAGAGTATTTACTTGATGCATAGTGTAGACACAGCATCATTCAAAGACTGGAATGTGATACTCCTGTTATTGGATATGACTGAACAATAATGTCAAAGACATACCTGAACTACACCTTTAATTTCCAAGGTAGAGTACATGATCAGTGAATATATAAAATGTACAGGCTACAATGTGGGGATCTCATGCATGGTAATAACTACATGTGACTTGCATCCTTGGCACAAAGGATGCAAGTTATACTGTTATATTATATTCTACTCAATCCATAGGCTTCATTACTGTTATTCAGACTGTTTTGAAATTGATACAACTGGCTATGATAGCGGAGGTTCATAGCTAGGTTCTGAACTAATATGTATACCTAACGTTTGGGTCCATACACAGATCGGCTAGATAGCTAGCTGCACATCCATAGGCATACAGGTATGTTTATCCTCCACTGCACAATAAGCAAGAACATAGCTAGCTACGTTATTTCATCTATCTGCATTGCATGGCAAATATCAGCAAGGCAAGCTTATAAAATTGTACATTCAATTTGCAGTAAATGCTTTAGCTAGCTAGATTCTTTACATACACTGTTTCACAAGATGACAGCCTGGTTTGCTGGTTGTTTCAGGAGTCCATAAAACATAAAACAATTTCATACTCATGTCACAACACCCATAAAACTAGCCAGCTAGCTTGCTAGCATGATTCGTTATGACGTTATAATCACTTACATTTGGTTCCATCCTAGTATTTTTGTCAGCCATCTTTGCTGAGTAAAGTCTCCAGCCTTGGGTCTCATAGCATCAAATTTGTCATGGGAACCACTCAATATGATTGGTCATCTCCCAGCTATCACCGCTGGTGATTTGCATAAAGTTGGGAAAAGTTTGTTTTTCACTGCCTCCCACGCCACCTTCGCACCGCCCAAACGTCCCCCGCCTTCTCCGCTTCTCACCGCTTACCTTGAAATGAATGGGAAGCGGTGTTTCACTGCACGGCATCCTGTGCTAGTGTATCATGTCGGTGACTCCACAAATGCCGCCTGACCCTGGACCAATGCATCAGCTGTCGCCCGTATCTCTGCCCTCAGAGAATACTTCTCTTTCTGCTGGTCTATCTTCAATGACTTGATCTCAGTTTGAATTTCATCCATGAGCACCTTCGTCAGATGAGCAGAATGTTACCTCCCTGAGCCCCCATCGATTACAGTGGCCTTTGATAGAAACGGTAGATCAATTAAGAATTAAAAGTGACTCCAACACGCAAATGCTGCTTACACATTTTAAGACTCCGCTTTCTTGGCAACCATGCGTTTTTTCGGTTCTGCTCGTTGTCCAGCCCTTTGTCCACTGATCTCCACGGATTGTTGCCAGCTTGGTTGTAAGCTCTGCAAAACCCATTCATATTTTTAGTCCACAGTTATCGATGTTATTACACAGTATTTTTTTTAAACGCACTGAGACCAAAATACCTTTAGTTTTCGTGATTCTGTCAAGTCCTCTGGTGGGTCCATTTTTGACCAGTTGCAATTGTAAGTAGGCCTAGTAAAAAATAAATCCTACTTCTATTAGGCTTTTAAGCCTCATAGCATACCTCAACCAGTTAAGTTATTTTATATTGGTCTAGAATCTGAAGAAATAGACTCCAAACGCCCTGACCATAGAGAGCCTTCTATTCTCTATGTTGGTTAGGTCAGGGTGTAACTAGGGTGGGTTATCTAGGTTGTTTTATGTCTATGTTGGCCTGGTATGGTTCCCTTTCAGAGGCAGCTGTTTATCGTTGTCTCTGATTGGGGATCATATATAGGCAGCCATTTCCCCACTGGGTTTTAGTGGGATCTTGTTTTTGCCTAGTTCAAGGCAAGTACTAGTACTGTACAAATATTACACTAACCGATCATGCCTTGGTCCGACATTCATTATAACGATCGTGACAGCCCTCGTGTTGTTTGTAAAGTAAAATTAAAATGAATTGCTCGAATTGCTCGACTGGTGTAGGTTTTTTCCATCAGGGTTCTCCATTCTCCATCACATCGACAGGTGTGCAACACTTGCATAACAAGTTAACTATATTTTCAGCACCAACCACTGTTCACCTCCTATTGATTGCGCTGCGATTGCCGGCAGTTCTTTTTGTTTTTTTACCTTTATTTAACTTGGCAAGTCAGGTTAGAACAAATTATTTTTTACAATCACAGCCTATGCCGGGCCAAACCTAGATGGGCTATTAGACAATTCTTTAGTAAAGCTAGAATAGTCTATTGTTCAGCTATTAGCCCATCCTAGAACTGTTGTTAGCAGAATTCATAGCCTGCTACGCTTGTGAAAAACGAATAATAATACTTTTCCCCCATTCCAAAAATTTCAATTGTTAAAGTGTTTTTTATCCAAAATCAGCCCCAACCCCAATTAATACATTTGGCACAGTCGATAGCGTGCTGGACTTCGGGCTAGAATGTTGAGTGTTCGAAACCTGCTCCCTTCTTGTTTCATTACATTATTATGTCGGTCTCAGAGCAAATAGCCTAGATTGTTACTCCCATCTCGTTCCTCGCCCTCTTCCACGCGTCATTCTCCGCCTGAGTGGCTCGCTTGTGGGTGTGCTGGCAGGATATGGCTGCACCTTCGGGTGTGCGTCAAGAATTCAGCATAGCAAGTTTGTATGAAGGTCTGGTTATTCACAGGCAAATAGTAATATGCTCTAAACCGCTCTGTTGACCTGTTTTCAATCGTCCACATGGCTGGGAGAACCTCCTCAGATGAATGCAGATGAAGGAAGATAGATATGCATAGGAAGTGTAGTTTCCAGTTTTTTTTATGTATATGAATTACAAATCAGCCTTTACTTAAATCATGTTTCTAGTCTATTGCATAGTTACAATGTGTAATCATTGTTGTCCCAGGAGCAGGAGTGGGAAACACCTTTGAAGTGTATAATTGTAATACATACATGCAGACACAGTATCATTCAAAGAATGGAATTTGATGTGCTAAATAGCGATTTTTGTCAATTAACTTCATGACAAAAAAATATGCACAATCATTTGTCTCTACATAAATTAACATATTCCTCTCAATTGTAATGTTTTTGCTTGACTCGTTATGACGTTATTATTACTTACATTTGCTTCCACCATAATGTTTTTGTCAGCCATCTTTGCTTAAAAAAGTCACCAGCAATGGGTGACATAACGTCAAATTCGTCATTGGAACCACTCGATATGACTGGTCATATAAAATCCTTGGGACCCAAATACATAATGTGTGCTCTAATTCCCATCTGCGGTGGTCTGGAGCAATGAAGCCGTGACACTGGGTAAGCTCGCAACTTTTAAAGGAGGAACCACTGTATTCACCCTCAAAGTTCTACAGCTGCACCATCAAGAGCATGCACTGGTTGCATCACCGCCTGGTATGGCAAATTTGACCTCCTACCGCAAGGCACTACAGAGGGTAGTGCATCACTGGGGCAAAGCTTCCTGCCATCCAGGACCTCTATACCAGGTGGTGTCAAAGGAAGGACCTATAAATTGCCACCCTAGTCATAGACTGTTCCCTTTGCTACCAAGTCTAAAAGGCTTCTTCAAAAGGCTAGTTTTGCCAGTTCTGATTGGCAGAACCAGCATCTTTGGCTGGTCGCATTGTTAATACAAATGGCACCAAATACAACTTGCGGAATGATCTGAGTGAGACCTTGCAGATGCTGGCTATGATTACAGCAATGCAGTATTTCTCATAAATCTTCTTCTTGTTCGAGTTGGTCGGCAAAGGTTTCACATTGGTTTTCTAATGCCAAAGTGTACATCCTGGAAGCATATAGCATTGGCTTCAGCATAGTTAAAAACAAAGTCCACCACTGCTCTTGTGTCCTCCAACTTCAGAGAGGTGCATCCCACAACAGAGTTTGGAGAGGATGGCAATGTCCAGTTCTTCACTTAACATCCTCAGAAACTGCTGACGGACATCTAGGAGTTCCTCTTTCCTGAACTTTGTGTGGCAAGGTTAGCCATCGTTCAGTTTTCAGCAACATTAGCATTCTGCTTCATTGTTTTCCACATCTCCAAGGTCAGGAGGAACAATGTTAACAGCCAGATCTTTGATTGTTTCATGCTGACATTCAGTGACAATAAAAACTATTAAAACAGACATTCTCTATTATATAGCTATGCACACTACAGGTAGATTCATTCACTTTTATTTGAATATGTATTGTCATGTACTCCATAGATGCATAGTATTTCATTTATTTATTCTAGTTTTCATACAATTTATTGATTGTATTTCAAGTAAAATGTCAAGTATTATGTTATGGTGTAATTATAGTAACATACTAATAATAATGTATTTGTCTATGACATGGGGTAGGCTACACGTCTCAGGCAGAGATATGCCTAGTACTGTACAAATATTACACTAACCGATCACAGCAAAGTATGCAGTGATCCGTGAGATAGTGTAACAAGCGTCGTCGTAGGTGGAAGGAGGTGAGGACCAAGGTGCAGCGTGGTAAGTGTACATATTCTTTAATAAAGTAATTGAAAACTGAAACAATAAATAAAACGACAAACGAACAGTCCTGAATGGTGCTGGAAAAACACTGAACAGAAAATAAACACCCATGAAACCCAGGTGGAAAAATGCTACCTAAGTATGATTCTCAATCAGAGACAACTAACAACACCTGCCTCTGATACTAAGAGAACCATACTAAGCCGAACACAAAAACCAAAATAGAAAAACAAACCTAGACTGCCCACCCCAACTCACGCCCTGACCATACTAAAACAAAGACAAAACAAAGGAACTAAGGTCAGAACGTGACAGTACCCCCCCCCCCCCCAAAGGTGCGGACTCCGGCCGCAAAACCTGAACCTTTTAAGGGAGGGTCTGGGTGGGAATCTGTCCGCGGTGGTGGCTCTGGCACGGGACGATGACTTGTCTGTCACTTCAAATGTTTTAAGAATAGGGTAGGCTACTGTTTAACATGAAGTAAGGTACGAAATACATATCACCATTTGTCTTTTGACCACTGTCCATCAACTCCATAGCCTATCATTTCATTTTGGATTTAGCTTTCAATTAGGCTCGGAAAACAATCACGGATAAACTCCCCGCATCCTCATCAACGTTATGAGATGGCAAATTTGAATCAATCTGATCTCTGATCTGTTAGCCTAGTACTACAAATAATCAGTATTTTAACACTAGTTATTGCAAGGAACTGGCAATTGTTTCTGTAATAGCTTTATATATTCCTTTCATGTGTGTGAATAAGACATTTCACAGCTTGGGCTGCAGAGACCGGCAGCTGAGCTGGCTGTACAGGCGACGCACAATTGGCCCAGCGTCGTCCAGGTTAGAGGAAGGTTTGAACGGCTGGTGATGTCCTGGTCCCATCGCGCTCTAGAGACTCCTTTTCCTGGCCAGGCGCATGCACGCTGACACAGTCGCCAGTTGTACGGTGTTTCCTCTGACACATTGGTGTGGCTGGCTACCAGGTTATGTGAGCAGTGTGTCAAGAAGCGGTGCGGCTTGGCAGGGCCGTGTTTCGGAGGACGCATGGCTCCCGAGTCTGTACGGGAGTTACAGTGATGGGACAAGACTAACTACCAATTGGATATCATGAAATTGGAGAGAAAAAGGTTTAATAATATAAAAGTGAGCTATCGTATTGCAATGGAAAAACTATTCTCTCTGATCTGTTTATAGTAGTCACTCTTGTACCACAAGTTACTGTATATTGACCAATTTAGTACTTGAAAACACATGCTATTTATACACCACAGTAAAGTAAAGAGTTTAAAGTATCTGATTCATTGCTCATCTCAATTTCCACCAAAAAGTCATTTACATTCACACATTTTGCCAACCATGGGCGGCAGCGACATCCGAAGGGTTCTTCTCGGCCTCCACACATGTACACCACCTCATTTCTCTCTCTCACTCAGCAAGATGCACATCATGCACACACAGCAATCTGTCACTCATATGGAGAGGGGCTGAAGCTCATTGGTTGAGCTCAAATTGTTAGGGCTGGCCCATATGGGGGGAAATGGCAAGGCACAGCTTCCTGAAAAAAAGTTGCTTTCAAACTACGGATTCCGTGGCTAATTGAGATAAGACCGTAATTCTGCTCATAGATTACACATGTATGAATTAGTTGCAAAAGTTCCAGAGCATGTCTTTAACACATTGGCTCAAATCTAAGTTGTGCCTTTAGACTTCGAGAAACTTAACACCTAAGACATTTGACTGCAAGCGTTCCCAGAAGTCTTGCGATGTTGGGCCTCTGGGTTTAGAAACTCTGACACTAGCGCTAACACACTAGGGCACTACTGTACACTGTCAGAAAAATAGTTGCTAGAACCTGAAAGAACCTGAACCTGAAAGGGTACTGCAGGTGTCCCCATAGGTTAACCCTTTTTGGTTACAGTTAGAACCCTTTTTGGTTCCATGTAGAACCCTTTTCAGAGAGGGTTCTACCTGGAACCAAAAAGGGTTATCCTATGGGAAATGCCAAGGAACACTAAGAGTGTATGTCATCTGTCAAATCTGGGGCTTATTGCACATGCACTCATGTCATAAATACCTAACTAACTAATTTGGAGCCACCAAGACTCTTCCTAGAGCTGTCCACCCGGCCAAACTGAGCAATCGGGGGAGAGGGGCCTTGGTCGAGGGGGTGACCAAGAATCCAATGGTAACTCTAACAGAGCTCCAGAGAGCCACTGTGGAGATGGGAGAACCTTCCAGAAGGACAACCATCTCTGCAGCACTCCACCATTCAGGCCTTTATGGTAGCGTAGCAAGACAGAAGCCACTCCTCTGTAAAAGCACATGACAGCCCGCTTGGAGTTTGCCAAAATGATTCTCAGAACATGAGAAACAAGATTATCTGGTCTGATGAAGTCTGAATGCCAGGCATTCAGGAAGTCTGGAGGAAACCTGGTGCCATCCCCATGGTGAAGCATGGTGGTGACAGCATCATGCTGTGGGGATGTTTTTCAGCGGCAGAGACTGGAAGGATCGAGGGTAAGATGAACCACACAAAAAGATCCTCGATGAAAACCTGCTCCAGAACGCTCAGGACTGACTGACTGGGGTGAAGCTTCACCTTCCAATAGGACAACAACACTACGCACACAGCCAAGACAACACAGGAGTGGCTTTGGGACCGGTCTCTAAATATCATTAAGTGGCCCAGCCAGAGCCTGGACTTGAACCCAATCGAACATCTATGGAGAGACCTGAAAACAGCTCTGCAGCGACGCTCCCCATCCAACCTGACAAGAGCTTAAGAGGATCTGCTGAGAAGAAACTGCCCAAGAAGACCCAAGAAGACTCTAGGCTGTAATTACTGCTGAAGGTGTTTCACCAAAGTACTGAGTAAAGGGTCTGAATACCTAAGTAAATGTGATCTTTCTGTTTTTTTTTTTTTATACATTTGCGGTAAAACAGTCTAAAACCTGTGTTTGCTTTGTCATTATGGGGTATTGTGTGTAGATTGACGAGGATTTTTTTTAAATCCATTATAGCAACATAGAGGATTATTAAAGTTTGAAACCAATATTGTGTTTCTGTTCTGAAGCTTTTCCAACAGTCAGAGCCCATAGTTGACATGCTGATCAACAGCGCTGGGGTCTACCAGTGTCTCTACACCAAGACGGAGGACGGCTTCAAGATGCATTTCAGGGTCACCCACCTCCTCCTGGACCTCCTGAAGTGCTCTGCACTAGCCACGTGGTTGTGGTCTCCTCTAAACTATACAAGTATGGTGAGATCGACATTGATGACCTTATTGAGCGGCTCTACAACAAGGCCTTTGCCTATGGCCGAAGTAAGCGAGTTTTAGTGAAGTCATGGTGGGCATAACCATGTCTGTCTTTCACTCTTTCCAAATATTAGACACTGCCATGGTACTGCAGAGAACTGTGTTGTGGACACTTGAGGCTATACATTGATTTATGTAGTCTTTATACAATCATTTTTCTCTGCTATGTTGTTACAAGTGAAAGGATAATTTTGCTATGCTCTTAAGCTGAGCATGTGGATTTGATTCTGCTGACCAGGTGTCAAGTCACAATGGTGATTCCGCAACTATGGGCACTTCTATGTCCTCGGGTCAATTTTGGGAATTTTATAAAAAATTACCTTAGTTATCTTAGTTTTGGTCAGGGTGTGACGAGGGTGATATGTGTTCCCCCTGTCTAGGGTTTTTGTATGTTTATGGGGTTTTTCCAGTCTAGGTGTTTTTATGTCTATAGTTGCCTAGATTGGTTCTCAATCAGAGGCAGCTGTTTATCGTTGTCTCTGATTGGGGACCATATTTAGCTAACCAAAATCCTTGGGTATTTCGTGGGTTATTGTTTATGTGTAGTTGCCCATATCTGCACTCTTTGTTCATAGCGTCTCGTTTGTGTTGTTGTTTTTGGTTAGTTTGTTTAAGTGTTCTTTGTGTTCTAATCACGCTGCGCTTTGGTCTCCTCTTTACGACAAACGTGACAGAATAACCCACCAAACTAGGACCAAGCAGCGTGAAAAGGAGGAACAGCGATTAGTGGGGAAATGGACCTGGGAGGAGGTATTTGATTGAGCAGGACCCTGGACACAGCCAGGAGATTATTGCCGTCCTAAGGAGGAGTTAGAGGCAGCGAAAGCGGAACGGCGATACAACGAGGATAAATACAGGAGAATAGAGGAACAGCGACGATATGAAGGTACACGGCTAGCACGGAAGCCCGAGAGGCAGCCCCGTGATTTTTTTTGGGGGGGAGGCACACGAGGAGATTGGCTGAGTCAGGTAGGAGACCAATGATATTAGGCCACTCTTGGCCATGATTACAGACACCTGTGTCTTTTGACACTATATAAACAAGTCATCCCGCAGTGTTTGTGATTATACCCTGATGAAGACAGCTTGGCTGTCGAAACGTTGGTATTACATTTTTGCATCTGAGCTCCTAGAGTGTGCGGCTCTCTTTTATTTTCAGGAGACCTGAGCCACCTCCTCGTGCTTAAAGGTCAGGCACCGTGTAATGCGGTAGAGTGCACAGTGTCTCCAGTGCGCTATTCTAGCCCAGTGCGCTCTATTCCAGCTCCTCGCATTTGCCGGGCTAGAATGGGCATCCAGCCAGGATGTATTGAGCCAGCTCTATGTTCTGGATCTGCAATGCGCCTCCACTGTCCAGTGTATCCTGTGTCTCCTCCCCACACTCACCCTGAGGTGCATGTCACCAGCCCAGTACCACCAGTGCCAAAACCACGCACCAGGCCTCCAGTGCGCCTCCAGGTTCCAGTACGCCCTGTTCCTCTTCCCCACACTCGCCCTGAGGTGCGTGTCACCAGCCCGGTCCCACCAGTGCCGGCACAACGCACCAGGATAACAGTGCGCCTAGGCAGTCCAGAGCATCCGGCGACAGTACCCCTTCCAGAGCATCCGGCGACAGTACCCAGACCAGAGCGTCTGGCGACAGTACCCAGTCCAGAGCGTCCGGCAACAGTACCCAGTCCAGAGCGTCCGGCGACAGTCCACAGTCTGGAACCTCAAACGACGGGCCACAGTCTGGAACCTCAAACGACGGGCCACAGTCTGGATCCTCAAATGACGGGCTACAGTCTGGAACCGCAAACGACGGGCCACAGTCTGGAACCTCAAACGACAGGCCACAGTCTGGAACCTCAAACGATGGGCCACAGTCTGGAACCTCAAACGACGGGCCACAGTCCGGAACCTCCAGCGACGGTCCCCAGCCCGGGGTCTCCAGCGATGGGCCCCAGCCCGGGGCCTCCGGTGATGATCCATGCAGTGATGATCCCCAGAGATGGTCTCCAGTCCGGGGTCGCCAGTGATGATCCGCAGTAATGAGCCTCTGGCGATGATCCACGGGTCAGTGCTACAAGGGCGGAGGGCTCAATGTAAAGAAGGGGGGGCAGCATCCAGAGCCAGAGCCGCCACCAAAGTTAGATTCCCACCCAGACCCTCCCATATAGGTTTAGGTTTGCGGCCGGGAGTCCGCACCTTTGTGTGTGTGTGTGTGTGTGGGGGGGGGGGGGGGGTACTGTCACGCCATGACCTTAGTTATCTTTGTTTTCTTTATTATTTTGGTTAGGTCAGGGTGACGAGCGTAATATGTGTTTTTTGCATGTTTATGGGGTTTTCACCAGTCTAGGTGTTTTTATGTCAATGGTTGCCTAGATTGGTTCTCAATCAGAGGCAGCTGTTTATCGTTGTCTCTGATTGGGGACCATATTTAGGTGGCCATATTCCTTGGTTATTTAGTGGGTTATTGTCTATGTGTAGTTGCCTGTGTCTGCACTCGTTGTTCATAGTTTCTCGTTCGTTTTGGTTAGTTTGTTTAAGTGTTCGTGTTCTTCCTTCATTAAAAGAAGAATGTATTCTAATCACGCTGCGCTTTGGTCTCCTCTTTACGACGAACGTGACAATATTTGTATGTTAAGTTCACACTGGAATCACCCCATACTTTTTTAAACACCTCTCTATCAAGTATTTTAGCTACTTTTCAGATGCATTTTATACCTCAATTTCCCTATTTTGCCCTTGTCCCTGACCCAGACTTAAGCTTCTACTATGTTTTTCTATGACAAATTAATTACACATTATATAATGTTATGTACTACATAAAAGGTCAATTAAATAAATCTCTATCAATATTTATTGTGAGTATGCCCTTTATTGTTTTTTACACAAAGTATACCTGTCCTTTGGGAGTGGTTTCATTTCCACCACTGAGGACACATTCCTCATTAATAACGTTTTTTCAAGAGAATGTTCATTTAGTTACCATGGAAACACATTGTGACACTGAAGCACATGGCTGCAGCGGACAGTTGTTCCAGATGTGATGTCCAGAAGTTGAAGACAAAACGAGGTAAATATTGCTTCTGAAGAGAATATTTTAATTGTCAGTCATTTCCAAACAGGCTATAATTTCTTTAATTTGTGGTAGAACTTTTGAGAAAATTTTATATTTTATTATATTTAGTGTAAACAATATGCTAGCTGTAATACTAATCAAAGCATGCTAAGCAGTCAATTTTCTCCAGAAACTGTAGAAGTGTCATTTCCATCAAATGAAGAAAGTGGTGGAAATGAAACAAATCCATGTTCATATTCATATTTACTTTACTTGACTTTTTTTTACCTTAAGTTTATTTAAACATGTTTTCAATTAATTTAATCTAGAAAATGCCCAAGGTGAAAACAAACTAGTATTTGTCTTTATTTTTAGAAGATGCCACATAAAACAGCACAGAGGTCACAGACATATAGAAACAAAATAAAAAAGTATCCTATATGATACGTGGAACATCTGCAAAAAGACAGGGAGAGATACTGGATGAAAAAAGAGAAGGGAGAAGTGAAATCTATCTCTGAGCTTACAAAGCGAGAACAAAGAAGCAACAGAAGGGAACGGACATAGAAGACAGATTTGAAAGAGAACAGTTGCAATGGAGACCTACCTATCAGGCAACACACCACCTCAGTCACCAGATGACTTGCAGCCAGAACATGAGGCTAACATATCTTCCCCTAATTTACCTGCCCCAGATGCACACCCTGATACCCCTTCCGCATCGTCTGCTACAGCAATGAGAAGTCGAATACTTGCTGGAAGGAAAAAGGTTGGAAGAGGTCGCTCAAAAGCATACAAAGATCTTACTATGTCAAACTAGATAATGCTTTATGGAAAGCTGAAAAATACAAAAAAACGGTTTGATCGACTGATGAACGAAATGGAGAGACTCGCCAAAGATTCCCCAAAGACAAAACCACAAATGAAGGGAACCCCAAAGAACTTGAGGAGGTTTTTAATGTTTCAAACTGGCATCATTGCAGAGTTAAAACAACCGTATAAAACAATGTGCAGTGCCAAGGACAAACAAGTGGCTTAAAAAATGCTCAGAGGTAACATCCTGAGAAAGTATGGCCTGGTCAGAGCCACAAACAGAGAATTTGGATTTTCAGCAAAAGGGCAATTGAAAACAGGCCATCAAGACTTCTATACTCCAGGAAAAATCAGTGTAACAGAATTAGCACTGCCACAGAAGAGAAAATCACTAGATTATTTGAACTTGATGACAACAGCAGAGCAACAACAGGGAAAAAGGACACTAACGAGGAACAAGAAGAAAAACCAGAAACGCTTCTTGAATGGCACAATTCAGAAACTTTATCAGAAGTTTAAGAGGGAATATTCAGTAATTCAAATTTCCTACTGTGAATTCTGCAAAATACGTCCTTTTTGGGTTGTCAAGCCAACAGTCCAGGATAGAGACAAATGCCTCTGCAAAACCCACGCCAACCTCCAGTTCATGGCGGACAAACTACAGTATCACAAAGTGATCAGCTGCAGCAACATTAAGAAAGTTATTGAGTCTTTGTGTTGTGAGAACCTGAAGAAAGAGTGTATGTATAGAGAGTTCTCCCTTTGCCAAGCAAAAGAGCTGAAAACATCTGACTTTGATGCTGGTGAGCAGACATGGTGGTTTGAGTGGGAAAACAAAGCCGAAGAGAGAGAGAATAAAAACAAAGAGGGAAACATGGAGAAGTTCACTGTACATTTGACAGTAAAATAAAAGTTGTGGCACACTGCACATTCTATTGGAGGACTTCTCCAAAAGGATTGAAAGAGAAGTTGGGGAAACACGTGTACAACATTCGACACCAATATTCCAAACTGAGAGAACTAAAAGAGAATCTGGGGAAAGAGGAAATCATTGTGCATATTGACTTTGCAGAGAACTACCTGTGTAAATGGCCAATGAGAGATGACATTATATGGTACAGACCACAGCATGTGCTTGGACTTGTTCCTGAGCCCCATAAGCATTAGATAAACTTGGAAACTCACTATACAGTACATAGAAAGAGGGCATAAAATCATACATTTAATAAAACATGTGTAGCTCTCAATTAACTCTTCCCTCTATATATGTGCTAGAATTTCTATTTGTAGCATCAAAGTGTAGTCAGACAAAACATTGTTCTCATGTTGAAAAGGTGCTAGTTCCAGTGTTTTGGGAATCTTACTTTGTCTTACAGTAATAAAATGTTTAACAATGGTTGTTGTTCAAAATGTTTGCAATAAGATATTTTTTTTTACATAGATGTCATTTCCACCACAACCCATATTTTTTAGGTAAATTAGTATATTGTATATAACATTTATTTGGTTTAGATATAGAAATCATATGGTTGTTATCATAATCTCACAAAAAGGTTGGGTGGAAATATCTTATTTTTCATGATAAATAAATGTTTTCAGCTGTCACCAAGGCAAGTTTATACATTCAGGCGTTGTGTTGAATTATCCTGTTAAGGCTAGGGCAGAATACTGCCCCCGTTGGTGAAATGCGTGCCCATAGTAAACTAAATGGCTAATATATGCATATAATAAATATTATTTAATAGAAAACACTCTAAAGCTTCTAAAACCGTTTAAATTATGTCTGTAAGTAAAGCAGAACTCTCAGGGCACTCATTCTCCCAAACTCTCTCTTGTCATCCAAAAAGTTGGCCCAACTTTGACGTCATCGCCCCCACCCTTCCCAAGCACCTACAGTCCTGGGAACAGTTCCTATGCCTTCAGCACGGTGTCCGCTTTCAATGGGGCTTCTCATTGTGTGAATCGCGCGCTCAAGAGATTAATGACGGCCGAATCCTTTCGGTCGCGCGAGAAAACAGGTTACTCTCACGCGCAATCTGCGCCTGTGGTGTCTTTCTTTCAAGATTGATTAAACGATGCGTGTGTTTCTCTTCGTCCTGAGAATTGCGGTGAAGCTATATAGCATGCTAACGCTGTGTTCTGAACCAAGTTTGACAAGTTTAGTCGACATATAATATGTAATTTCGACGTTTTGGTGCGAACTAACTTTACTTTTTGGCTGCATTTCAACCCGAAATATGTCGTGTTTGATAACCGAAAGACACAGACTTCAAAACTAAAGCTGTTTTTGGTAAGTATAAACCCTTCCAGGTCTTCTGATGGAAGAACAGCAAAGGTAAGGGAACATTTATGTGTTAAATTTGGGTTTCTGTGGACTCCGAGATAGAGGAGCCAAAATGCTAATTCCTGAGCGCCGACTCACATTATAGCCTAGTGAACGAAATCTGTAAAGTTAAAAATAAATGTAACACAGCTGTTTTATTAAGAAGAAGTGTATCTTTCTAAGTATATGTAGAACATGTATATTTAGTCAACGTTTATGATGTGTATTTCTGTTATCTGGCAGAGTTACCATAATTTCTCCAGGCATTGTTGTAGCATTTTTTTGCCATGACCTTCTATGTAAACCGTGATTTATGGATATAATTAGCATATTATTGAAAAAAACATAAATGTACTGTATAACATGTCCTATTCCTGTCATCTGATGAAGATTTTCAAAAGGTTAGTGAATTATTTTACTTTTAATCCTGCTTTTGTGATTGCATCTATTGTTCTACAAAATGGCTATGTAAATTAGCCTATCTTTGGTGGTGGTTTGACATAAATATGTGCTATGTTTTCGCCGTAAAACATTTTAGAAATCTGACTTGGTGGCTAGATGAACAAGGTGTTTATCTTTCATTTGAGCTATTGGACTTGTTAATGTGTGGAGGTTAAATATTTCTAAGAATATTTTTTGCGTTCTGTGTGCTACTGTGTCAGTTGAGCAGTGGGGGGAGGTGCCCTAGCGGGACGTGTGGTGCCAAGTTTAACATTAGGAAAACCTTCAAAATCACTTAAAATAATATGCAATACAAGTTCATGTACAAATGTATAAGAAATCCGTTATACATCAATTGTGTGATATTTCATTTTCAACTCAAATGGATGTTTAACGACGTGATGAAAATTACATTTGTCTATGGCTGTCTGGGAAAAAAACGACAAAAATATATACATTCCTGAATAGTACATCGCAGCCATTATCAGATATAGTTTAGAGACAAATCAAAGACAAGTACAATACTGGTAAAATGGTGTTGGAATAAGTTTTAATTTCTGAAAGTTTGCAAGGCCAAAGTGCCCGAAGTTGCAGAATCACCCATTAACTGAAACATACCATCACCACTTGAAACATTATACTATATCATGCTGCAAGGGTTTCTATCAATGTTAATGGGAATTGTAGATAACTCTTGAATTAGAACTATCACTGTGATTATCAGTACATTTTGAGATAAGTGTTGTGATCAGCCTAATTCTTATGTACAGAACTATGAATAGTAAGCTAGTATGAACATACTTTAAATAGCCTAAGCACAATGGATCAGTCATGCCAAATTATCATGTTTGAAATAATTGTAATTCATGCCTCTTTTGATGAATACAGGGTGATGCCACGTTTGTGATATGTAGCCTAATATTTCAATGATCAGTTTGAGTAGTTTTAAACCTGTGATGCACTGACTGAAGCTACATGATTGCCTTGCATATCATTGTTGATTTGCTGTCTCCATTTCAAACTGCTCTGTGCTTGATGGTAGTGATGAGCCTAGCCAAATAACTTCCACAAAGCTTTGGCACAATGTAGCCTTTCCTCTCACTTTAGGTCAACCAACAATTACAACGTCTATGCATCAATTGGTCAAGCCTATTGACCAATTGGTTCGCACACACAAATATGAGACAGAACAACAACAAAAAATCTTTATAAATAGTTTATTTTAAATGCTTTTTTACAGCAGGCAGGGGGTGCATTCAGTATGTAGCAACTTCAGTGTGTTCGTTTTCTGTTAGCATATAGTTATCCATGGACCTTTTTCGGAAATGGAAAAGTCTCAACCTTTCTCAGGGATGAGTTCATATTGGATTGTTTTCCTCTGCAGAATTACAATGGCCCATAATTGTCTGTTTCATAATTGAATAATGCTTATGGACTGGCTTCATTTACAGACTCACTTTGGAGAGAAAAATGGTTCCTAAATCGATGTCATTTTAGAGGTCAGTTAGGCCCTAATCAGCCATGCTAGTTGTATTCAGTAAATTATAATGCATAGTAATTACTCAGGAATGTTTTCTCTTCATATTAACGGTAGATTAACCGCTTCTTTCCAAATGAAAATGGTAGCAAGACCCCAGATTTATAATGCATTTCCCACCTGCAACTTCCATTAGGGGCATTTTCTGGATCATTTAGTGGGATCCCCGACAAGCCTGAAAACAACTCAGATCCAAGTGTATAGCGGAGTTTATCCGATCCATCTTTCTCGCCAAGAAAAGGAGGTCTCAGGGCATTTCTCATGGAAGCTGAAGCTTGTTTGTTTAACAAATAAAGAAAATGAAACTGATTTCGTAACGTAATGAGGCATACCGCATTGGTGCCACATAAGTGGAGGTAATCTATCGATCACAAAAGTGTTGCAATTCCTTATTGTGTGATTTGCAGTTTATGCTTTATGTAAGCATTGACATTATTAGGCTACAGTCTTCATTTTAGTCACTTAATCCCACTGATATTGAATAACTACCATTGTTTCTGTCTCACTACATACATTTTTTTTATTCAGTCATGAATTCATGCTGGACGTGGCCCCTAAAATGAAAATAATGGTATCTACTATATTGCCTTGCTCGCTTGTTGTACACAAAGTGAAAGCAGTTGGAAATCAGAGTGCCTGTCAGATTTGAGACATCATTTCTGGGGGACAGGGTTTTATTGACCTAGCCTAGTGTAACTGGTAGGAGGGAGTCTGCTTTGACAATGCAGCTACAAACTTGTTCCCTTCCTTAGACAGGGGCTGTGGTCCTCAACCCGGGGGGTTTGTTATCCCAGATATCCAGGAGGATATAGGACAGTTTTGATGTTCTATAATGAAGTCACTAGCGTAGCACACACTGAACAAAAATCTGAAAGAAATCGATCAATAGAAAAATTCATTAGGCCCTAATCTATTGACTTCACATGACTAGGAATGCAGACATGCATCTGTTGGTAAGATACCCCAGAAAATGTAGGGATGTGGATCAGAAAACCAGTCAGTATTTGGTGTGAGCACCATATGCCTCATAGAGAGCATAGAGTTGATCAGGCTGTTGATTGTGGCCTGTGGAATGTTGTCCCACTCCTCAATGGCTATGCGACGTTGCTGGATATTAGCGGCAACTGGAACACGCTGTCGTATACGTAGTATTCCAAACATGCTCAATGGGTAACAAATTTGGTAAGTTTGCAGGCCATGGAAGAACTGGGCCATTTTCAGCTTCCAGGAATTGTGTACAGATCCTTGCGACATGGGGCAGTGCATTTTCAAACAACTACCTCTTTCCCTACTGTATTTATTTTATTTTACGTATTTATTTATTTATTTTGCTCCTTTGCACCCCATTATTTTTATTTCTACTTTGCACATTCTTCCACTGCAAATCTACCATTCCAGTGTTTTACTTCCTATATTGTATTTACTTTGCCACCATGGCTTTTTTTTGCCTTTACCTCCCTTATCACCTCATTTGCTCACATCATATATAGACTTGTTTCTACTGTATTGACTGTATGTTTGTTTTACTCCATGTGTAACTCTGTGTCGTTGTATGTGTCGAACTGCTTTGCTTTATCTTGGCCAGGTCGCAATTGTAAATGAGAACTTGTTCTCAACTTGCCTACCTGGTTAAATAAAGGTGAAATAGAAAAACAAAATGAAAAATTCATGCTGAAAACATTAGGTGATGTCGACGGATTTGGCATGGCAATGGGCCTCAGGATCTTGACACGGTATCTCTGTGCATTCAAATTGCCATTGATATTATGCAATTGTATTTGTTGTCAATAGCTTATGCGTTCCCATACCATAACCCCACCGACACCATGGGGTACACTGTTCACAACATTGACATCAGTAAACCACTCGCCCACACAACTCCATAAACGCTTTCTGCCTGGTAACAGTTGAAACCGGGATTCATCAGGGAGGAGTACACTTCTCCAGCGTGACAGTGGCCATAGAAGGTGAGCATTTGCCCACTGAAGTCGGCTACAATGCTGAACTGCAGTCTGGTCAAGACCCTGGTGAGGACGTTGAGCACGCAGAGGAGCCAACCTGAGACGGTTTCTGAAATTGTTCGGTTGTGCAAACACATAGTTTCATCAGCTGTCCGAGTGGCGGGTCTCAGACGATCCTGCAGGTCAAGAAGATGGATGTGGAGGTCCTGGGCTAGCGTGGTTACACATGGTCTGCGGTTGTTATGCCAGTAGGATGTACTGCCAAATTCTCTAAAACGTGGTGGAGAAACATCAAATTCTTTGGCAACAGATCTGGTGGACATTCGGGCAGTCAGCATGCCAGTTTCCATCCTCACTTCGACCCCACCCCAAATTGTTTTCTTTCCTGAACCAACACTTGTACCTGACTACCCCATTTCTAGTGGACTTTTCCAATAACGACTTTTTTGATGAAAGTCCTGTGCCTGTGATATGTGGTTGTCCCACCTAGCTATCTTAAGATGAACTGACTAACTGTAAGTCGCTCTGTATAAAAGAGTGTCTGCTAAATGACTCAAATATAAATCAAAAATGTAACTGTACCCTCCCTCAACTTGAGATCTGTAGCTTTGTGTTGTGTGACAAAACTGCACATCTTAGTGGCCTTTTATTGCCCCCAGCACAAGGTGAACCTGTGTAATGATCATGCTGTTATTCAGCTTATTGATATTCCACACATATGGAACATATTTTATTTCAGCTCAAGAAACATGGGACAAAAACATATACATACACATACGTTACTGACCGGCTCGATTCGGTCTTTTGTAGCAACATTTGAAATTGTGTTCTTTACATTGGATAAAAGTATGACTACTAGAAAATGCTATGTCATACACTACAGTTGAGTAACAGTGGGAAAGTAATTCTGCTTTGAAAGTTGATCAATTTCTAACCCCACTTTGAGAAAATGGCCCTTGAATGTTTTGATATACCTACTGGTGAGCTCTTTGTCTACACCCATTCACTCGTTTGAGCCTTAGCCCCACCCATCTCTTTAAGGATTCACATGTGAGGCCATGTGCTAAACAGAGTGATTAAGGTAGTGTTCTAAGCAACCAAAAATTAAGACTAAAGGATTGATTATACTATATTATACCAATCGACATGTCACAGTGGCATCAAGAACATTCTATTGTAGTCCAACATCGAACTTGTCCTTGTCTTTATGAAAAAGTATAAAAACAAAAAGGACAGGCTGCATCACATATCACATTTTATTGGTCACATACACATATTTAGCAGATGTTATTGTGGGTGTAGCGAAATGCTTGTGTTTCTAGCTCCAACAGTGTAGTAGTATCTAGCAATTCACAACAATACACACACACATCTAAAAGTAAAATAATGGAATTCAGAAATATTAGATTGAGCAATGTCGAAGTGGCAGTGACTAAAATACAGTATATACACATATGCATAAAGCAGTATTTAAACATTATTAAAGTGGCCAGTGATTCCAAGTCTATGTACAGTGGGGAGAACAAGTATTTGATACACTGCCGATTTTGCAGGTTTTCCTACTTACAAAGCATGTAGAGGTCTGTCATTTTTATCATAGGTACACTTCAACTGTGAGAGACAGAATCTAAGACAAAAATCCAAAGTAATTTGCATTATATTGCTTGACATAAGTATTTGATCACCTACCAACAAGTAAGAATTCCGGCTCTCACAGACCTGTTAGTTTTTCTTTAACAATCCCTCCTGTTCTCCACTCATTACCTGTATTAACTACACCTGTTTGAACTCGTTACCTGTATAGAAGACACTTGTCCACACACTCAATCAAACAGACTCCAACCTCTCCACAATGGCCAAGACCAGAGAGCTGTGTAAGGACATCGGGGATAAAAATTGTAGACCTGCACAAGGCTGGGATGGGCTACAGGACAATAGGCAAGCAGCTTGGTGAGAAGGCAACAACTGTTGGCGCAATTATTAGAAAATGGAAGAAGTTCAAGATGACGGTCAATCACCCTCGGTCTGCGGCTCCATGCAAGATCTCACCTCGTGGGGCATCAATGATCATGAGGAAAGGTGAGGGATCAGCCCAGAACTACACGGCAGGTCAATGACCTGAAGAGTCCTGGTTTGCCAGTTTGCCAATGACCATCTGGATGATCCAGAGGAGGAATGGGAGAAGGTCATGTGGTCTGATGAGACAAAAATATAGCTTTTTGGTCTCAACTCCACTCACCGTGTTTGGAGGAAGAAGAAGGATGAGTACAACCCCAAGAACACCATCCCAACTGTGAAGCATGGAGGTGGAAACATCATTCTTTGGGGATGTTTTTCTGTAAAGGGGACAGGACGACTAAACCGTATTGAGGAGAGGATGGATGGGGCCATGTATCGCGAGATCTTGGCCAACAACCTCCTTCCCTCAGTAAGAGCATTGAAGATGGGTCGTGGCTGGGTCTTCCAGCATGACAACGACCCGAAACACACAGCCAGGGCAACTAAGGAGTGGCTCCGTAAGAAGCATCTCAAGGTCCTGGAGTGGCCTAGCCAGTCTCCAGACCTGAAACCAATAGAAAATATTTGGACGGAGCTGAAAGTCCGTATTGCCCAACGACAGCCCCGAAACCTTAAGGATCTGGAGAAGGTCTGTATGGGGGAGTGGGCCAAAATCCCTGCTGCAGTGCGTGCAAACCTGGTCAAGAACTACAGGAAACGTATAATCTCTGTAATTGCTAACAAAGGTTTCTGTACCAAATATTAAGTTCTGCTTTTCTGATGTATCAAATACTTATGTCATGCAATAAAATACAAAACAATTACTTAAAAATCATACAATGTTATTTTGGGGATTTTTGTCTTAGATTCCATCCATATAGGCCGATAGTTTTTAATATTTTCTGGGTCAAGGTTTGGCTTTTTCAAGAGAGGCTTTATTTCTGCCACTTTTAGTGAGTTTGGTACACATCCGGTGGATAGAGAGCCGTTTATTATGTTCAACATAGGAGGGCCAAGCACAGGAAGCAGCTCTTTCAGGAGTTTAGTTGGAATAGGGTCCAGTATGCAGCTTGAAGGTTTAGAGGCCATGATTATTTTCATCATTGTGTCAAGAGATATAGTACTAAAACACTTGAGTGTCTCTCTTGATCCTAGGTCCTGCCATTTGTGCAGACTCAGGACAACTGGGCTTTGAAGGAACGCAGATTTAAAGAGGAGACCGTAATTTGCTTTCCCTCAAAGAAGTTCATGAATTTATTACTGCTGAAGTGAAAACCTTCCTCACTTCGGGAATGCTGCTTTTTCATTAGCTTTGCGACAGTATAAAAAATACATTTTGGATTGTTCTTATTTTCCTCAATTAAGTTGGAAAAATGATCGAGCAGCAGTAAGGGCTCTTCGATACTGCATGGAACTGTCTTTCCAAGCTAGTCGGAAGACTTCCAGTTTGGTGTGGCACCATTTCCGTTCCAATTTTCTGAAGCTTGCTTCAGAGCTCGGGTACTTTACCAGGGTGCTAGTTTCTTATGACAAATGTTTTTAGGGGTGCAACTGCATCTAGGGTATTCCACAATGTTAAATTGAGTTCCTCAGGTGGTTAAATTATTTTTGCCCTCTGATGTCCTTGTGTAGGCAGAGGGAGTCTAGAAGGGCATCAAGGAATCTTTAGGTTGACTGTGAATTTATAGCAAGACTTTTGATGCCCCTTGGTTGGGGTCTGAGCAGGTTATTTGTTGCAATTGCAAACGTAACAAAATGGTGGTCCGATAGTCCAGGATTATGAGGAAAAACATTAAGATCCACAACATTTATTCCATGTGACAAAACTAGGTCCAGAGTATGACTGTGACAGTGAGTAGGTCCAGAGACATGTTGGACAAAACCCACTGAATCGATGATGGTGCCGAAAGCCTTTTGGAGTGGGTCTGTGGACTTTTCCATGTGAATATTATCTGCTATGTCTACAAGGTCAGATAGGAATTCAGGGAACTCAATGAGGAACGCTGTATATGGTCCAGGAGGCCTGTAAACAGTAGCTATAAAAAGTGATTGAGTAGGCTTCATAGATTTCATGACTAGAAGCTCAAAAGACGAAAAAGTCATTTTTTTATTGAAATTTGCTATCGTAAATGTTAGCAACACCTCCGCCTTTGTGGGATGCACGGAGGATATGGTCACTAGTGTAACCAGGAGGTGAGGCCTCATTTAACACAATAATTTAATCAGGCTTAAGCCATGTTTCAGTCGGGCCAATCACATTATGATCAGTGATTAGTTCATTGACTCTAACTGCCTTTGAAGTAAGGGATCTAACATTATGTAGCCCTATTTTGAGATGTGAGATATCACGATCTCTTTCCATAATGGCAGGAATGGAGGAGGTCTTTATCCTAGTGAGATTGCTAAGGCGAACACCGCCATGTTTAGTTTTGCCCAACCTAGGTCGAGGCACAGACACGGTCTCAATGGGGATAGCCGAGCTGACTACACTGACTGTGCTAGTGGCAGACTCCACTAACCTGGCAGGCTGGTTAATTATTTAATTGTGGAGCTAGAGGAGTTAGAGTCTTGTCTTCGGTAGCATTTTCCTCAAATTTGCTTTGTTAAAATCCCAAGCTACAATAAATCCGGCCTGAGGATATGTGGTTTCCAGTTTGCATAAAGTCCAGTGTAGATCTTTGAGGACCGTTGTGGTATCGGCTTGAGGGGGAATATGCACGGCTGTGACTATAACCGAAGAGAATTCTCTTTGGAGGTAGTACGGTCGTCATTGGTATTCTAGGTTGGGTAAACAAAAAGGAGTTCATGTATGTTATCACAATCACACCATGAGTAGTTATTCATAAAACATACACCCCCGCCTTTCTTCTTCCTGGAGAGTTCTTTATTCCTGTCTGCGCGATGTACTGAGAACCCAGCTGGCTGTATGGACAGGGCCAGTTTATCCCGAGAGAGCCATGTTTCCGTGAAACAGAGTATGTTGATTAAAAAAAACGGACAGCAACTGGTCGAATGGTATGGCCAAACGATAAGCAAACAACAGCTTCAGTGAACGTGCCAAGAAAATCCACAGATGCCGTCGCTGTTTCGACGTACGATTTGAAACACAGTAAATTTTTCTCACTGTTTTTAAAGGCAAGTCTAAGGAAAACATGCAGCCATCTTTTTACGTATGTCTTTTGCAACATTATTCAATGATACAGTGGCTATTCACACGTGAAATGTGTCGATTTTCCTAAGTTCGAGAGTAACGCATTGCCTAAATCAAGCTGATAACTTGGGATGTACTCAGGAAAAACAGACATGGAACTGGAAGAGGTGATATAGCGAAGTTGCACAACATTGGCACTGTGCATCAGCATGTGGGTGCTTGATATAGCTAAGCATGCAATCAGTAGAGCAGAATGAAAGCACTCTGCAATTCTCTGCCCACTAATTGCAGTTGCAAATAAGTGTAGTGAACCTTCTACCAATGTAGTTTTCTCCTTCTCAATTATTAACTTATACTAAATTTTTACCCAAAGGACACAGCAAATACTTGTCATAGACAGCCACATTTACTGACAGTGTAGACAAGTATATCTGAATTTCTTGAGATTCAAAAAGGTGTTCCTCAGAGTTCAATTTTGGGTCCATTATTGTTCACTTTGTATATTAATGACACTTAATACTTGTAACATTCATCTCTGTGCAGATGACAGTTTGTATTCTTGTGCCACCTCAGTGCAGCAGGCCATTCGTGAAATTCAGCATGACTTTGATTCAATTCAGAAATCACTTACAGATCTTAAATTAGTGTTAAATACAAGTAAAACCAAGCTCATGCCATTCTCTAGGTCACTAAATGTTGACCCTGAAGACCTGCATATTTGCACTATAAATGGAGCCCAAATTGAACTTGTTTCTCAATGTAAATACCTGGGTGTCTGGATTGATGACAAGTTGTCCTTCGTAACAATTTTTTTTTAAATCTGACTTAGAAGCTAAAAACAATGACAGTTTTTTTATACCAAAATAAATCATGCCTTTGTTCAAACAACGCTACTCCCTGTATTGGATTTTGGTGATATTGTTAACATGCATGCGGCAACCACGGACGCAGTCTACCATTCAGCAATACGTTTTATCACAGGGGACAATTTTAGGACTCATGACTGTAGTCTGTATAACAATGTGGGATGGACCTCTCTGTCTGTAAGACGAGCTGCATTCTCTTTTATTTATTTAGAAAGCATTCTTACAGAAACTCCCTCTACTGTATATGTAACATCATTAATTAAGAATAAGAATCATAAGTTACCAAACCCGTTCACAGGAATGGATAACACTATAGATCCCTCCAGTCTCCACAGATTTGGGAAAATCTGTTTTGCCCCTAATTTGTGCTGAATTATATTGTTTTACTCATCGTGTATGTTTTAATATTCTGTTTTTATTGTAATGTGTACAAAGCTCAACGTGAATAAAGATTAAATGAAAAAATAAACATGTTTCTACATTGCTGCTTAATTAAGGGACCAGGCGAACGTCAATGAGGGGGTATGTAGAGACCTCAATTGAAAAATGTAATGAAGGAAAAACCAAACAGCATTTTACAAGAAACATTCATCGCCAACTCATTAGGAACACAACTTGCTTCAATTGTTTTTCGAATTTTAACCCTGGAGGGTTATTTTTGGGTGACTTACAAAATGGTAAAGGACTCTTGGAAGGTAAATTAGTGTTCCAAGCCCTCATTGGAGAATCTACACCAATAACCAATGACCTCCAACACAAACACTGCTACGATGCAAAGAAAGAACAAAATTATCAAAAGAGGGTCAAGGGGTCGAGGCTGCAAACACACAGGCTATAAAATGCAAAACCGAATGCCTATTATTGAGAAACTGTTAACACATTTCTTAACTTTCGATAGACCTAAGTTTTTCAATTTTCCTATTTTGTTGCCTTACAACCTGGAACCTTTTTTTTGGGGGGGGGGGGGGGTTGTGTCATTTGATTTACACAACATGCCTACCACTTTGAAGATAAAATATTTTATATTGTGAAACAAGCAAGAAATAAGACAAAAAAACAGAACTTGAGCGTGTATAACTATTCACCCCCCCAAAGTCAATAGTTTATAGAGACACCTTTTGCAGAAATTACAGCTGCAAGTCTCTTGGGGTATGTCTCTATATGCTTGGCACATCTAGCCAATGGGATTTTTGCCCATTCTTCAAGGCAAAACTGCCCCAGCTCCTTCAAGTTAGATGGGTTCTGCTGGTGTACAGCAATCTTTATGTCATACACCACAGATTCTCAATTGGATTGAGGTCTGGGCTTTGACTAGGCCATTCCAAGACATGTAAATGTTTCCCCTTAAACCACTTGTGTGTTGCTTTAGCAGTATGCTTACGATCATTGTCCTGTTGGAAGGTGAACCTCCGTCCGAGTCTCAAATCTCTGGAAGACTGAAACAGGTTTCCCTCAAGAATTTCCCTGTATTTAGCTACATCGTTCATTCCTTCAATTCAAGTCTCCCAGTCCCTGCTGATGAAAAACATCCCCAAAACATGATGCTGCCACCACCATGCTTTACTCTGGGGATGACATTCTCGGGGTGATGAGAGGTGTTGGGTTTGCGCCAGAAAGTGTTTATCTTGACAGCCAAAAAGCTCACTTTTAGTCTCATCTGACCAGAGTACCTTCTTCCATATGTTTGGGGAGTCTCCCACATTCCTTTTGGCAAACACTTTAAGCAATTCCTTTTTTCTGGCCACTCTTCTGTAAAGCCCAGCTCTGTGGAGTGTACGGCTTAAAGTGGCCCTATAGACAGATACTCCAATCTCCGCTGTGGAGCTTTGCAGCTCCTTCAGAGTATCTTTGGTCTCTTTCTGTTTAATGCCCTCATTTCCTGGTCTGTGCGTTTTGGTGGGTTGCCCTCTCTTGGCAGGTTTGTGGTGCCATATTCTTTCAATTTTTTAATAATGGATTTAATGGTGCTCAGTGGGATGTTCAAAGTTTCAGATATTTTTTTATAACCCAACGCTGATGTGTACTTCTCCACGACTTTGTCCCTGACCTGTTTGGAGAGCTCCTTGGTCTTCATTGTGCCGCTTGCTTGGTGGTTCCCCTTACTTAGTGGTGTTGCAGACTCTGGGCCTTTCGGAACAAGTGTATATATACTGAGATCATGTGACAGATCATGTGACACTTAGATTGCACACAGGTGGACTTTATTAAACTAATTATGTGACTTCTGAAGGTAATTGGTTGCACCAGATCTTATTTTGGGGCTTCATAGCAAAGGGGTGAATACATGTGTACCACCACTTTTCCATTTTCAAAATGTATCTTTGGATTTTTTGAAACAAGTAATTTTTTTCATTTCACTTAACCAAATTGGACTATTTTGTGTATGTCCACTACATGAAATCCAAATAAAAATCCATTTAATTTACAGATTGTAATTCAGGGACGTGTCACACCCTGACCTTAGTTATCTTTTTTTGTTAGGTCAGGGTGTGACAAGGTTGGTTGGTTTAGTTATTGTATTATCTTGGTGATTAACCCTGTCTAGGGGTTTTGTATATCAATGGGGTTTAGTATGTCTAGGTATATGTAGGTCTATGGTGGCCTGAATTGGTTCCCAGCTGTTTATCGTTGTCTCTGATTGGGGATCCTATTTAGGTTGCCATTTTCCATTTTGGTTTTGTGGGTTATTGTCTATGTGTAGTTGCCTGTCGGTACGTGTGGCTTATAGCGTCACGTTTAGTGTTCTTCGTGTAAATAAAGAAGAATGTATTCTTATCACGCTGCGCATTGGTCACCTCGTTACGACGAAAGTGACAGGATGAATACTTTTGTAAGGCACTGTACATGTTCAAAGAGCTTTTGTCCCTTACATAACATATTCATCTTATACTTGGGTATTCATTGCTCGTGCTCAACAATACATTCATACTGGATAGTCCATAATCAACAGTCCTCATTTTAGTCAGCAAATGCAAACATACCTTAATTTTGCCCAGGGACCTCGTTCTACGCATGAAATTCCGATCCTTTCCATTGCCTTCCTGTAGTGCTGTAATTATTGTGACATGCAGGGTCAAAGTAGCTAATGACATGCTACTTGAGGCACTTCGTCTGGCAATAATAACTGCCAAGGGATCTACATTTGAGCTATTGCCTCTAACACGAAGCAGGCCCCTTCATCAAAACATGTGATGCTAGACATGATTGTTTCAGATATGAGTGCAGTCTGCAACCTAGTCCTTATGAGGGGTGATGAAAATATGAATGGAATGTGTGGACTGTAATGACTGCTTATTTTTGCAAACAATTGCATTTCACAACAATCACTATAAAGAGAAACATGATAGCCTTAAATATTGAGCAGCATTGCCAGAGGGCAGCGGTATGTTTGTGACAGTAGATAAACATAGTAAAAAACACAACATACAGTATATAAAACAGAACAACCCTGATATCCCACATTTCAATCTAATCTGGTACAGGTTGCTATGATTAGATGATAAATGAGATCATGTAATATCAGAGTTACAGGTCTAAGCCCCTACAACACATTGGGAGACCCCGCTGGAAGCTTCTCTTCAGTGGTCGAAGACGCTGGTCAGACCTTCAGAGATGGCCTTAAGAGGGTACAAATAACTTTTCCATGTAGCCGAGTTAACACCAGTAGCAACATGTTTTGTCTTTCCCCGTAAGTACAGTCTGTTGGTGCATGCATTGTGTCAACTCTTACACCGAAATGTGCTATAGTAACTACTTGCACAGTTAATAGACCAAGCGTCCTGGGCCCGGTTTACCAATAGCGGTGGAATTTAAGATTATGAGCAATGTTCCCTCTAAACTGCGCAATACTCCCCAGACTGCTGCACAGCTCCATCGGGACAGCTCTGCAAAATAAATATTGTTTCAGCCCACAGAGAGAAGACCACTCAACTTTCTAGTTTTCCCTGTTAGTGTTAACTATCAACATTTACCTTGGCAATTGTGATCGAATCAACGCAATGCTACCTACTTCCAATGCAACATACAGAAACAAAACAAACCATGCAAGATATTTAGTTGTAGGATCGGAGTAGGACTCTACTGCATTGACATGCATGACTCAGCCCATACTCTACACAGTCCTGTGCGGCATAACCAATCAGAGCTGCAGTAGGCCTATATGCAAATAGACCATTTCCATACATGGATCTGTGCCATTTTCATTGATCTGGACTGTGTTTACAGCTGTGATGTTGAGTAGATGTGTTTGTTTTGAGATCAAAGCGAGAGCTGCATGTAGCCACATGTGCAAATTTTGTTCATATCCTTAGTTAGATCATTTGTAGTCAGCAACATGGGAGGGATTGCTTCCAACAAGAGCACAAAACATGTACATTTCTAGATGTCTTTGAAAAGTGAGTGAGGTAAAGAGCGTTTTTTGTTATAATTCTTTTTTACCACCTTTTTTTGGGGCAGCAGGTAGCCTAGTGGTTAGAGTGTTGGGCTAATAACCAAAAGGTTGCTGGATCAAATCCCTGAGCTGACAAGGTAAATATCTGTTGTTCTGTACCTGGGAGGTGCTTTGTCCCTGGGAGTTGCTGCGCACAGAGTGACCAGAGGAGGGGTTTTCACGTGTACCATCTGTGGCTGCAGAGGTCACACTGCTGTTCGGTGCCGTGTTGGCTCCTCTAGGGTTTGAGGCAGCAGGCAGGGCACTCTGGCATCACCCCAGGTGAGAAGGCACCATTCTCACCCAGAGCCCTCACACATGTTTTTGTTTGTTACTTTTCCCGAGTTTTCCCCGTATTCCCAGCATAAGGCGCATCGATTCAGGCGCAGCTGGGAATTATCATTGACAGATCATTTGCCCAAAGTTTAGGGATTCCAATTGTTCCCGTGGATGTGCCCTTCCCCATTCACGCCTTAGATAGTCAACAATTAGGGTCAGCGTTGATTAGGGAGGTCACCGCTCCTTTGGGCATGGTGTCGCAGGGGGGTCATACGGAGAGAATTAGTCTCTTTATTATTGACTCTCCTGCGTTTCCCATGGTCCTGGGGCTACCCTGGTTAGCTTGTCATAATCCCACTGTTTCTTGGCCACAGAGGGCTCAGGTAGGTGTTTAGGGGTTTCCATTGGTGCTACAACGGTGGAGAGTCCAGATTAGGTCTCCACCGTGCGCATCCCCCCTGAATATGCGGATTTGGCTCTCGCCTTCTGTAAAAAGAAGGCGACTCAATTACCACCTCATCGACGGGGCGATTGTGCGATAGATCTCCTGGTGGGTGCTACACTTCCCAGGAGTCACGTGTATCCCCTCTCACAGGCAGAGACGGAGGCTATGGAATACATTTGTCTCCGAATCCCTGCATCAAGGGTACATTCGGTCCTCCACTTCACCCGCCTCCTCGAGTGTCTTTTTTGTGAAGAAGGAGGGAGATCTGCGCACTGTGAGGTATAGCTTCCTGCTACAGCTCATAGCCACAGTGATAGAGTCAATGCACGGGGCGTGCTTCTTCATCAAACTAAATCTCAAGAGCGCTTTTAACCTGGTGCGTATCTGGAAGGGAGATGAGTGGAAGACAGCTTTCAGTACCACCTCTGGGCACTATGAGTACCTCGTCATGCCATACGCGTTGATGAATGCTCCATCAGTCTTCCAAGCCTTTGTAGACGAGATTTTCAGGGACCTGCACGGGCAGGGTGTAGTGATGTATATTGATGACATTCTGAAATACTCCACTACACGCGCCGAGCATGTGTCCTTGGTGCGCAAGGTGCTTGTCGACTGTTGGAGCATGACCTGTACGCCAAGGCTGAGAAATGCCTGTTCTTTCAACTGTCCGTCTCCTTCCTAGGGTATCGCATTTCCATCTCAGGGGTGGAGATGGAGAGTGACTGCATTGCAGCCGACTCCCACCACAGTAAATGAGGTGCAGCGGTTCTTAGGGTTTGCCAACTACTACCAGAGGTTTATCTGAGGTTTTGGTCAGATAGCAGCTCCCATTACCTCACTGCTGAAGGGGGGCCGGTGCGCGTGCAGTGGACAGCTGAGGCGAACAGGGCTTTTAGTCACCTGAGGGCTCTGTTTACCTCGGCTCCCATGCTGGCTCATCCGGATCCCTCTTTGACTTTCATAGTGGAGGTGGGCATGTACGAGGCTGGGATCCACCGGAGCTCTGCCCCTGTGCTTTCTTCTCGAGGAAGCTCAACCCGGCGGAGCGAAACTATGACATGGGGGACTGGGAGTTGTTGGCTGTTGTCAAGGCTTTGAAGGTGTGGAGACATTGGCTTAAGGGGGCTAATCACTCTTTTCTCATCTGGACTGACCACCGCAATCTGGAGTACATCCGGGCGGCGAGGAGACTGAACCCTCGCCAGGCAAGGTGGGCCATGTTTTTCACCCGTTTTGTTTTCACCCTCTCTTACAGACGAGGTTCCCAGAATGTGAAGGCAGACGCACTGTCCCACCTCCTCTGACACAGAGGAGAAGCCCTTGGATCCCACTCCCATACTCCCGGCCTAGTGGCGCTGGTAGTGTGGGAGCTGGATGCGGACAGCAGTGTCCCGTTGGGCGTCTGTACGTTCCGTCTGCTGTCTGTGACAGGCAGATCTATTGGGTCCACACGTCACCCCACTCTAGTCATCCAGGTATCGGTCGGACAGTGCGCTGTCTGAGCGGGAAGTACTGGTGGCCCACTCTGGCTAAGGATGTGAGGGTTTATGTTTCCTCCTGTTCAGTGTGTGCCCAGTGTAAGGCTCCTAGGCACCTGCCCAGAGGTAAGTTACACCCCTTACCCGTTCCACAGCGGCCATGGTCACACCTGTCGATCGATTTCCTGACCGATTTTCCCCCATCACAGGGAAACACCACGATCATGGTCGTTGTGGATCTCTAAGTCCTGCGGTCTCCTCTCTCTGCCCAGTCTCCCTACAGACTGAGGAGGCATTATTTACGCACGTCTTCCGGCACTAAGGGGTGCCTGAGGATATAGTGTCTGATCGGGGTCCCCAGTTCACGTCGAAGGTCTGGAGGGCGTTCATGGATCGTCTGTGGGTCTCGGTCAGCCTTACCTCAGGTTTTCACCCCGAGAGTAACGGGCAGGTGGAGAGAGTTAACCAAGATGTGGGTAGGTTTCTGAGGTCTTATTGCCAGGACCGGTTTGGGGAGTTGGCAGCATTCGTGCCCTGAGCAGAGATGGCCCAGAACCCGCTCCGCCGCTCCGCCACTCCTCCACTAACCTCTCTCCCTTCCAGTGTGTGTTGGGGTATCAGCCGGTTCTGGCTCCTTGGCAGTCTTTAAGAGGCTCCTCTGTCCTCCACTCGTTACCTGTATAAAAGACACCTGTCCACAACCTCAAACAGTCACACTCCAAACTCCACTATGGCCAAGACCAAAGAGCTGTCAAAGGACACCAGAAACAAAATTGTAGACCTGCACCAGGCTGGGAAGACTGAATCTGCAATAGGTAAGCAGCTTGGTTTGAAGAAATCAACTGTGGGAGCAATTATTAGGAAATGAAAGACATACAAGACCACTGATAATCTCCCTCAATCTGGGGCTCCACGCAAGATCTCACCCTGTGCAGTGCCAGACGTGTCCCCCTGCTTAAGCCAGTACATGTCCAGGCCCATCTGAAGTTTGCTAGAGAGCATTTGGATGATCCAGAAGAAGATTGGGAGAATGTCATATGGTCAGATGAAACCAAAATATAACTTTTTGGTAAAAACTGAACTCGTCGTGTTTGGAGGACAAAGAATGCTGAGTTGCATCCAAAGAACACGATACCTACTGTGAAGCATGGGGGTGGAAGCATCATGCTTTGGGGCTGTTTTTCTGCAAATGAACAGGACGACTGATCCGTGTAAAGGAAAGAATGAATGGGGCCATCTATCGTGAGATTTTGAGTGAAAACCTCCTTCCATTGAAGGGCATTGAAGATGAAACGTGGCTGGGTCTTTCAGCATGACAATGATCCCAAACACACCGCCCGGGCAACGAAGGAGTGGCTTCGTAAGAAGCATTTCAAGGTCCTGGAGTGGCCTAGCCAGTCTCCAGATCTCAACCCCATAGAAAATCTTTGGAGGGAGTTGAAAGTCCGTGTTGCCCAGCAACATCCCCAAAACATCACTGCTCTAGAGGAGATCTGCATGGAGGAATGGGCCAAAATACCAGCAACAGTGTGTGAAAACCTTGTGAAGACGTTTGACCTCTGTCATTGCCAACAAAGGGTATATAACAAAGTATCGAAATAAACTTTTGTTATTGACCAAATACTTATTTTCCACCATAATTTGCAAATAAATTCATAAAAAATCCTACAATGTGATTTTCTGGATTTTTTTTCTCATTTTGTCTGTCATATTTGAAGTGTACCTATGATGAAAATTACAGGCCACTCATCTTTTTAAGTGGGAGAACTTGCACATTTGGTTGCTGACTAAATACTCTTTTGCCCGACTAATCGAGACAGTAGATCTAGCTGAAATGTCATAATATAAAATAGACAGTAGATCTAGCTGGTCTGTCATAATTTAAATGAGACGGTAGACCTAGCAGGTCTATAATAATATATTCAACCTTATGTTCCCTGTACTCTATATATATCTGTTTATTATACCTGTTGATACAGGGCTCATATGTGAAACTATTATAACTGAACATTTTCTTTCACAGTGACACTGACTCCGAATGGGAGCCCCCAGTGCCAAGGTGTCCATCCCCCACTGAAGCTGGTTCATCCAGCTCCTGTCACAAGTGTTGTTCATCTGCCCAAATTTATTTCTGCAGGCATGGATATGCCTCAGGGCCAAAAGGGCACAGCACGGAGGCGTCGCTGTGTTCTTTGCAAAATTATGTCCCCCGTCACCTGCACCACATGCTTGGTGACCCTCTACTTTACAGCAGAAAGAGACTGCTATGGCACCTGCCGTCAGCAGCACAATATTGTGTAGAGGACTGATGGTCTTCCAAATATTGAAAGTGTTATATTGTAAATGTGTATATTTTTTTCTCAAGTTTTTTCTCCATTTTTTTTGGGGGGGGGGGGGTGTTTAGTGTATTTAGTTATTCCATTCAAAATGTATAACTTCCTTATTTGGACACTTGGGTACATTTGGGCTACCTGTGTGGAACACCTGGGTGACTTCATGATAAATGACATGTAAGCACACTCATTTTGGAAATTATCATTCTGACACTTTGCACAAGTACTGTTGCCCTCTTTTTTTCACTGAAATTTCCCCCATCATCCTATCTGAATGTTTGTTTTGTCTTGTTCATTTTAAAGATGATACAACAATAAAAATGAAAAAACATGTTTTTTCATTGTATTATCTAAACCAGATCTATTGTGTTATATTCTTCTACATTCAATTCACATTTACACAAACTTCAGAGTGTTTTCTTTCAAATGAAATCAAGAATATGCATATCCTTGGTTCTGAGCCTGAGCTACAGGCAGTTAGATTTGGGTATGTCTTCAGGGCGGAAATTGAAAAATGTAGGGGTGTAGTAGCTGTAAGATGCTTTGGGAAACCGGGCTCTGGTCTTTGTCGAAGGTGGAGAATTTCTGCCCTGAGAAGCAGTGAAGTCCAATTGCCCTGTATGAGTGGTACTTCTGTTTTGCAAAGGGGTATGTCATAACAGTCAACGAAAGTATTGGTGTATACAGTGCCTTCAGAAATTATTCACACACCTTGACTTGTTCCACATTTGTTGTGTTACAGCCTGCATTTAAAATGTATTAAATTGATTTGTCACTGGCCTTCACACAATATACCATAATGTTAAAGTGTAATATTATTTTAAGAATTGGTTACAAAAAAACAAAATACAAGTTTAACTGTCTTGAGTCAATAGGTATTTAGTTATGACAAGCCTAAATATGTTCAGGAGTAACAATTTGCTTATTAACAAGTCACATAATAAGTTACATGGACTCTGTGTGCAATAATAGTGTTTAACATGATTTTTGAATCACTACCTCATCTCTGTACCTCACACATAAAATTATCTGTCAGGTCCCTCAGTCGAGCAGTTAATTTCAAACAGATTCAACCACAAAAACCAATGTCCCACAAAGAAGTGCATGGGTAAAAAAAACATGGTGAAGTTATTAATTACACTTTGGATGGTGTATCAATACACCCAGTCATTACAAAAATACATGTGTCCTTTCTAACTCAGTTGCCGGATAGGAAGGAAACCGCTCAGGGATTTCACCATGAGTCCAATGGTGACTTTAAAACAGTTACACAGTTTAATGACTGTCATAGGAGAAAACTGAGGATAGATCAACAACATTGCAGTTACACAACAATACTAACCTAATTGACATAGTGAAAAGAAGGAAGCATGTACAGAATAAAATGATTCCAAAACATGCATCCTTTTCGCAACAAGGCAATTCAGAAAAACTGCAAAAAATGTTGGAAAGCAATTACGTTTTTGTCCTGAATACAAAGTGTTATGTTTGTGGCAAACCCAGTCCAATGCTATTACTAAGTACCACTCATATTTTCAAGCATAGTGGTGGCTTCATCATGTTATGGGTATGCTTGTAATCGTTAAAGACGGGAGTTTTTCTAGGATAAAAAAATTAACGAAATGTAGCTAAGCAAAGGAAACATTCTAGAGGAAAACCTGGTTCAGTCTGCTTTCCACCAGACACTGGAAGATAAATTCACCTTTCAGCAGGATAATAAACTAAAAAACAAGGCCAAATCTTAACTGGACAGTGAATGTGTAAGTGGCCGAGTTACAGCTTTTACTTAAATCTACTTGAAAATCTTTGGCAAGACCTGAAAATGGCTGTCTAGCAATGATCAACAACCAATTTGAAAGAGCTTGAAGAATTTTGAATTGAATAATGGGCAAATGTTGCACAATCCAGGTGTGGAAAGCTTTTAGAGACTTACCCAGAAAGACTCACAGCTGTAATCGCTGCCAAAGGTGCTTCTACAAAGTATTGACTCGGGTGAGAACACTTATGTAAATTAGATATTTCTGTATTTAATTTTCAATAAATTTGCAAAAAAATTATAGATGGGTGAAATAAAACAAACTATTTAATCCATTTTGAATTAAATCTCTAACACAATAACATTTGGAATAAGTCAAGGGGTATGAATATTTTCTGAAGGCACTGTATGTTCTCTGAGGTTTATAGGATAAACACAGTGCATGTGCTCCCAGAGATATATGAAGCTAGAACAGTGTATCAATTATTTTTATTAATATTCACAAAAGCAAGTCGTCAGCCACCGATTCCACAGAGAAGGAGGAGTACTCTGCGAACTGTCTGTTTCCCACAAAGTCCTCCACTGCTGTAACACAACAAAATGTGTAATAAGTTAATAAGTCAAGGGGTATGAATACTTTCTGAAGGCACTGTAGTGCATTAAGAAAGTATTCAGACCCCTTGACTTTGTCCACATTTTGTTTTACGTTAGTGTTATTCAAAAAATGATTCAATTAATTGTTTTCCTCATCTATCTACACACAATATCCCATATTGACAAAGCGAAAACAGGTTTAATGATTTTTTTGCAAATGTATTTAAACATCTAATGGAAGGGGTTTGGAACCACCAAGACTCTTCCTAGAGCTGGCCCGCCCAGCCAAACTGAGCAATCAAGAGAGAAGGGCCTTGGTCAGGGGGTGACCAAGAACCTGATAGTCACTCTGACAGAGCTTCTTGGTGGAGATGGGAGAAACTTCCAGAAGGACAACCATCTCTGCAGCACTCCACCAATCAGGCCTTTATGGTAGAGTGGCTGGACTGAAGGCAGTCCTCAATAAAAGTCATGACAGCCCGCTTGAAGTTTGCCAAAAGGAACCTAAAGGACTCTCAGACCATGAGAAACTAGATTCTCTGGTCTGATGAAACCAAGATTGAACTCTTTGGCCTGAATGCCAAGCATCACGTCTGGAGGAAACTTGGCACTATCCCTAAAGTGAATGTCGGTGGCAGCATCATGCTGCGGGGATGTTTTTCAGCGACAGGAACTGGAACACTAATCAGATTCATTGGAAAGCTGAACGGAGAAGAGTACATAGAGATCCTTGATTAAAACCTGCTCCAGAGCACTCAGGACCTCAGACTGGGGCAAAGGTTCACCTTCCAACAGAACATTGACCACAAGCACACAGCCAAGACAACGCAGGAGTGGCTTCGGGACACGTCTCTGAATGGCCTTGAGTGGCCCAGCCACTTGAACCTGATCGAACATCTCTAGAGAGACCTGAAAATAGCTGTACATCAACGCTCTCCATCTAACCTGACAGAGCTTGAGAGGATCTGCAGAGTAGAATGGGAAAAACGCTACAAGCCAAGCTTGTAGCGTCATGCCCAAGAAGACTTGAGGCTGTAACCGCTGCCAAAGGTGCTTCAACAAAGTACTGATTAAAGGGTCTGAAGACTTATGTAAATGTAATATCAGTTTTTGTTTTCTTATACACTTGCAAAAATTTCTAAAAACCTGTTTTTGCTTTGTCATTATGGGGTATTGGGTGTAGATTGATGAATGAAAAAAAAACAATTTAATCCATTTAGAATAAGGCTGTAACCTAACAAAATGTGGAAAAGGTCAAGGGGTCTGAATACTTTCCAAATCCACTGTATCTTCGTACCTTTGCACATAAACTAGGTACTGGTATATAGCCAAGTTATCATTACTCATTGTGTATTTATGCCTTGTGTCATTATCTTTTTATAATTTTTTATCTTCATCTCTGCATTGTTGGGAAGGGCCCATACATAAGTAAGCATTTCATGTGTCTACACCTGTTGATTACGAAGCATGTGACAAATAGAAATGTATTTGTTTCATACACACCTGGGCTAGAAATGTTTGTTGTTATTGATTAAAAGGAGAGTATGCGGACTCTTTCATAATATATAAATGCTTACATAGGTAAGGGAAAGAAACAGTTGCTAATGTTAGTGTTACTTGTGACTCAACTGTACTGTGAAAACACATGGTCTTGGAAAAATAGCCTAACGTGTAAACAAACAGAATGTCTCGAGGCTTACTTTACTAAACCACATAATCAATAAAACAAATCGGTGCCCGACATCGGGCATTTGGTCCAATGGGTTGGGTTCTTTACCGTGTGTTTCTGCTCTCGGCTAGGTTTACAACACGCTTAATATCTAAACTGCTAAGTCACCAAGTCGGATCACAACTAGGTGACATGGGGCAAAATTTGTGGCAGGCAAACTTTTTGCATTTCAGGGCATTACAAGAGCACTGATTACTTGAGAGGTAGCATCATAGTTCTTAAAAAGGCAATATGGTATTTTGTAAGAGCCTTATATTTCAGGTACCTCACACAAGTGAGACGTCACTGCTTATGTCTAAGATGGGTAGGAATGTTACCCACCCACTTGAGTATTCTGTCACAAACATTTTTTTTCACCTTTATTTAACCAGGTAGGCCACTTGAGAATAAGTTCTCATTTACAACTGCGACCTGGCCAAGATAAAGAAAAGCAGTGTGACAACACCAACAAAGAGTTACACATGGAATAAACAAACGTACAGTCAATAACACAATAGAAAAATATATATACATTGTATGGAAATTAAGTAAGATTAGGGAGGTAAGGCAATGAATAGGTCATAGTGGTGAAATAATTACAATTTAGCAAATAAACACTGGAGTGATAGATGTGCAGAAGATGAATATGCAAGTAGAGATACTAGCGTGCAAAGGAGAAAAATAAAAAACTAACAATATGGGAATGAGGTAGTTGGATGGGCTAATTACAGATGGCTATGTACAGGTGCAATGATCTGAAAGCTGCTCTGATAGCTGATGCTTAAAGTTAGTGAGGGAGATACGAGTCTCCAGTTTCAGTGATTTTTGCAATTTGTTCCAGTCATTGGCAGGAGAAATTGGCTTTGGGGTGACCAGTGAAATATACCTGCTGGAGCGTGTGCTACGGGTGGGTGCTGCTATGGTGACCAGTGAGCTGAGATAAGGCGGGGCTTTACCTAGCAAAGACTTATAGATGACCTGGAGCCAGTGGGTTTGGTGACGAATATGATGCGAGGGCCAGCCAATGAGAGTATACAGGTTGCAGTGGTGGGTAGTATATGGAGCTTTGGTGATGAAACGGATGGCACTGTGATAAGACTGCATCCAATTTGCTGAGTAGAGTGTGGGAGGCTAAATGACATTGCCGAAGTCAAGGATCGGTAGTATAGTCAGTTTTACGAGGGTATGTTTGGCAGCATGAGTGAAGGATGCTTTGTTGCGAAATAGGAAGCCGATTCTAGATTTAACTTTGGATTGGAGATGCTTAATATGAGTCTGGAAGGAGAGTTTATAGTCTATCCAGACACCTAGGTATTTGTAGTTGTCCACATTTTCTAAGTCAGAACCGTCCAGAGTAGTGATGCTGGGCGGGCGGGCAGGTGCGGGCAGCGATCGGTTGAAGAGCATGCATTTAGTATTACTTGCATTTAAGAGCAGTTGGAGGCCATGGAAGGAGAGTTGTATGGCATTTAAGCTCGTTTGGAGGTTAGTTAACACGGTGTCCAAAGAAGGGCCAGAAGTATACAGAATGGTGTTGTCTGCGTAGAGGTGGATCAGAGAATCACCAGCCACAAAAGTGACATCATTGATGTATACAGAGAAAAGAGTTGGCCCGAGAATTGAACCCTGTGGCACCTCCATAGAGACTGCCTGAGGTCTGGACAACAGGCCCTTCAATTTGACACACTGAACTCTGTCTGAGAAGTAGTTGGTGAACCATGCGAGGCAGTCATTTGAGAAACCAAGGCTGTTGAGTCTGCCGATAAGAATGTGATGATTGACAGAGTCGAAAGCCTTGGCCAGGTCGATGAATACGGCTGCACAGTATTGTCTCTTATCGATGGCGGTTATGATATCGTTTAGGACCTTGAGCGTGGCTGAGGTGCACCCATGACCAGCTCATAAACCAGATTGCATAGCGGAAAAGCTACATTGGGATTCAAAATGGTCGGTGATCTGTTTGTTAACTTGGCTTTCGAAGACCTTAGAAAGGCAGAGTAGGAGAGATAAAGGTCTGTAACAGTTTGGGTCTAGAGTGTCCCCCTTTGAAGAGGGGGATGATCCCAGCAGCTTTCCAATTTTGGGGATCTCAGATGATACAAAAGAGAGGTTGAACAGGCTAGTAATAGGGGTTGCAACAATTGCAGCGGATAATTTTTGAAAGAGTGGGTCCAGATTGTCTAGCCCAGCTGATTTGTAGGTGTCCAGATTTTGCAGCTCTTTCAGAACATCAGCTATCTGGATTTGGGGGAGGCTTGGGCAAGTTGCTGTGTGGGGTGCAGAGCTATTGACCGGTGTAGGGGTAGCCAGTTGGAAAGGATGGCCAGCCGTAGAAAAATGCTTATTGAAATTCTCAATTATTGTAGATTTATCGGTGGTGACAGTGTTTCCTAGCCTCAGTGCAGTGGACAGCTGGGAGGAGGTGCTCTTATTCTCCATGGACTTTACAAGTCCCAGAACCTGTGTGCTGAAGGAAGCAAATTTCTGTTTGAAAAAGCTTGCCTTTGCTTTCCTAATTGCCTGTGTATATTGGTTCCTAACTTCCTTGAAAAGTTGCATATAATGGGGGCTATTCGATGCTCACGGGATGTTTTTGTGCTGGTTAAGGGCAGTCAGGTCTAGAGTGAACCAAGGGCTATATCTGTTCCTTGTTCTACATTTTTTGTAATGGGTCATGCTTATTTAAGATGGTGAGGAAATCACTTTTAAAGAATAACCAGGCAACCTCTACTGACGGAATGAGGTCAATATCTTTCCAGGATACCCGGGCCAGGTTAATTAGAAAGGCCTACTCGCTGAAGTGTTTTAGGGAGCGTTTGACTGTGATGAGGGGTGTTTTTTTTTCTTTATGTAGAAGCTCGAACTGTTCGGGCACAGACCTGGATAGCATGACAGAACTGTGCAGGCTGACTACAGTAGATTGCAACTCCACCCCCTTTGGCAGTTCTATCTTGGTGGAAAATGTTATAGTTGGTGATGGAAATGTCAGAATTGTTGGTGGCCTTCCTAAACCAGGATTCAGACACAGCAAGGACATCAGGGTTGGCGGAGTGTGCTAAAGCAGTGGAAAAAAACAAACTTAGGGAGGAGGCTTCTGATGTTAACATGCATGGAACCAAGGCTTTTATGGTTACAGAAGTCAATAACTGATAGCGCCTGGGTAATAAGGAGTGGAACTGGGGGCTACAGGGCCTGGATTAACCTCTACATCACCAGAGGAACAGAGGAGGAGTAGGGTAAGGGTACGGCTAAAGGCTATAAGAACTGGTCGTCTAGCGCATTGGAGACAAGAGACAAGAAGGAGAGGATTTCTGGGTGTGGTAGAATAGATTCAAGGCATAATGTACAGACATTATGGTAGGATATGAGTACAGTGGAGGTAAACCTATGTGTTGCGTGATGATGACGTAGGTGAGGTCTCCGCATGTGTGTGGTGTGGGACGAAAGAGCTATCTAAGGTATTGTGAGCGGGACTGAGGGCTCTACAGTGAAATAAAGCAATAAAAACTAGCCAAGACATCAGTAGACAAGGCATATTAGAGAGAGGCATAAAGCAATCACAGACGTTGATCAGGAGAGCTAAGACAACAACGGGTAAATGGCGAAGAAAGGGCAGAGCGGGTCAGTTAGGTACATACAGGACCTGAGTTTGAGGCTGGGGCCGACAGGTAAACAAAATGAGGTACCGTGTTATTGAAACAGTCCAGGGGGCATCAGCTGTGTAGCAGAGTGATCATAGGATCAAAAGAGTAGCAATAGGTGAGTCAAGATGCTGTACGGTATTCACTACTACGCTGGGCGAGCAGGGGGCACAGCATTCAGAAAAAGCAAACGGGCCGGGGCTAGATGGCTCTCGGTCCTACTATCAATGTAACCTGCCCGGCTTCCCTTTACACCATGATGCATGTGCCAGTTATTTATCTCTGTCTTTCAACATGGTTCCTATTACCGTATGTCCGCAGGCCAAGCCTACCACAAGTAGAAGGAAAACAGCAGCTTTATTTTGCTTGGCCCAGGGTCTACCGAACGTCCACCACTGTACAGAGAGCTGCATACAGACCCCACTACTGAACTTTTCAACTTCTCCCCATTTCCATAACTAATTATTCTATGCTGTCATATCTCGGGGGTTTATTGTGCAATTGCAATTTGTAATGATTACTAAAACGAGGTTTCAAGTGGAGTAATTGCTGAGTGATAAGGCACATTTGGATCAGTGGGGATATACATACTCTGTCTACTGTTCCTTTTCAATTCTACGGCGGTGTAGTCTAAAGCTCGAATGCAAGTGTATTGATGGTATTGTTGCACATATGGAACATTTAGTAATTAATCATATTGTAGGACTCTACAATGAAGCATCAACACAAGTAAAATAGCCATACTGCATATATGTTCTCACTCATCTCATGAAAGTTCACTGAGTTGGATAAACATGCATGGATGTGGTGAAATGTAGTTACATTTATGGTCCCAGCTGGTGCCATTAACACAGGCTCTTTATTATTAAGGCAGTGTCATGGTGTGACTTAAACATTGTTAGGTGTTAAGTCTTTCATGTCTACTGCAAGGCTCATGTTTTGAGACAATTTACATCCTGTACCAGTTCAGTTCTTGTTTTTCTATATTCCCATAACATGGGGGGCATGTTCGTTGCATAGTGTAGAAGAGCCACTTGGGCATCAGTAATCTTGCCTTTCCGTAATCGGAAGACATTACTTGACTCTTGAGCAATTGGCCCCTTATCCTTTGCGGTGCATAATACTGATGAATCCAGGTTTAAATCGTAGGTGGAATCAACTCATGTTGCGTTACTGCCGTGACCCCAATCAAACAGCTCACATGTATCACAGATTGGTAGGTGGAGGTCAAAGGAGTAGTAGTAGTGTTGTCAAGTCAACTTGTCAGTTTGATGCTGTGTTACATTTCTAACCCTTGAATACAGTTGCTACAGTGGCACAGGTTAAGAGTCTCCTTGAAAGTGTCTGGCATAGTGGTTAGCCCCCCAGATTTCGAACCACATATACCCCTTGCGTACGAATCCTGTCTCAGCCCTTCCTCTCTGTCTCCCTCTGTATGTCTCCCCTCTACATTCCGACTATCACTGTCCAAATAAAAAATGAAATACTAACAAATATATCATTGCTGTAAATGACAACGTCTTCTCAGTCAATTTACCTGGTAAAATAATGGATAAATTAAAATGTAACTATATACAAAAAAAGTTACCTTGAATATTCTCTTTAATATCCACACCAGTCACAATCATTTCCTACCGAGTTGGTCTTCATGGAATGACATTTCCAATCTATGAACCGAAGAGTCATGTCTCAATGTAACACAGACACTCGCGAGTAATGTGGATGATGTGATTGATTGACAGGTAGTCGTAAACACTCTTGCACACAATGCAGGTGATGTGGAGTCGGTGTAACGGCAAAAGCCTCACGCTATCCTGGAGTGACACTCTTATTTATAGTCGACATTACCACTGACATCCTTTCAATAAGTTATGCTTTGACACCCTAAAGTAGCTTTTGCAGTTACAGTATTTGCTGGGTTTGTGAATGGCTTTGTTGGTCACCAAAGTTTGGAGTACGATGTGGTGAGTTAATTTGCAATAGTTTGTGAACGGCAGTTTGAGCTATTTGCAGTACGCTAGTTGAAGTCTATATAGCACAGAGCGCCATGTTCTAGTGAAAGAGGAGGGAGCACTCGTTAATCATCTGGAAGAGTTTACAGTAAAGTAACAAGAGAGTTCAAGAGGACCATGGGTGCTCTACACCAGAGCCCACCGCTTGGCCGGAGGGATTTGTTTGGTTTAACCAATCCAAACAGACAGGAGAAGAAAGGCCCAGGGCCCCTCACTCGCATGTCTACACTTGTCTCAGTCGCTTGCCCGGACCGTACTTCTCTCTCTCTCCTTCCTTTTTTCTCTCTCAGACTCATACGCTCATATTTAAAAAAATATATATATATGTTTGCTAATTCCACTTGAGGGATGTGCTACTCTCCCTCAACTAAACTGTCTCAAATTGTTCAGTGTTGTGTGTCTCTATATTGGGTGTCTCTCTGATGCACTACTACATGGATTTGCAGAGCTATTACTTCCACATGGAATTACTTCCCTTTTACATCCATTGATAGACGTTGTACTACTTTCTCTCCATTTCCTGACAATTTTCTCTGACTCATGATTTTGGGGTACGTGGGGTACTATTATTGGCTAATAAACACTAGCCGTGCAGCTAGGGAGAAGTTAGAAGTACAAATTATTGCAAGATATCTGCTTGCCAGCTCAGACTGACCTAAATGACAACATCAGGTGGGACACCTCAATGCACCCTAAGGTCCCTATTCTAAACATGGTTTGACTTGACCATTCCATCCCATTTGGGCACAAATGCGCAAGAAAATATCACAGCCAAGTTTGAACTCCACTGACTTTCTTCAAGGACCAGGCTTACAAATGCTCTTTCTACACCCCCCATAGTAATGTCCCATTCTCTATGATGGAACTCCGAGCCAAATGGGGCATCAGTAGGCCCTGGGCAGACTTTAATCTCCTTGCTCGAAGACAGAAGTGAAGGGTTTTTCCCAGAGTGACAGCACAAAATGGACCCTGTCAGATGGTGACCCACCTGGCTCGAGACGTTATTTATTGTTAATATCAGAGATGTATCCTGTCACCGCGTCCCCCGTTTTGCAAAGAGAGCGTCTGCTCAATGTCACATCCCTGTGAGTTGTCAGTGCAAAGCCAGACCACAGTACATCATGGGTTGCCGTGTGGGAAAATGTCCTCCTTTTTTCCTCTGAATGTTTCAGAGGTCTGTGGATTGTGACCGCTGTCATTCGCGTTTGTCTTCCTCTTTTACATGTAATCCATTGTATTTGCTATCAAGTAGCATTAGTGTGATTGGTGACCCTAAACATGGGCTATCATCTCAGCAAATCAAACCCCATACTGAAAAAAATATTTAAAGATTTTTAATGTCATGTAAAATGTGTTCCAGAGATGCATGTACACACATTTGCATCTTTCTCAAATGCATATAATACCTAACAATATTGCAGAAATCCATGGCTTTGACATCTAGTCTACAGGGTGTCCAAAGTAGTTCCTAAATCGGCTTCTTAAATTACTCTTCTTTACATGTTGATCAATGTAGACCATTTTTTGGGCCACCAAGCCACAAATATGTCAGTGAAATCATTTAAATTGTGATGGCAAGTGAAAAAACTACTATAATTTCAACTTTTTGTCATAAAGAGCACATGTTCAACTTCATAACAAAACACATTTCCCATCTCAAGAGGTTAAAAAGCCTCTCTTCAGCTTAATTAAATAATGGAGAAAAAAGATTGTTTGAAATAATAAAATAAACAGCCAAACTATACATTGTACAAAGTTTCACAATATGTCAAAGTGTAGGTCTACTGTAGTTCTTGTGCTTCCAATGAGTGGTATTAAACGGCTCTACGGTGGATGGTTAGCAGTGTTATGGTGCGTTCGTAACCACATCTGGGATAAATTTACTTGAACTGGTAATTTACTAGTTAAATCAGCCATGAATCCTTTTGTGACAGGGGGAATGGAAGCTTGTTGTGTGCTTCACAATTATGTTTAAAATCATTTCTAGCTTGTCTATCTATGGGTAACAGGGGTGAGGTTTTATGCTCAAACCGCTTTGCTTTTGACCACAAAACACCAGAAAATTGCTAAAAAGAGTAGGACCAGCTCACCTGCTTTCACACAATGATTTGACTATTAGATGTTCCACGTTTCTTTTAAAATAAATATTTAAAAAGTAATAGTTTCACTATATTAAAACAAGAGTTCAGTTTACGTAAAAGGGTTGACCTTAAAATGAGGGACAGAAGTAAACAAATCACTAATCACATTAAATAAATAATAATCATCAGAAATAAATTTGTGAAAGCAATGAAATAACTAGGGCTTTACAATGGTGAAAATGTGGGAGTATTTTTGGATGATAGTGGGTTAAAATCTTCATAGAAGTCAGAGGGTGCATGGAGGGACATAAGAAAATGCTTCATTTTGGCACTTTAGCAAGTCTTACATCCAATTGAAAATCAGATTTATTGAATTAATCATATGGTCTATATTAAAAGAGTACGTCATTTCATATACAGCACATTCGGAAACTATTCAGAACCCTTCACTTTTTCCACATTTTGTTATGTTACAGCCTAATTCTAAAATGGATAAAATAGTTTTTTTCCCTCATCAATCCACACACGATACCCCGTCATGACAAATCTAAAACAGGTTTTTAGACATTTTTGCAAATTTATAAAAAAATATATATATCACATTTACATAAGTATTCAGACCCTTTACTCAGTACTTTGATGAAGCACCTTTGTCAACGACTACAGCCTAGAGTCTTCTTGGGTATGAAGCTACATTGTACAAGCTTGGCACAACTGTATTTGGGGAGTTTCTCCCATTCTTCTCTGCAGATCCTCTCAAGCTCTGTCAGGTTGGATGAGGAGCATCGCTGTACAGCTTTTTTCAGGTCTCTCCAGAGATGTTCAATCAGGTTCAAATCAGACATTTTTTGGTACACTTCCCCAGATCTGTGCCTCGACACAATCCTATCTCGGAGCTCTACGGACAATTCCTTCAACCTCATGGCTTGGTTTTTCCTCTGACATGCACTGTCAACTGGTGGGACCTTATATACTATAGGCAGGTGTGTTCCTTTCCAAATCATGTCAAGTCAATTTAATTTTCCGCAGGTGGACTTCAATCAAGTTGTAGAAACATCTCAAGGATGATAAATGGAAACAGGATGCACCTGAGCTCAATTTCGAGTCTCATAGCAAAGGGTCTGAACACTTATGTAAATAAGGTATTTTCATTTTGTCATTATGGGGTATTGTGTGTAGATTGATGACCAAAAAAAACATATTTAATCAATTTTAGAATAAGGCTGTAACGTAACAAAATGTGGATAAAGTCAGGGTGTCTGAATACTTTTCGATTGCACTGTAACATTCATATATTGGTGCATCATTTCTATTTAACGTATCAAAGGGATGCTAAAAGCACTCATTTCGTGGAACCACCCAGTACACGTTAAATTCTGCCCTTTGGATATTGGTTGCAAAGCTCTTGTCAATGTTGTTTGTTTAATTGTTATATACACATGAAAGACATGGAGTCACTACAATAAAAATGCATTTTCACTCAATATATTGTAGCGGCGGCAGCCTTTTAGAAGCCATACGAGGTTGAAATATCTAGCGATTTGACACTGGCTTTGGTTAAAGGCAAGTACAAACTCATACTAGTAGTAGTCATCGTTCCTGCTCGAGTCTACACATTCTGGGTTATGCGAAACAACGTCATTATCTCACTGGTGTCTTCCCTGGTGAGTTCTCATTGGCTACTGCTGATCACTGTTCTCAAAACTTGTCGTTGCACATCTCAAAATACAGGAGCATTGCAGATTTTGTACCAATAAAATCAAACATGTTTGAAAATATCGAGACATCTGGGACTACTCAAAGACGGGATTGGTAGCCCTCAGACTAAGTCTCTGATCCTCTCACATTACACGAGCATCGGTGACGGCTGCGCACCCAGAGTAGGAAACGGCATGGGGATTTTGTCACAAAAACTTGTCTGGGACATCTAAATCGGGGACAAAATTGTGTAGTGTACACATGACTTAAATGAGACTGACATAAATGCATATGATACCAAAGAGCCTACTAAAGTTGAATTGTTAATAGACAACGCTGACATTTAACATTTGTATTTATTAAAGATCCCCATTGGGGGTGTCCTCGGATGGGTCCACAGTGTCTCCTGATCCCTCCTGTCTCAGCCTCCAGTATTTATGCTGCAGTAGTTTATGTGTCAGGGGGCTAGGGTCAGTTTGTTATATCTGGAGTACTTCTCCTGTCCTATTCGGTGTCCTATGTGAATCTAAGTGTGCGTTCGCTAATTCTCTCCTTCTCTCTCTCGGAGGACCTGAGCCCTAGGACCATGCCCCAGGATTACCTGACATGATGACTCCTTGCTGTCCCCAGTCCACCTGGCCGTGCTGCTGCTCCAGTTTCAACTGTTCTGCCTTCTTATTATTTGAACATGCTGATCATTTATGAACATTTGAACATCTTGGCCATGTTCTGTTTTAATCTCCACCCGGCACAGCCAGAAGAGGACTGGCCACCCCACATATGCTCTCTCTAATTCTCTATTTTTTCTCTCTCTCTCGGAGGACCTGAGCCCTAGGACCATGCCCCAGGACTATCTGACATGCTGTCCCCAGTCCATCTGACTGTGCTGCTGCTCCAGTTTCAACTGTTCTGCCTTATTATTATACGACCATGCTGGTCATTTATGAACATTTGAACATCTTGGCCATGTTCTGTTATAATCTCCACCCGGCACAGCCAGAAGAGGACTGGCCACCCCACATAGCCTGGTTCCTCTCTAGGTTTCTTCCTAGGTTTTGGCCTTTCTAGGGAGTTTTTCCTAGCCACCGTGCTTCTACACCTGCATTGCTTGCTGTTTGGGGTTTTAGGCTGGGTTTCTGTACAGCACTTTGAGATATCAGCTGATGTACGAAGGGCTATATAAATAAATTTGATTTGATTGGCCACTGCCAAGGCAGCAGCTACTCTTCCTGGGGTCCAACAACATTAAAGCAGTTATATACAATTAAAAATATATGACATTACATTTCATAACACTGTACCCAATACATTTACTGTGTTCCTTCAGGCCGCTACTCCACTATCACATATTTATAATACAACATCCATGTGTACGTGTGTGTAGAGTGCATGTCTTATCATGTGTGTCTCTTCACAGTCCCCGCTGTACCATAAGGTGTATTTTAATCTTTTTTTTTTTACTGATTCTACTGCTTGCATCAGTTATCTGATGTGGAATAGAGTTCCATGTAACCTTGACTCTATGTAGTACTGTGCGCCTCCAATAATCTGCTCTTGACTTGGGGATTGTGAAGAGACCTTTGGTGGCATGTCTTGTGGGCTATGCATGGGTGTCTAAGCTGTGTGCTAGTAGTTGAAATAGACACCTCGGTGCCATCAGCATGTCAACAGTTCTTACATAAACAACTAGTGATGAAGTAAATCTCTCCTCCGCTTTGAGCCATGAGAGATTGCCCTGTTCTGAGCCAATTGTAATTTTCCGATATCCCTCTTTGTGGCACCTGACCAAATGACCGAACAGTAATCCAGGTGCGACAAAACTAGAGCCTGAATGACCTGCCTTCTTAACAATGTTGTTTAAAAGGCAGACTAGCACTTTATTAACTCTTTGTTGTCTGCTCACACTGCTATGCTTTATCTTGGCCAGGTCGCAGTTGCAAATGAGAACTTGTTCTCAACTAGCCTACCTGGTTAAATAAAGGTGAAAAAAAAAAAAAAAACTTTACTAAGGGTTGGTAACAGGATGATTGGTCAGCTATTTGAGCCAGTAAAACGGGGCTTTACTATTCTTGGGTAGTGGGATTATTTTTGCTTCCCTCCAGGCCTGACGGCACACACTTTCCTGTAGGCTTAGATTGAAGATATGGCAAATAGAAGTGGCAACATCGTCCGCTTTTACCCTCAGTAATTTTCCATCCAAGTTGTCAGACCCCACTGGCTTGTCATTGTTGATTGTCACACTCACTTTACGAAGTTCTAAATTACAATGCTTGTCTTTCATAATTTGATCAGTTATACTTGGATGTGTAGTGTCAGTGTTTGTTGCTGGCATGTCATGCCTAAAATTTATATTTTTGCCAATGAAAAAATTATTAAAGTAATTTGCAAATTCAGTGGGTTTTGTGATGAATTAGCCATCCAATACATTTTTGGGCCAAAATGTTGTTTAAAATGGTCGAAAGCTTTTTACTACCATACTTTATGTCATTTATCTTTATTTCATAGTATAGTTTCATTTTATTCAGTTTAGTCACACAACTTTTCAATTTGCAGCCAATCGTTTGTGCAGACAGATTTATTTGTCTGCAAGCTCATTAGTTACTGGAATAAGACATTTTAGAATAAGCAATTTTGTTTTTATGAGGTATTTAGTGATGTCCTACACAGTTTTTATACATTTATGATTTAATGTCTATTAACTGTTCAGTGATGAGCAAAATTGTAATTTGCTTCTCTGTGACGCTTCCAAGTAGGATCCCTGACATGACTAATACAAGAAACAAGGGACAGTCATTTTCAGCGATCTATAGCGATCCTTCTAGTGTCCTGATCATATTGGAACTCGCTGCTATATGTGGTTCTGGTTGACTTTGTCTATTAAAATTTGTAAATAGATGCTCAAAAACTTACACAATGATATTTATAGTCTGCTTACTCCAATATTTTGTATCTTGATCAAGGCTTAAACTCCCATGATTCCATATGGAAAAACCACTCCCACCATCATCGACTGATGTTGCAACTCTGGCAGCCGTTGCACCCTTTCCAAATTGCCTACATTTTTATATTGAATTACTTAACTTCAAAGTTTCAATAGGCCTCTAATGTTGTTGGATGGTTGCTTGGACAGTTGCTGAGGCTGTATTTGTCTGTTATTGTAGATAAGATTTATATGTTCATGTCAATCAACTGCAATACACTCAAAAATAATTACAATTTAGAAGCTAACTAGCTACGCTCACCATAAGTTCTTATGGAAGAAAAGAGATTCTGGATATCAGGACAGCGATCACTCACCTCGGAATAGACAAAGATCTTTTCAACAACAACAAGCAGGACTCAAACGATATTATCCAAACACCCCACAGGGCAGACATCCCAATTTTTCGCAAAAGGAAGCGACGCAGAGGACGAAGAGATGGATGCTTCGTCCAGACCCGTAGAAGACAACTAGGAAAGCTGCCGTTACCGTCAATATTACTCGCCAATGTGCAATCATTGGACAATAAACTAGACGAGGTAAGATCACGAATATCCTACCAACGGGACATCATAAACTATAATATCCTATGCTTCACGGAATCGTGGCTGAATGACGACATGGATATTCAGCTAGCAGGATACAAGCTGCACCGGCAGGATAGAACAGCACACTTCGGTAAGACTGGGGGGGGGGGGGGGGGGGGGCGGTCTGTACATATTTGTAAACAACAGCTGGTGCATGAAATCTAAGGAAATCTCTAGATTTTGCTCGCCTAAAGTAGAGTATACTGAAATAAACTGCAGGCCACACTACTTGCCTAGAGAGTTCGCAGCTATACTTTTCGTGGCTGTTTATCTACCACCACGGACAGACGCTGGCACTAAGACCGCACTCAGTCAACTGTATAAGCAAACAGGAAACAACTCACCCAGAGGCGGCTCTCCTAGTGGCCGGAGACTTTAATGCAGGAAATCTTAAATCAGTTGTACCAAATCTCTATCAACATGTTAAATGTGCAACCAGAGGGACATTTTTTTTAGATCATCTGTAATCCACACACAGAGACGCATACAAAGTTTGCCCTCCATTTGGCAAATCCGACCACAACTCTATCCTCCTGATTCCTGCTTAGAAGCTAAAAATTAAAGCTGGGAGCACCAGTGACTCGGTCTATAAAGAAATGGTCAGATGAAGCAGATGCTAAATTACAGGACTGCTTTGCTATCACAGACTGGAACATGTTCCGGGATTCTTCCGATGACATTGAGGAATAGACCACATCAGTCACTGGCTTTATCAATAAGTGCATTGACGACGTCGTCCCCACAATGACTGTACGCACATACCTCAACCAGAAGCCATGGATTACAGGCAACATTCGCACTGAGCTAAGGGTAGAGCTGCCGCTTTCAAGGTGCGGGACTCTAACCCGGAAGCTTGCAAGAAATCGCGCTATGCCCTTCAATGAACCATCAAACAGGCAAAGCTTCAATACAGGGCTAAGATTGAATCATACTACACCGGCTCCGACGCTCTTCGGATGTGGCAGGGCTTGCAAACTATTACAGACTACAAAGGGAGCAGCCGTGAGCTGCCCAGTGACATGAGCCTACCAGACGAGCTAAATCACTTCTACGCTCGCTTCGAGGCAAGCAACACTGAGGCATGCATGAGAGTATCAGCTGTTCCGGATGACATCCATAGCCGATGTCAGTGAGACCTTTAAACAGATCAACATACACAAACTATTACAGACTACAGGGTGTTAATGGCTCACATCAACACCATTATCCCAGAAACCCTAGACCCACTCCAATTTGCGTACTGCCCAAACTGAATAAACGATCAAGGTGTGCTGACATGAGAAATTATTGATAATAGCAGTGGAATAGTGTCCTTCATTGACGTGAGTGATTATCTATATGACCCAAGTCACTGTTTCCCTGGGCAACAACTTCTACACAAAAGAAGACATCGGTGTGAGATTTTAAACATGTATAGTGACATTGCAGTGAAATAACGCTTTGGGCAGTCAGTGAATCATAAAATGACTAAAGATTGAGTTGAATCCTCGTGGCCAGAAATGTCTCGAGCCCTTAAGGGTCATTTGTCCATCAGCCATAGAAAGTGAGCACTCAGACTCAAACTCAATTAGGCAATCAGTCAGTTACCTTCATTAATAGAAGAACATTCAAATGATAGAACGGAATCATTGATTTTAAATGTCATCGTTTTGGTTAGTCGTATTACTTTGTACAGCTGGATTTGATTTTGCTCAGCGCTAGACTGCAGACCTGGGATGAAATACTATTCAAAATCTTTAAAACACTTGGGACTGTGTTTGCAATAGCATGCCTTTGGCACTATTCTATCGTTCTGTTAGGCCAGGCAAGCTCAATCAAGCACAGTTAAAGTATTTGAACACAGGTCTGCTACAGTGTTCTTGTGAAGTGTTGCACAGCAGAGTAGCACCACCTGCTGGTTAAACCTTTAACTGGGGGACGTAAAGGCAGAGGACCCGGTGACTGATGCCCCACATTTCTGCTGGTAAGTGTACATTAGTATGAACATCAGGGAGATTGGTCATAAACTGAAATCTATTTACCCTGCGTCAGCCTGACAAATGTAGACTAATGGCTCCCTCTGCTGTCTCGAGAGAAAAATATATACATACTAGATATGATGAGAGATATGCAGGGACAGGGAAGAGGGAGAGAGCAGGATGGAAAGAGAGTGAGGGGGCAGATAGATCCCACTGAGCCACAGCTGTCACAAAAGACCAAATCCACTCTCCCAGCATTAAAGAGTTCGCAAGACACTAAGTAGCAAGATGTTCTCATTCGTTGAACTACAGCTGCCATTAAACAAGTAAACCCAACTTTTAGTGAAACAAATTGTACTAACAACCTGCAGGTATAGCTGCCTGCAGTAAACATGGCTGTAAAGTGCACTTTTGCCTCCCATAAAAGATAACTCTTACTCGTGACCCCCCCCCCCCCCCCCTCCCTACACACACACACACGCACGGAGCTTGGCCTGTCTCAAAGTGTATAGCTGGTCAGTTACGATGTCCTTGCAACCCATTCCTCTTTATAAGGAGGAAGCTGATGTGGCCAGGGCAATAAATTGCCATGTCTATACTATGAGACGCCACAGGGAGACAGGACAGGGAGACAGGACGGACACATTATTCCATTTCTGTTAGTCACGTCTGTGGAACTTGTTCAGTTTATGTCTCAGTTGTTGAATCTTGTTATGTTCATACAAATATTTACACATGTTACGTTTACTGAAAATAAACACAGTACTCAGTGAGAGTACATTTCTTTTTTGCTGAGTTTATATAACGCTCATTCCTTCGACGATATCCGACCATCACCCCTGGTGAAACAAAACCACGACTCATCAGTGAAGAGCACTTTTGGCCAGTCCAGTCTGGTCTAGCGACGGTAGGTTTGTGCCCATAGGCGACGTTGTTGCCGGTGATGTCTGGTGAAGGACTGTCTTACAACAGGCCTACAAGCCCTCAGTCCAGCCTCTCTCAGCCTATTGCGGACATTCTGAGCACTAATGGAAGGATTGTGCGTTCCTGGTGTAACTCTGGCAGTTGTTGTTGCCATCCTGTACCTGTCCCGCCGGTGTGATGTTCGATGTACCGATCCTGTGCAGGTGTTGTTACAGTGGATGATCAGCTGTCAGTACTGGCTCCCTGTAGAGCTGTTTTAGGCGTCTCACAGTACGGACATAGCAATTTATTGCCCTAGCCACATCTGCAGTTATCATGCCTCCTTGCAGCATGCCAAAGGCACGTTCACACAGATGAGCAGGGACCCTGGTCATCTATCTTTTGGTGTTTTTCAGGGTCAGTAGAAAGGTCTTTTTAGTGTCCTAAGTTTTCAGAACTGTGACCTTAATTGCCTAGCCTCTGTAAGCTGTTAGTGGCTTAACGACCATTCCACAGGTGCATGTTAATTAACTATTTATGGTGAATTGAACAAGCATGGTAAACAGTGTTTAAACACTTTACAAAGAAGATCTGTAAAGTTATTTGTATTTCAACTAATTATCTTTGAATGAAAGGGACGTTTCTTTTCTTGCTGAGTTTATACAGTTTAAGTCGAAAGTTTACATACACCTTTGCAAAATATATTTAAACTCAGTTATTCACAATTCCTAACAATTAATCCTAGTAAAAATTCCCTATCCAGTTAGGATCACCACTTTATTTTAAGAATGTGAAATGTTAGAATGATTTATTTCAGCTTTAATTTCTTTCATCGCATTGCCAGTGGGTCAGAAGTTTACATACACTCAATTCGTATTTGGTAGCATTGCCTTTCAATTGTTTAACTTGGGTCAAACATTTCGGGTAGCCTTCCAAAAGCTTCCCAGAATAAGTTGGGTGAATTTTGGCCCATTCCTCATGACAGAGCTGGTATAATTGAGTCAGGTTTGTAGGCCTCCTTGCTCGCATACACTTTTTCAGTTCTGCCCACAAATTGTGTATAGGATTGAGGTCAGGGCTTTGTGATGGCCACTCCAATACCTTGACTTTGTTGTCCTTAAGCCATTTTTCCACAACTTTGGAAGTATGCTTGGGGTCCCCCTTTGTCCTCCAAACATAATGATGGTCATTATTTCCAAACAGTTCTATTTTTGTTTCATCAGACCAGAGGATATTTCTCCAAAAAGTATGACCTTTGTCCCCATTGCAGTTGCAAACCGTAGTCTGGGTTTTTATGGCGGTTTTGGAGCAGTGGCTTCTTCCCTGCTGAGCGGCCTTTCAGGTTATGTCGATATAGGACTCGTTTTACTGTGGATATAAATATTTGTGTACCTGTTTCCTCCAGCATCTTCGCACGGTCCTTTGCTGTTGTTCTGGGGATGATTTGCACTTTTCACACCAAATTACGTTCATCTCTAGGAGACAGAATTCATCTCCTTCCTGAGCGGTATGACGGCTGCGTGGTCCCATGGTGTTTATACTTGCATACTATTGTTTGTACAGATGAATGTGATACCTTCAGGCGTTTGGAAATTGCTCCCAAGGATGAACCAGACTTGTGGAGGTCTACAATTTTTTTTCTGAGGTCTTGGCTGATTTCTTTTGATTTTACCATGATCTCAAGCAAATAGGCACTGAGTTTGAAGGTAGGCCTTGAAATGCATTTACAGGTACACCTCCAATTGACTCTTAGTATGTTATTAGCCTATCAGAAGCTTCTAATGCCATGACATCATTTTCTGCAATTTTCCAAGCTGTTTAAAGGCACAAGCTGTTTAAAGGCACAGTCAACTTAGTGTACTTGGACCATTGTAATGTAAGGATATACGTATGACACACACAAACAATATAGATGTACACTTTTCTGAAAGGATCCATCAGGATAGAATTTGCCAGTGTTAAGATAGGCACTCCACAAGGAAGTCCGAGTTAAACATCTAAAACAAGCTTGCAGAGTTTTGACAAGCAAACCGCTGGCATCCAGCAGAGATCCATGGAGGAAAGGAAAATCATCCTGAAGCTAGGCCCCTGCAGCTGGCAATACATGGCAGAGGGAACAGCGCTGACCAGATGTGCTTATTTATCCTTTCGTTTGGTGCTCTTTTCCAAGTGCTCTGTGTGAGGGACTTAATCTGGACTATTAAGTGTGTAATCGTCATATGTCAAACCTAATAACTATTATGTCTAGTAATGTTTTGGAAAGAAATGGATAGGCATTCACTTTGAAGTGTGACTGAAATGGCTAATCAAGTTGTTACATCATGTAAATCGTTTTTTCTGTCACATAATGGTAACTAGTCATAACCGTCACACTACTATAGTCATTGCCATCACAATTCTGAAAAGTTGTGTTCTACCAAGCAAGTCAGCTCTAAGTGTTAAAAAATAGGGGCAAAGTGAAGGTGTGTAATTATCAGGAGATAATTCATCCATGTGTTTCAGATGACAAAAAATCCATTATTTCCATGTTGCTGTGCCAATTTGCTGCTTCTGATGTAGTGATGAAGTCTCAAAACACTGCTTTCCTTGCTTTGAAAGAATGTTGTTTTTTTTGTCTTTGATTCGCTCAAAACGGGATAGAAAACAGACTCCACAGGGACACATCTTAAAAATGAAACATTCCAACACTTCGTTCATAAATACTCATGGTTTACACAAGCACAGCTCACGACAGGAAGTGGACAACTGGTTACATGGACCAGAGCACAGAGTCTGATGACATGAGTTGAGCTTTTCATTGTCCTCATCAGATTCTAACCTCAGCTTTGATGTCACTTTAGCCTTCCTTATTTGTTCTCATATTTTATTTTTCCCTCTGTTGCACATGATGATGGCATACAAAACCATGAACCCATTTAATCCAATTGGTCACAATAGTGGGGGAAAAATGTGTTTACAGGCTCTAGAGAAGTTAAAGTTGTACTTGTATGATTCAGAGAATTTTCACATGATTTCTCAAAATGGTCACAAGACCAAGAGCATAAATCTCCTGGTGTACTTGTTACAGAGGAATTTGTCACCAGAAGTCTGTATTCAACTGCTTTAAAAACATATACATTGATAAAATTATAAATATTATATGTTTTAAGGGTCTAGTTTACATACAGTTTGTGCCTTTTTCCCCAATACATTAAATCCATGATGCTCGTGATATATTAGCAGTCACATTTGTGACTAATGGGAAAATACAGTGACTCTAACATATTTTATTTAATCATAGCAGATGAATACTTTTTTTCAATAGATTGAAGTTGGTTTATGGATATACTTGATCCAGATGATCTTACAAATGATTGTACCATTACACATTTGCCTTTACATACAGTACCAGTAAAAAGTTTGGACACGTACTCATACCAGGGTTTATTTTACTTTGACTATTTTCTACATTGTAAAATATTAGTGAAGACATCAAAACTACGAAATAATATGGAATATGGAATCATGTAGTAACCAAAAAAGGTGTTAATTTCTTTGGGATAGGGGGCGGTATTTTGACGTCCGGATGAAAAGCATGCCCAAAGTAAACTGCCTGCTACTCAGGCCCAGAAGCGAGGATATGCATATAATCCGTAGATTTGGATAGAAAACACTCTAACGTTTCTAAAACGGTTAGAATAATGTCTGTGAGTATAACAGAACTGAAATGGCAGGCGAAACCCAGAGAAAAAAAACATTTAAAAAATAAAACAATTCATCATACCACTGATTTCAATGCCTGGCACTTTTATAATAGGGTGAAATTGTCCCCGATTGCAGCTCCTAGGGCTTCCACTAGACGTCAACAGTCTTTAGAAAGAGTTTCAGGCTGGTTTTTGGAAAACGTTAGGGAGAAGATGTAGTTTTTATTAATAAGTGGCTCCCATTTTGGCTGTAGTGTTTCCAAGCGCATGGCCGAGAGAGCGCTTTCTTTTTGACTATCTCCGGTAAAGACAATAACGATTCTCCATCTTAAATGTTATTGTTTATTGCGTATTAGGGTACCTAAGGTTTGATTATAAACATTGATTGACTTGTTTGCACAAGTTTATTGGTAACGTTTGGGATTAATTTTCTATGCATTTTGGAGGAGGGAAACCGAGTGGATTATTGACTGAAGCGCGCCAGCTAAACTGAGATTTTATGGATATAAAGGACTTTATTTGAACAAAAGGACCATTTGAAAAGTAACTGGGACCTTGGAGTACCAACGGAAGAAGATCTTCAAAGGTAAGGCATATATTATATCGCTATTTCTGACTTTCGTGTCGCAACTTCCTGGTTGAAAAGTATTTGTTATGCATTTGTGTGCTGGGCGCTGTCCTCAGATAATCGCATGGTTTGATTTCGACTTAAAGCCTTTTTGAAATCTGACACCTTGGCTGGATAAACAACAAGTTAAGCTTTATGTTGATGTATTGCACTTGTGATGTCATGAAAGTTTACTATTTATAGTAATTTTATTTGAATTCACCAATTCACCGGATGTTGGCCAGGTGGGACGCTACCGTCCCACGTATCCATAAGAAGTTTTAAACAAACTGAAATATATTTTACATTTGAGATTCTTCAAAGTAACCACCATTTGCCTTGATGACAGCTTTTGCACACTCTTGGCATTCTCTCAACCAGCATCATGAGGAAGTCACCTGGAATGCATTTCAATTAACAATTGAATTATTGAATAATTGTTAAAAGTTAATTTGTGAAATTTCTTTCCTTCTTAATGCATTTGAGACAATCAGTTGTGTTGTGACAAGGTAGGGTGGTATACAGAAGATAGCCCTATTTGGTAAAAGACAAAGTCCATATTATGGCAAGAACAGCTCAAATAAGCAAAGAAAGAAAACACAGTCCATCATTACTTTAAGATATGAAGGTCAGTCAATACAAAACATTTCAATACGAAACCGCCACAGGAAAAGAAGACCAAGAGTTACCTCTGCTGCAGAGGATAAGTTCATTAGAATTAACTACACCTCAGATTGCAGGCCAGATAAATGCTTGAAAGAGTTCAACTAACAGACACTTCTCAAATGTCAACTGTCATGGTCGAATTGCTGCAAAGAAACTACTACTAAAAGGACACCAATAATAAGAAGAAACTTGCTTGGGCCAAGAAACATGAGCAATGGACAATAAACCGGTGTAAATCTGTCCTTTGGTCTGATGAGTCCAAATTTGAGATTTCTGATTCCATCCGCAGTGTCTTTATGAGACGCAGAGTAGGTGAACGGATTATCTCCGCCTGTGTGGTTCCCACCGTGATGCATGGAGAAGGAGGTGTGATAGTGTTGGGGTGCTTTGCTGGTGACACTGTCTGTGATTTATTTAGAATTGAAGACACACTTAATCAGCATGGCAGCAATACGCCATCCCATCTGGTTTGGGCTTAGGGGGACTATCATATGTTTTTCAACTTGTCAATGAGCAAACACACCTCCAGGCTGTGTAAGGGCTAATTGACCAAGAAGGAGAGCGATAAGATTGCTGCATCCGATGACCTGGCTTGGGATGAGTTGGACCGCAGAGGGAAGGAAAAGCAGCCAACAAGTGCTCAGCATATGTGGAAACTCAGCATATGTGGGAACTCCTTCAAAGCTGTCATCGAAGCAAAGGGTGGTTACTTTGAAGAATTTCAAATATAAAATATATTTTGATTTGTTTAACATTCTTTGATTACTACATGATTCCATATGTGTCATTTCATAGTTTTAATGTCTTAACTATTATTCAACAATGTAATCCAAGTTTCTCATTTTAAAAGGCTAATTGATCATTAGAAAACCATTTTGCAATTATGTTAGCACAGCTGAAAACTGTTGTTCTGATTAAAGAAGCAATAAAATGGTCCTTCTTTAGACTAGTTGCGCATCTGGAGTGTCAGCATTTGTGGGTTCGATTACAGGCTCAAAATGGCAAGAAACAAATATCTTTCTTCTGAAACTCGTCAGTCTATTCTTGTACTGAGAAATGAAGGCTATTCCATGCGAGAAATTGGCGAGAAATTGCCAAGAAACTGAAGATCTCTTACAACGCTGTGTAATACTCCCTTCACAGAACAGAGCAAACTGGCCCTAACCAGAATAGAAAGAGGACTGTGAGGACCCGGTGCACAACTGAGCATGAGGACAAGTACATTAGAGTGTCTAGTTTGAGAAACAGACGTCCCACAAGTCCTCAACTGGCAGCTTCATTAAATAGTACCCACAAAACACCAATCTCAACGTCAACAGTGAAGAGGCGACTCTGGGATGTTGGCCATACCTTCAGACTGGTCTGGTGAGGATTGTGTCCATGCTAGAGCAAAACAACCAACTTGTACATGTTTGTGAGACTCATCTTTCCATATATAGAGGGGACATAGTGTATAGCCCAAACTGCTAGGACGCAACAGACAGAAGTTGGCAGATTGGCTGTACAGACATCAGACAAATCCGGTGACGCTTGAGGGGGTCGTAGAACAAAACGGAGAACACTACCTACATGTACATATTATCTCAATTACCTTGACTAACCGGTGCACCCACACAGACTCTGTACTGGTACCCCATGTAAATAGGCCCACTATTGTTATTGTACTACTGCTCTTTAATTATTTGTTACTTACATTTTTTACTTTTCCATTTTTTAGGTCTACTGTATTTGTACCTGTTGTATTTGGCGCATGTGACAAATAATATTTGATTTGATCTCGTTCGTGAGAGTAATATTTCCACAGAGGGTCATAATAATAATAGCTGGTAGGCCAAACCATTGACAGTTTCTTGAGAAGACCCCATTTTCAGGTTCTCTCATGGTCTGACAAACATCGCTCTAGTGCTGCCACCTTTCACCGCTGAAACTGACAGATTTTTTTTAATGCTAATTTGATTTAAGCGGGGGCATGGACATCGACTCTAGGGGTTAATGAGGCCTTGGTTTATTATGGGTAGTCGTTAGGTGTCCATATCAGCTGTATCAGCCGATACAGGAAACAATTGGGAAAATACCCCAATGTACGTCACTGTGTGGAATTCGTAACAATGGTTACATTCACAAGTAAAAACCAGAAGAACGATGATGGGGGAGGAGAGAACATTAAATGACCTCAAATCAAAAGTTGGAGCTATGACTTGGGCTATTGATTGATAAGTGCATACTGAGTAGTGGCTGTTGCTATTTTCCCCCAAATTCGAATGTCATCACTGGGGTTTTTCACATTTGGCAATGTTATTGTAGTTGTGAAACTGTGCAATACCGCCATATAGTGGCTATACCTATGCCAGGATTTGAGTTGAAATGTGGTTGGGCTGAACATGGGTTCACAAAGATGAGGAAAGCCCAGAATATAGAAGGGCTGGTTGTTTAACCCTTGACCTACAATTTCCGCTTCCCTGGGAAAATCAAATTAACATCATTCAAAAATATGTCTCTGTAAACTAGAGATACTGTATGTGTTTTTTTTTGCATGGGCTACATCTCAATCCAATGCATCCGCTGATATCGCCCTTCCGCATCAGCGGTGAAAGGTGGCAGAGCTAGAGCTGTGTTTGTCAGACCTATGAGATATCCCCAAAAAATGTCTGTAGTGGTTTTGCTCTCTGAGCCCACAATCTTCATAAGACTTGTCTGAAGGTCCCCGGTACCAGTTTAAAAAATGAATGGAATTATATATGTAGGTAGTTTAGTGTCTAAAATAAGGGGATAAATACATGTAAAGAAAATGTCCTGATCTTTCTTATACGTCTCAGATATAGGATAGACACTTCAGAACAAACTTTCTTTATATTTTTTGGAGGACTATCTGTTGTTCAATGTAGTTAATATCTGTTATTCAAGGCGTTTCTTTTGGCTAATAGCAGTAATTCCAAATTCAATGTGGGGTCGGATTTTCCTGACAGATTTAGTACTGTGCATACTGAATGATGTAATGAAGGACGAGTTCTGCTCCTAAATCAGCTTCTGTGAGGACAGATGCTGGGAGATGAGAAGCAAGTACAGGGAGTGAATATTAATAACTAACAGACATGAAACTAAACACGGACAGCGTCTGGACAGGGGAAACAACATTAATGCAGATACAGGGATCAAACTGAGGAATAGACAGATATAGAGGAGGCAATCAATAAAGTGAATGAGTCCAGGGGAGTCCAATGAGGCGCTGGTGCTCATAACAATGACAGTGACAGGTGTGCATAATGATGGGCAGCCTGGCACCCTCGAGCGCCAGATAGGGGCAAGCGTGACAGTTTCATGTATTTGGGCCAAAGGGAATTCTTTGCTTCCGCCACCATATAGCTTAAAGTTATGGCAGCTCCGCAAACAACCCCCCCCCCTCCCACCCCCCAAAAAACACAAAGAAACTGGGAACTTAGGAGAGCTAACAGGGAAAAAATAAAAACTATAACCTTAAAGTCTGGGCCAAAATGGAAGTGAACCTTGGATTTGCGTTCACAAACTGGAGAGGCCTAGCTAGCTCGATTCAAATTCAACAAATACTTTTTTTACCCCAATGAAAATATAAGACATCACTTTATATCTAGCAAGATATATCAGCTGTGTTGCTTTGGTTATTTAGTTGTAAATATGTATGCGATTGTTATACACTACATGACCAAAAGTATGTGGACACCTGCTAATCGAACATCTCATTCCAAAATCATGGGCATTAATATGGAGTTGGTCCCCCCTTTGCTGCTATAACAGCCTCCACTCTTCTGAGAAGGCTTTCCACTAGATGTGGGAACATTGCTTCGGGGACTTGCTTCCACTCAGCCATGAGCATTAATTAGTGAGGTTCGGGCACTGATGTGGGGCGATTAAGCCTGGCTAGCAGTCGGCATTCCAATTCATCCAAAGGTGTTCGATGGGGTTGAGGTCAGGGCTCTGTGCAGGTCAATCAAGTTCTTCCACACCGACCTTAACAAACCATTTCTGTATGGACCATGCTTTGTGCACGTGGGCATTGTCATGCTGAAACAGGAAAGGGCCTTCCCCAAACAGTTGCCAAAAATTTGGTAGCACAGAATCATCTAGAATATCATTGTATGCTGTAAAGATTTCCCTTTACTGGAACTAAGGGGCCTAGGCCGAACCATGAAAAACAGCCCCAGACCATATTCCTCCACAATATGCATTCGGGCAGGTAGCGTTCTCTTGGCATCTGCCAAACCCAGATTTGTCCGTCAGACTGCCAAAATGGTGAAGTGTGATTCATCACTCCAGTGAATGTGTTTCCATTGGTGCAGAGTCCAATGGTGGCGAGCTTTACACCACTCCAGCCGACGATTGGCATTGCGCATGGTGATCTTAGGCTTGTGTGCGGCGTCTCGGCCATGGATACCCCCATTTCATAAAGCTCCTGACAATCAGTTTATGTGCTGACATTTCTTCCAGAGGCAGTTTGGAACTCGGTAGTGAGTGTTGCAACCGAGGACAGACAAATGTTATGCTTTACGCGCTTCAGCACTTGGCCGTCTCATTCTATGAGTTTGTGTGGCCTACCACTTTGCGGTTGAGCTGATATTGCTCCTAGACGTTTCCACTTCACAGTAACATTACTTACAGTTGACCGTGGCAGCTCTAGTAGGGCAGAAATCTGATAACAATTGAACATAGGTAATTATTCAATAAATAACAGTCAAACTACATTTGGGAATTATGCTCACAGTAATCCTAATATCTTGCCCTGAACTGTCACCCTTTTAGGTATGAAGTAATGCATGTATTTACGTGTTTACCTTGTTTGGTCAGCTCCAAGTCACAGAAAACAATACAGCCATTTTCCAAAGAAGGAGAGGTGTCACAAAAGTCAGAAATAGCATTATAAATATTCACTTACCTTTGATGATCTTCATCAGAATGCACTCCCAGGAATCCCAGTTCTACAATAAATGTTTGTTTTGTTCGATAAAGTCCATCATTTATGTCCAAATACCTGCTTTTTGTGCGCACATTTAGTTCACAAATCCAAACTCAGGCAAGTCCAGGCAGAAGTTCAGATGAAAAGTCAAATTATAGTTTGTAGAAACATGTCAAACGATGTATAGAATCAATATTTAGGATGTTTTTATCATAAATCTTCAATACTGTTTCAACCGGAGAATTCATTTGTCTTTAGAAATGCATTGGAACGCAGCTAGCTCTCACGGGCGCACGCGAGACTGAGCTCATGGCACTCTGCCAGACATCTGGTTGAAACAGCTCTCATTCTCTCCCCCTTCACAGTAGAAATCTCAAGCAAGGTTCTAAAGACTGCTGACATCTAGTGGAAACCTTAGGAAGTGCAATATGACCCCATAGACACTGTGTATTCGATAGGCAATGACTTGAAAAACTACAAACCTCAGATTTCCAGATTTGTTCTCCGTTTTTTTGCCTGCCATATGAGTTCTGTTATACTCACAGACATCATTTAAACAGTTTTAGAAACTTCAGAGTGTTTTCTATCCAAATCTACTAATGATATGCATATTCTAGCTTTTTGGCCTGAGTAGCAGGAAGTTTACTCTGGACCCCTTATTATCCAAGCTACTCAATACTGCCCCCCAGTCCCTAAAATCACAATCCTATTGTCACAAAAACATTCTCTTCATACTATATTTTCTCCAGAAAGTGAAGGATGTAAACTTGATATATACACAGTGTACCAGCTCTTAAAGGTACAATGTTTTTGTTATAATGTCTTTATACCATTTTTAATGACATCACAAAATACACTCATTTTCCATATTCCATCGCTCATCATTCCCAACATTCGGATGTTGAAATATATTGTCCCAGTGTTCATTGTTGGATGTTGATGATTTTGGGCGGCAAAATCTTCAGTAACAAAGAGACCCAGACTAGAGACCAAAAGGTCTGCCTACAATTTATGGTCGACGTGAGTGGTCATAAAACCCCCACATCAATCCCCCCTCTGTGGGTGAGAGGGCTCTGATCCCCCTCTGGTGGGTTCAACCTTGGAAGGATTCTGCAAGTTGCAACCCACCATAAGAGTGACCATCGGAAGTCCTGGTTTGTAGATCATCTTAGCTGTCCCCCTCTGGTGGTTTAACCTGGTAGGATTTCTGCAAGCTGCAGACCACCACCAGAATGGAGGTGAGGTCCGGGCTGTGCCTTGCCGTTCCGGACCTGTTGTCCAGGCTAGTGGATCTAGGCAGTAACTTTAGCAGACATTATCAACTGGTTTGTGGCTCTGTCACTTCCTAAGTGTCAAAGCAAATTAAACAAAAATGAATAAAAACACCACCTAAAGATATACAAAATATTGCTACCACACCTTAATCATATAATTGAACTATGTCCTATATACTACATCCACTGTCTTGGCTAAATGACTCTATCATGGCATTGTCTCTAATGTCATTTTAGAACTGTTTTTAATCTATAGATATTCTCCAGTTCAACATCCGACAGCATCAGTAAAAATCCCACTTCATTACAATTAACATCAACATGTATTGGAATTGCCGAACCCCAGACTATAGGCCAAATGTGGCTTTATCGTGGTTGTGGTAGCGGAGGTCAAAATGTTGTGCACCATTGAGAGAGGCACTTTATATGAGGGGATTCTATTCATGGCCAAATGGCCCATAGAAGAGCTAGCTTCACAGAGAAAATCCTCCAACAACAATCGAACCAATTGGACATGTCATGGATCATGACCTCTACTAGCTTTCCTACCGACAGGAGGGTTTTGTTCAGGAGAGTAGCGTGTGTGTTTACCAAATCAAATCAAATTTATTTATATAGCCCTTCGTACATCAGCTGATATCTCAAAGTGCTGTACAGAAACCCAGCCTAAAACCCCAAACAGCAAGCAATGCAGGTGTAGAAGCACGGTGGCTAGGAAAAACTCCCTAGAAAGGCCAAAACCTAGGAAGAAACCTAGAGAGGAACCAGGCTATGTGGGGTGGCCAGTCCTCTTCTGGCTGTGCCGGGTGGAGATTATAACAGAACATGGCCAAGATGTTCAAATGTTCATAAATGACCAGCATGGTCGTATAATAATAAGGCAGAACAGTTGAAACTGGAGCAGTAGCACGGTCAGATGGACTGGGGACAGCAAGGAGTCATCATGTCAGGTAGTCCTGGGGCATGGTCCTAGGGCTCAGGTCCTCAGAGAGAGAGAAAAAAAGAGAGAATTAGAGAGAGCATATGTGGGGTGGCCAGTCCTCTTCTGGCTGTGCCGGGTGGAGATTATAACAGAACATGGCCAAGATGTTCAAATGTTCATAAATGATCAGGATGTTCGAATAATAAGAAGGCAGAACAGTTGAAACTGGAGCAGCAGCACGGCCAGGTGGACTGGGGACAGCAAGGAGTCATCATGTCAGGTAATCCTGGGGCATGGTCCTAGGGCTCAGGTCCTCCGAGAGAGAGAAGGAGAGAATTAGAGAAAGCACACTTAGATTCACACAGGACACCGAATAGGACAGGAGAAGTACTCCAGATATAACAAACTGACCCTAGCCCCCCGACACAAACTACTGCAGCATAAATACTGGAGGCTGAGACAGGAGGGGTCAGGAGACACTGTGGCCCCATCCGAGGACACCCCCGGACAGGGCCAAACAGGAAGGATATAACCCCACCCACTTTGCCAAAGCACAGCCCCCACACCACTAGAGGGATATCTTCAACCACCAACTTACCATCCTGAGACAGGGCCGAGTATAGCCCACAAAGATCTCTGCCATGGCACAACCCAAGGGGGGGCGCCAACCCAGACAGGATGACCACATCAGTGAATCAACCCACTCAGGTGACGCACCCCTTCCAGGGACGGCATGAGAGAGCCCCAGTAAGCCAGTGCCTCAGCCCCTGTAATAGGGTTAGAGGCAGAGAATCCCAGTGGAAAGAGGGGAACCGGCCAGGCAGAGACAGCAAGGGCGGTTCGTTGCTCCAGAGCCTTTCCGTTCACCTTCCCACTCCTGGGCCAGACTACACTCAATCATATGACCCACTGAAGAGATGAGTCTTCAGTAAAGACTTAAAGGTTGAGACCGAGTTTGCGTCTCTGACATGGGTAGGCAGACCGTTCCATAAAAATGGAGCTCTATAGGAGAAAGCCCTGCCTCCAGCTGTTTGCTTAGAAATTCTAGGGACAATTAGGAGGCCTGCGTCTTGTGACCGTAGCGTACGTGTAGGTATGTACGGCAGGACCAAATCAGAGAGATAGGTAAGAGCAAGCCCATGTAATGCTTTGTAGGTTAGCAGTAAAACCTTGAAATCAGCCCTTGCTTTGACAGGAAGCCAGTGTAGAGAGGCTAGCACTGGAGTAATATGATCAAATTAGTCAGGATTCTAGCAGGCGTATTTAGCACCAACTGAAGTTTATTTAGTGCTTTATCCGGATAGCCGGAAAGTAGAGCATACCACCAGAATAGTGTCCTGGAGAGTCTTTCCCACATGCTGCAACCTGAGTGCCTGTGATTTAATCTGTAGCTGGATAAATGGCATCTCTTCAGTAATCTCCCTAACATTTATTTAGACTGTGGCTAGACTGACTGCGTTGACGGCAGAGATACCTAGAGCAAGAGTAGCGCCCCAACGAATCGTTTTTTTTCGCTTGAGCTCTGATAGTTCTGTGAACGTTTGGAGTTGGGCCAACATATGGGCAGTATCTAACTGGTCGGTCCAGTCAGCCCCGGCCCAACTCAAATGTGCCACAGGTGGAATGTGTTGGCGGTACATGTCTGCATCTAGGCGTACGTACACCCTCTGTGTGTGTTCTCTGCAGTTGGTTATAAGGAGTCCTGGATCATCGCGGAGAAGGCTTCCCGTAGGGGGTCTCCTCTTGAGTACATCTGCTGGGTTGATTTTGACCAGGGCGCAGAGTGTCAGGATCAGCCAAAGGAACTCCATCCTATGAAAATGCATATTTTGAGATATTGTTTGATTATTTCAGTTTGTTCTTGGCAAACAAAACTGTTTTGATGTAACAAATGTTTCTAATTTTCGTATTTCGAACAGCACAGCGCAGGACAATATCAACAGTGACAACGAATGTATATCTTGTAGCTGGGAAGACAAGCAAATATGTTCCCTCCTGGAAGGGATCAGCTGAGGATACTTAAGAATTTTCTTAGAAACCTAGCAAAGTCAGAGGTACTATCTATTTGGTGCTGGCTTGCACCACTTATATTCCCATGGGGGGAGTGTACATCTTGATTTGGTTCCTGTGGACCCACTTGAACGTGGTGTTTTGTTGACCTTTCCTGATTCTGATTTGATAAGCCACAGGTGACAGCTTTACCACAATCTTGTGTGGCCCCGTCCAGTGGGGCAGGAACATTGTCACATACGCACACGGGTTTGGTGTATATGTAGTACCACACCTCATCCCTGACCTCAAAACCTGGTGTGAGTCATTTTTGTCGTAATGGGTCTTGTCACCTTCTGCACTTCTTTTCAACGTCCCTTGAGTGTACGCAAAGGTAGTCTCGAGGTGGGTTCACAAGTCTGTCACGTATTGATGAGCTGTGGATGCGGTGGCTGCGGCGCAGGGGAAGCATCATTTGTCAGCCTGTCATCATCTCGAATGGTGTTATTCCCGTAGACATATTGCGTGTGGCTCTGATAGCCATCAATCCCCGTGGGAGTTTGAGGTCCCAATCTTTGTGGTCGGCTGCCACATATTTCCTCAGGATTCTAAGGATTGTCTGGTTGCTCCTTTCTATCCTGCCGGAGCTCCTAGGTTGGTGCACGATGTGGAGTTTAGCTTTGACTCCCAGGAGCCACCACGGTTCGGTCATTATAGCTGCCGAAAAATGGGTTCCTTTGTCACTGTCCATGGTTTCTCCTGGCAGGCCGAAACGACTGTAAACGTCGTTGATGCAAAAGAACGGCTGTGGTTTCCACTGTGTCATTGGTTGCAGGCAGGCACTCCACCCACTTTGTCACTGTGAAGAGATACTTCTTGCCTCTTGCCGACCTGGCAACTGGGTCGACCCAGTCGATCTGGATCCAGCTCCAAGTTGAAAGGGTACTCTGTGAAGTGGCTTGGAGGGTTGAAACTGGCAGCAAACTAGATACCCCCTCATGTATTGTGCATGAGCTATCCCCCTCTGTGTTTTAGGAACCACCCACCTTTGTGTGGCGTCGGTTTCTGAAACATAAACCAGTAGGTCATCTACAAGTGTGAGGTGCTGTTTAGTTGTGTACAGCAAACGCAGGTCGTGAGAACCTGCCAAAGCCAGGTTGGACAGTGGGTGATTGACAGAATCAGACAAGAAAGCCATTAAAGTGGCGAGGGACTCATCTTTGTATTGCATTGCTACCTGGTCACCATTCAGAAATGAATGAGTTAGCAACACATTATGTCCATGCAAAGATGTTACCGCAGACACCATGGGCACCTCAGTGATCATTCCGTCCCAAGTGTCGAACACTCAAGGGGTGCTGTGAATTGCACCAGATTTCTCCATGCTGTCGGCATGGTCGTTTCCAAGTCTGTCACGACCAGGTGATTTGGAGTGCCTCTTGACTTGCTTCCAATACACCTGTATGTCGTGTTTGGTTATGAGGTCATCGCAAGCTAGAATGAGCTCTTCATTTCTTTACTTATTTTCCACTCGAAGTAGTAATGTGCTTTTGTTTCCAAAATGGCATGTGGCATAAGAAGGTGAGTCTGGCATAAGTTTGAGTCAGTGCAGATTGCCAGTTCTGACAAGTCGTGTTTCATCGCCATTTGCAGTGTGATAAGTACGCCAGCAACTCTGCGAACTGGCTGGTCTTGTTGCCTAGCTGAAATTGAAGTGGTTTGCATGGAATGTCGTTGTGCCATACCAATCCCACACCAGCTTGCAAGTGGTCTTGCAAGCCATCCACAAATGCCATTAACATACACATGTTCTCCTCTAAGTAGTGATGGTTTGAAGGCAACGGCGTAGCTACGTTACACGGGGGTGGTGCGAAGTCTGTGTCTTTGTCACCACAATGTTGACACACCACCAAAGCCCCACCCAACGGCAGGATTGCGAAGTTGACTACTACATCATGGCTCTGCAGCATCATTAGCCAAGCCTCTACCCTCACGGATTTGTTGGCTTTTCAGAAAAGTCACCAGCTGGTGATATGTTTCTATGATCACCTTTTGTCCGCCGACATAACTGGTGAAGTGCTTGATCACTTTTTCACAGTCTGAGTACTTGTGTTCAGCAGGGTTGAATGTTTTGCTCACGTAAGCAACAACACTGTCTTGGTAGTATTTTTGGTACAACCCAGCAAGGCAGTGCTCTGAGAAACCAACTTTCAAAAATAGCTTATTGTATTTTTTGGGGTATACTAGGCAGGGTGCCTCACAAAGCAGCTTTTCAAGGAAGTCACAGCTTCATCATGAGTGGCATCCCAAACGAACAGGGTGTCATTTTGAAGAAGACGGGGCATAGTTTTCTGCGCACCTCATGAAGGTATGTAGGTCTTTTGATGTTGTAGACTACATGGATTCTTCTATACTGTAGCAGGATGCCCTCAGTACCCACCAGAAATCCAACATAGTTTACCTTGGTCCTGCACCATTGTCCTTTCATGATAGCAAACATAGCCCTGAGTTGGGTAAGAACGTGGTCCATCTCGTTGAGGTGATGTGACCAAGAACATCATCCACATAGATTATTGTCCCCCTGGTGACTGCATTTGGCATTGCCTTGTGCAGGAAGATGTTAAATTCTGAGGGGGAGTTTGCATTCCCGAACGGGCAATAATTGAACATGAAGAGCTTGTTCAAGAAAGAGAAAGCCAACTTGTCGGTCACGAGGGTAGACTGTCATGGTCCAGAAACCATTCGCCATGTCGACGGTGAAGAAGTACTTTGCGTTTGCAACTCTTGGTCAAGCTGTGTCATTGGCCAACGAGACAACGAAACCAGCTTGTTGAGTTGTCTATAGTCAATGGTAAGACAGCATTTACTCGTTGGTTTCAAAACAGGCCACACCGGAGCGCTGTACATTACATCCTGATTATCTGTTTAGCTAATAGGGAGTCGATAATCTCTTGCACCACCGAGTACACTGCAAGCGGAATTTTGTATTGTCTCACAAACGTAGGAGCTGCTCCGGGTGGCGTAAGAATACACACCACATGAAACCTGTAACACTGCAATCCAGAGAGTCTGTCGACCAGATGTCTCTATGTTTGTTAAACAATTCCCGCAACGGATGTCGTTCAGTGTCATTGACAAGTCCGACAGTAGCTGTAGTACCTGTGCATGGAAACCAGGATATGGTTTGGCGGCATCAGACAGGTCTTCATCAGGTGGTGACAGCATGTCAATCGTGGGGGAATCATTGGCTGTTACCTCATCAGTGTGTACCTCACATGCAAAAGGAGATGCGGTATCATCCTCCGTAACGATGGAGTATATCAACAGCTCGTTGTCGGAATCGACATCCAGTCTGAACATCAATGTGTCGTCAAGCGGCAATACGGGAGTTATTGCGATTGTCTTTGACGGAAAAGTAAAAAGCGTCCCTCCCTCACCACATAGGTCTAGGAAGGAATGAAGAGGCCCAATCATGAAAACAACAAGTTCAAAATCTGGAAGGAGTAATCAATCAATGTTCCTAGCTGAGTGTGTCAAGGAATGGAAAAATCCTTGAGTCAGAATCTGCACCAAAAGGTAAGTGGATCTAGCGTTTAGCTCCAACAGCGGATTACCATTGATAGTTAACCCCAAGTCAAAAGGATGCGGAGAGGGTTGGAAGAACTCATTGTTGCCTTCCATCCGGAAGCTGGGGGCCAGGTTCAGTCTTACAGAAACCTCTGTGGTTCTTGCCAGTATCACCATGGTGAAAGAAAAGGCGTTTTGGGCTGTCTGCACCAAAGACCAACTTGGTGAATGGTATCGAGTTTAACACCCAATCTTACCAAAATGTCAGCTCCCACCTAAACTGTACGTGTGAGGTTCGCGACAACCAGTAGGTAGTGAGATACTTCCATGGTTCCAATGCGGAGTGATAGCACACGCACGTCTAAAGTGGCGAGTGTCATCTGGGGAGTTGTTCACAGTGAGAATCTGAATGTTTTCGGAACAAGGGGGTGGCAGTAAGCCGATTTTGAAATGTCGTTGAACATTTCCAAACTGTTTGCAGATTTTTTGGACCAGGATGACAGTATGGCACCATTGTGCCGTTTAGGCACATGCCACATCAGTGGAGGGCGGTATGTGTCGGCTGGTGAATCACCCAAACCACACAGGAAACCCTCATGTTCGGTTAATTTCCGAGTTGAACTAGTCACCCTGTTATTTGCCAGAAATGGCGGACTCATGGCCTAGTTTACCAGGGGAATCGTCAGTTGATGACGCCGAATCCTCATCGTTGCATAATGTATTGCATGTTGCTTTCAACGAAGGTTGTGAAGTCAACAGAGTTGGCATAGTTATTTGTGACCAGAATTGGTTGGTTTTCCAATCCATTAGTTGTACCAAACAGTGATTTGAATCTATGCCAATCAGCATCTGTTCGGTGTCAATGCTAGTCACGTACACAGGGTGGATAAGTCAAATCAAATTGTATTTTTGACATATTTCCCGAATACAACAAATGCTGACCTTACAGTGAAATGCTTAATTACAAGCCCTAACCAACAATGCAGTTATTTCTTTTTACAAACTTTAAAAAAAGTAAGAATAAGAAATATAAGTAACAAATAATTAAAGAGCAGCAGTAAAATAACAATGGCGAGGCTATATACAGGGGGTACCAGTACAGATTCAATGTGCGAGGGCACTGGTTAGTTGAGGTAATTGACGTAATATGTACAGTACATGTAGGTATAGTTAGATAGTATTAGAGAGTAGCAGCAGTGTAAAAGGGGGGGGGGGGCAATGCAAAAAGTCTGGGTAGCCATTTCATTAAATGTTCAGGAGTCTTGTGGCTTGGGGGTAGAAGCTGTTTAGAAGCCTCTTGGACCTAGACTTGGCACTCCGGTAACAGAGAGAACAGTCTATGACTAGGGTGGCTGGAGTCTTTGACAGTTGTTTGGGCCTTCCTCTGACACCGCCTGGTATTGAGGTTCAGGATGGCAGGAAACTTGACCCCAGTGATGTACTGGGCCGTATGCACTACCATCTGTAGTGCCTTGTGGTCAGAGGCCGAGCATTTGCCATATTAGGCAGTGATGCAACCATGCTCTCGAAGGTGCAGCTGTAGAATATTTTGAGGATCTGAGGACCCATGCCAAATCTTTTCAGTCTCCTGAGGGGGAATAGGTTTTCTTGTGCCCTCTTCACGACGGTCTTGGTGTGCTTGGACCATGTTAGTTTGTTGGTGATGTAAACACAAAGGAACTTGAAGCTTTCAACCTGCTCCACTGCAGCCCCGTCGATGAGAATGGGGAGTGCTCGGTCTTCCTTTTCCTGTAGTCCACAATCATCTTCTTTGTCTTGATCACGTTGAGGGAGATGTTGTTGTCCTGGCACCACATGGCCAGGTCTCTGACCACCTCCCTATAGGCTGTCTCGTTGTTGTCGGTGATTAGGCCTACCACTGTTGTGTCATCTGCAAAATGAATGATGGTGTTGGAGTCGTGCCTGGCAGTGCAGTCATGAGTGAACAGGGAGTACAGGAGGGGACTGAGCACACACCCCTGAGGGGCACCAAGTGTTTAGGATCAGCGTGGCAGATGTGTTGTTACCTACCCTTACCACCTGGGGGTGGCTCGTCAGGAAGTCCAGGATCCAGTTGCAGAGGGAGGTATTTAGTCCCAGGGTTCTTACCTTAGTGATGAGCTTTGTGAGCACTATGGTGTTGAACGCTGAGCTGTAGTCAATGAACAGCATTCTCACATAGGTGTTCCTTTTGTCCACGTGGGAAAGGGCAGTGTGGATAGCAATAGAGATTGCATCATCTGTGGACCTGTTATGGCAGTATTCAAATTGGTGTGGGGCTAAGGTTTCTGGAATAATGGTGTTGATGTGAGCCATGACCAGCCTTTCAAAGCACTTCATGACTACAGACGTGAGCGCTATGCGTCAGTAGTCATTTAGGCAGGTTACCTTATTGTTCTTGGGCACAAGGACTATGGTGGTCTGCTTGAAACATGTTGGTATTACAGACTCAGACAGGGAGGGGTTGAAAATGTCAGTGAAGACACTTGCCAGTTGGTCAGTGCATGCTCGGAGTAAATGTCCTGGTAATCCGTCTAGCCCTGCGGCCTTGTGAAGGTTAACCTGTTTAACCTTTGTGGTGCAGGCGTTCTGCTAGCGACCCACCTCGACAACATCCGGTGAAATTGCAGAGTGCGAAATTCAAATGAAAGAAATAGACATTTTTAACATTCATGAAAATACAAGTGTCATACATCAAAATAAAGCTTAACTTCTTGTTAATCCAGCTGCTGTGTTCACGTTTCAAAAGGGCTTTACGGCGAAAGCACACCATGCGATTATCTGAGGACAGCGCCCAGCACACAAAAGCATGGAAAACATTTTTCAACCAGGCAGGTGCGCCAAGAAAGTCAGAAAAAGCGATATAATAAATGCCTTACCTTTGAAGATCTTCTTTTGTTGGCACGCCAAAAGGTCCCAACTACATCACAAATGGTCCTTTTGTTCGATAATGTCCTTCTTTATATCCTCAAAACTCAGTTTAGCTGGCGCGCTTCATTCAGTAATCCCCCGGTTTCCCTCCTTCAAAAAGCATACAAAATCAATCCCAAACGTTACCAGTAAACTTCTCCAAACAAGTCAAACAACTGTTTTAATCAAACCTTAGGTACCCTAATACGTAAATAAATGATCAAATTTAAGACGGAGAATCGTTATTGTCTTTACCGGAGATAAACAACAAAGAACAGCTCTCAACCACGCGCTTGAAAACACTATAGCCAAAATGGGAGCCACTTAGAATAATTACAAATTCTTGCGCATTTTTCAAAAAAAAAGCACACTATTTGAAACTATTTCTAAAGACTGTTGACATCTAGTGGAAGCCCTAGGAACTGCAATCTGGGAGGATTTCGCCTCATAATAAACATGACCGCCATTGGAAACATTGGTAGGCTGAATTATTAAATTTTTGGGATAGTTTGTCCTCGGGGTTTCGCCTGCCAAATTAGTTCTGTTATACTCACAGACCTTATTTTAACAGTTTGGTTTCTATCCAACTCTACCAATTATATGCATATCCTAGCTTCTGGGCCTGAGTAACAGGCAGTTTACCATGGGCACGCTTTTCATTCGGACGTCAAAATACTGCCCCCTTGCCCAGAGGTTAAAGGTCTTACTCACATCGGCTGCAGAAAGCGTGATCACACAGTTGTCAGGAAGAGCTGATGCGTTCATGATTGTTTCAGTGTTGCTTGCCTCGAACCAAACATAGAAGTTATTTAGCTTGTCTGGTAGGCTCGTGTCACTGGGAAGCTCTCGTCTGTGCTTCCCTTTGTAGTCTGAAATAGTTTGCAAGCCCTGCCATACCTGGGGTGGCAGGGTAACCTATTGGTTAGAGCGTTGGACTAGTAACCGAAAGGTTGCAAGTTCAAATCCCAGAGCTGACAAGGTACAAATCTGTCGTTCTGCCCCTGAACAGGCAGTTAACCCACTGTTCCTAGGCCGTCATTGAAAATAAGAATTTGTTCTTAACTGACTTGCCTAGTTAAATAAAAGGTTAAAAATAAATAAAAAATACCTGACGAGTGTCGGAGCAGCACGATTCAATCTTAGTCCTGTATTGATTGTTTGATGGTTTGCCGGAGGGCATAGCGGGATTTCTTTTAAGCTTCCAGGTTACAGTCCCGCTCCTTGAAAGCAGCAGCTCTACCCTTTAGCTCAGTGCAGATGTTGCCTGTAATCTATGGCTTCTGGTTGGTGTATTTACTTACAGTCACTGTGGGGACGACGTACTCAATGCACTTATTGATGAAGCCAGTGACTGATGTGGCGTACTCCTCCATGCCATCGGAAGAATCCCGGAACATATTCCTGTCTGTGCTAGCAAAACAGTACTGTAGCTTAGCATCTGCTTTATCTGTCCACTATTTTATTGACCAAGTCACTGGTGCTTCCTGCTTTAATTTTTGCTTGTAAGCAAGAATCAGGAGGATAGAATTATGGTCAAATTGTGTGTGGAGTAAAGGTGGTCTAGAGTTTTATTTCCCTCTGGTTGCACATTTACCATGCTGGTGGAAATTTGCTAAAACAGATTTAAGCTTCCCTGCATTAAAGTCCCCGGCCACCAGGAGCGCCATCTCTGGATAAGTGTTTTGCTGTTTGCTTATGGTGTTATACAGCTCATTGAGTGCCACAATCGGTCTGTGGTTGTATGTAGACAGCTACTAAAAATACAGATGAAAACTCTAGGTATATAGTATGGTCTACAGCTTATCATGAGATACTCTACCTCAGGCGAGCAAAACCTTGAGACCTCCTTAGATATCGTGCACCAGCTGTTGTTTACAAATATACATAGACCGCCACCCCTTGTCTTACCAGAGGCTGCTGTTCTATCCTGCCAATACATTGTGAAACCCGCCAGCTGTATGCCATCGTTCAGCCACGACTCGGTGAAACATAAGATATTAACATTTTTTATTAATGTCCCGTTGGTAGTTTAATCTTGCTCGTTATTTTCCAATTATTGCATGTTTGCCAATATAATGGATTGCAGTGGGGTTTTACTCACTCGCCTATGAACTCTCAGCAGTCAGCCCGACCTCCGCCCCCTTTATCTCCATCTTGTCTTCACGCAAATGACAGGGATTTGGGCCTGTTCCCGGGAAAGCAGTACCGTACATCTTTCACGTCGGACTCATTAAAAGAAAAAGCTTCTTCCAGTTCATGGTGAGTAATCGCTGTTCTGATGTCCAGAAGTAATTTTCGTTCATAAGAGATGGTAGCAGCAACATTATGTACAAAAAAATAAAAAAATAAGTTACAAACAGCGCAAAAAAACGAATAAAATAACATAGTTGAGCACGTAAAACGGCAGCCATCCTCTCCGGCACCATTCTACAGTACAAAGGGACACGCTTTGAAGTTGTTTTAAGCTTGGTTAGAGGTAAGATGGCCTGAGTGGAATCTCAAAGTGTAGTGTCGCACCGTTCCATTTTTAACCAACGTTTTGCTGGGTCCACTGCCCTTTTGAGATCATCCAGCAAAGTTTGAGATATGAAATATAGAAATACTCTGTCACAGGTCAAACAGTCCTCTAAGACTGCTTTGAAGTATGGCCTGTTCGAGTTGGTTTTTCTCGTCATATCCCCAACAAAGTGGAGTGGGTTGGAAGAAAGTGTCAATTTTCAAGATTGATAACCCATCTTCGTGACCCAGTGGGTCCACTTTCGGAATGGGAGAGGACTCAGCTGTTGCAACGCTGCTTACCTTGTGCGTCTCCACATCTGTATCAGAGTCTAGACAAAACCCGTGAGCTTGTGTCTAGATTGAGCAGGCCCTGGACAGGGATTTGAGTGAGGGCGGGGGTAATGTGAATGTTGACGTCCTCTCGAACGGAGTACATTTCGGCAATTTTACGCCTAGTCCTTGTCCTCTTTCTCAAATTCCTTCCAATGCAGTACATCTCTTATCAGAGCTTCTAGAGTTTCGGTTGACGTTTTGATCATCGTTGAAGCCTTTGTTACTCTTGTTACGCTTGTTTCCCTTGTGCCCTGACCCTGTGAGGGTCAGGGCACAAGTGAGGGTTTGGTGCAGGACCGTAGCGGCCAGATCTATCTCTGCGGGACCTGTTTGGTTGGGGAAGTTCTTTATAGCTATTGTTACTGCGGTGGTTATCGGTGTGGTGGTTACTTAGAAGCCACCCACCTTGTGCATAATCTTTTGCCGCTCCTGTCCCTGATGCTGCACCTTCCAACTGTAGTGATTGTCCACCTCACCAAGCATGAAAACCGAGTTGTCTGGGCTCTTAGCCCGACTTGCTTTCAAAGCTTCAAAAGCTGTGCTCGCAAGCTCTTGGAGTGCAGAGATTGGCAAACCAACGTGGACAGTAGGGCACCAGTAGTTAATGAAGTTGGGATACATATTTGACAGAAACATTTGTTTGAATGGTAATAGCCCTTCCATTTCTGTTTCAGTGAACATGCCAAAGTAAGCTGAACGAAGCCTATGATATTAGGCTTGTCGGTTTTCATTCCAAGCTCGTTTGACATTGTTAGCCAACGAGCTGTCGTGTTTGTGAGTCACAGAACCACTCAATTCTATTTTCAAGCCATGGTAAGTTAAGCGTCGTCATTTTACACGTGTTGCTGTTGTAGACGGATTAACCTTACCACGTGTCTGTTGGCTGTTCACTTCAACTGGTAAAGCCTGTCAGTATCTGTAACGTTAGGGTAGCCATCCAAGACGTCCTCTATGTCTGCTAAGAACTTTTCAGTGTCATTTGGCACTGAATGACCCCTAAAAAAGGTGACGTCTGAAACCTCCTGTCGTCTACATTCCTTCGTTCCCCATGCTTTGGTTGAAAGCTAGGTTGCTTGGTTGGGTAGTCCCACGATAGCTCGTTACTTTTCTGGAGTTCCTCCAGATGGTGCCTAAGGGTGGTATTCTGTTGCATTGCAGAGTCCACCTGGGAGCTTAGGGTATTTATTTTAGACACGTGAGTGTCGCACTTGCTCCATTGGGCCTCATACCTATCTGTCATGATTTGCAGGGAGAGGTCTCGAGTGCGGAAGTGAGATTCAGTAATGATATGTCCTCCGCTTGCTTAGAGGTCACTTTTTCCAACTTTCTCACCTGGGTTCTCTCATCATTAATTTGATCAGTGACTTCAATGAGTTACGCTGTTTTGTCATCCAACTTGGTCATTGTGTTCATTAACTGACCGTCTTTGATCTGCAGATTTTGGATAGAACATTATTGCTTTGAGTGGTGTCATTCAAAACTGCTTGCAGGGCATCAAGTTGCTCATTCAGCGTTGTTCACACCCTCTTCAGCCTTAGCCCCACCCATCTCTCTAATGATTTACATGTGAGGCCATGTAGTAAACACACGCTATATCAAAATCTAAGTTGAGTTGTCACATGCACAGGATACAGAAGGTGTAAACAGTATAGTGAAGTGGTTACTTGCAAAATAACAAAAACAGAAAATGTCCAGAAAAATATTTGAAAAATATTTCATCATTATTAGAAGTCGATTTACCCTACAACTTGTCTAAATTGGTGGGTCATGTGATGGAAATAGTACAACCAACCCCAAGACACATCTAGCTAAGTGGATGGGTCACTATCGTCTAGACATGTACACGTGTTCATGAAATACAATAGATGGCCGTATTCACCTCCAGACACACCTGGCTAATTTGGGTCTTTTGTTCAGACATGTAGCTAGTTAGGTAGCTAAACAATGAACCGGCATAATCCCAACTCATACTACTACCATAACAAAACATTGTCATAGCTATAGTATGAATCTGCTGGCAGCTTAAGCTAAAAAACTTGGTTCAATGTTAGCTATCTAACATTAGGCAATGAACCGGCATAATGCAAATGGATTTCTGATTAGAATAATATTACTACAGAGATCAAACATGTAACGTTAGCTATCGAGCCAGCAAGCTAACATTCGCTAGCTAGCCAACATTTTGCTTTAACTTACAAAATTAGAAACTTATGTATCTGAAAATGTAGCTAGACTCTTACTGTCACATTCGTTGTATGGAGAAGACCAAGGCGCAGCTTGAGACGAATACATCTTATTTTAATGAAGACGAAGAAACACTTAAACAAACTACAAAATGAACGTGAAGCTAAATTTGCATTTTTTTTATTACGTTCAATAACATTCATTCTTTACAACTCATAATTTTCATTCATACTCCAATAATGGTATTTTAATTTAACTAAACAAAACCTCAGGGGAGCATCTTCCCTCCCCGTCATCCTACAAACTACCTTTCCCTATCTCCCCGTCCCTAATCTATCCCCTTACTAATCTAAATGAAACCCAGCCCTAAACTCCTCCCTCTTCATCCTCTCCCTCAAGTCTCCTTCCACCCTCCTCACTATCCCTTCCACCCCCCAATCTCTCCCTGTCTTAACCATGTTCTGCCTGGCTTCCCACAGCCCCCGTTTAAAGAGACTCATGAGAAGCCAGAGCAGAAACCTGTCCCTATCTGTCCCTCTCGCTCTCCCTACACCTCTCTCTAACCTGGCCCACGTCAATACAAAATCCCCTCTTACCAAATCTAACAACACAAAGGCACAGTCCCAAAAGGCATGGCGCACAGTCTCCTCCCTGCCACAAGAGGATCTTGGACAGGTGGGGGATTGCGCCAAACTATGCCGGTACATGATGGAACGTATCGGCAAGCACTTGTGGAGGCTCAACCAATTCAGGTCCTTGAGCCTGTTGTCCAGGCCCCGCGCCTGTACTCCCTCCCAGACCACTGACGAGATGCCCACTACAGGCGCCGGACTCCCTGCCCATCTGACCTCCTCGTACAGGTGCCTGTGATCTAAACCTACTCGGGCAACTTCAACCTCGGGGTGCGCACGCAGCCACCTGGCCGCATGGCCAAAGTGCCACGGCAGCTGTTCCGCCCGAGGACCCGTGTTAGACCACACCATTACACTTCTCGCCTGATACGAGAAGGAGGTAACCGGACGGGTGTATCACTGGATGAGCAAGCTCCGTTAACAAAAATAGCATCCAGCTTGAGGGGGAGATGTGGTACCCCCCTACCTCCCTCCCTGATGGGACAGAGAATGCGTGCCCTGGCGACCCACTCGTACCTGCCACCCCACATGAACTGAAACACAAGCCTCACTAGAGGCCTCCTCAGACAAGCCAGCAATGGGTAGATGTATGCCAAATACAAAAGAGACGGCAACACATCCACCAGGACCTTTAGGACCAGGACCTTGCCCATAAAAGACAAAGACCTAGCCCTCCACATCGCTAGCTTTCTCCATACCACTGCGATACCCATGTTCCAGTTCAGCGTCGCTGAGCCGGAGGTCTCAAAATGGACCCCGAGAATCCTCAGGGCCCCCTCACAGAGAGATAACCGCCCCGGGCACATCCGTCCTACCGCGCCATCTTCCGAAAAACTTAACGGAAGACTTTGCATGGTTCAGAACCGCTCCCGACGCTCGGGTGAAATCCCCAATGATGGCAAGGGACCTTGTCTGGCACGAGTCCTTGCACCAGCAGCAAGGAAGTGTCGTCGGCGTACTGCGTCATCTTAACACGCAGCCCACCACTTCCAGGGATCAACAAGCCTTCCGCCCCTGTGTCTGCCCTAATGGCAGCCCCCAGAGGCTCCATGTACAGAACGAAGAGGAGAGCCGAGAGTGGGCACCCCTGCCTGACCCCAGACGAGAGGTCAAAAACGTCACCCAAGTGACTATTTACACTAACTCGGCACCCCGCTCCGACATATAATGTACGGATCCATCCTATGAACTTCTCCCCAAATCCTATAGAAAAGATCTATTCACGCGATCAAAGGCTTTCGCCTGATCTAGCGCTGCTACCATTAAAGGCAGACCTCTGTCTTCAACCCAAGCGATGGAGTCCATGATTAACTGTACGTTCCATCTAATAGAGCTGCCCTCTACCCCGCATGTCTGATCCTCATGGACGACGTAGGGAAGGGCTGTACGCAACCGGTCTGATAAAACCTTTGCAAGTAACTTGTAATCTACGCAGAGCATGGTCAACGGCTGCCAGTTGCCAAGATCTGTTGCTTCCCCCTTCTTATACAGAAGTGACAGCACACCAACAGCCATTGATCCCCCGAGACCCCCGTCTCAATGATGGCCTTCAAGACTTCGAGGACCACTGGTCCAAGTATACCCCAAAACTTGAGATAAAACTCAGCCAGCAGCCCATCCATCCCAGGCACCTTCTCTTTTCCCATCCTCCTAAGAGCGCTCTCAACCTCTTCTAGTGAGATCTGGGCCTCCATCACTTCTCTAATGTCCTCCGGCAACCGCCTGGACAAGTGTTCTAAAAACACATTTCCCTGCTCTACATCTATTTCCCTTTCCTTAAATAAACCTTAGAAATTGTCAGTTGTTACCCTCACCATTTCCTCTGGTTTTCTAACTATACTACCATTTTCTTCCCTAATGCCTTGCATTACCTTCATACTCTGTCTGGCCCTAACCGACTTAAAGAACATAGCGGAACAAGTCTCATTGTGTTCTAGAAAGCCACTATGCGCATGCTCCAGGAAAGCTTGAGCCTTCCACTCCTGCAGCTCCCTGAGCTGCGCCTTTAGGGTTGCGGATCTCTCCCAGTCAAACGACCCGCCGAGGTTGCCTGCCTCGTACTCGAGTTCGATTAACCTTTGGATACGATCCACCTTCCTCCTCTCCTCTTTTTTTCCTCTTGCAATACCCTATTATAAAAGCCCTAATCCTCACTTTAACTAATTCCCACCACTCTAACACCCCCTCGCACATGGACCGGAGGCCTTCAAGCCTCCAAAAGAAACCAAAAAAAGCGTCAAGAAAAGCCTGCTCCTCCAGCACATCCCGATTTAACTTCCAGTACCCCCTACCGAAGAGGAAGACTGGCGACCCCACCTGCAGGAGCACCCCGTCGTGATCTGAAAAGAAAACAGGCAACAGCCGCCCAGACAACTTAGCCAAAGACCTGGATACAAAAATATAGTCGAGCCTCCTTGCAACCCCCTGGAGTTGCGCCATGTAGGACCGGCCATTTTCGGAGTAGTGTGCAGGCCACCATCAACCAGACCATGGCAAGCCATTAGCCCGGTGATGGCGCCTGCACTGCTATCCCCCCCTACTCCTAAATCTATATTAAAATCCCCCCTATCACTAATTTCCTATTTGTGACGCACAGGGGCGCCAGACAGTCCACCATTTCCCTCCTGTCTGCCGCCACCTGTGGCCCATACACCACCACTAATCTAAATTTACAATCTCTTATCGTGACATCCACCCCCATAACCCTCCCCTGCATCACCACAAAATAACCCTCCACTTTTACCTCCCTGTGCCCACACAAAATCCCTACCCCCGATGAGTGCACCCCCCAATACCCCAAACCGACTCCCCCTTGTCCCACTCCCTCTTAAACCTACTAACATAACATCCCCTCCATCCCTCAGGTGAACCTCCTGTAAAAATCAAACCCCATACCCTCCAAATAACTAAATTACCGCCCTCCTCTTAACAAAATCCCTTAAACCCCTTACATTTAAACTAACAAAAGTAAAATTAGACCCCATGAAAGAATAAAATAAAAATATCAAAAATTTCACTCAAATACTAAACCTAGACAGAAAAAAAAAAAAAAAACAGGAGACTCACCCGATGCTCCCCTGCTCCATATCTACCGGTGATAACACCATCCGTACTCCCGACGTCCCCCCCTCTTCCTCCATCTCACCAACCCAGGATACAGGAATAGTGTTTGGCACCGGGGTGCCCTGCACCCAGGGTCTACCCCCACACTCCTCTCCCTCCCCAGCGCTGCAGCTGATTTTGAAAAAAATTGGGTAGGCTGAGTCCCCAAAGAAAAAACTCCCCACCTCCTCCTGTACCCAGTCCTGGGCCTTGTTAGGTGGGTCCCCACCCAACAGGAGTTGAGGGCCTGGGGAAACCAGCAGCAACCCAGAGGTTTCTCCCACCCCCATCGCTTTCTTGGCCATCCCCTCCCTCTCACTGTCGGCCAATCGCACCCTCCTCTTCACTCTCTTCTTTGGTGATACCATCCCCCCCCCCGCCAGCTTCTCCACCATACCCCTCATCTCTTCCACCAGGGCACTTTCCCCCCACTCCACTTGCTCTTCCACCGTCTCCTTCTCCACCACCCCTCCCTCGCTTTCTTATCTCTCATGCTCCTCCACTCGCTTGCCTTCTTCCGCCGCTTTTCCTGGTTCTCCTACTCCCGTGCCATCCGTCGCTTCTTGCTCCTCCTCCTTCCTTGCGGGCCTCTACTCTGGTCATGAGGCGTGCTTCCTTCCCCTCTTCTTCCCCCATCCCCCGCTCCTGCTCCCCCCCCAGCCGCAGATGCGTATGACCTCTGACGAGCCGGGCACCCTCGCCACAGTTGTGCTGACGAGCCACACCTGTGGCACGCCTTAGGCTCGTCACAATCCTTCGCCTCGTGCTCCCCAGATCCACAAAATCTGCACTTTCTTGTGCTGCACCAGGCGAGGATGTGGCCGTGGGCCATACAGCGCCTGCAAAATGGGGGCTGACGTGCATAAAACAACGTCCCCCTGTCAGCCCCAGGGAGAACATAGCAGGAGGATGGAGGTAGCCACCATGTCCCTTTGGGTCCTCCCTGAGGAGGGCCTAGAAGTCTCTCCTCCCATTCCAAAACCCAAGGGAGTCTTTGAGGTGCCTTGCTGAGGAGATGTTATCCATGTATCTGCCCAGAAAGGCCCTTACCTCCTCGTCCTTAACGTATGGGTTGTAAATGTTGACAGTTACAACCCTAAAGTTGTTCCTCACCAGGCTTGTTATTTCATAATGGCACATCGGCATCTCACCTCCCACTGCTCTTGCCCTTCTCAGGATATCGTGTTTCTCCTCTGTATGTAGTGCCACGTCATATGCTCCCTCCAACGAGTTTCCTTGGAAGCAAAATACGTCCTTCACTGTCAGCTTTAGAATCCCCATGAAGATTGTCCTTCCAAAAGTTTCCCGTCCTAAAGGCTCCAACTCCTTTTCCTTCCAAGCAAACCGAATCGTGTTGGCCAGCCCAATCCCAGGGACCGACCGTGTTGGTGGATTTTGCACCATTTCCGCAAGGAGAATGGCGCACCCGGCTCACGTTCTCTTCCAAAACATGGAAAAAATAAAATAAAATCCAAAGTGACCGAGAAACTGAAGCTAAATATAATGCTGACACAGGCAACTAAGACATAGACAATAACCCACGAAATAACCCAAGGAATATGGCTGCCTAAATACGGTTCCCAATCAGAGACAACGATAAACAGCTGCCTCTAATTGAGAACCAATCTAGGCAACCATAGACATATAAATACCTAGACTAGTGAAAACCCATAAACTTACAAAAAACCCTAGACAATACAAAAACACATATCACCTTGTCACACCCTGACCTAACCAAAATAATAAAGAAAACAAAGCAAACTAAGGTCAGGGCGTGACACTTACCTGTATACTTGGATGAATGCTTCACGGCAGACTGGAACCAGTTTTGTTTGTAGCTACATCTTTTTGGCCAGCGTGGTGTCAATTCACTCCGATTCACACTGACCGTGGCGTGTGCAGAAAGTAGCCCAACACCTTTTTCCAACTGATCTGTCGATAGTGCCTGTTAAATTCAAAGCATCAATGTTGTTGAGAAAAGTAGCACAACTTTTGTAGTTTTCGATGGCGAATGTTATATATTTCAAAACAGCGCATTAGAAAGGACTGTCAACACATACTGAACAGCTCACATTATAGACAGAAACATGTTACATGGCAGACCAATCCAAGCTCATCACCCGGCATTTCCAGCCAAACCATTCTCAGCCAATCATTGCTAGCGGGAAGGTTCCTAGCTTTTTTCGTGGCTAAACCAAGTGAGCTCATAATTGAACCATTTTACTAATATTTATAGATGGAATACAATTTTGTTACATGAAAATTCACATGTTCCAGAAGGCATTTCAATAAAAAATATTTTTTTACGCTCCTGTGAAGTGGTGACGTGCAACATTACGCCTAGTTTCCTGAGTCACAAATGTTGACCCATAGATGAACCACACCTCTCCAAATTATTATTGTCTGCTCAATGTCTAAATGGGTCTTTTTTACACTGTAGAGCTTTATGTGTCTTATGCTTAAATTTTTTTTTAACTTTGTGTGCAGCAGGTCTCTCTTGTAAAATAGATTTTAAATATCAATGAGACTAACCTAGTAAAAATCATAGATTTAGTTTTTTAAGTACTTTTGTGCAACGGAAGGAGGGAATGTCTACTTTCCTACTTGATACGAAAACATATTTGTTTTGCAGCCATAGTGTTTGCTGCTGCCATGTATGATGTTACTGTTGACCGGCAATGCTGGATGCGTCAACAGGAGTCATCACTGGTGGGAGCGGGTCACATACAACTTCAATGACAGTAAATAGAAGCCCAACCTCCAAAAAAGTCTCTCCATGTTTGCCTATGTCTTTGAAAAGGTAAGGCCAGTTCATTCAGGAAGAAACACTGCCTTGCATTTATCTGTGACTGTTGAGAAGCATAGCGCAGCTGCCATCCGATACCCTTCGATGGGATTATGTTACAGAACTGTGTCCCACCTCGTCAGCATACCGTAAGTATGGTCTTGGATTTAGTTATCCAAGGCCCTGAGTTCTTTCTGTACTTGGCTGGCATCCATTAAGAGGAGAGAGGCTCTGAGAGGTTGTGGCTGGCTTTAAGGACTGATGCCACTTGCCCCAGTGTGCAGGAGTGTTGGACAGGTCACACATACCGGTCATTGGTCCAGAAAACAACACAACAGACAAACTTGAATAGAAAAGTTTGTCATTCCATTGTGCTGCAGGCTGTTGACCACCTGTACCGGTGAGTTATGTTGAGTAATGCTAATAAGGCTATCATGTTCTCAAAATAAAGGCTGTCTTCAATACCTACCTAGCCACTACAATACCTACCTACTACATAGCTTATTGGGGTTGCTAGGGCCAAAATATCATGCCTATAAATTATACAGTGCCCTAGTTAAAAGTATAACACACATTTCCATCTTGTGTGGACTAAGTATATTTCGTACTTTACTTTTACATTTTAGTCATTTAGTAGGCACTCTTATCCAGAGAGACTTACAGTTAATAAATTCATCTTAAGGTAGCTAGGTAGGACAACCACACATCACATGCATAATAAGTACACTTTCCCCAATAAAGTAACTATCAGCAAAGTCAGTGCTAGAAGGGAGGGGGGTGGAGTCATGCGTTGGTTCAGTATTTTTTAAAGGGTACAGTAGGGTATTGGGTGCTTTTGGAAGATGGGCAGGGACTCTGCTATCCCAGCTTCAAGGGGAAGCTGGTTCCACCATTGGGGTGCTAGGACAAAGAGGACATTGGACTGGGCTGAGCGGGAGCTGCCCCCCGTAGGAGTGGGAGGGCCAAGAGAACAGAGGTGGCAGACGAAGTGCTCAGTTTATGGTGAGCATAGCCTGAAGGTAGGTTGGGGCAATTCCTCTTGCTGCTCCGTAGGCAAGCACAGTGGTCTTGTAGTGGATTCGAACTTCAACCGGAATGTGCAGGGTGACATGGTTGCAGGGGTCTGATGGCACAAGTGGCGAGCCTAGCAAACAGCGAATTGCAATAGTCCAGACGGGAGATGACAAGTGTCTGGATTAGGACCTGCGCCTGTTTTGAGGTAGGGTCGTACACTACCGCTGTTGTAGAGCATGAAACTGCAGGAGCGAGTCACTGCTTTGATGTTTGCAGAGAATGATAAGGTGTTGTCCAGGGTCACACCAAGTTTCTTTGCACTCTGGGAGGGCGACACTGTGGAATTGTCATCCACGATGGAGAGGTATTAGAGCAGGCAGGCCTTCCCCGGGAGGAAGAGCAGCTCCGTCTTGTCAAGGTTGAGCTTGAGGTGGTGGGCTGACATCCAAGCTGAGATATTTGCCAGGCATGCAGAGATGTGTGTCGCCACCTGGGTGTCAGATGGGGGAAGGAGAAAAGTAGTTGAGTGTCATCTGCATAGCAATGACAGGAGAGACCATGTGAGGATATGACGAAGTCGAGTGACTTGGTGAATAGAGAGAAGAGTATGAGAGAGTATGTGTTGCAGACACAGATCCTCTCCATGTCACCTGTAGAAGCGGCCTGCCTACAGACTGGGTGTTCGATCCCAGGCTGTGTGACAGCTGGCCGTGACCCATAGGGCGTCCCACAATTGGCCCAGCGTCGTCCAGGTTAGGGGAGAGTTTGGCCAGGGGGCTTTTCTTCACTCTAGTGACTCTACGTGGTGGGCCGGTCACCTGCAAGCTAACTTCAGTTGACAGTTGAACAGTGTTCGGACACATTGGTGCAGCTAGCTTCCGGGTTTAGCGAGCAGGTGTTAAGAGGCAGCGCAGCTTGGCAGGTCATGTTTCGGAGGACATATGACTCGACCTTCGCCAGTCCCGAGCCTGTTGGGGAGTTGCAACGATGAGACAAGATCGTAACTACCAATTGGATATCATGACGTTTAAAAAAAGGGGGTAAAATTACAAAAATAAATAAATAATATATTTGGCCTGCCAGGTAGGTTGCAATCGAAGAGTGTGCAGAGACAGAGGCTCAGTCCAGAGAGAGTGGAGCGGAGGATCTGATGGTTCACGACTTTGAAGGCAGCAGATAGATCGAGGAGGATGAAAGTTGAGTGTCCTGTCTTGAAGCCTGACTGGTTAGGTTGAAGAAGATTGTTCTGAGAGATATAACGAGAGAGTTGATCAGAGACAGTATGTACAAGTGTTTTGTAAAGTAAAGAAAGGAAAACAGGTCAATAGTTTGACGTCAGATGAGTCTAGTGTTGGTTTGTTGTGGTGGGGAGCGACTCTTGAGTGGACACAGCCAGTGGTCAGAGATGAGTTGATGAGGAATGGGAGAAGATCTCCAAAGATGGTCTGGAGAAGGGAGGAGGGGATGCAGTCGAGTGGGCAGGTTGTTGGGCAGCCAGACCTCACTAGTCACAGGATTTAAGAGAGCATCCTGTTAAGCTTGAGGAGATGGACAGGTGAGAGAGGAAGAAAAAAGAAAATCTTAAGTCAGGAGAAATGAGTATCCCTATGCCAACACTGTGATGACCAGATGCTCTTTGACTATGAGAGAAAACGTAGTCAGCATAAACTCTGCGTTCTTGTCCGTAGATCGGGCAGTTCCAAATGCAGCCAGAGAGCCGGAATTCCACATGCGTTGAGCAAGCAGGGTACATTAAATTAGAATGGTTGCAGCCAAGGGGTGGGGAGCGTCTGTAAAGCCTACAGGCAGAGGAGTGAACAGGTATAGAAAACATACATTTGCTAATGATAGAAAATTGCAAATGAGATCAACAGAAAATAACTTGGTATGATATTCAAGTGATAAAGTGGTGTAGAGCCTTCCTCTCGGTAGAACCATCTTGGTTGTTTCAGTGATGGTCTTAAAGCCGCTACACGGTGAAACCGACGTTTGCATTGGCAGTTCAGCATTTACGCTTCTGCAGAAGTCCGGGCATTCATACTTTTTGGGATTCGTGGAGCCGCGCAGAGCTGTTGAGCAGGGCTGTTATGAAGGAAGTGAGTTTGTGTTTATGAAGGATCTCCCGCTCCCACCCACCATCAACCAATCATAGAGCCCTCCGCATTGTTACAAAATTTGGGAGGCACACAGCGATGTGGATCTGAATTTGGCCTCTGCGTACCTCTGGAGGCTCCACATTTACATCACACCCTCCAAACGGAGTCTCCGACCACATTTGTGGATCAAGCATAAATTGGCTCTTAGTTTTGATGACAAGACCGCTACTTACATGACTGCCGCTGAGAACCCAGGGAAGACTAATGCAAATTGCTTAGCAGAGATGGAGAGCACAACTCCCTGTACTAATTGCTGATTGCATAGGAGAGGAGAAATTAGAGGTGTTACGGTGACCGTATTACCGCCACACCGGCGGTCATGAGGCACAGTAATTAGGCTTTCCAAGTTGTGACGCTGCTGGTGGTCATTAGTAACTTACCAAACTTGCTAACTGCCTGGTACTCCGCACTCTATTGTCCCTCTAATCACTCTGATATCAATGCAAATGTATTTGAAAATCTAATCAAACACTTTTGCTTGGTCGCAAATGGGTCATCCGAATGGACAATGACCCCAAGCATACTTCCAAAGTTGTTTCAAATGGCTTAACTTGTTATGGTTGCAATCCCACTATCGGGATAAGAGTCATCAACAACCGCTGAATAGCATAGCGTTACATTCATGAAATCACAAGTGCAATTTAGGAAAACACAGCTTAGCCTTTTGTTAATCCACCTGTCGTGTCATATTTTGAAATTATGCTTTACAGCGAAAGCAATCCAAGCGTTTGTGTAAGTTTATCAATCGCACGACAAAACATTAAGTACACTTAGCATCAGGAAGCTTGGTCACGAAAATCAGAAAAGCAATCAAATTAATCATTTACCTTTGATGATCTTTGGATGTTTTCACTCACGAGACTCCCAGTTACACAACAAATGTTCCTTTTGTTCCATAAAGATTATTTTTATATCCAAAATACCTCAGTTTGTTTGTCGCGTTATGTTCAGAAATCCACAGGAAAGAGCGGTCACGACAACGCAGAAGAAAATTCCAAATAGTTTCCATAATGTCCGCAGAAACATGTCAAACGTTTTTTTAAATCAGGTTGTTTTAAAAATATTTAATCGATAATATATCAACCGCAAATGTCTTTCACAGTAGGAGAGAGGGAAAAGCAATACCTATCCAAACTCTGTTGCGCGCTATGTTATCGTTCTGGCTCATTTTTCAAAATAAAAGCCTGAAACTATGTCTGAAGACTGGTGACACATTGAGGAAGCGATAGGAAAAGGATTCTGGTTCATATCCCTTTAAATCCAGCATAGGGAGGCTATGGAACATAGTTTTCAAAATAGAAGCCATTTCCTGTTTTCATTTTCCTCAGGGTTTCGCCTGCAATATCAGTTCTGTTATACTCACAGACAATATTTTGACAGTTCTGGAAACTTCAGAGTGTTTTCTATCCAATACTAATAATAATATGCATATATTAGCAACTGAGACTGAGGAGCTGGCCGTTTAGAATGGGCACTTTTTCATCCGAGCTACTCAATACTGCCCCTGCAGCCATATGAAGTTAAGGACAACAAAGTCAAGGTATTGGAGTGGCCATCACAAAGGCCTGACCTCAATCCTATAGAAATGTTGTGGGCAGAACTGAAAAAGCGTGTGCGAGCAAGGAGGCCTACAAACCTGTCTCAGTTACACCAGCTCTGTTAGGAGGATTTGTGGAAGGCTACCTGAAACGTTTGACACAAGTTAAACCATTTAAAGACATTGCTACCAAATACTAATTGAGTGTATTGTAGTGACCCGCACAGACAGCTGTGTGTTATGTGTTAGGCTATTAGTTGGTTGTGTTGTACTTACCAGTACCCAGTGTCCGCGGGTCCGACATGCCAATCAACATGCCCTCTGCCATTTACGGGAATGCCTGGAATGTTCCGATGCCGGGCATCCTGGTGATTGGCGGAGTGGTGTGGAGGGGGGTTGGGCAGGGGGATGGAGCATTGGAAGTTAAGACCAAGTTTAGCCAATGTTCTTTCTCTTACATCTGGGCTTCACAAGAGAAGGTCATGGTTGGTTTGTGGGTTGTCCTTCATTTATTTGGCGTGGGCTATGGCCAAACAGTAGCCTGTGTGAAGTTGTGTTAATAAACCTTCAATTCGTAAACTCAACCCTCTGTCTGGACAATTGTTCCTTTATGATCTAGTCAGGTCATTACAGTATGTAAACTTCTGACCCACTAGGAATGTGATGAAATAAATAAAAGCTGAAATAAATAATTCTCTAACTATTATTCTGACATTTCACATTCTTAAAATAAACTGGTGATTCTAACTGACCTAAAACAGGGATTTTTTAATAGGATTAAATGCCAGAAATGGTGAAAAACTGAGTTTAAATATATTTGGCTAAGGTGGATGTAAACTTCCGACTTCAACTGTAATTGGTATCATTGGAAAGAAAACACTTTGAAGTTTGTAAGATGGATTTTTTTTTGCAAGAGTTACCATTCTCTTAGAAATACAAGAGAAAAGTCCTATTGAAAATCTGCTCCCTGGTTGCAATTTATATGGCTTCCACAGGGTGTCAGCAGTCTATGTTCAAGGTTTCAGGCTTGTAACTTCAACAACGAAGAAGAGATAACAGTATAGTTTGATTACATTTTAGGCTGTCTGAGGAGTAAATAGAAACATATTTTGACTTGAAACAAAGTTTAGGGGTAGATTTTCGGGTTCCTTTCTCTGCAAGTTGAACGAGTGGATTACTCAAATGGATGGCGCCAACTAAACAGACTTTTTGGGATATAAGAAGGATTTTATCTAACAAAACGACACTGCATGTTATAGCTGGAACCCTTTGGATGACAAATCAGAGGAAGATTTTTTTGAAGTAAGTGAATATTTAATCGTTATATATGAATTTATTAAACCTGTGCCGTTGGAAAAATATTTGGATGTGGAGCGCTGTCCTCAAACAATCGCATGGCATGTTTTCGCTATAACAGCTACTGTAAATCGGACAGTGGAGTTAGATTAACAAGAATTTAAGCTTTCAGCCGATATAAGGCACTTATATAAGATATAAGACACACGATATAAGACCGGAAGTTGTCCCTCTAGCGGGACATCGATCCTTAAGAAGTTCAATGAGTGTAGAGCCTAACTGGCATACATACGCAGCACGTGAGTTTGGGGAAGATCATTTTCATCATAAAAATGCACCTAATAATAACAGCAATACATGGATAAACCCATTTGGTCAGTTTTGAGAATGGTGTTTTCCTGCTAATGGTACATTTACACTTGTGCTGTGTGTGCCTTGCTGCGCTTATAATGTGAAGAAATAGCCTAATAGTTTATAAACATGTTAAGCAAAACATTCTTATTTGTTGCATCAGGCCCATTGCTTAAAACAGGGTTTTCTATGCTAGTGGTTGTATTAAATGTTGACAGTTCTTCCAATATCTTCACTTTGCACCTCGGAATTGGATAAGGACTTGCGTAGTTGCATCCCGATATGTCCGTCTTCACTTGTAGCCTGTGAAAAAGACCCGATCACATGACGGAGAGCCATGTGAATGAGAGGTGTTTCGGCACGCAGCCGAGAGAAGAGAATAATAAATATATTCCGCCCAAGGACACAATGGCCGCAAATGGCATGGATTTTTTTAGGGGGCATTACAGCCACACACAGGGGATGCAGCCGGGAAATTCGAGGCATTATCAAGTGCTTGTCAAATTGTGAATGAGAGACTGATAGTGTGTACAGACTGCAGCAAAAAACAAAATCAAAGCAGAGCTCATGCCTTTCAGGTAACTTTTTTCAAATCACCATTCGAGTCACATCATGCAGCCTTAGAATGTATTAAAAATCAAAACATATAGCCCAACATTTGTATCACAACTAAAGATACATAAATAACTCTAAATTAAGCAAATAGGAGTACCTGTTTCTTCGTTAACTGCTCAACACAGAATAGCTGGGCCTCCCAAGTGGTGTAGTTGCAGGCTGCAACCGGGTGACCCATGGGGCGGCACACAATTGGCCCAGTGTCGTCCGGGTTAGGGAAGGGTTTGGCTGGCAGGGATGTTCTTGTCCCATTACACACTAGCAATTCCTGTGGTGGGCTTGGTGCAGTGCACGCTGACACATTTGCTAGGTGCTCGTGTTTCCTCTGACACGTTGGTGCTTCTCAGTTAAGCGTGCATTGTGTCAAGAATTAGTGCGGCTTGCCGGTGTTGTGTTTCAGAGGACAAGTGGCTCTCAACCTTCGTCTCTCCCGAGTCGCAGCAATTGGACAAGACTGTAATGTAACTACCAATTGGATACCATGAAATTGGGGAGAAAAATTTGTAAAAAAAAATATAAAATACACAGATTAGCCGCATGTGCACACTCCCTCAAATTGTTTGGAGGAAGCATCGTTGAATTTTATTCAGCTAAAGTGTGTTCAATTGTATTCTTCATCTATAAAATTATGCCATGGAATTCTAAGCAAATCTTGTCTGCTATTTTATTTTATTTTTATTTCAACTTTTTCTAACTAGGCAAATCAAATTCTTATTTACAATGACGGCCTACCAAAAGGCAAAAGGCTTCCTGCGGGGACAGGGTACTGGGATTAAAAATTAAAAATAAATACAATATAAATATAGGACAGAACACACATCACAGCAAGAGAGACAACACTACATAAAGAAATACCTAAGACATTGTAAGCCTGCAACACATGACAACACAGCATGGTAATAACACAACATGAAAACAACATGGTAGCAACACAACATGGTAGCAGTACAAAACATGGTACAAACATTATTGGGCACAGACAACAGCACAAAGGGGAAGACGGTAGAGACAACAATACATCACACAAGGCAGCCACATCTGTCAGTAAGAGAGTCCATGATTGAGTCTTTGAATGAAGAGATTGAGAAAAAAACTGTCCAGTTTGAGTGTTTGTTGCAGCTCGTTCCAGTCGCTAGCTGCAGCGAACTGAAAAGAGGATTGACTCAGGGATGTGTGTGCTTTGAGGACCTTTAACAAAATGTGACTGGCAGAATGGGTGTTGTATGTGGAGGATGAGGGCTGCAGTAGATATCAGATAGGGGGAGTGAGGCCTAAGGGGTTTTATAAATAAGCATTAACCAGTTGGTCTTGCGACGGGTATACAGAGATGACCAGTTTACAGAGGAGTATAAAGTGTAGTGATGTGTCCTATAAGGAGCATTGGTGGCAAATTTGATGACCAAATGGTAAAAAACATCTAGCCGCTCGAGAGCACCCTTACCTGCCAATCTATAAATTACGTCTCCGTAATCTAGCATGGATAGGATGGTCATCTGAATCAGGGTTAGTTTGGCAGCTGGGGTGAAAGAGGAGCGATTACGATGGAGGAGACCAAGTCTAGATTTAACTTTAGCCTGCAGCTTTGAAATGTGCTGAGAGAACAGTGCACCATCTAGCCATACTCCCAAGTACTTGTATGAGGTTGCTACCTCAAGCTCTAAACTCTCCGAAGTAGAAATAACACCTGTGGGAAGAGGGGCATTCTTTTTACCAAACCAAATTACCTTTGTTTTAGAGGTGTTCAGAACAATGTGTGGGGTAGAGAACGCTTGTTGGACACTAAGAAAGCTTTGTTGTAGAGTATTATGAACTAGTGTAGCCCACAGCCATATAGCATAGCCAGATCAGGGCCTAACGTAAAGAGAACTCAAGACTATGCTATTCTGTTCTGCTGAAATAGACTACATTTTCTTCATATTGTGTTTCATTAGACCTGTCTAAAATACATGGATTTATTGTGGTGGTGTAGGCTATATTACATGGATTTATTAGACATTTTATCAAATTAACTGAATAATTTCTTCACTTGAAGAAAATGTACAGTTATTTTTTTTTAAAGTTTGCCGCTTCGGTTTTAGTTTCTCACCATCCATTTTGGGCAGCACTTTTTGAAAAACACTCAAATGTGTTTACCATATTTGAGTATGGATATTTCAAGTGAAGAGAATAGAGGATCACAAATAGAGTAACAAATACTGTATATCAGGCCAGCATATGAGATCCCCCATTACCACTTTGTCTTCAAGGATAATGGACACTCAAGGTGGGTTGAAGGGTAGTTCCAACTGAACCTGCACAAAAAGAGAAGGGGCCGATCATGACATCTAGGTGGTAAACCACATTGGCCACTGAGGTGAGGCGACTATGTGGGGCTTGCAGGTTGGAGGTTGTGGTCTGATATTGATGTGCAGTTCGGCTCTCTATGCTCTCTTTGCTAAGTCGGGTCTTTCGATTGACAGTTAGCATTAAGTAATGACATTTCACAGGGGGAACAGGTACAGTAGTTCTGGTTTGTATACAGTATACTGCCAATGGATAGATTTTAGCAGAGGCTTTCCACTCAAATCTTATAAATTTATTAACAACCAATTGGATTTTCCACAGAATTGTTTCCAACTTTACAAAGGAATAGTGACACAAAAGACAGGCCCACATATTCCTGTAAACACTTGCTGTCATCCCTTTCTCCCTTAGTTTTCTTTGCCAAGATTGTTGCTTTTTTGTGAGACATGCCAGAGAAATGATTGTTCTGAAACTAATGTTCACATCCGTAAACAGTTGGTGGAACAATGAGCTGTCTGACAGTGAATCTTCTCCTGAAGAAATGTCCATCAGCGTGTGGAGTCTCTCGCCATACTCTCAGTTAAAACATGTTTTTTTTAATCAGACTTTCATTCTCTTTTTAATCTTAATGACAAATGAGACAGGCAGATGCCCTGGTACAGTACGTTCAGGATAAGCCTTTCCCAGGCTGAGGCTATTGCTGAGACGGCACTGGATGGGCTTCTCAGATGTCTAGCACTGCCATCGAGGCTAATTCAACTGACATTGTGAATGGAACATCAGGGACCCGCAGTGCCATTTAATGTATTTTATCTTAATTATATGACGTGTGATTCCTTTGATTAACTTTTATGGTCTTCGAAATAGCCTACCTCTGGAATGAACGGAATTTGGCACATAGCCAAAAACAAAGTGATTAGTGTGGAACAATAAAAATGTGCTAATCCACACATTCATTTCAGGTCAGAGTTATTACGAAGATTTACATACATTTTGGTCATTTAATTATTTTTCCTTTTTGAGAGCATACTCAAATGCTGACATTCAAACTCCCAGGTGCAAAAATGTATGCGGACACAGCCTAGAAGCTGTGATAAAAATTCAACCCTGTTTGTGATCATATCAGATAATTTGATGATCTTGAGGGGACCTTGAGTTGGTCGATGGTTGTCTTATCTGTGTGCTGTGAAGAGGATGGAGTCCTTGAAATCAGTAGCAGTGGTGAGTGTGCTTTTAAACCAGCCTCCTGCATTATTGAACACACGTTGTACTTTTGAGGGACAATGTAAATTGTAAATTGTGGCCTGTCCTTGTCCCTGACCTAAAACCAAAATGTTAATGCATTTTTTATTCAGGCTATTCCTTAAATAAAGGTTTGTTTTTCCCAAACAGGGTATGTTGTAGAAAGTCAAACTATGAAAGGATTTCAGAAGTACTGGTTCTCACCCCATAGAGAACAGTGCTTCATGATTGAAATGTGAGCCTACACTGAAAATCACCATCTATCACTAGTGTGTGTATGTGCATGTATGTCCATAGGAAAGAGTGGGGTAAATTGAGAAAAAGGATTAGTTGAGCCACCCCTTGTTTCTAGGAAACCATACACAAAATGAATAATCATGTGACCTAATATTTAGGGAGAGGTTGTCATTTCATGGATTCTATAAAGAAAGAAACCACATGGAAAAAGTGGTAAACAGGTTAGTTCCAAAAAACAGATTTTCATAATGTCAAATTAATTTATGATGTAATAGGTTTCACGATGCTTGTATCGAAATCAAAGTAGATATTTTTAAGATTGTTTTATACATCAGTTGGGGTCTCTATAAGCTAAAATAGGATGTCCTAAACCTAGCATGAAAGTGCATTCTTGTAGCTATGTGGGCTAAAATAGTCCCAAATGTTTGCCTTGGGGTAAGTTGAGCCAATGGCCACCATACCCCATACAAATGCTGATTACATTTAGTCAGTTGTATGCATAATATGCATAGTATCATGCATACGAACTCAAGATAGTGCATTTGTATTGTTACAGAGCAGACATCATCATGCCCCGTGTATACAAAGGTAAAACAAGCAGGAGTCTAGCACCCCTTGAGGTCCTGGAGAGAGTAGCCAAGGAAGTACGAGAAGGGAACAAGTAAATTCTAGCAGCAGCAAGGGATGGAAACATTTACTGAATAACACTGAAGAGGTACATTGACAAAAAATCAAATGTAACATGTACAGTAATTGTGTGAAATAGAGTAGCAATGGCACACAATGTCTTGTCTGATGACATGGAGCCTGAGCTTGCTAAACATGATCCGCTTGCTAAACACGTACCAGTTTCATGGGTTTAGTAGCCTCAAATGCAGAAAACTTGCCTATGAATTGGCATATCGAAACAACATACCTCTTGCAGACAACTGATATTGAACAGAAATCTATATCTTAATGTAGGCATACATGCAAGATATAGAATATTACATGAATTTAACCTTGACCTACCATCACCCAATGTCACAGGACACCATCACACACTTACCCCAAGGCAGCTCAACTTACTCTGTCCCTATGCTCATCTTACCCCACTTGTGCCAAGAGACCACTTTTTTTGGACAGTGTATGTTTTCAAAAGTGTTGTGTTTACATTAATGCTGATTATTTCCAGTGATACACAACATCCTGAAGTATATGTAGATATCTTTATTAAAAATAATACAATATTTACCTCAGTGCCACTGACACGGCCCGCTATCAAAACCTGCGGACTCTCCTTCACTGCAGCCGATGTGAGTAAAACATTTAAACGTGTTAACCCTCGCAAGGCTGCAGGCCCAGACGGCATCCCCAGCCTCGTCCTCAGAGTATGCGCAGACCAGCTGGCTGGTGTGTTTACGGACATATTCAATCAATCCTTATCCCAGTCTGCTGTTCCCACATGCTTTAAGAGGGCCACCATTGTTCCTGTTCCCAAGAAAGCTACGGTAACTGAGCTAAACGACTACAGCCCCATAGCACTCACTTCCGTCATCATGAAGTGCTTTGAGAGCCTAGTCAAGGACAATATCCCCTCCACCCTACCAGACACCCTAGACCCACTCCAATTTGCTTACCGCCCCAATAGGTCTACAGATGACGCATTCGCAACCACACTGCACACTGCCCTAACCCATCTGGACAAGATGAATACCTATTTGAGAATGCTGTTCATCGGCTACAGCTCATCATTTAACACCATAGTACCCTCCAAACTCATCGTCAAGCTCGAGACCTTGGGTCTCGACCCCACCCTGTGCAACTGGGTACTAGACTTCCTGACGGGTCACCTCCAAGTGGGGAGGGTCGGTAACAACATCTCCACCCCGCTGATCCTCAACACTGGGGCCCCACAAGGGTGTGTTCTGAGCCCTCTCCTGTACTCCCTGTTCATGCAAGCCTCCAACTCAATCATCAAGCTTGCAGACGACACTACAGTGGTAGGCTTGATTACCAACAACGACGAGACGGCCTACAGGGAGGAGATGAGGGCCCTCGGAGCGTGGTGTCAGGAAAATAACCTTACACTCAACGTCAACATAACAATGGAGATGATCGTGGACTTCAGTAAACAACAGATGGAGCACCCCCCTATCCACATCGACGGGACAGTAGTGGAGAGGGCAGTAAGTTTTAAGTTCCTCGGCGTACACATCCACAGACAGCGTGGTGAAGAAGGCGCAGCAGCACCTCTTCATCCTCAGGAGGCTGAAGAAATTTGGCTTGTCACCAAAAGCACTCACCGCCTGGTACGGCAACTGCTCCGCCCACAACCGTACGACTCTCCAGAGGGTAATGATGTCTGCGCAACACATCACCGGGGGCAAACTACCTGCCCTCCAGGACACCTACACCACTAGATGTCACAGGAAGGCCATATAGATCATCAAGGACAACAACCACCCGAGCCACTGCCTGTTCACCCCGCTATCACCCAGAAGGCGAGGTCAGTACAGGTGCATCAAAGCAGGGACCGCAGAAGATGCATTGAGATACGTCATTTCCGGTTACAACTTGCAGACTTGTTTTCGAGTTGCTGTGCGTTTTGTTGCCAACCTATTTTGCTACCTGACAACTTTACGGTTTTTACTTTTTAATTACCGTTTATATATATATATTTTTTCCTCAACCTTTTCACTCCGGACGCTTTATCTGGACACGATTAGTCAGGACCTCCAACAGCCAAAGCTAAGTAGTAACATTAACATGATGCCTTCTAATTGCAGCCGCTGTACTCGCCTTACGGCAAGGATAGCTGTGCTACAAGCCCAGCTTCAGACGCAATCGTTAGGCAAGGGTAATTTCAGTGTAGGAAAGGATGAAACAGCGTCTGTGCCACCACTAGGTACAGATAGTAGTATAAATCCCCTGGCACAGTCCCCGCAGCCGGACAACTTTCTCACGGTTTCTGGAAGGAAATGCTGTAGGAACGCTCAACCGGTGTCGCTCATTCAGCCAACAGAAACTTTCAACCGGTTTTCCCCATTAAGCAGCGAGTCGGAGTCAGAGGCCGAGTCTATCTGGTCTCTACTCCTCTCGTTACGGGGTCTGAGACGCCAAAGCTTCCCACCATTAGCTCTGACAAATTGAAAACTCTAGTCATTGGCGACTCCATTACCCGCAGTATTAGACTTAAAACGAATCATCCAGCGATCATACACTGTTTACCAGGGGGCAGGGCTACCGACGTTAAGGCTAATCTGAAGATGGTGCTGGCTAAAGCTAAAACTGGCGAGTGTAGAGAGTATAGAGATATTGTTATCCACGTCGGCACCAACGTTGTTAGGATGAAACAGTCAGCTTAGCTTCTGCGTGTAAATCAGCTAGAAAGATGTGTCGGCATCGAGTAATTGTCTCTGGCCCCCTTCCAGTTAGGGGGAGTGATGAGCTCTACAGCAGAGTCTCACAACTCAATCGCTGGTTGAAAACTGTTTTCTGCCCCTCCCAAAAGATAGAATTTGTAGATAATTGGCCCTCTTTCTGGGACTCACCTACAAACAGGACCGTGACGGACTCCATCCTAGCTGGAGGGGTGCTCTCATCTTATCTACCAACATAGACAGGGCTCTAACTCCTCTAGCTCCACAATGAAATAGGGTGCAGGCCAGGCAGCAGGCTGTTAGCCAGCCTGCCAGCATAGTGGAGTCTGCTACTAGCACAGTCAGTGTAGTCAGCTCAGCTATCACCATTGAGACCGTGTCTGTGCCTCAACCTAGGTTGGGCAAAACTAAACATGACGGTGTTCGCCTTAGCAATCTCACTAGGATAAAGACCACCTCCATTCCTGTCATTATTGAAAGAGATCATGATACCTCACATCTCAAAATAGGGCTACTTAATGTTAGATCCCTTACTTCAAAGGCAATTATAGTCAATGAACTAATCACTGATCATAATCTTGATGTGATTGGCCTGACTGAAACATGGCTTAAGCATGGCTTAAGCACACTAGTGACCATATCCCCCGTGCATCCCGCAAAGGCGGAGGTGTTGCTAACATTTACGATAACAAATTTCAATTTACAAAAAAAAATGACGTTTTCGTCTTTTGAGCTTCTAGTCATGAAATCTATGCAGCCTACTCAATCACTTTTTATAGCTACTGTTTACAGGCCTCCTGGGCAATATACAGCGTTCCTCACAGAGTTCCCTGAATTCCTATCGGACCTTGTAGTCATAGCAGATAATATTCTAATCTTTGGTGACTTTAAAAGTCCACAGACCCACTCCAAAAGGATTTCGGAGCCATCGTCGACTCAGTGGGTTTTGTCCAACATGTCTCTGGACCCACTCACTGTCACAGTCATACGCTGGACCTAGTTTTGTCCCATGGAATAAATGTTGTGGATCTTAATGTTTTTCCTCATAATCCTGGACGATCGGACCACCATTTTATTACGTTTGCAATTGCAACAAATAATCTGCTCAGACCCCAACCAAGGAACATCAAAAGTCGTGCTATAAATTCACAGACAACACAAAGATTCCTTGATGTCCTTCCAGATTCCCTCTGTCTACCCAAGGACGCCAGAGGACAAAAGTCAGTTAACCACCTAACTGAGGAACTCAATTTAATCTTGCGCAATACCCTAGATGCAGTTGCACCCCTAAAAACTAAAAACATTTCTCATAAGAAACTAGCTCCCTGATACACAGAAAATACCCGAGATCTGAAGCAAGCTTCCAGAAAATTGGAACAGAAATGGCGCCACACCAAACTGGAAGTCTTCCGACTAGCTTGGAAAGACGGTACCGTGCAGTACCGAAGAGCCCTTACTGCTGCTCGATCATCCTATTTTTCTAACTTAATTGAGGAAAATAAGAACAATCCGAAATTCCATTTTTGATACTGTCGCAAAGCTAACTAAAAAGCAGCATTCCCCAAGAGAGGATGACTTTCACTTTAGCAGTGATAAATTCATGAACTTCTTTGAGGAAAAGATTATGATTATTAGAAAGCAAATTACGGACTCCTCTTTAAATCTGCGTATTCCTTCAAAGCTCAGTTGTCCTGAGTCTGCACAACTCTGCCAGGACCTATGATCAAGAGAGACGCTCAAGTGTTTTAGTACTATATCTCTTGACACAATGATGAAAATAATCATGGCCTCTAAACCTTCAAGCTGCATACTGGACCCTATTCCAACTAAACTACTGAAAGAGCTGTTTCCTGTGCTTGGCCCTCCTATGTTGAACATAATAAACGGCTCTCTATCCACCGGATGTGTACCAAACTCAATAAAAGTGGCAGTAATAAAGCCTCTCTTGAAAAAGCCAAACCTTGACCCAGGAAATATAAAAAACTAAACGGCCTATATCGAATCTTCCATTCCTCTCAAAAATTTTAGAAAAGGCTGTTGCGCAGCAACTTACTGCCTTCCTGAAGACAAACAATGTATACGAAATGCTTCAGTCTTGTTTTAGACCCCATCATAGCACTGAGACGGCACTTGTGAAGGTGGTAAATTACATTTTAATGGCATCGGACCGAGGCTCTGCATCTGTCCTCGTGCTCCTAGACCTTAGTGCTGCTTTTGATACCATCGATCACCACATTCTTTTGGAGAGATTGGAAACCCAAATTGGTCTACACGGACAAGTTCTGGCCTGGTTTAGATCTTATCTGTCGGAAAGATATCAGTTTGTCTCTGTGAATGGTTTGTCCTCTGACAAATCAACTGTACATTTCGGTGTTCCTCCGTTTTAGGACCACTATTGTTTTCACTATATATTTTACCTCTTGGGGATGTTATTCGAAAACATAATGTTAACATTCACTGCTATGCGGATGACACACAGCTGTACTCTTCAATGAAACATGGTGAAGCCCCAAAATTGCCCTTGCTAGAAGCATGTGTTTCAGACATAAGGAAGTGGATGGCTGCAAACGTTCTACTTTTAAACTCGTACAAAACAGAGATGCTTGTTCTAGGTCCCAAGAAACAAAGAGATCTTCTGTTGAATCTGACAGTTAATCTTGATGGTTGTACAGTCGTCTCAAATAAAACTGTAAAGGACCTCGGCGTTACTCTGGACCCTGATCTCTCTTTTGAAGAACATATCAAGACCATTTCAAGGACAGCTTTTTTCCATCTACGTAACATTGCAAAAATCAGAAACTTTCTGTCCAAATATTATGCAGAAAAATGTATCCATGCTTTTGTCACTTCTAGGTTAGACTACTGCAATGCTCTACTTTCCGGCTACCCGGATAAAGCACTAAATAAACTTGCTAAATATGGCTGCTAGAATCCTGACTAGAACCCAAAAATTTGATCATATTACTCCAGTGCTAGCCTCTCAACACTGGCTTCCTGTCAAAGCAAGGGCTGATTTCAAGGTTTTACTGCTAACCTACAAAGCATTACATGGGCTTGCTCCTACCTATCTCTCTGATTTGGTCCTGCCGTACATACCTACACGTACGCTACGGTCACAAGACGCAGGCCTCCTAATTGTCCCTAGAATTTCTAAGCAAACAGCTCCATTTTTATGGAACGGTCTGCCTACCCATGTCAGAGACGCAAACTCGGTCTCAACCTTTAAGTCTTTACTGAAGACTCATCTCTTCAGTGGGTCATATGATTGAGTGTAGTCTGGACCAGGAGTGGGAAGGTGAACGGAAAGGCTCTGGAGCAACGAACCGCCCTTGCTGTCTCTGCCTGGCCGGTTCCCCTCTTTCCACTGGGATTCTCTGCCTCTAACCCTATTACAGGGGCTGAGTCACTGGCTTACTGGGGCTCTCTCATGCCGTCCCTGGAAGGGGTGCGTCACCTGAGTGGGTTGATTCACTGATGTGGTCATCCTGTCTGGGTTGGTGCCCCCCCTTGGGTTGTGCCATGGCAGAGATCTTTGTGGGCTATACTCAGCCTTGTCTCAGGATGGTAAGTTGGTGGTTGAAGATATCCCTCTAGTGGTGTGTGGGCTGTGCTTTGGCAAAGTGGGTGGGGTTATATCCTTCCTGTTTGGCCCTGTCCGTGGGTGTCCTCAGATGGGGCCACAGTGTCTCCTGACCCCTCCTGTCTCAGCCTCCAGTATTTATGCTGCAGTAGTTTGTGTCGGGGGGCTAGGGTCAGTTTGTTATATCTGGAGTACTTCTCCTGTCCTATTCGGTGTCCTGTGTGAATCTAAGTGTGCGTTCTCTAATTCTCTCCATCTCTCTTTCTTTCTCTCTCTCTCGGAGGACCTGAGCCCTAGGACCATGCCCCAGGACTACCTGACATGATGACTCCTTGCTGTCCCCAGTCCACCTGGCGGTGCTGCTGCTCCAGTTTCAACTGTTCTGCCTTATTATTATTCGAACATGCTGGTCATTTATGAACATTTGAACATCTTGGCCATGTTCTGTTAAAATCTCCACCCGGCACAGCCAGAAGAGGACTGGCCACCCCACCTATGCTCTCTCTAATTCTCTCTTTCTTTCTCTCTCTCGGAGGACCTGAGCCCTAGGACCATGCCCCAGAACTACCTGACATGATGACTCCTTGCTGTCCCCAGTCCATCTGACCGTGCTGCTGCTCCAGTTTCAACTGTTCTGCCTTATTATTTTACGACCATGCTGGTCATTTATGAACATTTGAACATCTTGGCCATGTTCTGTTATAATCTCCACCCGGCACAGCCAGAAGAGGACTGGCCACCCCCCATAGCCTGGTTCCTTCTCTAGGTTTCTTCCTAGGTTTTGGCCTTTCTAGGGAGTTTTTCCTAGCCACCGTGCTTCTACACTTGCATTGCTTGCTGTTTGGGGTTTTAGGCTGGGTTTCTATACAGCACTTTGAGATATCAGCTGATGTACGAAGGGCTAAATAAATAAATTTGATTTGAAAAACAGCTTCTATCTCAAGGCCATCAGACTGTTAAACAGCCACCACTAACATTGAGTGTCTGCTGCCAACACACTGACTCAACTCCAGCCACTTTAATCATGGAAAAATTGATGTAGAAAATGTATCACTAGCCACTTTAAACAATGGCACTTAATATGTTTACATACCCTAATTACTCATCTCATATGTATATACTGTACTCAATACCATCTACTGCATCTTGCCTATGCCGTTCTGTACCATCACTCATTTATATATTTTTATGTTCATATTCTTCATCCCTTTACACTTGTGTGTATAAGGTAGTTGTTGTGAAATTGTTGGGTTAGATTACTTGTTGGTTTTTACTCCATTGTCGGAACTAGAAGCACAAGCATTTCGCTACACTCACATTAACATCTGCTAACCATGTGTATGTGACAAATAAAATTTGATTTGACGCTCAACTTACCCCACTCTCCCCTACTTGTAAAAGTAGGTGTCCATTTCGCAATGTAATAACCAGGTAATTGCCATTAATTTCCAATTCTGTTTTTTCATTGAAGAAATTGTTCAGCCATCATTTAATGGTAAATGGAATTTCTTAGATAAATTACATGACCAAAAGTATGTGGACACCTGCTCATTCCAATATCATGGGCATTAATATGGAGTTAGTCCCCCTTTGCTGCTATAACAGCCTCCACTCTTCTGGGAAGGCTTGCTTCCATTCAGCCACAAGAGCGTTAGTGAGGTCGAGCACTGATTTTGGCCGATTAGGCCTGGCGATCAGTCTGCGTTCCAATTCATCCCATAGGTATTCGATGGAGTTGAGGTCAGGGCTCTGTGCAGGCCAGTGAAGTTCTTCTACACTGATCTCGACAAACCCTTTCTGTATGGACCTCGCTCTGTGCAAGGGGTCTTGTCATGTTGAAACTGTTGCCACAAAGTTGGAAGCCCAGAATCGTCTAGAATTTAATCATGTTTGTCACTAATTCTGTGTCATGTGTCAAATGTGTATCACATAATGCAAGTTTTCACCATTAAGCCTATGTCTCAGCAATTCCTATAATGGCCCCTGCGACAGAGAGAATCATATCCAATTAAAATCTTGTACTACTCACTGTAAAATCCCTTTTAATGCACTGTCAACTGCCGCCACCCATGATTTAAGCTTACAATAAATACATCTATCATGTCATTGAAGAAATATTGATTTGTGATAAGCACAAAATTGCCTACTGTAACAGTTTAATCTACTGTCACATCTAGGGCTGTTGTGGTGACCCTATTACCGCCACACCGGTAGTCATGAGTCATGACCACAGTAAAATTCCACGTGACCTTTGAGTCACGGTAATCTCCGTTTATGCACTCTGCACATGCTTTGGTAGTACAGACCTTTTGCTAACGAATATCAGGTCCTAATGGCTTGGTACTCAGGGCTCTACTGTCCCTCTAACCACTCTGACATCAATGGAAGTGCAATCGAAAATCACATCAAAACAGTATCATTATTTTAAAACTCACCTCACTGTGATGATCAATTTGAAGAAAGAAGTTCAACAGCAGGTTGAAAGAGTATAAAACATGGTTGTTGTGGATGCTGTTTCAAAGCCTAACACAACTAAATGGACAGTGCTTTCTAAGGTGATGATTCATTCAAAACCCTCATATGCATATTAGAGTTTATGTATGGCTTATGACCCCAAGCCCGAAAAAAACCCTGAATGAAAATTATGATTGTGCTTTTATACAATTCATAGCCTACCACATATTATGCATGGCAGAAAAACATAAAACAAAACGGATTTAAGATGTCTTTGGTACATAATTGGTCTAGCCTAGACTCTAAAATGAAACAAACTCAAGTAATGGCCTTTGAGTGTGGACTGTATTATTATGCATACTGGATGTACTGAGTTACCTTATGCTCCAAAATGTCTATCCATGAGTCTGGGAGAGAACTATAGCTCTATGTCACACCCTGATCTGTTTCATCTGTCTTTGTGATTGTCTCCACCCCCCTCCAGGTGTCACCCATCTTCCCCATTATCACCTATTTAGGTTGCCATTTCCATTTTGGTTTTGTGGGTTATTGTCTGTGTTTTGTATAGTTTGTTCAGTGTTTATTCTTCATTAAAAGATCCATCTTGTTTCGCTCTCGGAGCGCACACTTGACGCTCTGACCGATGACAGTCTAACCAGCTCAGCTGGCAACAATTTTTTTTGCAGACGTTTACTGGCACCGGCCATATTCAACGGGTGTTGTACACACGTCACATAACGTTAGCTAACGAGCCAGCCAACCCTCCTGTTGTGTTCGTTTCATGATAATTAATTCTGATTTATAAATCCAGAATAATACTTATATTATCACCTAATGTTGTTAGATATTTTGTGATATCTTGTGAAAATGATATGAACATGTATTTTCTATTTATGACCTGTAGGCCTCATTGATCTAAGATAATACAACTCGTTTTTGAGTTTAAAAAAATGCATAATGTATGGACTATTTTGATTATAACAAATACTCAGATTAAACATTGTCCTATTTTTAACACACTACTTTGTGTCAAAGTTTAACAAGGACTCTCTCTCCTCCTCACCAATGTCATGATCAAAGATATGATCAAGAGCCTCACATACAGTAAATCTGTAGTGGTCTGGGTGTAGCTGGTGCAGAGGAGTCAGGCGCAGGACAGCAGAGATACGTAACTTTACTAAAATATTCCAATAACATGTCGTAATACCGAGCCCACAATAACGGACCGAACATACATAAAACAAACACCATGTGGAAAACAGAGGGTTAAATAATGAACATGTTATTGGGGAATTGAAACCAGGTGTGTAAAACAAAGACAAAACAAATGGAAAATGAAAAGAGGATCGGCGATGGCGTTGACCGCCGAATGAACAAGGAGAGGGACCGACTTCGGCGGAAGTCTGACACTTCCTCCTCTAATGCATCTTCACTGTCAGTTTCTCGGCCTCTCTCCTCCTCACCAGATCAATCAATCAAAGATTGATCAAGAGCCTCACATACAGTATATCGCTTGGCCTTAAAAAAACGTTATATACCAGAGCTGTGAGAAAAGTTCTATATATTATTGAAACAATGTTGCAATTGTTTGTGAGAATGCAACAGGTGTGGTTCCCGTGGGGGAAAGATTCTGTAGGGGAATGCTTCCTGTGGGGATTGCCATGGAAGCCAAGAAGGCGAGTGAGGTTGTGTGTGTGTGTGCGCGCTCAAACACACATGCATGTGGGGGTCTGGGAGAGGAAGTGTGTCCATCTGATGAATGGGCATGTGCCTGAACTCAATTTTATACACTAATTGTAGTTTCACCCATTCATTTCTAATGACCGGTCATTTTTGAACGGGAACACCACAGGTGCACAAAACTAATAAATAAAACACCCATCATTTTATGACAATCATCTAAATGTATTTTGTGTGATCAGATGCCCTGTGAGGACAAAGTCATGGAACCTTATGACAATCAGATTAAATGAACTACATTTTTCAGAGAGACAACTTGTAAATCGGTCCATTTCGACTGGAACACAAGAGGGTTAACAACAATGAACAAAGTGCCAACAATGCCTCACATTAGGCTCTAACTAGAAAAGCAAACAACGCTGGGAAACAAATAATAACGTCCGCTAGGGAGCCAGACAACTAATGTTAGCTAGCTAACAGTACACTTTAGCTTAAGACATATATAATGCCAACAATGCCACAGTGCTGGGAGCTAACCAACCAGGTCCAAAGTTAGCTAGCTAACAGGCACTAACTAGAAAAGCAAATGGCTCTGGGAAACAAATAATAAGGGAGCCAGCCAGCTAATGCTAGATAACAGTACACTTTGTCAAAATTAGAAATGTGTAATATCTGAAAATGTAGCTAGCTAACACTAGACTATCTTACCTGTATACATCATCATGTATGATGGACGTGTCTCCCTGTCAGGAATGCCATAACACAGTTGCCCTTAGTTTGAAGATGTAATCCGGACAGGTGTTTCCTCCATCTCTTTAGCTATCATACACTAATTCCACTGATTTCAAAACTTGATCCTCCAGAAAGTGGAGCAACACACTTATGCAGCTCCACTACACAATAAAACATTTTTAAAGCCGTGTTCGACAGGATTACCAACACAGACTGACGAGCTCAAATAGACAACAGCGTTCCATAAGGCAGACCAATCCGAATGTCACGCTGGTGTATATGATTCGGGAGACAGGTGCAGGAATGCGTGATAGGGTTTTTTATTCAACCCAAATTACGGCGTGCCGTGTAAGGGCATGGCGACCAAGACCAAACAAACACGTAACAAAGACACAGGGTTGAAACCCAAACAAAAGAGCGAGGAGTACCTCGATTAAATAACACACGCATGATGATTAACACACGGGACTAGAACGAAAATCATCTGCGCAATCCACAAGGGCACAAAAGCCCAAAACAAACAGCACAGGTACTCACACGCACCAACGGACATAGTAACAATAATCGACAGACAACGTAAAACAAAGAGCACTCTTATACAAGTACTAATCAGTGGAAATAGGGGACAAGTGTGCGTGATGAAAGTTCCGGAGGGATCTGTAACAGTACCCTCTGACGCGCTACACTAGCAGCACAACAACACTGGCCTCGAGGACGATCACAGGAACGCAGTGTGGGTCGATCAGGACCCGATGCAGCTGTCAAAGTTGCGTCATCGTCGGACGGGCCAGTTTCCGCTGCCAAAGTTGCGGCAACTACACTCGTATTAACATCTGCTAACCCTGTGTATGTGAAAAATTTAAGTTGATTTGACCAGTAGCAGTGGCATCGGACGGATTGGTAGTGGTGGCGTCCGACGGGCCAGTTGTAGCTGCTGAAGTTGCGTCATCGGACGGACCAGTTCCCACATATGCTGAGCAATTGTTGGCTGCTTTTCCTTCACTCTGTGGTCCGACTCATCCCAAACCATCTCAATTTGGTTGAGGTCGGGGGATTGTGGAGGCCAGGTCATCTGATGCAGCACTCCATCACTCTCCTTCTTGGTCAAACAACCCATACATAGCCTGGAGGTGTGTTGAGTCCTGTTGATGAACAAATTACAGTCCCACTAAGCGCAAACCAGATGGGATGACGTATCGCTGAAGAATTCTGTGGTAGCCATGCTGGTTAAGTGTGCCTTGAATTCTAAATAAATCACAGACAGTGTCACCATCAAAGCACCCCCACACCATAACACCTCCTCCTCCAGGCTTTACGGTGGGAAATACACATGCAGAGATCATCCTTTCACTCACATCGCGTCTCACAAAGGCAAGGCGGCTGGATCCCAAAATGTCCAGTTTGGAACCCAGACCAAAGGACACATTTCCACCGGTCTAATGCCCATTGCTTGTGTTCCTTGGCCCAGGCAAGTCTCTTCTTCATATTGGTGTCCTTTAGTAACGGTTTCTTTGCAGCAATTCAAAAATGAAGGCCAGATTCACACAGTCTCCTCTGAACAGTTGGTGTTGAGATGTGTCTGTTACTTGAATGCGTGAAGTAGAGGTCGACCGATTAATTAGGGCCGATTTCAAGTTTTCATAACAATCGGAAATCGGTATTTTTGGACCTTTTTTTACACCTTTATTTTATCTTTATTTAACTAGGCAAGTCAGTTAAGAACACATTCTTATTTTCAATTCGTGGCAGTTGGGTTTCTCCTCTGAAGCAAATGGAAAAATGCACGCAGCTGGAGATTACGCAATAATTTCGACGGAGGACACCAAGCACCTGGTAAATGTGGTCTCTTATGGTCAATCTTCCAATGATATGCCTACAAATACGTCACAATGTTGCAGACACCTTGGGGAAACGACAGAAAGTGTAGGCTCATTCCTGGCGCATTCATAGCCATATAAGGAGACATTGGAACACAGCGCCTTCAAAATCTGGGCCATTTCCTGTTTGAAATTTCATCTTGGTTTCGCCTGTAGCCTGGCAGCCTTTTGCAAGACAATAACCGTCTGTCAAAATGACATGACCTCCACAGCCCTAGTCACATCTTTTAAATAATTTCCTATTGTGGCTGCACATAGGGACCAATTCAGACTCAGGATAGAGGGGAGCTCAATCCTCAGGGCAGACAAGTGCTCTACCACCTGTACAACAAAAAAGCCTGGCAATGATTTAGTACATAACTAGTTCGTGTTGGTACATGACTTCTGGACAAGAATTGTTTAGAATCTGATGTGGCTAAAGCTGATCCACCTATGGATGATTTTTCTGTCCCTGCAAGTCAGCAGGTAAACAAAGCGAAATATGAAAACAAAATTATGTAGCTTGTTCTGTACCAAACTAAGTGGTGGGGCTGCCGTTAGGCTGAAACACAGACTCCAGATGCTGACCTAGAGCATTGACATTGGACTGAATACATTGTTCCCTGAAAGGGGCAATCTGCAGTTCAAACAATAACAAAGCAACCACCCCACCACTGATTTGTAACTAGTTGAAGGATAGTGTACCGGCTTTCTTCCTGGGAAGGAGAGGCGGACCAAAACGCAGCGTGGTTAGAGTTCATGTTTTTTAATAAGAAAACAAACCATGAACAGAATACAAAACAATAACCGTGGCAAAACCAAAACAGTCCTAACTGGTGCAGAAAACACAAAGACAGGAAACAACCACCCACAAAACCCAACACAAAACAGGCTACCTAAATATGGTTCCCAATCAGAGACAATGACTAACACCTGCCTCTGATTGAGAACCATATCAGGCCAAACATAGAAATAGACAAACTAGACACACAACATAGAATGCCCACCCAGCTCATGTCCTGACCAACACTAAAACAAGGAAAACACACAAAAAACACACAACTATGGTCAGAACGTGACAGATAGGGCTGGAGAAATGAAACCACTCTCAAATTAATAAACAGAGCTAAAGATGCAAGGACTGACCATCCATGAGATAAAAATTATAGTTTTAACCATGTTTTGAGGTTATACTGTGTTTATTTACAATTGCATTGTTTACAAACAAAGGAGTAAAACAAGCTTATATTCTGGGTTCCCTTTGAGGTAACCAATTTACATAAGCTCATGAGGCATTTATAAGTCATATTCTTCAAGAATCAATGGGTACATATAATTAATTTAAAAGACCAAACATTTATGTAGCAAAAGTATATTGCCCCTTTATTCGAGAAAAGCTATTGTGAATCTTAACATAATCAGCATCTGATATAGATTCACAGACTTGTGAATACCTTTCAATTATGATCTTATAAACATCTCGGAATTAACCAAACCAATGGTTAATTGTATTACTAAATTGCAGTCTCCCTACGTAAAATGGACAGTCCAAATAGCACATTGCATTGCATATTTGTCTGCAAATGTTTTTTCTCAAAGCGATTTCAGCAGTGATATACATTTGAATTTGCTATAAATAAGACTGTCTGGACATGATGTGGTTATTTAGTAAAAGCAATAGCACAATAGTGTTTTAGGAAAGCTGGGTTTTATGCACATGTTTATTTATTAAGTGTCATGTCCTGACCATAGAAAGTAGGTCAGGGCGTGACTAGGGGTTTAGTCTAGTTTATATTTTCTATGTGGGGTCAAGTTTGTTTTTTCTATGTTGGTGTTTTAGTATGAGTCCCAATTAGCATTTTTCCCACCTGTGTGTTATGGGATATTGTTCTGGGGTATTGCACGTAGCATCTCTGTCACGGTTCGTTGTTAGTTTATTTGTTTTTGTCATTGCTAAGTTTCACTTTATTCATTGAAATGATGTGGAACTCAACATACCTTGGTAACTAGAATGGTCGATTTTCATCTGAAGGAGTGAACGGCAGTCTTTAAATTAATGGAATCAGAAGCTATTGTAGCCTGATCTAACTGTCTTCTATTCCAAATGCCTTTCCTCACTAGAAGACAAGTCTCAGTAAATTGATTGTTCTTTCAGCATTATCCATCTCTAACTCTATTGCGATTGTATCTAAAGAGATGAATAACATTATTTGTGATTATATAGTCCCAATAGGGAGGATGACCCTTTGCGTCCAAGGGACCATTTTCCATCTTCTTCCGGTTGGATAGTTTAATTTCATTTGTGTGAATGGATTCAGTTTTTCACTGGGGTGTGCTTTTATTACAGGAGGAGGAGATGGTTATTGGGAGGACAGCAGGCTATGAAGTAGAGTGAAGACTCATATCAATATGCACAGGAGAGAGCAACTCTATCAGATAGATGACAGAGGGACCTTGACTCATTCCCCAGCCTATTATAACCACTCTATAGATTTAACTGCCCTGTTAAAAAGCACCCATCACCAGAGTTTTTTCTGAAAACAACCCCCAATCTCAATCGTCCAATAGATACATTCCTTGACAATATACAGAATTCAATGGTCATAACAGAGTATGAGTTTAAACAGACCAAATTCATACTTATCAGTCAGTAGTATTTGTGCCAGGTTGTCCTTGAGACGAACTGACTGACTCTCAGTGATCGGTATCTGTTTGCCAATTCAATTGGACAGTGACAACCGTTTTGGTCCTCAATTAAAGAAGCTGTAAAGGACTATGCCTCGTAGGGTGCTCTCTTTCCAAAAGGGGTCCCCTGAATGGACCGCAATTATCTTGTTGTACAGAAATGGGCAAAGCACTGTTTTGGTCTCATTTAAGACTTAAGCTCCTGATATTTTATGGGTGATGAGGTCTATCCGCCCACATGACTTGACGGGCTGCAGAGTCTCCTCTGTGAACAGCTCTTCGGTGTGCACAATACTGACAACCTGAAATGAGCCATCCACTCAAACTGTGTGGTGAAGAAAGCACAACAGTGCCTCTTCAACATCAGGAGGCATATGCAGCATTGAAAATCGGTTTGTATCAGCGCCTGGTATGGCAATTTAACCGTCTGCAACCGCAGGGCTATCCAGAGGGTGGGGCGGTCAGCCCAACGCATCACCGGGACCTCAGTCACCTGATCCACGGCTTGTTCACCCCGCTACCATCTAAAAGGCATAAACAGTACAGGTGCATCAAAGCTGGGACAGAGAGACTGAAAAACAGCTTCTACAGTGCCTTCAGAAAGTATTCATACCCCTTGACTTATTCCACATTTTGTTGTGTGAATACTTTCTAAAGACACTATCTCCAGGCCATCAGACTGTTAAATAGTCACCAAAGCCGGCCACTTCCATACTCTGCCCTGAACTAACTCATTTATTACTAGCCGGCTACCTCAAAGTACTCTACCCTGCACCTTAGAGCAGATGTCGCCAACAGATATGGCAGCTCTGCTTCTAGCTCCTAAGCAACTTTGCAATGTTTGTTTTTTGTGTGTTATTTCTTACAATATTAACCCAGTTTTTTTTTGTGTTATTACATACTGCTGTCAAAATAAAGTCGCACACCCATTAAATTGCTGGGAGTTTATATATGGAGTGTGCAACTTTATTTTGATAGTTTATTCGCTGTTAGTCAGCACCTCCACACAAACATATTTTTCTGGGTGTGCCCCTGCTCATGTTTTTTTATTACATACAGATGGAAATAACTTTTGGATATCAGAGCGGCGTAAACTCACCAGCATTATGACCAGGAATACGAGTTTCCCGAATTGGATCGATTTTTCGTAAACCCCTGAGGACAATTGAACTTATTCCAGAGGCTCCTCCAAAACACCGCCAGTGGAGAAGAGGTATCCGGAGTGGACTTCTAGTCCGACTCAGGAGGCGTGCACACCATCCACCGCTTCCGAGTATATTACTCACTAATGTTCAGTCTCTGGATATTAAAGTAGATGAGCTCAGGGTGAGAATCTCCTTCCAGAGAGACATCAGGGACTGTAACATACTCTGTTTCAAGGAAACAAGGCTCTCTCGGGATACAATGTCCCCATCCATACAGCTAGCTGGGTTCTCAGTACATCGCGCAGACCGGAATAAAGCAGTCTCAGGCAAGAAGAAATGTGGGGTGTAATAAAGAACTCTCCGGTAAGAAGAAAGGCATGTTTCATGATTAACATACAGAAACTCAAGTCCTTTTGTTCATCCGACCTAGAAAACCTAGAAATGCTGACCGTATTTGTCACGACTTCCGCCGAAGTTGGCTCTCCTGCCTATTCGGGCGGTGCTCGGCGGTCGTCGTCACCGTCCTACTAGCCACTACCGATCCCTTTTTCGTTTGTCTGATGGTTTTGTCTTATTAGTTTCACCTGTGTGTATTTTTGTTTAATTAACGTCCTTATATGTAGTAGGTTGTCCCGCCCTTGTTTTGTGCGGGATTGTTTTTGTATTCGTGTCAGTAGGTGTAGCACTTGTGTTTTATTCTCCGGTCTATTTTGATCCTGTGTTGGATTATTCACCCTGTGTGTTGGGTTGACCGTGTTTTTTGTGCGCCGGAGAATAAACTGTTCGAATCACTGAAACCTGCTCTATGCGCCTGATTCCACCCACCTTGATAATACGTGACAGAATCCCGCACCCGCCATGGAATCAGCAGGAGCAGCCGCGTCTCCTCTCCCATCGCTGGAAGAGAGGGTCCTCCATCACACCAGCGTGCTTCACCGGATTGGTTCTGCCATGGACCAAATGATGGAGAGGATGGATCGATGGGAGAGGAGTGGCCTTCCCACCTCATCTCCAGCACCCCCTTCTCCAGCACCTGGAGATCACATCTGGCTCCGGGGCTCTTCGGCTGACACTCCCACGGGAGTATGACGGAACGGCGGCTGGGTGCCAGGGTTTCCTTCTTCAACTGGAACTATACCTGGCTACCGTGCGTCCTGCTCCCTCCGGAGAGGAGAGCGTGAGCGCCCTCGTCTCCTGCTTGACTGGGCGAGCCCTCGAGTGGGCCAACACAGTGTGGAATGGTCCGGACTCGGCGAGGGATAATTACCCAGAGTTCACCCGCCGATTCCGAGATGTTTTTGACCATCCACCAGAGGGTCGGGCAGAGGGTGAACGGCTGTTCCACCTGCGTCAGGAGACGAGGAGCGTACAGGACTTTGCTCTGGAGTTCAGGACCTTGGCCGCAGGAGCAGGATGGAACGACAGGGCCTTGATCGATCATTTCAGATGCAGTCTCAGGGAGGACGTTCGCAGGGAGCTGGCATGTCGGGACACTACATTCACACTGGAAGAACTCATTGACTTGGCTATCCGTCTCGACAATCTGCTGGCTGCCCGCGGGCGTTCGGATCAGGCCCTGTCGTTTCCACTTCCCAGCCCTCCTGCCCCTATCCCTATGGAATTAGGAGGGGCGGCTTCGAGGAGGACCGGAGGAGGAGTGTCCTCCTGCACCAGTTGTGGTCGACGAGGGCACACGTCCGACCGGTGCTGGAGGAACTCGTCTGGGAGTCGGGAGGGCAGGCGGAGCACTGCTCGATCACCCCAGGTGAGTAAGCACCAGACTCAGCCAGAGCTTCCTGTCGGTCATGTGTATGTGTTGACTTCTTTCCCTGGGTTTTTTCCCTCTCTACAGCATAAGGCGCTAGTCGATTCAGGCGCAGCTGGGAATTTCATGGATCGTGGGATTGCGTTAAGGCTAGGGATTCCCCTTGTGTCGTTAGACCAAACTTTCCCCGTGCACTCCTTAGATAGCCGACCATTAGGGTCAGGAGTGATTAGGGAGGCTACGGTGCCGCTGGACATGGTAACGCAGGGGGATCATAAGGAGCAGATTAGTCTGTTCACCTGCGTTTCCAGTGGTGTTGGGGGTTCCCTCGTTAGCTCAAAACAACCTGGTGATTTCCTGGCGACAGGGGGCTCTTAAGGGGTGGTCAGAGGAGTGTTCAGGTAGGTGTATAGGAGTTGCCGTTGGTGCGACTACGGTGGAGAGTCCAGACCAAGTTTCCACCGTGCGCATTCCCTCTGAATATGCCGATTTGGCTATCGCCTTCAGTAAAAAGAGGGCGACCCAATTACCACCTCATCGTCGAGAGGACTGCGCGATAAACCTTCTGGAGAACGCTGCACTTCCTAGGAGTCACGTGTATCCATTGTCCCAGGAGGAGACGGTAGCGATGGCAACATACGTTGCTGAATCGCTGGGACAGGGGTACATTCAGCCCTCCGCATCACCCGTCTCCTCAAGCTTCTTTTTTGTGAAGAAGAAGGATGGAGGTCTGCGTCCGTGCATTGATTATAGAGGTCTAAATTCCATCGCAGTGGGGTTTAGTTACCCACTAACTCTCATCGCTTCACGGGGCGCGCTTCTTCACAAAACTGGACCTGAGGAGCGCGTATAATCTGGTGCGTATCCGGGGAGGAGATGAGTGGAGAACCGCATTTAGTACTACATCTGGTCATTATGAGTACCGCGTCATGCCATACGTGTTGAAAAATGCTCCAGCCTTCTTCCAATCCTTCGTGGATGAGATTCTCCGAGACCTGCTCGGGCAGGGAGTGGTAGTGTACATCGATGATATCTTGATCTATTCTGCCACACGCGCGGCGCATGTGTCTCTGGTGCGTAAGGTACTTGGGCGACTGCTGCAGCATGACCTGTATTGCAAGGCGGAGAAATGTGAGTTTTTCAAACAGTCCGTTTCCTTCCTGGGGTATCGTATTTCCACCTCCGGGGTGGTGATGGAGGATGACCGCGTTACAGCCGTGCGTAATTGGCCGACTCCGACCACGGTGAAAGAAGTGCAGCGGTTTTTAGGGTTTGCCCATTACTACCGGAGGTTTATCCGGGGTTTTGGTCAGGTGGCTGCTCCCATCACCTCACTGCTGAAGGGAGGACCGGTGCGCTTGTGCTGGTCAGCAGAGGCGGGCAGAGCCTTCAGTCGTTTGAAGGAGCTGTTCACCAACGCGCCCGTGTTGGTGCATCCGGACCCCTCTTTAGCGTTGATAGTGGAGGTGGATGCGTCCGAGGCTGGGGTTGGAGCCGTGCTGTCCCAACGCTCGGGCGTGCCACCCAAGCTCCGCCTGTGTGCTTTCTTTTCGAGCAAGCTCAGCCCAGCGGAGCGAAACTGTGATGTGGGGGACCGGGAGTTGTTAGCTGTAGTCAAGGCTCTGAAGGTGTGGAGACATTGGCTTGAGGGGGCTAAACACCCTTTTCTCATCTGGACTGACCATCGTAATCTCGAGTATATCCGGGCAGCGAAGAGACAAAATCCACGTCAGGCTAGATGGGCCATGTTTTTTACCATGTTCCGGTTTACCCTCTCATACCGGCCAGGCTCCCAAAACACCAAAGCCGACGCGCTGTCCCGCCTCTATGATACTGAGGAGCGGTCCGTTGAGCCAACTCCCATCATTTCACCGTCATGTCTCGTGGCACCGGTGGTATGGGAGGTGGACGCGGAGATAGAGGAGGCCTCACGGTCAGAGCCGGCCCCCCCTAACTGTCCAGTGGGGGACCCCCCTCGTGCCGAGGGGGGTCCGGGACAAGCTGATCTGGTGGGCTCATACTCTCCCCTCCTCGGGTCATCCTGGCATCGAGAGGACAGTGCGGAGTCTGAGAGGGAGATACTGGTGGCCCACGCTGGCTAAAGACGTGAGGTTTTATGTCTCCTCCTGCTCAGTGTGTGCTCAGAGCAAGGCTCCTCGGCACCTGCCTAGAGGGAAATTACAACCCCTCCCCATTCCACAACGGCCGTGGACACATTTATCGGTGGACTTTCTTACCGACCTTCCCCCGTCCCAGGGAAGTACTACGATCCTGGTCGTTGTGGATCGGTTTTCTAAGTCCTGTCGTCTCATCCCGTTGCCCGGTCTCCCTACGGCCCTGCAGACTGCGGAGGCCTTGTTTACCCATGTCTTCCGGCACTACGGGGTGCCTGAGGACATCGTTTCTGATCGGGGTCCCCAATTCACGTCCAGAGTATGGAGGGCGTTTATGGAGAGACTGGGGGTCTCGGTCAGCTTAACCTCAGGTTTTCACCCCGAGAGTAATGGGCAGGTGGAGCGCGTAAACCAGCATGTGGGCAGGTTTCTGCGGTCCTATTGCCGGGACCGGCCTGGTGAGTGGGCAAGGTATGTTCCCTGGGTTGAACTAGCTCAGAACTCCCTACGCCACTCCTCAACTAACTTGTCCCCTTTTGAGTGTGTGTTAGGTTACAAGCCGGTCCTGGCCCCATGGCATCAGAGCCAGACCGAGGTTCCTGCGGTGGAGGAATGGGTACAGCGCTCCAAGGACACCTGGAAAGCCGTTCAGGACTCACTACGGTTAGCGGGAGAACGGCAGAAGAGGAGCGCTGACCAGCACCGCAGTGAGGCCCCCGTGTTTGCACCGGGGGAAAGGGTCTGGCTCTCGACCCGAAACCTGTCCCTCCACCTGCCCTGTCGGAAGCTGGGGCCGCAGTGTGTGGGGCCGTTCAAAGTCCTGAGGAGAATAAATGAGGTGTGTTACAGGTTACAACTTCCTAGGTATTACCGTATTAACCCCCCTGTGTCTCTCCTCAGGCCGGTGGTGGCTGGTCCCCTGCAAGAAGGTGAGGTGCCTGAGGTCCCTCCGCCCCCTCTGGACATCGAGGGGTCCCCGGCGTACACAGTTCGGGGCATTCTGGATTCGAGACGCCGGGTGGGGGGCCTGCAGTACCTCGTGGACTGGGAGGGGTACGGTCCGGAGGAGAGATGCTGGGTTCTGGTGGGGGACATTTTTTACCCTTCTCTCCTGAGAGATTTTCACCGCCTCCACCCGGATCGCCCAGCACCTCGTCTTCCGGGTCGTCCTCGAGGACGGTGGCGGCGCGCTGCGGGGGCCGCGCGTCAGAGGGGGGGTACTGTCACGACTTCTGCCGAAGTTGGCTCTCCTGCCTATTCGGGCGGTGCTCGGCTGTCGTCGTCACCGTCCTACTAGCCACTACCGATCCCTTTTTCGTTTGTCTGTTGGTTTTGTCTTATTAGTTTCACCTGTGTGTATTTTAGTTTAATTAACGTCCTTATATGTAGTAGGTTGTCCCGCCCTTGTTTTGTGCGGGATTGTTTTTGTATTCGTGTCAGTAGGTGTAGCACTTGTGTTTTATTCTCCGGTCTATTTTGATCCTGTGTTGGATTATTCACCCTGTGTGTTGGGTTGAACGTGTTTTTTGTGCGCTGGAGAATGAACTGTTCGAATCACTGAAACCTGCTCTCTGCGCCTGATTCCACCCACCTTGATAATACGTGACAGTATTACCTCCTAAGAGAATTCTCTTCAGTTGTAGTCACAGCCGTGTATATTCCACCTCATGCTGATACCACAACGGCCCTCAAAAAATAACTACACTGGACTTTATGCAAACTGGAAACTACATATCCTGAGGCCGCATTTATTGTACAGTGGTTCTTCCTTTAAACGTTTTGCACTTATGCCACGACCCTTAGTGGTAGATGGTGGCATTCTGTCATTGCACCACACTTTCACAAGGGGGGGTTAGAACGCTGATCTATCGGTAATCTAAACTGTAGCACGGATTTGACAATCTTTTCATAGATTTATGGAGGTGTTTCCAGTCTGAGAGTCTCTTCTCTGGCACTAGAGTCCTGCATCAGGCAACAACAAAAACAAATGTTGGTGGTCCTGGAGTTAAGAGAGAACTTGGGTAAATACAATGGGAAAATAACACTTGACATGTGAACTGATGATTTTTGAAAAATAGGAACGTGGCCTTTTGGTTTCTCTCCCTCTAAAAACAGAAATGAATCATTCTAAATAATAAACTGGCTTTATTTATCACAGTGTGAAAGTGAAATCCTTGCAAAAATATTCATCCCCATTGGCGTTTTTCCTTTTTTTTGCATTACAACCTGTAATTTAAATGGATTTTTATTTGGATTTTATATACTGGACATTCACAAATAGTCCAAATTGGTGAAGTGAAACTTGTTTAAAAAATATATAAATATTCTAAATGGAAAAGTGGCGCGTGCATATGTATTCACCCCCTTTGCTATGAAGCCTCTAAATAAGATCTGGTGCAAACAATTGCCTTCAGAAGTCACATAATTAGTTACATAAAGTCCACCTGTGTGCAAGCTAAGTGTCACATGATCTGTCACATGATCTCAGTACATATACACCTGTTCTGAAAAGCCCCAGAGTCTGCAAAACCACTAAGCAGGGGGCACCACCAATCAAGCGGCACCATGAAGACCAAGAAGATCTCCAAACAGGTCAGGGACAAAGTTTTGGAGAAGAACAGATCAGGGTTGGGTTATACAGAAAAAAATGAAACGTTGAACATCCCACTGTGTCACGGCATCCGCCGAAGTCGGCCCTTCTCCTTGTTTGGGTGGTGTTCTTGTTTGGGTTGGTGTTCTGACTCCGCTATAACTCAGGCACCCCGTAGTGCCGGAATACGTGGGTGGACAGGGCCTCTGCAGTTTGATTTGTTGGGCTCACACGTCACCCTCCTCTGGTCATCCTGGCATCGGTCGGACGGTGCGCTGCCTTGCTGGAATGTATTGGTGGCCCACTTTAGCTAAGGACGTGAGGGTTTATGTTTCCTCCTGCTTGGTATGCGCACAGTGCAAGGCACCTAGACACCTGCCCAGAGGGTAATTACAACCCCTTCCCATTCCACAACGACCGTGGTCACACCTATTGGTGGATTTCGCGACGGATCTTCTCCCGTCGCGGGGTAACACCACGATCCTGGTAGTTGTGGATCGGTTTTCTAAGTCCTGCAGCCTTCTTCCTTTGCCCGGTCTCCCTACGACTCTACAAACTGCGGAGGCCCTGTTCACCCACGTATTCCGGAACTACAGGGTGCCTGAGGATATAGTTTCTGATCGGGGTCCCCAATTTACATCTAGAGTCTGGAGGGCGTTTATGGAATGTCTGGGGGTCTCGGTCAGCCTTACCTCAGGTTTTCACCCCGAGAGTAACGGGCAAGTGGAAAGAGTCAACCAGGATGTGGGTAGGTTTCTGCGGTCCTATTGTCAGGACCGGCCGGGGGAGTGGGCGGTTTACATTCCCTGGGCGGAGATGGCCCGAAACTCCCTCCGTCACTCCTCTACCAACCTATCACCATTTCGGTGTGTGCTGGGTTATCAGCCGGTCCTGGCACCATGGCATCAGAGCCAGATCGAGGCTCCTGCGGTGGATGAATAGTTTAGGCACTCAGAGGAGACATGGAACGCTGACCATGTGCGGCTACAAAGGGACTTCAGGAGGAAAAAGGCGAGTGCCGACCGCCACCGCAGTGAGGCCCCGGTGTATGCACTGGGGGATTGGGTCTGGCTCTCGACCCGAAACCTGCCCCTTCACCTGCCCTGCCGGAAGCTGGGTCCGCGGTTTGTGGGGCCATTTAAATTCCTGAAGTGACTGAACGAGGTTTGTTATAGGTTACAACTCCCCCCTGATTATCACATTGTGGCTGGTCCAGTCCAGCAGTCTGAGGTGCGGGAGGTTCCTCCGCCCCCTCTAGACATCAAGGGGGTCCCGGCATATACCGCACGAGCCATCATGGACTCAAGGCGTCGGGCTAGGGGCCTTCAGTACCTAGTGGAGTGGGAGGGGTACGGCCCGGAGGAGAGATGCTAGGTACCGGGGGAGGACATCCTAGATCCTTCATTGCTACAGGTGTTTCACTGTCTCCACCCGGATCGCCCTGCGTCCCGTCCTCTGGGTCGTCCCCGAGGCCGGTGTCGGCGCGCTGCTGGAACCGCGCGTCAAGGGGGGTTACTGCCAAATTTGCAATGTACTCTAAAGTTTTACATTTCTAACTCCAAACCTCATGCAACGGCAAATTGTCGGCTCAAGCATATACTGTATAGTATTCGTTCATCAACATCTTTATGCTTTCATTATTTAAATAATAATAAAAATACTATTTCAAAATGCAGATGTTTATTTCAACTATCAGCAGGACAATAGGGAATAAATATCACTGAATGACAGAGCATGGGGACTGGTCTTTATAATTCAATCAGATTTTTATGTGGAAATGTAAGCATTATTTTGCTCTTCACTCAGTCACTTAGTAGCCTAGGCCTACTCCATGCTAAGGTCTATTCAACACTGATCTGTCCAATCGGAATCAATGCTTCAAGACTGTTTTGATCACGCTGACTGGGGATATGTTACTCTGAGAATAATATCGATGAATACACGGATACAGTGACTAAGTTCATCAGAAAGTGTATAGGAGGAGTTGTACGCACTGTGACTATTAAAACCTACCCAGCCAGAAACTGTGCATAGATTGCAGCCTTCGTGCAAAGCGTGAAAGCGTGAACTGAAAGCGTGAACCACTGCATTTTAACCATGGCAAACTGACTGGGATTATGGCATAAAACAGTGTAGTTATTCCATCCATAAGGCAATCAAACAGTCAACACATCAGTACAGAGACAGTGGAGTCACAATTCAACGGCTCAGATACGAGACGTATGTATCATGGAATACAAACGGAAAACCAGCCATGTCGCGGACACGGACGACTAGCTTCCAGACAAGCTAAACACCTTCTTAGCCCGCTTTGAGGATAAAACAGTGCCACCGACGCGGCCTGCTACCAAGGACTGTGGGCTTTCCTTCTCTGTGGCCGACGTGAGTAAGACATTTAAGCGTGTTAACCCTCAAGGCTGCCGGCCTAGACGGCATCCCTAGCCGCGTCCTCAGAGCATGCGCAGACCAGCTGACTGGAGTGTTTTACGTACATATTCAATCTCTCCCTATCCCTGTCTGCTGTCCCCACTTGCTTCAAGATGTCCACCATTGTTCCTGTACCCAAGAAAGCAAAGGTAACTGAATTAAATTACTATCTCTCCGTAGCCCTCATTTCTGTCATCATGAAGTGCTTTGAGAGTCTAGTTAAGGATCATATTACCTGACACCCTAGACCCACTTAAATTTGCACTGCACACTGCCCTATCCAATTCGGACAAGAGGAATACCTATGTAAGAATGCTGGGGGGGTTTCGGCCTTCAACACCATAGTACCATCCAAGCTCATCATCCAAGCATATCATTACTCTGGGCCCTGGGTCTGAACCCAGGCATGTGCAACTGAGTCCAGGACGACAGGACAGGCCACCCCCTAGGTGGTGAAGGTAGGAAACAACACCTCCACTTCGCTGATCCTCAACACAGAGGCCCGACAAGGGTGCGTGCTCAGCCCCCTCCTGCACTCCCTATTCACCCATGACTGCGTGACACCTGCGCACAACACTGCACACACCTCCAACTGAATCATCAAGTACGCAGACGACACAACAGCAGTAGGTCCGATTACCAACAATGACGAGACGTCCTACAGGGAGGAGGTGAGGACCCTGGGAGAGTGGTGCCAGGAAAATAGCCTGTCACTTGAGGTCAACAAAACAAAGGAGCTGATCATAGACTTCAAGAAACAGCAGAGGGAGCACACCCCTATCCACATCGACAGAAACTGGAGTGCAGAAGGTGGAAAGCTTCAAGTTCCTCGGCGTACACATGACTGATGATCTGGAATGGTCCACCAAAACAGACAGTGTGGTGAAGAAGGCGCAACAGCGCCTCTTATTTTATCTTGGACCCCAAAACCCTCAAACTTTTAAGGATGCACCCTGTCGGGCTCTATCACCGCCTGGTATGGCAACTGGACCACCCGCAATGCAGGGCTCTCCAGAGGGTGGTGCAGTCTGCCCGATGCATCACTGGGGGCAAACTACCTGCCCTCCAGGACACCTACAGCACTCGATGTCACAGGAAGGCCAAAAAGATCATCAAGGACATCAACCATCCGTGCAACAGCCTGTTCACCCTGCTATCATCCAGAAGGTGAGGTCAGTACAAGTGTATCAAAGCTGGGACCGAGAGACTGAAAAGCAGCTTCTATCTCGAGGCCATCAGACTATTAAATAGCCATCAATAGCCGTCTTCCACCCGGTAACTCAACCCTGCTGCTGGCCACGTTAATAATGTTAGACTAATCACTTTAATAATGTTTCAATAATGTTTACATAATGCTTTACTTGTCTCAAATGAGTAAAGCGACAAGTAGCCTAGTGGTTGCAAGATAGAATCCCCTAGCTGACAAGGTGAAAATGTGTCTTTGAACAAGGCAGTTAACCCACTGTTCCTAGGCTGTCATTGAAATAATAATTTGTTCTTAACTGACTTACCTAAAAGAAAATATATATAAACTGTATTTTAGTCACGACCATTCCAACATTGCTCAATGTAATATTTACAGTGCCTTGCGAAAGTATTCGGCCCACTTGAACTTTGCGACCTTTTGCCACATTTCAGGCTTCAAACATAAAGATATAAAACTGTATTTTTTTGTGAAGAATCAACAACAAGTGGGACACAATCATGAAGTGGAACGACATTTATTGGATATTTCAAACTTTTTTAACAAATCAAAAACTGAAAAATTGGGCGTGCAAAATTATTCAGCCCCTTTACTTTCAGTGCAGCAAACTCTCTCCAGAAGTTCAGTGAGGATCTCTGAATGATCCAATGTTGACCTAAATGACTAATGATGATAAATACAATCCACCTGTGTGTAATCAAGTCTCCGTATAAATGCACCTGCACTGTGATAATCTCAGAGGTCCGTTAAAAGCGCAGAGAGCATCATGAAGAACAAGGAACACACCAGGCAGGTCCGAGATACTGTTGTGAAGAAGTTTAAAGCCGGATTTGGATACAAAAAGATTTCCCAAGCTTTAAACATCCCAAGGAGCACTGTGCAAGCGATAATATTGAAATGGAAGGAGTATCAGACCACTGCAAATCTACCAAGACCTGGCCATCCCTCTAAACTTTCAGCTCATACAAGGAGAAGACTGATCAGAGATGCAGCCAAGAGGCCCATGATCACTCTGGATGAACTGCAGAGATCTACAGCTGAGGAGGGAGACTGTCCCATATGACAACAATCAGTCGTATATTGCACAAATCTGGCCTTTATGGAAGAGTGGCAAGAAGAAAGCCATTTCTTAAAGATATCCATAACAAGTGTTGCTTAAAGTTTGCCACACGCCACCTGGGAGACACACCAAACATGTGGAAGAAGGTGCAAAACGTTATGTTTGGCGTAAAAGCAACACAGCTCATCACCCAGAACACACCATCCCCACTGTCAAACATGGTGGTGGCAGCATCATGGTTTGGGCCTGCTTTTCTTCAGCAGGGACAGGGAAGATGGTTGAAATTGATGGGAAGATGGATGGAGCCAAATACAGAACCATTCTGGAAGAAAACCTGATGGAGTCTGCAAAAGACCTGAGACTGGGACGGAGATTTGTCTTCCAACAAGACAATGATCCAAAACATAAGGCAAAATCTACAATGGAATGGTTCAAAAATAAACATATCCAGGTGTTAGAATGGCCAAGTCAAAGTCCAGACCTGAATCCAATCGAGAATCTGTGGAAAGAACTGAAAACTGCTGTTCACAAATGCTCTCCATCCAACCTCACTGAGCTCGAGCTGTTTTGCAAGGAGGAATGGGAAAAAATGTCAGTCTCTCGATGTGCAAAACTGATAGAGACATACCCCAAGAGACTTACAGCCGTAATCGCAGCAAAAGGTGGCGCTACAAAGTATTAACTTAAGGGGGCTGAATAATTTTGCACGCCCAATTTTTCAGTTTATGATTTGTTAAAAAAGTTTGAAATATCCAATAAATGTCGTTCCACTTCATGATTGTGTCCCACTTCTTGTTGATTCTTCACAAAAAAATACAGTTTTATATCTTTATGTTTGAAGCCTGAAATGTGGCAAAAGGTCGCAAAGTTCAAGGGGGCCGAATACTTTCGCAAGGCACTGTAAATGTCACTAGGTATGGTGAGCGATACATTTTTGACAACCTCTCTGTCCAACCTCTCTGCCCTTCCCACAGGACCCAAGGTGTGGGCGATAAATAATCCTCGTCCACCTGGCTGATGGCTCTCCACTAAGGCCATTGCCATGGTTCAGTCCCCCTCCTGCCAAGTGGCTGCCTTGTCAGCGTTCCTCAAGGGCCACCACTATCATATGCTGACACATTGAGAAGCTGATTAAGAGGCTTGCTATTTGATATTAAAATGGGAACATTTATCCGACAACCTCTGACTAAGGAAATATCTCACTTTCTCCAGGACAGATTTACCAACTAGCGTATACATTACTTATAGTATTGAAGGAATGTATTGGGCATGCATTCTAAGTGGTGTGCTAGTATGGATATTGGAACGTGACCTTTGAGTCAATTTTTTTCTTCTTGCAGTTGATTGTTTGAGCATCTATGGATCATCCATAGGGGACTGTCCAAATATACTTTAAAGTTTTCTGCATACTTTTACTTGGAGAAGTGCAACTTTGGCAGCTGTGTAAAAGTTTAATTAATCTATGTCTAGGAATTGACATATTAATTAAGATAAAGTATGTGACATGACATGTTGCAAATGAGCAGTCTTGCATACAATCATGTCACATAGACAGATGTATCTGATTTTACATTTTAAATGCAGCTCTTGCAGAGAACTTAAGTCACGTTATTAAACTACCTCATATTAAGTAATCAATATACATTATTGCCGGAATACTTTGGCTGATTACAACCTATGCTTTAGGCATTGTTTTCCAGATTGTCAATTCAAATTATTTATGCTACTTCGACGTATATGAAATGCAATAAAGTCACTAAGGGTTTATACTATCATGTTGGTCTCAATAGCAAAGGAAGAAACAATTATCTTTCCCACTACTCTCTTCGGGAGTGGAAGTTATCTGAAACATCCATTCAGGGAAACATTGAAGTTGGCTTGACGGCATTGGCTCCCTTGTCATGGAAACATTGTAGTGTCTTTCCTTTCTTTCTAATGTACCAGGTGGCAGTCTCAGTCAACTACCTGTAGGTTGCTTCACAAATTACACCCTATTCTCTATATAGTGTACGCCAGGGCCCATAGGACTCTGGTCAACAGCACAAGTATAGTGAAATACTTAACTTGCAAGCTCTACCCAACAGTGCTGTAATCAATGTCAAAAATAATATTACTAATAATAAAAAATATATAAAAAAGAAAACAAGAAATAAAAGAGGATGCTATAGTGCCAATACCACATTTACAATTAAATTACATTTTAGCGCCTGGCTATGCAGACGCTAATTGACGCATGCGAGCACTGTGGGTGCAATGTTTGAATAACATGTACGTGTAAATGTATTTTGCGACGCGAGCAGTGTGGTCAGCATGTAAGCGTGATAGGCAGATATACATATAAACAGGAGTAATATTGACCAGTAGCAAGATAAATATATAGATACAAATATATACATGTGAACAGGAGTAAAAGTGACCAGTAGCAAGATAAAATAGATAGGTACTAATGGTAAACTATACACACACATATACCTGGATTGTGTATGTAGTAGATTAGTGGCCGGAGGGCACACACTTAATGTATTGTAAAACGTATTTTAATGTCAAAAAATATATTTTATAATGTATATTACTGCCGTAATTTTTGCTGGATCCCGGGAAGAGTAGGTGCTGGGTGATCCATAACAACTCCAAATGCAAACACAAACAGCAGCGTAGTGGTAGTAATACAACTAATCAATAATCATTTTAGCAGCAGCGTAGGGGGAGCAGTAGTTGTTAGCAATTTAACAGTCTTATGGCCAGGGGATAGAAGCTGTTTAGGAGTCTGTTGGTCTGAGCCAAACGGGAGCATGGAAAACAGTCCATATCTCATATCTCTCTCTGGTGGCTGGAGTCTTTGACAATTTTTCGAGCCTCTCTCAGACACCATTGCCATAAAAGACGGTGATACAACCAGTCAGGTTGATCTCAATGGAGCTGCTGTAAAAGTTCCTAAGGATCTGAGGGGCCCTGACAAATCGTTTCAGACTCCTGAGAGAAAAGAGGCACTGCCGCGCCTTCTTCACAACTGTGCTAACAGTAGTGCACTACGAAGGGAATAGGGTGCCATTTAAAATGCTGCCATGGAATCATTTCTATTCCCCACCGTGGTGAATACATATCCAATCAGCCATGCTATTGATTCCTCTAATCTACACTGTTACTGCTGACTGCTGGGGGGCTGAAATGAAATGCTGCAGCGTACACTGCTAAGTCGGCTAATAATGTTTACAAAGAATCCTTTTGTCATTCCTGTTGTAAAAAATAAATTAAAATGTGCATTGTCCAGCTGAATTAAAATAGCTGTTTAACACAGAATAGTATTTGTAGTTTAGGCAGGTGCAAGCACATTCAAATAATTTGTCTTCAATGAGCTATGTGCTGCATGTTCGAATTACACATGAGATATCAATATATTGTTTTGGATCCAATCCACCTTTCCTCATTTTAATGCAGTAGTGGTTTTGATGTGAATAGATTGAATAGATATACTATTTAAAGTGTAGGAAGCATGAGTTTTTACTCACCAAAGTAACACAGTGTGGTCACAGACTTAGTAATTTAGTTGTAGACACGATCTGGTTACGTGTAACTACAAACATAGTTGTGTTTGAGCATTTTTACATATTTATTAACTTATTTCCGGATATCTTTGGAACTACCCACAATGCACTATTTATCAACATAATATGGAAAACCAGTGCTACCTAGCTAGTTCCAGGTGGCTAACGTTAGCTACTAGCCATGCTAGCATGTAATTGCATTCCAAACCACGTGTTGGCACTGGTGAGCTACTATGTACATCCACAAAGAAACCATATAAATTCATTCAAAAAACTTAATCTCCTCATCTTCTGTGCATTTGGTATTGGTAGTCGAGTGAGCAAGTGTTGCAGTAGTTTTCCGTCATTCGTAGCTTGTGCAGTAATACCCACACAGTGGAGTAATATCCACAAGGAAGGGCATTGACTCACTTGTGGCCCAAAAAAGAGAAACTAGCTTTGAAGTGGGACCAGTTTGTCCGGTTGAAGTTAGCGGATTTGGAGTATGGGAACTGTGCGCAATGTCACCCTGGAGGATTTGATGGCTTAGTATAATCAGTGGAAGGCAGCATTTGGAATGAGACTGACTGAAACCAGGTGCTGTGCCTAGCGTGAATGTGAAGTCTGCAACCTCTATTTCCTACTGACCTACTGGTACATCGTGAGTGTCAGCCGTGATGGAGATAAACCGTGTAAATTCAATGTGGATTTACCTAACTATATTGCTATTGGATCAACTGACAATCCCTCTCCTCGGCACTTCTTTGACTTTGGTAACTATCGGTATGTCTCTGCTCTATGTACGTTATATCTGCTGGCTTTTTTGTTGTTGTTGTGTTCTGTGGGTTCCTGCCTGTGCTTGTTCTCTGGCTTACTACTAAGCTATGTCGACTGTGGTGGTTGGCTAGTTAGCTGGTTAGGCTAGCTATCAGGCTAAAATAACTTTAGCTGGCTGGCTTTCTGGCTAAGATAACTGCATATACCGGTTATTTGATGTATTTCCAAAACGTTGTTTTACTTTAATGTAGCTGTAAGCTAGGTGTTGATAGCAACTGACTGACTCATGCAGTACTAACGTAAAGTTAGCAGACTGGTAGGAATAATGTTAGAAGACTAGTAGGGATAACGTTAGCAGGCACGCTGGCTAGCAACCTTGCTGATTTGTAACAATAAATTCATAAAGTATTTGCTTGTAACTTGGCAGGAAATGTAATTGAAACCAGTAGTCATGAGTGCCAACACTTTGGTTTAATTTGAAGTTATATATTTGAAGTTATTTCTGTTGGAGTTTACATTACAGGGAATAGGCTGGCTTGCCGGGTCCTCCATATTACGTCACATCCCGCAAATGTTGGCATGACTTCGGTATTCTGATCAGTTTTATGTAATTATTTGAAAAATAGAAAATGGGACTTTTAATGTGTATTCTAACACAAATCCATATGTTGCATGTTGTTACATTTATGCTACCTACCCTTTAAACACCTTTAACAATAAGACACTCCTATTTTAGAAGTCACCTTATTGTCCAAGAGGTCGAAGAGGTAACCATAGTCATGGATGGTATTCCATGACAAGGCTTTTCTCTGTGAGTGGACCAGTCTAACATTTTACTGCATATAAAAAGGATGAAAGACCCCATGCAACCCCCAATGCCTGCAAGAACACTAACTGGCTAATTTATGACTCCTGACGCAGAGGCTGCCATGTTTTTCACAATGGAGGACATTGACAGAACCATTGACTACAATGGTCTGTTCCAAAGGACGTTCCAGTATTCTCAACCTGACACCCATTTGATATACGCTAACCAATTGAGTTATCTTGTGAATCATGATAATAGTGTTGTTATGATATAGTAATTCTAGTGTTGGCGTAGTGTTGATTTTTATGAGTTTGTTGTCTTGGTTAGACTCCAAATGTGGCTTGGCAATGAGAATTAATTCCCCCAAATTCAAAATCACGATTGCGTTAGCACATTACTTTGATAATAGCAAGGATTCTATAGTAACAGCTAAATGTGGTTGCGAGGCACAGACCCTTTCACTGCTGTGAAATGACAAGTATGAATTTGTTTGGATTGACATTTGAATATACTATCTTGGATTTATTTGAAGGCAAGCTAATTTTCTCTCTTAATTTGTCCCTTTTCAGTGCAAATAATTTTGTCCTCTCCGAAGAATTCTATTAATCTGACTACAAAAGGAAAATGGGAATCGCTTTTGCTGATGTAGGAAGGCGAACTATGTTGATTTTTTTCTGAATCGTAGTTGGAGTTATCCTTCAGCCACAGTCAAAGTGAACAAATGCCAGGGAGGCAGTAATAATTAATATAGCATGAGAGCTGACTAATGGAGCAAAGCTCAGTTAGCGATTGTTTGCAATTGAGATGAGTTTTACGAGCTCTGTGGGCCCGCTATGACCCACTCTGAAATCCCAGTGAAAGATCAGGGAGTCATGGACATGACTAGGTTTTTAAACATCAGAAAAGGATGACAGGCTACAAGGGTGCTAATAATATAAGGCCTGTTCTGATTATCCCTTTTTTGTCACGCAGCATTGTCACGCCCTGACCTTAGAGAGCCTTTTTATGTCTCTATTTGGTTTGGTCAGGGTGTAATTTGGGGTGGGCATTCTATGTTTTGTTATCTATGATTTTTGTATTTCTATGTTTATGCCGGGTATGGTTCTCAATCAGGGACAGCTGTCTATCGTTGTCTCTTATTGGTAGCCCGTTTTCCCTCGTTTCTTTGTGGGAAGTTGTCTTTGTTTAGGGAACATAGCCTTTAGCTTCACGGTTTGTTTTGTTCGGTGTCTTTTTTTAAATAAAAAGGAAAATGTATGCTTACCACACTGCGCATCCTTCCACAGCCGTGACAGAACTTCCCACCACCAACGGACCAATCAGCGTGGTAAGGAGGAGAAGCGTGTAATGGACTCCTGGACATGGGAGGAAATCCTGGACAGCAAAGGACCTTGGAGGCAGGCTGGGGAGTATCGCCGTCCACGGGAGGAACTGGAAGCAGCTAAAGCTGAGAGGCAGCGTTATGAGGGAACACGGTGGCAGAGTCAGGTTGGAGACCTGAGCCAACTCCCCATGCTTACCGTGGTGGGCGTCGTACTGGTCAGGCACCGTGTTATGCGGTGGAGTGCACGGTGTCTCCAATACGGGTTCTTAGTCCGGTGCGCTACATCCCAGCTCCCCGCATCTGCCGGGCTAGGGTGAGCTTCCAGCCAGGACGGATTGTGCCAGCGCTGCTCTCCAGACCTCCAGTACGTTTCTACGGCCCAGGATCTCCTGCGCCGGCTCTGTGCACTGTGTCTCCGGTGCGTCCTGTGCCTGCTCTCCGCACGTGCCAGGCCAAAGTCACCATCCAGCCAGGACGGGTTGTGCAGGCTCTTAGCTCGAGACCTCCAGTGCGCCTCCAAGGCCCAGTGTATCCGGAGCCTCGGCCAAGGACAAGGCCTTCCTTATATGTCTTCCCAGCCTGGTGAGTCCTGTGCCTGCTCCCAGAGCCAGGCCTCCTGTGTGTCTCTCCACTCCAGTGATGATCCATGGCAAGAAGCCTCCAGCGACGTCCTCCAGTCCGGAGCCTCCAGCGACGCCCTCCAGTCATCCTTCAACAGCCGTGACAAGCATAACTGCATTGATTGACTAGATGTGTAGCTCAATACATTTGTCACTAACTCAAAGATTATGTTGACAGTCTTCATGTTGGTTTGGCACAGGGATCGAATTGAAAGAGCAAATACAACACAAGAGAAAGAGGAATAAGCTGATGCTGGTTCATGATCCTCAAATTAAGTGCCGTCTCCTCAGAAAAGTGATGAGTAAGGGCCTGGACAAGAGATGGAGCACGAACATGAAGCGTGCCCATCCCTGCTCCACCCTCCCGCTCTGACCTAGGGTAACCTGAACCTTCAATAGGTTCTTGGGGTGTAGTTTTCTCTCACTTCTATTTGTCCTTCCTCCCGAATAGCGGTGAATCAGGATTTCTGTTGGAACGTATTATCATTGACCAAAGTCAGAGCCTTTCTTTGCTGACAGTGCTTTGTCACGTTTGTCTTCACTTAGCAGGATTGAACGTTTTCAAGCAGAAGCACTACTCCCTGGTCAAGTAAATGTACCCAAAGGTTTCAGAAGGTCTTAGTAGTATTTGGTCAGCTAATGAACAAGACCCCAGTTTGCTTTTGGCCTGGCAAAAAGAGTTACGTGTATATTCAAATAAATAAATACAAAAAAATTATAGTTTGAACTAAACTGGAGGGGTTGGTAAATTATGCCATCCCACCCACTTTACTTCCTTTAGTGCGATGCACAGTCCACAGAGCTGAATGCATGGATGCACTCTTGTGATTTCTTTCACCATAAAGTCTGACACAAGAGGGTGTGGCGCTTCACTTGGGAGGATGAGGATTTGCAATGGAAGTCCCGCTCGTGTCGACATTACATTCCTACCGTATTTCCGGAGGGTAAAAATGGAAACAAGGGACTTGCTGTTGTTGCTACCTATCTACTTTTCTTTTATTACTTTTGTTTTTACTACTGTACTTGCACATTTGAATTTCTGACGATTTTCAAGGAGTGTCTTATTGAGGACATTAGGAGGTACGAGCAGTTGACAATGCTTTGATAAGGTTGAGAATATTGAAAACAGCTGACACGAGATAAACAGCTGATGCAAAATTGCACAAAATGTGTTCTCCGTTTCAATATGTTCACGTTCTCAAAAAAGATGAAGACAAAGAGTGCAGATCTACAGCAACTGTGCCCTATGCCTCATAGCCATGTTGGTCCTCCTATTGACCTCTCAATTATTTTTAAAGAACAACAAAAAAACGAAAGGTTAACCAATCTGAAAAAGGAGGTGAGGTGAGAGCAGCCGTCTGTAAAATGTAATTGCACAGTGTTTTGCCAGACCTCTTGAAATCCTTCACTCTCCAGTGAGTTTCTCAGTTCAGGTGAGCAGCGGCATTAAAAATGTAAGCCCCAAACTTCAGCTGTATCTCATCATTTTGTTTGTCACTTTCGACGGCTGTGTGAAGTGAATTGAGGATTTAATGTTTTAACACCATTGATTCCTTTCCCATATTTTTTGGGGGGGAAAACATCATGGTATATTGAGCTGGGTCTGTTTTCCAATAAATAGTTATATCAACAGGAGGAGGTGCAGACCTAACCAATACCTGATTCAATTCAGATTTACACTGAAGTGGTGGAAGGAAACAAGTTCAACTGTAGTGGACAGTCTTGTATGTGTGACTATCACTTTCACATGCAAATTCAGCCACAAATGTTCTTCAATAAAATGAATTTGTATACTTGAACTATATGCATACCATTGCAATACAAGGAATAGGTATACACATGTCATTTCAGTGTGGGAAAAGGGATCACACCATGCCTAAAGTTTCATTCATAATAAGGTCTTCACAAAATATTTGTCATCCCATGTCATAACAGCTTTATGAATATTCCAATGACTTAATGTCATGCTCCGTGACATAAGGGTGACTATCACTTGTCACTTGACAAATCACTTGACCTGTCACTTGACAAATGGACACTAAATGTGATAGATGGGTGGCTACTGCAAATATGATATTCCTTATTGATTGAAAACTTCCTCTGGCATGTATATGATAAAACAAACCTGAGACTAATAGGTTCACAGATGAGAGAATGAAGTGCATTATACAACGGGGGAATCTAATCCTGGATGCTGTTTGGTTAAAACCGTGCTCCAGATGGTGTCTATTGCACAAGTTACCACCGGCTAAGGCAATGATATTAAAATGCCTATTCACTGTTCCATCTCACTGCGCAATCCACTGTCTCATCAGCCCAACCAGGCAATTTATAAACTTGATCTCAGTTGTAAACAAGCAATATTGAAATTTGATCTCCACTGTCTCATTGAGGATTAATGTGTCAGGACGAGACAGACCGCTTTTCTCAGCCAGTCAAAATCATGAATCGGCATCATTTTTATGGATATATAAAAAAAAATGTCAATAGAAAAATAGGTCAAACGAAACAGAATGCAGCTAGTTTGTTGTATTTCCAGCTTCAGTTTGAAGTGTTTGTGTTAGTTGTGCAAGTTGGTTGGCTAGATCCTCTGAAAAGTGTCCTGATGAGAGAGCACATTTTCGATGCCAGGCGAAATCACCCATCATTGTTATGGATGTATCCAAATAAATGTCACTAGAAAACAGCTTAAACAAATGCAAATGCAGCTTCTTTGATGTTATTTTGGCTGCACTGTTTGATGTGTGTTAGCCGTAGTTGGCTAGCTAGCAAGCAAGGGATAAGAACTCAACTTAGTCTTGGGCTTAACAACACCGTGCTAATATAACCTCCAAACACCGGCTTTTTCAGGCACTTAATTATGACCTGGTCACTAAGTCCACTGACCTCAAAACCCAAGAACATTCTAGCTCAAAGTGTGCAGTATACCTTACAATACTAAATAAAACACACAAATTACAAAAATGTAAATAAAGAAATATCAGAACTAGCAATGTCAGATTATAAATGTATATGTATATAATGTTGAATATGAATATACAGCAGTAGTTATAAGGGATGAGCCTTGACTACAATACAGTATATACATATAAAGTGGGTAAAACAATATGTAAACACTATTAAAGTGACCAATGTTCGATGACTATGTACATAGTGCAGCAGTATGTATCAAATTAAATCAAATCACATTTTATTGGTCACATACAGATATTGAGCAGATGTTATTGCGGGTGTAGCGAAATGCTTGTGTTCCTAGCGCCAACAGTGCCGTAGTATCTAACAATACACACAAATCTAGAATTAAAAGAATAAGAAATATATACAGTGCCTTGCGAAAGTATTCGGCCCCCTTGAACTTTGCGACCTTTTGCCACATTTCAGGCTTCAAACATAAAGATATAAAACTGTATTTTTTTGTGAAGAATCAACAACAAGTGGGACACAATCATGAAGTGGAACGACATTTATTGGATATTTCAAACTTTTTTAACAAATCAAAAACTGAAAAATTGGGTGTGCAAAATTATTTGTAAAAAAAATATTATTCGAGAGACTGACATTTTTTTCCATTCCTCCTTGCAAAACAGCTCGAGTTCAGTGAGGTTGGATGGAGAGCATTTGTGAACAGCAGTTTTCAGTTCTTTCCACAGATTCTCGATTGGATTCAGGTCTGGACTTTGACTTGGCCATTCTAAAACCTGGATATGTTTATTTTTACAACCATTCCATTGTAGATTTTGCTTTATGTTTTGGATCATTGTCTTTTTGGAAGACTAATCTCCGTCCCAGTCTCAGGTCTTTTGCAGACTCCATCAGGTTTTCTTCCAGAATGGTCCTGTATTTGGCTCCATCCATCTTCCCATCAATTTTAACCATCTTCCCTGTCCCTGCTGAAGAAAAGCAGGCCCAAACCATGATGCTGCCACCACCATGTTTGACAGTGGGGATGGTGTGTTCAGGGTGATGAGCTGTGTTGCTTTTACGCCAAACATAACGTTTTGCATTGTTGCCAAAAAGTTCAATTTTGGTTTCATCTGACCAGAGCACCTTCTTCCACATGTTTGGTGTGTCTCCCAGGTGGCTTGTGGCAAACGTTAAACAACACTTTTTATGGATATCTTTAAGAAATGGCTTTCTTCTTGCCACTCTTCCATAAAGGCCAGATTTGTGCAATATACAACTGACTGTTGTCCTATGGACAGTCTCCCACCTCAGCTGTAGATCTCTGCAGTTCATCCAGAGTGATCATGGGCCTCTTGGCTGCATCTCTGATCAGTCTTCTCCTTGTATGAGCTGAAAGTTTAGAGGGACGGCCAGGTCTTGGTAGATTTGCAGTGGTCTGATACTCCTTCCATTTCAATATTATCGCTTGCACAGTGCTCCTTGGGATGTTTAAAGCTTGGGAAATCTTTTTGTATCCAAATCCGGCTTTAAACTTCTTCACAACAGTATCTCGGACCTGCCTGGTGTGTTCCTTGTTCTTCATGATGCTCTCTGCGCTTTAACGGACCTCTGAGACTATCACAGTGCAGGTGCATTTATACGGAGACTTGATTACACACAGGTGGATTGTATTTATCATCATTAGTCATTTAGGTCAACATTGGATCATTCAGAGATCCTCACTGAACTTCTGGAGAGAGTTTGCTGCACTGAAAGTAAAGTGGCTGAATAATTTTGCACGCCCAATTTTTCAGTTTTTGATTTGTTAAAAACGTTTGAAATATCCAATAAATGTCGTTCCACTTCATGATTGTGTCCCACTTCTTGTTGATTCTTCACAAAAAAATACAGTTTTATATCTTTATGTTTGAAGCCTGAAATGTGGCAAAAGGTCGCAAAGTTCAAGGGGGCCGAATACTTTCGTAAGGCACTGTATAATAAAACACATTATTATTTTGTCTAAGAGATGATGGGTAAAAACGAATTGATGTATAGTGCATTCAGAAAGTTTTCACACCCCTTGACTTCTTCCACATTTTGTTGTGTTACATCCTGAATTTTAAATAGATTAAATTGAGATATTTGTATTATTATTACTGGCCTAAACACAATGACCCATAATGTCAAAGTGGAATTGTGATTTTAGAAAGTTGTACAAATGATTTTAAAATGAAAAGCTGAAATGTCTTGTGTCAATGTATTAAACCCTTTTTCTGTTACAATTATCTGTACGGTCCCTTAGTCGAGTGGTTCATTTCAAACAAAGATTCAACCACAAACCCCAGTGAGGTTTTCAAATGCCTCACAATGAAGGGTAGCTATTGGTAGATGGGTAAAAGTGTAAAAAGCAGACATTTAATATCCCTTTCAGCATGGTGAAGTTTTTAATTACACTTTTGATAGTGTATCAATACACCCAGTCACTACAAAAATACAGCCGTCCGTCCTAATTCAGTTGCCTGAGAGGAAGGAAAATTAATGGCTGTGATAGGAGAAAACTGAGGATGGATCATCAACATTGTAGTTACTCCACAATACTAACCTAATTGACAGAGTGAAAAGAAGGAAGACTGTACATAATAAAAATAGTCCATTACATGTAACCTGTTCGTAATAAGGCAGTAAAGTAAAATTGAAAAAGATGTGGCAAAGCAATTCAATATTTGTCCTGAATACAAAGTGTTCTGTTTGGGGCAAATCCGATAGAACACATTACTGAGTACCATTCTCCATATTTTCTACCGTAATGGTGGCTGCATCATGTTATCATGTTATTCTTGTAATCGTTAATGACTGAGGAGATTTTCATGACAAAAAATAACCTGAATGGAGCTAAGCACTGGCTAAATCCTAGAGGAAAACCTGTCTGCTTTCCACCAGACACTGGTGGTGTCAGAGTCATGTGTATAGGTGGCAGGGAAGTCAGGCGCGGAAGAGTCAAACGGAGTGTAAAATGGAGTCTTTTAATGAATGTCCACGTAACATGCTCCATAACACTAATAGAATATAAACAAACATGGGTACGAGGACCCGTCGCGCACCTATACAATAAACACAACACTGACAATAAACAATCTCTGACAAAGACATGAGGGGAAACAGAGGGTTAAATACACCACAGATAATGAATGGGATTGAAAACAGGTGTGTGGGAAGACAAGACAAAACCAATGGAAAATGAAAAATGGATCAATGATGGCTAGAAGACCGGTGATGTCTACCGCCGAGCACCCCCCGAACAAGGAGAGGCAACGACTTCGGTAGAAGTCGTGACAGGTGGATGAATTCACCTTTCAGCAGGACAATAACCTAAAACACAAAGCAAAATCTACACTGGAGTTGCTTACCAAGAAGACAGTGAATTTTCCTGGGTGACCGAGTTACAGTTTTGACTTAAATCTACAAAACATATATGGCAAGACCTGGAAATGGTTGTCTAGCAATGATCAACAACAATTTCAAGAATTTTGAAAAGAATAATGAGCAAAATGTTGCACAATCCAGGTGTGGAAGCTCTTAGAGACTCACAGCTGTAATCGCTGCCAAAGGTGCTTCTACTGTGGTATTGACTCAAGGGTGTGCATACTTACAGTAACAGTCAAAAGTTTGGACACGCCTACTCATTCAAGGGTTTTATTTTTACTATTTTCTACATTGTAGAATAATAGTAAAGACATTGAAACTATGAAATAACACATATGGAATCATGTAGTAACCAAAAAAGTGTTAAACAAATCAAAATATATTCTTCAAAGTAGCCACGCTTTGCCCCGATGACAGCTTTGCACACTCTTGGCATTCTACGAAGGGTTCATGACTCTGTTCAGGACAGTCTTTGACCCCCCACCAGAGGGAGATGAAGCGACTAGCAGGGTGCCCAGACCGCTGCTGAGTATGCCCTCACCTTCCGGACCGTGGCAGCCTCCAGTGGACGGTCAAAGTGGACTCTGGTGCCGTGGGGAATTTCATCGACCAGGCCCTTGTCTCCTCCCTCAACATCACTGCGTAGCCACTCTCCTCTCCTTGTTCGGTCCAAGCCCTGGATAAACGACCATTGGGATCCGGCACTATTACGCATTTCACAGCACCAGCACCTCACCGTAGGACCTTAGCACCAGGAAAGCCTTCCCTTCCTCCTCACCTGTGCACAAAGTCATCCTCGGCCTCCCGTGGCCTCAACTTCATAACCCCACCATCTCCTGTTCTAAGATGAGAATCACCGCCTGTGAACCAGGAAGTCGGAGGACTTGCTATCCCACACCCTATGGTTCCACGTTGGTGGAGGGTCCTGTGAGTATCCTTCAGCCAGTCAATCAGTCCTCCCGTATCGTTGGCCCCGTGTTGTGGGATGTAGATGTGGACATGCGCCAAGCTCTGTAGAAGGAACTCGCTCCTGCCACCTGCCCTCCAGGGTGCATCTACGTCCCCACAGAGGTGAAAGATTGGCTGTTGACCTTGGCACACATCCCTCGCCGCTGGACGCCAAGGTATTCACCATCCAATCCCTTTCTGATAAATACTGGTGACCAACTTTGGCATAGGACGTCGCCCACTGTCAACTCATGTTCATTATGTACTCAATGCAAAACTCCCCAGCACGCTTCAGCAGGGAAACTACTTCCCCTTCGAGTGCCTTAAGCGGCTTTGGTCACATCTGTCCATAGGCTTTGTAGTGGATCTCCACCTTTCTGATGGTTTTACCACTTTTCTGGTTGACAGATTCTCTAAATCCTGACATGTTATCCCTCTCTTTGGTATACCTACCGTTCTCCAGGTTGATGTGGCACAGTTCCAGCAGGACTTCTGGCACTATGGCCTTCCGGTGGGCATCGTTTCCGGCCGTGGCCCTAATTGACGTGACGTGTGTGTGTGTGGAAAGCCTTCATGGAGAAGCTGGGGGTCACGGTCAGCCTCACTTCCGGTTACCAGCCTCAGTCTAACGGGCAGGTGGAGAGGATGAACCAGGAGCTGGGGAGATTCATGATTGCTTTCTTGGGCAGAATACACCCAGAATTCATTGAGATACTCCAGGCTGACTCCCTACCAGTGTGTTCTGGGTTATCAGCCAGCCCTGGTGCCGTAGACTCCGAGCCAGACCGAAAGCTCCTGCCGTTGACAAGTGGTTCAGGGACGCAGAGGAGGTATGGCACGATGCCCATGTGGACTCCAACGCGCCGTCCGTCATCAGAAGGAGCAGGCGGATCGCCACCGCAGTGACGCTCTCGTGTTCCATCCTGGTGACAGCGTCTTGCTCTCCACCAGGAACCTCCCACTCCACCTTCCCTGTAAGAAGCTGAGTCCCCGGTTTGTGGGGCTGTTTAAGGTCCTCCAGAGGGTTAACGGGGTAACTTACAGATTACAACTCCCCACTATTTACCGGATTTCACCATCTTTTCATGTTCCCTTCTCAGGCCGGTGGTTCCTGGTCCCCTGCCGTCACCCACGACACCCCTCCACCTCCCCTGGACATAGATGGGAGTCCCTCCTATACTTTCAAATTCCGCCTGGACTCCCGATGCCGTGGGGGTCGGTGCCCGTACCTGGTGGACTGGGAGGGGTACGGTGGGGGGTGGTGGTGGGGGGGGGGGGGGGTTTACTACTGTTACGTCTTCTGGTGCTCGACGTCACAGGTCTACTAACTACAGGTCCTGGCAACCCATCATTACTCACACCTGGCAACCATTATTACACACACCTACTGTACGCCCCATCATTAGTCACACCTGGACTTCATTACTACCTTGATTACTTGTCATTTATCTAGCACTCTGTTTCAGTCATCAGGTAGTATTGTTTGTTTTCCTTGTTAGACCCTTCTCTTGTTTTGTATTCATTCGTTTTCATTAAACTCAGAGTGCACTTGCTTCCAGACTCCCTGTGTCTATGGTACAGTAAGTCAATGGGTAAGACTACTTTCTGAATGCATTGTAGCTACACAATATTATTGCGTTCTGCATTATTCTAAACTTGTTGAGTTAAATCAGGTGGCGAGTATTTGAAATGGTCATTTTTGGTATTTGTTTATTTTCCACTGTCAACTCTGACCTCTTGTGTGTTGCCCCTTCAAGTCCATTTCAGACAGAAGCATAGTGAAACAGACATCCCATCGCACATTCCAATCTACGAACTCCGTATTTGTCTCTCTATTTAGGATGACTTAAAGTGACGAGACATTGTCCCTTGTGAGTATAAAAGTGGTAATGGTTGTCCATCTTGTTTAGAGGCCCAATCAATGGCATTGAGGTGTATATAGTTAATGCTGTCTGTTGGTAGCCTACAGAGAGGCCAGTGTCAGTAGGCTTCTGTCAAGGGGAAATGTTACTGTCTCATCAATTACACTGTAATGACCTCAGGACTGCACTGAAATCTCAGAATATTTTATCACCATTTCAGTATTCTTATCTTCCCTTCAGACAATGCAATTTGCAAGATCTGAGTGCGCCATACACACACGTCAGCACAGTAAGGACAATTAGGTGAATAAAGTCAAAGGGACAGCGGATAACTGATCATGCAAAAAATATATTTGCAACATCTTGGTTTTCTGATGTAGTGCATCTCTTTCCAAATGATTGTTGATATCAATGATGAAAGGGTCAATGCACAGAAAGGCACGTGACAATTTATCTAATTTCAATACCCAGCCCTTCTGTCAGTTAGTTTGCGCTGCTTCAGATCAGAAGTGAATAATAATCCACTCAAATATAGTCTGGTCGGGTTTTTAATTATGGCGTCTCCACATGCTCCTTCTTGGGATAGGAGAAATGCACTTCTACCCACTAAATAAAGGTTTAATAAAGGCATCACGCTCAGATACACACACTTGGCTTTTAGAATTACTTTGCTCATCGCAGTTTGCCCTGGAAGATTGGAGACGATTCAGCAATAGTTATCTCGCCTGATCTCAATATAGGACAAACACTATCAGAAGCAATTACAGTTTTCATTGTGCTGATGGCTAATTTCTAACAGTGGCGGATAACTAACAGAAACTGAGGCAGTCCTCCGAATATGCAGCAGACGTAATATGACCTATCCCAAGTATTATCCAAGGGCACATCATTTTAATAAATCATTATTTAGATTTAAAACCGTAAGAGAAATTAGGTGATATTATACAACTTAAGAAATGAAATCATTAACTTTTTATGGCTGCAGGGGCAGTATTGAGTAGCTTGGATGAAAAGGTGCCCATTGTAAACGGCCACCTCCTCAGTCTCAGTTGCTAATATATGCATATTATTATTAGTATTGGATAGAAAACACTCTGAAGTTTCTAAAACTGTTTGAATTATGTCTGTGTTTAAAACAGAACTCGTATTGCAGGCAAAACCCTGAGAAATTCCACTTCCTGTTTGTATTTTTTCTGGGCGTGGCAGATTTTCAACCAAGGTCTCATTGAAATTACAGGGAGATATGGATGAGTTTTCACTTCCTACGCCTTCCACTAGATGTCAACAGTCAATATAACTTTGTCTGATGACTCTAATGTGAAGGGGGGTCGAATGAGACAGGAAATAGTCACCACTGCCTGGAGTTGACCATGCTTTCACCATGCGCGTTCACAGGGGAAGGACCTGCGTTCCACCGGTCATCTGAAGTCATTCTAATTCTCCGGTTGGAATGTTATTCAAGATATATGTAAACAACATTCTAAAGATTGATTCAGTACATCGTTTGACATGTTTCTACTGACTGTTACGGAACTTTTGGACATTTCGTCACGTTATAGTGGACGCGCTTTGTGACTTTGGAATTGTTTACCAAACGCGCTAACCAAAGTAGCTATTTGTAGCTATAGCTATAAATAATGGACATTTTCGAACTAATCAAGCATTTATTGTGGACCTAGGATTCATAGGACTGGATTCTGATGAAGTTCATCAAATGTAAGGAAACATTTATCATGTATTTTCTGGTTTCTGTTGACTCCAATATGGCGGCTAATTTGGCTACTGTTCTGAGCTGCTTCTCAGATTATTGCATGGGTTGCTTTTTCCGTAAACCTTTTTTGAAATCTGACACAGCGGTTGCATTAAGGAGAGGTATATCTATAATTCCATGTGTATAACTTGTATTATCATCTACATTTATGAAGAGTATTTCTGTTGAAACGATGTGGCTATGCAAAATCACTTTATGTTTTTGGAACTAGTGAATCTAATACGCCAATGTAAAAACCGTTTTTTTTTTATAAATATGAACTTTATCAAACAAAACATGCATGTATTGTGTAACATGAAGTCCTATGAGTGTCATCTGATGATTCAAGGTTAGTGATGAATTTTATCTCTATTTCTGCTTTTTGTGAATGCTATATTTCGCTGGAAAATGGCTGTGCTTATTGTGGTTTGGTGGAGACCTAACATAATTGTTTGTAGTGCTTTTGCTGAAAAGCATCTTTGAAAATCGGACACTTTGGTGGGATTAACAACAAGATTACCTTTAAAATGATATGACACGTATGTTTTAGGAATTGTAATTATGAGATGTCTGTGGTTTGACTTTGGCGCCCTCTATTTTCACTGGTAGTTGTCATATCGATCCCATTAGCGGGATTGCAACCATAACAATTAGATTTTCGTTTGAGTGATGTAAAATGACAATGATCTTAACTACACAGGGGTTATTGCCTAACATTAAACCTTTGAGGATCTGGCGTCCTTGAAGTAATTATTTTCACAAGCAAATGTCATAATTTTGACAAGGCACATCTCCCTTTTGGTACATCATATAAAATGCATTCGGAAAGTAATTCAGACCCCTTTATCCACATTTTGTTAAGTTGCAGCCATATTTTAAAATTTATTTAAAAAAGTTTTCCCCTCATCAATCGTCACACAGTACCCCATAATCACCAAGCAAAAACAGGTTTAATATATTGTTGCTAATTTATTAAAAATGAAAACTGAAATATCACATTTACATAAGTCTTCAGACCCTTTACTCAGTACTTTGTTGAAGCACCTTTGACAGCTATTACTGCCTCAAGTCTTCTTGGGTATGACGCTACAAACTTGGCACACCTGTATTTGCGGAGTTTCTCCCATTCTTCTCTACAGATCCTCTCAAGCTCTGTCAGGTTTGATGGGGAGCGTTGCTGCTGAAAAACATCCCCATGTTTCCTCCAGATGTGATGCTTGGCATTCAGGCCAAAGAGTTCAATCTTGGTTTTATCAGACCAGAGAATCTTGTTTCTCATGGTCAAAGTCCTTTAGGTGCCTTTGGCAAACTCCAAGCAGGCTGTCATGTGCCTTTAGTTAGGAGTGGCTTCAGTCTGGCCACTCTACCATAAAATTATTGGTGGAGTGCTGCAGAGATGGTTGTCCTTCTGGAAGGTTCTCCCATCTCCACAGAGGAACTCTGGAGCTCTGTCAGAGTGACCATCGGTTCTTGGTCACCTTTTCCCCCTATTGCTCAGTTTGGCCGGGCGGCCAGCTCGAGGAAGAGTCTTGGCCGTTCATAACTTATTGCATTTAAGAATGATGGAAGCCACTGTGTTGTTGGGGACCTTCAATGATGAAGAAATATTTTGGTACCCTTCCCCAGACCTGTGCCTCGACACAATCCTGTCTCGGAGCTCTTACGGACAATTTGTTCAACCTGATTGCTAGGTTTATGCTCTGACATGCACTGTCAACTGTTTGACCTTATATAGACAGGTGTGTGCCTTTCCAAATAATGTCCAGTCAATTGAATTTACCACAGGTGGACTCCAATCAAGTTGTAGAAATGTCTCAAGGATGATAAATGGAAACAGGATATACCTGAGCTCAATTGTGAGTCTCATAGCAAAGGGTCTGAATACTTATGTAAATAAGGTAATTCCATTTTTTTTTATAAATTTGAAAAAGAAAACAATTTTTGCTTTGTCATTATGAGGTATTGTGTGTAGATTGTTGAGGGCAAAAATATTAAATTAACTTTAGAATAAGGCTGTAAGGTAACAAAATGTGGAAAAGGAATGCACTGTATATAAAGTCCGATCAGGTTACAATATTAAATTGTATTTCTATGGTTGTACTGTGCTAAACATGGCCCAGGTGGTGGGTTATAAATCAGCTGTTCCTGGATCAGTTAGTGAGAGTATCAGCAAATAGCCCTGCTTTCATTCACTCCCCAATCATACTAATTTCCTAAAGAATATGACAAGGGGAACACCAATCAGCCTTGCTGGTTTGCCAAAATTTGATTGGATTAGACCACCTCCTGATCTCCAAACTTTATATTGAAAGTGTGTGTCTACTGTTCACAAGAGGCTCTCGTGGGAGCAGCAGTAATTTAATTTAGCTATAATGTGACATTTTCTACAAAACAAATGACCCAATAAGCTAGATTGGAGTGGACCTTACATCACCAGCTACAAACTATTTTCAATTATTGATTAGAGGTTTGCAATGGTTTGTAAAAGAGAGGAATTTCTCTGTCAAATCCAAATTTTGTGCATGTTTATTATTCATATGGATGTGGTTGATGCTAATCAATCTCCTGCACAATTCTTATTTAAAACTAAGAGATACAATATCATCTCCACTGTCGGTAGTGATAAAATGATCATGCAAATTTTTTGGGGTCTAGTACCAAAATCAATCAATACATGTTTTACAAATGTAACTAGATTCCACTTTCTATGACAATTATTTGATCACCTGTTGAAGTCCGAATCCATCAAAGCACAATTATCCAGTTGTAAATAGGATGTTATGATGACTCGCTACAAGGAAATGTTAAGCAAAGTGCTCTTGAGCTGGGCTTTTTAATAAATGGCTAAATACTGTATTAATGGCGCAATATCTAATTCTTTATATGCACAATATACTGTACATACACTATGAATACAAAAGTATATGGACACCCCTTCAAATGTGTGGATTCTGCTATTTCAGCCACAATCGTTATTGACAGGTGTATAAAATCGAGCACACAGCCATGCAATCTCCATAGCGAACATTGGCACATAGAATGGCCATACTGAAGAGATCAGTTACTTTCAACGTGGCACCGTCATAGGATTCCACCATGCCAACAAGTCAGTTCCTCAAATTTCTGCACTGCTAGAGCTGCCCAGGTCAACTGTAAGTGCTGTTATTGTAAAGTGGAAACGTCTAGGAGCAACAACGGGTCATCCGCAAAATGGTAGGCCACACAAGCTCACAGAACAAGACCGCCAAGTGCTGAAGCGCGTAGCGTGTAAAAATAGTCTGTTCTCGGTTGTAACACTCACCACCGAGTTCTAAAGTGCCTCTGGAAGCAACATCAGCACAATAACTATTCGTCGGGATCTTCATGAAATGTGTTTCCATGGCCGAGCAAAATGCCAAGTGTCGGCTGGAGTGGTGTAAAGCCCACCGACATTGGACTCTGGAACAATGAAAATGCATACTCTGGAGTGATGAATCACGGTTCACCATCTGGCAGTCCAACGATGAGTAAAGCAAACTGTAAAGTTTGGTGGAGGAGTAACCAATGCCAAGAGTGTGCAAAGCTGTCATCAAGGCAAAGGGTAGCTACTTTGAATAATCTCAAATGTAAAATATATTTTTGGGTTACTACGTGATAGCATATGTGTTATTTCATAGTTTTGATGTCTTCACTATTATTCTACAATATAGACAAAGAAAAAGCAAAGAAAAAGCCTTGAATGAGTAGGTGTGTCCAAACCTTTAACTGGTACTGTATATCCATGCTGCACACATGTGAGGTATGAGATCCATGTTCCACACAATTTATGTATTAAAAATCATTTGGTCCTGTCCAATTCTCAACCAGACATGCAATCTTTGAAAGCCAAGCTATAATTCATGACACTATTCAATTAGAAAAAAGTTCTCTCTTTGAGTACAGTTATAAGGATCCCTGAAATTGACCAGCCCTCATTTCTTGAATAATGGATAACCTTGCATTTCAAATATTGATTCTAGGAGGGCACTGGCACTTTTGATGACAATGCTTTTAGTTCAATGTGGCATGTTGCCCAGCTAAACCTCAGCCTCAATTCCCTCTCTGTCCAGACAAAATCCTTTGCACTTTGAAACATAAGGCCCTATTTTTGGCTGGCGTTAACTTCTTATGGCTAGTGGCAGTATTGAGTAGCTTGGATGAATAAGGTGCCCAGAGTAAACTGCCTGCTACTCAGTCGCCAGAAGCTAAGAAATGCATATTATTAGTATATTTGGATAGAAAACACTATGAAGTTTCTAAAACTGTTTGAATGATGTCTGTGATGTCATATGGCTGGCAAAAACCTGAGAAAACAGGAAATCTGAGGTTTGTAGGTTTTCATTTAATTGCCTATCGAAGATACAGTGGGATATTGGTCATATTGCACTTCCTACGGCTTCCACTAGATGTCAAGAGTCTTTAGAAGCTTGTTTTATGCTTCTACTGTGAAGTGGGGGCGAATGAGAGGGGAATGAGTCAGAGGTCTGCCAGAGAGCCATGAGCTGGCCACGCTCGTTCACCTGAGAGTTAGCTTGAGTTCCATTGCAATTCTACAGACAAAGGAATTCTCCGGTTGGAACGTTATTGAAGATTTATTTTCAAAACATCCTAAAGATTGATTCAATACATCGTTTGACATGTTTCTACAGGACTGTAATGGAACTTTTTGACTTTTCGTCTGCTCCTAGTGATCACGCATCAGGAATTTGGAGTACTGTACTAAATGTGCGAACAAAAAGGAGGTATTTGGACATAAATGATTGACATTATCGAACAAAACAAACATTTATTGTGGAACTGGGATTCCTGGGAGTGCATTCTGATGAAGATCATCAAAGGTAAGTGAATATTTATAATGCTATTTCTGACTTCTGTTGACCACATAACATGGCGGATATCTGTTTGGGTTGTTTTGGTCTCTGAGCGCCGTACTCAGATTATAGCATGTTGTGCTTTCTCCGTAAAGTTTTTTTGAAATCTGACACATCGGTTGCATTAAGGAGAAGTGTATAATATATGTATAATATATATATAATATATATAGTATAATATATGTATAATTCTGTGCATAATAGTTGTATCTTTTATCAATGTTTATTATGAGTATTTCTGTAAATTTATGTGGCTCTCTGCAAAATCACCGGATGTTTTGGAACTACTGAACGTAACACGCCAATGTGAACTTTATCGAACAAAACATACATGTATTGTGTAACATGACGTCCTATGAGTGCCATCTGATGAAGATCATCAAAGGTTAGTGATTAATTTATCTCTATTTCTGCTTTTTGTGACTCCTCTCTTTGGCTGTAAAAATGGCTGTGTTTTCTGTGACTTGGCTCTGATCTAACATAATCGTTTGGTTTGCTTTTGCTGTAAAGCCTTTTTGAAATCGGACACTGTGTTGGGATTAACAAGAAGTGTATATTTTAAATGGTGTAAAATACTCGTATGTTTGAGGAATTTTAATTATGGGATTTTTGTTGTTTTGAATTTGGCGCCCTGCACTTTCACTGGCTGTTGTCATATCGATCCCGTTAGCGGGATCTCAGCCCAAAGAGGTTTAAAGGCGGCATTAGTGGCAATTTCAACTTGTTAAAGCCAGCGCTCTGCTATACCAGTCTAACATGCTGACTAAACCGGACGTGCGCCTGCGTATATGCGCCATCGCGTGCATGTTGATTTTGTACCCCAACACCAGACACGATTAGGACACGCAGGTTAAAATATCAAAACAAACTCTGAACCAATTATATTTATTTGGGGACAGGTCGAAAAGCATTAAACATGTATAGCAATTTAGATAGCTAGCTTGCTGTTGCTAGCTAATTTGTAAAGGATGTAAACATTGGGTTGTTATTTTACCTGAAATGCACAAGGTCCTCTACTGCAACAATTAGTCCACATATAAAACGGTAAACTGAATTATTTTCTCGTCATCTCTGCTCCTTCCTCAGGCTTTTTTATTACTTCTTTGGACTTTATATGGCGGTTGGCAACCAACTTTACGGTGCATTACTACAACCGACTGGAGTGTGGACGTCAGGTAATCTTTCAATCACCCACGTGGGTATATGGCCCTCAACACCAATGAAGAGATGGCACATGGGTATATGCTCCTGAAAACCAAAGAGGAGATGGGAAAGGCCGTACTTGAGCGTCACAAATAGAACCTATTTCTATTTTAGCGCCTGGTCACTCAGATGCTCGTTGTTGCACACAATGAATGAAAAACATTTATATGTACATTTATTTTGCAACACGAACAGTGTGGTCAGCATGTTACAGTACATGCTGACCACACCGTCCGTGTAAATTTACACGTTATTCAATAATTTCATCCACACTGCTCGCGAGCGTCTACGTAGCAAGGTGCTAAAACAGAACTTTGACGCGGTGGAAGTCCCACCTCTCCCATCTCCTCACTGGTTTTTAGGTGCATATACCCACGTGGATGACTGAAAGCTGAACTGAGGTCCACACGCCCAACCAGTTGGTGGTGGTGATGTACCTTAAAGTTGCTTGCCAACCTCCATATGAAGTCCACAGAAGAAGACTAAGACTGAAGGAGGAGGAGAGATTACCTGAAACTAATTAGGTTTCCCCTTTGATCTGTGGATTAATTGTCGAAGTAGAGAACACACGATTTTGTGTGATTCAGAATGGGTCAAAATTCTACAAAGATACAGAAAAAGGACCTTGTTCATTTCAGGTAAAACAACCCAATGTATCACACCCTGATCTCTTTCACCCATCTTTGTGATTGTCTCCACCCCCCTCCAGGTGTCGCCCATCTTCCCCATTATCCCCTGTGTTCTATGTTTGTCTGTTGCCAGTTCGTCTTGCTTGTGAAGTCAACCAGCGTTTTGTCTCAGCTCCTGCTTTTCCCCAGTGTCGCTTTTTCTTACCCTCCTGGTTTTGACCCTCATCTGTCTCGTCTCTGAGCCCACCTACCTGACCACTCTGCCTGCCCCTGACCCTGCCTGCCATCCTGTACCTTTGCCACACCTCTGGATGAACAACCTCTGCCTGACCTGAACCTGAGCTTGCCTGCCGTCCTGTACCTTTGCCCCAATACTCTGGATTACCCATGCCTGCCATGACCTGTCGTTCGCCTGCCTCTGTTGCTGTAATAAACATTGTTACTTCGACACAGTCTCCATCTGGGTCTTACCTTCTAACCTGATAGTACGAACTGGCCTGAAGAGCCAGCTGTTTGTTAAGGCAGAGAAGTGCAAGTTCCTTCGCTCCATCATCCCCTTTCTGGGGTACATCACCTCCGCTGGGAGTATCCAGATGGATTCCGAGAAGGTGAGAGCGATGGTGGATTTGCCCCAGCCTTAGTCCAGTGTGCAGCTGCAACTTTTCCTGGGGTTCACCAACTTCTATCCCCGCTTCATCTGGGGTTCCAGCACCCTGGCTTCCCCCCTGTCAGCACTCACCTCTCCCAAGGTTCCGTTCACATAGTCCCCTGCTGCTGACCGGGCGTTCCGGGACCTCAAACACCACTTCACCACTGCTCCCATCCTGGTTCATCCTGACCCTTCCCGTCAGTTTGCAGTGGAGGCCGAAGCATCTGATATAGGAGTGGGGGCGGTCCTGTCCCAACATTCTTCCCTGGACCTGAAGCTACATCCTTGCGCCTTCTTCTCCCATTGCCTCAATGTCATGGAGAAAAACTACGATGTGGGAAATCGTGAGCTTCTCGCAGTGAAGATGGTGTTGGAGGAATGGAGGTACTGGCTGGAAGGGGCGGAACACCCATTCATCGTATGAACCAACCACAAAAATCTGGAGAATCGCCCCACAGCCAAACGCCTCAACTCCAGGCAAGCTAGATGGGCCCTGCTGTTCAACTTCTCCGTCTCATATCAGCCGGGATCCAAAAATGTCAAGCCAGATGCACTGTCTCGCCGTTATAGTCCCGCGGCTATTACCCCGGGGCACGACACCATCCGGGATCCTCAGTTCTCTCCTCGGTTCTTGAAGGCTTTCTGCACCCTCATTGGGTTGTCGACCTCCAGGTATCGACGACAAGCGGATCGCCACCGGACCCCTGCTGCCTGGTATCATCTCGGGAAGAAGGTATGGCTGTCCACCCAGAGTCTGCCTCTTCGGGTGGAATCCCATTTATCTGGCTCGTTTCCCCATCTCCAAAACCATTAGCCCCCCTCTGTTCGTCTACTGTTGCCCCAGACCCATCGTATACATCCTACCTTTCATGTGTCCAGAGGTAATTACCCTCTCTGGGATAGGGGTTCCGCTAGTGGGACAACTCCCGGTGAAACTGGAGGGCGCGCAATTCAAATACATAATCATAACAATTATGAATATTAAACATTTAGGTACATACTGTCTTATAATGGTTGAAAGCTTAAAATCTTGTTAATCTAACTGCACTGTCCGATTTACAGTAGGCTTTACAGCGAAAGCATGCCATGCGATTGTTTGAGGATGGCGCCCCACATCAAAATATTTTTCCACAGGCACAGGTTTCATAAATTCACAATTCCTCCTGACAGTCAGGAGAAAAAATTACCCTACCCTGGAGAAGTTTTAAACCCATGTCTCACAGCCCTTTGTCTCCTGTCCGTTTAATTTGGTTAAAAACTAAACATAAGAAAGATTCACCTTCAAATAATTTCAAATGTAATTGGTTGGATACACATATTTAGCAGATGTAGGGGAGTACACAGAAGACAGCCCTATTAGGTAAAAGACCAAGTCCATATTATGGCAAGAACAGCTCAAGCAAGCAAAGAGAAACGATAGTCAGCCACAAAAAAGGAAGACCCCGAGTTACCTCTGCTGCAGAGGATAAGTTCATTAGAGTTACCAGCCTCAGAAATCGCAGCCCAAATAAATGCTTCACAGCGTTCAAGTAACAGACACATCTCAACATCAACTGTTCAGATGAGACTGCGTGAATCAGACCTTCATGGTCAAATTGCTGCAAAGAAACCACTACTAAAAGGACACCAATAAGATTTGACCGCCGTGTCTTTGTGAGATGCAGAGTAGATGAACGGATTATCTCCGCATGTGTGGTTCCCACCGTGAAGCATGGAGGAGGTGGTGTGATGGTGTGGGGGTGCTTTGTTTGTGACACTGTCTGTGATTTATTTAGAATTCAAGGTACACTTAACCAGCATGGCTACCACCGAATTCTGCAGCGATACGCCATCCCGTCTGGTTTGTGCTTAGTGGGACTATCATTTGTTTTTCAACAGGATAATGACCCAAAACACACCTCCAGGCTGTGTAAGGGCTATTTGACCAAGAAGAAGCGTGATAGAGTGGGGCATCAGGTGACCTGGTCTCCACAATCACTTGACCTCAAACCAACTGAGATGGTTGGGATGAGTTGGACCACAGAGTGAAGGAAAAGCAGCCAACAAGTGCTTAGCATGTGGGAACTCCTTCAAGGGTGTTGGAAAAGCATTCCAGGTAAAGCTGGTTGAGAGAATGCCAAGAGTGTGCAAAGCTGTCATCAAGGTGGCTACTTTGAAGAATCTCAAATATAAAATATATTTGGATTTGTTTAACACTTTTTTGGTTACTACATTATTCCATATGTGTTATTTCATAATGTTGATGTCTTCTGTATGTATGTCAATCTTATGGACTTGGATCTACACTGGGGATTGAAGATAGCTGGCAGAGGGAGGCCTGACAGTCATTTAATTCACACCCTAATATCAGAGGTGTCAAGAGCTTTTCATTCATATGTAAGCACTGTAGAGGGGTAGCCTATAGTGTTGAATGCATGGTTTACAGTGTCAATATATGTTGAAGAGTTTTGCCTTTATTCTCATTTTGAACCTAAAGGCATGTTCCTTTGGGCTGTTTGTCCGTGTACCAAATGTGTTGTTACGTCTGACATATGGCAAGTTCTACCTTCATTTGGTTCAGAATTGTTTTTTGGGGGGGCAGTGTTGGCAAGTTGGCTCACCTCTTATTGCGGCTTAGACTGAGACTGAAATGGTTGAACTCATATTGGGCATCAGAGCGGTGCAAGGTTTGCTGCATAGATCTAGTGTTTCTCCGTTGTGCTCACTGCTCAAATGCCTGTCAAGATTTTGACATACATTGGGGCAACTTCACAAGTATGACGAAATAGTCCAAAACATTATGGTTCAACCAAAGCAGAAGTACATGTGTTTTAAGAGAAACAACAAAAACCCTGGAATTAGTAGGTGTGTCCATAATTTTGACTGGTACTGTAAATCGGCATGAAAATCTATTGCAAAACTTGAAAATGCCTGTCTAGCGATTATCAATAACCATCTTGACAGAGCTTGAAGAATTCTAAAAATATCTGTGAATACTTACAGTACCAGTCAAATTTTTTTTTTGCAAATGTATAATTTATTTAAGAATTCAATAAGAAAGCAACCAACAGTTTACACAGACACAGTTTGTGCCATTTAATTGTTCAGCAGTTTTACTATTTTCTTCTAGTATTATCCCCCTAGCTGTGTCAATTCTATACCATTTCCCTCACCTTAGCATGTAACAACAGTGGACAACATGCTCTTTGTATAAAACTCAAAAACCATGTAATAATGTACATTTAATTTAGTTACATATCCAATATTTGTCAGTGTGTATAGACTTGAACCATGCCGTTACACGTGTAGACTGCCAGCCTGTTTGTATAATCGTATAGTTATTTAAGCACAAAACAATGACTTCCCAAACTTTCTTTCACTAGAAATGTTTTATGTTATTATATAGCAACATTTCTCTCCGCGGTGCTATTATTGACAATTCTTTGAATCCTCATTCCAGTGATTTTGTATTTTGTGTGTATTCATCTAAAGTTTTTGTAACTGATGATAACAGAACTAGGGAGATGGATGGCTGATGGTAGCCTCCTGTCACAATGCAATTTCATGCCCATATAAAACATTTATTGGCATTTCTTATGTAGAGTTGCCAAATAATTCTGTAATGCTGGCCCTTTGTCCATTAATTGACAAATGGTATGAGCAGATCAGATTGCAGGGTGGTGATGTGATGCCAGACTGTGATGGTGATCCCTCAATGGTGCTGGATGGAAGAGAAGCAGAAGATTTTTGGACCGGGACCCATTCTTTTGTTACTTCATTGAATTGATTAGATAACATTTTTTGTCCTTTGTACAGTACTCAAAAATGGGATGTACTGCTTATACCCAATTTCAATCAATATTTATAGACTTGAATGACAGTTAGGCTTTTGCCATTTGAAAGAACTCTTCCATTGACACAAGTATTGGTAATTTAAAACTCATTCAGGCCTTTTTTATAGGGCCACAGAGTTACAATTCAATGGCAATGGGGGGCTGTCAAAAGTCTCCAAATTTTGTCACATAATCAGTCATTCAAAGGCATTCACATCACCCCACATATTTTTGATTCGATCCAGTAACGTGTAATGTCAGATGCAGCAATAAGAAGATGCTATTCACATAGCTTTTTGTTGCGATTAGAGAAAATAGAGATAGCAGATCTACCTCAGAGTATTCCCCCTTGCTATGATCCCCCATAGGAAACAAGCTAACTTTCCATTTATGGTGTGAATTCCGTGTCATATGAAATCCGAATCATATTCTCAGCTCATGATGGCCCATTTTCCCTCACAAGCTTTGTTGGCAGATAACGTTATCCATCAAGGGATAAGTCAGAGGTGTCTGGATAGTTCTCAAGACCTAGAAGGTGTGAAATTGTTGAAGAAATATCTGTGGCTGTTGTCACTTGACACCTGAAAATGGACCTAAGAGTAACGGTAAAAACACAGACAAGAAAATAAGGAAATTTGTGCAGCTGTGCACCACAGGCACATGCACAGATAGGGCTGTACCTGTGCAGAGCACATGCCCACATGCCCCATAAGTCTCCAAAGTAGACTTTTTTTCATTTTGAGCACCTGCCCCCTAAAGGGTCTGTGCATGGCCCTGGTACACCTGCATGTGTAATCGGTCAGGTAGCATTTGATTCAGTATTCAATTTGATGATTTAAGTTCGTAATAGAGAAAATAACAGATGCCATCAATGTCATTGGACATACTGTATTTGCTGCTATGGGTCTTAGCGCACACACTTTGGAAACTCCTTCATGCCTCTGGATTGAGTGGCATAACCTATAACCACTAAACCCCAGTCTTTAACCATTAGCCTGTGATCCATCCTTTCAGGTGTCTAATCTATTGCATTAGTGGGATATCTCAAGCATGCTGCTTGTAAAAATCGGGGAAAGAGCTGCCATATGATAAAAAGGCATGTCAGCGAGTGGGATGGCAATAAATCAGTACAATTGATTGTTTATCTGAGTCATGTTAGACATTTGCCTACAAAAATGTTATTCTCCAATTTTTTGAACCATGAACAAGAGAAAAGCAGATGCCATGTCATTTTTATTTACATGTAAATGGCTGTTTCAATCTAGATAAGTTATTTTAACTATACCACAATGGAGAGCAGGTTGCTGTAGCATGTGTTTTCTTCCAGCTGTGTCCACTCTTTAGCCCTGATTTACTAAACATGTGCACCTGTTATTTTGTGTAAGGGAGTACAGTGAATTGATTTTGATGTCAAATGTATCTACACTTGATTTATTTTTGCTATCTTTAGCATTCCATGCAAATGTCTTTGAGAGGCCGTTTTGTCAACTTGGCATCTGAACTTTTAGTGCATCTTAAACATGCATTTTCGTTTAGTCAAAGTCTGTTTCTCACGCTCGTCTCCACCAGAGGCAAATCGAAAGGACATGTCAAATGCTGTGGGGCCTCAAATTCGCAAACATTAACAGTGGATACAAAATCAATATCTCTCTAGCTAGAGGGAATGCCTCTGAGGCAGAATTGTCTCTGTGGAGACATTAGGCCTCCTTTTAAGATGCTTTTAGAATCTGTCATTTAGTAGTGGATGACACACACATGATGCATCTTTGAGCTGTATTTCTGGTTCCACTGTTTACTAAATGGCCTAGTTATTTGCAAAAACAATCTATTTGCAGGGTAGTTATATTAGGCAGATAGTTACAGTGTAGATGCACATAGTTACATACAGTGATTTTTTGTTGTTGTTGTTGTTTTGGCTCTGCACTCCAACACCATTTAGAAATTACAGCACTTTTTGTACAAAGTCACCCCATTTCAGGGGACCAAAAGTGTTGGAACCTTCATTCAGAAAGTTTTCATACCCCTTGACTTTTTTCAAATGTTGGTATGCTACAGCCTTAATCTAAACTGGATTAAATAAACCATTTTCCTCATCAATCTACATACAATACCCCATATTGACAAAGTGAAAACAGTTTATTTTTATTTTTTGCAAATTTAGTAAAAATAAAAAACAGAAATGTATTACTTATTTACATAAGTATTCAGATCCTTTGCTGTGAGCTGAGGTGCATCCTGGTCCCATTGATCATCCTTGAGATGTTTCTACAATTTGATTGGAGTACACCTCTGGTAAATTCAATTGATTTGACATGATTTGGAAAAGCACCCACCTGTCTACATAAGGTCTCACAGTTGACAGTGTATGTCAGAGCAAAAACCAAGCCATGAGGCTGAAGGAATTATCCGTAGAGCTCTGAGACAGGATTGTGTCAAGGCACAGATCTGGGGAAGGGTGCCAAAGAATATCTGCAGCATTGAAGGTCCCCAAGAACACAGTGGCCTCCATCATTATATAAAGGGAAGAAGTTTGGAACCACCAAGACTCTTCCTACAGCTGGCCGCCCTGCCAAACTGAGCAAATGGGAGTGAAGGGCCTTGGTCAGGGAGGTGACCAAGAACCCGATGGTCACTCTAACAGAGCTCCAGAGTTCCTCTGTTTAGATGGGAGAATCTTTCAGAAGGACAACCATCTCTGTAACACTCCACCAATCAGGCCTTTATGGTAGAGTGGCCAGACAGAAGTCACTCCTCAGTAAAAGGCACATGACAAACCGATTAGAGTTTGCCAAAAGGCACCTAAAGGACTTTGACCATGAGAAACAAGATTCAAGATTGAACTATTTGGTCTGAATGCCAAGCGTCACATCTGGAGGAGATCTGGCATCATCCCTACGGTGAAGCATCGTGGTGACAGTATCATGCTCTGGGGATGTCTTTCAGCGGCAGGGACTGGGAGACTAGTCAAGATCGAGGGAAAGATGAACGGAGCAAAGTACAGAGAAAACCTGCTCCAAAGCGCTCAGGACCTCAGACTGGGGCGAGGGTTCACCTTCCAACAGGACAACGAACATAAGAACACAGCCAAGACAACACTGGGGTGGATTCGGGACATCTCTGAATATCCTTGAGTGGCCCAGCAAGAGGCAAGACATGAACCCGATCGAACATCTCTGGAGAGACCTGAATTTAACTGTGCAGCGACGCTCCCCATCTACCCTGTGTAGATTGATGAGAAAAAAAATCAAAAATGTAATGCATTTTAGAATAAGGCTGTAACGTAACAACATCTGGAAACAGTTAAGGGTTCTGAATACTTTCCGAATGCACTGTATGTGTATAAAGTCGTCAAAAGTTTAGTATTTGGTCCCATGTTCCTAGCATGCAATGAATCATGATGAGTGAGAAAAGTTACAGATGTACAAATGTCATACCCTTAAGGCATGCTAACCTCTCACCATTACAATAACGGGGTGTTGGGATATGATATTTGTTGGTCTTTAAATTTCTCAATCATCATTATTCATCATTATTCAAAGGTTGTGTAATTTCAAAACGGTTTGCCAGATATGAATGAACATACCCTCAAATTAAAGCTGGCAGTTTGCACTTTAACCTCAGTCATTGTATAATTTAAAATCCAAAGTTCTGGAGTAAAGAACTAAAACAAAAAAATGTGTTACTGTCCCAATACTTTTGGAGCTCACTGTATTACTTCCATGTGTTACACCTACAGCTAACTGCCAAAATAAAGAAAACACATGAGTAAATAATGGGTACAAAGAATGAAAAGCAGTTGCTTCCACACAGGTATGGTTCCTGAGTTAATTAAGCAATTAACATCCCATCATGCTTAGTGTCATGTATAAAAATGTCCAGTTGACCAATATATTGGCTACCATGGCTAGGAAGAAGAGATCTCAGTGACTTTGAAAGAGGGGACTCAAAGAAGAATAGGGGGTTTAAAGTGTATGTTTATCTCAGTCACCAGATCTCAACCCAATTGAACCCTAATGGGAGATTCTGGAGCAGTGCCTGAGACAGCGTTTTCCACCACCATCAACTAAACACCATATTATGGAATTTCTCATGGAAGAATGGTGTCTTATCCCTCCAGTAGAGTTCCAGACAATTTACACTGAAAAACGCTGGGTTAAAAACAACCCAGTGCTGGGTAAATAGTGGACAGAACACACACTGGGTTATTTTTGACCCAGCCAGTTTAGTTGGGTTATTGAGATATGATCCACTGGGGCAGATCAGAAGACTGGTATTTGGTATTTTATTAGGATCCCCATTAGCTGTTGCAAAAGCAGCAACTCCTCTTCCTGGGGTCCACACAAAACATGAAACAGAATGACAATGAAACATATAATACAGAATTACATAATACAGAACAGCTCAAGGACAGAACTACATACATTTTAAACTGGAAGCGTGGCTTAGTAGGGGCGTGGCTTTCAGAACTTTTTGGGGGGGGGGGGGGGGGGGGGGGCGACCCATGAGAGTAAATATCATTCTGGTTCATCTGTTCTGTTCTCCAGACCACCCCCAAGCCATTCTCACATACTTTGTGACCCCTCAGATTTTTGGGGTGCATGATGCCCCTTTACTTAGACATGGTGGTATGAGTCAGCTGTTGCTAGTGGGCCAATAGTGACCACTGGTGGGTTTTTCTTTCAAGACATGTTGTTAGTCATTTATTGACATTTTTTCATTAGAGCCTGACATTTGTGCAATTGTTGATGTCATTAAATGTAACATTTACAATGCCTGAATGAGTATAAAGTATTATTCTGGGTTAGAAACAAAATCATTTGCCTATATTAGGTAAGGGGGTATTTGCAGTTCATGCTGTATTTTCAACTACACGAAATCTATTCAAAAGTGTACCGCATATAGTCAAAGTAAAGCTGTCATGAGGACAGTGTAAATTTTATTGCTCTAATTATAATAATGTGGAAGGCAATAACGGTTGGTTGACACTCAATTATCAGGTCTACAATAAAAGGTCACGTAATTAATATCTCATAAAGGGTAATGACACACTCTGCAGTGCTACGTAAACATTTGTTTAAATATCAGTATCAGGCTTGCTTAACAATCCCTATCATCTGCAGCTTGCTGCCAAAAAAGCCAGTTTCATTTCAATAGCTTAGCTTGTGGTAAATTCAGTCTATACTTCAAATGGTCTGCATGGCGGTGGATAATATATATATATTTTAAACATGCTAAGAAAAAACATACACATTGTATGTGAGCCTATCGCACAGTCACATCTTTGTTGCATTCATGAAATAGTTCCCGGAATTTCATTTTAAGGCAAATAAGGTGACAGTATAATGTAGGTAATACAGTCAAGGTACACTGATAGCCAGAGCTTTCGGACATTGACATTGTTGTATTTTTATGTTTTTTGGAGCAGACCTGAAGACAAATGTCTGTCTCTGCAGATTACAGTGCCTTGCGAAAGTATTCGGCCCCCTTGAACTTTGCGACCTTTTGCCACATTTCAGGCTTCAAACATAAAGATATAAAACTGTATTTTCTTGTGAAGAATCAACAACAAGTGGGACACAATCATGAAGTGGAACGACATTTATTGGATATTTCAAACTTTTTTAACAAATCAAAAACTGAAAAATTGGGTGTGCAAAATTATTCAGCCCCCTTAAGTTAATACTTTGTAGCGACACCTTTTGCTGCGATTACAGCTGTAAGCTGTCGCTTGGGGTATGTCTCTATCAGTTTTGCACATCGAGAGACTGAAATTTTTTCCCAATCCTCCTTGCAAAACAGCTCGAGCTCAGTGAGGTTGGATGGAGAGCATTTGTGAACAGCAGTTTTCAGTTCTTTCCACAGATTCTCGATTGGATTCAGGTCTGGACTTTGACTTGGCCATTCTAACACCTGGATATGTTAATTTTTGAACCATTCCATTGTAGATTTTGCTTTATGTTTTGGATCATTGTCTTGTTGGAAGACAAATCTCCGTCCCAGTCTCAGGTCTTTTGCAGACTCCATCAGGTTTTCCTCCAGAATGGTCCTGTATTTGGCTCCATATATCTTCCCATCAATTTTAACCATCTTCCCTGTCCCTGCTGAAGAAAAGCAGGCCCAAACCATGATGCTGCCACCACCATGTTTGACAGTGGGGATGGTGTGTTCAGGGTGATAAGCTGTGTTGCTTTTACGCCAAACATAACGTTTTGCATTGTTGCCAAAAAGTTCAATTTTGGTTTCATCTGACCAGAGCACTTTCTTCCACATGTTTGGTGTGTCTCCCAGGTGGCTTGTGGCAAACTTTAAACAACACTTTTTATGGATATCTTTAAGAAATGGCTTTCTTCTTGCCACTCTTCCATAAAGGCCAGATTTGTGCAATATACGACTGATTGTTGTCCTATGGACAGAGTCTCCCACCTCAGCTGTAGATCTCTGCAGTTCATCCAGAGTGATCATGGGCCTCTTGGCTGCATCTCTGATCAGTCTTCTCCTTGTATGAGCTGAAAGTTTAGAGGGACGGCCAGGTCTTGGTACATTTGCAGTGGTCTGATACTCCTTCCATTTCAATATTATCGCTTGCACAGTGCTCCTTGGGATGTTTAAAGCTTGGGAAATCTTTTTGTATCCAAATCCGGCTTTAAACTTCTTCACAACAGTATCTCGGACCTGCCTGGTGTGTTCCTTGTTCTTCATGATGCTCTCTGCGCTTTTAACGGACCTCTGAGACTATCACAGTGCAGGTGCATTTATACGGAGACTTGATTACACACAGGTGGATTGTATTTATGATCATTAGTCATTTAGGTCAACATTGGCTCATTCAGAGATCCTCACTGAACTTCTGGAGAGAGTTTGCTGCACTGAAAGTAAAGGGGCTGAATAATTTTGCACGCCCAATTTTTCAGTTTTTGATTTGTTAAAAAAGTTTGAAATATCCAATAAATGTCGTTCCACTTCATGATTGTGTCCCACTTGTTGTTGATTCTTCACAAAAAAATACAGTTTTATATCTTTATGTTTGAAGCCTGAAATGTGGCAAAAGGTAGCAAAGTTCAAGGGGGCCGAATACTTTCGCAAGGCACTGTAACTAATAAACTGCTATTCTAGGTGATATAAAAGCAATGTCAAAAGACATATAGACTTGGATGTACCTATGCCAAACCAAACTCAATTACAATATTTTTTTTTTAAATGGTTCTGCCACGTTTTAGAGTAATAGCAGAAAAAGAAACATAATTGACTGACGACACTTGTAAATGACATTTATATTTGCAAAGGGTAGGTAGTTACCTTCTGCGACAGGTGCGATTTGAATTCAGTGGAGACACTTTGATCAATGATCACCTCCAAAATGAGAACAAATCAATTGGATTACCTGGGGTATTTGGGAAAGCACTTTTGGCCGGGGCATTACATTATAATTCTTGGATCGCAGCCCCAATGTTTGGCCTTTCCCTCTCTGATCGATCTGATGTACACGTCTTAATCTGAGCGAGACATCCCTCTGAGTGCATTCAGGGAGATCAGATGGAAGGGATGAGAAAGGCGGATTAAAAAAGAGAGATTGAGAGAGAGAGAGAGAGAGAGACAGGCAAAGCATATTTTGTGCACCTTTGAACAATGTCAAATTATTGAAATTCTGGTAAAGTAAAAATGTGTTCAGGACGATAAGCTTCACACAGGGCATAAAACAGTCATGTGTAACTAATATTCAATATATCTGTATGTTTGTGCTGTATGTGTGTCTGTCATATTTGCTAAGAAGTGCCTTTCCTGGCATGGCCAGCTGATATGGGAAATATTTTATGACCTAAAATAGGTAAACAACTCATGGTTATGTGGCAGGTATTGCATAATTGACTGACAGCTGAAGCAGAGATTGATGCAATGAATTTTTAAAGACAAGCCACAGCTTGTCGGCAGGTAGCCTAGTAGCCTAGTGGTTAGAGCGTTGGGTCAGTAACCGCAAGGTTGCTAGATCGAATCCCTGAACTGACAAGGTGAAAATCTGTTGTTCTGCCCCTGAACAAGGCAGTTAACCCACTGTTCCTAGGCTATTATTGTAAATAAGAATTTGTTCTTAACTGACTTGCCGAGTTAAGAAAAATCTCAAAGGTCATACTTTATTACTGCAATAGACACCCTATGACTGACTTCATCCTTAAAGCACACGTGCAGTCGTCTCTTTCAATTATTAGTATAGAAGAGAAGGAGAAATGCAGTAGCATGCCATTGAGTAGATGCTTGCCAGACATTGCTAAATGTAATTTTGTTTCAAACCATGGCTATTTCATTCCATATGATTGCCATGTGAAAATAAAAAGTATTGATTCAAAATAAATGTTGACAGATACTGCTGAGCATTAAAATAGGTCCTCAAGTCACTAATGCAAAACAGGCCAAGTCTTAGGCCTAATGGATCGTAGTCTCTAAGGACAAGAACGTGGAGAGATACAGCACACTTATTTTCACCCTGGGAAGCGGAAAGTGCTTTTGGCCATGTACAGCTATTTCAAAAGCCTCAGGTGAAAGCAGGGTGGTACTATTTCTCCTCCTCGCTCTCAACTGTGGCCACACTCCAAGAAAGTCAGCATCCACTGTTCCTGTCCCTTATATGGATCCCACAAGGTAAAGGAAACCGTGGGAGACCAAGGAACACCTGGAGAAGATCTGTAATGTAAAGATTGAAGAACTGAAGTACTCATGGAAATTGAGAAACTGGCCCAAAAGTGAAGAAGATCATTTGTGGATGACCTATGCTCCTCAAGGAGTAAAAGGGTTTAAGTCTAGTAAGTTGAGCTCTCAAGTGCCCCTCGGGATACAAGTCGTCTCTCCATCCTGGATACTCAAGATGTCTGTGTCCTTATCACTGTCGATGCTGCTCCTGACAGAGATACTGGCGATGAATGAGTTCATCTTTTGGGTGTACAGGTCCCCGGCATTAAAGTAAGGTATACTGGGGTCGGGGATCTTAATATCGTTATTATTGCATTGGTCCGCCTCGTTATTGGTCTGATCAGCATCCATGGCCTTTTGTCTTTGGTAGTACATGGAGAACTTGTTGAAGATAATGGTGATAGGCAGGGCCACCACCAGCAGCCCACAGATGATGCACAGGGTTGCCACTAGCTTCCCTAACACCGTCACTGGGCAGGTGTCGCCGTAGCCCACCGTCGTCATGCTAATAGTGGCCCACCACCAGCCCACAGGGATGGTCGTTATGTCCGACTCCTCTGACTCCTTCTCCACAAAGTAGATGAGGGTGGAGAAGATGGAAATGCCCACATAGAGAAAGAGCATCAGGAGGCCCACCTCATGGTAGCTATGCCTTAGCGTGGCACCCAACGAGCGCAGCCCCGCTGAGTGGCGGGCCAGCTTGAGGATGCGGAAGATGCGCATCAGCCGCAGGATCTGCACCACCTTCCCCACGTTTTCCAGCTCCTCGTTCTCCTCGTCCACCATCTCAAAGGCCAACGTGGCATAGAAAGGCACGATGGACACAAAGTCTATGATGTTGAGCGCATTACTCAGGAATTTCCGGGGGCACGGTGCCACGGAAACCCGCACCAGGAACTCCACAGAGAAGCTGACAACGCACACAGCCTCGAAGATAGCCAGCACTGGGTCTTCAATCTCCTTGTCGTTGAGGTCCACCTGGTGGAACTCGGGAATGCTGTGGATGCACATGGCCACGATGGAGGTTAGCACCATGGCCAGTGAGGCCACGGCGATCACCTTGGCCAAACGTGAGTAGCCTGGGTTCTCCAGGCGCAGCCAGATGTTCTTGCGGACCTCCGAGCACCAGGTACCCTCAAACTTCTCCAAGTCCTGGTCTATAGTTGAGAGATCCTCCATGGATGAGTCAATGCTCCTGAACTGCTGATGTTGCTCATCGCTCCTCCGGTCCCAGTCCTTGTCCTCTGCAAACTCCCTCTGCTCTTGAAACTTGTTGCTGCAGCAGGAGTCCAGGTGGAGCTCCTTGATGCCCCAGTACTCAATCTCCTGGCTGAAGGAGAAGACACACAGCTCCTCCATCAGGTGGATCTTGCCCGTGTGGTAGAAGTTAAGGACATAGCGGAAGAAACGCGGGTTGCGGTCAAAATAGTACTCCTTGTCGGTGGGGCTGAAGTCATCGCAAAGCTCCAGGATGGCCTCCTCGGAGACGCAGCCCAACAGGCAGCCCAGGCGGGTCCTGGGGAAGCGCTGCAGGATGCTGCGCTCCACGTGCTGCTTAAAGCCGCCTACGTTAAGGTTGAGGAAGCTTTCGTCTGTGCCACGCCTGTGAAGGATCTGGCCATACAGCATGGTGAATCTGTGGCATGGATGGAGCCTTATGAGAAGGGGGAGGCGTTCACTACTCAATGCTTGCACAGGTCATTTCCAGGCTGAAGATCCATCACCTACACAAGAAAACAATATACCAACATCAGTGACTTGCACAAACCACAGCATTGGTATACTATATCTTTTTCAAACTGAGAGAAAAAACGATTTGCACACGACTTGCAAACTCTGGCCTGAGTTTGAGACATTGGGTAAATGAATATTTCTTCCACAATATATTTTGGTTCTAAAAAGCTTTGAGCTTTCAGCAAACAAATAGTATATAATTTATTTATCACAAATACATGTATCTTATAAAACATACCTTATCATAGTGCTTTGGCCTACATTACAGTGCTTTATATGAACATGATACCTTGATATTGTTCCACAGTATTGGGTTCATTGAGACTCAAGTTGAGATATTATGTATCGAGACTTCAATTATCGATGGCCCAGATCCATGCTACAATCCCTGTGCTTTATAAACCCATCCAATCCAACTTAAAAATAAACATGATTTGAAAAGTTATTGGTTTATTCATTTAGTACTTTTATTTAACCTAGATAACATTATTAAAAGTACTTCAGAACGTTCCTACATCAATGTAATAATGGATAATAAAATATATTCAGAAGAGTTGTACCAAGCCAAAGAGCTGAAACTGAAGTTAATGCGACACAATACAAAACCACAATAGAAACCACAGCACAGTTCTCTATTTAAGAAGGTTAGACTCCCCACAAACAACAAAACTTCAACAACAAAATGACATACCTGTATTTCGGGGATCCCCTTTATATTAAAGAACATCATTCCAGAGGCAAACTAATTTTTCTGAAAGGCTCGTCAACTCGCGCTCCTCCCACGTCCCTTCACACTGATTCGGTCCGGATGCTACGGGAATTTTGAAGAGGAGCAAAGTGATCAATGGCCAAGGGAAGGATCAATGCGTCACTCAGTGGTCCATTTACCAGTAGCGTGCGCGCTCGCACCTCTCACTCCCCAAGCTGCGCACTATTCACTTCGTGCGCGAGGCGTCCACAAAGAGAGACGCACGCGGAAAATAAGCTGAGTAGACGGGAAAGTTTCTTCAAGGGAAATCGAAGTAAGATCTCACATTTCAAGACTATTCAGTGTAAATTAAGCTTGAAACACGTAACGTGCAAGAAATGCTGAATTGACAACTCCAAAAGCAAGATGAACAAAGCGTTTTGCATGATGGCTCACCAGTCTCAGCTAACATTGACAAATGTTGAATGTTTGGACCTACTTAAATTAGACTACTACTTCACCACAAACGCATGACCAATATCATAGTATAGGACAGTAGTATGCTGTATAATATTACAATTGAATAATATACATAGGTGTAAAGTACTTAAGTATAAATACTTTATAGAACTACTTAAGTAGTTATTTTTTAGGTATCTACTTTACTTTACTATTTGTGACGGACCTGCTCAAGTTGGTCTTATGTAGCAAAATTTGAAATTGTGTTTCTTACATTAGATAAAATTAGTGACTCAGCACTACAAAATGGTTTGTCATACACTGCATTTGAGGAACAATGAGCAAGTAATTCTGCTTTGAAAGTTAATAAACTTGTCAACTCACTTGAGAAAATGGCCTTTGAATTTTTTGGGTACCTACTGGAGAGCTCTCCTTTATCTACACCCATTCAGCATTGTTCACACTCTCGTAAGCCAGCCCCACCCATCTCTTTAAGGATTCACATGTGAGGTCATGTGCTAAACAGTGAGTAGTGTGGTAGAAGTAGTGGCCTACAATAAGGAAAAATTCCAGGTAAACAGAAATATTTTATAAATATTAGATGACACTTACCCAGACACACTTGTCTAAATTGATGGGTCATGTGAAAGAAATGCTATAACCCCCAGCCACATCTTGCAAGTGCATGGGTCTCTACAGAAGGTGTAAACAGTACAGCCAAATGGTTACTTGCATAGTAGCAATATCATAAATAGATAGGGTCGATATAAATAAAATAATATACAGTATGTACAAGAACAATATCAGTATCAGTGATAGATGAGGTAGTTATATATATACATACAATCAGGGGTAAAATGGCTGAGCAGCAGGATAAAAAAATAAATAGTAGCAGCAACGTATGCTGTGTGTGTTAGGTGATAATTATTTGAATAGAGGCACTGCAGATAGTGCTGATGACTGGTATGTCCGAACCACGCATGAACAAGGGAATCTATATTCGGAGAGCCTGTTTCTGTCCTGCCCTTGATTTTGGTGCAGGGCATGTGATGTCCAGATCCTCTTCGTTGCAAATCTCCCTGATCTTCTCAAAAACATAAGTTTGTCTAGCTGTGTTCAGTCCAGGTGGTGCTTGTACAGGCAGACCATCTATGGGAGGAAGGATGTCAGCGCTGCGCAGCAGCTGAAACCTGGTCCCGACAGTCCGAACGCTCCTTGGCTACAACACCAGGCTACAGAGCATCAAAGCTGTAAAACAGGAAATAACACACAAAAATGAAGACATTACAACCTTGCATAACATCAATTCACCTCCAAAGTTTAGATAAGAAGAATGACCTCATACAATGCAATGAAATTGATTTTCTCCTCGTATGACTGGTGGAGGAGAGTCAGGCGTGTTCTACTGATGCTGAAAGACAAATTCCAGATACAAATATTTTGGCATTATTTTACGATAGCTGTAATCACCGTCAGACACACCTGGCTAACTTGATGGGTCATGTAATCATCTGGCGATGATTGGAGCATTTTGGAGCAAAGAGCTGGTTGAGAGAATGCCAAGAGTGTGCAAAGCTGTCATCAAGGCAAAGGGTGGATACTTTTGAGAACATAAAATATATTAGGATTTGTTTAACACTTTTTTGATTACTCTATGATTCCATATGTGTTATTTCATGGTGTTGATGTCTTCACTATTATTCTACAATGTAGAAAATACAAAAACATTAAGAAAAACCCTTGAATGCGTAGGGGTGTCCAGACTTTTGACTGATAAAGTAGCACTGTGGAACAGGCCTATGTACGTGCGCGCTCGTACCTCTCACTCCCCAAGCTGCGCACTAACCAAAATAATAAACAATCGCCATTGTTTCTTCCAGAATATAACTTAAAAATGTCTCATGAGCTTAGTTCAACTGTCAACATGCAACATTTCAGCATTTCAACATGTTTCCGATCAGTACTGTGTATGGTTAAAACTATCATTTTTATCTCATGGATGGTCAGCCCTTGCATCCATAGTTCTGTCATATATAAATTTGAGATTTTTGAGACATTTTTCTGACCCTCCATCCCTCTGCTGTGTTTACCAAAACAAGTGGCGGGAAGGGTGATTGTTGTTTTCTGAAACGCAGACTGCCCCTTTAATAATATCATCCGCTGGTCCATGACCGGGATGACTGTGGTCCTTGATAAGACAAAGGGCTAGAGTGGACGGCAGGAGCAGTTAGTATAAATGTCATTGAGAAGCCAGCTACCATAAATAATCCTCTATCTCCATCTACAGGTTTAACAAGGGACATGCAATGGTATCTACCAGAGCCTTATACAGTTAATATAAGAATGGTATCCACAAGCAAAGGGTTGTTTCTACTAATGCATTATTACTGTAGACTTTTCCCATCCTCTCAACTGTAATAATAACACCCAATAATAATAATAATAATAATAATAATAATAATAATAATAATAATAATAATAATAATATAAAACTACAGCTATACCACACAATAACAACAATGTTTATAAGGAGAGAGTGTGTCCTTTATCTCAGCATGCAACTGTTTAAGCTCTAAGACTGAGCATGGGGTGAATGGCTTCTCAATCAAAGTCCATTGAAATCTCAGTAGGTCAACTTAACATATTTGTTTAAATGTATGTTTTTCACTCATAAAAGTACTATACTCTGCGTCAAAATGTTCAGTTTAAATGACTTGATATTGCATATATGTTTGCGCCTCATGGGGCAATAATGTTTGATTGTAGCCTTTTTGTGTGGTCTCGGTTCTGTGGAATTTTATATATTTGTTCATACTGTTACCCATGTAAGTAATAAATCAAATTTGCCCACTCAATCATGTATTTCAGTCAATCAGATTTTGTGCATTTCATGTTTTCCTCATTCACAATTTGGAGACTTTTTAAGTTTGTAAAAATATCATCCCTGCAATCTGCATTTTTGGGACCTTGAAGAAAATGGACTCAACAATACAATTACAATACAATTATTTGACATCTACTTCATTTAATCCACACTTCAAATATAGGTGTTCTTTATAGTAACTCCCAATGCTGATATGTCATTTATTGTTCTGTGTGATACCAATAGGTGGCAGAATTTTTTTTACACAAGCCAAGGATCCCACTCCTGTTGCCAGCCTGACCTTAATCATCCTGATTTTGAATTTGGCTGTATTCATAAGACAGACTGAAACAGGGACTACTTGGACTTGTCCAATATGAAACCATTATTTTTCTGTTGCATACTTGTTGCAGACATTAATTAACATGGCTCAAATAGAGTTAAAGATATTTTTGCAAACTAGGACCAGCTCATGCAGGGAGATTATGAAATTCCTTTTCACATGGTTTACATCAGTTATTAATTTCATCACAACAACATCCCTGATCAGCATTACTGCTCAACCGGAAGTTAAAGGCGGACACATCACACAAATATTCTCGTCTTTAAATATTTAATATTAAGAGAAAATACTGCTTAATAAGAGCTAAGAACATATAATATGTACTCTGTCAACAAAGTTCAAACCTTAGTGATACAGTGCTTTCAGAAAGTATTCACACCCGCTAACCTTTTCAAATCTTGTTGTGTTACAGCTTGAATTTAAAATGGATTACATTTAGATGTTTTGTCACTGGCCTAAACATAATACTGTCAAATTGTGAAAATGGAAATATGTTTTTCGAAAGTTTGACCAATTAATACAAAATGAAAAGCTGAAATGTCTTGAGTCAGTAAGTATTCAATTCCTTTGTTATGGCAAGCTTAAATAAGTTCAGGAATAAAAATGTGCTTAACAAGTCACATAATAAGTTGCAAGGTCTCCCTCTGTGTGTGATAATCGTGTTTAACATGATTTTTGTATTGACTACCTCATCTCTCTACCCCACACATAATAGTTATCTGTATCTCAGTCAAGCAGTGAATTTCAAACACAGATTCAACCACAAAGACCAGGGAGGATTTCCAATGGCTCGCAAAGAAGGGCATCTATTGGAAGATGGCAACAAACAAAAAAACGCAGACATTGAATATACCTTTCAGCATGCTGAAGTTATTAATTACACTTTGGATGTTATATCAATACGCTCAGTCACTACAAAGATATAGGCGTCCTTCCTAATTCAGTTGTGTCACGCCTGCTCCCGCTCTTCCCCCCTGGCGCTTGAGGGTGCCAGGCTGCCCTGCATTACGCACTCCTGCCACCATCATTTACGCACACCTGCCTTCCCTAGTCACGCGCTTCAGCGATATTGGACTCACCTGGACTCACTCAATCACCTGTTTATTACCTCCCCTATATTTGTCAGTTCCCCAGCTCTCTTCCCCGCTGCTGAATTGTTTGTCATATGTCTGTGTTACCCGTGTGCTGATGCTGTTCCTGTCTTGTTGTCTGTCTGTTCTCAAATAAATGTCTGACTCCCCGTACCTGCTTGTCCTGTTCGGCGTCGGTCTTTAGTTGCCAGAGAAAGGAAACTGCTCAGGGATTTCAGCATGAGGCCAATGGTGTCTTTAAAACAGTTATAGAGTTTAATGGCTGTGATATGATACAACTGAGGATGGATCAACAACATTGTTGTTACTCCACAATATTACCCTAATTGACAGAAAATATTTCAAATCCTGCATCCTGTTTGCAACAAGGCACTAAAGAAATACTGCAAACATGTGGCAAAGCAATTAACTATTTGTCCTGAATATAAAGTGTTATGTTTGTGGCAAATCCAATACAACATATTAATGAGTACCACTCTTCACTCTTCAAGCATAGTGGTGGCTGCATCATGTTATGGGTATGCTTGTAATCATTGATAAATTCACCTTTCAGCACAACAACTTAACCTTTTCATTTTTGAGTTCCAAATATCTCTAACGGTCGCCCCAGCATGAGTTTTTTTATGCACGCAACAGGACAGTTCATCCACGCTGACCTCAAACTAAGGCACTCTGCCTGCTTTTATTTATAGGCTGTTTCAACTTGTCAATTTCAAATGATTTTCCAACAACAACAAAAAATTGAGGTGTGTTCTGCCTCCTCATTAATTCACATAAAAGTAGGTCATTTCAATTTGCGGGCAATTTCTTTTTTGTGCACTACTTAGCTGGACAAACTTCCCCAAGCACCTCCCAATTGTTTCCGCAGATCAAGTATGCTGTCACGGCAGATTTCCGCCTCTTCCTCTGAAGAGGAGGTGTAGCAAGGATCGGACTAATATGCAGCGTGGTAGGTGTCCATGTTATTTAATAAGAAAACTCAACATGAACACAAATACAAAATAACAAAGTGAATGACAACGAAACAGTCCCGTGTGGCACAGATACAGGAAACAATCACCCATAAAATACCCAAAGAACATGGCTGCCTAAATATGGTTCCCAATCAGAGACAACGATAAACACCTGCCTCTAATTGAGAACCAATCTAAGCAACCATAGACTTACATAAACACCTAGACTAAAAACACCCCGTAAACATACAAAACCCCTAGACTAGACAAAACACATAAGTCACACCCTGACCTAACCAAAATAACTAAGATAACTAAGGCCAGGGCGTGACATATGCAGACATTTGCGCATCTCCAGTCGGAACAGGACATGCACAAACTTTTTCACATTTTCCGGCTGGTGCCAGGTTCGCCTTCATTGTTGATTTCATTACTACATGATAACTTTGGACATGTGTGCATTTCTATCAAAACAAGTGCCTTATTACGTTATAATAGTTTCTGTATGTCGTGTTATGCCGTTTCTACTGTAAGTCACTATGTATGGAGCTTAATATATTTATGCGTATTCCTTATAACCGCAGGCACGCTAGGTAAAGTTACTATTTTCATAACCTTTATGGTGTTATACTCAATCGTGCTTATGTAGCTAGCTACATTCTTCTATTAGCTCTGTAAAACAATGCTAATTGCGTCAGAGAAGTATTCATTTGTTTGGTCATTTGAAGCTACCCTGGCCTTATGACCATGGTTTGTTTTCATTTGGCCTGTTTAGCATAGCTCTGTTCTGCCCTGCCCCTTTGTGGAGCTCAACGGTTACTGTTTCTTGCTGTTTTATATAACTAATTTGTGATTTTGTCAATGCAATTTATCATTTTATTGGAAGTGTTACTATGTCACTTTGTAACATTGTTTAATGGCTACAGTATATCCTGATATTGTATTCTGATGACTAATAATTCCTCTTTATTCTGTACTTTCAGAAACCAAACACACAAACAGAATTTGCCAATATCATAACTGGAGCTGGACATCTTTGGAGCTGAAGATCGAGGCCAGATTTTGTGTGCTAGCGTACTCTCCTTTACAGTTGTACTGGATGAAAACACAGCAAGAAAACACATAGGCCTGTATGTAATAGTTGTCTATTTTATTTAAGTATTGGTGGTGGTTGAAAAAATGTGTTTACTTGAGGGAAAAAACTGCAAGAATATACTGACAACTTATGAATATGCATAACCCTTATCTCATATTCCTGCAGTGATTGAACAACAACTGCATTTCCACCCCCCATCATGGCAGATCATCGGTCATGTCAGTCAGTCAGTAATTGATGCAGATGTGCTCAAAGCTTGAACATCTGGTACTCCCCAAAGCATGGTGAAACACAGTGGTGTGTCTCAAGCTTAACACATACTTTGTCAACCTCCTCTGCTTCCTTCTCCTGGTGCCAGACAGGCAGACTTTGCAGTGCCTCTGTGTGTGACTACCTTGCGTAGCAGTTTGAGGGACTTCACAGGGAAAATGCTATACAGTGAGGCGTAGGGGATTGTCTGCAGCAGGACGGCCCCCAGTGGATTGGCGCCGAGGGGTGTGGTGCTCCTCCAGCAGCTCTCTCATTAGGTATTAGGTTCTCTGTACTTTTGGTAGGTAATTACTTTACCTATGGGGGAGTGGGGAGGATGAAGCAGTGGGAGAGATATTGTCACTATAATTGTATAATGAAACTGTATGTGTTTTGACCATGCTGGCTCCTCATCTCGGCAAGGGACATAACAAAGAACTTGATCCCAAACCTGTGCCTTTTGTAGGGAATATATTGACGGAACGCCAGCCTACCCTTCTATATCACCAGGGTCTCATGAATGCATAGCTCCTGGTATGGCACAAGACCCGACCAAATGCTGATGTCAGGCTGGTAAGTACATTTCTTAATTTTGTGTAACGGGTCATTTAGTTTGGCAGTAGCATTGTTGACGAAATGCAGTCATCGCAGCAGAACTAAGGAGCGGTCTTGGGAAAAGAGGGCGGCAAAGAAAGGAGTTGCAAACATAGGATCTGTACTCCAGTATTCTCTTAGGGAGTTCTTCTTTACTATTCCCATGAGAAGGACTGTCACCAGGAAGATATACATTTCACTAATTGTGGTTGTCACCCATTTAGTGAGTTTCCCCCTTACTCCTGGCTCTTTCTTTTCCTCTAGCTCCAAGGCAAACCGATCAGTCATCTCTACTATGTCTCCCACCAGCTCCTCTGTCAGAAACAGCTTCAAGCACTCTGCCTCAGAGGGAAATAGCAAGGGGATTTGCATTCCAGACTGGGACTCAAAGCAAACAGCAGGGCCAGGAGGGGTGAAATGGCTGGCGGCCTCCAGCTACCACAGACCTGCTGTACTTCATCCACTGTCGGTCTGCATCCATCACCACCAGCATCTTCAAAGGGACCTGGAACTTCGTCAGTGGACAAGGGGTCCTCAGGTTCAGGGTTCTCAATGGCAACAATGTTGGGGGCAGCTCCTCACTGTCACTGTGAAAATCTGATTGCTGACTTTCATACTCAGACTCATTGTCAGAATTGATTAAAATCTCCAGAATTTCCGCATTTGTGAGTTGTCTCCTTTTGAGAGATATTGCTAATGCTACAGCTCAGCTCACTAGCTACATACATAAACAACAACACTGAATTGCTCAGAGTGGGGGTGAGAGGTTACGTGATTGACTGCCAGCACATGCCACTTGTATCAATAAATCACTATCAGAAAATGTTTTGTGTGGTAATTATTTATCTTATTTATCTTTGGTCTGTCAGACCAAAGATGTTATAACAAAATGGAGTGAGGGAGGGTTCACTCATTTTTCGAGTAAACTTCCAGAAGAGAATGATGGGATGTGAACGATGGTAGACGACACACCCCCTTCAACATGCATACTATAAACAGACCAAACTCATCTTGTCTCCTCTTATTATCTTTGGTTGATGTGAAAAAATAAAACATGTCGGCATGCACGAACTACCCATCGTCGGATTACTTTAGATTTCTATAAAGTGTTTTACTAAATTATTTTGATGAATGGTGAGCTCACCCGTAATGTGATTATTATAAAGAGTAATTGCTATCCGCTAATTGATATGGTAGTTTCTGTCAGCTGAGAGTTATAAAAAATATGATGCTTGTGTTATGTCGAACTCTCCTCAGTTAGCGGTAGGACAAATATAGCCTACATTTTCCGGTTTGGATGATTGTGTTATGCTGTAGCTACTTTTGTGAATGTCGAAACATTGCATCCAAAAATAAACTGGTCACATTCCGGACTTAACTTGGTATGGACTGTGTTAGTGCAAAATGTTTCTGTGAAAAAACAGTGTGGCCAGATCAAATGCTGACTGTTGTGTTAATCGCAACTGGACCTTCTAAATAAGCGTTCTAATCCCACCGTAGAATGATCACACCCGTTTTTTGGTATGTGAGAAAAGGTTAAAACACAAGGCCAAATCTACACTGGATTTCTTTATCAAGAAGACAATGAATAATCCTGATGTTCATAGTTCCAGTTTTGATTGAAATCTACTTGAAAATCTATGGCAATACCTGAAAATGGCTGTCTACCAATGATCAACAACAAAATTTGACAGAGCTTGAAGAATTTTGAAAACAATTATGGGCAAATGTTGCACAATCCAGGTGTGGAAAGCTATTAGAAACTTAACCAGAAAGAGTCACAGCTGTAATTGCTGCCAAAGATGCTTCGACAAAGTATTGACTTAGTGTTGTGAATACTTATGTAAGTTAGACATTTCTGTATTTCATTTTCAATAAATGTGCAAAAAAATCCTGAAAATGGGGAGTCATGTGGGACCGCTGAAAGATATGGCAGCACGAGAGCTCCTAATACCTGCATGTAAATACTGGAATTCAACAGCATACACTTTCATTTTTGTCTTAATATATTGACTTGAAGTACAGTTTAAAATAAAGATAATTTTCAGTTTGAAACATTACACTAAAGTGGCGTTATTGGAATGCAGACATACTCAAAAAACACATGGTATTCCCAGAAGGCCACATTGACTAGCAAACAGACAGCAAGTCCTCCTGAATCCCCCCACCAAGATATGGATAAAAATGTAAACCAAGAGGGAAAAAAACGGTAAATCTGAAGGATCAAATGGGAAAGATGAACACGATTTTGTTGGATGTTGCATCTGATGTCTCCACGATAAAAACAACAATTATCGAGCTAAAGGTAAAAATGTATACGATACAAGAGAGGATGGATGGGGCAGAGGGATGGATTTTGACAGTGGAGGAAGCCATCTCCCTTCTGTAGAAGGATAATGAGAATCACGAGAAAAAGCTAGACATTGTGGAATCGTGTCGAAAAATTTGAGAACAGAATTAGGAGAAATATGGTGAGATTACTTAATCTGAAATAGGGGAGTGAGGCTGGCGGTGGACTAATCTCATGTGTGCAGAAAATCATAGCAGAAGGATTTGGATTTGACGACAGGCATGAATTCGAAATTGACCGAACCCATCGCAGCTTAACAATGCCTGACAGGAATGGGCACCCGAGAACGTTTCTCATCTGCATTCTACGATCTACAGCCCAGGACAAGGTACTTAAAGTGGCGAAAGAAAAGGGTGGCGTTCAGTGGGAGGGCCACCAGCTGTCTTTTTTCCCAGACCTGTCCAAGGAACTGGCAATGAAGAGGAAGAAGTTTGCAAGGTGAAGAAACAACTACACGAGAAGAACGTCAGGCACACACTGGCATTCCCAGCGACCCTGCTCTTTACTTGGAAGGGAAAGAAAATGATTTAAGGACAACGTGGAAGCAGAGAGATTCTTGCTAGAGCAAGGTGTTTAAACTAGATAAAGAAGGAGAGACAGAAGGTAAAATACAAGTTGAATTGGCCTGAGAGTCTTTAGGTGCCTTTTGGCAAACTCCAAGTGGGCTGTCATGAGCCTTTTTACTGATGAGTAGCTTCCGCCTAGCCACTCGTGTGTAGATTAATGAGGGAAAAAAGTATTTATTTTAATCCATTTTAGAATAAGACTAATGTAACAAAATGTGGAAAGCGTTGTGGAGTCTAAATACTTTCCAAATGCACTGTATCCATCTAATAGGGCTTTCTTTAATGTTGGTGTACCACAGGGCAGCACTCTAGGCCCTCTACTCTTTTCTATATTTACCAATGACCTGCCACTGGCATGAAACAAAGACTGTATGTCCATGTATGCTGATGATTCAACCATATACGTGTGAACAACCACAGCTAATGAAGGCACTGAAATCTTTCATAAGGAATTGCAGTCAGTTTTGGAATGGGTGGCCAACAATAAACTGGTACTCAACATTTCTAAAACTAAGAGCATTGTATGTGGTACAAATCATTCCCTACGCTCTGTACCTCAGCTGAATCTGGTAATGAATGGTGTGGCTGTTGAACAAGTTGAGGAGACCAAATTAATTGGTGTTACCTTAGATTGTACAGTGTCATGGTCAAAACAAATAGATTAAACGGTTGAAAAGATGGGGAGAGGTCTGTCCATAAGGCTGAAGTGTTGTCTTATCTTAATTATTGTCCTGAAATGTGGTCAAGTGCTGCAAAGAAAGACCTAGTTAAGCTGCAGCTGGCCCAGAACAGAGCGGCACATCTTGCTCTTCATTGTAATTAGAGGACTAATATAAATACTATGCATGCCAGTCTCTCTTGGCTAAGAGATGAGGGAAGGCTGACTGCTTCATTCTTTTTATAAGAAATATTAATGTGTGGAAAACTCCCAATTGTTTGCATAGTCAACTTACACACATCTCTGACACGCACACACTTACCCCACCAGACATGCCACTAGTGGTATTTTCACAGTTGACAAATCCAAAACAAATTCAAGAAAGCGTACAGTACTATACGGAGCCATTATTGCATCGAATTTCCATCTCATATTGCTCAAACGAACATCAAACCTGGTTTAATAAAAATGATGAAGTAACACCTCAAGGCACAACGCCTCTCCCTATTTGACCTAGAAATGTGTACGTACGTATTGAAATGAAGGCTATGTGTGCTGTTTTTAAATGTATGTAGTTCTGTCCTTCAGCTGTTATTGTCTATTAATGTTCTGTATTATGCCATGTTTCATGCTTTGTGTGGACCCCAGGAAGAGTAACTGCTGCTATCGCAACAGCTAATGGGGATCCTAATAAAGTAAAATACAAATATTGCTATCAGGTTGTAAGTCCCAGCTGGTCTGCCTGGTATATTGTTTGCTGCCTCCACCCATTCGGGATGCACTGTTTCAGTTTCAATATTTTGAACAAAAACAGACGACTCTAAGGCTGGGAATGTCAATACAATCAAACTAGCAAAGGCACTGATCACAAGCTAGTCATAACGTGGCTAATAGGCACATGTCGGGGCGGCAGGGTAGCCTAGTGGTTAGAGCGTTGGACTAGTAACCAAAAGGTAGTTCATATCCCCGAGCTGACATTTAGAAGTAGCCTAGGCTGGCTACACTACATTTTGAGTGCACCATTCAGCAATGCTGCATTCAACCACACCGGTGATCCATGCAGTGCAAAAAAAATTAAAACAACCAACCTATAGCTATGTTTGTGTTATTAAATACTTTTTGATTAGGGACGCAGCATATTATGCACATGTGCAAAGGCTGGACAAATACTATTTCTCTTCTTTTATTTTAATATGTTAAAATGCTATATACAGCTTCCTATGTACATAAGTGGACATTATAATATGGCCCATGCTCTGATTGAATTTAACACCCCTGTGCTACCGGATCTATTTATGTAGTTAGCTAATTATTTAAGCAAGCTAAAAACACGGAGCCTAACGTTGGATGTTACGTCATTGGAGGAGTGTGTGACTGACCAACTTTTCCCCCTCATAGTTTTTCAGTGGCTACAGCTAGAGATGCAGGTGTCATTTGTTTAGCTAGCAAGAAATGTGAATTGCTTTGCTCGCTAATTGTCAATCAAATCGATCAAATAAGCAGGCAGGCAAGTTCCCATTCAGTTGTCAAAATGTTGGATGGGACAAGCACGCATTGGAAGGCAAGATGCAGAAGGACGAGCAGGCTAATATTATCCATCGTTCATTGTTTTTGATGCCTAACTAGCTGAAAAAGTTTTAGATGGTTTATCTAATATTCCCTCGTTAGATTTCAACTCATCTCGTTCTGGCTAGCATTAGTTGTTGCTCTTGTTGTGTGCTTACCTTTTCATGGTTGTTTGATCAATAGGAATGTGAAGTTCCCAAATGTAAAAGGATTCCTGTGGTATTTACATATTTGCAGAAATCCATTCAGGTGTATTTTGTGGCTTTTGGCGAATGCGTTCTAATGATCTAAAGTCGCGCAGTTGCTACTGTCTGTAGACCTATAGTCCAGTTTCAAGTGAACGATGGCAGGCCCGTGTGGCAAATGGTTTATTTGCATATAGGCCTACTTAGCTCTGATTGGCTATGGTGCACAGGTCTGCGTAGATTCCGGTTAACATATACCCAATGTAATTCTTACATTTAATCCAAAGAAACTCAACATTGTAAAATCAAATATATAAACCGCAGTCTTTATAACAACTAAAAACGTCCCAAGAAATTGCCTACCTAAAAATAGCAAACATGAAATATTTTTCATTTAATATTCATCTCCTTTCAAAAAAGGTTTATGTTAATAGTTTTAAAACTAAGCCAATCTAACCAAAGTACAAGCATGTGAAACCCATTCATGTGGAGCTGATTATTTACCCCAGATTATTGTTCTACCTTGTAAATAGGGTTTTTGTTGGCAAAGTAAATGTAGGAGTCCCCAGCCAGTCCGACCCTCTTCGCAAGCTACCGCTGTCATCTGACTGCGAGGCACCTTCAGAGTTTACAGATGCTATGCAAAAGGGAGTAAAAATAGCTTTGGTCAAATGCCATGTACCCTAACGACAATACTGTGTACTTTGTACAGGCTGAATCCTAATTCGATATCTACACTCTGTGGCCAGTTTAGTAGGTACGCCCCCTTTGCCTGCAGAACAGCCTGAATTCTTCAGGGCATGGAAACATTGCTCAATTGGTATCAAGGGACCTATCGTGTGTCAGGAAAACACCATTACACCACCGACACCAGGCATGATGGGGCCATGGACACATGCTACTTACGCCAAATCCTGACTCTGCCGTCAGCATGATGCAACAGGAACTGGGATTCATCAGACCAGGCAATGTTTTTCCACTCCTCAATTGTCCAGTGTTGGTGATCGTGTGCCCACTGGAGCCGTTTCTTTTTGTTTTTAGCTGTGGTTGTCTGCTGCAATAGCCCATCTGTGTCAAGGACCGACGAGTTGTGCATTCCGAGATGCCGTTCTGTACACCACTGTTGTACTGCTTTGTTAATTGCCTGTTTGTGGCCCACCTTTTAGCTTGCACGATTCTTGCCATTCTCCTTCAACCCTTTCGCCTACAGGACAGCCGCTGACTGGATGTTTTTTGCTCCATTCTGGGTAAACCCTAGAAACTGTCATGCGTTTCTGAGATACTGGAACTGGCGCGCCTGGCACCAACGATCACACCTCGCTCAAAGTCGCTTAGGTCACTAGTTTTGACCATTATAGCATTCAATCAAACGGTAATGTCTCAATACCGGTCTGCCTACTTTATATAGCAAGCCACGGCCACATGGGGGTTGGTGTACCTAATAAACTGGCCAATGATTCTGGCTACTGGAGTTCACATAAAATCCACCACACCTTTAATTGAATACAATTTATTATATAACTTTTTATTTATACTTCCTTCATTCAGCTCAGAAACGTGGTTGACTGTAAAAACAAGTCTTGTTTTGCCTGCAACCTTCCACATTGACAAGGAACATCTGAAAGCCATGCTGTGAGAGGCTTAAGTCTTGACCTTAGAATCGCCGGGCTCTCTTTCCTCTCCGAATGGGGTGTAGAACTGCACCAAGTTGACTTCATTTACCCATGACCCTCGGGTAGCCTCCCACTGCAATCACGCTGCCATACTGGTTCTATTGCATACTGGCCATGTTCATCAGCATGTCCATGAACACTGGGCTTGGAGAGGGACAGGTAGAAAGGGTGGCAAGGAAGGGATATTGGTCGTGGAGCAACGACCTTCATAAAGATTATCGTCATCATTGTCATTATCACTATATTACTCCAAACTTAAAAACATAAAAAAATATTGCCTCTACAGTTTAGACCTCTGGCATAATTTGACAATAAGTGATTACAGCAGACATTTGAAAGTCAAGGATTATGCCATCTCAACGAGCCTTCCCTTTCTCCCACCCCATTCCCCCCTTGCCCATTCACTCACGTTCATCCTTGTCATAGGGCATGACCTAACACCGTCCGTTTTTGAAGGAGATGGCCAAGTAAGGGCAGTTTGGCTCCACGTAAGCCCTCTGACCTTGCATACAGTGGATCCCTGCTATACTGATGGCTCCAATCATGTTACACAGACAGCTGACTGTCTCCTATCGCTAATAGGTATACACTCTTCAGAAGTGGGAATGTATTAAACACTCAGATCTGGCACATTTACTAACTGTACAAAAAATGAATGCTATTGATCATTATTTTGGGGGTGTTGCTATCTTCTACATATATGAAAGGCTACCAGACTTACAATGAAGTTTCCCTGATTGGCGTAGATATACAGTTCCCCATTGGCCATCCCAAAAAGGAGGATCTTGCTACCTGGCGACCAGGCGACGTGAGCTAGCTGAATTTCCTTGAGCTCTTTCCCCCAGATTTGGTTACCTAAAAAGACAGAACACAGCCATTATAAAAATAAAAGTCATTAGTCATCATCAGAATAATAATAAGAATAAATTGCTTTTGTAGAGCACATTTAATTTACAGACATAAATTATGACGCTCTTCACATTGAGGTCAACCATTAATTGAAAAAGCTTTAATAAAAGGGCTAAAAACATTAGGCAAGGTGATTTTCTAGTGACCATTATACTATATAATGGGTGTGAGAAATCAATAGCAATACAATGACAACTTGTTCTGACTTTGTTCAAACTGAAATAAACCGATGGACCCAATGCATGAATTAGAAAAATCAATGCTAAGGTCATGCTCCATTAAAAGCACTTATTAGCCCAAGACTTGGCTTAATATCTGTCTGGGAAACCGGCCCATACTGTTCAGACAAATAAGTTAAAGCGAGGAGCATAGCAGAATGCATGAAGGGACACTTATCATTTTCAGATCCAACAATGACTGCCCCGTCCTAGAACAATACAAATCTTTGTAAATCAATGTAAATAGTCCGGTGGCCATATTATTAATTGTTCAGCATTCTTATGTCTTGGGGGTAGAAGCTGTTAAGAAGCCTTTTGGTCCTAGACTTGGCGCTATGGTACCGCTTGCCGTGCAGTAGCAGAGAAAACAGTCTATGAGTTGTAGCTGGAGTCTCTGACAATTGTATGGGCTTTCCTCTGACACCATCTATTATATAGGTTCTGAATGGCAGAAAGCTTGGCCCCGGTGATGTACTAGGCCGTATGCACTACTCTATGTCGCACCTTATGGTCAGATGCTGAGCAGTTACCATACCAGGCGGTGATGCAACCGGTCAGGATGCTCTCCATGGTGCAGCTGTAGAACCTTTTGAGGATCTAGGGACCCATGCCAAATCTTTTCATTCTCCTGAGGGGGAAAGGTTTTGTCGTGCCCTCTTCACAACTGTTTTGGTGTGTCTGGACCATGAAAGTTCATTGGTGATGTTGACACCAAGGAACTTGAAACTCTCGACCCGCTCCACTACAGCCCAGTCGATGTTAATGGGGGCCTGTTCGGGCCACCTTTTCCTGTAGTCCACGATCAGCCACTTTGTCTTGCTCACATTGAGGGAGAGGTTGTTGTCCTGGCACCACACTGCCTGTACCCTGACCTCCTCTCTATAGGCTGTCTCATCAGCAAACTTAATGATGGTGTTTGGCCACGCAGTCGTGGGTAAACTGGGAGTACAGGAGGGGACTATGTACACACCCCTGAGGGACCCCAGTGTTGAGGATCAGCTTGGCAGACGTGGTGTTGCCTACCCTTACCACCTGGGGGTGGCCCGTAAGGAAGTACAGGATCCAGTTGCAGTGTTTAGTCTCAGGGTCCTTAGCATGGTGATGAGCTAAGTGGGCACTATGGTGTTGAATGCTGAGCTGTAGTCAATGAACAGCATTCTCACTTAGGTGTTCCCTTTGTCCAGGTGGGAAAGGGCAGTGTGGAGTGCGATTGCATCATCTGTGGATCTGTTGGGGCGGTATGTGAATTGGAGTGGGGCTAGGGTATGCGGGAGGATGCTGTTGATGTGAGCCATGACCAGCCTTTCAATGCACTTCATGGCTACCCACGTGAGTTCTACGTGGGCGGTAGTCATTTAGGCAGATTACCTTTGCTTCCTTGGGCACAGGGACTATGGTGTTCTGCTTGAAACATGTAGGTATTACAGACTCGGTCAGGGAGAGTTTGAAAATGTCAGTGAAGACGCTTGCCAGTTGGTCAGCGCATGCTTTGAGTACACGTCCTGGTAATCCATCTGGCCCGCGGCTTTGTGAATGTTGACCTGTTTAACTTTTTATGGCTGCAATCCCGCTACCGGGATCGATATGACAACTACCAGTGAAAATAGAGGGCGCCAAATTCAAACCACAGAAATCTCATAATTACAATTCCTCAAACATACATGTGTCTTATATCATTTTAAAGGTAATCTTGTTGTTAATCCCACCAAAGTGTCCGATTTCAAATAGGACTTTCAGCGAAAGCACTACAAACGATTATGTTAGGTCTCCACCAAACCACAATAAGCACAGCCATTTTCCAGCGAAATATAGCAGTCACAAAAAGCAGAAATAGAGAGAAAATGAATCACTAACCTTGAATTATCTTCATCAGATGACACTCATAGGACTTCATGTTACACAATACATGCATGTTTTGTTTGAAAAATGTCATATTTATATAAAAAAAATCTGAGTTTACATTGGCGCATTACATTCACTAGTTCCAAAAACATCAAGTGATTTTGCATAGCCACATCGTTTCAACAGAAATACTCTTCATAAATGTAGATGATAATACAAGTTATACACATGGAATTATAGATATACCTCTCCTTAATGCAACCACTGTGTCAGATTTAAAAAAAGCAACCCATGCAATATTCTGAGACGGAGCTCAGAACAATAGCCAAATTAGCCGCCATGTTGGAGTCAACACAAACCAGAAAATACATGATAAATGTTTCCTTACCTTTGATGAACTTCATCAGAATGCAGTCCTAGGAATTCCAGGTTCACAATAAATGCTTGATTTGTTCGAAAATGTCCGTTATTTATGTCCAATTAGCTACTTTGGTTAGCGCGTTTGGTAAACAATTCCAAAGTCACAAAGCGCGTCCACTATAACGTGACAAAGTGTCCAAAAGTTCCGTAACAGTCAGGAGAAACATGTCAAACGATGTTCTGAATCAATCTTTAGAATATTGTTTACATACATCTTGAAAAACGTACCAAACAGAGAATTCGAATGACTTCAAATGAGCGGTGGAACGCAGGTCCTTTCATGGTGAAAGCAACTCGTGGCAGTGGTGGCTATTTCCTGTCTCATTCGACCCCCCTTCACATTAGAGTCTATTGACATCTAGTGGAAGGCGTAGGAAGTGAAAACTAATCCACTCATCCATATCTCGCTGTAATTTCAATGGGAGCTTGGTTGAAAATCTGCCACCCCCAGAAAAAATCCAAACAGGAAGTGGAATTTCTCAGGTTTTTGCCTGCTATATGAGTTCTGTTATACTCACAGACACAATTCAAACAGTTTTAGAAACGTCAGAGTGTTTTCTATCCAATACCAATAATACTATGCAAATATTAGCAATTATGACTGAGGAGCAGGCCTTTACTATGGGCACCTTTCATCCAAGCTACTCAATACTGCCCCTGCAGCCATAAGAAGTTAAAGGTCCTGCTCATATCGGCTACCAAGAGTGTTATCACACAGTGATCCAGAACAGCCGTTGCTCTCGTGCATGCTTCAGTGTTGTTTGCCTCAAAGTGATCATAAAAGGCATTTAGCTTGTCTGGAAGGCTCATGTCACTGGGCAGCTCGCATCTGGGTTTACCTTTATAGTCCGTAATAGTTTTCAAGCCCTGCCACATCTGACGAGCATCAGAGCTGGTGTATTAGAATTCATTATTAATCCTGTATTGACGTTTTGCTTGTTTGATGGTTCGTCTGAGGGCATAGCAGGATTTCTTATTAGCTCATTGAAAAAGGCAGCTCTAGCCTTTAGCTCGATGCGGATGTTGCCTGTAATCCATGGCTTCTGGTTGGGATATGTACGTACGGTCAATGTGGGGATGAAGTTGTTGATGCACTTATTTATGAAGGTAACTGAGGTGGTATATTCCTCAATGCCATTGGATGAATCCCGGAACATATTCCAGTCTGGGCTAGCACAACAGTCCTGTAGCGGAGCATCCGCATCATCTGACCACTTCCGTATTGAGCTTGTCACTGGTACTTCCTGCTTTAGTTTTTGCTTGTAAGCAGGAATCAGGTGGATAGAATTATGGTCAGATTTGCCAAATGGAGGGTGGGGGAGAGCTTTGTATGCATCTCTGTGTGTGGAGTAAATGAGTTTTTTGTGGAGTTTTTTCCCCTCTGGTTGCACATGTGACATGCTGATAAAAAAAAATTGTGAAACGGATATAAGTTTGCCTGCATTAAAGTCCCCAGCCACTAGGAGAGCCGCATCTGGATGAGCATTTTCTTGTTTGCTTATGGCCTTGTAGAGTTGGTTGAGTGCGGTCTTAGTGCTAGCATCGCTCTGTGCTGGTAAATAGGCGGCTTCGAACAATATAGATGAGAACTCTCTTTGTAGATAGTGTGGTCTTCAGCTTCACATAAGGGGTGGCAGGTATCATGGGGCGGCAGGTAGCCTAGTAGTTAGAGTGTTGGGCCAGTAACTGAAAGGTTGCTAGATCGAATCTCCCAAGTATGGCTAGACGGTACACTCTCCATCTCTCAGCACATATCCAAGTTGAGGCTAAGGTTAAATCTAGACTTGGTTTCCTCTATCATAATCTCTTGTGTGAGGTGACTACCTCAAACTCTAAACCCTCAGAGGTGATAATCACACCGGTGGGGAGAGGGGCATTATTTTTACCGAAAAGGTAAAGGGGTGTTCAGAACAAGGTTAAGGGCAGAGAAAGCTTGTTGGACACTAAGAGATTAATTGCTGTGATGGGAATAGGGAAGTTGCAGTGACCATTCATATTACCATATAATCACAGTAATCTCCTTTTATGCACTCTGGGTATGCTTTGTTGATACCTAATTTGCTAACCACCATCAGGTCCTAATTGCCTGGTACTCAAGCCTCTATTGTCCCTTTAACTACTTCACAGGAGAGCCGTTTGAACGTAAACTGAATTATTTTTATCAAAAGGCGTTTTTTGCAAGAAATGCCATCTCCAACATGTGCCTTAATAACAAACGTGTATGCCATCTGTAATTACGAGCCAGGTAGGTTTAGCCACAGTAAAAAGTCAGCAACCTTCCCACTAGCCATGATTGGCTTAGATAATTAGAGGGCTGGACATGCCGAGAGGAGTTTGGATTGGTCTGCCATATAGCACGCTTCTGTCTATTTGAGCTGGTCAGTATGTGTAGGTAATCCTGTCTAACACTGCTTTAAAAAAAAATATATGGCATAGTAAAACTGCATATGGGTTGCTCTCCACTTGCTGGAGGACCGAGTTTTGAAATCAGTGGAATTCGATGATGATAGCTAAGGAAACACCTGTCTCTGGATTACAGTACATCTTCAAACTAAGGGCAACTATGACATCCGTGACAGGAGACGCGTCTAGCTAGTTACATTTTCCGATATTACACGTTTCTAATTTTGACAGAAAGTGGTTTCATTTCAAGTTAAAGCATTTCAAGCTAACGTTAGCTGGATGGCTCGCTAGCTAACGTTACTTGTATGATCTTATTATTTGTATCTCAGAGCCATTTGCTTGGGTAGTTATAGGCTAAGGTTAGCTAGCTAACATTGAACCTGATTGGTTTGATACCTTCAGACTCATATCGGGCAGTAACGTCATGAGTTTGGATTAAGGTTCATTGTTTAGCTAGCTATCGGTCTTAACAAAAGCTCCACTGTGCAAGTCACCATTTCGGGGGTGTTCATAAATTCAGTCTGGCCATCTACTCCGATTTCAGAGCACAGAATAACTGATGAATTTACGAACACTCGACACCCGTTGAATATGGCAGGTGTCAGTAAACGTCTGAAAAAAAAGCGTAATTAAATTGCTGCCCGCAGCAGTTATAGTCACCAATGCTCTGGATAACATGAAGACAACCTAACTAACCTAACTAGTGAAATGGTCAGAGTTTGGGTGGGGGCTACAGCTTAAGAGTGTGTGAATAATGCTGAATGGGTCTAGGCAAAGGAGATTTCTCCAGTAGGCACCAAAACATTCAAAGACCATTTTTTCAAAAGTGAGGTTCAAAAGCAGAATTACTTTCCCATTGTTCCTCAAATGCAACGTATGATATACCATTTTGTAGCTCTGTGTCTTTCTTTTATCCAATGTGAAAAACACAATTTCTCTGGATAACATGAAGACAGCCTAACTAGCTCTACTAGAGCGAGTAAAATGGTCAGAGTTTGGGTGGGGGCTACAGCTTAAGAGTGTGTGAAAAATGCTGAATGGGTCTAGGCAAAGGAGAGTTCTCCAGTAGGCACCAAAACATTCAAAGACCATTTTTTCAAAAGTGAGGTTCAAAAGCAGAATTACTTTCCCATTGTTCCTCAAATGCACCGTATGATATACCATTTTGTAGCTCTGTGTCTTTCTTTTATCCAATGTGAAAAACACAATTTCTAATTTTGCTACATAAGACTGAATCAAGGCGGTAGTTACTACTCTGACATAAATGCAAATACAATCAAAAATCAAATCAAACACAGAACAGTAGGCCTATGGTACTTTTAAAACTCCCCTCACTGTGATGATCAATTTGAAGAAAGAAGTTCAACAGCAAGTTGAAACAGTTTAAAAAAATGGGTGTTGTGGATGTTATTTCAAAGCCTAACACAACGAACTGGACAGCACTTCCTAAGCTGATATTTTATTCAAAACATCATATGCATATTAGAGCCCAGCCCGAAAAAAAACCGTAATAAAATTTTTGATTGTGCTGTTATACAATGCATAGCCTACCGCATATTACACATGGAAACATAAAACTGATTTAAGATATTTTGAGTAGATAATTGGTCTAGCTAGCCTAAACTTGGGTTACCTTGTGCTACACATGCATGAGAGAGAATGTATAGCCCTAGGAGATGCGGTGTAATGATTGTGCAGGGCGGCTTACAGTTAGCATACATTAAGTGAATTTGCATTTGATTATGAATAGCCTATTAATAGGGTATTTTTTATATTTCCATAATCAATTGGGTGACACAACCTTTAGCCATACAGAATATCTCACCACCATGTGTTTCTATCTCCTCCTCGTTCTCCTTTATTCCTTTCTCGAGAGCACAGAGGGGCTGTCAACAGTTTAGAGAAATATGTTTCATTGCAAAAACATGTTACTATCGATATTTCCAAACCAATTTCATTTGGTTTCCGAAATTAAGCAGTGGGTAGCTGCAGGAACAAGGTTTGAGAGCCCATGGCATAGAGTTTGGGCAGAGAAAGCATGTTCCTCAAACAGTTGTTCAAATCAAATCAAATCAATTGTATTTATATAGCCCTTCGTACATCAGCTGATATCTCAAAGTGCTGTACAGAAGCCCAGCCTAAAACCCCAAACAGCAAGCAATGCAGGTGTAGAAGCACGGTGGCTAGGAAAAACTCCCTAGAACGGCCAAAACCTAGGAAGAAACCTAGAGAGGAACCAGGCTATGTTGGGTGGCCAGTCCTCTTCTGGCTGTGCCGGGTGGAGATTATAACAGAACATGGCCAAGATGTTCAAATGTTCATAAATGACCAGCATAGTCCAATAATAATAAGGCAGAACAGTTGAAACTGGAGCAGCAGCACGGCCAGGTGGACTGGGGACAGCAAGGATCATCATGTCAGGTAGTCCTGAGGCATGGTCCTAGGGCTCAGAGAGAGAAAGAGATCATTAGAGAGAGCACACTTAAATTCACACAGGACACCGAATAAGACAGGAGAAGTACTCCAGATATAACAAACGGATCCTAGCCCCCCACACATAAACTACTGCAGAATAAATACTGGAGGCTGAGATATCTTCAACCACCAACTGACCATCCTGAGACAAGGCCGAGTATAGCCCACAAAGATCTCCGCCACGGCACAACCCAAGGGGGGGCGCCAACCCAGACAGGAAGATCACATCAGTGACTCAACCCACTCAAGTGACGCACCCCTCACAGGGACGGTATGAAAGAAAGAGCCTCAGTAAGCCAGTGACTCAGCCCCTGTAATAGGGTTAGAGGCAGAGAATCCCAGTGGAAAGAGGGGAACCGGCCAGGCAGAGACAGCAAGGGCGGTTCGTTGCTCCAGAGCCTTTCCATTCACCTTCCACTCCTGGGCCAGACTACACTCAATCATATGACCCACTGAAGAGATGAGTCTTCAGTAAAGACTTAAAGGTTGAGACCGAGTTTGCGTCTCTTACATGGGTAGGCAGACCATTCCATAAAAATTGAGCTCTATAGGAGAAAGCCCTGCCTCCAGCTGTTTGCTTAGAAATTCTAGGGACATTAGGAGGCCTGCGTCTTGTGACAGTAGCGTACGTGTAGGTATGTATGGCAGGACCAAATCAGAGAGATAGGTAGGAGCAAGCCCATGTAATGCTTTGTAGGTAACCTTGAAATCAGCCCTTGCCTTGACAGGAAGCCAGTGTAGGGAGGCTAGCACTGGAGTAATATGATCAAATCTTTTGGTTCTAGTCAGGATTCTAGCAGCCGTATTTAGCACTAACTGAAGTTTATTCAGTGCTTTATCCGGGTAGCCGGAAAGTAGAGCATTGCAGTAGTCTAACCTAGAAGTTTCTGATTTTTGCAATGTTACGTAGATGGAAAAAAGCTGTCCTTGAAATGGTCTTGATATGTTCTTCAAAAGAGAGATCAGGGTCCAGAGTAACGCCGAGGTCCTTCACAGTTTTATTTGAGATGACTGTACAACCATTAAGATTAATTGTCAGATTCAACAGAAGATCTCTTTGTTTCTTGGGACCTAAAACAAGCATTTCTGTTTTGTTTAAAAGTAGAAAGTAGAAAGTTTGGAGCCATCCACTTCCTTATGTCTGAAACACATGCTTCTAGCCAGGGCAATTTTGGGGCTTCACCATGTTTCATTGAAGAGTACAGCTGTGTGTCATCCGCATAGCAGTGAAAGTTAACATTATGTTTTCGAATAACATCCCCAAGAGGTAAAATATATAGTGAAAACAATAGTGGTCCTAAAACGGAACCTTGAGGAACACCGAAATGTACAGTTGATTTGTCAGAGGACAAACCATTCACAGAGACAAACTGATATCTTTCCGACAGATAAGATCTAAACCAGGCCAGAACTAGTCCGTGTAGACCAATTTGGGTTTCCAATCTCTCCAAAAGAATGTGGTGATCGATGGTATCAAAAGCAGCACTAAGGTCTAGGAGCACGAGGACAGATGCAGAGCCTCGGTCTGATGCCATTAAAAGGTAATTTACCACCTTCACAAGTGCAGTCTCAGTGCTATGATGGGGTCTAAAACCAGACTGAAGCATTTCGTATACATTGTTTGTCTTCAGGAAGGCAGTGAGTTGCTGTGCAACAGCCTTTTCTAAAAATTTTGAGAGGAATGGAAGATTCGATATAGGCCGATAGTTTTTTATATTTTCTGGGTCAAGGTTTGGCTTTTTCAAGAGAGGCTTTATTACTGCCACTTTTAGTGAGTTTGGTAAACATCCGGTGGATAGAGAGCCGTTTATTATGTTCAACATAGGAGGGCCAAGCACAGGAAGCAGCTCTTTCAGTAGTTTAGTTGGAATAGGGTCCAGTATGCAGTTTGAAGGTTTAGAGGCCATGATTATTTTCATCATTGTGTCAAGAGATATAGTACTAAAACACTTGAGCGTCTCTCTTGATCCTAGGTCCTGGCAGAGTTGTGCAGACTCAGGACAACTGAGCTTTCTTTGTTGACGTGTGGAGTAAAATAAGTGCCCTTACATTTGTTTCTCAGCTTCTCATATTAAGCACTTGCTCCGCAATAAACCTGAAGTAGCCTACAAAACGGACTGGTGGGAAAGTGCACGGCCTCCATTCGCTATTCGAGTGCATACATTTTTTCCCCCTGCTCCTGCCCATTTGATAATGAACCATTCTGAATATAAGGTACTGTTCGGGGTGGCAGGTAGCCTAGTGGTGAGAGCGTTGGGCCAATAACCGGAAGGTTGCTAGATCAAATCCCTGAGCTGACAAGGTAAAAAACTTTATTCTGCCCCTGAACAAGGCAGTTAACCCACTGTTCCTAGGCTGTCATTGTAAGAATTTGTTCTTAACTGACTTGCAGAGTTAAATTAGTAAAGACAAGATTAAATTGATGGGTCTGCTTGAAAATCTATGGCTAGACTTAAAAAATTGCTTTCTAATCATGTTCCCCAACATCTTGACAGAGCTCAAATAATTTTGGGGAATAGAATAATGGGCAAATATTGCACAATCCAGGTGTGCAAAGCTCTTACCCAAGAAGACTCACAGCTGTAATCGATGCCAACGGTGTTTCTAACATGTAGTGACTGACTCAGGGAGATGCAACAACTATTATTATTTTATTACGAAAATGTTAACTTTTCTTCCACTTTGACATTACAGAGTATTTTGTGTAACAGATAGTTAACAGAAAATGACCATAAAATGTGAAGAAATCCAAGGGGTCCGAATACTTTTACAAGGCAATCAGTGGCCAGTTTTTTAGGTACCCCACCCCATTCAAGAAAATGGTTCACTCCTACAGAGAGTGGCCATGGCTTGCTATATAAAGCAGGCAGACAGGCATCTAGGCATTCAGTTATTGTTCGATTGAACATCAGAATGGGCTAAACAAGTGACCTATGCAACTTTGAGCGTGGTATGATTGTCGGTACCAGGTGCACCGGTTCCAGTACCTCAAAAACGTCTGGCCTCCTGGGCTTTTCACGCATGGCAGTATCTTGAATTTACCGATGCTGATGGCAGAGTCAGGATTTGGCTTAGCAGCATGAGTCCATGGCCCCATCCTGCCTGGTGTCAACGGTACAGCATGAACATCACCAGAACTTGGCTTCTGAGAATGGTGCTGTCTCACAAGATCACTTAATGATTAATTAGTATTTTACATAACAAACCAAATATAGTAGCATGGTAATGTCAGGCTACGGTTACACCAAAAACACCATATCATTTCTTATTACAATTTAGGATGATTGTGCTGAAATGTTGCATTTTGTTTCTCATGTGTTGGCTGTGATGGCGTCCACATCACCAACAAACTAACATGGTCCAAGCACACCAAGACAGTTGTGAAGAAGGCATGACATAACCTATTCCCCCTCGGGAGACTGAAAAGATTTGGCATGGGTCCTCAGATCCTCAAAAGGTTCTACAGCTGCACCATCGAGAGTATGGCACTACAGAGGGTAGTGCGCACGGCCCAGTACATCACTGGGGCCAAGCTTCCTGCCATCCAGGACCTCTGTACCAGGTGGTGTCAGAGGAAGGCCTTAAAAATTGCCAAAGTCTCCAGGCACCCTAGTCATATACTGTTCTCTCTGCTACCGCACGGCAAGGGGTACCGGAGCGCCAAGTCTAGGTCCAAGAGGCTTCTAAACAGCTTCTACCCCAAAGCCATAAGACTCCTGAACATCTAATCAAGTGGCTACCCAGATTTGTATTGTATTTTTCTTAAAACTGTATTGTTGGTTAAGGGCCTGTAAGCACTTGAATTCGGCGCATGTGACAAATAAAATTTGATTTGATTTGTGTTTAACTCCATCTGCTCTAAAATTCGATTAATTTCGGCCAGTGAACCACCCTTACTTATATCATTCAAGAAGATCGAAATGCATATTCCCATGAAACTGAATTGGATCAAATGGTTGGCATGCATGCAGCATGGACGTTTCACCTGTAAAATGTGAATAATTATCATTCCCGGTTGACAATTTATATAAGGTAGGCCTAATTTGGTGTTTTAGGATTTTTAAAAATATAACCTTTTCCTTTAGTCACAGGCAATCATGCAATTTTGATTATGCATTCATTGTATGTATATTCTAAAATTATTTTAACCAATAGGCTTCGTGTCGGTGCCATCCTTTATTCAGAAATGATGACATAATAATAATAAAATAATTGTCCTCCGGTAGGCTACCTTAAAAAAATATTATAGCACTGGTTATAATAAATGTAAAGCAATTGCCATGTGTGGTCAACTGATAATTCCGCCACCGTTTTGATTGGGACAACATCATTGTGCTGCTTTGAGACAAGCACGGGAAATCATCTCGATAAATCAATCAGTCTCATTTTTGTTTTCACTGAATCTCGTTTGGATATTTGGTTACAATTAGGATGGGAAATGTTAGCTAAATTGAGGTGAGTGCTCATGATCATTAGTCTAACAATAGAAAGCAATGCAGATCTTCTCTACACACACACACTAGGCCTATAGCTTCCCTGATGTTTTACGAAACTTTTCCGAAACTTTTCTGATGCATTTTAGTCTCTTTTCCTTCTGATGCGAATACACATTTGTACACTTTTCCCATAGGTTATTCAAGTCATTTGACATATTTTATCTATTGTTTAAAAAGGCTATCAGGCCTACATCATTTCAATAACAATATAGCTGAAACCACTATTGGCTTCATTGACTTACTCAATTTATTCTCATAACTGTAGGCTAGGCTACTTGATGATAGAATATTTTAAATATTATTGTAAGAGTCTACCTACACAATAATCTCATATGGGGTTACTGACCATAATATGGCTTTGTGGAGAGCACAGCACATTTAAGAAAATATAGCTCTGGTGCTGTAGATAAATTGAAAAAAAATAGCTAAATTATATAATTATCTCTATAAATAAATGAAATCATTGAAAATACTACACCAGCATAATTTAGCCACAGAGGATCAATAGCTTGTTTAATAAAAATTGCTGTACATTGTGTTTTGTCACATTATGAGCGCATAGACCTAATCTACAGTCTGGAATCCTGCAATTGGGCAGCCTGCGCAGCAAATATAAAACAGCTGATTGTTGAGGTGTGGCTGTCAATGAACAGCAGGCAGCAGCTAGAAGGTATTTCGCAATATTTCAAAATAAATACAAAATGCAAACATCTGTTTGAATAGGTGAGTGCCACTAGAAAGTTGGTGGACTATAATTTCCTCACCTAAAATCTGTGTATCCACTCTTTTCTTTGGCCTATGCTATTGGTTGCATTTAAGACATGTGGCATTAAAAAATATTATTGTAATGTCTCCAGTCATGTAAAATGATGTACAATTTCAGAAAATGATTTTAGAAAATACATTTTGTCTTTCTCGGACCCACAAACCCCTCAGCCCCTGGTCTTCAAGACTGAGCCCTGAATGTTATGAAACTCTGGTGATGGCCCTGCGGTACAGGCTGGCGGCGGGGGTGTAATGGTGTGGGGAATGATTTCCTGGCACAAGTTAGGCCCCTTGACACCAATTGAGCAACGTTTACATGCCCTGAAAAATCCCACGAGTAATTCAGGCTGTTCTGCATAGGGAGGTCTGACCCGGTACTGGATGGGTGTACCTAATTAACTGTGTATATAGCCTACAGTAAGTTAAATAACCCTGTCAACTTCACAAGCTGCTTGAATTATACAATAGCTCTAAAGTAGCCTAATATAGAGAAGACTGAGCAAGTTGGTTCCTGACACCATACCACCGTAGGTCTACTTTCTGATTAACACAGGTGGATTAATACTGCTGGCAGAATATGCTAAGCTCATTATGGGTTTAAATGGTTTTTAACACACAATTAGCTACTGTAGCTGTTTCAGAAACATTTTGAATCTGAATCACATGGGCTTGTAAACATTGCATAACACAGCTAAGCAAATTTGGATCTTACCTTACCTCACCTGTCTTTGTCTCCAGCTTCAGGACTTTGAGAAGACCCTCATCTCTTCCACAGGCTATGAAGTCTTTCTTCCAAGACATACACTTCAGCCATCTGTTGTTTGGGATGGCAATCTGCAAGAGAAAGAGGGTTGTGCATTTAGCTAGAAAAATAACTTTGTGTTGTACTGGTGTAGGCTGAGAAAGGACACTGATTGTATCTCTCATGCCAACAGAACCTCTGAAAAATAAGACTGCTACCCAAGATGTGAACAACTTATTTCATGACCAGTTTAGGATGTCTCAACTAGCAAGCTATCTGTAAATGGCTGGCTCACACATGGTAGAGACTGTGTGCATGATGGTCATGAACACAATAATTACAGTGCATGCAACACCAAAGATTGGCAATGTCATATGACAATACATGTTGTTGCTCTCTGATTGGCAACAAAAAAATGCAAAGCTGTTTCACGCGTATCGTCACAAATATCTGATAGCTTAATGTCACGGAAATGGATAGATCAACATTGTTGCTGGCAATTCTAATTTACAATGGGTGGGTCTAATCCTGAATGCTGATTGGTTAAAACCGTACTCCAGCTGGTGTCTATTCCACAAGTTACCACCAGCTAAATCTATGACTTCAAAATGCCTATTTACTCTGTTCCATCTGATTGCGCAGTCCACTGTCTCATCAGCCCAGCCAGGCAATTTATAAACTTGATCTCCACTATAAAAAGTATCTAGACATTATCTCAAAATGAAACAACATTTCGTTTTCAACAGTGGCGATTTGTATAAACCTTGCTCTCTGCAACATTGTTGCAAAATTCAAATTCTATCTCCAGTTGTCACATAGTAATGAACGAGTCGGGATTAGACAGACAAGTAGGCAGCTTTTCTCAGCTAGTCGAAATCATGAATCAGCATAATTTTTATGGATTTATACAAAGAAATATATATAGAAAACAGGTAAAAAGAAACAAAGTGCAGCTAGTTTGCAGCTTGAGTTTAAAGTGATTGAGTTAACTGTGTTGTTGGCTAGCTCCTCTGAACAACAGTGTCCTGACGAGGGAGCACATTTTCTCTGCCAGGTGAAATCATTAGGTCATTGTTATAGATGTATCCAAACAGTTTAAACAAATGCAAATGCAGCTACTTTCTTGTTTTGCTGGCTCTGCTGTTTGACGTGACTGTAAATTAGCCGTAGTTGGCTAGCTAGCAAGCAAGGGATAAGCCAGTATGGCAATAGAATATTTATAATGAACGACGGGGTTGCGTCCATAGATACAGAACAAAAAGATTTAACGATTGGGTCGCGTCTCTGGCAACCGAACCGATAGAATGAACGTCCAGCCAGCTGCCTTGCAAAAGTATTCGGCCCCCTTGAACTTTGCGACCTTTTGCCACATTTCAGGCTTCAAACATAAAGATATAAAACTGTATTTTTTTGTGAAGAATCAACAACAAGTGGGACACAATCATGAAGTGGAACGACATTTATTGGATATTTCAAACTTTTTTAACAAATCAAAAACTGAAAAATTGGGCGTGCAAAATTAGTGCAGCAAACTCTCTCCAGAAGTTCAGTGAGGATCTCTGAATGATCCAATGTTGACCTAAATGACTAATGATGATAAATACAATCCACCTGTGTGTAATCAAGTCTCCGTATAAATGCACCTGCACTGTGATAGTCTCAGAGGTCTGTTAAAAGCGCAGAGAGCATCATGAAGAACAAGGAACACACCAGGCAGGTCCGAGATACTGTTGTGAAGAAGTTTAATGCCAGATTTGGATACAAAAAGATTTCCCAAGCTTTAAACATCCCAAGGAGCACTGTGCAAGCGATGCGTCCCTCTAAACTTTCAGCTCATACAAGGAGAAGACTGATCAGAGATGCAGCCAAGAGGCCCATGATCACTCTGGATGAACTGCAGAGATCTACAGCTGAGGTGGGAGACTCTGTCCATAGGACAACAATCAGTTGTATATTGCACAAATCTGGCCTTTATGGAAGAGTGGCAAGAAGAAAGCCATTTCTTAAAGATATCCATAAAAAGTGTTGTTTAAAGTTTGCCACAAGCCACCTGAGAGACACACCAAACATGTGGAAGAAGGTGCTCTGGTCAGATGAAACCAAAATTGAACTTTTTGGCAACAATGCAAAACGTTATGTTTGGCGTAAAAGCAACACAGCTCATCACCCTGAACACAGCATCCCCACTGTCAAACATGGTGGTGGCAGCATCATGGTTTGGGCCTGCTTTTCTTCAGCAGGGACAGGGAAGATGGTTAAAATTGATGGGAAGATGGATGGAGCCAAATACAGGACCATTCTGGAAGAAAACCTGATGGAGTCTGCAAAAGACCTGAGACTGGGATGGAGATTTGTCTTCCAACAAGACAATGATCCAAAACATAAAGCAAAATCTACAATGGAATGGTTCAAAAATAAATATATCCAGGTGTTAGAATGGCCAAGTCAAAGTCCAGACCTGAATCCAATCGAGAATCTGTGGAAAGAACTGAAAACTGCTGTTCACAAATGCTCTCCATCCAACCTCACTGAGCTCGAGCTGTTTTGCAAGGAGGAATGGGAAAAAATGTCAGTCTCTCGATGTGCTAAACTGATAGAGACATACCCCAAGAGACTTACAGCTGTAATTTTGCACGCCCAATTTTTCAGTTTTTGATTTGTTAAAAAAGTTTGAAATATCCAATAAATGTCGTTCCACTTCATGATTGTGTCCCACTTGTTGTTGATTCTTCACAAAAAATACAGTTTTATATCTTTATGTTTGAAGCCTGAAATGTGGCAAAAGGTCACAAAGTTCAAGGGGGCCGAATACTTTCGCAAGGCACTGTAACTGTAGTCAACTAGGAATTCGGGGCACCAAGGAAAATATTTAGATTACAAAGTTATAATTTTCCAAGTATATTTTCAATTCTGATTAATGAATTCTTCTTTACCTCACATGACTCTCATTCCAAACGTCGTAAATTGTTGGTTATCTGTGCGAACCCAGTCTTCACTATGAGTCATCCATACATCAATTGTCTTAAATCATTTATTTATTTATTAACTAACTAAACAATCACAGAAGTGCACACACAAACAAACAAAGTAAATATGGTTACAAGAAATGATAGGGGAATGTGCCCTAGTAGGATAAACTGGCATGGCGGCTTGTTGTACAAAAGGGAATGTTGTTCGGACCTCAAGCTCTGTGAGGTGGAAGAAATTCCTTTGTTCTCTATGAAAATTCACTCTGTCTCTATACTGTGGCCATGAGGAGATAATTTACGACCTCTCTCTGACCACAGCAGCCTGGGTGTAGGAGACAGGGAGAGGGGGATGGGGCTTGCTGTACCCAAAGAGGGCAACGTCATGACACATTTGTACAAACATCCAAAATATAACCCATTTGGAAAGTATTCAGACCCCTTGACTTTTTCCACATTTTGTTACGTTACAGCCTTATTCTAAGATTTTGCTAAATTATAAAAAGTACTTTGTTGAAGCACCTTTGGCAGCGATTACAGCCTCAAGTCTTCTTGGGTATGACGCTACACCTGTATTTGGGAAGGTTCTCCCATTCTTCTATCCATATTCTCTCGCGCACTGTCAGGTTGGATGGGGAGTGTTGCTGCGTAGCTATTTTCAGGTCTCTCCAGAGATGTTCAATTGGGTTCAAGTCCAGGCTCTGGATGGGCCACTCAAGGATATTCAGAGACTTGTCCCGAAGCGACATCTATGTTGTCTTGGCTGGTTGCTTAGGGTTGTTGTCCTGTTGGAAGTTGAACCTTCATCCCAGTCTGAGGTCCTGAGCACTCTGAAGCAGGTTTTCATCAAGGATCTCTCTGTACTTTGCACCATTCATATTTGCCTCAATCCTGACTAGTCTCCCAGTCCCTGCCTCTGAAAATATCCCCACAGCATGATGCTGATGCTGACACCACCGTGCTTCCCAATAGCGATGGTTCCAGGTTTCCTCCAGACGTAATGCTTGGCATTCAGGCCAAAGTGTTCAATCTTGGTTTTATCAAACCAGAGAATCTTGTTTCTCATGGTCTGAGAGTCTTTACGTGCCTTTTGGCAAACTCCAAGCGGGCTGTCATATGCCTTTTAATGATGAGTGGCTTCCGTCTGGCCACTCTACCATAAAGGCTTGGTTGGTGGTGTGCTGCAGAGATGGTTGTCCTTCTGGAATGTTCTCCCATCGGGTTCTTGGTCACCTACCTGACCAAGGCCCTTCTCCCCTAATTGCTCAGTTTGGCCGGGCGGCCAGGTCTATAAAGAGTCTTGATGGTTCCAAACTTCTTCCATTGAAAAATGATAGAGGCCACTGTGTTCTTGGGGACCTTCAATGCTGCAGACCCCACATAGCCTGGTTCCTCTCTAGGTTTCTTCCTAGGTTTTGGCCTTTCTAGGGAGTTTTTCCTAGCCACCGTGCTTCTACACCTGCATTGCTTGCTGTTTGGGGTTTTAGGCTGGGTTTCTGTTAAGCACTTTGAGATATCAGCTGATGTACGAAGGGCTATATAAATAAATTTGATTTGATTTGCAGACATTTTTTGGTACCCTTCCACAGATCTGTGCCTCGACACAATCCTGTCTTGGAGCTCTAAGGGCAATTCCTTGAACTTCATGACTTGGTTTTTGCTCTGACATGCATTGTCAAATGTGGGACCTTATGTACACAGGTGTGTGCCTTTCCAAATCATGTCCAATCATTTGAATTTACCACAAGTGGACTCCAATCAAGTTGTAGAAACAGGATGCACCTGAGCTCAATTTCGAGTCTCATAGCAAAGGGTCTGAATACTTATGTAAATAAGCTATTTCTGTTTTTTATTTTTATTACGTTTGCAAAAACTTCTAAAAATCTGTTTTCACTTCGTCATTTTGGGGTATGGGGTAGATTACTGAGGATTCTTTTTATTTAATCCATTTCAGAATAAGGCTGTAACGTTACAAAATGTTGAAAATGTCAAGGGGTCTGAATACTTTCCGAAGGCACAGTATTTTGATATACACACACAAACTACACAAAAATGCACACTTCCTTTTACCTCATCAACACAAAGCATAAGCCACATGAATATGACAAGCTCATTTTCTTATTTAAATACAAGTTAAGGAATACTCAATAATTATGCATTAACATAAATTACATTTAATCTTAATTAGTCTTTCATTTATCTTGCAAATGCCACAATAAGGAAACAAATCACTTGTCAGTGATATAGCCTATTGCTTCCTCTACACTTTCATTATAAGTGGAAGATAAAATACATATGGAATATTGTTAACTGGATAGTTGCTACCATGGGGAGCAAATTATTGTGCAAAGAAATCTACTTCGGTCTTTGTTCTTAGCCTAAATGGGATGAAATGGGGGTTATCTGTTGTGAGAAAATGGAACACTATTGGCCAAGTCATTCAATGGTAAACAAAATGTCTTATATGTACAACACATCTACTGTATAACCTCCTTCAATCTATACCTCCAAAATGGACTGTTGTTAATAATGAAAGTTGCTAAAAACAGGAAAACTGTACAGACATTTTAGATTGAGGTTAACTGGGTGAGCTCTGAATGGTCTCTTTGTAGCATCGTCTTTAGAATCAACGCATTCGTCCAAACTGGGTCACTTTCCTCGATAAATCATCTAGTGGACATAACAGTCAAGGAAACATTTGTCTTCTTCAATACATATACACTATATACATATCAGCAATCTTAAACTGTCATAGTGCTTTGTCTCGGGAATCGGAAAAGGTAACAGTTTAAAGTAGAGCAATATATGTAAACATTACTGGTGTAGCACACACCCCTGTAGCCCCCGTAAGGGCCCTATAAGTTTTAGGGGCCTCCTTATGGGGAGGTTGGGGTCCCCCCAGATAGCATATGAACACATCATAAAACATGATTTTCTTTTATTACGTGGAATTATCTCTCAGCCATGGCAAAATGTGTAGAATAGCAGGAAAATAGCTCAGGGATTCTTGAAGGTCAGGAAAAATTATTTTTTATAGTATTTATTTTGCATTATTTGAGCTGAAGTTTTACATTTACAGGAATTTTATAAGAGAATAAAAAAATGTTTTTGGAATAATTCATAATTAATTTCCATGTCGGCTCTATGTCTGGAAATGCCCCCGTCAGGATCTTAAGGATCCCAATTTCAAACTCTCCAAAAATGTGTTTAAAATTAAAAAAACTTCCAAAAATAAATATTCACTGAAAATTATCGTATGTTGTTCCTTGCATTAAAGAATATTTCTCTCAAAACATTGCGTCTGGAGATTTGGTTAACTGCGTCAGATTTTTTAATCAGGAATGAGCAGGGTCCATTATACCATAAGGACCCTTTATTCGTGTCCTCACTACATGTAGTGAAACAAGACAACTCATAATCTGTAAAGTTCTCCACTTTTGATAGATTTAAACAAACAATATTGGAATCACCACAGTCACAACCTTAAATGGTCAACTCCATCTGCCTGATAGATTAAAATAGAATATTAATTTAGTTTCAAATATGTCATTTTTAATTAGGTTTTAGAGTCATAAAGCAACTGAGGAAAAACTAAATTGCTACTGTGTATACCACTTGAATGATTTTTGTCAACTCCGTAAAATATCAACTCGGTCAGATTTTTGTCTAACGTCAACTCTGTCAGAGTCCTGAAAGATCTGATAGAGTGGTTGTTTTTAATAGGGGATTTTCCAGTTAATCATTTTTCATATTGTACAAATGCCTGTTTTGAGTCTCAACGTCAACAGTGAAGAGGCGACTTCGGGATGCTGGCCTTCTAGGCAGAGTTCCTCTGTCCAGTGTCTGTGTTCTTTTGCCCATCTAAATATTACATTTTTATTGGCCAGTCTGAGATATGGCTTTTTCTTTGCAACTCTGCCTAGAAGACCAGCATCCCAGAGTCGCCTCTTCACTGTTGACATTGAGACTGGTGTTTTGCAGGTACTAATTACTGCCCCTGAACATGCAGTTAACCCACTGTTCATAGGCCGTCATTGAAAATAAGAATTTGTTCTTAACTGACTTGCCTAGTTAAATAAAGGTAAAAAAATAAAAAAAAATAAAAAGCTGCCAGTTGAGGACCTGTTTCTCAAACTAGACACTCTAATGTACTTGTCCTCTTGCTCAGTTGTGCACCGGGGCCTCCCACTCCTCCTTCTATTCTGGTTAGAGCGAGTGTGCTCTAACTATGTTCTGTACGAGATCTTCAGTTTCTTGGCATACCGGAGGCGATTCCGGGATGCTGGCCTTCTAGGCAGAGTTGCAAAGAAAAAGCCATATCTCAGACTGGCCAATCAAAATAAAAGATGACGATGGGCAAAAGAATACGCAGAAAAAAATGAAAAGATGCTGGAGGAGTGCTTGACGCCATCTTTCAAGCATGGTGGAGGCAATGTGATGGTCTGGGGTGCTTTGGTGGTGGTAAATTGAGAGATTTGTACAGGGTAAAAGGGATCTTGAAAAAGGAAGGCTGTCACTCCATTTTGCAACGCCATGCTATACCCTGTGGACGGCGCTTAATTGGAGCCAAACAGGACAATGACCCAAAGCACAGCTCCAAACTATGCAATAATTATTTAGAGAAGAAGCAGTCAGCTGGTATTCTGTCTATAATGGAGTGGCCAGCACTGTCACCGGATCTCAACTCTATTGAGCTGTTGTGGGTGCAGCTTGACCCGTATGGTACGTACAGAAGTGCCCATCAAGCACTCCAACTTGTGGGAGGTGCTTCAGGAAGCATGGGGTGAAATCCCTTCAGATTACCTCAACAAATTGACAACTAGAATGCCAAAGGTCTGCAATGCTGCAAATGGAGGATTCTTTGATGAAAGCAAAGTTTGAAGGACACAATTATTATTTCAATTAAAAATGATTGTTTATAACCTTGTCAACATCTTGACTATTCATTTTGCAACTCATTTCAGGTATGTTTTTCTGGAAAACAAGGACATTTATAAGTGACTGCAAACTTTTTAACAGATGTGTATATATTTAAAATGTTGTTAATATTGAGACAAATATTGAGATTTTCCCATCTTTCAAGAATCCCTGAGCTCGAAAACAGCAACATTTTCTCTCAGCCTCATGGAAAATGTGTACAATAGCATGAGATTAGCTATAAAACTGCAAATTGTTCTCTCTTTCCCATGGAAGAAAAATAAATCCACTCAGAACTGTGCTACACCACTGGCAGACATACTGTATGTACAACATTGCAGCTGGTTGTAGTGGCTTTGAGGTCTTGTAAAATTGCTACATAAATAAATACCACCCATTATAAAACAATGGTGAGGTAAAAGGATATGTTTGCTGGTCAGCTCCTGTATGGTGAACTGCATCTTCATCTGGAAGGCAATCTGAGCCTCACACATGCACGCGTTTTCACTCAGCTTATTCCCACTCATCTCGTTCGCATCCTCTGAAAGAGACATCAGTGGCAGAAGTGAATCATGAATAAATTGTAAATTTCTATATAGAAATGTACATTAAGTAACTCCAGTTCCCATTTTAAACAAGTTGATAGGCTACTCAGTATTACACAGTAAAGTGTAATAACGTGACACTGCATCCACACCTAGGAATCTATTAAACCCCTTTTCCATATTGGTTACAAGGAAACAAATTGTGGAGTTACAAATTGCTACCAAATATTATAATTGCCTTTTACTACGTGGTTTTGGAGCAACTTAATGAAAAGTGTGACAATGTAAAGTCAATACTACAAATACAGACATTGCATACAGTCAAGTGGTGTCAAGTGCTTTTTGAGGGGAAGTCAGTGGTAAATCAATTGGGTTTTGCAAAAGGTTAACAATCACTTTAAGGCTTTAACCAAGGCGGTGGGCCAGCCATTCATTCAAGCACTTGTTCATCATAACACAAACCCATTGTCAAATATACTCCCTCTCCAGCCTCTAGGTCATCAGGTTGCTGATTATCCCGCACACCTGTCACCATCGTCTCGCACACCTGTGCCTCATGACACTCACCTGGACTCCATCACCTCCTTGATTATCTTCCCTATATCTGTCACACCCCTTGATTCTTTCCTCAGGTGTTATTGAGTCTGTTTTCATGTCAGTGCGTTGTTTGTGTTTCGTGGTCATTGTTTCTTTTATTTATTAAAACACTCCCTGAACTTTCTACACCCATCATCTAATAGTTCATATACTTCGATTTTCAAGGTCTCCCGAAGATTTGAAGCAAACCATAGGTGAAGGCATGCAATTTGAGATAACCAGGCATCGGTTCAACAAACGCATGAGGCCAAAAACAAGTCAGATGGCCGAGCTCCGTTGTGTCCTTTTTCTGTGTCTAAATCCTGTTCCGCTAGCAGCTAGCTCATGCTGTACCTCCCTATGCTCATCCATTTCCTTCTTCCTTACTTTGGCACAACTTGCTCTTTAAGGTGTGAGCTATGGAGTCGATGGTGCTAAAGTTGGCCAAGTGAAAGTAATGCTGGCTGTGGGGCACAGAGGCTATCTCCTGGAGCTCTATGTCCTCTGTTTTAACCTCACTGACTGTGTATATCTCCACACCTGGGGAAAGATAGGAAGACCGGACAAGGGTCACTTAGACAAACCCAAAACTGAGGTAGGGTAGATGCAGGGTTGGGGAGTAATGGATTACAAAAACCGGTAACTGTAATCCATTATGTTACCAGCAAAAAATATTGTAATCCGACAACAGATACTTTTGAAAAACGAGATGATTACTTCCAAGGGTTACTTTTAAATTCTGAAAGGATGTTTGCGAAAAAAATCGGACACTTCTGTTTTCTCAATTTATATTCAAATCAGCATTGAAAACAGGAGCAAGTTTAAGTTTGTTCCACCTAAGCGACTCTGACCACAAGTCAGAGACCATTATGATAACTCACCAAATGTGTTTGATGGATCGCAGGAAAAGAGCAGGAATAGGCGTTTGTAGTCCAAGCTATGTCTTCCAATGATACGACTGCTGTCGACATCCAAAGATTACCCAACTTGAATAAACGCTTGGAGGTAAGGATGACAGTAGTGGTGTAGTCTATGGCGATAAGGATATCACTTATCATCGATATCTACATAGTGCATCGATGTGATTCACACTTCTGCTCTCTCATTTAGCTATTTGCGCCTTACGGATTGTGATTGTTGTGGATGGCTGTTCACAAATTTAAATGTGTATTTGAACCCAATAATGGTTGAATTCAAGAAGTTTAAGCTGTCTATCAATCATTGTTTTTGAAACCAGTGGACAGCCAGTGACAAATGCATAGTGTGTATCCAAACCTGTGGGAAAAAAGTAGTGGCTTTTATTGCTCAATCTAATTCAGGGTGATAAAAAAAATCCATAGGCCTAATGGACACATGCTCAAATTTGCACACTTTTGATAGACTTAAATTGGCAATCTGTAGTTTTTACATAAATTTTTGGATGTATAAATTCTATATATGGTTCTCATGGAGTGTGTCAGTTGATTTATACGTTATATTCTTCAAGAATCCCAAGAAAGCTAAGGTAACTGAGCTAAACGACTACCGCCCCGTAGCACTCACTTCCGTCATCATGAAGTGCTTTGAGAGACTAGTCAAGGACCATATCACCTCCACCCTACCTGACACCCTAGACCCACTCCAATTTGCTTACCGCCCAAATAGGTCCACAGACGATGCAATCTCAACCACACTGCACACTGCCCTAACCCATCTGGACAAGAGGAATACCTATGTGAGAATGCTGTTCATCGACTACAGCTCGGCATTTAACACCATAGCACCCTCCAAGTTCGTCATCAAGCTCGAGACCCTGGGTCTCGACCCCGCCATGTGCAACTGGGTACTGGACTTCCTGACGGGCCGCCCCCAGGTGGTGAGGGTAGGCATCAACATCTCCACCCCGCTGATCCTCAACACTGGGGCCCCACAAGGGTGCGTTCTGAGCCCTCTCCTGTGCTCCCTGTTCCCTCACGACTGCGTGGCCACGCACGCCTCCAACTCAATCATCAAGTTTGCGGACGACACAACAGTGGTAGGCTTGATTACCAACAACGACGAGACGGCCTACAGGGAGGAGGTGAGGGCCCTCGGAGTGTGGTGTCAGGAAAATAACCTCACACTCAACGTCAACAAAACTAAGGAGATGATTGTGGACTTCAGGAAACAGCAGAGGGAACACCCCCCTATCCACATCGATGGAACAGTAGTGGAGAGGGTAGCAAGTTAAGTTCCTCGGCATACACATCACAGACTAACTGAATTGGTCCACCCACACAGACAGCATCGTGAAGAAGGCGCAGCAGCGCCTCTTCAACCTCAGGAGGCTGAAGAAACTCGGCTTGTCACCAAAAGCACTCACAAACTTCTACAGATGCACAATCGAGAGCATCCTGGCGGGCTGTATCACCGCCTGGTACGGCAACTGCTCCGCCCACAACCGTAAGGGTAGTACTACCCTCTCCAGAGGGTAGTAAGGTCTGCACAACGCTTCACCGGGGGCAAACTACCTGCCCTCCAGGACACCTACACCACCCGATGTTACAGGAAGGCCATAAAGATCATCAAGGACAACAACCACCCGAGCCACTGCCTGTTCACCCCGCTATCATCCAGAAGGCGAGGTCAGTACAGGTGCATCAAAGCTGGGACCGAGAGACTGAAAAACAGCTTCTATCTCAAGGCCATCAGACTGTTAAACAGCCACCACTAACATTGAGTGGCTGCTGCCAACACACTGACTCAACTCCAGCCACTTTAATAATGGGAATTGATGGGAAATTATGTCAAATATATCACTAGCCACTTTAAACAATGCTACCTAATATAAAGTTTACATAACCTACATTATTCATCTCATATGTATATACTGTACTCTATATCATCTACTGCATCTTTATGTAATACATGTATCACTAGCCACTTTAACTATGCCACGTTGTTTACATACTCATCTCATATGTATATACTGTACTCGATACATCTACTGTATCTTGCCTATGCTGCTCTGTACCATCACTCATTCATATATCTTTATGTACATATTCTTTATCCCCTTACACTTGTGTGTATAAGACAGTAGTTTTGGAATTGTTAGTTAGATTACTTGTTGGTTATTACTGCATTGTCGGACCCAAAGTATACCCAAAGTATGAGTTAGTTTTTCTCCAATATTTGTAAACATTGTAAATATAAACAAACACTGTATAGCTTCATAACATGGTCAAAACAATAATTGTGATATCATGGATGGTCAGTCCTTGCATCCATAGCTCTGTCTATTAATCTGAGAGCGGTTACATTTCTCCAGGCCCATCCCTCAGCTTTTTACCAAAACATAGGCAGGGCGACAGTTTTGTTATTGTTTCCATTTGTGGATTTGCCCTTTTAAACAGCTGTATATTATCAAGATATCAAAGAACACCAACAAAAAAAGAAAACAATAGGCCTACAGCAAATGCAGCACATGGCATTAATATTTCACATGTAAAAGCACTTTTCAGTAGTGCTCAAAGCATGCCATTCCATGAGCCCAACAAATTCACAAACAACAGAGTAGGGCTGTCTAATAAGTCCTTAGTTTTGAGGTCATGCTCAGGTAAATAATAATAAAGCTCCTACATAGAGTAGGAGTGAGCACTTGTTGGCTGCTTTTCCTTCACTCTGTGGTCCAACTCAGCCCAACCATCTGAAATTGGTTGAGGTCGGAGGATTGTGGAGGCCAGGTCATCTGATGCAGCACTCCGTCACTCTCCTTCTTGGTAAAATAGCCCTTACACAGCCTGAAGGTGTGTTGGGTCATTGTCCTGTTGAAAAACAAATGATAGTCCCACTAAGAGCAAACCAGATGGGATGGAATATGGCTGCAGAATGCTGTGGTAGCCATGATGGTTAAGTGTGCCTTGAATTCTAAATAAATCACAGACAGTGTCACCATCAAAGCACCCCCACACCATAACACCTCCTCCTCCATGCTTTACAGTGGGAAATACACATGCGGAGATCATCCGCTCACCAACATCGCATCTCACAAAGATACGGCAGTTGGAACTAAAAATCTCAAATTTGGACTCCAGACTATTTTTCCACCGGGACATACTTCCACCGGTCAAATGTCCTTTGCCCATGTTTCTTGGCCAAAGCATGTCTATTCTCATTATTGGTGTCCTTTAGTAGTGTTTTCTTAACAGCAATTCAACCATGAATTCCTGATTCACACAGTCTCTGTGTTAACTCTGTGAAGCATGTATTTGGGCTGCAATTTCTGAGGATGGTAACTCGAATGATCTTATCCTCTGCAGCAGAGGTCACTCTGGGTCTTTCATTCCTGTGGCGGTCCTCATGAGAGGCAGTTTCATCATAGGACTTTTTTTTTTTTGCGACTGCACTTGAAGAAACTTTCAAAGTTCTTGACATTTTACATATTGGCTGACCTTCGTGTAATGATGGACTTTCGTTTCTCTTTGCTTATTTGAGCTGTTCTCGCCATAATATGGACTTGGTCTGTTATCAAATAGGGCTGTCTTCTGTATACCCCCATAACTTGTCACAACACAACTGATTGGCTAAAACTCACGAAGGAAAGCAATTCTACAAAACTTTTAAGGCACACCTGTTAATTGAATTGCATTCCAGGTGACTACTTCATGAAGCTGAATGAGAGAATGCCAAGAGTGTGCAAAGCTGTCATCAAGGTAAAGGGTGGCTTTTTTGGTTAACACTTTTTTGGTTACTACAGGATTCCATATATGCTATTTCATAGTTTTTATGTCTTCACTATTATTCTACAATGTAGAAAATAGTAAAAAAGAAAGAAATTCAAGGGTTTGAGTAAGTGTTCTAAAACTTTTGACCGGTAGTGTATGGCCAGCTATGTAAACTTTAACATTGATTTATCCTGCAATATATGTTGTTCAATTGGTAACATACATTTCTTTATTCGTTCAAATGCCTCTTAAGGGGAAAGTAACTGAATGTAATCAGATTACGTTACTGAGCTTGGGTCATCTAAAAGTTACGTTACTGATTACAATTTTGGACAGGTAACTACTAACTGTAACGGATTGTGGACTACAGGAAAAAGAGAACCGAGCACTTCCATATTCTCATTGATGGGGCTGCAGTAGAGCAGCTTGAGAGCTTCAAGTTCCTTGGCGTCCACATCACCAACAAACTAACATGGTCCAAGCACACCAAGACAGTCGTGAAGAGGGCACAACAAAACCTATTCCCCCTCTCAGGAGACTGAAAAGTTTTGGCATGGGTCCTCAGATCCTCAAAAGGTTCTACAGCTGCACCATCGAGAGCATTCTGACTGGTTGCAAGACTGCCTGGTATGGCAACTGCTCGGCCTCCGACCGCAAGGCACTACAGAGGGTAGTGCCAACGGCCTAGTACATCGCTGGGGCCAAGCTTCCTGCCATACAGGACCTATATACCAGGCGGTGTCAGAGGAAGGCCCTAAAAATTGTCATAGACTCCAGTCACCCTAGTCATATGCTGTTCTCTCTACTACCACACGGCAACCGGTACCGGAGCACAAAGTCAAGGTCCAAGAGACTTCTAAACAGCTTCTACCTCCAAGCCATGACTCCTAAACATCTAATCAAATGGCTACCCAGACTATTTGCACTGCTCCCCCCTCTTTTACACTGCTGCTACTCTCTGTTGTCATCATCTATACAATAGTCACTTTAATATCTCCACCTACATATTACCTCAACTAACCGGTGCCCCCGGAACATTGACTCGGTACCGGTACCCCACTGTATATAATCTTGCTATTGTTATTTTACTGCTGCTCTTTAATTACTTTTTCCTTTAATGGATTTTTCTTATCCATATTTTTCTAACTGTATTGTTGGTTAGGGCTTGTACTGTGGCTTGCGATAGTATTCACCACCTTGGCATTTTTCAAATTTTCTTGCCTTACAACCTGGAATTAAAATTGATTTTTGGGGGGTTTGTATCATTTGATTTACACAACATGACTACCACTTTGAAGACGCTAAATATTCTTTATTGTGAAACAAACAAGAAATAAGACAAATAAACAAAACTTGAGCGTGCATAACTATTCACCCCAACAAGGTCAATACTTTGTAGAGGCACCTTTTGCAGCAATTTCAGCTGAAAGTCTCTTGGGGTATGTCTCTATAAGCTTGGCACATCTAGCCACTGGGATTTTTGCTCATTCTTCAAAGCAAAACCGCTCCAGCTCCTTCAAGTTGGATGGGTTCCATTGGTGCACAGCAATCTTTAAGTCATACCACAGATTCTCAATTGAATTGAGGTCTGGGCTTTGACTAGGCCATTCCAAGACATTTAAATGTTTCCTCTCAAACCACTCAATTGGTGCTTTACCAGTATGCTTAGGGTCATTGTCCTGCTGGAAGGTGAACCTCCGTCCCAGTCTCAAATCTCTGGAAGACTGAAACAGGTTTCTCTCAAGAATTTCCCTGTATTTAGCGTCATCCATCATTCCTTCTGACCAGTTTCCCAGTCCCTGCCAAAGAAAAACATCCTCACAGCATAATGCTGTCACCACCATGCTTCACTGTGGGGATGATGTTCTCTGGGTGATGAGAGGTGCTGGGTTTGCGCCAGACATAGCATTGTTCCTTGATGGCCAAAAAGCTACATTTTAGTCTCATCTGACCAGAGTACCTTCTTCAATATGTTTGGTTTTCACCAAAAAGCATGTCGGAGACTCCCCAAACGTGTTTGCTTTTTTTTCTTCGAGGAATGGCTTTTATCTGGCCACTCTTCCGTAAAGCACAGCTCTGTGGAGTGTACGGCTTAAAGTGGTTCTATGGACAGATACTCCAATCTCAGCTGTGGAGCTTTTGAGCTCCTTCAGGGTTATCTTTGGTCTCTTCGTTGCCTCTGATTAATTCCCTCCTTGCCTGGTCCGCGAGTTTTGGTGGGCAGCCCTCTCTTGGCAGGTTTGTTGTTGTGCCATATTCTTTCCATTTTTAACAATGGATTTAATGGTGCTGCATGGGATGTTCAAAGTTTCTGATATTTTTTTTATAACCCAACCCTGATCTGTACTTCTCCACAACATTGTCCCTGACCTGGTTGGAGAGCTCCTTGGTCTTCATGGTGCTGCTTGCTTGGTGGTGGCCCTTGATTAGTGGTGTTGCAGACTGGGGCCTTTCAGAACAGGTGTATATATACTGAGATCATGTGACAGATCATGTGACACTTAGATTGCACACAGGTGGACTTTATTATGTGACTTCTGAAGGTAATTGGTTGCACCAGATCTTATTTAAGGGCTTCATAGCAAAGGGGGTGAATACATATGCATGCACCACTTTACAGTTTCCTTTTTTTTATTTTTTTAAAGTAATTTTTAAATTACTTCACCAATTTGGACTATTTTGTGTATGTCCATTACATGAAATCCAAATAAAAATCCATTTAAATTACAGGTTGTAATGCAAAAAAATAGGAAACACGCCAAGGGGGATTTAATACAAGGCACTGTAAGTAAGCATTTTACCGTAAGGTATTTGGTGCATGTGACTAATACAATTTGATTTGATTTGATTACATTTAGAAAGTAACCTACGTCTAAGGATTACAGAGCTATGAAATGAGGAAACATGCATTCATATAAAACACTTGAGTGGGGGGGGGACACACAACTGGCTTTACATTTGGAGGGGAAGATATTTGGAGTCATTTTTGAGTTTTACAACTTCTGAAATGTTACACTCAAAATGGTGTTAGGACCTCCTGAGTGGCGCAGCGGTCTAAGGCAGTGCAGTGCAGTGCTTGAGGCGTAACTACAGATCCGGGTTTGATCCCGGATCTGTAGGTTTCGAGTTGTGGTTGTTCTTGACACATATGTGGTTGCAGTCGTGTCCCAAAGCACAGGCATTCACACCTGTAAACAAACATCCTCACAGCTGATTGGCTGAACAACTAGTTTCGACCTGAGAAACCAGATATGTGTACTTCCTGGGTGATCAATAACAATAGTTGATCAAGTAGGTGTCAAGGAAGACACACAAATCAGCTGGACTTTGGCCCTTAAGGGATTGTACACCCATGTTATAGGAGGACAAAACATGACTTAGCCTGTCGATCTCCAAAAGTCCTTCAAGTTGGAGGAGTTGAAAGCATGAAAGTCAGTCAATACGGAACATTTCAAGAATTTTGAAAGTTTCTTCTAGTGCAGTCGCAAAAACCATCAAGCACTATGATGAAACTGGTTCTCATGAGGACTGCCACAGGAAAGGAAGACCCAGAGTTACCTCTGCTGCAGAGGATAAGTTCATTAGTTACCAGCCTCAGAAATTGCAGCCCAAATAAATGCTTCACAGAGTTCAAGTAACAGACACATCTCAACATTGACTGTTCAGAGGAGACTGTGTGAATCAGCCTTCATGGTCAAATTGCTGAAAAGAAATCCCTACTAAAGGACACCAATAAAAAGAAGATACTTGCTTGGGCCAATAAATCTGTTCTTTGGTCTGATGAGTCCAAATTTGAGATTTTTGGTTCCAAACACAGTGTCTTTGTGAGACACAGAGTAGGTGAACCGATGATCTATTCATGTGTGGTTCCCACCGTGAAGCATGGAGGAGGATGGTTTTTGTGACTGCACTTGAAGAAACTTTCAAAGTTCTTGAAATGTTCCATATTGACTGATCGTCATGTCTTAAAATAATGGACTGTCATTTCTCTTGCCTTATTTGAGATGTTCTTACCATAATATGGACTTGGTCTTTTACCAAATAGGGCTATCTTCTGTATACCACACCTACCATGTCATAACACAACTGATTGGCTTAAACGCATTAAGAAAGAAATTCCACAACTTAACTTTTAACAATGCACATCTGATAATTGAAATGCATTCTGTATGACTACCTCATGAAGCTTGTTGAGAGAATGCCAAGAATGTGCAAAGCTGTCCTAAAAAAATATATATATTTAGATTTGTTTACCACTTTTTTGGTTACTACATGATTCCATACGTGTTACTTCATAGTTTTGATGTCTTCACTATAGAAAATAGATTTTAAAAACTCTGGAATGAGTAGGTGTGGCCAAACTTTTGACTGGTACTGTATGTATAGTGTAATTGTTGTTTATTGATGTTTTCATGCAGGGTTCATCTGCATAAGAAACCATGGTCTCAGCATGACTCCCTGCTTAAATACAGATGAAATAAAATTAAAAAATTGCCTCACTCTCTTACCACACAGGGTTTCCCTGAACTTGGACGTGAGCTTCTCAATCACGCCGTAGGTCTCCACGTAGAACACGTGTTCATCCAGGGGCAGACTGGCCATGAGACGCAGGGACTTCATGTCAGCCCTGTCCACCCCCACTGCGTAGATCTCGATGCCTGCCACCCTCGCTGCCGCGGCCACCTCCTCCACCGTGTCCTGGGGACGTCCATCGGTTACGATGATGGCCACCTTGGCAATGTTCTTGTTAGCTAGCCGGGAGCCTGACTCCTCAGTGAATGTCTCCTCCATGGCTGTCTTGATAGCCAGGCCAGTCATTGTACCAGCAGCTAGAGATTTTTGCGGGCCAGCGCTGCCTTCAGGCCTGCCTTGTCGAAGTGCGTCTTGAGAAGGAACTCAATCTTCACCGTGCTAGCGTAGTTCACGACGGCCACCCGCGTGGCATCCGAGCCAACGTCGAGGGTGTCGACCATGTCAGCCAGGAAGATTTTGACCTTCTCAAATTCTGTGGGGCGCACACTACGTGAACTGTCGATAATGAACACCAGGTCGAGGGGCCGGCTTTTGCAGTGGGTTCCTGCGGAGGGAAAATTGTGACATTGGTTTTTACCACCCAGTGTGGAATGGTTCTCTACACACTTTCACATCTACTGTATATCAGACACATTCAGGCTTCACATTCAGGTCTGGAGTTACTGAGGGTTTTAGCAAGTCAGCTTGATATGTTTTACTAGGTGATACTATTTCAAATAGATTGCATGGGAGCGTTAGTTTTAAGCGGGCAACCGTTTATGCTTCAGCACACACAGCAATAATACTACAAACAGCAGTAAAAAGAACAGTTTTAAGAAGTCTGAAGAAAAAGTGGATGAAAGCTTAGTTAGAGAAGATTCTGAACATTTCTGAGGAAAGTAAACATGGACACCAAACCAATTTCAATGTAATATAGTAAACCAAATAGAAGGTTCATGTTTACTTCTCCCAAGATTCACCTGCAGAGGAGGAAAAAACTACAGAATAGTGACTTATGACAGCATCTGCTCAATCCCAGGACAAAGATATTGTAAAAGGAAGAAAAAAAAGGAAGAAAACCACATAAAAACACCAACAGAAGAGGGGGGGGTTCCGATTCAAATTTATACCCAGAAACCAATCAGTCCATGAGGGATTCAATCAAAAGGAGGTTTTTGTTTTTTGCCTAAAGTCTTCTACCTGTGTCAGCACTGATGATGGGAGTGGTGGTGCCGCTTGGGGTATTGACCGGCTGTTCAAGTGAAGGGGGTGGTGCTGTGGGCCAGAGGTACATGACTGGCCATTTCCCGGGTGGCTGGTGATAGCTATTAAACCTGTAATTATTGTCATGTACTTTGGGCCACCATGACGGAGGAAGAGGGAGAAGTAGTAGAGCAATGGTTATTTTGTTTGCCTCAAGTGCAATAAGAGGCCTATGACTTACATGGGGATGGTGTGAAGTACATTAGCCTGCTGTTATTAGCCTTAAGCATCAGTGAGAGTCTGTCTGCTAGCAATTGAGACTATTATCCATCAGCATTTGTTTATGCTTATTGCAGCTACTAAGCTACCAACATACAGTCGGTTGTTTCTCAATTTCACACAACGTAAAGTGTTCTGAACTCCTGGAAAAGTGCTTCATAAATCCATTATTGTATGGAAATAATAGTCATAACGTTTAATATTGCCTAGCCCAAAGGTTTGAGTACACATTGACACCAGTCCTTCCTTTGGTGTGCTATTTGGTTAACATTTTCCAGCTAACGAATTTCAAAATGTATGCAATTGTATGGCAAGATAAGAACGTTTATTTACAGTAAAAAATGAATATCTGCCTTTATTCTGTAATAACCGAGGATTGGCCAATACCCGCTTAAATTTCAGAACTTGTATAATACATTGACGCCAATGCCAAATTATCTCAAATGTAAAGTCATGAAGAGCAATAAAACTTAACGGAAAATAAATGTGCGTACTATTACAAAATAGCCTACATTGTACGAAAATGAACCAACCTCCCAAATCAATCGTTTTTTGATTCTTAGACAACTGAGCTGATTGCTGAACATTTCCAATTTGTTGCTGTCCTTGTGGAGCACTCTGAAACGGTTGTTGCTGTTGAATGCTCCGCTGAAATGTTTGCGGTGGCATGATAGGGCTGTCTGCGTGATGCTGCCGAGGATGGTATCCTCCATGAAGTCTGTATGTTCCTTGGACCTCCATAGCGAGCAACGACATGCAACAGACGAGTCCTCCGATTAACAGTGTCATCCTGTGGCAGTTGGTTCTCTTAGGTAAGCTACTTCTCAATTCAGAATACTAAACCATGAATACAAACATTTGCTCTCTGGGGGCATATTTAACCATCACCAGGCTAAATCCGTGGGAGTCGTCCAATCCAGCGGTGAGAAGAAAGCATTACACACGTTTTGGGTTGGTTTGTGCGACCAGAACAGTGGCTATGGAAGGCAAACTATGTGATGTTGTTCTGGAGGAGAAAAGGGACATAATTTTTTTTAAATTGTTCATGCAAAGTGCGACCTCTAGCGTTACATACAAGCACATGCAAGCTTATTGGTGTGATCAGTTTTATTCTCAATTTGATTCTCAATTCAATCTAATACACATCTAACACAACTACAATTGATGAGGCCTATATCATTAATATTTATATCATTAACATTTGCTTAGTTTAGATTATTAGTTTGTTGGAGTTTCAGTATACAGGTTCATAAAAGAGTTGTCATTTGAAACTCAATTACTTTGTTACAAAAAAGCATCCAATGTTAATGTTAATGCTAATAGATACCGATTTTTTTGTATATTGTTTTATGCAAAGTTCCATGCTTCCAATCACTATTACTGGTGACCGATTTTCTATTCGTAGTGTTTTCAGATTAGGTTTCTGATGGCATTCTTGTCATTGATAATTGATCCCTCAGGTCAAAGGTGAAGCCCACAAAGATCTGGAGAAGGCTGGCCAGGATGCAGGAGATGCAAAGAGTGAAGGCCATGCCAAAGAGAGGGAGACTGACCTGGCAGGTGGTCTACGTTGGCTGCCACAAGAAAAACGGATACAGCAAAAGCAGGCCAGCAGGGGAAGCATTTCCAGGAAGCAGAAGTAGCCTCTGTCCACGGGCAAACAAAATGGCCACCAGAAGGGTGACGACAATTCCCAAGACTTTAAATGAGACTAGAACAATGGTGAAACCGTCAGTCCACCCCAGGTGGTCTGTGATTTTCACTCTCTGGATTCACTCAACCGGTTTGCACTTTTGGGACAAGTCTGTCAGATGCATCATAAGGCATGGCAATACAATGTGGAACAACTGATTCCTACAGTGATGAGGTGTATCAGTGAAACACTTTGTACCTTGACTCTCCCTTCAGTGGGTAGAACAAGGAAGGAGGTTTGGCAAAGCCTATTGTCCTGTTTCAGCACGTATTTGCCTACTCTCTGAAGTTAACTTGGATGATTATCCTTCTAAACTACATAAATTAAGTTGCTGTCTTGTGTGTGTGTGTGACTGGATCCAGCCCGTGACATATTTCTATCTGGCATGCCTATCAAATATGATACAATATTGTGTAAAACATTGAATTGATAGATGCATGGACATTTTTACTTTATGTCCCCTTTCCCCCCTATTTTAGACATGCGGCGTGACATGCAGAACGTCAGGCTCACCCCAGCAGAAGCAGTGCTTGATCAACGCCACCCTCAGCAAGGAGATGCACTCTCTCTTACACTCTGGGGTAAGACATCATTTAACCATCACAGATATAAATTCCCACTGTGCCCATGATAAAATTACATTTGAATTGTCTTGTACTACTGAATGAAACTGTGAGGAGATCCACTCAGACCAGCCTTTGTGATCAAACTTATGTAAACTACATTACTTTAGTTGGCTGCTTTGAGCAAAACTTGAATATAATATAACCTATTCTGGGAGAGTGTGGCGTGGGGCGGCAGGGTAGCCTAGTGGTTAGAGCGTTGGACTAGTAACCGGAAGGTTGCAAGTTCAAAACCCCCGAGCTGACAAGGTACAAATCTGTCGTTCTGCCCCTGAACAGGCAGTTAACCCACTGTTCCTAGGCTGTCATTGAATATAAGAATGTGTTCTTAACTGACTTGCCTAGTAAAATAAATGTGGAATACACTACTAGTCATCATTGAATATAAGAATTTGTTCTTAACTGACTTGCCTAGTTAAATAAAGGTAAAATAAAAATACTGGTCAAAAGTTTTAGAACACCTACTCATTCAAGGGTTTTTCTTGAGTTTTACTGTTTTCTACATTGTAGACATCAAACTATGAAATAACACATGGAATCATGTAGTAACCAAAAATATATTTTATATTTGAAATTGAAATTCTTTTGCCTTGATGACAGCTTTGTACACTCTTGGCATTCTCTCAACCAGCTTCACCTGTAATGCTTTTCCAACAGTCTTTTGAAGGAGTTCCCACATATCCTGAGCACCTGTTGGCTGCTTTTCCTTCACTCTGCAGTCCGACTCATCCCAAACCATCGCAATATGGTTGAGGCAGGTGATTGTGGAGGCCAGGTCATCTGGTGCAGCACTCTCCTTCTTGGTAAAATAGCCCTAACACAGCCTGGAGGTGTGTTGGGTCATAGTCCCACTAAGCCCAAACCAGATGGGATGGTGTATCGCTGCAGAATGCTGTGGTAACCATGAGGGCTAAGTGTGCCCTGAATTCTAAATAAATCACAGACAGTGTCACCAGCAAAGCACCCCCACACCATAACACCTCCTCCTTCATGCTTTACGGTGGGAAATACACATACAGAGATCATCCGTTCACCCACACCACGACTCACAAAGACATGGCGAAATCTCAAATTTGGACTCTTCAGACCAAAGGACAACTTTCACCAGTCTAATGTCTATTGTTTGTGTTTCTTGGCCCAAGCAAGTCTCTTCTTATTATTGGTGTCCTTTAGTGGTTTCTTTGCAGCAGTTTGACCATGAAGGTTTGATTCACACAGTCTCCTCTGAACAGTTGATGTTGAGAAGTGTCTGTTACATGAACTTTGAAGCATTTATTTGGGCTGCAATTTCTGAGGCTAGTAACTCTAATGAACTTATCCTCTGCAGCAGAGGTAACTCTGGGTCTTCCTTTCCTGTGGCAGTCCTCATGAGAGCCAGTTTAATCATAGCGCTTGATGGTTTTTGCGACTGCACTTGAAGAAACTTTCAAAGTTCTTGACATTTTCCATATTGACTGACCGTTGTGTCTTAAAGTAATGACGGAGTGTCGTTTCTCTTTGCTTATTTGAGCTTTTACCAAGTAGGGCTGTCTTCTGTATACCCCCATACCTTGTCACAACACAACTTATTGGCTGAAACGCAAAGAAGGAAAGAAATTCCACAAATGAACTCTTAAGAAGGCACACCTGTTAATTTAAATGCATTCCAGTTGATTACCTCATGAAGCTGGTTGAGAGAATGACACGAGTGTGCAAAGCTGTCATCAAGGCAAAGGGTGGCTAATTTGAAGAATCTCAAATTTACAATTTGATTTAAAAAAAAAATTATGGTTACTATATGATTCCATGTGTGTTATTTCATAGTTTTTATGTCTTTAATATTATTCTACAATGTAGAATAAAGGTACAAATAAAGAAAACCCTTGAATGAGTAGGTGTTCTAAAACTTTTGACCGGTAGCATATTTCTGGACAATTTGCTTCCCTGAAAACAGGTACTGATAGGAGGAGCAATATGAGTCGGTCAGAGGTCATCACTCAAGATCAGGATATTGATGGAGACTTTGGTGGTCCACACAACCAAGAAGCAGGTGTCCCTTCCAGTGATATGGAGCTGACCTTGGACCTGGTGCCAGTAAGGATGGTCTTCACGGAGGCGGTAAGACCCTCCCTACTTGATATAGAAATCCTTCGACTTCACTGCCTCTTCAATGGTAAGGTCCCTTGCACCATAGGTATACTTGACCTCCACCACAACTGTTTTTTATTTCACCTTTATTTAACCAGGTAGTTCAGTTGAGAACAAGTTCTCATTTACAACTGCGACCTGACCATGATAAAGCATAGCAGTGCGACAAAAACAAACGTACAGTCAATAACAGAAAATAAAAATAGAAAGAATCTATGTACAGTGTGTGCAAATGTAGAGGAGTAGGGAGGCAGGCAATAAATAGGTCATAGGGGCAAAAATAATTAAAACTTAGCATTAATACTGGAGTGATATATGTGCAAATGATGATGTGCAAGTAGAGATACTGGGGTGCAAAAGACAAAAGAGATGTAGGTAGACTTCAGGAAGCGTACAACACCTACCTCTGCAACATCTATCAGTGGTCAGAACATAAAGATGGTATACCTGGGTGTCCTCTTGGACAATAAGCTTCAGTGGAGTAAATGTACAGACCTGATGTACAATAAGAGTCAACAGAGACTGTACTTTCTCAAAAATCTGGGATCTTTTAATGTTAATTCTACTATACGGACTCTGTTTTACAAATCTTTAATTGAGAGTATTTTAACTTTTTGTATTGTTTATTGGTTTGGCAATGCCACTGTCAGCCAGAGAAATATGCAGAGAATGATTATCACCACAGCAAGCAAGGTACTTGGAGTCAAACAGACAGGCCTGGATGAGATCTTTAAGTTCAGGGCCCTCGGCAAGGCTCACAAAATCATTTTAGACCCAAGCCACCCACTGTACCCAGACTTTGAACTACTCCCCTCTGGGCGCAGGTATAGGGCACCCCTAGGCAGGAAAAACAGAACTTGACAGTCATTTGTGGCAGGTGTGATATCCCTCCTAAATAGCTTGGGCTCATGTTACTATTGACCCAGGCTCTTTTTATTGGTATGTAACTGTTATGAAAGTTGTATTGTCAATTTGTTTTGTATTTAAACCGCCACTTTAAACATGTACATGACACTGCAAAAAAAATCCCCATGGGGACAATAAAGTCAGTAGAGCTAAATCAATAAGAAATATAGCTGAAATGTTCAGGCTTTGTCATTCTGTGATCAAAATAGACCAGATTATTATAGATAAGAGAGAGAATATTTTGACTTGTCAAATGGAAATCAAGCATCGATCATCATGTCACCAGAGTAAGACCCTCAATATTTATTGGAAAGCAACATGAAACTCATCACCGTACACTTTCACCACCCTGTGAAGTTCATCATACATGATTTAATCTGTAGCCTAATAAACTGCATGCTTTACTGAGTCGTAGTGGGAGGACCACACACCATATCATCGTGTGACTCAAAATGTCCTTTCGATATGATGGTTATTATATCAATATTTGCTCATGAAGGCGTTCCCACATAATACACAAAACGATCCCACAAATTATCGTCCAGCATTTATAAAATTACAACCAAACTTCCTGTTTCCATCACAGCCTTCGTGATATGTTTTATATGATATGACTTTACTCTCGTAAAAACTGTGGATGGAAAGGAGTCTAACATGTCTCTCTTTCAACAGTTTGTGTTTGGTAAGGTTGGTCTCTTAGCAGTCGTTGCTATGGTTATTAACTGTACTGTACAGATGGAATGTAAATCCCAGAATATTAATTTGGTAGTGGCAGCAGCAGAGAAGTTTTCGGGAGAGACAGATTTACTGCAGAAGAGCTACAGGATGTTGAATAATTTTTTTGTGGATCCCAAATGTGTAATTCACACTTATTTATTTATTTGCACCAAAGATAACAAGTGATAGACAACAACACAGATATTTAAAAAAACATATTTAAAAAAAAACGGTGTGCTGGTGTGGTTGGAAGCCCAAGGGCTTGTATGAAAACCACACCAAAAATAAATAAAAAATATACAATACAAAAATAAAAAAGTTAACAAAACCTACTAATTATAAATGTATAAATGAATTTATCAGTAATCACAAGAAAAAAAAATATTTGTTTTGTTTAAATGTGTGTCTGCATGTGAGTGTGTGTGAGAGTTAGGTTATATGGAGGAGATTACTGAGTAGTTTGGTTCATGAGGCTGACCCGCAAGTCTTCGCTTGAAGTTATTGAGGGATGATGAGAATTAGAAGGCCGATTGTGGATGAGGTGGCATCGATGATAATAACGAGAAATAGTTTTTTTTTGTTTCTATGAAACTTGCTTGCTTTGCTTTGCGCATCAAAATGTTGGATTGGAATGTGTCGTGTGTGGATCTTCAAAGCAGGGTGTTATCTCTGGGGTGGCGCTAGAAGTAAATTCAAAGGATATACGTAAAGAATTGGATCAAGTGGTTGGTGCACAATGACTAACTCACATGGTGGATGGAGTGTGGAAGCCCAGTCCATCCATTCTATTGTTTTTTTAAATGAAGAGTCTCTCACTTCTTACGTGTATTTGGGTTGGATGCCCAAACCCATGCAGTGTGATAAATGTAAATTATTTGGTCATGTGTCAAGTGTATGTAGACGGGAGGAGTATTACATGCCAGCTGAGCCTAAATGCTGCAATTGTGGTGGTGAACATGCATCTGAATTTCTGAAGTGTCCTGTTAGGGTGAAGGAGATTGAGGTGGCAAGAATAAGAGCTGTCCAGAATGTCTCCTATCTGGAGGCGAGAAGAGCGGAAGAAAGGAGTGAAGTTGAATAAGTAATGGTAGTTCCTTGTCAAAAAGGTAGACTTTTGTATTTTGTATTATCTCTGGTCCCCCTCCCCCACCCCTCAATGGAATATATATATATATTTGCTTTTGTTTCAATACCCTGTACAGTAGGTGGCAGCAATACAACAATAGGTTTAGTCTGCCATAAAACTTTAAAGAAGAAGAAGAACTCTGTTTTCCAGAGGATCACAGGCGCCCATTCTCCAAATGCCCTAATGGGTTGTTGATGTGTGTAGCAGAGGTGGGACAACGAGAAAGGATTTTCTGGAAAGCTGGCTGAAGCAGATGATGAAGTAGATTCTGAATCTAATGGTGGTAGAATCAAGAAGAATTGGAACATTGTCCAAAATAAAGGAAAACAGCGAAGTAGATAACAGTGATGAGAATGTCACTTCGTATCTTGTAGGAGTATAGTTTGTAAATCAGGAGCAGCTGATCGAATTCCCAATCTTGAGGAATCCATTTGAGATATCCAAATTGGTGGCGAGAGTGCTGGGTAGAGTGAAGGTTGTGAGGATCACGAGAGGCGGGCTTGTTTCGATTTTTTTGTGTCTCGTAGGATCAGAATAAACGTGTGTTGCGTCTCACCCAATTTTACAAGTTTTAAGTGTCGTGTATGTCTCTTAGGAACAGGGCACCCCTCAAGGGGGTTATATCTGGAGTCTCGTAGGAAGTAGATGTTTAAGAGATGAAAAATATTCCTGGAGTGATTGATGCACTTTGGATGAATCGTGTGGTGAATGAAGAAAAATTAAGAGTTTATATGTTCTTTTGTTTTTTGATAGAAGGTCTCTCCCTACTCAAGTGCAGTTAGGGTATATTAACTACAGAGTCTGAGCATTTATCCCAAGACCAGTGGGATAATTGCGATCATTCTAAAGCTTTTGGTCATGTTTCAAGTGTTTGCAGAAGGGAGAAGCCGAAATGTCTGAGTTGTAGAAAATATCATATGCGTTATAAAAGTGTTGCAATTGTGGTGGGAACCATGAAGCCACGTCTTTCGAATGCCCAAAGTCAGCGCTATCCAGAGCATATCATATGCAGCAGCTGTTAAAAAATAAAAGGGTTGAGGGTTTGAATGGTGCACTTGAAGAATCCATAGTGGTGGATAGATCTTCACTGCAGGCTGCAGGGGTTGCCTTTCACCAGCTGGATCCTGACATTTTAAAGGTTAAGAAGGTGGCCTTTATAGCTATGGTGATAAATTGCACTGCCAAGGTGGAGAGAAAGTCCAGGAAGATAGAAATCATTGTGGAAGTGGCAGAACGGTTCCTGGGGCTGAAAGATTTCTCTGCGAAGGAGTTATATGGAATATTATCACAAGCCGTAGCACCCTCTCAGGCCCTAGAGCCTGAGAAGGGACATATGGAGAATTGAAAGAAGAAAGAAGTGGGAGTTTAATTTTGTTTTGTCAATGTACTATTTTTTTAAATGTAGGTGTTAGTTTCCCTATCATGTATGTGGGCTCCCATGTGGCGCAGCGGTCAAAGGCACTGCATCTGTGTCACTACAGACCCTGGTTCGATTCCATGCTTTATCACAACAGCCTGATTGGGAGTCGCATTGGGCAGCGCACAATTGATATAGCGTCGTCGTGGTGAAGGGTTTGGGCGGGGTAGGCCGTTATTTGTAAATACGAATTTGTTCTTAATTGACTTGCCAGGTTAAATTAAATGTATGGATTTTCTTTTTACCTTATTTTGATTTCAACCCGTCCAGTTGGTGGCGGCAATACACCTTGTTGGGTCGTAGTCCGCCATAAAACCCACAGAAGAACTCTGTGCGTCTGCTAGGAGTTCCACTGTTTGTGACCTATAAAGGTAGAACCACTTGACAAAATGTTTCGAAGAAAACTGACAGCGTTGGATTACCATAACCCCTCTGGATTTGACTGCAACGGTAGCTATAACAAAACCACGATAAGCAAGCTATCTGCAAGTGAATGACGTGCACTTTCAGAGCCACCCATGGCCATGCTCAGAATATGTAGCATCTAGCTAGCTAACGTTAGTTGTTACCGTACCGTCTTTTGATGTTACTCTAGTCTAAAACATTTCGATACAGCCATGTCTGTAATATGTATGCATGTTTTGTTTATTTTAGCTGTGTTCAATAATCCAACACTATTAACCCGTGAGTCTTGTTAGGTGGTCCAGGTTTTGTGCATTTGCAAAGCTAACTAGCTTTTTGGGAGCTAGCTAAGCCAGATAGTTGGCTAACTAGCATAGCTAGTTTACTAACAGCAGTGCCAGCGAGGCAGTGGAGACGGAGAACGCAACTAGGTAATGTTAGATAATTAGCTCACTTTAGCTAGGCTATGGGTGGCATCTGAAAGTGATACTCTCTCTATTCCTTGTTGGTATATTACAAGTGAATTGTCTTAGGAATTTTACAGAATTTTCTTGTGCGAATTTCTGCCAGTTCAAAATAAATAAATGTGAGTGCTTTATCTTTGTCCTTATTACATAACACATATTATTCCCACTGGCTCCCCAGTTATAACACAGCCTATAATTTAACACAGGAAATCTATTATTACCACTATTTGTGCATCTAGTTATTGTGTCACTGTCTTCATGTTCTGCTTTGCACAGATGAGACAGAGTTCAGGAATTTCATTGTGTGGCTGGAAGACCAGAAAATCAGACACTACAAAATTGAAGACCGGGGCAACCTGAGAAATATCCCCAGCTCGGAATGGCCCAAGTCCTTTGAGCAGGTGAGCAGCAAGACTTGCTGCAGGGTCAGTCAAAGGTCTGTTCATATTACATCTGAGAAATTACAACCTGGATTGTCGTCAGTAGGGCGCACTGTAACACAGTTGCGATGGAAAACGAAAATCTGTGTTTTTTATTATTGTGCAAGTTCACGTAGTATCTCCATGTTTCATAATTGTCTCCTTACTGAACTGGGTTATTTTTTCCACTTTATGAGCGTATCTAGGAGGATCTGTTCTCAACCCCTTCCCTAACCGTTTACATCACAGGCAAAACAATAGAGCCAGTCCAAGGCCAAATGGTGTCAAGTGTTGCAGATGGAAATCCCATGAATAGAGCAGACATGAATGTTTGTTCTACATGACATATTTCTATCTGAACATTCCAAAACGTCCTGCTGAACACGCCCCAGGATTAGTCTGTAGACCTAATCATCCTAGAATGCTGAAAGCAATCCGATTTACCGGCCTAATCACTGGTCTCCATAGCTGTGACGCTCTCTTTCATTGGAGAACCTCCATTGGGGTTGTGAAGTTACCATCCCGTTTTCTGTCCAGGAAAATGAGGGATGAGGAAAGACTCTTGAGACATAGCACATGTCAGCGCTTGCATCAGAAACCTTTGTCTCCAGGCTTGAATAGTTCCCCAGTGTGATGAGTCTGGACAGTAAGGTTCCTCTGGGTAAGGCATGCTGCTCAAGGAGAAACTACCATTTTTTTTCATGAAATGTGAATGGCGGCATTTGAAAACAATTGGTCAGCCATGTCTCACCTGCGGTGTATTCAATAGGAACCAAACGAGAGCAAACAGGGAGGGACCTACATGCATTTGTCCAATGCTTTTTTTTAGTTTTACGGTGAGCGCTGATGAATACACAAGCTCTGAATTAAAGAGCTACCTGGTGAGAGCTAGTAACGACACCACTCCGATGGACTAAACCATTTTGAAGAAGATTGTATCACGGTTATGGTCTCAGGAATCTTGTATTCAAAGTACCCTGGGTCATATTCTGTAAGGCACACTGACAAGTTTTCTCCCTTCTTAACATGAGCTTGATTTTCTGTTTTCTACGTAGTATCTTCAAGATGTAAACTGCCCATTCAGTGTCCAAGAGAGACAGGAGTCGGTGGACTGGTTGCTGGGTCTAGCAGTTCGGTTCGAGTATGGAGACAATGGTACTGTACCATCCATTTACTCCTTATATCTCTTGATTTATTGAAGGGACTAGTGTTATTTTCCTAGGTGTGATTTGGTACTTTGAATGTCAGCCACTAGATGGTAGCATTGTATTAACAGTGGCAATTTTAACTTTGACTGCTCCACCATAAGGTGTCATTTATTTTACTAGGCAAGTCAGTTAAGAACAACTTCATACTTACAATGAAGGCCTAGGAACAGTGGGTTTACCTTGTCAGCTCGGGGATTCGATCTTGCAACCTTTCGGTTACTAGTCCAATGCTCTAACCACTAGACTGCCTGCCTAGTGGTTAGAGGGATAATCTAATTGTGGTTCCACCCTCTGTTGCCATACACTGTTGTTAGTGTCCAGGAGTGTTAAATGACCGAGTTTACACACTATTAAAGCAAGTATTTTGTTGTAAAAGCAGTTAAGTAGTATGTAATAAGTGGGGGGCATGGACTAAGTGGTCACTTTCTGGATGTTGTGTGTCCCACTGGCTCCCCAGTTGAGAAGTACAAGAACTGTCCGCCAGCCACGGCCACCAAGGCGGAGAAACCCTCGGATCCACTCATCCATCTGGACAGTGAGCTTAACCACTCTTTCATCTATTCCTCTAAATGCCTATCCTCCTCTCTCCCCTTACCCCTCTACTCATCTCTCTCATCCTCTCTTCACTCCTCTTCCTCTATCCCTCATGTTTTGTGATAAAATCATCATTGCACACAGCAACCTCCCACTGCTATGGGATTGTAGATGCTGACAGTGGTGACTAGAAACATTGGATACCTCAGGATTATGTGGTGCCTTTCACTAGCTACTCTTCTAGCGTAGGTACCATTCCTTTGCTTTATGCTCATTATTACCTAACTGGCCTGCTTAGGCTCGACTTCCCTTGAAGATGGTTTATTCCCAGTGATTACATATGGTTATCTTTTGTTTGATTACCATGCAAAACAAGATGAGAATCAAACCAACAGGGACAGTTGTGACTCCAGCTGACATTATGAATGTCAACAGGCCCATGCTGTATTGAAAATAAGTGTTTCAAGTTTTATTGTCACTTGCACAAATACAGTGAAATGATTAACTCTTTCACAACAATGCAGTAATCAATATCTGTAGTACTATAAAGTAAAGTAGAACACAAACGCACAAGGAATAGACATGAGAAGAACACAAGAAAGTAAGCTACTGAATGTACAGGGTCAGTGTGAATACCATATTCACAATGTGCAGGGATACTGGAGTGGTAGGGGTAGATATGTATAGTGTTAAGGTGACTGGGTGTATTCCCTTCTTGCTCCGCAAGGCAACAACCCAGATTTTAAGGCTGGCGTGATGGGCCTGGCTAACATGCTGAAGATCCAGCGTCACGACGACTACCTGGTCATGCTGAAGGTGAGAACCAGCAGCCATCAAGCACCATGTCTATGAAGTGGGACAAATGTACTAAGGCCCTTTTCACACTACTGAGCCAAGCTGTGCCTAGCGGTAGTGCGATGGCCTAGTTACGCACCCACCATAGTTACTGGAACCTTGCTGGAAAGGACAATGTAAAATGAAAATATCAGAGCCAGTTCGGATTGGCACTATACTGTGAAAAGGGTTTTACTCAGTTCTTATGACCATGTTGTAAATGATGACCCTGTGCAGATTTGGTAGCAATGGTGTGGTTATTCTACTTGTCCAACAGGCTATAAGGATCCTTATCCAAGAGAGGCTGACCCCAGAAGCTATAGCCAAGGCCAGGCAGTCTAAAGAGGTGAGATACTGAGGCAGATCCACCCTCCCGCCTACACATTTAGGCCTCATCAAAATGACAAAGGTTTTAAAACGTGATCTGAAAGAATGCCCACAATATTTCAGAACTGGGTCCAAACAGGACTGGGTTTTGTATTTTTGGGACCATTTGCACAAGGCAAGCACACTCAAGTGTACAAAACATCTGAGTACTGGTTTAGGATCAGTTTAGCCTTTTTTAAATCACAATGAATAAAATTATATGGACAGGGGTGGGGGCACTCCTACTCTGAGACACTTGACACAGTGGCTTGCGAAAGTATTCACACCCCTTGGCATTTTTCCAATTTTGTTGCCTTACAACCTGAGATTTTTTTTGTTGTTGTGTGTATCATTTGATTTACATAACATGCCTACCACTTTGAAGATGCAAAATAAAAAATTGTGAAACAAACAAAAAGACAAACTGAAATTGAGCATGCAAAACTATTCACCCCCCAAAGTCAATACTTTGTAGAGCCATCTTTTTCAGAAATTAAAGCTGCAAGTCTCCTGGGGTATGTCTCTATAATCTTGTCACTTCTAGCCACTGGGATTCTTTGCCCATTCTTCAAGGCAAAACTGCTCCAGCTCCTTCAAGTTGGAGGGTTCCGCTGGTGTACAGCAATCTTTAAGTCATACCACAGATTCTCAATTGGATTGAGATCTGGGCTTTGACTAGGCCATTCCAAGACATTTAAATGTTTCCCCTTAAACCACTCAAGTGTTGCTTTAGCAGTATGCTTAGGATCATTGTCCTGCTGGAAGGTGAACCTCCATCCCAGTCTCAAATCTGGAAGACTGAAACCGGTTTCTTTCAAGAATTTCCCCTGTATTTAGCGCCATCCATCATTCCTTCAATTGACAATTTTTCCAGTCCCTGCCGATGGGGGGGAAAAACATTGAACATGAAGTTCTCGGGGTGATGAGGTGTTGGGTTTCCTTGATGGCAAAAAGAGTACCTTCTTCCATATGTTTGGGGAGTCTCCCTCATGCCTTTTGGTGAACACCAAATGTGTTTGCTTGTTTTTTTTCTTTAAGCAATGGCTTTTTTCTGGCCACTCTTACGTAAAGCCCAGCACTGTGGAGTGTATAGTTTAATGTGGTCCTGTGGACAGATACTCCTATCTCCGCTGTGGAGCTTTGTAGCTCCTTTAGGGTTATCTTTGGTCTCTTTGTTGCCTCTCTGATTTAATGTCCTCCTTGCCCGGTCTGTGAGTTTTGGTGGGTGGCCCTCTCTTGGCAGGTTTGTGGTGCCATATTCTTTCCATTTATTTTTTTAAATAATGGATTTAATGGTGCTCTGTGGAATGTTCAAAGTTTCAGATTTTTTTTATAACCCAACCCTGATCTGTACTTTTCCACAACTTTGTCCCTGACCTGTTTGGAGAGCTCCTTGGTCTTCATGGTGCCGCTTGCTTGGTGGTGCCCCTTGCTTAGTGGCGTTGCAGACTCTGGGGCCTTCCTTTCAGAACAGGTGTGTGTATGTATATGAGATTATGTGATGGGTCATGTGATATTTAGATTACACACAGGTGGACTTTATTTAACTATGTGACTTCTGAAGGTATTTGGTTGCACCAGATCTTATTTAGCGGCTTCGTAGCAAAGGGGGTGAAAACATATGCACCCACCACTTTTCAGTTTTATTTTATTTTTGAGATTTCTTTTGAAACAAGTTTTTTTTCATTTCACTTCACCAATTTCTGACTTGTGTATGTCCATTATATGAAATCCAAATAAAAATCAATTTAAATTGCAGGTTGTAATGCAACAAAATAGGAATAACGCCAAGGGGGATGAATACTTTTGCAAGGCACTGTACATAGAGCCTAAGAGTGTGATGGGTAAGGCCTGTGTGCAGTGGTCTGGAAGTCATCTCCGTGGCTACGCTATTTTAAGAGGACGGCTGTATATTGGCACTTCCTGTGTCCCCTAATTGCTGTGATGTCTCTTCCTGTTTTTGCCTCAAGGGTCTCCCCGTGGCCTTGGACAAACACATCCTCGGCTTTGATACTGGAGGTGAGTGCTCGCAGTCGAGTATTTTAAGTAATGCACACGGACACGTTTCAAACGGCAGTGTATTAAGGAACTAGTCCCTAAATGACATTTTGAAGTACTTCTGTAACTGCAAATGCTTACGCTGTCAATTCCCTGTTGTGCCCAAGACGATTATTATAATAAGTCTCTACACATTTTTATTTGACAATTATAAAACGCAATACAAACATGAGGATACAATGCATTTAAGTAAAAAACGTATTTCCATTGTGGTCCTCTTCAAACATGTTACACAATCACAGCCAAAAGCTGAATTGCAGTAAGTATCACATGGCCCAAATAATGAAATACTGCAAAGACCAAAACATAACACATTTGAATAGTCCTCCAGATAAGTGGTTGCTCTCCTTGGGAATAGCTTGCCGAACTAGCCAGCCAGCTTTCTTCCCTGTCCAAACCACGTTGGTTGCAACTACTTGGGAGTAGCCTGGCTCCGCCTTGCCTTGCAAATCTTTCCACTGCTTAGCCACCCTCGCTGAGTTGAATCGCATCCCGTACCTCCTCAGTCCGAGTAATCTCCAGTGGTGTTCTCCAGGCTGAATTGTCTCCCAGTCCCAATGTAGCAGGCTTCCATTACAGCGACACGATTCAACACAGTCTGTCCAAGCTGTCCGACACCTCAAAAGGACATCCCCGGTATGAGCTCCCCAAATCAAAACTGCATTGACAAAGCTAGCTGTAAAGCAAGCTAGCAGTGCAATCAATCTAATAATTGATTTATTATTTTGAAAATACGATTTCAGATCACGAGATTTGTGTGATCGCTATCTTCCTAAAACAACATAATAAAATTAACAATACATTTGCAGGAGCTAACAGCCCAGCTAGGCTGCCCCCTAGGGCACCATGGCAAACCCGTTCTGTCCTATTGATATGATTGACAGAATAGTAATGGAATTTATCTTGACTACTGTTGATGTAGTACTTAGTAGGATTGCTAGGGCCATCTCATAGTCGAGATCTGATCCAGATCTGTTGGAGATGCATCCGGGCAAAGAAAATGACATGGAATGTGTCAGTGGAGACGAGTGACATTTTCCTGTGAACCACTGTTTGAAGTGGCCTGTCATGTCAACATAAGCAAGCTGTGTCAGTGCAGGATTTGTACGTACATGCCGAGAGGTGTGTACAATGCCGTTCAAAAGTTCTGGATCACTTAGAAATGTCCTTGTTTTTGAAAGTAATGCTCTTTTATTTTTGGGGGGTTCCATTTAAAAGATCAAATTGATCAGAAATACAGTATAGACATTGTTAATGTTGTAAATAACTTGTTGCTGGAAACGGCAGATTTTTCAGGACCCTGTCTTTCAAAGATGATTTGTAAAAATCACTGTTTAAACACTGTTTCCTATGCTTGTTCAATGAACCATAAACAATTAATGAACATGCACCTGTAGAACGGTCGTTCAGACACTAACAGTTTACAGATGGTAGTCTGTCATGAAAACTTAGACACTAAAGAGGCCTTTCTACTGACTCTGAAAAATACCAAAAGAAAGATGCCCAGGGTCCCTGCTCATCTGTGTGAATGTGCCATTCGTCATGCTGCAAGGAGGCACGAGGACAGCAGTTGTGGCCAGGGCAATAAATAAATTGCAATGTCCGTACTGTGAGACGCCTAAGACAGAGCTACAGGGAGACAGGACGGACAGCTGATCGTCCTCGCATAACACCTGCACAGGATCGGTACATCAAACATCACAACTGCGGGACAGGTACAGGATGGTAACAACTGCCCGAGTTACACCAGGAACACACAATCCCTCAATCAGTGCTGAGAGAGGCTGGACTAAGGGCTTGTCGGCCTGTTGTAAGGCAGGTCCTCACCAGACATCACCAGCAACAATGTCGTCTACAGGCACAAACACACCGTTGCTGGACCAGACAGGACTGGCAAAAAGTGCTCTTCACTGACGAGTCGCGGTTTTCTCACCAGGGGTGATGGTCAGATTTGCGTTTATTGTCGAAGGGATGAGCGTTACACCGAGGCCTGTACTCTGGAGCGGGTTAGATTTTTGGAGGTGGAGGTTCTGTCATGGTCTGGGGCGGTGTGTCACTGCATCATCGGACTGTGCCTGCAATGACGACAAGCTATCACAACGCTGTGCGTTACAGGGAAGACATCCTCCTCCCTCGTGGTACCCTTCCTGTAGGCTCATCCTGACATGACCCTCCAGCATGACAATGCCACCAGCCATACTGCTCGTTCTGTGTGTGATTTCATGCAAGACCGGAATGTCAGTGTTCTGCCATGGCCAGTGAAGAGCCCGGATCTCAATCCCATTGGGCACGTCTGGGTCCTGTTGGGTTGGAGGGTGAGGGCTAGGGCCATCGCCATCCCCCCAGGAATGTATGTGAACTTGCAGGTGCCTTGGGTGGAAGAGTGGGGTAACATCTCACAGCAAGAACTGACAAATCTGGTGCAGTCCATGAGGAGGAGATGCACTGCAGTACTTAATGCAGCTGGTGGCCACATCAGATACTGACTGTTACTTTTGATTTTGACCCCCCCCCCTTTGTTCAGGGACACATTCCATTTCTGTTAGTCACATCTCTGTGGAACTTGCTCAGTTTGTCTGTTGAATTTTATGTTATACAAATATTGACACACAAATGCAGTTGACAGTGAGGATGTTTCTTGTTTTTGCTGAGTTTATATTTTCTGAATGGATTATCTACATAGGCGTACAGAGGCCCATTATCAGCAACCATCAGTCCTGTGTTCCAATGGCACGTTGTGTTAGCTAATCCAAGTTTATCATTTTAAATTTTTATTTTTTTTAAATTTTAATCATTTTAATTGATCATGACAGAACCCTTTTCCAATTACGTTAGCACCGCTGAAAACTGGTGACTAAAGAAATAAAACTGTCTTTCTTTAGACTTAGTTGAGTATCTGGAGCATCAGCATTTGTGGGTTTGATTACAGGCTCAAAATGGCCAGAAACCACTTTTTAGCTAACACAACCTGCCATTGGAAACAGGAGTGATGGTTGCTGATAAATGTAGATATTCCATTTTTTTTTTAAATCTGCTTTTTCCAGCTACAATAGTAATTCACAACATGAACCTACACTGTATTTCTGATCAATTTGATGGACAAAAAAATGTTTTTCTTTCAAACAAGGACATTTCTAAGTGACCCCAAGCTTTTGAACAGGAGTGTATGTATGGAAGTTTTTTTTATTTTTTTTCGGGCCACTACAAATGGCTTTTTATTTATTTTTTACACAGCATTTGTAACCTAGGGAAAACAAAAGCATGATTGCATGCATCCTTAATCCTGTCAACGTGTTCCTACAGTCATACAAGAATTCAACTGTGACCTTGATCATTGACTGAGCATAATCTCATGTCCTGGAACACTGCCTCCAAATGGTGTGCTGCTCCTTTCTCTGCAGACGCTACCCTGAACGAGGCGGCTCAGATCCTGCGTCTGCTCCACATTGAGGAGCTGCGAGACCTGCAGACCCGGATCAACGAGGCTATCGTAGCTGTCCAGGCCATCATCGCAGACCCCAAGACAGACCACCGCCTGGGCAAGGTCGGCAGATGACCTGGCCTGCCTGAACCCTTGACCTCTGCCCTATAACTCCCAACACACGCAGTCTGTGGAAAAGCAGTACCAGTCACACAAACTATACATGGTCCCAGGACCCTGTTCTTATTCTATTTTCGCCTCCCCCTTTTTGATAAGGAGCTGGGAGGACTGGAATTAAATTGTCTTGTTTTGGAGGGGGGAGCCTTTTTTTTTTTTTATGAAAATGAATGATTTTTTGAAGTTCTCAGATTCTTTGCTGAAATGACCCATTTCTGTTTAAGTCCTGAATCACATTTTATTGTTATAAATATCACATCTTATAAAAAAGGATTAAAAAAAAATATGGTAAAACAGATTTGAGAAGACAATTCTTATTAGTTCACAGAATACTCATACTGCATTGCTGTGTGTTCATTCAATACACATTGACAGTTATAACAGGACTTGTGGCTCAAAGATCTTATTTTAAAGCTATTTTCTTTGGCTTTCTTTAAAAAGTCACATACAAAAATACAGTAGAAAGTAAGAAATGAGGTATAAAACAAATGTACAAAACTTTTTTTGCGGGGAGGGGGGGGTAGTCGCAGTTGGTGTTTTGTAAATTTGCTGTGGTTGGTGGAATACTTGCTCCATCGCAAGTCTTCTTTCGCCGCCTCTGTAGCAGTGTACGACGGAAGGGTTCTCACGGGCAAGCCTGCCAAAATAGCACCATAAACACGATTGTCTCTATCATTGTCTCCCTGCAACAGATGACAACCATATTAGGGCCACAGGAAGGATAGCAGACATCCTTGATGGCTACCCCACACTCAGCAAAAAAAAAAAAAACTAACGTCAGTCACAGAACAAACATTACTTTCCAAACTTGTCATTTAAAAAAAAAATCTCCATAAATTCCCCTCTTTGTACATTTCAAGAGTGCTCCCAACAAACGCAAGACTGTCATCTCATAGGGCTCTTGCCGCTAGATTTCTATGGCTTTGAAGTGCTTTGATGTCTAAGAGAGGACCGGTCAAATTTCGTCACCTAGGTCTGAAGTACAGTGATTTGGCAGCAGGTGCCTTCTACCCACCCCCTGAGGAACTTCCGACTTGACAGGTTCTGTTTCAAGGCTGTTTGTAATGCTTCTGTTATTTGGCATTTTACAGTCTTTTTTTTTCTTTTTGCAGGTGTCCGCTCTGATACTGTCACATAACTAAGCTTGTGAGAAAGCAGGGAGCCTTAACACTGGGGACCATACTTCATCTGCAGAGTTGCAAAAAGATAAGCATTTCAGGCTACACAGACAGATTTTATCTTACCTGACACCCAAAAATGCATAAGCCATACAGTACAATTCAAGTGGAACAGTTCATCTGATTTATTTCCACCAGATGTGTAAAACCACTGACAACGGTGAATGCTATTGCTGGTGTTCCATATTGTTTTGCAGGCGCTGCACAGATTGTCAGATTTCAATTTAGAGGAAAGTGTCTTGTTATCAATTTATATGATATAGCAATCTTCTGAGATGCACAAGCACGACTGCAAAACAGACAACCTGGAACATCACCAATAACATGAGTCAAGATTTGTGTGTGAGCCCACATAATTATGTTTCTGTAGCATGAGGCAGCTTGATGTAAAAGTTGACCACATGGACTGGACGCTATAAAGATGTACACTGTTACCTTATAGACAGTGGGTGGTAGCTATGGTGACGCCGTACAGGTGAGACCTCTGGTCAGGTAGGTACTCGTCTGTGAACTGGCTGCTGTCCCGACTCAGAGCAATGACTCCGTCCCTACAAACACCACAGAAAAACAAATGCATATTCAAGTTTGAACAAAGTGCCCTAATGAAGAGCTGTGATGGAGGGCTAGATTCCATCCGTGGTACTGAAGTTTGGCATTACAGTATGATTGAAATTTAAAGGCAATGTTTCAACATTTTGCGGGACTGCATTCACAGTAAATGCTTGTGTCGGCTCAATTTGAAATTACTTTTACATTTCAATCACGCAATTTGCAACACTGAAGCAATACAAATTGAATCGAGCCCTAACTGTTTCTCCCTGGCTTTAACATCAATACCCTCTCTGTTCAAGACAACAGCTAATGATGAACATTACTAGATACTTTCATTCATTGCACTTGCTTGGACCTTATTGGTCTTTTGTGTTTTGGTACACTTTTTTTTAAATGTAAATTTTATTTGCAATTCAGCTGGTTGCTGCCAGTTGTGCAATGTGTTGTTGAAGATTTTTTTTTTTACCACACTCTAAAAATAACACTACTTTAAACATTGCTCACAGGGTTTGCATGCAACCATTGCACGCATCGACCTCCAAGCACAGCTTAAGTATTTGACATAACTACGACTATTTAAACCCAGATATGTTCCTCTCTTACCTCCTCCAGTCTGTGAAATAGAAGTGGTTGGCATAGAACACCATACTGAATGGGTAGTTCAGGTTGCTGTGGATCACCCTTCTACCCGTCCCATCGGACGCAATGCACTCCAGACGCTTGGTCCCTGTGAGAGGGAAAGAGGGGAGGACACAGAGAAAAGATGAGAGATTGGGGATGGTAAAGGGAGAGATTTTATAGGTTTCATCAGGTTGATAACAGTATAAGCCCCTTTTCATAGTATACAGTCTGTATGCATCTGATTCTGCTCCAAAACAGCTTGGCCCCATCCCCACTAACATGCAAACTCGAGAAATGTCCATTATTCAATCGCCCCCCAAATTTTGTGACAATGCAGAGGGCTCTGTATAGACATTGACAAGATTGCTTGAGGGTAGGTGGGCGTTGGACTGTCAGGTCCTGTATAAACACAAACTCACTTCCTTGAGAACAGCTCTGTTCTGCTCCGCGAAGCGCAAGAAGTATGAATGCCCTGACTTCCGCAGAGGCCTCATAGCAGTAAATGCTGTACGGCCAATACAGAGCCAGATTGACCATAAATCGGCTTTCACATGCTGACCAAACTGGCTCCAGCCGTGCGTCTGCTGATTTTGTCTATCCCCACCAGACGAGTTCATGACAAGCAGGTTAAAATACCAAAATCAACTGTAACAACTATCAGTGGTGTATTGCTATCTGGTTTAAACGTCACACAAGTTTTGAATAGGCTGTATTGCAGCAATTAGGCAACCAAGAAAGGCTAGTGCGTCCCCAACAAATGACAGCAATAGGCTAATGATATTTATTTTACAACTGGTTTACTTATAATCCATTTTAAACTGAGCACACAATTAAAAAGACAGATCAAACTTAATTTAGGCAACAAAAATGTCTCAATACAATGAAACAAAACACACTGCATATATTCATAAATATGCCTACAATGACATACAGTAATAAATGACAAAATACTGTAAATACGAAAAAATAAATAACGTTCTAAAATTGCATCCTACCTGAATAGCGAGTTGCATGTGCCTGCATTTGGCCACGCCAACGTTCTTTCCATCTTTGTTCAATACTTTTCCAAATTTCACTATAGGCACTCTAACTTTTTTGTTTTACTTCAATCAAAAAGGCCTCAATCTTCGCAATCAATAGTAGCCCAAGACTCCTCTTTATCGCCCTCCTCAGCAGCATGCATGTAATGCCTTGATCACACCAGAAGTACATTAATTTCCAATGGAACACTGCAAGGCAGCAGTGCATTCTGTGTGGTGCATACGTTTGATTTATAGAGCGTATGCGTCAAACTGTATACATAGACAGGTTGAACAGAAATGGTAGCAGAAGGTGAATGTTGAACTTTTGATTCACACATCCAGATGATGCTGCATAATATTTTGCGCAAGTAGAGCTGTTGGTGTGATCGACGTGTAAGGCAGCAGGAAAGGAGTGAGAGAATGGTGCTGAAGCTTCAAATTGGGACATGTAACTTAGCCAGCTTGCTGTTGCTAGCTAATTTGTCCTGGGAGATAAACATTGGGTTGTTATTTTACATGTGGTCCTTTTTTTGAATTATCTTTGTAGAATTTGGACCCATTTTGAGTGATACAAAATCTTGTCTTCTCTACTCTGACAATGAATCCACAGATAAAAATGGAAAACATAGTTATTTGATTAATCTCTCCATAAGGTATGGGCTCTATTTCAAAAGATCACTTTTTTTTGTAGAATATTACAGCTGTTATTCCATGTGTTCTACATGTGAGCACTTGAGGCAGCTACTAAGCACAGACTAATAACATAATACAATGTATTAGTGTTTTGTATGTTTTAAAGATCTGTCTTAATTAAATAATAATTCATTTCTCTGTTTTTTATTTAACCTTTTATTTAACTAGGCAAGTCAGTTTAAGAACAAATTCTTATTTTCAATGACGGCCTAGGAACAGTGTGTTAACTGCCTGTTCAGGGGCAGAACGACAGACTTGCCAGCTCGGGAGTTTTGAACTTGCAACCTTCCGGTTGCTAGTCCAACACTCTAACCACTAGGCCGCCCTTTGTGACATGTATAACACTTGAATTGTGGTGTTTTTGTGGTTTATCGTTTTTACATATAGCCTACAGTAGCAAAAGTAATGAAAACATATTTTTTTCATATTCTAATAGTAGGCCTACCTAAAACTTTCATAAACACAACCAAATGTATTTTTATTTTGCAATAGCATATATGAAATGTATTTGTTATTAGCAACAATACCATCTCAGTAGTCTCTTACACTTCTTATTAAGCATTGTGAAATTTATAATGACTTTATAAAATGATTACAAATGTTTCTATTGCGTGACCAAATCATGGGCTGGTGCCACCAGGTTAAAATGTCTGGAGCCCTGCCCTCCCGAGTGGCGCAGCGGTCTAAGACACTGCATCTCTGTGCAAGAGGCGTCACTAGAGTCCCTGGTTCAAATCCAGGCTGTATCACATCCAACTGTGATTGGGAGTCCCATAGGGTGGTGCACAATTGGCCCAGCGTCGTCCGGGGTAGGCCGTCATTCTAAATGAGAATTTGTTCTTAACTGACTTGCCTAGTTAAAAAAATCTCAAATAAATAAAAATCGTGATCCAAGATCAGTTTAGCATTTTTTTCCCCCTCTTTATGAGAGTGAGGATTTGGGAAAGTAAGCTGGTTCTAGTTATATGCCTTAGGTGTGGTTCTATATGCTCCAAGCTCCTAGAGGAGGCACGAGATTCCTACCTGCATCCGCCCAGCACACCTGTCTCGTGGCTGTGTCAAAGGTCAAGGCGTTGGGCAGGCCAATCCCGTCCTTCACCAGCACCTTCCTGCTGTGGCCATCCACTGAGGATCTCTCGATTTTCGGGGCCTCCCTGTTCCAGTCGGTCCAGTACAGGGTCCTAGAGAGACAACACACAGTTAGAAAGCACTTAGAAAGGGCAATTATGGCGGTGTGGATGGTGGCTCATTTGGTTCATAAATGGTGTGTGCAAGGGTAACTGGTGGGATCAAACCCAGGTCACCCGCTCTCCAACCCAAGTCTTAACTTCCTCTAGATCTGAGGGGGCATTTGGGGTTACAAGTCTCACGGGAGGGAGTGATTCCAAATCAATTCCGCTACGCATCAAGGTTGTGGGTTCAATTCCAGCACACACTGAATATGAAACCAGATAGCTATATACAGTGCCTTCAGAAAGTATTCACACCCTTTGACTTTTTCCACATTTTGCTGTATTACAGCCTGAATTTTTGATTGATTAAGTTGAGATTTTGTGTCATTGGACTACACATGGACTACACACCCCATAATGTCAAAGTGGAATTATGTTTTTCGAAATGTTTACAAATGAATAATAATAATAAGCGGAAATGTAATGAGTCAAAAAAGTATTCAACCCCTTTGTTATGGCAAGCCTACATAAGTTCAGGAGTAAAAATGTGCTTAAGTCACTTAAGTTATCTTGGCAAAGGAGAAATGCTCACTAACAAAAATGTGCAAAAATTGTGCACAATATTTGAGAGAAAGAAGCTTTTTCTGTGAATGGAAAAATTTGTGGATATTTTATTTTGGCTCATGAAACATGGGACCAACACTTTACATGTGGCGTTTATATTTTTGTTCAGTATAAATAATAAAAGAAGATAGAACGCTTAAGTTACTCCAGAGCGAACACAAGTCTTTGTGAAAAGGCCAGGTCTTTGGACGTGACTTCAGTGTAATTTTGCTTCGCTTGATTGGGCTTCATGATTAATGTGCTTTTTGATTCCTGAGGCTGGACAGACATGTGCACTCACTCACAGCCAATTCCTCTACCAGATATAAACCCAAATTGAATGTATGGCAAACATCTGCAAACACACTCATACATTTTGCCGACACAAACACACAAGCCTATATCCTAAATACACATACACAAAACCCATTTCTCACTCACTCACACACAGTACACACTGTGCTGATTGTCTATCTAAGCCCCACAAGATCAGCAGACAGGCTCAGAATGTGTGGTTCCTTAGAGGGAGAGAGGGAGGGGGAGAGAGAGAGAGGGAAGGAGAGAGTGGTTGCTTTGGCATTTAGTAAGTAAGTAAGCCTTGTACGAGCCAGAAAGGCTCTTGCCCTAAGGACCAATCTCCTGTTTTCCTCCTGTCAGTTTCGCAATACAACTATGTACAGTACCAAAAGTATGCGGATACCTGCTCTCCGAACATCTCATTCCAAAATCATGGGCTTTAATAACATGGAGTTGGTCCCCCATTTGCTCCACTCTTCTGAAAAGGCTTTCCACTAAATGTTGGAACATTGCTGCAGGGACTTGCTTCCATTCAGCCAAAAGAGTATCGGGCACTGATGTTGGGCAATTAAGCTTGGCTCACAGTTGGCATTCCAATTCATCCCAAAGCTGTTCGATGGGGCTGAGGTCAGGGCTCTCTGCAGGCCAGTCAAGTTCTTCCACGCCAATCTCGATAAACCATTTCTTATGGGCCTCACTTTGTGTATGGGGGAGGGGGGGGGGGGGCATTGTCATGCTGAAATAGGAAAGGGCCTTCCCCAAACTGTTGCTACAAAATTGGAACCACAGAATCGTCTAGAATGTCATTGTATGCTGTAACGTTAAGATTTCCCTTCACTGGAACTAACTCCAATGGCGGCGAGTTTTACACCACTCCAGCCGACACTTGGCATTGCGCATGGTGATCTTAGGCTTGTATGCGGCTGCTCGGCCATGGAAACCCATTTCATAAAGCTCCTGACGAACAGTTATTGTGCTAACGTTGCTGAGGACAGACGATTTTTACGCGCTACGGGCTTTAGCATTCGGCTGTCCCGTTCTGTGAGCTTGTGTGGGCTACCACTTCGCGGCTGAGCCATTGTTGCTCCTAGACATTTACACTTCACAATAATAGTACTTATAGTTGACTGTGGCAGCTCTATCAGGGCAGAAATTTGACGAACTGACTTGTTGGAAAGGTGGCATCCTAGGAAAGTCACTGAGCTCTTCAGTAAGGCCATTCTAGTGCCAATATTTGTCTATGGAGATTGTTGGCTGTGTGCTCAATTTTATACACCTGGAAACAACGGGCGTGATTGAAATCATCAAATCCACTAAGGGGTGTGCACATACTTCTGTATATATAGTGTATACTTTCGTCATGCTAATAAAGCATTTAGAATTGAATTGCGATAGAGAAAGAAAGAGATTGGGAGAGACAGGGCCAGTTTAGATATCTTGATTTTTCCCTTCAGTTCCGATCTCAACTAATTTATCTACCTCCCTCTCTATTTCCCTGTTTCTGTCTCTGCTTCAATCTGTCTCTTTCTATCCCTCTTTTGCCTTTCCTTCATCGGTTGTCTCCATCCGCTGTCAACCTCAGGGTACGTCCGCAATGGCACCCTATTCCCTATACACTGAGTGTACAAAACATTAAGGACACGTGTTCTTTCCATGACATAAACTGACCAGGTGAAAGCTATGATCCCTAATTGATGTCACTTGTTAAATCCACTTCAAATCAGTGTAGATGAAGGGGTGAATACAGGTTAAAGAAGGATATTTACGCCTTGAGACAATTGAGACATGGATTGTGTATGTGTGCCAGTCAGAAGATGAATGGGCAAGACAAAAGATTGAAGTGCCTTTGAACATGGTATGAGAATAGGTGCAAGGCTCAACGGTTTGTGTCAAGAACTGCAACGCTGCTGGGTTTTTCACGCTCAACAGTTTCCCATGTGTATCAAGAATGGTCCACCACCCAAAGGACATCCAGAATATTGACACAACTGTGGGAAGATTTTGAGTCAACATCGGCGGAACACTTTCGACACCTACCTTGTAGAGTCCATGCCCTAATGAATTGAAGCATTTCTGAGGGCAAAAGGGGGGTATACACTGAGTATACCTAATATGTGGAGCCCTATGGAACCTGGTCAAAAGTAGTACACTATATGGGAAATAGGGTGCCATTTGGGAAGCAGCCCCAGCCTTCCTCTGCCCCCCCAGTGACTGTTGATGTGCAGAGAGTGTATTGTTAGTAAGCACATCACAGGAAGACAGCTGCGCCACAGGAAATTAAGCCTAATTAACGTGGCTATTAATTAAAGGAGAAGGGAAATGCCCCGATTCAAATGAAACACACACATGCTGATGCAAAAGCATACACACACACACACTCATAGATGTCAACAACAAAAAACACACACTAAGATAAAGACATACACTCACTTAAAGGCACACGCACAAAACCTGGATCTGACAGGGTAGGGTAGCCTGCTCCTAAGGGACCACCTGCAGTACACTTCTTGCCTCAGAAGAGATATCTTAGTGAGGCTGGGTTTTGGAGCTGATGAGGTCAGAGTGAGATTACCCAGAAAAACCTGTGACCCTTGACCTTAGGGTCTCCCGAGGCCGTCCTTGTCTCACTAACGTGAGTCAGTGTCCCAAATTGCTCCCTATTCCCTACATAGTGAACTACTTTTCACAAGGACCCGAAACAACAGTAGTGCAATATATAGAGAATAGGGTGCCATTTGGGATGCAAACTTAGATTAGTGTGGGAGTTAAACAATCCACCTCCAGTTCTGCTTTGATTTCTTCCAGTCACCCTAGCTCGTCAAACGCCTTTCCACGGAACAGTTTATGACTTTCGGGAAAGTCTCCTTTTGGTCAGAGATGTTGTGATGTTGTGAAAACAGTGGCGCAGTAACTGAACTCGGAACATAAGACAGCCATGGCCGATAGTCACTGCTATGTAGAAAACCAACCGGTACATTTACTGTATGTTCTCAAAAAGTGATGTTTTATTCTAGAGTAAAAAAGTGAGAATAGTAGATGTGCTGACTTGACTAATATACTGTAACACCTAAACTACTGGGAGCGCACATTAATGTGCAAGTACGCTTTCTTTATTACATTATGTATTTTTGTGTTAATGTACACACCACTGTGAGAGATTTTGACATGACCCACTTTAAACCTCAACCTTACCCAGTGGAAGAGTCCACTATGATAGCACGGGGGTTGACCATGTCAGTGTCGAAGAGAGTCTGTCTCCCGCTGCCGTCCAGGTTAGCACGTTCAATCTTGTCCGGCGTGCTATCCACCCAGAACATGGCTCTGCGCACCACGTCCACCGCCAAGCCCTCTGGACTGGTTAGACCTACGGACAATGGACAGTCATAAAGGTTATTCAGTGGAACATACTGTAGTAAATACCTGAAATGTAAATGTAGTTGTCAGTTATCTGTGAAGGTGACTGCGGTAACTCTGGTTGTAGAGTGTGTGTTATCTGTGCTGGCTGTGTGATATGCCCTTGTTGTCTGTGTTACCAGTGGGTGTGAGTCAGTGTTTCCATTAGTCGGTAATAGTCGGCTTTTGGGCGTATAAAAAAAATAAAAAAAAGCTGATAAATAAAATTGGCAACGGCCAATTGTCAGAGAGAAGATAGAAAAACATTGCTTTTTAGCCTATTTATAGATGGAAATACCAGTTGATACGGCCTATGGAATTAAATTGCTGCATGTGTATATTCGTTATGTACTACCTTATCACAAGCACACAGCATACAGAGCCTTTTAGCAAAACATTTCAGACGGCGCTTGTATTGCCTGTTTCATTGTCCGTTAGCCAAATGCACATTTGCGCATAGCCTACTGCTTTGTGTGCATTGCTGCGCTAATAATGTTACAAAATAGTTTATCAACATTTTAAGCTAAACGTTCTGATCTGTTGCATCAGATTCATAGCTTTAAAAAATAATAATTATGTATGCCTACTGGTTGTATGAATTTGGGATCCTATCGCCCCACAAATGCCCCAGAGTCTGTTTTGGCTATTTCTTTCTCGACAAGCTGACCAATATAATAGGTAAATTTAGGGGATAGTAGATTGACATAGGCTCATAGGCAGTGTGTTTATAAGGCTAGGGGAAGCTAAGCTTCCCTAAGTAAATTGAATTCAATTGCCAAAATGATATAGCCTAATTAGCCTACTCCGGTCTAAACAGAAATAAATCAAATAATTCAAAATAGGCTACTAAAGCATGATTTTGGCCACAGAGCATCATTAGCCTTAAAAAAATAAGTTTGGGATTGTTTTAAATCGCATTACCGACAGTCGGAAGGAAAGGCAGCGTGCACAATTTAGACAGTGAGCGAGCGCAGCAAATACCTAATAGATTATTGTTGAGTTGCGACTGTCAGTGAAAAGTAGAGAGGCCCAGCCAGGCATAAAGCAATATTTCAAAATTAAATCGCAGAAAAACATAGCCATTTTGCTTTCCAAACTATTGCTGTAAAGACAATGAAAAGATGAATCTGTCTTTTAGTTATCAAAATTCTCACCTTAATTGAGCGAACAACAGTAGGCCTATAGCATCTTATTGGCACGTATTCTATTTGTGTCTCCCCTTCTCATAGGAAGGGCAGACGCTTTTATTGATCTCTCAAATTTTTCATGTTAAAAAAGATTCTGCTAATGTCTCCAGTCATACAAAGTAGAATTGCACGAAATGTGTTTTTCTCGTGCAACGAAAGAAGAAACATATCAGATACAGCCTATAGCCCAGGCCTCTACGCTATACGCAGCCATGCATTGAACAGTCTTTTTTACGAACAGTGATTGAGTTATATTATTAGCCTAAATAATAATGTAAAATGTTCGGTGCCACATTTTCCTAATGGCAACCCTGGTGTAAGTGTACCTGTGTTGATGAGAGTCTCAGGCTCGGCCCCAGGCTCCAGTCTGGCTCTGTTGATGGTCCTGCCTGCCAGGTCGGTCCAGTACACCTTCTTCTCCCTGCAGTCATAGTCGATGCCCACCACAATGGAGCCCTGTGGAGAGACACATACATTTTACACTCACACTTACAGTCTACCATGTCAACACAGTTTGTACCTTAGCCACGATCAGAACACGTGACACAAAACTATATGGATCTACAAATACAGTGGTGAGTGCCGTGAACTTCACACAATGCCTAGAAAGAACACTAAGAAATTGTGAATGGTTGACATACAATGAGATATTCCTAGCTGTTCAATAGTACAAACTCTACATTAAGCTCTTGTAAGGACTAGCATGGAGTAGCCTAGTATTCTTCCTTACATGCAGAGCCAATAGTGTAGAGGAGCGCTCCGAGTCCATGAGTGTGCCATTGAGAGGCAGTGCCCCAATCTGCTGTCCCTGGGCATACAGGAGGGAGGTGCCTGAGGGGGGCGGGGTCACATCAGGGCGAGGCAGAGGGTGCATGGTGGGAGGGGCTACAGTGGGGACACCTGTAGGGGGTGGGTGAGAAGAAGGAAGAAAGTCCGGATAAAACACTGACAGATATACTGTATTAGACGTTGTTACTGAACCTACCTGTGTAGATAACTAATTAACTAAATGATACCTCACATTATCATAATTCAAATGTTCCTCCCAAACCTCAAGTTAACATCAACAAATGTTTAAACAGTTTAAGATACATGTCACAGATTAGCATTCAACATTTAATCCTACAGTACAAACTTGAAAATGTGAAAAGATGACCAGCAGCGTCAGTAACGTCACTCACAGGCAGGCTTGACCACGTCGTGCGAGCGCGTCCCGGCCACCTCGCGGCCGTCCCGGTCCACACACCAACAGTAGCTGCTGTCGCCGTAGCACTGGATGGGGTTGAACTGCCCCTGGGGGTCGCACTGGGGCAGGTAGTGGTTGGGCCCGGGCAGGCCCCCGTAGTGGTCCACCAGGCTGGCCCGCCAACGCTCGCACACCGTCTCTGGCCGCTGGGTGGGGGGCACAACCGCTGAGGGAGCGAGGGGGGCAGAGGGAGATGGCACATGGGTCATATACGTAGGAGAAACTCTATTTTTTTCCTGAATTAATTAAATTTATTTGACTAATCCCAAATAGATGGTTTATAGATGTTCAGTAAGTGTTCAACTAACTAACTACTACAAACCCTAACCTTAACCTAAACTTAACTCTAACTCTTACCCTGATCTTAACCCTTTCCCTAACGTTAAACCTAACTGTAACCCTGGCAAGCAGTTGCATATCAACAGAGTTGCAGTTGATAGTTTGCTGATAGTGCGAGCATCTATGGATCATCTTTAGGGGACTAGCCAAATAAAGTGTAACTGAAAGTAATTAGTTCTGTCGTCCTGCACCAAGGGTCCCGTGTGGCTCAGTTGGGAGAGCAAGGCGCTTGCAACCCCATGGTTGTGGATTCGATTCCCACGGGGGACCAGTACGAAAAAAGCCTGAAAATGTATGAACTCACTACTACTCAATGACTAAAATGTCAATCATCACATCAGGACACTAATTGATCATTGAATTATGACCAAAGCTTCAAAGTATGTGGATGGTTCGTACACTCTTCTTTCACAGGGTCCTTTCTATGACTAAGTAAGCTGTCAACACTTGCAGTGAATCTGACTGCATGCACAGTCAACAGTTCCACTTCAAAATAAACACCCTGACAACAAAAAGCAAACTAATAAGAAACACAGACTAAGGTTTGACGCAATGTGAGCTCTAAAGACTATGGGCTCGGTTCAATCAGATCCGCTTTAGCCAAGCGTTTTATTTTTGACAGTGTGAAGGTGGGACATCTCGATTAAGATGATAGAAATCTTCATTATTTTCTTTAATGATTTTTCAATTTGAGCATAATGATTTCTATATATTCTACACTTTCTCGTTCTGAACTTCTAACGTCTGTGGCTTAGTGACAATGATCGCAAGAGCAGCTGCTCACCAACGCAGTTCCACCTCCGACACGCCAAATCATCTGCTATGTGGGTGTCTGCTATCACCAGTTAATGCTTGATCTTATTAAATCTAGGGCTACGCTTGTCCATGTATGCTGTATGACTAACCTACCTAGCTCACTTTGTGAAAAGTCAGTCTGAAGACGAGACAATATTATAAACAACTCTGGTCAGGAATGTGTAAATAGCCAGAGTTAAGTGTCGTGCTTCATAAGTAATGCAGACATTTACATTGTGAAACGCTATTATGACTCAGGTAGAAATCCCCCATTGCCTTTTTAAGGGCCGTCCAAATGCTGTGGACTCTGTGACTCTTTAGTTGTATTACGGGTAGTAGATAAGCGCTCCAGCTGATAGTGATGAGAAGTGAGCTGACCCCGCAAGCGTTTACAGGTCTGGGACAGGAGAAGGTGAAGGGGGAGGGGGCCGTGTAAGGGCAAGAAATCAAATCAATCCTCCTGGTCACGTTCCTGTCTCTCCTCTACTACATGTACACACATACTCACAAACACAGACACAAACACTCAGTCTCGTTCACATATGCATGCACGTGCACATACACACTCCAGCGTGGTATGTCCGACCCCTTACACACTCATCAGTCTCTTTCACACACATGCACACCTGTACGCATGCACGCACACACACTCACCCCCTCCCCTGTCACCTACCCACTTGTATACATTCTTACAGATTTCCAAGTGTTTATTTTATCAAATCCACCTTGATAACATGCTTTCAGGTGCACTTAAAACATACCACTTTAGGTTAAAGTACATTTTTTTGTTATCTCTGAAACTGTTAAAAAAAACATGACCGAATGTTCAATTCTTTCCAACTCAAGACTCCTACACGGGATATTTTTTTGTGACGTGGGAGAGAAGAGCACACATTGGGCACAGTGTAGAAGAAGCAGTGGTTTGGCAGGAAAACCATGGGCGAACCACATCACTGGCCTACCTCCTCCCCCTAACAATATAGACTTGACAGCATGATTTGGCACCATTTACTAGATTCAAATGAAAGTGATTACTCATACGCAATGAGGAGCTGAGCTGGTGCTTTACAGGGCGTAACACATTATTGGTGCCTAAACTTTTAACGATTCCATTTTGTTTAGCTGTATTAGATAGCAACAGTGCCTGCTGCTGGCTTTAATTCTAAACCTTAAGAAAATCTCTTATGTGTGTCTAAGCTGGCCACATGAGGCAGATTGCATTGCAGCATGAACCTCTAGGTGGGTGTGTGTGTGGTCTTGCAATTGGTAGTGTTTATGCATGTGTATTAGTGTATACAGGTGTGTTGTGTGTACGTCAAATGTATGCACAACACATGTGAACTCATCTCACCTGGTTCATCACAGTTAGGTTGCGAAGTACCGGGTGGTTTCCTGGTCCCTGCCCTCTCCTGCCCCCTGCTGTCCACACACCAGCAGTGTCCTGTAGCACCATGGCACTGCAGGGCTCTGTATTGACCCTGCTCATCACACTGAGGTACAAAGGCCCCGTCAACATTCCCCTCAGGACTAGTTGTCTGCAGACTGTCTCTCTGGTGTTCACAATGAGTCTTGGGCCTCTCAGGGTGATCTGTAGAGGCAGGTACGGGGTTATTAGGCACATGCGATCTTAATGACGTCATTGTCTGGTGGATATTGTTTTTCTGGTTGACACAATGTCATTTAACTAGATTACAACCAACTAGACGCTTATGTCCAGGTAAAAATGGCTATTTCATGACAACATCAAGACATCTTTTGGTTGTTATTACCAGATTACAACCAGTATACAACCTGACCATGACATCATAAAAGTCGTCATAAGGACTTTATTGTAACCAGTTTTTCCCACTGGTTATAGTTAGTTATTCTGAACAAACAAGTACCCTTTACAGACAATATTACAGAGACAACATGGATACTGTTACTGTTATTATCCGTAATGTGTTTAACATTAAACTCACCTGGTTCATCACAGTTAGGCTGGCCAGTGCCGGGTCCTTTCCTGGTCCCTGCCCTCTCCTGCCCCCTGCTGTCCACACACCAGCAGTGTCCTGTAGAACCGTGGCACTGCAGGGCTCTGTATTGACCCTGCTCATCGCACTCAGGCACAAAGACCCCCGGGATAGGGTACCCCTCAGGACTGGTCGTCTGGACACTGTCTTTATGCTGCTCACAGTGAGTCTTGGGCCTCTCAGGACGATCTGTAGAGACAGGTAAGGGGTATTTTTTATTTATTTTTATTTTTTTATACTAAATTTGTATCTCCACATGCAATTCGTAACAAAAGTAATGCTGGAATAACCTATTTTTTTCCCGACTGGTCATGGCAAATAACTGTCAGTCTCACGGCAATCGACCATTAATCAACATAAACACATTTAACATCTCCTGGTTTCTAAAAAGTCGAATACATCCATTATTTATTTTAGACAGGTCTAAAGAAGCATGATATGAAGAAAATGTAGTCTATTTCAGAAGAAAAGAATAGCATACTCTGAGTTGTCCTTATGTTATGTCCTGATGTAGCTATGCCAAATGGCTGTGGGCTACACTAGTTAATTTAGCAGACAAGATTTACTTATAATTCAGTGGCATTATTTTATATTATTTTATAGTATGAAGAATACAATCGAACAAAGCTGAATAAAATATAAATATGTTCTCCAAAAGATTTGTGTGATTGCGCACATTCTGTGTTGAGCGGTTAACAAAGAAATGCTTAATTTAGAGTTATAAACGTAACTTTAGTTGTTCTACAAACATTGGGCTATATGTTTTGATTTTTAAAACATTGTAACATGCTGACCACACCGATGGCGTCGCGTGCGCAAGCGTTGCAAAATAAATGTACACATACTGTATTCAGTATTCAATCACTGCACCCACACTGCTCGCGTGCGTCAACGACCGTCTGCGTAGTCAGGCGCTAAAATAGGACTTGGTTCTATTTGTGATGCTTGACGCACTGCAAGTCCCACCTCTCCCATCTCCTCATTGGTTTTTAGGAGCATTTACCCACGTGGGTGATTGAAAGATGATCTGAGGTCCACAATCCAGCCCAGTTGGTGGTGGTAATGCACTTTAAAGTTGGTTGCGAACCGCCATATATAGTCCAAAGAAGAAGAAGCATACAGTAGGAGAGATTACTAGAAACAAACTCGGTTTACCCTCTTATCTGTGGATTAATTGTCAGAGTAGAGGAACTTGTGCATTTCAGGTAAAATAACAACCCAATGTTTATATCCTAGGACAAATTAGCTAGCAACTGCAAGTTATCTGGCTAAATTGCCATAAATGTTTGATGCTTTTCAACCTGTCCCCAAATTAATAAAGTTGGTTCAGTGTTTGTTTTTATACTTCAACCTGTGAGTCTTGATCACGTCTGGTGTGGGTGGACAAAATCAACAAGCGTGCGATGGCGCATGTGGACGAGTGGTCTGGTCAGCATGTAAGGCAGCATAATGAAACTCTAATGATGATTTGAAAAAAGTTGCTTGAAAGGCATGAGCTCAGCTTTGTTTTTTGCGAAGGCTGTACTCCAAAAGTCTCAATCACAATTTGACAAGCACTTGAAAATGCCTTGAATTTAATGGCGACATCCATGCCTTCTGCGGTCCTGATTACTGCATTGTGCTGAGCAATCCGAAGCGCCTCTCACTCACATGTCTCTCCGTCACATGATCGGGTCTTTCTCACAGGCTACAAGTGAAGACAGACACATCGGGGACGCAACTGCCCGCGTTCTTATCCAATTCCGAGGTACATATTGAAGATATTGGAAGAACTGTCCCCATTTACTATTCATCAGCCAACTCAAGATGAGTAGGCCTGACAAACAGAAAAAGCACTAGCCTATGTCAATCGACTATCCCCCGTAGTACAAAAGTTGGCCTATTCTGTGCGAGAAATAAATATTCCAAACATAGTCTGGGACAGTTATGGGGTGCAATAAATCCCAAATTAATACAACCATTAAAAAGGTTTTCACGCAATGTGGCTGACGCAACAGATCAGAAAGTTTAGCTTTTTATGGTGAAAATTATTGTAAGGTTCTGCTTTTCTTTTCTTAGTCAACCATGTGGTCTTTTTCTTTGTGATCTTGAACGTAGCCCTGTTTCTTTGTGTTCTGGAACGTAGCCCTGTCTTTCATTTTTGTTCATTGATTTCACCTGTGTTCGTTTCTCACCTGGTCTCATCAGTTCCCTATTTAGTTCAGTTCTTTCTGTTTGTATGGTTGTGAGGTATTTTTTGTTTTTGACTGCCTACCAGTTTGACCATTGTCTGTGACCACGATTCCTGACTTCTGTGAAGGCTTAATAAACATCTGCCACGCTCTGCTCATGAATCTTCACCTTTTTCTCCCTGTGTATTCATTACAATTATCTTCCCAAAACTTGAAACTCATGCGCTGCTTATGTATGCCAGTTATGCTATAAACCCCTTGTAAAGCGGATTAATGTGCTTACATTTAAATTAAGAAGTTATTTGGCCACTTTAGTTGTGATAGAAACCTTATCAAAACATATAGGCCTATCTGTCCTCGTGCTCCTATAGGATCAAGAGAGATGCTTAAGTGTTTTAGTACTATATCTCTTGATACAATGGTGAAAATAATCATGGCATCTAAACCTTCAAGCTGCATACTGGACCCTATTCCAACTAAACTACTGAAAGAGCTGCTTCCTGTGCTAGGCCCTCCTATGTTGAACATAATAAACGTCTCTCTATCCACCGGAAGTGTAACAAACTCACTAAAAGTGGCAGTAATAAAGCCTCTCTTGAAAAAGCCAAACCTTGACCCAGAAAATATAAAAAACTATCGGCCTATATCGAATCTTCCATTCCTCTCAAAAATTTTAGAAAAGGCCGTTGCGCAGCAACTCACTGCATTCCTGAAGACAAACAATGTATATGAAATGCTTCAGTCTGGTTTTAGACCCCATCATAGCACTGAGACTGCACTTGTGAAGGTGGTAAATTACCTTTTAATGGCATCAGACCGAGGCTCTGCATCTGTCCTCGAGCTCCTAGACCTTAGTGCTGCTTTTGATACCATCGATCACCACATTCTTTTGGAGAGATTGGAAACCCAAATTGGTCTACACGGACAAGTTCTGGCCTGGTTTAGATCTTATCTGTCAGAAATATATCAGTTTGTCTCTGTGAGTGGTTTGTCCTCTGACAAATCAACTGTACATTTCGGTGTTCCTCAAGGTTCCGTTTTAGGACCACTATTGTTTTCACTATATATTTTACCTCTTGGGGATGTCATTCGAAAACATAATGTTAACTTTCACTGCTATGCGGATGACACACAGCTGTACATTTCAATGAAACATGGTGAAGCCCCAAAATTGCCCTCGCCAAGAAGCATGTGTTTCAGACATAAGGAAGTGGATGGCTGCAAACTTTCTACTTTTAAATTCGGACAAAACAGAGATGCTTGTTCTAGGTCCCAAGAAACAAAGAGATCTTCTGTTGAATCTGACAATTAATCTTAATGGTTGTACAGTCGTCTCATAAAACTGTGAAGGACCTCGGCGTTACTCTGGACCCTGATCTCTCTTTTGAAGAACATATCAAGACCATTTCAAGGACAGCTTTTTTCCATCTACGTAACATTGCAAAAATCTGAAACTTTCTGCCCAAAAATGATGCAGAAAAATTCATCCATGCTTTTGTCACTTCTAGGTTAGACTACTGCAATGCTCTACTTTCCGGCTACCCGGATAAAGCACTAAATAAACTCCAGTTAGTGCTAAATATGGCTGCTAGAATCCTGACTAGAACCAAAAAATTTGATCATATTACTCCAGTGCTAGCCTCCCTACACTGGCTTCCTGTCAAAGCAAGGGCTGATTTCAAGGTTTTACTGCTAACCTACAAAGCATTGCATGGGCTTGCTCCTACCTATCTCTCTGATTTGGTCCTGCCGTACATACCTACACGTACCCTACGGTCACAAGACGCAGGCCTCCTAATTGTCCCTAGAATTTCTAAGCAAACAGCTGGAGGCAGGGCTTTCTCCTATAGAGCTCAATTTTTATGGAACCGTCTGCCTACCCATGTCAGAGACGCAAACTCGGTCTCAACCTTTAAGTCTTCACTGAAGACTCATCTCTTTAGTGGGTCATATGATTGAGTGTAGTCTGGCCCAGGAGTGGGAAGGTGAACGGAAAGGCTCTGGAGCAACGACTTACAACGGCTTACTGGGGCTCTCTCATGCCGTCCCTGGAAGGGGTGCGTCACCTGAGTGGGTTGATTCACTGATGTGGTCATCCTGTCTGGGTTGGCGCCCCCCCTTGGGTTGTGCCATGGCAGAGATCTTTGTGGGCTATACTCAGCCTTGTCTCAGGATGGTAAGTTGGTGGTTGAAGATATCCCTCTAGTGGTGTGGGGCCTGTGCTTTGGCAAAGTGGGTGGGGTTATATCCTTCCTGTTTGGCCCTGTCCGGGGGTGTCCTTGGATGGGGCCACAGTGTCTCCTGACCCCTCCTGTCTCAGCCTCCAGTATTTATGCTGCAGTAGTTTATGTGTCGGGGGGCTAGGGTCAGTTTGTTATATCTGGAGTACTTCTCCTGTCCTATTCGGTGTCCTGTGCGAATTTAAGTGTACTTTCTCTAATTCTCTCTTTCTCTCTTTCTTTCTCTCTCTCGGAGGACCTGAGCCCTAGGACCATGCCCCAGGACTACCTGACATGATGACTCCTTGCTGTCCCCAGTCCACCGTGCTGCTGCTCCAGTTTCAACTGTTCTGCCTTATTATTATTCGACCATGCTGGTCATTTATGAACATTTGAACATCTTGGCCATGTTCTGTTATAATCTCCACCCAGCACAGCCAGAAGAGGACTGGCCACCCCACATAGCCTGGTTCCTCTCTAGGTTTCTTCCTAGGTTTTGGCCTTTCTAGGGAGTTTTTCCTAGCCACCGTGCTTCTACACCTGCATTGCTTGCTGTTTGGGGTTTTAGGCTGGGTTTCTGTACAGCACTTTGAGATATCAGCTGATGTACAAAGGGCTATATAAATACATTTGATTTGATTTGGATAGGCTACATGAGGTGTGTGACTATGATTCAACATAAAAAAGGCAGTTACTTATGCCGGGCATCATTAACAAGTGATAATATAGGCTAATATTGTCACCAATCACAATATTCTTGATTTAATCTTGTCTTTACATATACTAAATAATATGTGTGAAATTTAGAATGGACCATTATCATGCACCTGTCTCGAAACCGAGAAGCGGAAAAAAATAGATCTATGCACTTAAATAGCGAATGGAGGATGCTTTTCCTGTAGTTCATTTTCATGCCAGCCAGGTAGGCTAGACTCCTGTTGTAAAGATAAACAATATGCTTAATATTAGGAAAGTTGAGAAGTAAATATAAACTCAGCAAAAAAGAAAAGTCCTCTCACTGTCAACTGCGTTTATTTTCAGCAAACTGAACATGTGTAAATACTATTTGTATGAACACAAGATTCAACAACTGAGACAAACTGAACAGGTTCCACAGACATGTGACTAACAGAAATGGAATAATGTGTCCCTGAACAAAGGGGGGGGTCAAAATCAAAAGTAACAGTCAGTATCTGGTGTGGCCACCAGCTGCATTAAGTACTGCAGTGCATCTCCTCCTCATGGACTGCACCAGATTTGCCAGTTATTGCTGTGAGATGTTACCCCACTCTTCCACCAAGGCAACTGCAAGTTCCCGGACATCTGGGGGAAATGGCCCTAGCCCTCACCCTCTGACCCAACAGGTCCCATTCGTGCTCAATGGGATTGAGATCCGGGCTCTCTGTCATGCTAGAGGGTCATGTCAGGATGAGCCTGCAGGAAGGGTACCACATGAGGGAGGAGGATGTCTTCCCTGTAACGTACAGCGTTGAGATTGCCTGCAATGACAACAAGCTCAGTCCGATGATGCTGTGACACATCGCCCCAGACCATGACGGACCCTCTACCTCCAAATCGATCCCGCTCCAGAGTACAGGCCTCGGTGTAACGCTCATTCCATTGACAATAAACGCAAATCCGACCATCACCCCTGGTGAGACAAAACCGCGACTCGTCAGTGAAGAGCACTTTTTGCCAGTCCTGTCTGGTCCAGCGACGGTGGGTTTGTGCCCATAGGAGACGTTGTTGCCGGTGTTGTCTGGTGAGGACCTGCCTTACAACAGGCCTACAAGCCCTCAGTCCAGCCTCTTTCAGCCTATTGCGGACAGTCTGAGCACTGATGGAGGGATTGTGCATTCCTGGTGTAACTCGGGCAGTTGTTGTTACCATTGTTGTCACCACCGTCCCGCAGATGTGATGTTCGGATGTTCTGATCCGGTGCAGGTGTTGTTACACCTGGTCTGCCACTGCAAGGACAATCTGCTGTCCATCCTGTCTCCCTGTAGCACTGTCTTAGCCATCTCATAGTACAGACATTGCAATTGATTGCCCTGGCCACATCTGCAGTACTCATGCCTCATTGCAGCATGCCTAAGGCACCTTCACGCAGATGAGCAGGGACCCTGGGCATCTTTCTTTGGTGTTTTTCAGTAGAAAGCTCTCTTTAGTGTCCTAAGTTTTCATAACTGTCACCTTAATTGCCTACTTTCTGTAAGCTGTTAGTGTCTTAACGACTGTTCCACAGGTGCATGTTCATTAATTGTTTATGGATCGTTGAACAAGCATGGGAAACAGTGTTTAAACCCTTTACGATGAAGATCTGTGAAGGTATTTGGATTTTTACCAATTATCTTTGAAAGACAGGGTCCTTGCTAAGGTTAGTAGGCCTAGTCCAGTGGTCACCAACCTTTTCTGAGTCAAGATCACTTTCTGAGTCAAAATGCACACCGAGATCTACCAGTGATTTTTTTATTAACATGACTTAAAAAAATGTAAGCCTATGCAACAATAACCAATTAAAAACAGTACTGTAGCAATGAGGTTTCTGCAGTAAGCTATAGGCACAATATATTATCGCCGCGTACTGGCTTTGCTTGAATTTACCTGCCAATTCATTGTTGTTCAGGACATTTTTTAAATTATATTTCAAAATTTGAGGTTGGCTATATGATCACACCGGTAATAGATCCATTGTTGTAGATCCATTGATGCACAGCTGAGTGAGCATACTTTAAATAATTTGCTTTTTATTTTACTGGGCTGATGGTGCCTGCTACTGATGGTCAGTCTCAGCGGAGGGAGAGAGCAGCAGACTGAGGGTCCGTCTCTCAACATCCCTCAGCTCTCCCTTTCCTCCACTGACCAAAAAGGGACACAGTCTTCCAGCTGATGGCGAAAACTCGAGTCGCACCGCATTATTTCTGCCTCATGCACAAATTCATGTTGTTACTCCTATGAACAAAGAAAGTGAAATATTCCTTGACCCAAGCCGTTAATAATAACAACAACGCAAGCCTATAGCTACACTTACCTTCTCATTCATTACTGCCGCACTGCTTGTTTTAGCGTTGAGTGGAAATAGGAAGAATGCGTATTTAATGGCTTATAAATGTTTTGAATACAAAGTAGTGACCGTGCTGAGTAAGAACTTAAACATGAACTCACTCATAAAAACAGCAGCTCTTTGCTGTATTCGTTGACAGTCTCTCTCTAGTCATGGTTTTAAACGTTTTGAAATCTCACAGTATCAATTTTGCCGTAGCTTTCTTTTATGCCTGCTACGTTAATGCAGACTCGGTCATCAGAGCAATCTGATTGGCCAGCAATGGAATAGTGCACTTGATTTCCTCTCCAGGCTCACCGGGAATGCAGAGTTTGTACCTTCAGACACATTAAATGGCAACAGCTGAATTGGCTGCACCTACCACCAACAGCCGAGACTAATTTAAAAAAAATAGGAACACAAGGCTTTATCGTTGGGTTTTTTACAGAAATGTTTGGCGATCGACGAGAAATGTCCCAGTCGGTCTTCTCCCTGAATTTGCTGCATTGGTGTCAGTGTGGGATGCTACTCCTGTAAGGCCATCAAATGTGTGTCTGTGTGAAAGACGCATAAAAATGAGTGGAGGGGGTCATTAAAGTTACAACTCCTACCTGGTTCATCACAGTTAGGCTGGCTAGTGCCAGGTCCTTTCCTGGTCCCTGCTCTCTCCTGCCCCCTGCTGTCCACACACCAGCAATGTCCTGTAGAACCGTGGCACTGCAGGGCTCTGTATTGACCCTGCTCATCGCACTCAGGCACAAAGACCCCCGGGATAGGGTACCCCTCAGGACTGATCGTCTGGACACTGTCTTTATGCTGCTCACAATGAGTCTTGGCCCTCTCAGGAAGATCTGTAGAGACAGGTAAGGGGTTAAACTAGGGAACTGATCAACCCAATCATACATTGCTATTCGCCCAAACCTCCCCAGCTTCCCTTTCACCTAAATCCAGACAGCAGATGTTCCGAAAGGGCTGCAAAACCTGGACCCGTACAAATCAGCTGGGCTAGACAATCTGGACCCTCTCTTTCCAAAACAATCCGCCGCCATTGTTGCAAACCCTATTACCAGCCTGTTCAACCTCTTTCGTATCGTCCGAGATCCCTAAAGATTGGAAAGCTGCCACGGTCATCCCCCTCTTTAAAGGGGGTGACACCCTAGACCCAAACTGTTACAGACCTATATCCATCCTGCCCTGCCTATCTAAAGTCTTCGAAAGCCAAGTTAATAAACAGATCACTGACCATTTCGAATTCCACCGTACCTTCTCCACTGTGCAATCAGGCTTCCGAGCCGGTCACAGGTGCACCTCAGCCACGCTCAAGGTACTAAACGATATCATAACCGTCATCGATAAAAGACAGTACTGTGCAGCCGTCTTCATCGACATGGCCAAGGCTTTCGACTCTGTCAATCACCATATTCTTATCGGCAGACTCAATAGCCTTGGTTTTTCTAATGACTGCCTCGCCGGGTTCACCAACTACTTTGCAGACAGAGTTCAGTGTGTCAAATCGGAGGGCATGTTGTCCGGACCTCTGGCAGTCTCTATGGGGGTGCCACAGGGTTCAATTCTCAGGCCGACTCTTTTCTCTGTATATATCAATGATGTCGCACTTGCTATGGGCGATTCCCTGATCCACCTCTACCCAGATGACACCATTCTGTATACTTCTGGCCCTTCCTTGGACACTGTGCTAACTAACCTCCAAACGAGCTACAACACTCCTTCCGTGGCCTCCAACTGCTCTTAAACGCTAGTAAAACCAAATGCATGCTTTTCAACTGTTTGCTGCCCGCACCCGCCCACCCGACTAACATCACCATCTTGGACGGCTCCGACCAAGAATATGAGGACAACTATAAACACCTAGGTGTCTGGCTAGACTGTAAACTCTCCTTCCAGACTCATATTAAACATCCCCAATCAAAAATCAAATCTAGAATCTGCTTTCTATTTCGCAACAAAGCCTCCTTCAGTCAAGCCGCCAAACTTACCCTAGTAAAACTGACTATCCTGCCGATCCTCGACTTCGGCGATGTCATCTACAAAATAGCTTCCAACACTCTACTCAGCAAACTAGATGTAGTCTATCACACTGCCATCCGTTTTGTTACCAAATCCTGTATATCACCCACCACTGCGACCTGTATGCTCTAGTCGGCTGGCACTCGCTACATATTTGTCGCCAGACCCACTGGACCCAGGTCATCTATAGGTAAAGCTCCGCCTTATCTCGGTTCACGATAACAACACCCACCCGTAGCACACGTTCCAGCAGGTATATCTCACTGATCATCCCAAAAGCCAACACCTCTTTTGGCCGCCTTTCATTCCAGTTCTCTGCTGCCAGTGACTGGAACGAATTGCAAAAATCGCTGAAGTTGGAGACTTTTATTTCCCTCACCAACTTTAAACATCAACTGTCTGAGCAGCTAACCGATCTCTGCAGCTGTACATAGTCCATCTGTAAATAGCCCACCCAATCTACCTCATCCCCATACTGTTTTTATTTTATTTACATTTCTGCTCTTTTGCACACCAGTATCTCTACTTGCACATCATCATATGCTCATTTATCACTCCCGTGTTAATCTGCTAAATTGTAACTATTCGCTCCTATGGCCTACCTCCTCATGCCTTTTGCACACACTGTATATAGACTTTCTTTTTTCTACTGTGTCATTGATTTGTTTATTGTGTTATTGGCTTGTTTATTGTTTACTCCATATGTAACTCTGTGTTGTTGTCTGTGTCACACTGCTTTGCTTTATCTTGGCCAGGTCGCAGTTGCAAATGAGAACTTGTTCTCAGCTAGCCTACCTGGTGAAATTAAAGTGAAGTAAAAAAATACTAACTTGGGAAAACTAAATGTAAAAAAATGATCACATATGTCAAAGCAATAGATTATACCTTTCATTCTGGTAGTAAATGTCTATGCTCAACCCTTGAGTCAAGGTGTTTGCTTTATTATCGTTTATTACATGTGGTAGCATGCTAGGTATTGTCTTTGGTAGCTAGCCCAAAAGCTAGCACAGTTGCGTTAACTGGAGCTCGCCAACAAGTTAACTGGCTAGGTAAAATTTAAATGGGGATAGGGAGAACTTTTTACGTCGCCCAAATGGCAACTTAATTAGCTAGCTACTAAAGGATCGATAACTTGTGTTCAGCGACCAGTTAAAATCCAGTATTCCTTACCAAGCTTGCTAGCTTCAGTTAGCTTGTCAGCTAGCTACCGCTAGTAAATTTAGTAACATTCGTCTATGGGAAGGCTAGTGGAGATAGGGATTTGCAGTTTTTTGGCTTATGATTTTCCAGAAATCTACACACTATGAACCACAGTTAATTATAACAAAGCAAACGGGCTCAAGGAATATATTGAGCTTGAACATATGCCATTGGAAATTAAAGGTATACAGTACAGTCTAAAAAAATAGTTTTTACATATTTTGGTATTTTTTTAACATTTTACAATATGTGCATCTCCACATGCAATTCGTAACAAAAGTAATGCAGCAACAACCGATTTTGCGAGTGGCCATGGGACTGGTCAAAATCTACTATAGTGTATGGTCGATAGTACAACACCTAGCGACCTTGTCAACAGGTTTGGGACACTTAGTGTAATAACTTAGGTATTGGACTGACATGAGTTTGAGTCCCAGTCAGACTTCTCCCTGAATTTGCTGTATTTGCTGTACTGTCAGTGTGGGATGCTACTCCTGTAAGGCCATCAAAAGTTTGTCTGTGTGCAAGACACATAAAAATCAGCAGAGCGGGTCATTAAAGTTAAAACTCTTACCTGGTTCATCACAGTTAGGCTGGCCAGTACCGGGTGGTTTCCTGGTCCCTGCCCTCTCCTGTCCCATGTTGTCCACACACCAGCAGTGTCCTGTAGAACTGTGACACTGCAGTGCTCTGTACTGACCCTGCTCATCACACTGGGGTAAAAAACCCTCCACGATGGAGTACCCCTCAGGACTGGTTGTCTGGACACTGTCTCTGTGGTGTTCACATTGAGTCTTAGGCCTCTCAGTGTGATCTGTAGAGACAGGTAAAAGGTGCTCAGACACAAATGCACATACAGAGACACAATTCTCTTAGTTGTTGTGCCAACTTAAATACTTATAGTAAGTTGAATTTAAAATGTTTATGTGGCACTGATTCAACTCAATGAGGAGTCAAACCAACTCTATTTTTTAAAGTTATGATAACAAATTAACTTTCCCAGTGTGCTCTACTTAAAAAAAAAACTGTTTTTAATATCTGTGTTTATTCATGTACATTGAGTGATTGATTGATTAATCTTATGCTACACAAATATCAAATACATACATTTTTCTAAAGTAATCCAATCATTTAGTTTGAACTTTTGCATCTGTTAATGAAATGGTTGTTCCGGTTAAAATGGCTTGGGTCTCCTCCCACTGTTCCTAACCCTGGCAGTCATTATGAATGCAGGATGTGGGTGAATACAAATTTAAAAACTGTTGGATGTCTTAACTCTGGCTGGATTCCAATAGAAATTACATTTCACGGCCTCCCCAGTTGGCGCAGCGGTCTATGGCCTGGCAGTGCTTGAGGCGTCACTACAGATCCGGGTTTAATCGCGGGCTGTGTCGCAGTCAGCAGCAACCGGAAGACCCATGAGGCAACGCACAATTGGCCCAGCGTCGTCCGGGTTAGGGGAGAGTTTGGCCATCCGGGATGTCCATGTCGCATCGCGCACTAGCGACTCCTGTGGAAGGCCGGGCGCATGCACGCTGGCACGGTCGTTTCCTCCGACACATTGGTGCGCCTGGCTTCCGGGTTAAGAAAGCAGTGTGGCTTTCAGAGGATGCATGGCTCTTGACCTTCGCCTTTCCCAAGTCCGTACGGGAGTTGCAGCGATTGGGAAAAGAATGTAACTACCAATTGTAAATCACAAAATTGTGGAGAAAAAGGGGTAAAATAAAAAAAATTAAATTACAATTCACTTTGCAAGCCTGCATAATGTAGGGTAGGGTTGCAAAATTATGGCAATTTTCCAAGGTTTTACAGAAATCCCGGATGGAAAATTCCTGGAAATCCTTCAAACAGAATTTGTTTTTAAATCTGGGAAAATTAACAGAAATTTGCAACCATACTTGCAGACCTGATGTGGCCTGTAAATGATGAGTTTCAGGCCACTGTATTAGGGTAAAACTAGGCCTCATAATAGGGCCTTATGAGATAGCTAATGCACAGTTGTCGGAAGTTTACATACACTTAGGTTGGAGTCCTTAAAACTCATTTTTCAACCACTCCACAAATGTCTTGTTAACAAACTATAGTTTTGGCAAGTCGGTTAGGACATCGACTTTGTGCATGACACAAGTAATTTTTTGAACAATTGTTTACAGACATATTATTTCACTGATAATTCACTGTATCACAATTCCAGTGGGTCAGAAGTTTACATACACTAAGTTGACTGTGCCTTTAAACAGCTTGGAAAATGCCAGAAAATGATGTCATGGCTTTAGAAGCTCCTGATAGGCCAATTGACATAATTTGAGTCAATTGGAGTTGTACCTGTAGATGTATTTCAAGGCCTACCTTCAAACTCAGTGCCATGGGAAAATCATGGGAAAATCAAACGAAATCAGACAAGACCTCAGAAAAAAATGACCTCTTCAAGTCTGGTTCATCCTTGGGAGCAATTTCCAAATACCTGAAGGTATCACGTTCATCTGTACAAGCAATAGTACGCAAGTATATACACCATGGGACAACGCAGCCATCATACCGCTCAGGAAGGAGACGCGTTCTGTCTCCTAGAGATGAACGTACTTTGGTGCGAAAAGTGCAAATCAATCCCAGAACAACAGCAAAGGACCTTGGAAAGATGCTGGAGGAAACAGGTACAAAAGTATCTATAGCCACTGTAAAACTAGTCCTATATCGACATAACCTGAAAGGCCGCTCAGCAAGGAAGAAGCCACTGCTCCAAAACTGCCATAAAAAAGCCAGACTACATTTTGCAACTGCACATGGGGACAAAGATTGTACTTTTTGGAGAAATGTCTTCTGGTCTGATGAAACAAAAATAGAAATGTTTGGCAATAATGACCATCGTTTTGTTTGGAGAAAAAAGCTGGTGTCAGCATCATGTTGTGGGGGTGCATTGCTGCAGGAGGGACTGGTGCACTTCACAAAATAGATGGCATCATGTTTAGGAAAATTTGGATATATTGAAGCAACATCTCAAGACATCAGTCAGGAAGTTAAAGCTTGGCCGCAAATGGGTCTTCCAAATGAAGAAGGACCCCAAGCATACTTCCAAAGCTGTGGCAAAATGGCTTAAGGACAACAAAGTCAAGGTATTGGAGTGGCCATCACAAAGCCCTGACCTCAATCCTATAGAAAATGTGTGGGCAGAACTGAAAAAGCGTGTGCAAGCAAGGAGGCCTTACAAACCTGACTCAGTTACACCAGCTCTGTCAGGAGGAATGGGCCAAAATTCACCCAATTTATTCTGGGAAACTTGTGGAAGGCTACACGAAACATTTGACCCAAGTAAAACAATTTAAAGGCAATGCTACCAAACACTAATTGAGTGTATGTAAACTTCTGACCCACTGGGAATGTGATGAAAGAAATAAAAGCTGAAATAAATCTCTCTCTACTATTATTCTGACATTTCATATACTTAAAATAAAGTGGTGATCCTAACTGTTCTAAGACAGGGAATTTTTACTAGGATTAAATGTCAGGAATTGTGAAAACAAACGGAGTTTAAATGTATTTGGCTAAGGTGTATGTAAACTTCTGACTTTAATTATAATGATAACGAGTTTAATTATAATGATAACATTCGCCTAGGAACTCACTTGGTGGAGGCCAAAGGACTGAAAAGTAATGAGTTTAACAACCATGTCTCTGTCTCTAACAAATACAGTTATTGGGTGGTAACTATCCAATTAACTCTAAAAGGCAAGGCACACTGGGAAATTATATTGCAGGCATGCCTTAGTGGGGGCATTAATCAACATTTTCAAGTTGATACAACTTAAATGTGGACGACCTACAGGGTCACAGTGACTATCGGTTTGAGTAATAACTACAAAATCACTTAATGTAACTGTACTCAGATATATTTAGTGCAACAGTTTTTTGAAATGGAGTAATGACAACACATTGGGGTTTGCAGTGAGGGAATAGGGGAGAGAGGGCCGGGGACACTGCTGTCTTGGGCCGATCAACTACGTAAACGTGTCTCATGTCTCAATCGCTCTCTGCTCTCTCTGAGCTCTAGGCTAAAGCCAATACAGAGGAAGACAGCACGCTTCTGAACTTTTGCTATTTGAGTGTAGTTAACTAACAGCTGTGTGTTTACTGATTATATTTGAGTTAAGGCTAATTGATCCAATTAAGGTAATCAGTTTTCCAATTTTTTTTGTAAACTTAGTTACATTTGAGTAATGGTAAATTATCGTTTTTAAGTAAGGTGGATTTTTACTAAACTCAAGCCTTTCAAGTACTGCAACTTATACTTATTAAGTGACTGACTTAAAAAAAGATTGTCGTGTTCACTTCACCATATATATTTAATTTAACTAGTGTTTTTTATGTATAGAGAAATCATAAAGTCAGCTATTTAAGTTTCAGCTAAATAATTTTCGTTGAGGCAATCAGTTTTCTAAAATATTTGAGAAGCCAGAAGTTATCCAGTGTGGAAATCGGCCCGATATTGCTGTTTTCTTTGAGCATTGCTGTGTCTACTAAGTTGAAATCACCAATGAGCCATCGAAAGTGTAGATATAACATGGATTCCAGTAGGCAAAACCATCTGCCAAGAGAGAAACTCCTCGACCTTTTGAAAAACCTGTTTCTAGGGGGTGTCAACACTTAACTGGTGTTTCGTTGACACGGAGACCTCTCACTCTCCCTGACAGCTTTGTGGATGAAAACCCCCATCTGATGAGTGGTCGCATCCACACTTCCCTCTCAGGGTCAAACAAAAAAAGTTGTATTTTTATTTTCCCCAAGTCCTTCAAAAGCTGTGTTGAATCTGTCGTGGCATATGGAAGTTTGTACCACTGGTATAGTATGTTTAATGAGGCAATTACTGCTTCTCTCAGAAAAATAAGCACTTACAGACAATGTGGACACATCTCAAGAGAGAGGGAGATCGTCGCTGGATTGTTTTAATATGCAGGACTATAATAGAAAGTATCTAGATGAATATGTCAACAGGTTTCGCCAAAGAGTAAATGTGACTAGTTTCAGGAAACTAGGCGTACATCGCGCGTCACTACTTCACAGGAGCGGCATTTGAACGTAAACTTTTTTTTAAATCAAAATGTGTTTTTTTGGCAGATATGCCTTCTGGAACATGTGAACTTTCATGTGCCTTAATAACAAACTTGTATGCCATCTGTAAATACGAATAGAATTGTTAAATTACGAGCCTAGTTGGTTTAGCCACGGAAAAAGACAGGAACCTACCCGCTAGCCATGATTGGCTGAGATAATTTGATCATCAAAATTTGATCATATGCCTCCCTACACTGGCTTCCTGTTAAGGCAAGGGCTGATTTCAAGGTTTTACTGCTAACCTACAAAGCATTACATGGGCTTTCTCCTACCTATCTCTCCGATTTGGTCCTGTCGTACATACCTACACGTACGCAAGACGCGGGCCTCCTAATTGTCCCTAGAATTTCTAAGCAAACAGCTGGAGGCAGGGCTTTCTCCTATAGAGCTCCATTTTTATGGAATGGTCTGCCTACCCATGTGAGAGACGCAGACTCAGTCTCAACCTTTAAGTCTGTACTAAAGACTCATCTCTTCAGTGGGTCGTATGATTGAGTGTAGTCTGGCCCAGGAGTGTGAAGGTGAATGGAAAGGCTCTGGAGCAACGAACCGCCCTTGCTGTCTCTGCCTGGCCGGTTCCCCTCTCTCCACTAAGATTCTCTGCCTCTAACCCTATTACAGGGGCTGAGTCACTGGCTTACCGGTGCTCTTCCATGCCGTCCCTAGGAGGGGTGCGTCACTTGAGTGGGTTGAGTCACTGACATGATCTTCCTGTCTGGGTTGGCGCCCCCCTTGGGTTGTGCTGTGGCGGAGATCTTTGTGGGCTATACTCGGCCTTGTCTCAGGATGGTAAGTTGGTGGTTGAAGATATCCCTCTAGTGGTGTGGGGGCTGTGCTTTGGCAAAGTGGGTGGGGTTATATCCTGCCTGTTTGGCCCTGTCCGGGGGTATCATCGGATGGGGCCACAGTGTCTCCTGACCCCTCCTGTCTAGCCTCCAGTATTTATGCTGCAGTAGTTTGTGTCGGGGGCTAGAGTCAGTCTGTTATATCTGGAGTACTTCTCCTGTCTTATCCGGTGTCCTGTGTGAATTTAAGTATGCTCTCTCTCTCTTTCTTTCTCTCTCTCGGAGGACCTGAGCCCTAGGACCATGCCTCAGGACTACTTGACATGATGACGCCGTGCTGCTGCTCCAGTTTCAACTGTTCTCCCTGCGGCTATGGAACCCTGACCTGTTCACAGGATGTGCTACCTGTCTCTCTAGAGACAGCAGGAGCAGTAGAGATACTCTCAATGATCGGCTATGAAAAGCCAACTGACATTTACTCCTGAGGTGCTGACTTGTTGCACTATCTACAACTACTGTGATTATTATTATTTGACCATGCTGGTCATTTATGAACATTTGAACATCTTGTCCATGTTCTGTTATAATCTCCACCTGGCACAGCCAGAAGAGAACTGGCCACCCCTCATAGCCTGGTTCCTCTCTAGGTTTTTTCCTAGGTTTTGGCCTTTCTAGGGAGTTTTTCCCAGCCACTGTGCTTCTACACCTGCATTGCTTGCTGTTTGGGGTTTTAGGCTGGGTTTCTGTACAGCACTTTGAGATATCAGCTGATGTAAGAAGGGCTATATAAATAGATTTGATTTGATGGGCTGGACATGCCGAAAGATGAATTTGGATTGGTCTGCCATGTTATGTCTATAACATGAGCTGGTCAGGATGTGTAAGTAATCCTTTCTAACGCAGCTTTAAAAAATATATATCACGTAGTAGAATTTCAAAAGTGTTTGTCTCCACTTTCTGGAGGACCGAGTTTTGAAATCAGTCGAATGCCCGGTGGAATTAGAATATGATAGCTAACGAAATGGAGAAAATTATGGCATTTGACTGCACATATGCAGAGGGAGTCAAAGAGAACACACAGAAGTCTGTTTTATAAAACACCTGTCTCTGGATTACATCTTCAAACTAAGGGCAACCATGGCATACGTGACAGAGAAGGAGAAGCGTCCATCCACAGGTAAGATAGTCTAGCTAGCTACATTTTCAGATATTATACATTTAATTTAGTCAGAAAGTCGTTTTCATTTCAAGTTAAAGCGTACTGTTAGCTAGCTAGCTAGCTAATGTTACATGTATGATCTGTGTAGTAATATTATTCGGATCTCAGAGCCATTTGTATCGCTAGTTATAGCCTAATGTTAGCTAGCTAGCGAACATTGAACCTGGTTGGTTAGCTACCTGCAGATTCATGCAGGGTAGTAACATTATGAGTTGGGATTATGGTTCATAGTTTATCTAGCTACATGTCTAAACAAAAGACTTCACTATGCAAGTAACCATTTTACTACACCTTCTGTGTATGTGTTTACCAGAGATGGTATTGTGAAGAACAAAATGACCTGCACCAAAGTGAAATTAGGATAAAACATTCGGTCAACGAGACAATGTCCAAGTTCTAATATTCTCCGGTAGAATGCCCTGCTTCTATTTTGTCACACTCACAACGGTAAACTATTTTCTAAAATTGGCTCGCCATTACCTTGTAAATAATGATCATGTTGTGAGTTTATTTTCCTGTAATAATGAATACAAATTTGCTAAAGTGAAGATGTCAGCTATATGATATGGTTATTATTTGAACTGGCAAGCGAGCTAAATGAGCATTAGCTAACAAGCTATGAATGAACCAAAACAATGTTTAGAAAGTTGCTTTTAGTTTCCTGGTTTGCTAGATTGTCATATACTAGATACATTTTTAAACGGATTAGTTTATTGGTGTTAAAATACACTACCTTTTTTGGACCACCAGGCTGCTGATATCATGCAGACTGTAGTTTTTGTGTTTATACTTTTTCATAACGACAATGACATGTTTGATGTTGGATGACAATAGAATGTTCATGATGTCACTGGGCCAACTGTCGATAGATGTAATATAAACCAGCCTTTCGTCTTGAAATCTTTGGTACATGGCCTCACATGTCAATCCTTAAAGAAATGGGTGGGGCTAAGTGGGGCTAAGGCTTAAGAGGGTGTGAACAATGCTGAATGAGTGTAGACAAATAAGAGCTCTCCAGTAGGTTTACAAAAACATTCAAGGGTCATTTTCTCAAAAGTGAGGCAGCAAGTTTATCAACTTTCAAAGCATGTTTACTTTCCCATTGTTCCTCAACTTTAGTGTATGATATAGCATTTTCTAACTCTGAGTCTCTACTTTTAACCAATGTAAAAAACACAATTTCAAATTTTGCTACATATACTTGAATTGAGACAGTCAGTCAGAAATATCGACAGTCAAAAGATGGGGGTCAGAAGAGTTTAGGTTTACCAAAAGACAAACTTGATGGGATAACGTAACAGTTTAACACAACAAACTGACAATAGATCATACTGGGGACGTAAGATCCAGATGAACATTGCTAAGAGCCTTTTTACACACAGCAAATCTGACATTGAAATAAGGCAGATCTTACTTCACATATTTCCTTAGTGTAAAAAGACCATACACTTCTTCTAGTCTCTACACATCACAGTGTTCCGCGCTTGATCATATCGCCTTTTTCCTCAGAGAAAAAATGTGAGGTTTTACACCAGAGAGAGGCTATTATCACTATTTTCAACTTTGTGTGAAATAGAAACATTTGCTCAACACCATTGAAAACATATATTTTTTAAGTGCTGTCTCTTTGAAAAGTGTTTTCAGTATGTATGTGCATGTGATATGCTGTGTCTGAGCAGGTCTCACCTGGTCTGTCGCAGTTGGTGGGGGGAGTTCTGGGCAAAGTCCTGGTCCCTGCTCTCTCCTGCCCCCTACTGTCCACACACCAGCAGTGTCCTGTGGAGCCGTGGCACTGCAGGGCTCTGTACTGACCCTGCTCATCACACTGGGGGACAAAGGCCCCCGGAGCAAGGCCTCCAGGAACAGGCCGAGGCCCTCGGGGAGACAGCCCACCCTGCAGGCTGTCTCTGTGCTGCTCACACTGTGTCTTAGGGCGCTCCGGATGCCCTGAGAACCAAGACACATGGCAAACAAGACCTGAGACAAGATTCAGTACAACTAGCCTAAGTCCCATATCTATGGTGACTCAAAGCTTGTTGGAAGACAGTGCCACTAACTACTAGTCCTAGTGCACATTTTAAGATTTTGAGACAGTGTGGCACAAAAGCTAATCTAGTTTGCTTTGAAGTCTAAGTTTAAATGAGCATCACCATTGCTAGGGACACACTGGAAGCCGTCTCCTTGGAAATCATATTGACACTGGCACTGGAAGGAGCCCAGAGTGTTGGAGCAGGTGGCCTGGGGATGGCAGGGCTGAGAGCGGCACTCGTCCAAGTCTGTGGCACAACAAGCATACTGTAGATTCAATCACCAAACATGAGAAATGAGGCCAAGTGGACAATATCATAGAACTGGGATCTGGTGGGAGGGGTCTTTCACCCACTATAGAGCCTTAACTTGAATGTCCCCTCTAGTGATTCTAGTTCTATGGCCAACATCAGGAGAGGAGAAAGGGATGAAGGGGTTAAATAAAAGGTGGTGTTAAGCGGTCTGTGTTAAGTGGCAAATTCCCTAACTTAGTAGCCAAGCTAGCCAGGCTTATAAACTGGTACATAACTACACATTTACTTGCCTTAATTTTCCTCCTCTACTGCTACAATAATGATAACTAAACTGAATTAACATTGAACCAATAGTAGTAATAATACATGGGACTCCCTTTTAATTTTGTGAGTAACCTGTGGTGCTTTGGCTGCCTCTTGTTTGCTAACTACCGTTGATCATTGTGATTTTTTGGCTTAATGGGATTTCTTGCTAATAGTTTGACCTTTTGTTGGCTGCTGAGTCTTGGTTGCCAAGTGTTAGCATTTATTTTTTACTAACTGCCAGTTTTAAAGCCCTGTTTTCCCTACGGATGCACCGCGACCTGGATATTGTGTGTCAGAGGGCCTACAAACATAGGGTCTTGTGCAGAAAATACATACACATCATGGATAAAGATATCGACATGATGTGCTTCACAGAAACCTGGCAGCAGCCAAATGACTTTATGGTGCTTAATCAAGCTACATCCCCCAGACTATGTGTAACTATAAAAACCTTGCTCTGTGGATCGGGGTGGGCGGCTTGCTGTTATCCATCATATAGACTTAAAGATTAAAGTCCTTCCAACAGGTATGCCTTTGCTATCGAGTTCCTGTCTCTCCTGGATTGTTTCAACATCACACAGCATGTGCAGTTTCCCCACCTACAACCACTTTGATTATTATTTGACCCTGATGGGAATCTATGAACATTTGAAGATCTAGAAGAACAATCTGTTCTTACTGGCCATGTACTCTTATAACACACTGCTCTCGGCCAGCTTTCTAATTGGATTTACACTACCATTCAAAAGTTTGGGCTCACTTAGAAATGTCCTTGTTTTTGAAAGAAAAGCACATTTTTTTTGTCCATTCAAATACCATCAAATTGATAAGAAATACAGTGTAGACATGGTTAATGTTGTAAATGACTATTGTAGCTGGAAACGGCAGATTTTTTATGGAATATCTACATAGGTGTACAGAGGCCCATTATCAGCAACCAAGTTTATAATTTTAAAAGGCTAATTGATCAATAGAAAACCACAGCTGAAAACGGTTGTTCTGATTAAAGAAGCAATAAAAAACTGGCCTTCTTTGGACTAGTTGAGTATCTAGAGCAGTGGTTCTCAACCCTGGTCCTGGGGACCCAAAGGGGGTGCACATTTTTGTTTTTGCCCTAGCACTACACACCTGATTCAAATCAACAACTCCTTCAGGCTTTGATGATATGAAACAAATGTGCACCCCTTTGGGTCACGAGGACCAGGGTTGAGAACCACTGATCAAGAGCATCAGCATTTGTGGGTTTGATTACAGGCTCAAAATGGCCAGAAACAAAGACCTTTTTTCTGAAACTCATCAGTCTGTTCTTGTTCTGAGAAATTACGGCTATTCCATGCAAGAAATTGCCAAGAAACTGAAGATCTCATACAACGCTGTGTACTACTCCCTTCACAGAACAGCGCAAACTGGCTCAACCAGAATAGAAAGAGGAGTGGGACACCCCAGTGCACAACTGAGCAAGAGGACAAGTACATTAGAGTGTTTAGTTTGAGAAACACCAGTCTCAACATCAACAGTGAAGAGGTGACTCCAGGGTGCTAGCCTTCTAGGCAGAGTTGCAAGGAAAAAGCCATATCTCAGACTGGCCAATAAAAATAAAAGATTAAGACGGGCAAAAGAACGCAGACACTGGACAGAGGAACCTAGAAGGCCAGAAGGCCTAGAAGGCCAGAATCCCGTCTTCACTGTTGAAGTTGAGACTGGTGTTTGGCAGGTACTATTTATTGACGCTGCCAGTTGAAGACTTGTGAAGTGTCTGTTTCTCAAACTAGACACTAATGCACTTGTCCTCTTGCTCGGTTGTGCACCGGGGCCTCCCACTCCTCTTTATATTCTGATTGGAGCCATTTCCACCTCTGGAACATCTCCTGACTCCGACCACCTCACGGACCCAGTAGCGAAGCCCCTCATACATGCCTTTGTCACATAATATCTGGACCACTGCAATGGAATCCTATTCAAGTTGTCCAGCAAAGCCTTGGAGAGGCTCCAGTACATCCAGAACTCCACTGCCAGGGTCCTCACACACACAAACCCAGAACTCCACCCCCACTCTGCACCACCTTCATTGGCTCCCGGTCAACTTCCGCATCACATTCAAGATCCTACTCCTCACCTACAAGGCCCTCCATGGCCTTGCCCCCTCATACCTCTCCGACCTCCTCCACACAAACATCCTCTCCAGCTGTCTCCGCTCCTCTGACTCTGGACTACTCACCATCCCAAAAATAAGACTGTACACCACAGGGGACTGGGCATTTAGCGCAGCTTCCCCTAAACTCTGGAACTATCTCCCCCAGCCACCACACAATTCTGACTTTATCGCCACTTTCAAAAACAGACTTAACTCGGCTCTAGCAAAGCTAAGTGTCTTTTCAATTTGAACTTGTTCAATTTCTTGTTATGTTTTTTCTCTCTTTAAATCCAATATATTATTATTATTTAAATGAATCAATGCTGTTGATTTCCTAGTCAACTGTAGGTGATAGTGTGGTTACAATGAATAATTTCCTCTGTAAAAATGAAGACAAGGACAAGATAGAGATCTTATCTGGGGAATGTACTGTGCAAGCTTAATATTTAAGGGGTTGCAGGCAGCAATGGTGAATTGAAAGCAACACCCAGATAGTCTGCTGTTCAGTATAAGTTACAATAGTACAGATCAATCACCTATACAGGTACGTCCGTCAATGCCAAACTCGTAGCCACTCTGGCATTGGCAGCGATGGCTCCCTGGCAGGTTGACACAATGGGCGTTGGCACCGCACAGGCCAATGCCCTCAACGCACTCATCCACATCTGAGGGAGAAGAGGGAGAGAACAGAACTGTTATGCCTCAGTTATAGTGTCATCAGACCATTAGTTTGAGTAGATTCTCTGTCCGTTTCCACTGCTGAGACCAGACTTGGGTTCAGTGGTGTCATTAGGCCTGGTCTTCCGAGGCTTCAGCCCCGGATGTTTTTGATCAAACTCCAAACCTTTTTTATTATTTTTTTATTTTTTACATTTCAGATTAATATGAGTTTCCATAACCACACATCACTTGTCTTGTACAGTATTAAAAACATTATTTTACTGACACATTTTTATGACCAAAAGAAACAATACAATATGCTGTGCTAGGCAGTACCAGGTACTGCAAGAAGCCCCTGGAGTGACGTGGCGTGTGCTGTGATTGGTCGAGATTTCACAACACAATGGATCCCTCACATCCCTTGACCCCTCTTCCACCCTACAACACCAGTTAGTTTGCTCTGCTGAACAGTATACTCACTGCTGGTTCATGGTGCTATCATCGATAAAGATATTGACCTGATGTGCTTAACAGAAAACTGGCAGCAGCCAAATGACTTAACAGTGCTTAATCAAGCTAAACCACCAGGCTATGTGTAACTACAAAAACTTTGCCATCCTCTGTAATGTGCCTTTCCCCCTAACCAAGTTGCGGCAAAAACGGACCATTACACACAGGAACATAAAGTCTCTCAGAAACAGGCTTCAAACACACAACAGCCCTCATCCTTCTATCCTCTGCCGAGGAGCTCGTGTCTCACTGTGACACACTCCTCTCCCCCAGCCTTATAATAATTTATTGGATTTATACAGCGCTTTTCTACCAACTGAGGTACTCAAAGCACTTTACATAGTAGGGGGAAAATCATCTCATCCGCCACCAATGTGGAACACCCACCTAGATGATGCACAGCGACCATTTCTGTGCCGGAACACTCACCACACATCAGCTATCAGGTGGAGAGGTGAGGAGTTATATATGCCAACTTGGAATGAGGGGGATGATTTGGTGGCCATGATGAAATGGGGCCAGGTTGGGAATTTTGCTATGACACCGGGGTTAACAACTCTGCTTATACGATAAGTGCAATGGGATTTTTAATAAACACAGCGAGCTACATTCTTCCCCTGGGCCAGATCTTCTGCCGCTATGGTCTCAACTTCCACTGCTATGCGGATGACACCCAGATTTACATCCACACCAAACCCACTTCTCATCTCCAGGATATAAAACACTGGATGACATCTAATCTACTCAAACTCAACAGCAATAAAACTGAGGTCATGCTGGAGCCTCCCAAGGCTCGCATCAAAAAAGTGGGTGTCATCCTGGACCCCACTCTCTCCTTCGAGCCTTACATCAAATACATCACCAATTCCTCCTTTCTCCCGACTCCGACCATCCCTCACGGACCCAGTAGCGGAGCCCCTCATACATGCCTTTGTCACATCATGTCTGGACTACTACAATGGAGTCCTATTCAAGGTGTTCAGCAAAGCCTTGAATAGGCTCCAGTACATCCAGAACTCCACTGCCAGGGTCCTCACACACACCAAACCCTGGGAATGCATCACCCCCACTCTGCACCAACTTCATTAGCTTCCTGTCAAATTCCACATCACCTACAAGATCCTACAAGGCCCTCCATGACCTTGCCACCTCATACCTCTCCGACCTCCTCCACACACACATCCCCTCCCGCTGTCTCCGCTCCTCTGACTCTGGACTACTTACCATCCCAAAAATAAGACTGCACCACGGGGGACCGAGCATTCAGCGCCGCTTCCCCTAAACACTGGAACTCCCCAGCCTCCCGCAATTCTGACTTCATCACCACTTTCAAAAACAGACTTAATCACCACCTGTTTGGCAGGTTTCCAATAGTCCATATCAATTACCTATACAGGTACGCCCATCAAAGCCAAACTTGTAGCCGCTCTGGCATTGGCAGCGATGGCTCCCTGGCAGGTTGACACACTGGGCGTGGGCACCGCACAGGCTGAGACCCTCAACGCACTCATCCACATCTGAGGGAGAAGAGAGAGAAAACAGAACTCTTATGTCACAGTTATAGTATCATCAGACCATCAGTTTGAGTAGATTCTCTGTCCGTTTCCACTGCTGAGATCAGACTTAGGTTCAGTGGTGCCATTAGGCCTGGGCTTCCGAGGCATCAGCCCCGGATGTTTTTGATCAAGCCCCAAACCTTTATTTAATTTTGTACATTTCAGTCTGATATGAGTTTCCATAACCACACATCACTTGCCCTATGCAGTATAAAAACATGTTTATACTCAGCTGCTTGGAGCAACATTTTTATGACAAAAAGAAACAATACAATATTCTGCGCTAGGCAGTACCAGGTACTGCAAGAAGCCCATGGAAAGACGCAGTGCCTGCTGTGATTGGTCGAGATATCACAACACAGTGGACCGCTCACGTCCCTTGAACCCTCCTGCAGCAGCAGAGTTAGCCAGAGGTTTGCACAGGGTTGGTGGTAGCTAACTAGCTAGTCTCCCTCAGCATAAAGATTGGCTCATGCTAATAAGCTAGAGTTAGCACTCGGGATCCTTAAGCTATTGGGTGTCAGAGTTATTTAATAGTATATTTAGTGAATGGGCAAGCTAAGGATGTTAAGTCATGATATTAGAAAAAGTGTTTATTTACAGCGAGTGTATTTAATGGGTTTCGCTTCTTTAGCTAGCTTGGCTGGCTAGCCACTTCGCTAGCTAGCTGAGACTGAATATACGAGAGAATGTTTTTCTGACTGAAGCACATATCTTCAGACAGTGACACAGTGCCCACCTGTGGACTGAAGCTGAACTTTACTACAGCATTATATTTAACCCCGTTTAAAATGAGCAAAGTTGACGTGGTAAAACAAAAACTAACTAAAAGAAATTAATCATAGAGGTCTTATAACGCCATTCTACAGGTAAGTATGCTTGGCTCATATGTAATGTAACTATTTGCAACAAAAACACTTTATATTGTTGAAATGATTTAATTGAGCTTTTTTTGTATTACTCTTTTTATTCACTTTTCTACTTACTTTTTCTGTTTGTGATTGCATTGTCAAAAGGTTATCCTGCAAGTAACCATTTCAATGCACTGTGTACTCCATGTACAGTGCCTAGAGAAAGTATTCATTGACTTATTCCACACTTTCTTGTTACAAACTGAATTCAACATTTATGTCTCCACTAAATGTAAAAAAAATCTTCAACCTCTGTGAAATTGGTTGTTGATCATTGTTAGACAACCATTTTCAGGTTTAGCCATAGACTTCAAGTCGATTTAAGTCAAAACTAACCCGGCCACTCAGTAACATCCTTTGTCTTCTTGGTAAGCAACTCCAGCAAATCCTTGTGTTATAGGTTATTGTCCTGCTGAAAGGTGAATGAATCTCCCAGTGTCTGGTGGAAAGCAGACAACCAGGTTTTGCTCTAAGATATTTCCTGTACTTAGCTCCATTCTGTAGAATTTTTATCCTGAAAAACCCCCGAGTCCTTAACAACTACAAGCATACTCATAACATGATGCAGCCACCACTATGCTTGAAAATATGGAGAATATTACTCAGTAAGGCGTTGTATTGGATTTTCCCCAAACATAACACTTTGTATTCAGGAAAAAATACATTTCTTTGCCACATTTTTTGCAGAATTACTTTAGTGCCTTGTTGCAAACAGAATGCATGTTTTTTAATATGTGTATTCTGTTCCAGCTTCCTTCTGTTCACTCTGTCAATTAGGTTAGTGTTGTGGAGGAACTATAATGTTGTTGATCCAACCTCAGTTTTATCCAATCACAGCCATTAAACTCTGTAGCTGTTTTAAAATCACCATCGGCGTCATGGTGAAATCCCTGAGCAGTTTATTTCCTTTCCGGCAACTGAGTTAGGAATGACGCCTGTGTCTTTGTGGTGACTGGGTGTATTGATACACCATTCAGATTGTAATTAATAACTTCACCATGCCCAAAGGGATTTTCAATTTCTGCTTTTATTATTTTTACCCATCTACCAATACATATAGGTGCCCTTCTTGCGAGGCTTTGGAAAACCTCCCTGGTCTTTGGTTGAATCTGTGTTTGAAATTCACTGCTCACCTGAGGGACCGTACATATAATTGTATGTGTGAGGTACAGAGATGAGGTAGTCATTCATAAATCATGTTAAACACTATCATTGCACACAGAGTGAGGCCACGCAACTTATTATGTGACCTGTTAAGCACATTTTTTTCTCCTGAATGTATTTAGTCTTGCCATAATAAAGGGATTGAATACTTATTGACTCAAGATATTTAAGCTTTTCTTTAATTAATTAGAAAAAAAATCTAAATTTCATCCATTTTAAATTCAGGTTGTAATACAACAACATTTTGAAAAAGTCAAAGTGTATGTCACATTGTCTAATAATTGGAGACAGGGGAAGGAATACATAATAGGGGTTTAATTTCTCCCACCCAAACAAAAGAGCAAGGTGGAAACCTCTAAATAATACGAGACCTGTAAAAGAAATGCACAATAACACGTATCATGGAAGCCGATATAATAGCACAGGTACTTCCAGGACCAATGAACATGGTTACAATAACCGACAAGGACAATGGGAAACAGAGGGCAGAGATATACACATACTAATCAGGGGTAATTGGAACCAGGTGTGCGTAATGAGACAAGACAATCTGGGGTTGGTGGTAATTAATCCAGTTCAGTGACGCCTAGAAGTCCTGTGACGTAGACCTCCGGAGCTGGTGAAAGGAATGAGCAGCAGTACCGGAGGGATCCGTGACAGTGTGTGAATACTTTCTGAAGGTACTATATACCACGTGTATATGACAAATTAACAAACTTGAACTTAGAAGGGAAGTGGGAGGGCAGCCAGAAATAGAGGAGGAAAGATGGCCAGCTTTGTGGTCAGATGGTAGGTGAAGAAAACATTAAAAAATACATAGGCCCTTAAATGATGTGCCCTCAAATGTTATGTAATCTAAAAATCTCACATTAGCTGGTAGAACTGACCAAATTATAACTTATTACAGTATGTAGTTTCTTATCTGTCACGTTTGGAGTTGTTGCGCTGTTATGCGGACACTAATTTTTCTTTACAGTTGAGTTGCCCTGGTCATGTCAGTATACAGAAACTTTAAAGAGCAAATTCCCCTAAAAACCAATCTCTCATTTATAAAATATTGACATCAATATGAGTCAGAAACATTGAATCTTCTGTCAAAATTGACTACAAAGTGTAAATAGGATAATTGTAATGCTTGCGGTAAATCTGGGTTGACTTTGGATAGCCTTTCATAGCCTTAGGGACCATGGTAAAACCTCAAACCAACTATAAATTGTAGAAATTCATATGCAAATATTGATAGCATTTAATGAGAACTAAAAGGTGTACATGAAATTATTGCTTAATTTACATTGAGTAATTTATTGACGATCCCTAAATAGCCCGGGAGATAGGTTACCTAAAGTCAAAGTCAGGTCGCACACTAGTTGACTGAAGCTAATTGACTAAATAATTTTGGGCTAACTCTTCCCAGCTGCGAACACGAGACACCCACATCGAACCACAACCCGAAACCAACTCACATTTGAATTCAGTCATGGCCGCTAGCATTTCTTAATGAACCAAATCTAAAATGAGGCCAAATCCGGAAGTGCAGTCATTTTTTTAAACTAACTAATAACATGTTGCACCTCTACCTTTCTATCTTTCAGATGAGCCAAGGAGGAGAGATGAGTAAAGGCCAGTGGAGCACTTAGAACAGCAGCAGCCAGTGGCAAATGGTAGAGAAGAGGATGATTTACGTGACCCAGACACAGGCCCAAAACAAGTTAAGCTACCCCAGTAGCCCCTTGACCGGTTTGGATTGCAAAACTAAAGAGACACGAGTAGAAGAAGAGTAGAGTAGATGATGGAGAGAAACACCGGACAAGACAGAGACCGCAACAGAAGAGTATGATATGATGCAGGGAGACACACCACCAGACAAGAGACAGAGACCACAACAGAAGAATAGGTGATTGAGAGAGACACACCAGACAAGACACAGACTGCAACAGAAAAATAGGATATGATGAAGAGAGACAACAGAAGAACAGAACAGGCCATAACAGAGGAAGATAGACCCACAATAAATAAAAGTTTTTAATGTATGAAAAAAGTATTTTGTCTGTAATGTTTTTTTGGTCAGACCCCAGTAATACTAGCTGTCGCCATCAGCGATCGTAATAAAATCAGAAATCCAAATAGACAAAGGAGACGGCAAGAACCTAAGACAATGTTTTATAACGTGCTTACATAGTTTTACCCATTTCGTATTTATATACTGTATTCAGGTCAAGGCTCATCCCATTGCTAATGTACACAACGTTCCTATTCATATAGAGTCCATACTGTCTATACCCACCATTATATACATGGGTGGCGTGGGAGGGCATAGGCTGACACACTGGGGAGCCAGGCTCAGCCAATCCGTATGAGGTTTTCCCCACAAAAGGGCTTTATTACAGACAGACATACTCCTATAGAGCTCCATTTTTATGGAATGGTCTGCCTACCCATGTGAGAGACGCAGACTCGGTCTCAACCTTTAAGTATTTACTGAAGACTCATCTCTTCAGTGGGTCGTATGATTGAGTGTAGTCTGGCCCAGGAGTGTGAAGGTGAACGGAAAGGCTCTGGAGCAACGAACCGCCCTTGCTGTCTCTGCCTGGCCGGTTCCACTCTCTCCACTCTGATTCTCTGCCTCTAACCCTATTACAGGGGCTGACTCACTGGCTTACCGGTACTCTTCCATGCCGTCCCTAGGAGGGGTGCGTCACTTGAATGGGTTGAGTCACTGACGTGATCTTCCTGTCTGGGTTGGCGCCCCCCTGGGTTGTGCCGTGCCAGAGATCTTTGTGGGCTATACTCGGCCTTGTCTCAGGATGGTAAGTTGGTGGTTGAAGATATCCCTCTAGTGGTGTGGGGGCTGTGCTTTGGCAAAGTGGGTGGGGTTATATCCTGCCTGTTTGGCCCTGTCCGGGGGTATCATCAGGTGGGGCCACAGTGTCTCCTGACCCCTCCTGTCTCAGCCTCCAGTATTTATGCTGCAGTAGTTTGTGTTGGCGCGCTAGGGTCAGTCTGTTATATCTGGAGTATTTCTCCTGTCTTATCCGATGTCCTGTGTGAATTTAAGTATGCTCTTTCTAATTCTCTCTTTCTCTCTCACTCTCGGAGGACCTGAGCCCTCGGACCATGCCCCAGGACTACCTGGCATGATGACTCCTTGCTGTCCCCAGTCCACCTGGCCGTGCTGCTGCTCCAGTTTCAACTGTTCTGCCTGCGGCTATGGAGCTCGGACGTACTACCTGTCCCAGACCTGCTGTTTTCAACTCTCTAGAGACAGCAGGAGCGGTAGAGATACTCTCAATGATTGGCTATGAAAAGCCAACAGACATTTACTCCTGAGGTGCTGACTTGCACCCTCGTTGCACCCTCGACAACTACTGTGATTATTATTATTTGATCATACTGGTCATTTATGAACATTTGAAAATCTTGGCCATGTTCTGCTATAGTCTCCACCCAGCACAGCCAGAAGAGGACAGGCCACCCCTCATAGCCTGGTTCCTCTCTAGGTTTCTTCCTAGGTTTTTGCCTTTCTAGGGAGTTTTTCCTAGCCACCGTGCTTCTACACCTGCATTGCATTGCTGTTTGGGGTTTTAGGCTGGGTTTCTGTACAGCACTTTGATATAGCAGCTGATGTAAGAAGGGCTATATAAATACATTTGATGATTTATTAGGAAGGTCTTCCTAATGTTTTGTACACTGTGTATTCAGGACTCAAAGCTTGTTCTGATATTTCTTTATTTTTTGGGATATACTGTACAGTGGGGCAAAAAAGTATTTAGTCAGCCAACAATTGTGCAAGTTCTCCCACTTAAAAAGATGACAGAGGCCTGTAATTTTCATCATAGGTACACTTCAACTATGACAGACAAAATGAGAAAAACAATCCAGAAAATCACATTGTAGGATTTCTAATGAATTTATTTGCAAATTATGGTGGAAAATAAGTATTTGGTCACCTACAAACAAGCAAGATTTCTGGCTCTCACAGACCTGTAAGAGGCTCCTCTGTCCTCCACTCGTTACCTGTATTAATGGCACCTGTTTGAACTTATCAGTATAAAAGACACCTGTCCACAACCTCAAACAGTCACACTCCAAACTCCACTATGGCCAAGACCAAAGAGCTGTCAAAGGACACCAGAAACAAAATTGTAGACCTGCACCAGGCTGGGAAGACTGAATCTGCAATAGGTAAGCAGCTTGGTTTGAAGAAATCAACTGTGGGAGCAATTATTAGGAAATAGAAGACATACAAGACCACTGATAATCTCCCTCGATCTGGGGCTCCATGCAGGATCTCACCCTGTGGGGTCAAAATGATCACAAGAACAGTGAGCAAAAATCCCAGAACCACACAGGGGGACTTAGTGAATGACCTGCAGAGAGCTGGGACCAAAGTAACAAAGCCTACCATCAGCAACACACTACGCTGCCAGGGTCTCAAATCCTGCAGTGCCAGACGTGTCCCCCTGCTTAAGCCAGTACATGTCCAGGCCCGTCTGAAGTTTGCTAGAAAGCATTTAGATGGTCCAGAAGAAAATTTGGAGAATGTCATATGGTCAGATGAAACCAAAATATAACTTTTTGGTAAAAACTCAACTCGTCGTGTTTGGAGGACAAAGAATGCTGAGTTGCATCCAAAGAACACCATACCTACTGTGAAGCATGGTGGTGGAAACATCATGCTTTGGGGCTGTTTTTCTGCAAAGGGACCCGGACGACTGATCCGTGTAAAGGAAAGAATTAATGGGGACAATGTATCGTGAGATTTTGAGTGAAAACCTCCTTCCATCAGCAAGGGCATTGAAAATGAAACGTGGCTGGGTCTTTCAGCATGACAATGATCCCAAACACACCGCCCGGGCAACAAAGGAGTGGCTTCGTAAGGAGCATTTCAAGGTCCTGGAGTGGCCTAGCCAGTCTCCAGATCTCAACCCCATAGAAAATCTTTGGAGGGAGTTGAAAGTCTGTGTTGCCCAGCAACAGCCCCGAAACATCACTGCTCTAGAGGAGATCTGCAAGGAGGAATGGGCCAAAATACCAGCAACAGTGTGTGAAAACCTTGTGAAGACTTACAGAAAACGTTTGACCTCTGTCATTGCCAACAAAGGGTATATAACAAACTATTGAGATAGACTTTTGTTGTTGACCAAGGAGGAGGTGAGGGCCCTCGGAGTGTGGTGTCAGGAAAATAACCTCACACTCAACGTCAACAAAACTAAGGAGATGATTGTGGACTTCAGGAAACAGCAGAGGGAACACCCCCCCATCCACATCGATGGAACAGTAGTGGAGAGGGTAGCAAGTTTTAAGTTCCTCGGCATACACATCACAGACAAACTGAATTGGTCCACTCACACAGACAGCATCGTGAGGAAGGCGCAGCAGCGCCTCTTCAACCTCAGGAGGCTGAAGAAATTCGGCTTGTCACCAAAAGCACTCACAAACTTCTACAGATGCACAATCGAGAGCATCCTGGCGGGCTGTATCACCGCCTGGTATGGCAACTGCACCGCCCTCAACCGTAAGGCTCTCCAGAGGGTAGTGAGGTCTGCACAACGCATCACCGGGGGCAAACTACCTGCCCTCCAGGACACCTACACCACCCGATGCTACAGGAAGGCCATAAAGATCATCAAGGACATCAACCACCCGAGCCACTGCCTGTTCACCCCGCTGTCATCCAGAAGGCGAGGTCAGTACAGGTGCATCAAAGCTGGGACCGAGAGACTGAAAAACAGCTTCTATCTCAAGGCCATCAGACTGTTAAACAGCCACCACTAACATTGAGTGGCTACTGCCAACACACTGTCAATGCACTGACTCTACTCCAGCCACTTTAATCATGGGAATTGATGGGAAATGATGTAAATATATCACTAGCCACTTTAAACAATGCTACCTTACATAATGTTACTTACCCTACATTATTCATCTCATATGCATACGTAGATACTGTACTCTATATCATCGACTGCATCCTTATGTAATACATGTATCACTAGCCACTTTAACTATGCCACTTGGTTTACATACTCATCTCATATGTATATACTGTACTCGATATCATCTACTGTATCTTGCCTATGCTGCTCTGTACCATCACTCATTCATATATCTTTATGTACATATTCTTTATCCCCTTACACTGTGTATAAGACAGTAGTTTTTTTTGGAATTGTTAGTTAGATCACTTGTTCGTTATTACTGCATTGTCGGAACTAGAAGCACAAGCATTTCGCTACACTCGCATTAACATCTGCTAACCATGTGTATGTGACAAATAAATTTGATTTGATTTGATTTGAAATACTTATTTTCCACCATAATTTGCAAATCAATTCATTAAAAATCCTACAATGTGATTTTCTGGATTTCTTTTCTCATTTTGTCTGTCATAGTTGAAGTGTACCTATGATGAAAATTACAGGCCTCATCTTTTTAAGTGGGAGAACTTGCACAATTGGTGGCTGACTAAATACTTTTTTGCCCCACTGTATGTGTGTTGTTATCCTGCTAGAAAAATAAGCATTTCACTACACATGCCATAACATCTGAAAAATATGTGTACGCGACCAATACAATTTCATTTTGATTTTGACAGCAACAGACAAGACACAGTGAAAGTGACAGAGGAGGACAGGTGGGGAGAGAACAGAGGTGTGTTAAGCACACAGTAGACTGTATCACTTCAAGCTCTGCTATATATTCTAATTAGTTCTATTTATTTGCACCAAAAAAATGTAATTTACTGGTGAGGTGAAAAAGCCTGTGAAATTACTATTAAAACAATTGTTTACTTTGACACTTTTTACAACCAGGACAGGATGAGAGACGAGGGTAGACAAGAAACAGCAACACAGAGTACTAAAAGACAGCAACAGAAGGCAGACAAGAGAGACAGCAACAGACGACACACCGAAAGTGATGGGGAGAGGCAGAGGAGGGGTAAGACTATCACTTAAAACTGCTCTATGGATTCTAATTACACATTGTGTGTGTCAGAGTACTGTGGGATACTTTAATCAGTTTGAACGGGTCAGAGTCTGTGTTTTACGTTGTTGAGTGGTTTTTGGCAATACACTGTATATGTATGTGTTCGAGAGTAGAGAGTGTTCCAGAGTAGAGAGACCACAGGGAGCCTGGATCCCACCTTTGACACTAAACATGTAGCAGGTGGGAAGGTGCAAGTTACCTTGAAAAATATCTAATCGCTCAATGTTCATCTCAAAGTGCACCAAATTTATGCATTTAGCTGTTGAAATTTGGTCTGGTTTTTTTGGGGACGGGGGAGAATGCCCCTGGACCTCCCTACTGTTTTTGGGCTAAGCAAGCCCTATATGTCTTCAAATCTTAGAAACTAGCCTTTCTTAAAATAGCCTTTACTTTCTTTCTAAATACTTCAAAGTTTGATTGAGTCTGCCTGGATGGGCAGGGTTTGAAATGTTCACTTTTGGAATTGTTCCATTGTTTCCATCAGGCCAGGCACGCTCAATTAATCAGAGACAGAGTATTTGAACCCAGGTATCTGGTATTATCTGCCTGCCCTAAGAAACACAGCGTAACCCAGTCCTATAAAGCTCCACTCCACAGGGGAGCCGGGATCCCACCGTTGACACTAAACATTAATTAGTCTGACATTTGTTTAAGAGCCATTACTGGTGTCCTGGTGAATGTAAAGAAGGCTCTGTGCATGGCGCCTTGAGACATGGGATATAAACTATGCACTGCAATCACGGCTGTTTGTGATGACAGCGGGAGGCTCGTGGGTGAAGGCTCTGCGCCACACCTCGTGAGAATGGGGCTTTGGAGCCTTAAGGGCAGCTGGGAGTCGATGAGGGTGGTCGTAGCGAACGCAGCGAGGGAGCTGGTTTTGATCATCCGGCTAATGACAATTGGAGGCTGGACCCCCTGTTACCTGCCCTGGAGGGGAGGGAGAGGGGCATTCTAACAGGTGACGAAATTACACACTGTCAGATCCCCCTCACCCAACCAACATGAGAGGTGCCCTTCGGCAGCCAGGAAATCAGCTCCAGATTCCTCTGCAGTAGAGTGGAGTAGTGGGAATGTGTGAAGGTGAAGGTGAGGTGTGTGCGTGCGTGCATACATGCGTGGCAAGAGACAAACCAGAGAGTGGGGGGGGGGTTACCAAGATTGTTATAGAAACATGCACTCCCTTGCTGTCTAACTCAATTAATTTCAAAAAAACTCCTCTCCACTCCTGTCTCCTTCCTCTCCCCTCCCTTTCCCTCTTCTCTTCTCTCCCTCCCTCCTCCAATCCTCTCCTCTCTACCTCCACTCCCTGCAGATGCAGCCTTGGACTGGAGGGGCTTTGGAGAGAGCAGAGAGGAGAGGCATAAGAAGGGAGTATCCAGGACACTCCACTGAGAGTAAACAGTGTCACAGCCCTGTCTCCTCGCTGGATGGATGACTCAGAAGAGGAGAGAGAGAGAGAGCGAGACACTTGGTGGGAGAGGGGAATGGAGGGAAATTCCTCTCCACTCCCTAAACAATGCCATCTCAAGTCCCACAGCCCACATTCCCTTCTCTACTGGCCAGAAACATTGTACCCCAATGCCTTATACTGTACATTTCATCTACTCTTATCCAACCCAATGTTGCCCCATCTCTTTCCACTGCACAGGACCTCTCATGATAACTCCCTCGTGTCAGCTCCTAGCTAGCCATGCAGCTCCTAGTTAGCCATGAGTTCATCAAAGTCAGTAGCTACAATGTGATTGTCATAGAGCTTTTCGTGTCAATATGGCACCCATGAAAATGTGAAATCTCAAACATAGTCTGCCAAATGTTCAATAGAGGATCCAGATATTTTTTCTAAGCTCTTTGGATTACAACAAAATGAAGTGTACTTGTATTACGTATTGGATCACAAAAAAATATATAACTTTTACATTACTGTATAGTTTACCAATAAAATGGTCACAAGTCCTAAACTGGCAGCTTCATTAAATAGTACCCGCAAAACACCAGTCTCAACGTCAACAGTGAAGAGGCGACTCCGGGATGCTGGCCTTCTAGGCAGAGTTGCAAAGAAAAAGCCATATCTCAGACTGGCCAATATAAAGAAACGATAAAGACGGGCAAAATAACATAGACACTGGACATAGGAACTCTGCCTAGAAGGCCAGCATCCCAGAGTCGCCTCTTCACTGTTGACTTTGAGACTGGTGTTTTGCGGGTACGATTTAATTAAGCTGCCAGTTGAGGACTTGTAAGGCGTCTGTTTCTTAAACTAGACAATCTAATGTACTTGTCCTCTTGCTCAGTTGTGCACCAGGGCCTCACACTCCTCTTTCTATTCTGGTTAGAGACAGTTTGCGCTGTTCTGTGAAGGGAGTAGTACAAGATCTTGGCAATTTCTCACATGGAATAGGCTTAATTTCTCAGAACAAGAATAGACTGACGAGTTTCAGAAGAAAGGTCTTTGTTTCTGGCCATTTTGAGCCTGTAATCGAACCAACAAATGCTGATGCTCCAGAAACTCAACTAGTCTAAAGAAGGCCAGCTTATTGCTTCTTTAACCAGGACAACAGTTGTCAGCTGTGCTAACATAATTGCAAAAGGGTTTTCTAATGCTCAATTAGCCTTTTAAAGTGATACATTTGGATTAACACAATGTGCCATTGGAACACAGGAGTGATGGTTGCTGATAATGGGGCTCTGTACGCCTATGTAGATATTCCATTTTAAAAAATCAGCCGTTCCCAACTACAATAGTCATTTACAACATTAACAATGTCTACAACTGTATTTCTGATCAATTTGATGTTATTTTAATGGACAAAAGAATGTGCTTTTCTTTCATAAACAAGGACATTTTTAAGTAACCCCAAACCTTTAAACGGTAGTGTATATGCAAATTTGTTTATGGGGGATTGGAAATTATGCAGACAATTACAATGATGGAAGCTACAATCTATCTGCATTATTAAAGCTGATCTACACCCCCAAAAAAATAAAACTATTTTTCAAAAGCTTTGCTCCTTATAACACTTCCATCCCCCAAGACCCACCCCATCCACAGTACCCCTCTCTTACCATAACAGTTGCGCCCGTCGCCCATGTACCCAGTGGCACACTGGCACTGGTACTGCTGGCCCTCTCCGGGCAGACATTGGGCGGTGGTGTCACAGTCATGGGTTCCTGAGTAGCACGGGTTCACCTGGACAGGTTCTGGCGGTTCCATAGAGGAGACAAGGAGCACATCTTTAGTTACAAACCAAGTCAGTTGGGATTTACGGTACCACCTAAAACAAACATATTTTGAAGCCTTAGTATGACCTAGATTATGAAAAAATTATCTATAAGCAAATTCACATTATGTAAAAAAGGTGTTATAAGACGTACTTACAGCTCGCGCTTTGCCACATGGCCTCTATCGGATGACGACTTATAATTGATTTGTAAAGCCACTATGAAGCCTTCAAGCCTAAAATTGTTAGTTTAACGTGGGACCAACTTAAATGTATGTGATTCAAAGTGCCTTCACGTACCATTTGTTTGTGGTCAATACTGCTTGTTAAGAACAGAAAGGTCCGCACACTGAAAATGCTTCTAATTTACCACCTTTAATGACAACGTTTAGATCCAACACGGGTCTTCATCTGGTCAAGCAGACTGAGTGATCCAGTCTTCAAATATATACATATTTCACCCCACATGATCATTACGCACATGACGCATTGTGGGTGTCGATACAATACAATAAACGTAGGCAGGGCTCTATATTAAACATTTGTGTTCCCAGCACTGGTGCTCCCAACTTAAAGTTAGGTGCACAACATAAAATCCAGGAGCACCAGAAGATACTTTTTTTTTTTTTTTTTTGAGATAGCATTTATATAGGCCCAATATGCTTGAACTACTTTTGATGCACATGTGCTCTAGAAACTAATATTTAACCATGTGAAGACATTTGTTTATTATAAAAAGCTAAAATGTTGATACAAAAACCTGTCATTGAAATTACAAAGTCATTTGTGGAATATTAGATTTCTTCATTGTGTAAATGCGCCACCTATTGAGATGCATTACATCGGAAAAGGTACACTGTCTCTTTAAGAGCGTTCAAGTTTGAGTGATGACGTGCAAAAGATCAGACATTCATTCACTGGTATAATAATTGCTCTTCTAAAGAAGCTACCCCTTTTCCTTTCTTTCTGTGCCCCCAAATGTTTAAATATACATGGCTTATGGTTTATGAACACGGCCTAAAAACAAACTTTTTGGTCCATCAGCCACTGTGGCAGGTAGATCAAAAATCTAACCAGCCACTCAGAATTTTTACCAGAGAATAAATGTATTCGCCATTGTAATACCAAAAAACACAGAAAAACTAATTTTTTTCACTATCAAAATCACACTTTTTGAATAGAAAAAATAACAACCATTAGATGTCCTTATTCCACAACAATGCTTAAACCACACCAGGAAACCACTTTTGAGGTCTTGGGAAGAAATGACTGACATTTAATCATAGTAAAAATTCCCTGTTTTAGGTCAGTTAGGCTCACCACTTTATTTTAAGAATATGAAATGTCAGAATAATAGTTGAGAGAATTATTTTTCCGCTTTTAATTTCTTCCATCACATTCCCAGTGGGTCAGAAGTTTACATACACTCAATTATTATTTTGTAGCATTGCCTTTAAATTGTTTAACTTGGGTCAAATGTTTTGGGTAGCCTTCCACTAGCTTCCCATAATAAGCTGGGTTAATTTTGGCCCATTCCTCCTGACAGAGCTGGTGTAACTGCGTCAGGTTTGTAGGCCTCCTTGCTCGTACACGCTTTTTCAGTTCTGGCCACACTTTTTCTATGTGATTGAGGTCAGGGCTTTGAGATGGCCACTCCAATACCTTGACTTTGTTGTCCTTAAGCCATTTTGCCACAACTTTGGAAGTATGCTTGGGGCCCTTCTCCATTTGGAGACCCATTTGCGGCCAAGCTTTAACTTCCTGATGTCTTGAGATTTTGGTTGCTTCAATATATCCACCAGATTTTCCTCCCTCATTATGCCATCTATTTTGTGAAGTGCACCAGACCCTCCTACAGCAAAGCACCCCCACAACATGATGCTGCCACCCCTGTGCTTCACTGTTGGGATGGTGTTCTTCGGCTTGCAGGCCTCCCCCTTTTTCCTCCAAACATAACGATGGTCATTATGGCCAAACAGCTCTATTTTTGTTTCATCAGACCAGAGGACATTTCGCCTAAAAGTCTGATCTTTGTCCCCATGTGCAGTTGCAAACCAGTCTGGCTTGTTTATGACGGTTTTGGAGTAGTGGCTTCTTCCTTGCTGAGCGGCCTTTCAGGTTATGTCGATATAGGACTTGTTTAACTGTGGATATAGATACTTTTGTACCTGTTTCCTCCAGGATCTTCACAAGGTCCTTTGCTGTTGTTCAGGGATTGATTTGCACTTTTCGACCAAAGTACGTTCATCTCTAGGAGACAGAATGCGTCTCCTTCCTGAGCGGTATGATGGCTGTGTGGTCCCATGGTGTTTATACTTGCGTATTATTGTTTGTATGCACCATTCTCTGGAAAGCCTAGACAATGTTGTGCCTGAAAAGCCCAGGAGGGCGGCCGTTTCTGAGATACTGGATCCGGTGCGCCTGGCACCGACAATCATACCACGTTAAAAAGTTGCATTCTAATGTTCAATCGAACAGTAACTGAATGCCTCGATGCCTGTCAGCCTGCTTTATATAGCAAGCCATGTGACTCACTGTATGTAGGAGCAATCAATTTTCATGGACATGGTGGTGTATCTAATAAACTGACTGGTGAGTGTATATATCATATGTGAAGATTGAAATCCGGAGTTGTGTCTTTAATCTATCCAATGGTGAATGGCAAGTTGACTCAATTCCCTGGAAACCAGACAGAAACAAAAGCATTCCTGGCCTAATTGTACAACCTCATGTACAATTATCCATGTAAGACAAGACACATTCACACACAGCCATGGACCACATGGCAGAGAAGGCAAATAAATACCAGACTACCACACACACAGAGAGAGGGAGAGAGAGAGAGAGAGAGACAGAGACAAACACAGAGAAAGAGAGAGACTGAGTGAGAGAGACAGAGACAAACACAGAGAGAGACAGAGACAAACACACACAGAGAAAGAGAGGGACCGAGATAGAGATAGAGAGGGAGAAAGAGAGCTGGGTGAGAGAGAGACAGGGAGAAAGAGCTCGATGAGTGCAGGCCAGGGTCCCCCCCCCCCCAAAAAAAAGAGAGAGAGAGACAGAGACAAACACTGAGAGAAAGAGAGAGATGGACTGAGTGAAAGATCAGGATAAACCAAAATTACAACACAGTCAAAACAAAACTATATTGCTTATTGGGAAACACAAGCACAAAGCAACATGCAGTGCTATCTGGCCCTAAATCGACAGTACACTGGCTAAATATTTGACCATGGTTACTGATCAAAACCTTGACAAAGTACAGGCTCAGTGAGCACAGCCTTGCCATTGAGAAGGGTAGACACAGGAAAACCTGGCTCCCTGTAGAGGAAAGGCTGTGCAACCACTGCACCACAGCAGAACCTGAGACGGAGCTGCATTTCCTGACAAAATATAAAACAATTAGAGAGTGTCATTTCCCCAATTTGAAACCCTTATTCAAGGTTTCAAAGACCTCTCTGATGAGAGTAGGCTACCAGTCCTGTTGGGGGAGGACGCAGAGAGCTGTGGGTTGGCAGCGCACAACATTGCTCCCTGCCATAAGTTGAGGGATAGTGTCTGACAAACCAATCAACCTGCACATGTACTCTACTGTATGCTTATTGTTATTGTTGAATGTATGGTTATTTTGACACGTACATTGTTACGTCATGCCAATAAAGCAAATTTAATTTAATTGAAAGAGAGAGCTGGATGAGTAACCGGATGAGCGCAGGCCAGGGTTCCCCCCAAAAAGAGAGAGAGACTGACTGAGAGAGACAGAGACAAACACTGAGAGAAAGAGAGAGAGGGACTAAGAGAGATGGATGAGTAACCGGATGCAGGCCAGGGTTTCCCCATAACCACAAATGACTCAGAACACAGAACAATCGAGTTGGAAATAGGAATGTGTATGGGAAGAATTTTGAAATGTCCAAATCGTATAGCCAAATAACCACAGTCTTTACATGACTAAACCCACCGTTATTGGATGCGACTATAAGAAATGTGGAGGGTTGACATGGTATGATGATGCAGTGTATGTCTACTGTGTTATGGTTGGAGTATGATGGTGTAAAGGAGATGATGGTTCAGTGAACCACACTCGCATGATGAGTTACCCGAGTTAAAGATTAAGCTCAGCGGGCTAACGCAATGATATGGTGAGCAAAAGACCTGGGAGACCCAGTCAGTCACAATGGTTCCACATCAAACCGATGAGTGGTGAATGTTCTAGCATAAAATGGCTTCTGAGCAACAGTATGGGGTGATGTGTACAATGTGAAAGCCCAATATAACAATTCCATTTGAAAACAACTTTTACTGTAGCTGCATTGGCTAACTGTGCCGATACTGGAGGCAAAGGATTTTAACACAGCTGGTGCTCCGCCATAGCCGTTCTGGGCGACCTTGAGGGTCAAAGCACTTGACCTGGCTCGCATGACACGCTTAAAATGGCAGTAAAACACAACAAAAGACACCCCTCACTCTCTTCTCAGTGTTTACGAGCAGGGGGTCCCTTACACAAGTTTCCTAAAGACACGCTAGGGGGGTTAACTACACTCGTTCTCTCTGATCTTCTGTTTTAAAGAGAGAAGACGGACCCCATTGTGTTCAAAATAAGAGACTTTCCTGGGAAAGAGTCAAAGGGGTATTTAATACTGCAGGCAAGCTAAAGTCTGAGGCCCCTTCGTCGGTGATTGGTCGACAGTAGGGATTCTTCAATAAAGTCTTTGTTGTCATTCGAGAGATGACTCGCTTTCCTATTTTTTCAATGAGAAATACTGCAGCAAACGTAGTTAGATGTAACATTGCGCGCATAAGATCTCCTCAGCAAAAACGTCGAAATGAATGACAAACTCATTCGGTTTGGCTAACCCTTACAAAAAAAGATTGCAGTAAAAGTGCAGCAACTGCAGTCGACTGTGGTTTTGTGGATGCAGTAATTGCAGAATAACTGCAGTGTACAAAATGACTACAGACCAGGGTTCATTCCCGGGCTGTGCCACAACCGGCTGTGGCTGGGAGTCCCATAGGAAGGCGCTCACTTGGCCCTGCGTCGTCCAGGTTAGAGGAGGGTTTGGCCAGGGGGGCTTTACTTGGCTCATCGCACTCTGGTGACTCCTTGTGGTGGGTCAGGTGCCCGCGGGCTGACCCCGGTCGCCAGTTGAAATGTGATGCACGACACACTGGTGCAACTGGCTTCCGGGTTAAGCATGCCGGGTGTTAAGGAGCGCAGTTAGGTGGGTCATGTTTCGGAGGACGCATGACTCCACCTTTGCCTCAAGATCGAAATCGGTGAGAAAAAGGGTCAAATTCAACACAAAACATATACACAAAAAAACATACTTATTTTGGACACAGTATTTGCAGTGTACTGCAGTTATACTGCACTCTGACTGCAATATTTTTTCATAAGGGATGCGCCAGCCGAACAGAAGCACACTGATGCCTTTATTCCTCTCTCCTTCTCCTTAGTCCTCTTCACTTGCTCTTCTTCCCTCTTTCCGTGCCCCTCATTCTGCCGCTCTCGCTCTCTCTCCTCAATTCTCAGAGACTCTTCCTTCCTTCCCACCCTCTCTCTTTCCCTCCCTCCTTCCACAGTTTACATTTTTTATTTTACCTTTATTTTACTAGGCAAGTCAGTTAAGAACAAATTCTTATTTTCAATGACGGCCTAGGAACAGTGGGTTAACTGCCTGTTCAGGGGCAGAACGACAGATTTGTATCTTGTCAGCTCGGGGAATTGAACTTGCAACCTTTCGGTTACTAGTCCAACACTCTAACCACTAGGCTACCCTGCCGCCCTGCCGCTCTGGATTTTACACACACGCACACAATGGAGGTTGGAATAATACTGTGAAATTGTGAAAATTATGATAATCCCCTTTAGTGTAAGAGTTGTTTGGAACGACCGGCTGAAATTTCGGTTTGTTTTGGTGGGATGGAGTTTTGACCTGCCTGATGACATCACCAGTCAGTTAATAGGCCAATAAGAAAGAGAGTTCCAAACCTCTCTGCCAATAACAGCTTCCCCACTCATTCCACTCCCGGTTTGTCCTAGCAAAATTCTTGCCTGAAATGTCTTTGTTTCTTTTAGACCATTTTAACTGAAAACAATCAACGTAAGGTACATAAAGGTCTAACACAGCCATTTTTATCTCAATATTAAATCATTTCTGGGTAACAATCAAATATCCTACTGTGATTGTTTTCAATTGTTTGTGTGAGTGCGTGCATTTGTGTGACACTAAAAACAAACTAAATGTAAGAACGGGCAAAGGAATTGGGAGGGGAGGAGGAAGGACAATGGCTGCATTTTACTTCAACAATTTCTGGATGATTTGAAGAGCACCATGGGCCCTGGCCAAAAGTAGAGCACTATATAAGGGTATAGGATGCCATTTGGGACTACAGTCCATCACAGCCATGACAGTCAGTTCATCCCAATCCCCAATCATGACTCACTCAGCCAGAGTAATTACATGTATTTTACCCAAGAACTCCCAGACAGCACCAGCTGGGCCACCCCCCACCCCAACGTTAGACCCCCACACCCAGCTGGTTTGGCCCCCATGTCCCCCAGGACCAATCCCCCCCCCCCCCCCCCCCCTCTCCTTCCCTGTGATCGGAGCTCTCTCCTGGGGCATCGGAAACATGGTATCGCTCCCGGGTCTCTGCTCTGGTTCCCATGACATCACTCCTCAGCTATTCCTCACGAACCCCCCCCCCCCTTCCTGTAAATCTGTCATTGGAAGGGATATTATTTCCCAGAGAGCAGCAGAGATTAACAATAACCCCCCTTCCTCTAGCACTGACATCCCCCTCCGCATGACAGCTCATCGCAATACAGCTTTCCACTGATGGGGTTGAGATAAATACTAGTGTGTATGTGTATGTGTGTGTATGTGTGTATGTGTGTGTATGTGTGTGTGTGTGCGTGGTGTAAGTGTGTGCATGTCCGTGCATCTGTGTGCGAGTGCATCTCCCTCTTCCTCCGTCGGCTGCAAGGATGCAAGGAGACATATCCCAGACTCACCCTGTCTCCAAAGAGGGTCCTAGACTTCACCGGTGTGAATGAGTGATGTAAAGGGAGGGGGGGGGGGTGAACTGTGTGTGTACTCAGTGTGTATGAGTAACCTCATCTCTGGAACTTGAAAGCACTGTAAACTGGGTTGACGTCGCAACAAGCTCATTCCTGTTACAACCGTGACCAAACCTTGACCCAAACGGGTACCATAAAGACCTACATCTTTACTGACTCAAGCCTTACCGCTGCGGAGATGTAGCGTAAGCATGTAGCTATTTTATGGGGGAAGAAATCAAGTGAGAAATCAAGTGTGATACACATGTCTAGATGGGTTTTAGTGCTTGGATTTATCGCACATAGGGGAGTGATTTCCTAACTGATTTGTTTTTTACACTGACAATGAGTCTGGCTCTGTACACGCTGGGCTGTATTAAAGGCATGCAGCCATGTCTGCCAAAGCCATAGTAGTCTGCATCACAAATCTGACCTTACTCCCTACGTAATGCACCACTTTTGACCAGTAGTGTAAAGTACTTAAAATATTTTTTACTTAAGTTGTTTTTGGTGGTATCTGTACTTTACTTTACTTTATTTTTGACCACTTTTACATCACTACATTCCTGAAGAAAATAATGTACCACTTTACTCCATACATTTTCCCTGACACCCAAAAGTACTCCTTACATTTTGAATGGCTAGCAGGATAGGAAAATGGTCAAATTATCAAAATAACATCCCTGGTCATCCGTATTGCCTCTGATCAGGTGGACTCACTAAACACAAATACTTCATTTGTAAATTATGTCCGAGTGTTGGAGTGAGCCCCTGGCTATCTGTAAATAAAAAAAACAAGAAAATTGTGCTGTCAGGTTTGCTAAATATAAGAAATTTGCATGTACTTTTGATATTTAAGTATATTTAAAACCAAATACTTGTATACTTTTACTGAAGTAGTATTTTACTGGGTGACTTTCACTTTTACTTGAGTCATTTTCTATTAAGGTATCTTTACTTTTACTACAGTATGACATTTGGGTACTTTTTTTGACCAGAGCCCTATGGGCCCTTGTGGAAAGTAGTGCACTTTATAGGAAATAAAGTGACATTTGCGACACAAACCTATATATGCTTCACTGAATTATGGATCGTTGTCTAGTTTCTACTGGCTGTCGGAAACCTGAGGCAGGTGGCTTTCCTTTCTTTACAGTATCTGAACAGCAGCGACAGGTGGGCTGAGATCTATCTTGAGCTCATGGGATGTGGGAAATGAAAAAGTGAGATGGAGGGAGTGGGATAAGGAGTGAGAAAGAGAGAGAGCAACTCACGCCGGCACAGATATCCAGTGAGAGGAGAGAAAGAGGGGGATTACTCAGTGTCATCTGTCAACGTGTTAATAAAGGAGCCATCCCAAAAATGAGGGGAAGGAGGGAAGGAGGGAGGGGCACTAGAGGCTGAGGGGGAGTACTGTACATACTCAGCAGTGATTCAACAGCAGATACTGGACTTCTATGGCTAATGTTAGCGAAGACATCACCCCAAAAAATACATGTTCACAGTTGACATACGCCCACACTCAACTGACTCTACTTCATTTAATACTAGTTTAATAACAGGTTTATAATTACTATTGTATGCCAAAATTACCAGGAAACTTTACCTTTCTAATTGTCATCTTTCGCAAACATCTGCACAACCAAGCAAAACACATACCCAGCCCCATACCTTTTCCCATCACACAACCTCACAGACAACACTAACAACAAGAAAAATGGACAGTAACTGCCAAACTTTAAACTTGAACTGACCTCCGACTGGGCTTATCTTGTTGGTGATGGCGTATCTCAAGATGTTCTCGTCCTTGACGTACATGACAAAGACACGCTCCGTGGTCAGCTGCAGCGTCTCAGGCCCCGCTCTGAGCCCGTAGCGGCAGTCGTGGTACGTGATGTTCTGATGCAGCTGAAAGGTGAATGTTTCCGAGCCGCGCTCCGCCGACACCACTGTGAACTCCCGCACCGACGTGGACCTCACCACTGAGAGTGGGGAGAGGAGAAGAGACTACATTACCCACTATGCACCAGTAGAAGCCTATAGAAAGACTACATTACCTACGATGTACGAGTTTAAATAGTCTGTTGACAGAGTACATTATCAACAATATATCAAATGTAAATTGTCTGTTGTTGACGTATCCGTGCTGTAATAAAGCTTTTAAGTCATTTATAGAGTCATGGCATATGAAACAATTTAGCATTGGTGTTACTGGGTGTCATGAATGCTCTTTAAAAAAAAAATTACAAGCAAGCACCATTTGTCATAGTTTTATAACTGATCATAGACACATTCTAGAAACACCACAGTCCAAATAGTATTTATTTTCTTTCAAATACTTGAGCAGCACTCGATTGAACTTGCCTGGCGCAATGGAACCAATGGAATAGTCCCAAAAGTGCAATACCCACCCGTCTAGCACTCTAGGCAGGCTCAATCAAAACGCACAAAGTATTCTAAAGAAAACAAGCACCATTTTGACTCAGGTCTGTGCGGATCTCCCACTGGTCACAGACATCAGTACAACATCTTTTTATTATTAATATTTGGTTGAGCTGGCAACTAATGTGAATTCAAAATGACCATGTCATTGGATTTAGGTACAAAATTGGGTGACAAAACTACGAAATTCCCTTATGTTGATGACTTTTTGCAAATCCAATCAGCTTCCCACGTTGATTCAACGTCATCACGTAGAATTGTTTTGTTGAAATGACGTGGAAATAATGTTGATGCAACCTGTTTTTTCCCAGTAGGCTGTTTCTAGAATGCTTATGATCTGTTACAGTTGAAGTCGGAAGTTTACATACACTTAGGTTGGAGTCATTAAAACTCGTTTTTCAACCACTCCAAAAATGGCATGTTAACAAACTATAGTTTTGGCAAGTCGGTTAGGACATCTTCTTTGTGCATGACACAAGTAATTTTTTCAACAATTGTTTATTGATTATTTCACTTATAATTCACTGTATCACAATTCCAGTGGGTCAGAAGTTTACATACACTAAGTTGACTGTGCCTTTAAAAACAGCTTGGAAAATTCCCTAAAATGACTTCATGGCTTTAGAAGCTTCTGATAGGCTAATTGACATCATTTGAGTCAATTGGAGGTGTACCTGTGGACGCATTACCTGGATGCTCCCTACCTTGGGAGCAATTTCCAAACACCTGAAGGTACCACGTTCATCTATACAAACAATAGTACACAAGTATAAACACCATGGGACCACGCAGCTGTCATACCGCTCAGGAAGGAGACGCGTTCTGTCTCCTAGAGATGAATGTACAGCAAAGGACCTTGTGAAGATGCTGGAGGAAACAGGTACAGAAGTATCTTTATCCACAGTAAAAAAGAGTCCTATATCGATAACCTGAAAGGCCGTGAGGCAAGGAAGAAGCCACTGCTCCAAAACCGTACTTTTTTGAGAAATGTCGTCTGGTCTGATGAAACAAAAATAGGACTGTTTGGCCATAATGACCATCGTTATGTTTGGTGGAAAAAGGGGGAGGCTTGCAAGCTGAAGAACACCATCCCAAAAGTGAACCACGGGGGTGGCAGCATCATGTTGTTTGGGGCATCATGAGGAGGACAATTTGGTGGATATATTGAAGCAACATCTCAGAGCATCAGACACGAAGTTAAAGCTTGGTCGCAAATGGATCTTCCAAATGGACAATGACCCCAAGCATACTTCCAAAGTTGTGGCAAACTGGCTTAAGGACAACAAAGTCAAGGTGTTGGGAGTGGCCATCACAAACCCCTGACCTCAATCCTATAGAAAAGTTGTGGGCAGAACTGAAAAAGCATGTGAGAGCAAGGAGGCCTACAAACCTGACTGTCAGAAGGAATGGGCCAAAATTCACCCAACTTATTGTGGGAAGCTTGTGGAAGGCTACCCAAAACGTTTGACCCAAGTTAAACAATTTAAAGGCAATGCTACCAAATACTAATTGAGTGTATGTAAACTTATGACCCACTGGGAATGTGATGAAAGAAATAAACGCTGAAATAAATCACTCTCTCTAATATTATTCTGACATTTCATATTCTTAAAATAAAGTGGTGACCTAAGACAGGGAATTTTTACTAGGATTAAATGTCAGGAATTGTGAAAAACTGAGTTTAAATGTATTTGGCTAAGGTTTATGTAAACTTCAGACTTCAACTATATGTACTATGGTTTGGTCTGGAGCAGTGCACCTTGAAATAACATTTTTACCAAGACCAGAAAACCCCCTTCTTTTTGATGACCCTAACTAACGACCCTGGTCTATAATCAGCCCTGGCAGGATGAGTGGCTCTGCTAATTGAACACTTCCTCATCCAGTGGGCCTTTCAGATGAAACAGTTTACGTTCTGGGGAGCACGTAAAAAAATCTGTCCCCGGCTTCCTCTAAAAGGAAGTGGAGGCAGTGAAGTCTCAGAGGTTGGTTCTTTTTATAGTCCCAACCGTCCACTAGCGACTAGCCCCCCTCCGATCCTTATCTCCAAGCAACGAGAGATAGCTGAGACACTCAGGAAGGGGAGAGAGAGGCTAGTGGCGCCTTTGTTGCATCATGACATTAGATCAGATGGGGACCAGTTAAATTGTATTGTAGGTTATGGGAAAATGATTTAGTTCGGCTTATCAAGTTAGGATTAATTTGCGAGGAGATATAAGAGACACATCTGCTTTCCCACCGTCTAAGTACTACCAACAACTTTTTCTTTTGAAATAGAGTCAGTGGAGTACAGGAAGAGAGGAAGTCATGACTCGGGCAAGGGAGAACCTCCTGAAACTACCACCTAATACTCAATCTAATACTCAAAGCTTTTCCTGATCAGGTTCCATAGTCAGTAAAACCACTGGGCTCCAGTTATGGCTATGCTCCAATGTCTATACTAGCTTACCACTTATAATGTATATATGCCCAAAAGGTGAACTTCATTCTAGGTGGTATGCTAGTATGCTAGTGTGGATATTGGAACAGAGACATGGAAGGCCCAGAACGCCTGTGAGGTAAGGTGGGGTGGAGGTGGACAACTAAAATTTCTATTTGGTTAATTCCGGAATCAAACTGAAATTCCAATACCAATTTAAATTTTCCACACAGAAAAGCAATGATAATTCAAATTTGAGTTCATTCCTGAATTGAAAGAATGTAAATGTAATTTATACTTCCCAACCCTGGTGGGCAGTGATTGGCTACTTATTGGCTAGCGCACCTGAAGGGTAATACTGATAGGTCTCCTTGTAGGGCTCCATCTGCACGGTGGCGCCGGGGGCAATGAAGGGCACGTCGCCGTGGAGACGGGTGTCAACACTGAGGTGGTTCTCGCTGTCCAATCCTTGGGCCGTCTGGACGATGCTCAGCCGCTGGTTGCCGGGGTAAAAGGTAACCTCGGCGTGGCGTGTGAACTCAGCACCTGTGGGACAGGACGTGACATCATAAGGAAGTGATATCGCTATATAAGCGACAGGAAGAGATGTCATAATGAATACATGGCAATGATATTTAACCTTGGGTGGTTTGAACCTGATATTTTCGTATTACAACTATAACAATTGAGTAAGGTCTTTGCTATTCGGCCTTCATTGAGATAATGATTTATACATGTTTTAACTTAGGTGAACTTAGCACATATGAGAATAATATCCATTATATTTGGCTTTCGTGAAAACTCTCACACAAGCCTGCTTGCTCTTCGCGAAGATCCTACACATCTTCCACAAGCCTCTTCTTCTTCTGTGATATAATGACGATCCACAAACAAACATTAAAGGTGCATGACCCCACCTACTGTGCTCGAGTGTGTGGTCAATCACGGTTTACAACATTAGCTCCACATTTCTAAATCCTCCTACCTAACGCAGTACTTCTGAGAAAATAAAAAAGAGCCCTACTAACTTCTAATAGACCCTCCCCATCCCCAAAACACTGTCCAACCTCAATGACCCTACACTTCAAGCTTTCCCTCTCTTCAACATAGTTACAACAATATAACAACATATGCTCCACCATTTCATTGACTATACACTCCAGACACAAACCATTCACATGCTGCCAACCAGATGTACAATATCCTAGACGCAATTGAGCAAACTCCACCTCTTCCTTCCTAATCTGACCTTTGAATCTTGGTCCATCTAAATTTCTTAAGAGGGCATATAAATGCCAGCCCTTGGGCTCCGAGTCCCATCTCTTCTGCCACACATCTATCAAAAAGGATCTGATCTTACATTTGGCCTCACCTCTAACTCGTTTTAAAGCTCTTTTGGCTATCTGGTCTACAATTTCATTCCCTTCCACACCCAAATGGGCTGGGACCCAGCAGAATCTCACTACTACACCCAGTCTCTCAATTCTCCATAATAACATTAATGCCTCCAATAGTAGGTCAATCTTATTAGATTTGCCAGATGATAAACTATTCAATACAGACAGGGAATCTGAGCATACTATAATTCTGACAGGTTGAATCCACAAGCCTCTTAGCTAATACAATGAGTCTAAACACACATCAACAGAACACCTGACTCAAATTAGCCTGAGAGGGGTGGAGTAGGCATATCCCCCCTCTGGAGACAACACAGCTGTACGACTTTAAACTGACTTTACACAAACACACAGAGCGACCTGAAGTCTGCCAGCATGGGGGCAGCCTCATTCACACACACAGACACACAAATGAAGCACACACGTACACACACTCACCACAGACACACACAAACAAAGCATGCACGCACACACGCACACACCACAGACACACCCACACATACCTAACTATGCACATGCATGCAGTGGTGACATCATGGAGAACAGTTTTTATGTAGAGATTAAAATATGTGGGTGGCAGGTAGCCTAGTGGATAGAGCGTTGGACTTGTAACAGAAAGGTTGCAAGATCGAATCCCCGAGCTGACAATGTAAAAATCTGTCATTTTGCACCTGAACAAGGCAGTTAACCCACTGTTCCTAGGCCATCATTGAAAATAAGAATTTGTTCTTAACTGACTTGCCTAGTTAAATAAAGGTAACAGTGCCACACTAACTCTGAGGGAGACTGTTGAGTGAGGTACTAGGTCTCTGATGAGAATTGGGACCCTCCTATAGTGCCCAGTAGGCAAAGTTGGTTGCAATGATGTCATGTTCAGGTTAAATACTGTTTGTAAAAGGATGTTTTGTTAACATGGTGACAACTTCACTAAGCGTCAGTAACATCATGACTCAGCTCACCTGTGATCTTGAAGCCAGCCTGGCTGTTGGGCAGTTCCAGGGCAAAAAGCCAGCCAAAGAGCTCTCCGATGGGCGCCACAGGCATTAGTGCCCATCCCACGGGCTCGGGCACCTCGCTGATGGCGGTGTATGCCCGCCCGTCACTCACTACGATGTAGGCATGCAGGTCCACGCTGTTAAGGTCCACAGGAGTGGAACCTACTATCACTGTCCCGCTCACCTTGCCATTGACGCGATGGGGAGCACCTGAGAGAATAGAAGGGGGGGAAAGAAAGACATGGTAACAAATGTATACTACAAATAATGAGTCAATGTATTGGGCATGCATCATAAAAGCAGATGTATGCTTAATCCGGTCAAAACTGAGAATGCAGTCTCCGCAATTCATGCTGCTCGCATTTTTCAGAACGGATACCAGAAACTTTCCCCACACATCGCCTGTCAACCAATCAGTGTCTGTGTATCCAACACAAAACATGTAGAGAACACCAATACCACAAACAGCACACATCTGCACCAAATACAACTCCATAGACATGCAAAGTGACAAAACAGACAGCAATGGAATTTTTTTAATAATTCCTGTATTTTTAGCTTAAAAACAGGTCTTTGAAGTGTATGACTTAAGGAACAAACACACAGCTACTGAGGAAGCAGGAAGGGACATGAGTGTATTTTGGGCACATAGACTGGGCGTATAGGTACCAGCATTGGCATCAATTCCATTTCACTTCCATCAATTCTGTCACGGATCCCTCCAGAACTTTCTTTACGCACACCAGGCCCCTATTCCCATTGATTAGTAATTGTACAAGTGTGCCCTGTCGATTATTGTTACAATGTCCGTTCGTTCGTGTGAGTACCTGTGCTGTGTGTTTTGGATTTCATGCCATTGTGGATTGCGCAGATGATTACCAGTCTCATCCCATGTGTTAATCATTGTGCGCTTGTGCTATTTATTCGAGGTACTCCTCGCTCTTTTGTTTGGGTTTCAACCCTGTCTGTTGTAGACGTGTTTGTTTGGTCTTCGTCCCCGTGCCTTTACACGGCACGGCGTAATTTGGATATAATAAAAAAATATATTACGCATTCCTGCGCCTATATAATTTGATATACAGAAGAATATACATAACTGTCTTATGATTTATATTATCTTGTTTGATATTGTAAATTTAATTGTAACGACGTGACAAATTCAAATAATTGAAATTACAATTCAAGAATTGAAAAGTGACATTTATTCTTACCTATTTTGGTAATTGACTGAATTGATATGGAATTACTGTAGTAATTATCTCACTGTGAAAATATGGCTCAGGTCCCCACTTTGTTGACACTGTTGACAGTCCCAATTTGTTGTGTTCCTCTATTTACTACAAAGCACCCTGTGTGTGTTTGTGTTCCTGTTCCATCAAAGCACCCACAAGAACTTAGACTGAATACACCATCCCGCATACATGTCTGTCAGTGTCTCCCACTGTCTCTCAAATCACAAAGGCTTCACAAGTACCACGTTTGACAAGTCTTGACACTCCAACCCTGGAATATACACAAGTTTGCCTTGACACTTCTACCTGGAACAATGTGTTCACATTTTGTTGTGAAACTTCAGCCTCTAACAAAACACCTCATTCCTGAGGATGAACCAACCCAGTGGAAAGTCAGTCAGGGTGACATCATCCCCTCCAACTCTTTCAAGTAGTCGACTGACTGTATTTGTCAAAGCATTGACTGGCTGCCAAAACATCCGGTTATAAAGCTAACATTTAAATACCACCCCCATTACTTTACATGCCCTTCGACACACACACACACACAAACCCAAACCCCTGGGTTAATAACAAGCAGCCAGACTAATAAAGGGAGTCGGTTGAGAGTGCAGAGGGTGTGTGTGTGTGTGTGTGTGTGTGTGTGTGTGTGTGTGTGTGTGTGTGTGTGTGTGTGTGTGTGTGTACATGTGTGTGTACGTGCATGTGTGAGAGAGAGCGTTTATACTGCTCTCCAAATAGGAATGTCTGTCATGCCACTTCCAGGTAATTAGCCAGCTAGCGAGGGGGCTAGAGGAGCTCGGCATGGCCCAGTGACCAATAGGAGGATTGTTTGAGGAGCCCACCACTGCATCAGAGGTGTTGATCTGGCAGGAAATTGTTGCAGGGCCTAGAAACAAGATGATGCTGTCATGTGAGAGAGAGAGCCAGGGGGGTTTGGAGAGGGGGAGGTGGAGACCAGGTTTTTATGGGTCTGTGAGAGTTTGGGTGAGAATTGGTGTGTGTGTATTTAGGAGACGGAGAGTTGTAGTGTGTGAGTTTCTTTTCCCTCTATGCAGCAAAAAGTACATACATATCCCGTACACTAACGTTCAAAAGTTTGGGGTCACTGAAATATCCTTGTTTTTGAAAGAAAATCACATTTTTAGTCCATTAAAATAACATCAAATTGATTAGAAATACAGTGTAGACATTGTTAATGACTATTGTAGCTGGAAACGGCAGATTTTTTATGGAATATCTACATAGGCGTACAGAGGCCCATTATCAGCAACCATCATTCCTGTGTTCCAATGGCAAGTTGTGTTAGCTAATCCAAGTTTATCATTTTAAAAGGCAAATTGATCATTAGAAAACCCTTTTGCAATTATGTTAGCACAGCTGACAACTGTTGTCCTGGTTAAAGAAGCAATAAGCTGGCCTTCTTTAGACTAGTTTAGTATCTGGTGCATCAGCATTTGTGGGTTCGATTACAGGCTCAAAATGGCAAGAAACAAATTACTTTCTTCTGAAACTCATCAGTCTATTCTTGTTCTGAGAAATGAAGGCTATTCCATGCGAGAAATTTCCAAGAAACTGAAGATCTCGTACAACGCTGTGTACTATTCCCTTCAAAGAACAGCGCAAACTGGCCCTAACCAGAATAGAAAGAGGAGTGGGAGGCCGCGGTGCACACCTGAGCAAGAGGACATGTACATAAGAGTGTCTAATTTGAGAAACAGACAAGTCCTCAACGGGCAGCTTCATTAAATAGTACCCGCAAAACACCAGTCTCAACGTCAACAGTGAAGAGGCGACTCCAGGATGCTGGCCTTTTAGGCAGAGTTGCAAAGAAAAAGCCATATCTCAGACTGGCCAATAAAAATAAAAGATTAAGATGGGCAAAAGAACACAGACACTGGACTGAGGAACTCTGGGCTATACTCGGCCTTGTCTCAGGGTAGTAGGTTGAAGATCTAGTGGTGTGGGGGCTGTGCTTTGGCAATGTGGGTGTACAGGGCCACAGTCTCTCGACCCCTCCCTCTCGACCTCTCTCGACCCCCCTCTCTCTCTCGACCCCTCGACCTCTCGACCTCTCTCGACCTCTCTCTCGACCCAATTTCAATTCAAGGGGCTTTATTGGCATGGGAAACATATGTTAACATTGCCAAAGCAAGTGAGGTAGATAATATACAAAAGTGAAATAAACAATAAATATGAACAGTAAACATTCCACTCACAGAATTTCCAAAAGAATAAAGACATTATAAATGTCATATTATGTATATATCCAGTGTTGTAACGATGTACAAATGGTTAAAGTACAAAAAGGAAAATAAATAAGCATAAATATGGGTTGTATTTACAATGGTGTTTGTTCTACACTGGTCGACCTATTCTTGTGGCAACAGGTCACAAATCTTGCTGCTGTGATGGCATACTGTGGTATTTCACCCAGTAGATATGGGAGTTTATCAAAATCGGGTTTGTTTTAGAATTCTTTGTGGATCTGTGTAATCTGAGGGAAATATGTGTCTCTAATATGGTCATACACTGGGCAAGGAGGTTAGGAAGTGCAGCTCAGTTTCCACCTCATTTTGTGGGCAGTGTGCACATAGCCTGTCTTCTCTGGAGAGCCAGGTCTGCCTACGGCGGCCTTTCTCAACAGCAAGGCTATGATCACTGAGTCTGTACATAGTCAAAGCTTTCCTTAGGTTTGGGTCAATCACAGTGGTCAGGTATTCTGCCACTGTGTACTCTGTTGAGGGCCAAATAACATTCTAGTTTGCTCTCTCTCGACCTGAGCCCTAGGACCACGCCTCAGGACTAGCTGGCCTGATGACTCCTTGCTGTCCCCTGGTCATGCTGCTGCTCCAGTTTCAACTGTTCTGCCTGCAGCTATGGAACCCTGATCTGTTCACTGGATGTGCTACCTTGTCCCGGACCTGCTGTTTTGGACCCTCTCTCTACCGCACCTGCTGTCTCTAACTATGAATGATTGGCTATAAAAAGCCAACTGACATTTACGCCTGAGGTGCTGACCTGTTGCACCCTCTACAACCACTGTGATTATTATTATCTGACGCTGCAGGTCATCTATGAACGTTTGAACATCTTGCTAGTGTTCTGTTATAATCTCCAGCTGGCAGAGCCAGAAGAGGACTGACCAACCCTCAGAGCCTGGTCCCTCTCTAGGTTTCTTCCTAGGTTCTGGCCTTTCTAGGGATTTTTTTCCTAGCCACCGTGCTTCTACATATGCATTGTTTGCTGTTTGGGGTTTTAGGCTGGATGTCTGTACAGCACTTTGTGACATTGGCTGATGTAAAAAGGGCTTTAAAAATACATTTGATTGATTGACGTTGAGACTGGTGTTTTGTGGGTACTATTTAATGAAGCTGATAGTTGAGGACTTGGGAGGCATCTGTTTCTCAAACTAGACACTAATGTACTTGGCCATTTTGAGCCTGTAATCAAACCCACAAATGCTGATGCTCCAGATACTCAACTAGTCTAAAGAAGGCCAGTTTTATTGCTTTTTTAATCAGAACAGTTTTCAGCTGTGCAAACATAACTGCAAAAGGGCTGGTTGCTGATAATGGGCCTCTGTACGCCTATGTAGATATTCCATTAAAAATCAGCCGTTTCCAGCTACAATAGTCATTTACAACATTAACAATGTCTACACTGTATTTTTTTAAATCAATTTGATGTTATTTTAAAATGGACCAAAAATGTGATTTTCTTTCAAAAACAAGGATATTTTTAAGTGACCCCAAACTTTTGAGAGGTAGTGTACCTTTCCACTAAGGCAATGTGAACTGTGGAAACAGAAATACAGGTACGGAAAGCCAAATGACCATTTCTCACCAATAACCAAAAATATTGTTCACAGATGTTGTATGTCTGACAAAACCACACTAATTAAAATCCATAAATATAATTGTGTGACATTTTGCGATATTATGACCCTGCCGGTGATCCTCGGAGCCTGTGACACGTCCTATACCGTCATCCCCAGGACTCACCGTCAGGGAGACAGTGACGACCGTTGCCGTAGAAACCGGAGCGACAGTGGCAGCAGAAGCCGGAAGAGTAGTCGGTGCAGTCAGCGTTCTGAGAACACTGCTGTTGGAAGCGAGCACACGTCTCCTTGGTCTCTGTGCTGTACTGGATCACTGCAGGAGAGAGAGAGAGAGAGAGAGAGAGAGAGAGAGAGAGAGAGAGAGAGATTATTTCCTAATATGTTCCTCATATAGATTTGGCAATGTAAGATAAGATGTTTTCATATTACTGGATGCCAATAGAGCTCATTGAATTCAATTGAAAGAAAAATAGGGGGAGTGAGAGAGGGGAGGGAGGACGAAAGAAAGAAAGAGGGGAGGACGAGAAGAGAAAACAGTCAGAACTTGAATCTGTCAAAATAAGCTGACTCTGCTGGATGTGGTTGGGGGAACCCTAGGGAGGGTCAGAGCATGTGCACCATTGCCAGTGGTATAGTGCTATGTTTTTTAGGTGTTGGAAAATGTCATGACGTCATCATCCTCCAATTGCAACGTCTAGCTATTACCACATATTATCTCAAGATTTAAAAAAAAAATTTAATAACCTCAAACACTAAGTTAGGCATACCCAATTTCAAAATAGTCAATCGCAAATTATAATTCTTCATGTTTTACCGGTGAAATATTCACCTTTATGCCAATCATTTGATCTCCATCAGTATCATGGGAATATGCATTTAGATCTTTTTGAATGACTGTTTCGTGAGTGAATTAACTTCTTGGTGACAGGGGGAGAATATTCAGTAGCTTGGATGAATAAGGTGCCCAGAGTAAACTGCCTGCTACTCTGTCCCAGATGCTAATATATGCATATTCTTAGTAGTATTGGATAGGAAACACTCTGATGTTTCTAAAAACCGTTTGAATGATGTCTGTGAGCATAACATATGAGCATAACTCATATGGCAGGCAAAAACCTGAGACAAATCCAACCAGGAAGTGGGAAATCTGAGGTTTGTCATTTCATTTAAGTGATTGCCTATCCAATATGCTGTGTCTATGGGGTCAGATTGCACTTCCCACGGATTCCAGCAGATGTCAACAGTCTTTAGAAAGTTGTTTGAGGCTTCTATTGTGGAAAGGCTTCGAATAAGAGCAGTTTCAACAAGTGGACTAGGCTCTGGCCAATCAGTTGTTTACTGCGCGGTCACGTGGGCGAGCCATGCCTTCTTTTTCCTCTGTAATGAATACGCTATTGTCCAGTTGGATTATTATTGAAGATTTATTATAAAAAGACCCTAAGGGTTGATTGTAAACATCGTTTGACATGTTTCTACAAACTGTAATGGAACTCTTTTGACTTTTCGTCTGGATTTTGCGCTCGCGCATTGTGCCTTTGGAATAGTGAACTAAACGTGGGTACTATTTAATGGTTTGATGTGGCTCTCTGCAATTTATCCGGATGTTTTGGAGGCATTTCTGAACATGGCGCCAATGTGAACTGAGGTTTTTGGATATAAATATGAACTTGATCAAACAAAACATACATGTATTGTGTAACATTGAGTCCTGGGAGTGTCATCTGATGAAGTTCGTCAAAGGTTAGTGATTCATTTGATCTATATTTCTGCTTTTTGTGACACCTCTCTTGGTTCGAAAATGGCTGAATGCTTTCTGTGACTAGTTGCTGACCTAACATAATGATATGTTCTGCTTTCGCCGAAAAGCCTTTTTGAAATCGGACACTGTGGTTGGCTTGATGAGAAGTGTATCTTTAAAATGGTGTAAAATACTTGTATGGTTGAGGAATTTTAAGTATGAGATTTCGGTTGTTTTACATTTGGCGCCCTGCACTTTCACTGGCTGCTGGCGAGGTGGGACGCTAGCGTCCCGAATGATCCCAGAGAGGTTAAAGCAGATGGTGTTAACAAACTATAAGCCTTTCTTGCAGGCCTACGTTGATTCAACAAAGCATATCCTGCCTAGTGGCGGGCACTGTTGAGTTTTGGCAGCATGAGGAACTTGTTTCGACTATTCATCTCAGATAAGAAATGACTGAGGAGGTATTTTGGTGTAACATACTATAGGCCTAATATGCTAGAGCATGCTATTATATTCGGTTTTCTGTTTTTTTAAATACCTATGAATCATTATGTGATCTTGCGAGACACGAATCGTGGTGCTGAAAGGACAGAACCGTAACCAAGTGGTCAACATATCATTCTGGGTTTCACTACGCAAGAGGAGGTCCGTGGAGTTTTACGAACATCAAGGCAGACAGGCGGTGAATTTGGATCCTAGATCTCGTTGGTGAGATACGGTTCATGCGGTGGATCAGTTTGTCTGCATACGCAATAGAGGTGGTACGTTTCTGTAAGCTAAGCACAAGGACAATAGGGCGAGTTCAAGTGCATCGTACAAGAGCCCCAAGTCCATAATAAAACTGTTTTGAGGACAGACATTTTAGTTTTCTGTCTGTGGAAGTTACGTCGGATTTGGCCTGCTCAAAGTGGTCTTCCCTCAGACTGACGAGCCTCAGCACACGCCTACAGTCATTCATCATTCACACCACCACTGCCAGAGAGAGAGAAGACAGAGAAGAAAACACAAGTTGCCTACCTATAGGCTCTCATAGCCTACATATGTATTTAGTCATTCTATGGTTTTCATGGAATTTTAGTGGTCATTGTTCCAGAAATATTTTTACCGGCTCCATGTATTCTCAAATTGAAAAAAGGGAGGTAGCGCTGCTCCCCCGCTCTATGGCAGCACTACATACCCGACCATAGCAGATCTGAGAACCTTGCAGAGAAAACAACAGCTCAGCAAACCTAAAACCCTATTAGCTTATCCTCTCTCCGCAAAGTAGGTTGAGTAGAAGTCAGAGCACACCCTCGTGACACGCAGAGAGAGAGATACTTTTACTATAGCTCTTTTGACAATATTTCATTTGATGATTCATTGCACCACTACGAACTCCAAGTAACTTTTCATTTTCTTTCTTGGAATGTTTTTGCAGGTTTTTACAATGTAAGCTGCTGGGAGCCCAACTAAAACGCCAGACTCATACAGTAAATTTTGTGGAACTTTGTAAACTTTGTGGAGAAACTCAAACTTCAAGTCATTCGTCATCCAGAATTACGATAAACTTGCTTGCCAAACCCTTCTGCTCTGGCCCACTAAAACTTCCTAATCAATTATTTAAACATGGAGGGTTTAGCGCTAGAGCAGCTTGACAGATAAGAGGCTAATGCTCTACACTTGCTTGTCTGCTTTAGCAAAACAACCCATAGCAAGCTAGCGAGGAGAGAGAAAGACTCTGGTTTTCTGGATACTGCATTTCCTCAACCGAGTGGGGACTCTCCCTTTGCTCGGAAGAGCCTGTATGGCTTGTTTGCTACATGTCTGTGGCTAAGGTACACATACACACACACTCATACAGATGAACACGAACACTTGTACACACGCACACAACACTCACTCATAAACACTCCTGCCACATCTCACAGAGGAAGACTGGGAGCCTCAAATAGAGGACGCTAACAAAGTTTTTCAATGCTGCAAGAGCTGTGTTTATTTTGCTTAATTCTGGGACAATGTGGACCGCCAAGACTTTCAATGTAGGACATGTTCACTTGCTGAGGACTACAGGGGTGAAGTGGCTACTTTTATCAAACGGGTAGTGAACCTACACAAACTACTGGGGAATCCACGCCCGCCTACTTTTTCTTTCTTCTCCACCCCTGTAGCCGGACGCCACTCTGGCCTGGTGGAAGTGTTGCCGCCGTGTCGGCTCCCCACAGCCGACAGGCTGGTTCTCTGCAGGGATCCCTCCCAGAAGGGGTCTCCCCCTTCCCTGGAGAATGGAGTTGGTGGGATGCTCCTGGATGAGTTGGTGGATGTTCATCGGCATTTCTATGGTAAGAGACACCTTGGTTCGCGAGGGAAAAACTCTTTGCTATCCTGGAGCACGAGTACAGGATCTCACAAGGTTGCTTCCGACCATTCTATGACAGCTGCCAGGAGCTGATGCCGTCTAAATCCATGTGGGGTCAAACGGCATTAGGAGAGCTAGCTCGGAACTTCTGAAAATGTATTTAAAATTCCTGATTCTAGCACTGATTTATTCCCAAAAGCGGCCAATTATTTCAGGTCCGGTACCATTGTTGAGCTACAGGTGTGAAAGATTCAGCAGGCTACTGGCATTACACACTTGGCTAAAGGATTACTGTAGCTCTGTTGGAATCACTTTTATAGATAACTTTGACATCTTCTGGAGACAGAAGATGCTCTACAGAAATAATGGAGTCCATCCGAATCACCTTGGCTCCTGGACCCTGTCCACGCATTGAAAGGATGTGTTGAGACAATGATTTATCAATGCGCCAAGCCCAGCTCAGTTAATCCCTACCATTGTGTCGCTGAGTTGTCATTATGGTGCAGCAAATGTATGTTATCCCAGGGGCGTTGGCGGACACAATGTGAGTAACCTAATGTACTGTATGTCCCTCTAACTATTCGGAATGCCTCTATTGATCCTACAGCTATTTTATGCAGTAATCATGTGCCTATTTTTCCAGAGATACTGTTCGCACTGAGACGGTGTACCCTAGTAGGAAGTCCACCGTGTAATATGTGCATGTATACTTCTGCTAAGTTTCCCAGTAAAGCAATAAAAAACAATCAAGCATCCAAGAAAAGTGCTAAAAATATCCCACGTGGCATAAGAAACAAGGTTCATGAAATCAATAACTTGCTAGTATCAGATCTCTGAAACTCACTTAGATAATACAGTGGTAGCAATACATGGTTATAACATTTACAGAAAATACAGAAATGCCAAAGGTGGAGGTATTGCTGTTTATATTCAGAACCACATTCCTGTAAAGCTCAGAGAGGATCTCATGTTAAATACTGTTGATGTAACATGGCTACAGGTTCATCTGCTTCACCAAAAGCCCCTTCTTGTGGGAAGCTGCTGTCAACCACCAAGTGCTAACAGTATCTGGATAATATGTGTGAAATGCTTGATAATGTATGCGATATCAACAGAGAGGTATATTTTCCGGGTGATTTAAATATTGACTGGCTTTCATCAAGCTGTCCACTCAAGAAAAAGCTTCACTGTAACCAGTGCCTGCAACCTGGTTCAGGTTATCAGTCAACCTACCAGGGTAATTACAAACAGCATAGGAATGAAAAAATCTACATGTATTGGTCACATCTTTTACAGACAACAGCACAAAGGGCAAGAAGGTAGAGACAACAATACACCACGCAAAACAGCAACAACTGTCAGTAAGAGTGTCCATGATTGAGTCTTTGAATGAAGAGATGGAGATAAAACTGACCCGTTTGAGTGTTTGTTGCAGCTCGTTCCAGTCACTTGCTGCAGCGAACTGAAAAGAGGAGCGACCCAGGGATGTGTGTGTGCTTTAGGGACCTTTAGCAGAACGGGTGTTGTACGTGGAGGATGGGGGCTGCAGTAGATATCACAGATAGAGGGGAGTGAGGCCTAAGAGGGTTTTTATAAATAACCAGTGGATCTTGCGACGGGTATAGAGAGAGATGACCAGTTTACAGAGTATAGAGTGCAGTGATGTGTCATAAGAAGCATTGGTGGCAAATCTGACGGCCGAATGGTAAAGTACATCTAGCCGCTCGAGAGCACACTTACCTGCCAATTTATAAATTACGTGTCTATAATCTAGCATGGGTAAAATGGTCATCTGAATCAAGGTTAGTTTGGCTGCTGAGTGAAAGAGGGGTGATTACAATAGAGGAAACCAAGTCTAGATTTAACCTTGTCAAACTGCAGGCTATGTACTGAGAGAAGGACAGTGTACTGTCTAGCCATACTCCCAAGTACTTGTATGAGGTGACTACCTCAAGCTCTAAACCCTCATAGGTAGTAATCACACCTGTGGGGAGAGCGGCATTCTTCTTTTTTAAACCTCTCCACCTAGTTTTTTTTTTGCCACATATACATACATTTTACATACATGGTACTTTTATATATAACAATACATTACCAAACAAACTCTTTAATCCCAACCCTCGGCCACTCTCAGCTCATCCCACCTACAACCATAGACCACCCTTGGTTGGTTTCCGTGTGCCATATATTTTTCAATTGTGCTGTGATGTTTTACAAAAATGTTGAATCTTTCTAATCATATATTATTCACAGAATGTGAGCTAAAGATGAAAATATTTCCTACGAGTATTATTATATTATTGATTGATTGGCTATGGCCCAACACTGCTGATTTGTAAGGTTCATTTTATGTGCAAGTTGTGATTTTTTAACCATTCCTGAACCTGTGACCAGAGACAGGCAATACTAGAATACGTTATCTATTGATTCTGTCTCTTCGCAACAAAATCTACAGAGCTGAGATTGTTGTATGCCCCATATATATATAGCATTCTGTTGGTGGCAAGAATTTTATGTAATCATTTAAATCGAAAAACTAAGTGTTGAGTCTAGTGTAGTTGTTTGTGCCAGTTCATAAACCATGTGCCATGGATTTGGTACATCGAAAATCTCTTCCCATTTATTTTGCAACCTGTATGGCGCAGCTGTCAACATTTTTGTCCTCAGATGAAACGGGTATACAGTGGGGCAAAAAGGTATTTAGTCAGCCACCAATAGTTCTCCCACTTAAAAAGATGAGAGAGCCCTGTAATTTCCATCACAGGTACACTTCAACTATGACAGACAAAATGATTTTAAGAAATTTAGAAAATCACATTGTAGGATTTTTTATGAATTTATTTGCAAATTATGGAAAATAAGTATTTGGTCACAAGCAAGATTTCTGGCTCTCACAGACCTGTAAACTTCTTCTTTAAGAGGCTCCTGTCCTCCACTCGTTACCTGTATTAATGGCACCTGTTTGAACTTGTTATCAGTATAAAATACACCTGTCCACAACCTCAAACAGTCACACTCCAAACTCCACTATGGCCAAGACCTAAGAGCTGTCAAAGGACACCAGAAACAAAATTGTAGACCTGCACCAGGCTGGGAAGACTGAATCTGCAATAGGTAAGCAGCTTGGTTTGAAGAAATCAACTGTGGGTGCAATTATTAGGAAATGGAAGACATACAAGACCACTGATAATCTCCCTCGATCTGGGGCTCCACACAAGATCTCACCCCGTGGGGTCAAAATGATCCCAAGAAAGAAAAGTCCCAGAACCACCCGGGGGGACCTAGTGAATGACCTGCAGAGAGCTGGGACCAAAGTAACAAAGCCTACCATCAGTAACACACTACGCGGCCAGGGACTCAAATCCTGCAGTGCCAGACGTGTCCCCCTGCTTAAGCCAGTACATGTCCAGGCCCGTCTGAAGTTTGCTAGAGAGCATTTGGATGATCCAGAAGAAGATTGAGAGAATGTCATATGGTCAGATGAAACCAAAATAGAACTTTTTGGTAAAAACTCAACTCGTCGTGTTTAGAGGACAAAGAATGCTGAGTTGCATCCAAAGAACACCATACCTACTGTGAAGCATGGGGGTGGAAACATCATGCTTTGGGGCTGTTTTTCTGCAAAGGGACCAGGACGACTGATCCGTGTAAAGGAAAGAATGAATGGAGCCATGTATCGTGAGATTTTGAGTGAAACCTCCATCCATCAGCAAGGGCATTGAAGATGAAACGTGGCTGGGTCTTTCAGCATGACAATGATCCCAAACACACTGCCCGGGCAACGAAGGAGTGGCTTCGTAAGAAGCCTAGCCAGTTTCCAGATCTCAACCCCATAGAAAATCTTTGGAGGGAGTCGAAAGTCCGTGTTGCCCAGCAACAGACCAAAAACGTCACTGCTCTAGAGGAGATCTGCATGGAGGAATGGGCCAAAATACCAGCAACAGTGTGTGAAAACCTTGTGAAGACATACAGAAAACATTTGACCTCTGTCATTGCCAACAAAGGGTATATAAAAATCATCTGGAGTAGGCAATGCCATTAGTAAGTAAGTAAACTGTAATATGACCAAAGAATAAATCAATGTAATTTTTCCATAAATAGACAAGTATTTACCTCTCTATGGTTGCAATATCTTATCTATTTTTGATAACTTTCTATTGAAATGAATTGTGGTAAGTTCATTTATAGTTTTCTAGATGTGAAAACCAAGTATGTCTACTTCACCATCTGCTCATTTTATTGGTAAACTGCACGGTAGTGTAAACACAATTTTTTTATGATCCAATACGAAATATGGTACACTTGTCATAATTAGGTTTTAATCCAGAGAGGCTAGAAAACTAATCAAGATCTTCAATGAGACTGTGCAGGGATCCAGATTGCGAATTTAAGAAAAAAAACAAGGACTCGAAGAGTCATCAGCATACATTGACACTTGTTTTTATCCCCTGGATTTCTAACCTCTTGATGTTCTTGTTGGATCAAATTTTAATATGGAGACAACGGACAGCCTTGTTTTACTCCTCTTAAAAGCTCAACACTTTCTGAGAAGTAAGCATTGTTTACTATTTTACGTCCGGGGTTGCTGTATATAACTTTAACCCATTTTATAAGAGATTCACCAAAATTAAAGTATTCCATGCATTTCTATATAAATTCTAATCATAATTTGTCAAACCCCTTTTTAAAATCTACTATGATCTACTATGATACCAGACCTGGTATCTTCAATGTTTCATAATGTTCAATTGTTTCAAGTAATTGTCGTACATTATCTCCAATTAAAGATTTTATTGCCTCAAAAAGTTCCTCTTCTGTAAATTATCCTTCACACCGGTCTTTCTGTAAATTTGTTAATTTTACATTATTATTATTATTATGAAAGAAATCCTTACAGCTATCATCATTCAGTGAAAATGGAGACTGAAAAGAAAACACGCTTAAAATATTTTGCTTCCTCTTTCAAAATATAATTTGTTGAATCATGGATAACTCCATTTGTAATGAGTTTCTGTAAATTCTTTTTGGTAGAATTTCTGTGTTGAAGATTCAAGAAAAATGTTATGCATTTTTCTCCATTTTCCATTCAATTTGCTTTATTTTTGTAATACATTACACTTGATCATTCTTGAATAACTACCTCCATTTCTTTTTGTTTTTCCTCTAACCTATTTTGTGCCTCTATAGTACAGTTCCATTACCATCTACCGCCACTGATACTTCTCTATTTCCTTTATTAGTCTAATCTCTTTTAACCTAAACTGCTTTTGTTTTAATGATGAGTATTGTATTGAATGGCCTCTAAAAGTACATTTGAAAGTGTCCCATACAATAAGGGGATCTGCTGTACCTACTGTATGTTGTACAAAAAAAAGTTAATTATTAATTATTTTCTCTTAGTTAACAAATTGTCATCCCAAAGGCTTTGATTAATTTTCCAATATCCCCATTCACATGGAAATTCTGTAAGAGTTATATGGAGGCCAATTAGATGGTGGTGCGGTCGCATTCAGTCTGCTATTAATACTTTTAAATCTTTTGATGCCAGGAAGAACGAGACTAGGAAGTAATCAAGACGTCTAGCTTGATTAAGCCTCCTCCATGTATATCTCACTAGGTCAGGGTTTTTCAACCTCCATATATCCACTAGTTCTAATGTATCCATGATCTTTGTAATCGCCTTAAGTGCTTGAGGGTGATCATTTGTAGAATGATTTCCTTTACGATCCATTGAGGTACTTAAAACAATATTATAATCTCCCACCATAATAATATATTATTTTGTTGCTTGTGAGCTCAATAGATTATTATATATATTTTAGAAAAAGTGTGGATCATCATTATTTGGCCCATATAGATTAATTAGCCAGATCTGTTTTTGGTCCAGTAGCATATTTAGTATAATCCATCTTCCTTGCGGATCTGTTTGCACAATCAGATCAAAATTTGTATTAATTAGTATAATCACCCCTTTTAAATTTCTTTGTCCATGACAAAAATATATTTCTCCCTCCCAGTTCTTTTTCCACCCAACCTCATCTATATTTGTAGAATGAGTTTCCTGTAAACAACAGATATTATATTCTTTCTCTTTTAGCCATGTAAAAATGTATCTTCTTTATTTATGATCTGCTAAGCCATTACAGCTTGCTATACTTATTTCCCCACTTACCATAATGATAACCAAGTTTCAATTATACTTACCACAACCAATGTTTGTAAACTTACCATTAAAAAGTACAATGATAATTAAGTGTCCATATAGCTGTATCATAATAATGTGCACTGTTAAGCATACTGTAGCTGCAACTTTGTAAACCTCCAATTGTCCTAATATTCCACCCACTAAAACCTCCCCCATATCTAGGTCTGTTGTCACTAAGACCATCAGACCATCTCCCTGACTCATGACGCACATTTGTGTCCTAAGGCAAACCCTTGGCCGCCAATTGCCATTGACCAGAGGGAAATATGGGTAGTCCCATGATAACATAATTATCTATGAGGATGCCTAAGAGAACTAACCAAATAAAATGGAAAACAGTCAGGAAAAAAATGTGTAACAATAATAACAGCACGATCTTATACATGCTAATATTTGAAAGCCCTAGCAAGGCTCTAACAGACTGACCACACTGCTTGCGTCGCGTGCGCAAGCGTTGCAAAAATAAATGTAGAAATCTAAGTTACTCAATGATTGCAGCCACACTGCTCGTGGGCGCCAACGAGCGTCTGTGTTGCCAAGGACTAAAATAGAAATCAGTTCTATTTCTGACGCAGATCGCACTGCAAGTCCTGCCTCTCCCATCTCCTTATTGGTTTATAGAAGCAGGTACCCATGTGCCATCTCCTCATTGGTTATACCCACGTGGGTGACTGAAAGACAAACAAGGTCTGTGGCGGTAATGGACCTAATTTATCAAAGATGCCAAGCGCAATATAAAGTCAAGAGAAGAAAAAGAAGAAGGAAAAAGGAACATAGATTCTAACGGCCGCTAATAACTGCAAGTAAAAATTCTGCTTAGGCATCACATTATATCCTATTGTATCATGCTATGGCTGTGCCAGAGCCAACCCCAAGCCAACCCCAGGCACTCTCTTATAGGAAAGCATACTCAAGTTCTACTCACAATCGATTCCGACACAGCCACGGCACGACAGCCAAGAACACATGCAGTACTGACAATCCAGAACGAGTAAAACTGTAAAACCAACCGCTCTCCACCCTACACATTGTTTTTAATCACCACAGCTGTTTTACACCTAGGCCTATATCATTAGGATCAAGAATATAATAGGTAGCATAAATAGCTTATATAGAAATATATAATACACCTTTCTCTCGCTTCCATATGCCAATTGTTGTATTAGTTTAACCGTCAACTTTAATCACTTTATCCCAGTGTTAACCAGCCCACATACACTAGAGACAACAACCCTGTTGACAATATCTAATCTATATATTTGCCGGTGTGTATCAGAAGAATAATCATCCTTTACATTTTTTATATTGAGATGTATTTTTTAAATGTAAAAGGTCATAACAATTATTTTAGAATCATATAGGCCTACTCCAATAGAGAACCTAGGCAGGTTTTTTAAATGATATAATCCTTTATCCTAGCCCTATAATACATCTATTCATATTTATTACAATTTAAAAGCAAATCATTCTGATTCACAACGGCAAACAAGGGCCGCACTATATAACAGCTTTTAAGTTATAATATAAACAACCTCTACAATTAGGACATATGATATTTAGCATGCACGAGAGCACCAGCTTTTCTGGATGACTGTGTCACAGTCTCGGTAGCCGATGTGAGCAAGACCTTTAAACAGTTCAACGTTCAATAAGCCGCAGGGCCAGATGGATTACCAGGACGTGTACTCAAAGCATGCGCGGATCAACTGGCAAGTGTCTTCACTGACATTTTCAAACAATTTTTTCATCCCAAAATTGTGTTTGACCAGATAAAATGCTATGATAAAATGCTAAATGTATGTGTTATGGCTTTACACCCCCTGCTATATTGTGGATAAAGAGTTACCTGTCTAACAGAACACAGAGGGTGTTCTTTAATGGAAGCCTCTCCAGATAGAATCAGGAATTCCCCAGGGCATCTGTCTAGGCCCTTTACTTTTTTTCAATCTTTATTAATGACATGCTACTGGCTTTGGCTAAAGCCAGAGTGTCTTTGTATGCAGATGACTCAACACTATACATGTCAGCTACTACAGCAAGTGAAATCACTGCAACTCTTAATAAAGAGCTGCAGTTAATTTCAGAATGGGTGGCAAGGAATAAGTTAGTCCTAAATATTTCAAAAACTGAAAGCATTATATTTGGGACAAATCAATCACTAAATCCTAAACTAAACTGCTTGAAGAAACTCTGGATTGTAAGCTGTCATTATCAAAACATGTTGATACAACAGTAGCTAAGATGTGGAGAAGTCTGTCCATAATAAAGCTTTGCTTTGTCACACCTGGCAGGCCTTAGCTTTGTCACACCTGGACTATTGTTTTGTCTAGTGGTCACGTGCCACAAAAAGGGACCTCGGAAAATTACAACTTGCTCAGAACAAGGCAGCACGGCTGGCCCTTAAATGTACACGGAGAGCTAATATTGTAAATCTCTCATGGCTCAAAGTGGGGGAGAGATTGACTTCATCACTATTGTTTTTGTAAGATGTGTTGACTTACTGAATGCACCGAGGAGTCTATTTAAACTACTAACACACAGCTCGGACACACATGCATACCCACAAGACATGCCACCAGAGGTATCTTCACAATCCCCAAGGCAGCAACTACTCTTCCTGGGTTCCAAACACATTAAGCTAATGGGGATCCCTAATAAATACAAATACTGACCCTTGGATGGTGTCAGAGTGAGGAAAGGCTGTTTCAATTATAAACAGAAGTGACCAGCTTACAGGTCAAGAGTGTATCAGAGATATAAACAATGAAACCAAGGCATTATGGTGAATGAGAACAGGTCCTATCCAGCCTTGAGTGCGAAGCTGGTTTACAGATGGACAGAGTGAAAGGCGGACAAAAAACAAAAAAGACAAAAGGTGATACACATGAGTATACAAGAGGAGGTCATGAGTTGCATCAGGTATGTTACAAGTACTGGGTTAGACTAAAAGTCTGCAAATCCACTGTGGGTTCTCAGGACCCCACAGTGAAGAACACTGACCGAAATAGCTAGCTTAAGAGAGAACTTCAGACTTGAACCCACCTCCTGTGTCAAAGTCCACGTCCTCCTCCTCCACCACGCTAACAAAATGTCCGCCATGGGGGGCAAGTGGGGGATCACTCTCCATATGAGGGCTGCTCTCTCCCCGGTTGTTGGGGAACACCTCCAGGACCGTGTGCTCCGGTCGAGGGAACACCTGGGGGGCTTGTGCCTGGGGCTGGAGCTGCTGCTGTTGTTTCACGTCCTCCAGAGGGGGCTGGTGGGGCTGGTTCCTGGGCTCAGGATCCCGGGCTGGGTAGTTGGCCGGGTACTCCCCTGGACCCGACGGACCGGATGCTGGAGGTGGCTTGCCATGGTTGTCATTTTCACGATACTGGGGGTCAGAGGTTAAAGGAAGGTCACCTCCATAGGGTTGCAGGCGGGCTTGACCTGGGAAGGCGTCATGGTCCAAGTGTGAGGGCTGGAGGAACTCTGGGATAGTGGGGGACAGGAAGTCAGGGTCGGCGATGGGTGGATAGTCCTCGTCGGGTTCTTCTTCGAAGGTTTCGGGGTACTCTGCAGTGGTGCTGTCATCGCCCTCCTGGCCTCGAGGAGGTGGTGTGGCGAGAGCACCACCCACAGAGGCGGGCACAACATTCTCGAAGGAGTAGCGGTTGCCGATGTGGAAGAGCCATACACCAGGTACGCCAGTATTGCCAACCCTGAGGAAAGGAAGAAAAGGAGAAGAAGCATCTTTATGCATTTCAGGAGAAGGAAACTGCATGTACTATCTATCTTGCTACGAAGTCCTTACATAAGGTCTCTGTAAAATGTGTCAAAACAGTTGGAACACTTAAAAACCTTAAAAACCAGCTTTATAACCTCAGATAAGCTATTCGATATGCAGTTGAAGTCAGAAGTTTACATACACCTTACCCAAATTTAAACTCAGTTTTTCACAATTCCTGACATTTAATCCTAGTAAAAATCCCTGTCTTGGGTCAGTTAGGATCACCACTTTATTTTAAGAATGTGAAATGTCACAATAATAGTAGAGGGAATGATTTATTTCAGCTTTTATTTATTTCATCACATTCCCAGTGAGTCAGAAGTTTACATACACTCAATTAGTATTTTGTAGCATTGCCATTAAATTGTTTAACTTGGGTCAAACGTTTCAGGTAGCCTTCCACAAGCTTCTCACAATAAGTTGGGTGAATTTTGGCCCATTCCTTCTGACAGAGCTGGTGTAACTGAGTCAGGTTTGTAGGCCTCCTTGCTCACACACGCTTTTTCAGTTCTGCCAACAAATGTTCTATGCGATTGAGGTCATGGCTTTGTGATGGCCACTCCAATACCTTGACTTTGTTGTCCTTAAGCCATTTTGCCACAACTTTGGAAGTATGCTTGGGGTCATTGTCCATTTAGAAGACCCATTTGCAACCAATCTGACTGATGACTGATGTCTTGAGATGTTGCTTCAATATATCCACATCATTTCCCCCCCTCATAATGCCATCTATTTTGTGAAGTGCACCAGTCCCTCCTGCAGCAAAGCACCCCCACAACATGATGCTGCCACCCCCGTGCTTCACGGTTGGGATGGTATTCTTCGGCTTACAAGCCTCCCCCTTTTTCCTCCAAACATAACGATGGTCATTATGGCCAAACAGTTCTATTTTTGTTTCATCAGACCAGAGGACATTTCTCCAAGAAGTAACATTTTTGTGCGCAGTTGCAAACCGTAGTCTGGCTTTTTTATGGCGGTTTTGGAGCAGTGGCTTCTTCCTTGCTGAGCAGGCTTTCAGGTTATGTCAATATAGGACTCGTTTTACAGTGGATATAGATACATTTGTACCTGTTTCCTCCAGCATCTTCAAAGGTTCTTTATGTCACGCACTGACCATAGAGAGCCTTTGTTTCTCTATGGTGTAGTAGGTCAGGGTGTGACTGGGGGTATTCTAGTTTATTATTTCTATGTGGGGTTCTAGTCTATTATTTCTATGTTGGTGATTTGTATGATTCCCAATTAGAGGCTGCTGGTAAACGTTGTCTCTAATTGGGGATCATATTTAAGTACTGTAATTTCTGGACTATTAAGCGCACCTGAATATAAACCGCACCCACTGGATTTAAAAAATATATGTATTTTGTACATAAATAAGCTGCACATGTCTATAAGCTGCAGGTGCCTACCGGTACATTGAAACAAATTAACTTTACACAGCCTTTAAACGAAACACGGCTTGTAACAAAATAAATAGGCTTTTAAACGAAACACGGCTTGTAACAAAAATAAATAGGCTTTAACGAAACACGGCTTGTAACAGAAATAAATAGGCTTTTAAACGAAAAATGGCTTGTAACAAAAATAAATAGGCTTTAACGAAACACGGCTTGTAAATTATTATTTTTTAAATAGCAGTAAACAGTTGCCTACCAAGAAAGTCATTGGTCACTATCTTCCTCCTCCTTTGCACTGAAACCACTGAAGTCATCTCCTTCGGTGTCGGAGTTGAATAGCCTCAGAATTGCTTCATCCGATGTTGGATCGTTTTCATTGTCGCTCTCGTCACTTTTATCCGGGGGCAAATTCCCTGCTGAGCTCATGCTGCCCTCTTCAACACGCAGCAGTCCAGCCTTTCGAAACCCGTTGATGATAGTGGATTTTTTGACAATGCTCCACGCTGTCAGGACCCATTGGCAGACTTGACCATAAGTTACTCTTCGCATGCAGTGGGAGGCTTGTCATCCAAGCCTCCCACTGAACACGGAGCGCCACCTTAAATGCGATTTACACTGATGTCGAGTGGCTGCAAATACTTTGTTGTGCCCCCAGGAATCACAGCTGGAATTGAGTTTGTCCTCTTGATGGCTTCTTTCACAGAATCTGTTATGTGGGCCCTCATGCTGTCCAACACGAGCAATGCCTTGTTGTTGTGAAAGAATCCTCCCGGTCGCTTGCCGTAACACTCCGTATGCCATTCATTCATTAGGCCTTCCGTCATCCATCCTTTCTTGTTGACTTTCACAACAATGCATTTCTCCGTGTCCTTGCCATGATGAGGGTGACAAAATGACTACCGTAATCAGAATGATGGGAAGTTTGAGCACGCTCGACTTACGTCACATTATGTGACAGTGCTCAGTTTTTTGGCGGCATGATTCTTGTGAAAGCGGGAAAAATCCATAAATTTGCCGCGTCATTGCATAAGCCGGGAGGTTCAAAGCGTGGGAAAAAAGTAGCGGCTTATAGTACGGAAATTACGGTAGTTATTGTTCCCACCTGTGTTTGTGGGATATTATTTTGTGTACCACGTAGTCACGTTTTGTTGTTTCTTTGTTGTTTTGTTGTGCGGTTCACTTACTTACATAAAAAAGATGTGAAACCCAGATCACGCTGCACGTTGGGCCGAGTATGCTTCCAAGACAATTGTGACAGAATATCCCACCACAACAGGACCAAGCAGCGTGCTCAGGAGGATAAGGTATCCTAGACTTGGGAGGAGATATTGGATGGGAAGGGATCCTGGACTTGGGAGGAAATCCTGGCAGGACAGGATCGCCTTCTTTGGCGGCAGACACAAGGAGAGAAGGGAGGACAGCGACGGCGCCAGGGTTCATGGCCACATGGAAAGCCAAAGAAACAGCGCAATTTTTTGGGGTGGGGGCACAAGGGGTAGCCGAGGAGTGAACCAGAGCCAGTCTGGGAGAAGAGGGAGAAACTGGACAAGAGTGAACGGATAGAGTCAGAGACCGTTAGTGAGTGGATGGAGATATTGGAGGAGATAGAACGGAGAGAGTTGTGGAGTTGGTGGAAGATGCCCTAAGGAGCGTGTTAGCAGTTTAATGCCACCTGAGTCAGCTCCCCGTACTCGTCCTGAGGAGCGTGCTATTAGTCTGGTGAAATCTGTGCCGGCTCCAAGCACCTGGTCTCCAGTACACATCCACAGCCCAGTAAGTCATGTGCCAGCTCTCCACACTTGCTTTGAGGAGCGTGTAATTTGTCCGGTGCCATGTGTGCCGGCTTTACGCACCAGGTCTCCAGTGCGCCTCCACAGCCCAGTACGTCCTGTGCCAGCTCCCCGCACTCGCCTTGCGAAGTGTGTCATCGTTCAGGTACAATTGAGCGAGGTGAACCATAAGGTCACACAGTTGTAGAAAAAGTACTTAATTGTCATAGACACTCCCTGCGGGATCTGGTTTCCTTCTTCCGGCTATACGCACCAGGTCTCCAGTACGCCTCCACAGCCCAATACGTACTGTGCCAGCTCCACGCACTGCGTCTCCCCAGTCCGGTACGTCCTGTACCAGCTCCTCGCACAAACCCTGAAGTGCGTGTCACCAGTCCGGTGCCACCTGTTCCGGCCCTACGCACCAGGCCTACAGTGCGTATTCCCAGTCCAGAGCTCCCGGTGACGGTCCATAGTCCGGAACCTCCTGCGACGGTCCACAGTCCGGATCCTCCTGCAATGGTTGCAGTCCGGAACCTCCTGCAACGGTCCACAGTCCGGAACCTCGGCTCGAGTATGCTTCCAACGACAATCGTGACACTTTACTGTTGTTCTGGGATTTATTTGCACTTTTAGCACCAAAGTACGTTCATCTCTAGGAGACAGAACGCGCCTCCTTCCTGAGAGGTATGACGGCTGCGTGGTCCCATGGTGTTTATACTTGCGTACTATTGTTTGTACAGATGAATGTGGTACCTTCAGGCATTTGGAAATTGCTCCCAAGGACTTGTAACCGAGACTTGTGGAGGGCCGCAATTTTTTTTCTGAGGTCTTGGCTGATTTCTTTTGATTTTCCCATGATGTCAAGCAAAGAGGCACTGAGTTTGAAGGTAGGCCTTGAAATGCACAGGTACACCTCCAATTGACTCAAATTATGTTAATTTTGTTAATTAGCCTATCAAAAGCTTCTAAAGCCATGATGTCATTTTCTGGAGTTTTCCAAGCTGTTTAAAGGCACAGTCAACTTAGTGTATGTAAACGTCTGACCCACTGTAATTGTGACACAGTGAATTATAAGTGAAATAATATGTCTGTAAACAATTGTTGGAAAAATTACTTGTGTCATGCACAAAGTAGATGTTCTAACCGACTTGCCAAAACTATAGTTTGTTTACAAGAAATTTGTGGAGTGGTTGAAAAATGAGTTTTAATGACTACAACCTAAGTGTATGTAAACTTCCGACTTCAACTGTAACTAACTCTATGTTTGGGACTTATGACATAAGGAGTAGTGATGTCCTGTACTTACTGGTAGAGGTTCTTTAGACTCTGCTCATTGCTGGTGACGCTGTAGTAGGGTCCCTCCATCCGAGAAAATATGAAGGACACTTCTCCTCTGCTAAAGCCAACTCTAGCCGGCAGCTCAATCTCCACATTGTAGGACTCTTTAGGGCGCGTCCCAAAGAAATGCAGTCCGTCCTCGGGGTAGAGGAAGAGGGCATAGGAGTCATTCTCATCGTACGCCACCACCGCCTGGAACGTGTTCAACTACAGAGGAGATAAGAGGGTGGAGTAAGTGCACTGTTCGCACAATGCCCTTTTAGTTTGCAATCTTGCATTTTACCTTTACAGTTTCATTGGAAATGTTTTGCATGGCATTTACTGTTCATGGAATTTGAAGACGCTTTTATTTCAAGTGACTAGCTAACAGCAGTGTTTTTCCTAAGTACATGGAGAAGCCAGCCAGAGTTCTCCGAGCTCGGGGTGTCCGGGGTGCCATGCCCCCCTAAGTAATTTTTTGCTGAACGAGCTCTATTTTGGTGGCCTCTGGCACATTCTAATGCCTTGATTCCATCTGAAATACAAAGCTAAATTATTGAATAGTTTAACAACTTTACCTCCCAGATTGGTAAAATGAGTTGTGGTATTGAGTAGAAAGATGACTTTACAATTTGAAATTAATTCAGTGTATGTTTAATTGTTTTTGATATCGTCTAGGCCTAGGCCTATATGATCAGGGCTATTTTCTAAGAGAACATTTAAGGGATACAAAATGACATATTGGTTTCCTTACCCTGTAAGCAGTCAAGGTATGACAGCAATCCTGGCTTTAGTTTAGTTTCCCTGGCACTGTTCCACATGATATGATTGCTTTCTTTTAGCTTTCTTTTATTAGGCATTTTCTCAGCTATCTGCAACTGTCACTGATCTATTTCACCTGTCCTTGTGCTTGTCACCAACCCCCTCCAGGTGTCACCCATTTCCCCCATTATCCCCTGGGTACTTATACCTGTGTTCTCCGTCTGTCTGTTGCCAGTTTGTCTTGTTTGTTCAAGTCAACCAGCATTTTGGCTCAGCTCCTGCTTTTTCCCCATCTCTCTTTTTCTCATCTTCTTGGTTTTGACCCTTGCCTGTCCTGACTCTGAGCCTGCCTGCCGTCCTGTGCCTTTGCCCCACTACTGTCATTTGCCTGCCCCTGTTGTTGCAATAAACATTGTTACTTCAACACAGTCTGCACTTGGGTCTTACCTGAAACCTGATAGCAACATATATGATGAAGCATGTGTTTCTGCTACACAGAAACTACTACTCCATTGTCTACACTTTCATTAAATAAGTAGGTCTATATCAATATCTTTAACAAATAGCATATAAGTATCATGGGCTTTTATAATAATTCAATATTTATTTTATCATATTTTGGACCAGAAAAAAAGCTCTCTCCACTACCAATTGTTCCTGCAGTGAGGATTCACCATCTTCATCGAATGTTTTCAAAATGTAACTGCAGATAATGGCCAAACAGAAATGGTAGACTACCAGAATACAAATTAGGGAGCCACTTGAATGGCTCTCTTACTGATGCGATTCTATGTACAAGAGGACCGTTTTCGTTAGCATGATGCTAACGGTACACAAAGTGGTTGATGCGCACCCCGCACACACATAGAGACAGGGGCATTCTCATGGAAAAAGTAGCTGGCTGTTTAGCCAACGGCCGGTGCTTATGGAAAACATTGGAACAGAATAAAAATGGGTATTTTGGACTCCCATTGACATCAATGTATGATTCACACAAAAGTTGACATTTTGTGTATAAGTCTCAAGTAAGGATTTAACCGTGTAAGCAACAAACTGTGGTAGCATTATCTGTGCAATAACAGAAGTGTTTAGAGTCCAGAATCAAAAAGACACTTCTTTAAGAGCCAACTGAAAGTGAACAGAGCTTCAATCAAACTCTGTAACAGCTCTTTCCAAGTACAGTATAGTACAGTGCACTGGATTCCATTTCTTATCCTCTGCCTATTAGTGCCCAGGGGACAGACAGTCATCTTCTAACATTTTAACACTCACTCCCCATGTTTAAACTTCACACCACTCTCCCCCCGACCCCCCACTCCAAAATGTTGACCGAATATCATTCCTGTCCTCCAACTTTTACAGGAGCGTCACCGTTTTTACAAGCCGGGGTTTCTCACCAAATGTGCCCCCACCGGAAACATTTCCCCCAATGCCCTTTATGGAGTTTTTTAAAGGCTGTCCTCTTCCCCCTCCAAGCTGGTTTTCACACCCTTTTTAAAGAGGTCCAGCACACCACTAAAAGGCTTAAAAGACCATAATTAAATGTGTAGCGGGCTTGTGAGGGGAACCGCTCTTGATGTCTTGTCTCGTGCAATTTGTTATTATTACAAGCAGTGTGGTTTTCTGAGCCGTTTAATTAAATGTGTGGGAAGTGTGGGAATACAAAAACTTCAAGAGAGCGGCTGAGTGGGGGTTACGTCTTAAACCGTTGAAGAGGAGAAGACGACTTCTCGATGGCCACACACAGTTTACAGACCTAGACTGATATAGTTTGGGAATGAGAGCAAATGGTGATAGAGGCCCATATCTCACCCAGCATGGTATTTTCAACTTTGAGGACAGAGATGCCCCCCCAACCTCTCTTATCTCTCCCTAGACCTGTATGAAATCCCCCCCCCCCAGCTCTAGTAATTCAAGAAGCTATCCCAGAGCATAGCTATCAACTTCATCACCACTGTCACAGTAAAAACAACCCCCTCCTCTACCCTCATTCCCCCATTCCAGACCCCAGAGACAATCGTGCATCTGGTTCAGAGAGAGAGGGAGTGAGAATAGAGAAAGGGAGAGAGAATAGAGAGAGATGTGTGAGAGAAAGAGAGAGAAAGAAAACAGAGAAATAGTGAGAAAAGCAAGAGACAGAAAGACAAGAGACAGACAAGAGAGAAAGACCCTCAGGCTTACTAATTCCACAGCCCCCCAACCTACCCCAACCTACCCCCGCCACAGAAAAGTTCCCTAATTACAAGACCACACTGCCTCGGAGCAGCTTTAGAAAACAAGCCCATATGCAAGATTGTTTAAAGATGTTATTGTAAATTACTCTTCCCACGTGTGGCTATAGGACGAGGACAAGCTTAGATGGGGGGGGTGGCAAGCATACATTTGGGGGAAGGGGGTGTTGGAATTGATGTGGAGGTAGGGGACTGGTAATGGAGACACTGTGCCGAGCCTGATGAGATGATAGCACCCAGACCCTCTCATTGTTGAGATTTGCTCCAAATCCTCAAGGTTTAGAGCAGACTTCCACCACTGCATGTTTGCTCAAGGGCTAACACTTCAACAGACCTCCAACAATCTCTACCCCCCCCCCCCACACACACACCCACCACCAACCCCAACCCCAGCAGGGGGTATAGGGAGGTGGGGAGATGGACATCTGGAGCTGGGGGTGGTTGCAGAGGCTTGGATGAGCTGGAGAGGTGGTAGGCTGGAGAGCTGTGTTGTTCCAAGAGATAAAGCCATTCCAATCCCAAAGGAAAACACAGAGGGATCATCCAGAGGTTTTTCCTTTCCCCTTGAAATGTCGCTTCCCCTCCTCCGAAACGAAGTGAAACACACTGGCTGGCACACTCTCTTCTTCCCCTCCACGTTCGGTCAAGCGGAAACATAGTAAATAACCAAAAGCCAGAGGAAGAGCGTGTGCTTTTACTGTAGAGTCCAACTCCTACACACACATGCGCACAGAAAACACACATGCACAAACACACAGAAAAACACACACACAAACTTCATTAATACTGTCTATCGAAGATGTTCAAGGAGTGTATTCCTGGTCATGTCACAGCAACACTTGAACTGGAGACTACCACAAGGATCTGTTGGGTGAGTCAGTGATGACTAGGGGCCAGTCTGGGATCGGAGCACACAAACACACAGAGACACAGACACACCAGACATCTCCCAGACCCTCTTGAGGTGGGTGTGTGTGAGAGAGGAATGGCAAAAATGCCACAAGACAGATGCCGTTGTTTGTTTGTTGCCAGGTTTTCAGGCAGCGTCCGCAGCTGCAGACGAGCAGGCTGCCAACCAGTCCATTAGGCATTTCCAACGATATGGGAACTCACACACACACAGACGGACAGATGGACAGACACACAGGGACGGACAGACAAGAACACACACACATGCACACAGGGTTGCCAGACAGGTCTGCTAATTTTACAGCCCGCTTTCATGTTCTCTTAGACCAATGTAATAAAATGTGGGGATAGGTTGTGGTTTAGGGGGACAAAATCTGGTTTTGGCACCAATACCCCCTGAACATGATCCAACAGAAACAGAACAGTAAGGCCTCTAATCAACAAGCTGTATGGTTTTGATTCAGATTGTTTGGTTTATCTGGTGTCTGGGGGAAAGAGAGGGTGGAACTCATGTTCCCTTGCACTTAGAGACTTCAACAAGAAGGGAGGTGTTTCCAAGGAGGACTCTTGTTAAGGGCAAGAGCAGAGGCGTCCCCAGAACTAATAAATAACAAAAGACAATATTTCCAGTGTGCCTTCACAGCTGTCTGTTCTCTCTCACTGAGAGAGTAGGCGTGGGCCCTGGTCCAACAGAAAAGCCTATTCATTCACGCGCATTAGAATCACTAGGCGACACTGAATATTGTGGCTGTTCAAGTCAGTGGGACTTTCCTCATTACACACATGTGCACGCAAGCATGTACGCACATACACAAAAATCTGAAGTCAATCCATATCAACCTGAGGGACCCCCCCCTCATAGCGAACAACCAGTCACTCTTAGCCTACCTGTGGGTAGTGACTCAGCTTTTCATGGTGGGATGGAACAAAAGCTGTTTGGCATCGCTGTACTGCCCCGGCTGGAAAGGGGACCCTTTAAAAACGTAATTATCTGAGCCCCGGCTGAAAGATAGAACGTGTACGTTTCTCCAGATTCCAAGAGTCCATGAAATAGCAGCTGAAGGGAAAATCTTGGTATTTTTCATGAAAGGTATTGCATTATTGGTGTACTGTGTCTAAGACAACACTTTCACAAACATTACCCTCATGCTTAGCGAACATATTAGTTAATCCAATTGACCCTTTGCTAAACCCCGCCCCCCTTCTAACCACTGGGCAAAATCCCCTCACAATGATTTCATACTGTGTTTTTAATACACAATGAAATTAAACACAAACGACCCTTTGCTAATCATGAAGTGGTGGACTGTCATTACAATTGCTTCCCGGGAACCTGGTAAAATGATGTTTGTAGTGTGGATAGCCACTGAATGGCTCTGAATCAGCATGCAGTCAAAGCTATAACCACTTTTGGAGCTAACTAGTGCTCTCAAACCATAACCTGATGTTGACAGCAGATGGGAGTTGTATTCAAAACTGCTAACTTTGCTAGCTAATATACATTTTGAGAAAACAAGTTATATTAATTGGTTAGCTAGCTAGCGTAAGCCATGTTTGGTGGTCAATGAGACTGCAAGCTAGCTAACCAGCGAGGTAGCAAACAATGTAACAAAAGTATAATTTTAGATTCGAAAAATACTCCATCAAGACACTGCATTTCAGGAATCACAGTAGCAAGTACTACTGGTGCACTGTTCAATTATTTAGTTATTTTTTAAAGAAAAGTTTCAGTTTTGCTATAGCCCTCACGGTCTTTTATGCAATTTAAACATGAGCTTGTGAGCTTTTCCGAGGCGTCGGACCCTACAGCAGTTGCCATCCATTGGAGCGATGCAATTGGTGGCCCAAAATCCCGGGGCAGGGATTAGCAAAGGTTCAATTATAAATGGGATAAGTGAAATCTAGGTTTGTATTCTGTGAATATGTCTATCCAGGACCTTATAGATTCTAGAACAAGCAACCCTAAGAGCTATCAGTGTGATGTACAAGCCACTATAGCCTGTCTGTGCGATTTGAATCCAATACATTGAATATATAAATTTATGAAGTAAAGCCCAAGCATTATGATAATGACTGTTAGCACTAGCAGTGGCAGTCTCACACTGCTCCCCTATTAGAAAGCACAAGCCTCTCCATTGAGCAGGGGGCAAGAGTATGGTTTCTCTGGTTTCTCCCCATAGACTTATATCAAGTGTTTTTATAGTGAAAGGTAACACTCCACAGAGGCTCTACAGAGAATAAGACTCCGAAACATCTGATCGGATTCTAGGATCTTGGCACAGTCAGAGTAGAGTAGATGTTATCTGATTAAACCAAGCTGCTTTCTACGTTTTTGTCCTCATAATCTCTGCAATATCTCTTTAGTAGCTAGCCAGAAATATGCACTCTTAATGATAAGTTACATGCCTAATGGAGGGTTTGAGAGACTTTCACATAACATGTTTTTCTGTGAGTAATACATGACGATACCATAGAAATATAATTACTTGAACATTGACTTGAATGGGAATATCCATTCTAGTAGTTCTATTTCTATGGGTAATACACATACTATGATGACTTGATCCCTAATAGACTGTGAGGGTGGGAGAGAGATGCCCAGTCGCCCTTGGGGGTAGGAGGGGGACGAAGGGTAGAGGGATCGAGGGGCGACGAGTTGAAGTGGACGGCTGATGACCTGGATTGATGACCTCTGGCCAGTGACCAAAGGTCAAGAGGCAGTTTAGGGATGAGGGAGACCCAAATCCCTAGAGGGAGGGAGGGGGGAGGTAGTCATGTATACTTAGTAACTCCCTACAGGCTACAGACTCCGCTACAGAGAGATAGACGGACCGATAGAAAGACAGACAAACAAAATGATAGACAGACGGCCAGCCAGGTGCACAGACAGCTAGTCATACAGGCAGACTCACTCTATCGGATGGCCCGGTGGCACGCGTCACCTCCTCATATGCGGCAACGTTCTCCCATGTGGCGATGACGGCATGCGTGGGTGTGAAGTGGCCGCCGGGGAAGCCCCGGTGCACCTCCTGTGCCACCCGGTTGAGAAGGGTGGGCGACTCGGTGACTCGGTAGTAGATGGCACCATTCCCCTGGCTGGTGTCGATGTCTGCCAGGAAGGGGGCGATGACGGGGAAGTCGGTGGGGAAGCCATCGTCCACGTACTGCTTCTCCATAGGCAGGTCCTGGGCTGAGATGATGCCATTGGTTGCCACCTGGAGAAGAATGAATGGGGAAAGAGTTGCAGTGTGGGAAATAGGAATGAGTGCTGAATAGCAAATCGACCCCTAATTTAACCTGGGAGGTCACATTGAGATTGACATCTATTTTTAACAAGTGAACCCTGGCCCCTAGGCACTCCTGTAGATCTGAAACTGTTTAATGAATGGATACAATAGAGCAAAAAATGTAATCCAGCCTATCATAGGGCGAGCTGGCGTAAATTAGATAGCTTATCCAATCCTTCCCAGCTAGAGGATGCCTTAGGGGTTTGGAGTTAGGGATGAGGGGCAATTTGGAATTCAATATTTATTGCTCTAAAGGCCAAAGGGAAGACCTCTCAAGAAGTGTGTTAGACTCAGTGATAGTACAGCTGTTGTAAGGGTTACCAGATCCTACAAAGGACTTTTTTTCACCTTGGTGTCAAAAACATGCACTTTAGCTCAGCGATTCTCAACTGGTGGGTCAGTAAAAATAAATAAACAATGATACTAATGTTTCTTTAAAATAAAAAAATACTCCAGTCTGAACTTAAACCTGTAACAAATTGTGTAGAAATTATAATGAACTTACATTTTTTTATCTTTTAATCTTAACATTTTTTCTTTAATCACAATGTTTTCAATATAGGGCAATTTGCAGCACAATTTTTTGTTGATTTGGTGGTCTCGCAGTGATTTTATTAACATTCTTCATCAAGAGTATGGGCAAAAATGTTGTCATATAATAGCAATTACTATTAATATAGCATTAAAAATAGTTTTCCCGATTGTATTTCGTCGATTCTTTTTCGCGATGCGAATATTGGGTCGCGGCTGAGACAACCTGGTTCCCGTGACAAAACCAGTTGAAAACCGCTGCTAACTGATAATTGTTTTCAAAACGGACAAATATATATATATTTGAGTCGAGTTGTCTGTCTGGCGAATTGTGCCTTGATATTTCTATGCTCTGAGAAAAGTTACCATGTGTAAAATACATTTCCTCAGATAGTTTATAGAGTTGAAAACAAGTTTATTCTGACATGCAGCACTAAATATTGCTTTGTTGTACTACATTTAATGTAAAATGTTAGTTTTACAACTCTTTCGCTGACTCCGAATGGATTCTAACAAGTGATCTATTGATATGAGTAAATGGGTGATTTTCCCATGGGAGTTCAACTCTGACAACCTTGAAGGGGTAGCGACTCAATGGTCACAGATTCCTAAGAGTAACTTAATGGAAAGATACACCCATTTTGAATGTCGTATCGTCTTTGTGCATCTCTGAGTGATGTTTGATCGATTCCTGGGATCATTTCAGTTGTTCATGTGTATATCTGAGATATTCGCCATTTAAGTAGGCAAAAATACAGCCAATATGACGCATTATGCAAAACGTGTCAGACCGGCTAAATGTCTGCCTGCTTAAACGGCGAATAGCCCAGATACACATAAAAACATTAAATGACCATGGGAATCGATAGAATATCGCTCAGAGATGCACAAATACGATATAACATTCAAATGGTTGAATCTTTCCTTTAATGAACTCATGTAACAGATGCAAAGAAAGCAAGTGTTTCATGATTGGTACATAGAACCAAAATACTAAATTGAATGATTAATAATAATTATTCAAATGTCCTTATATATCGGCATATTTTCCTAGTCCATCATGTCCAAAATCGACCCATTGACAATGACAAAGTCTTATTTAGAAACAGTAGGCTATGCTACGAGTAATGAGATGTTATTAATTTAATAATTTCCTTACCCTGAATTTGCCTAGTTAAACTCTATGTTCACATGCAATGTACCTCGACAGAACACCGTTTGACACGTTTTAAAATATTACTAAACGTGTTATTTATTTCTTAAGTGACCGTACTAGGAAATTTCTCTTGACATATTAATTATCGTGCTCATATATGTGCAATGACCAAGAACCCCAAATGTACCCCGAATGCTTAGTGTTCAAGGCAAATATTAGTCATAGTTCATACTCACGTATAGCTCATTGAACTGCGACTCATAGAAATAGAGAGGTCTCTTCAACGCGAGTACTTTGGACGTCTCGTCGTCCCCCTCCTGTAGAGTCAAATCGCCGCTCAGTGTCCCATAAGGAAATATATATTTCCTCTGAATGGCTGTTACAAGATGAACAGTCCACGACAACTGAAGTAGAAATATCATTAATTTTCCCATCGCCATTATAAATGTTTTAAAAGCTATGCATTGATCTAACAGAGGTTGATAGGAATTCAGCGGGCGGCTCTTGCATCTAGATAAGAAGAAGCGGACACCGCGACAGAGGGTTCTATAGGAATTTCAACCCACATAAACTTCTACGTCTGACCCAAGCTTTCCCGAAGTTAAGCGGGAGGGATTTAAAAGTTTAGGGACTGTTGATTGGTTCCACTTGTCTTGACTGGCAAGATCCTGGACACCATCTGGTTTCCATTGGGAAAAGAAAAATAGCATTTTTAAATCCACACGACCTTTTCGCAACTATTATCCACAACAATTAATGGGAACGTTAGATACATTATTGACAGGATGTTCATTGTTGAACTTTAGTTATAACAATGTAATTAATATAATTATTTCACACGGTTTATAATTATAAACATTTTATATATCAGTTCTCGTGGGTTCATGTCTCTTTTTTTGTTCAAGGCTAGCCCATTGATGAGAGAGAGAGATATTGTATATTATCTACCTTGCTTGCTTTGACAATGTTAACATATGTTTCCCATACCAATAAAGCCCATTGAATTGAATTGAATTGAATTGAATTGAGAGAAAGAGAGAGAGACCAGGGCCTCGTTTTGCAGTTGCGATGTAATTTAAGCATTCCCAATGGGCACATACTGATTGAATCAACGTTATTTCCACATAATTTTTACGAAATTACGTTGAATTTACGTCTGTCTCTAGTGGGTCACGATGATCATACCAGATGGATCTTTATTTACTAGCCAACTTAAAGGACAATTCCGCCACTTTTCAACCTCATATTCATCATCTCCAGCACCAAACCAGTGTCTACATATGTGAAAAGAGCGCATTTCTATGAGCTGTGGTTAAAAAGAAAGGTCCTTCTCTGTGATTATGTTTACATGCACACTAATAATTCATTATGTTTACATGCACACTAATAATTCAATATTTAACTGATTATGGCAGTAGGCCAAGTATGGCAACAGTCATGTAAACACTTTACTCTGCTTACCTTAATCAACTTCAATTTTAAAAAATTGAAGGAAGCATAAGCTGATTAAAACCACTGGTTTTCTGACCAATCTTTTGATGTATTATTACGAACTGGCAATGACTGACCCAGCAGACTCGGATCAGCTCCGCAACGTTATCTCAGTTGGAGCGAACCAATCAGGACTTGGAGACGGCTCTTCCTTGCCTCGTCTCTGCCAACCCAACCACCTGGAGCCAGCAACTCATGTGGGTGGAATACGCCCGTAAGACCCTTTCCTGCTTGGCCACTGGTCTCTCGCCCTTCAAGTATTCCTTGGGATATCAGCCCCTGCTCTCCCCTGCGCAAGAGGAAAAAGTCAGCATACCCTCTGCTCAGATGTTTGTCCGCAGATGTCGCCATACCTGGAAGAGAGCCTGGGCGGTTCTCCTGAAGACCACATCCAGGTATCAGCTCGGGCAGAGGGTATGGCTTTCCACTCGGGACCTAGCCCTCCTGATGGAGTCCTGTAAACTTTACCCCCCTTTCATCGGCCCTTTCCCCATCTCTAAAATCCTTAGCCCCTCTGCTGTTTGTCTTCTGTTGCCCCACACCCTCACCATACATCCGACTTTTCAATTGTCTAAGATTAAACCTCTGTCTCACAGCCCTTTGTAATCCTGTTTTTTCTAGCCTTCCCAGTTCAGACCTTTCTGCTTGTCCTGACCCTGATCCTGCCTGCGGTCCTGTACTTGCCTGTCCTCAGCCAGAGAGTTTGATTCTGTTTTAGGAAATGGATGATGATGATGATGAGACAAATAATGAAGGGGCAAGTCACAAATATAATGCACTTTTATCATACTATTCAGACATTACCTGCTTAAGGTGGGAGCATGTATTTACTCCAGCTTGGCATTCCTATGCTGTTATCCTCAACTTCCAAGTCCACCACAGGGACCTTGCTCCCTCTGTCAATCGAGGTATTAACCTGAGTGATTACAATGTCAGTTAGCCCACACTTCCATCTCAAAATCAAAACCTCTCCCTGTGTTGATATTTGTCCTTACCTGTGTGTAGGAGATACTCCATGAGTCGCCCCTGGAGAAATTCCTTCCCTCTGCCCTCGGAGAGTAAGAACTCTGTCAGGAAATGAAATATGTCAAATTGTATGCTGATGATAATGTGTTTGTAATTGTTTGTTTGTGTCCTCACATCTTTGTGGTAAGTTGTGCTGTTGTTTTTGTCCACAGAATTTCAGAGAAAGGTTCTCTTCCTCCTGACTGAAATCAGGGCAAAGATGAAGAACTGTGAGCGACGAGTCACAACTGCTGGAAAACCTCTCATCCAGACTTCAAAGCTGAATTGTAGCTCTAAAGATGTTTTTTTTTCAGTGGGGATGCATTAACATGCATTAAGAAAGAGTTCTAAACAGCAACATCCCTTCACTGATAACATTCTCTCTGTCCAGACTCCCTCCCACTGCCACTGTCTACTTCATTTGTTTTATAAAAACAGAAACAACACAATAACAACACAACCACCACACCCGATACACAGCAAAACATGCCCACACCTGTCCTTGAACGTATCAAATATAAATTGCCTTCAGAAAGTATTCACAGCCCTTGACTTTTTTTCGACATTTTGGTATGTCACAGCCTTAATTTAAATATATATATTTTTTTAATGTTTAAATGTCACTGGTCTCCATTAAATACCCCATAATGTCCAAATGGAATTATGTTTTTCTAAATGTTTTGAAATCAATATTGGTAAGCCTAAATAAGCTTAGGAGCAGAAATAGTGCAATAATAATGCTTAACATGATTTTTTAATGTCCACCTCATCACTGTACCGCACACATACAATTACAGTGCCTTGCGAAAGTATTCGGCCCCCTTGAACTTTGCGACCTTTTGCCACATTTCAGGCTTCAAACATAAAGATATAAAACTGTATTTTTTTGTGAAGAATCAACAACAAGTGGGACACAATCATGAAGTGGAACGACATTTATTGGATATTTCAAACTTTTTTAACAAATCAAAAACGGAAAAATTGGGCGTGCAAAATTATTCAGCCCCCTTAAGTTAATACTTTGTAGCGCCACCTTTTGCTGCGATTACAGCTGTAAGTCGCTTGGGGTATGTCTCTATCAGTTTTTCACATCGAGAGACTGACATTTTTTCCCATTCCTCCTTGCAAAACAGCTCGAGCTCAGTGAGGTTGGATGGAGAGCATTTGTGAACAGCAGTTTTCAGTTCTTTCCACAGATTCTCGATTGGATTCAGGTCTGGACTTTGACTTGGCCATTCTAACACCTGGATATGTTTATTTTTGAACCATTCCATTGTAGATTTTGCTTTATGTTTTGGATCATTGTCTTGTTGGAAGACAAATCTCCGTCCCAGTCTCAGGTCTTTTGCAGACTCCATCAGGTTTTCTTCCAGAATGGTCCTGTATTTGGCTCCATCCATCTTCCCATCAATTTTAACCATCTTCCCTGTCCCTGCTGAAGAAAAGCAGGCCCAAACCATGATGCTGCCACCACCATGTTTGACAGTGGGGATGTTGTGTTCAGGGTGATGAGCTGTGTTGCTTTTACACCAAACATAACGCTTTGCATTGTTGCCAAAAAGTTCAATTTTGGTTTCATCTGACCAGAGCACCTTCTTCCACATGTTTGGTGTGTTTGGCTTGTGGCAAACGTTAAACAACACTTTTTATGGAAATCTTTAAGAAATAGCTTTCTTCTTGCCACTCTTCCATAAAGGCCAGATATGTGCAATATACGACTGATTGTTGTCCTATGGACAGAGTCTCCCACCTCAGCTGTAGATCTCTGCAGTTCATCCAGAGTGATCATGGGCCTCTTGGTTGCATCTCTGATCAGTCTTCTCCTTGTATGAGCTGAAAGGGACGGCCAGGTCTTGGTAGATTTGCAGTGGTCTGATACTCCTTCCATTTCAATATTATCGCTTGCACAGTGCTCCTTGGGATGTTTAAAGCTTGGGAAATATTTTTGTATCCAAATCCGGCTTTAAACTTCTTCACAACAGTATCTCGGACCTGCCTGGTGTGTTCCTTGTTCTTCATGATGCTCTCTGCGCTTTTAACGGACCTCAGAGACTATCACAGTGCAGGTGCATTTATACGGAGACTTGATTACACACAGGTGGGTTGTATTTATCATCATTAGTCATTTAGGTCAACATTGGATCATTCAGAGATCCTCACTGAACTTCTGGAGAGAGTTTACTGCACTGAAAGTAAAGGGGCTGAAAAATTTTGCACGCCCAATTTTTCAGTTTTTGATTTGTTAAAAAAGTTTGAAATATCCAATAAATGTCGTTCCACTTCATGATTGTGTCCCACTTGTTGTTGATTCTTCACAAAAATACAGTTTTATATCTTTATGTTTGAAGCCTGAAATGTGGCAAAAGGTCGCAAAGTTCAAGGGGGCCGAATACTTTCGCAAGGCACTGTATCTGTAAGGAATTTCAAACACAGATTCAACCACAAAGACCAAATCAAATCAAATGTATTTGTCACATACACATGGTTAGCAGATGTTAATGCGAGTGTAGCGAAATGCTTGTGCTTCTAGTTCCGTCAATGCAGTGAGGTTTTCCAATGACTCGCAAAGAAGGCCACCTATTGGTAGATAGGTAAAAAAAAAAGCAGACATTGAATTTCTCTTTGAGCAAAGTGAAGTTATTAATTACACTTTGGATGGTGTACCAATACACCAAGTCACTACAAAAATACAGGTATCCTTTCTAACTCAGTTGCCGGAGAGGAAGGTAAGCTTTCAGGGGTTTCACCATGAGGCCAATAATGACTTTAAAACAGTTACAGAGTTTAATGGCTGTGATAGGAGAAAACATGAGGATGGATCAACAACATTGTAGTTTCTCCACAATTACTAACCTAAATTGACAGAGTGAAAAGAAGGAAACCTGTACAGAATACAAATACTCCAAAACATGCATCCTGTTTGCAATAAGGCACTAAAGTAAAACCGCAACAGATGAGGTAAAGAAATGAACTTCCTACAAAGCGTTATGTTTGAGTACTACTCTTTATATTTTCAAGCACGGTGGTGGCTGCATGATGTTATGGATGTGCTTGTCATCAGCAAGGACTAGGGAGTTTTTTTATATATAAAGGGAAACGGAATAGAGCTAAGCAAAGGCAGTGGCCTAGTTACAGTTTTCATTTAAATCAGCTTGAAAATCTATGGCAAGACTTGAAAATTCTTTTAAAAATAACGTGCAAATATTGTACAATTGTCACGCCCTGACCGTAGAGAGCTTTTTATGTCTCTAATTTTGGGTTGGTCAGGGTGTGATTTGGGTGGGCATTCTATGTTCTTTTTCTATGTGTTTGTATTTCTTTGTTTTGGCCAGGTATGGTTCTCAATCAGGGACAGCTGTCTATTGTTGTCTCTGATTGAGAACCATACTTAGGTAGCTTTTTCCCACAGGGTTTTTGTGGGTAGTTGTTTTCCGTATCAGTGTTTGCAGCTTACGGGACTGTTTCGGTTTTCATTTATTCTCTTGTTATTTTTGTATTTAGTGTTCAGTTCAATAAATAATATGAACACTTACCACGCTGCACCTTGGTCCACACCTTCTTCATACGACTACCGTTACAACAATCCAGGTGTGCAAAGCTTTTAGATACTTACCCAGAAAGACTCACAGCTGTTATCACTGCCAAAGGTGATTCTAACGTGGGTGAATACCTAGAGAAATATCTAATTTACATATTTCATTTTCAATACATTTGCAAAAATGTATGAAAGCATGTTTTCACTTTGTCATTGTAGGGTATTATACAGTTGAAGTCGGAAGTTTACATACACCTTAGCCAAAAACATTTAAACTCAGTTTTTTTTTACAATTCCTGACATTTAATCCAAGTAAAAATTCCCTGTCTTAGGTCAGGTAGGATCACCATTTTATTTTAAGAATGTGAAATGTCAGAATAATAGTAGAGTGATTTATTTAAGCTTTTATTTCTTTCATCACATTCCCAGTGGGTCAGAAGTTTACATACATTCAATTAGTATTTGGTAGCATTGCCTTTAAATTGTTTAACTTGGGTCAAACGTTTCGGGTAGCCTTCCACAAGCTTCCCACAATAAATTGGGTGAATTTTGTCCCATTCCTCCTGACAGAGCTGGTGTAACTGAGTCAGGTTTTCTATAGGATTGAGGTCAGGGCTTTGTGATGGCCACTCCAATATTGTTGTCCTTAAGCCATTTTGCCACAACTTTGAAAGTATGCTTTGGGTCATGTCTGTTGTCCGGACCTCTGGCAGTCTCTATGGGGGTGCCACAGGGTTCAATTCTCGGGCCGACTCTCTTCTCTGTATACATCAATGATGTCGCTCTTGCTGCTGGTGATTCTCTAATCCACCTCTACGCAGACGACCCCATTCTGTATACTTCTGTCCCTTCTTTGGACACTGTGTTAACTAACCTCCAGACGAGCGTCAATGCCCTACAACTCTCCTTCTGTGGCCTCCAACTGCTCTTAAAAGCAAATAAAACGAAATGCATGATATTCAACCGATCATTGCCCGCACCTGCCCGCCCATCCAGCATCACTCCTCTGGATGGCTCTGACTTAGAATACGTGGATAACTACAAATACCTGGCTTGACTGTAAACTCTCCTTCCAGACTCACATTAAGCACCTCCAATCAAAAATCAAATCTGGAATCGGCTTCCTATTTCGCAACAAAGCTTCCTTCACTCATTATGCCAAACACACCCTCGTAAAATTGACATTCCTACCGATCCTTGACTTCGGCGATGTCATCTATAAAATAGCCTCCAACACTCTACTCAGCAAACTGGATGTAGTCTATCACAGTGCCATCTGTTTTGTCACCAAAGCCCCATATACTACCCACCACTGCGACCTGTACGGTCTCGTTGGCTGGCCCTCGCTTCATACTCGTCGCCAAACTCACTGGCTACAGGTTATCTTCAAGTCTCGGCTAGGTAAAGCCCCGCCCTATCTCAGCTCGCTGGTCACCATAGCAGCACCCACTCGTAGCACACGCTCCAGCAGGTATATCTCACTGGTCACCCCCAAAGCCAATTCCTCCTTTGGTCGCCTTTCCTTTCAGTTCTCTGCTACCACTGACTGGAACGAACTGCAAAAATCACTGAAGCTGGAGATTCCCATCTCCCTCACTAGCTTTAAGAACCAGCTGTCAGAGCAGCTCACAGATCACTGCACCTGTTCATAGCCCATCTGTATACAGCCCATCTATCTACCCCATCCCATACTGTATTTATTTATTTAGCTCCTTTTGCACCACAGTATCTCCACTTGCACATCCATCTTTTGCACATCTACCATTCCAGTGTTTAATTGCCATATTGTAAATACTTCGCCACCATGACCTATTTATTGCCTTTAACTTCCTTATTTGACCTTATTTGCACTCACTGTATATAGACTTTGTTTTCTTTTTTTCTCCTGTATAATTGACTGTATGTTTTGTTCATTCCATGTGTAACTCTGTGTTGCTGCATGTGTCGAACTGCTATGCTTTATCTTGGCCAGGTCGCAGTTGCAAATGAGAACTTGTTCTCAACTAGCTTACCTGGTTAAATAAAGTTTTTTTTTTAAATGTCCATTTGCAAGACCCATTTGCGACCAAGCTTTAACTTCCTGCCTGATGTCTTGAGATGTTGCTTCAATATATCCACATCATTTTGCTACCTCATGATGCCATCTATTTTGTGAAGTGCACCAGACCCTCCTGCAGCAAAGCACCCCCACAACATGATGCTGCCACCCCCGTGCTTCACGGTTGGGATGGTGTTCTTCGGCTTGCAAGCCTTCCCCCTTTTTCCTCCAAATATAACAATAGTCATTATGGCCAAACAGTTCGATTGTTGTTTCATCAGACCAGAGGACATGAGCCGAATACAACAGGTAGACCTTACAGTGAAATGCTTACTTATAGGCTCTAACCAATAGTGCAAAAAAGGTATTAGGAGAACAATAGGTAAGTAAAGAAATAAAATCAACAGTAAAAAGACAGTGAAAAACAGTAGCGAGGCTATAAAAGTAGCAAGGCTACATACAAACACCGGTTAGTCAGGCTGATTGAGGGAGTATGTACATGTAGATATGGTTAAAGTGACTATGCATATATGATGAACAGAGGGTAGCAGTAGCGTAAAGAGAGGTAGGCAAGTGGTGGGTGGCAGGACACAGTGCAGATAGCCCGGTTAGCCAATGTACGGGAACACTGGTTGGTTAGGCCAATTGAGGTAGTATGTACATGGATGTATAACTAAAGTGACTATGCATATGATAAACAGAGAGTAGTAGCAGCAGCGTAAAAGAAGGGTTGGGGGGGTGGCACACAGTGCAACTTGTCCGGTTAGCCATTTGATTACCTGATTAGGAGTCTTATGGATAGGGGGTAAAAAACTGTTGAGAATACTTTTTGTCCTAGACTTGGCACTCCGGTACCGCTTGCCATGCGGTAGTAGAGAGAAGAGTCTATGACTGGGGTGGCTGGGGTCTTTGACAATTTTTAGGGCCTTCCTCTGACACCGCCTGGTGTAGAGGTCCTGGATGGCAGGCAGCTTAGCCCCAGTGATGTACTGGGCCAAAACGCACTACCCTCTGTAGTGCCTTGCGGTCGGAGGCCGAGCAAATTCGGTACCAGGCAGTGATGCTACCAGGCAGTGATGCAACAAGTCAGGATGCTCTCGATGTTGCAGCTGTAGAACCTTTTGAGGATCTCCTGACCCATGACAAATCTTTTTAGTTTCCTGAGGGGGAATAGGCTTTGTCTTGCCCTCTTCACAACTGTCTTGGTGTGCTTGGACCATTCTAGTTTGTTGGTGATGTGGACACGCTCTCAACCTGCTCCACTACAGCCCCGTCGATGAGAATGGGGGCGTCCTCAGTCCTCCTTTTCCTGTAGTCCACAATCATCTCCTTAGTCTTGGTCACATTGATGAATAGGTTGTTATTCTGGCACCACCCGACCAGGTCTCTGACCTTCTCCCTATAGGCTGTCTCGTTGTTGTCTGTGATCAGGCCTACCACTGTTGTGTCATCTGCAAACTTAATGATGGTGTTGGAGTCATGCCTGGCCATGCAGTCGTAGGTGAACAGGGAGTACAGGAGGGGACTGAGCACGCACCCCTGGGAGTCTCCAGTGTTGAGGATCAGCGTAGCAGTTGTGCTGCTACCTACCCTCACCACCTGGGGGCGGCACATCAGGAAGTCCAGGATTCATTTGCAGAGGGAGGTGTTTTGTCCCAGGATCCTTAGCTTAGTGATGAGCTTCGAGGGCACTATGGTGTAGAACACTGAGCTGTAGTCAATGAATAGCATTCTCACGTAAGTGTTCCTTTTGTCCAGGTGGGAAAGGGCGGTGTGGAGTGCAATAGACATTGCATCCCCTGTGGATATGTTTGGGCGGTATGCAGATTGGAGTGGGTCTTGGATTTCTGGGATAATGGTGTTGACCTGAGCCATTACCAGCCTTTCAAAGCACTTCATAGCTACAGACGTGAGTGCTACGGGTCTGTAGTCATTTAGGCAGGTTGCCTTTGTGTTCTTGGGCACAGGGACTATGGTGGTCTGCTTGAAACATGTTGGTATTACAGACTCAAACAGGGACATGTTGAAAATGTCAGTGAAGACACCTGCCAATTGGTCAGCACATGCCCGGAGCACTCGTCCTGGTAATCCGTCTGGTCCCGCAGCCTTGTGTATTTTGACCTGTTTAAAGGTCTTACTCACGTCGGCTACGGAGAGTGTGATCACACAGCCGTCCGGAACATCTGATGCTCTCATGCATGACTCAGTGTTGCTTGCCTCGAAGCCAGCATAGAAGTGATTTACCTTGTCTGGAAGGCTCGTGTCTCTGGGCAGCTTGCGGTTGTGCTTCCCTTTGTAGTCTGTAATAGTTTCAAGCCCTGCCACATAGGAGAAGCGTCGGAGCCGGTGTAGTAGGAGTCAATCTTAGCCCTGTATTGACGCTTTGCCTGTTTGGTGGTTCATCGCAGGGCATAGCAGGATTTCTTGTAATCTTGCGAGTCCGCACCTTGAAAGCGGCAGCTCTACCCTTTAGCTCAGTTCGAATGTTGCCTGTAATCCATGGCTTCTGGTTGGGGTATGTACGTACAGTCACTGTGGGGATGACGTCCTCGATGCACTTATCGATAAAGCCAGCGACTGATGTGGTGTACTCCTCAATGCCATCGGAAGAATCCCGGAAAATGTTCCAGTCTGTGAAAGCAAAGACCGAGTCACTGGTGCTTCCTGCTTTAATTTTTGCTTGTAAGCAGGAATCAGGAGGATAGAGTTGTGGTCGGATTTACCAAATGGAGGGCGAGGGAGAGCTTTGTATGCATCTCTGTTTGTGGAGTACAGGTGATCTAGAATTTTTCCACTCTTTGTTGCACATTTAACATGTTGATAGAAATTTATTAGAATTTATTTAAGTTTCCCTGCATTAATGTCTCCAGGTGAGTGGTTTCTTGTTTGCTTATTTCCTTATACAGCTGACTGAGTGCGGTCATGGTGTCAGCATCTGTCTTTGATGGTAGATAAACAGCCACTCTCTAGGCAAGTAGTGTGGCCTGCAATTTATCCCAATATACTCTACTTCAGAAGAGCATAATCTCGAGACTTCCTTACATTTCGTCCATTTGTTTACAAATATGCAGTCTTACCGGAGTGTGCTGTTCTATCTTGTCGGTGCAGCGTATATCCCGCTAGCTGAATATCTATGTCGTCATTCAGCCACGACTCTGTGAAACATAGGTTATTACAGGTTTTGATGTACCATTGGTAGGATATTCATGATCGTACCTCGTCTAGTTTAATGTCCAATTATTGCACGTTGGCGAGTAATATTGATGGTAATGGCAGCTTTCCCTCTCGCCTTCTGCGGGTCCTCACGAGGCATCCCGCTCTGTGTCCTCTGTACCTGCATTTCCTCCTCTTGCAAATAACAGGGATGTTGACCCTGTCGGGTGTTTGGAGAACACCTGTGCGTCTTGCTTGTTTCTCCGAAAAGTACAAAGATTGTACTTTTTCTCCATGTGCAGTTGCAAACCGTAGTCTGGCTTTTTTATGACGGTTTTGGAGCAGTGTTTTCTTCCTTGCTGAACGGTCTTTTAGGTTATGTCGATATAGGACTCGTTTTACTGTGAATATTGATACTTTTGTACCTGTTTCCTCCAGCATCTTCACAAGGTTGGTCTGCTGTTGTTCTGGGATAGATTGCACTTTTCGCACCAAAGTACGTTCATCTCTAGGAGACAGAATGCGTCTCCTTCTTGAGCGGTATAACAGCTGCATGGTCCCATGGTGATTATACTTGTGTACTATTGTTTGTACAGATGAACGTGGTACGTTCCCAAGGATGAACCAGACTTGTGGAAATCTACAGTCTACAATTTATTGTCTGAGGTCTTGGCTGATTTTTTAAATATTTTCCCATGAAAATAAGAGGCACTGAGTTTGAAGGTAGGCCTTGAAATACATCCACAGGTACACCTCCAATTGACTCAAATTATGTCAATTAGCCTATCAGAAGCTTCTAAAGCCATGACATCATTTTCTGGAATATTCCAAGCTGTTTAAAAGGCACAGTCAACTTAGTGTGTGTAAACTTCCGACTTCAACTGTATGTAGACGGCTAAGAAAAACAGCTATTTAATCAATTTTGAATTCAGTCTGTAACACAACCTCAAGGGGTATGAATACTTTCTGAAGGCACTGTACATATCAAATTCAAACACAATTACGTCCGTTGGGAAATGTCACAGTCCTCAAGATGATCATGATATTTTTAATACATTTTATACAGAATCTAATGTAATCTAACTACATATTTCAGCCCTCCAGTTAATTATTGGCGGTGTTATGACTTTCCCCCATGGGTGAGGATCAAAGAGACCCCCCTCTTTGGGCCAGTTGTATGACTTAATGACTGGTCGTAAAGTTCTCTCTCTTGCCTTGCAGTATTGAGAATGGAATGTCTGAGTGTTACAATAGAGAGAGACTTTGCAGTACTTTAACATTAAAAGATTGCACATCGAAACAATATTTCTAACATAAATAATGTGGGAGATGGTTGGTGGGGCTCGAAACAATAATCATGTCAAATCAGTTGACGTTTTCTGATGTCATTAAGGATGGAATAACAAGATAACGGTAACTCAACATCTAAATGTTGTAAAACATATATGATTAAATATGAAATTATTTGTGAAAATATAGCAATGTTTTAGCCTTTTAAATGAGATAATAAAGTAAAGTTTTACCCTATTCAGTAACCACACCCATGTGAGCATAGACATTATGCCAACAGGATGGAATACTCTTTTTACATTAGACCAAGCAGGCGGATGGTGTTGAGCTGGACATCACGAATGGTTAGACTCTACCAGACCAGTTATTGTGGAGCAGTGGCTACACATTGAAATGGTTTAAAATTACCAGACCAGAAAATGGTAAGACCCAAAATTTCAAGTGAAGAAGAAAAAGAATACATCAGAACATTCAGTCTGCAGCTGTTTAAGTACTTTAGTCTAGTAAACTCAACCAAAGACCACCGCGTGTGTACCTCTGATGAATCCAGTCTAACGAACACTCAGAGACAAAGAAGCCTACTACAACTGAGGACATGGTATCCTCTGGTGGACAACCAGAGACTTACACATCCAGAGACTTTCTGTCAAAATATTTGTCACGGACGGATCGAGTGGTTTCAACAGAGAGACAAAGACATCTAAGACAAAGACATCTAAGCGTAAATATATGTTGCACTTCTAAATCCGAATGAGCGGTTGTTAGGGTGCTAAATATCTAAATATTTATGGTGAGCATATTACACAACTGTATGTACGATAGTTCAATTCCTTTGTCTCTCCTTCTCCCGCTCTTTCTTTCCCCACCCCTTTCATTGTGTAACAAGCCGTCATATCGGGTTAGTCCACTAGGGACTTTTCATTACATTATTTTAGTAATCAATTCAACCTATATTGTGTGTGTTTATGTATTTCTGTGTGAATATTTAGTTAGTTAGTAAATAAATAATTAAGATAATTTGTGTATCGGTGAACCTATCCCTAAATACTTATTTCCACCATAATTTGCAAATAAATTCATACAAAATCTTACAATGTGATTTTCAGGATTTGTTTTCTCATTTTGTCTGTCATAGTTGAAGTGTACCTATGATGAAAATTACAGGCCTCTCTCATCTTTTTAAGTGGGAGAACTTGCACAATTGCTGGCTGACTAAATACTTTTTTGCCCCACTGTATACAAAATGTTCATTTATAAAGCGCGTTTGATCCAGATAAAAAAACAGCTTACAAAAAACTCAAAGTCACTGCAAAATATTTCAAAAGTTGCCTATAAACTTTGCCAAAATATTTCAAACTACTTTTGTAATACAACTTTAGGTATTTTTAAACGTTAATAATCGATCAAATTATAGACGGGGCAATCTGTGTTCAATACAGGAATGAAAACAAACCAGCTCCACTTTTCACGTCTTGCGCAACTCACAAAAGTGTACCCAGTTCCTAGTTGGCCTACTTCTTCATTGCACAAAGGAATTACCTCAACCAAATTCCAATGACTGGTGGAAGCGGTAGGAACTGAAAACAGGTTCCTAAGAAATATCCCTTGGCAATAACAAGTCAGGGAACAGAGAGAGGCAAAATTTAAAAAAATCGGAACAGTTAGTCCTTGGGGTTTTGCCTGCTACATAAATTCTGTTATACTCACAGACATGATTCAAACAGTTTTAGAAACTTCAGAGTGTTTTCTATCTAAATATATCTTATATTCTTGGCATGAGTAGCAGGAAGTTGAAATTGGGCACGCTATTTAGCCAAAAGTGAAAATTCTGCCCCCTAGCCCCAAGAGGGTTTAATCCAGATCAGTCTACACATTTTCGGATGCAATGCTGTTCTCTGTTAGCAGCTCTCTATTTAGCATATGATAGCACCCCCCAATCCTGGACCCAGGGACCCAGAGTTGGTCAATCAAGGGCATGATAATGAGTTGGTAAGTTGAGTCGAGTGCGCCAGCATCAGGGCAAGAATAAAGATACGTACCCGCCCAGGACCAGACCGGGAGAAGCTGGTCCACACAGTGCCTGGAGAAAACACCAAGGCAACAGTGACAGCATTGCATTGATTGACAAATAGAAAAATACTTTAGAAAAAATGTATTGTTGATAATACCAATGGTAGATACACAAAAGAGAAAAATAATAACAAAAATAAAACAGGTATGACAATAACAATGGGTGCATCATTGTCTCAATTGCGATCCAGGTAATTTGGTTCTGCTATTAGATGAAGCACAGTAATAACACAGTAATTTGTTGTATAAATAAACATAATTTGACATTGTATTCACAAACTTTGCTGTGCTTTTCAATGGTTGAATGCACAGTGATAGATATTTGTCTCAGGGCACAGGGCGAGACCCAGATGCAGACGGTTCGAGTCTCTGATATTTATTATAATCCAAGATGCAGGCAAGAGAGTGGTTGTGGACAGGCAAAAGACCATAACAAGGTCAGAGTCCAGGAGGTATAGAATGGCAGGCAGGCTCGAGGTCAGGGTAGGCAGTATGGTCAGGCAGGCGGGTTCAGAGTCAAGGCAGGCAAAAACAGAGAAAAGGAAAAAACATGAGCACGGAATAACACGCTGGTTGACTTGGCAAGACGAACTGGCAACAGACAAGCAGGGAACACAGGAATAATTACCCAGGGACCAATGAGAAAAACAGGTGACACCTGGAGGTGGGTGGAGACAATCACAAAGACAGGTAAAACAGATCAGAGTGTGACAATTTGGGTGAAAACTAAACCAAAAATCTTGTTTTACCATTGGAATTTGGTGCTTTTAGATGGTTGAAAGCATAGTGAAAACACACTGGAAATGCAACTAACTTTTGGCTGTCTTTTGAGTGGGTGAAAATAGGTTGTAATTTCTTTGATCCGCGCCTCAACCAAATATTACCCAATTACCCACTTTGATGACGTGGGGGAAGAGTGAGCCCTCATGTCTGGCATACACACACATTCTCCAGTTTACCCATGATTTGACACCTGCCATCTTCACATGTGTATTCACGTCGCAGTTTCTCTTCATGCTTGAGTGTGTATGTGTGGGTGTCACCACTCACGGCCGCCTATAGCCTTTTGGGGGCCTAAGCGAGATTTTGATGGGGGGGCCCCCCACCTTGCGGCAAAACATTTTAGTTGTCCCCCTGTTAATGGTGGAGACATTTTTTGGTTTGTTTTAAAGTACATTTCATGCAATTCTACACATTTTTCCATTGGGTGTAGCGAAATGTTGCAGGTTTTAAAGCACGTTTTCTACAATTCTATACATTTTTATTGATTTATGCCATGTTATTATGATATCTGAGTAAGAATGACTAACAAAATCAATGGGAGCCTCCTGGATGTCAGGGCCCCTGGGCATGTGCCCGGTCGGTATTCAGCCATGATTCCTACAAGTTTAGAAAGCTGACTAGACTAACTACCAAAAAAAATCCCCACAAAAATGTTTTCATGAATATAGACAATTTTGACTTTGCAGTTGGCCCATCTAGCGGAAAACGCTCAGTTCTGCCTCAAGGAAAAGACTCATCCCAATTAACGTCAATCTGTGGTTATGATACTGTGATCATACGGTTTACGGGAATACATTACCTTACCTTCTTCAAATCAAATCAAATTTTATTTGACACATACACATGGTTAGCAGATGTTAATGCGAGTGTAGCGAAATGCTTGTGCTTCTAGTTCCGACAATGCAGTAATAACCAACAAGTAATCTAGCTAACAATTCCAAAACTACTACCTTATAGACACAAGTGTGGGGATAAAGAATATGTACATAAAGATATATGAGTGAGTGATGGTACAGAGCGGCATAGGCAAGATACAGTAGATGGTATTGAGTGCAGTATATACATATGAGATGAGTATGTAAACAAAGTGGCATAGTTAAAATGGCTAGTGATACATGTATTACATAAAGATGCAGTAGATGATATAGAGTACAGTATATACATATGAATATGAGATGAATAATGTAGGGTATGTAAACATTATATTAGCTAGCATTGTTTAAAGTGCTTGGGTGATGACGAGTCCTGTAAGAGAATATATTAGAGTCAGCCAGCCAGTTAAAAATGTATTATTAGTGATGGTAAGAGCAATTTAAAAGAAAATGTGTTTGTTGGTGCACTTTGCTCACGTTTGATGCAAAGATGAGAGAATATGTCTTACCTCTGTGGTCCCTCCCAGTTGTACCTGTTTTTTCTTTGGGCGTATTGTAGGCTACCTAATTTTAAATGTAAGAGATTGTAATTAACTAAAAACCTGCCTACATTATGAATAATTTAGCAAATTGCATGCATCAACTAACATATTAGTCTACACCAGGCCCACGTCTAGAGACTACACCAGTGGTTTTCAACAGTGGAACTCTCAGGTGTGCAGCTAAACGTTTCCTAATCTTGATTATTTTTTGGAACACTCACTTATAAACATGCACATTACATTTTTACTTGGGAGCACTAGTGCCACTCAGATAATACTGTTGAATGGCACATGGTTACATCTGTATCGTTGTTTCAAGTCCGGTGCTCTCAGGCTGTTGGTTGTTGTATTTAAGCAATAAGGCCCAAGGGGGTGTGGTATATGGCCAATATACCATGGCTAAAGGCTGTTCTTAAGCACAACGCATCGCGGAGTGGCTGGATACAGCCCTTAGCCGTGGTACATTGACCATCAACCACAAACCCCCGAGGTGCATTTTTGCTATTATAAACTGGTCACCAACGCAATTAGAACAGTAAAAATAAATGTTTTGTCATACTCATGGTATATGGTCTGATGTACCACGGCTGTAAGCCAATCAGCATTCGGGGCTCGAACCACCAATTTTATAATATCATAATATAATATCATTATTGAGGGGCAAGCATTACGAGCAAAGTAATGTATAAGTCTGAAAGGCTTTGTATCCTTGGTTGAAGCATGCCTTTGTTTTGTTGGTTGTGCCTTTACATTGCAGAAAACCACTCGTCTCTTGCCCAAACCATTCAAAACAAAATACCTATTTACTGGAGCTAAATAATATATGTTTCTAGTAGGGATTCACATGATGCTCTTAAAGGGGTACACAAATTAATCATTATGAGTAAGGAACTATGAAAAAAGTTCAAATAAAGCCTAGAAAATCTAGAAAACAAACGTTTGTCAAAATAGATGATTTGCAATGTGTTTCAGATGAGATGGAGGTTATTACCACTAAATAAATGAATAGGGAATTTTTTTTTATCACATCAAGGTATGCCACGGTTTTAAAACATTTAAGAACCACTGGACTACTACTCCCCCACTCGCTACTCCATGTGGTTGTTGTCATCCGATCAAGATGATCCGATCACCATCTGATCGAGATTTGTTGCGTCTATACATGGTAATAAAATGTGTCTCTTATCTGCCCAGATTCGCTGGTCCCTCCTTTTATTCAAATGAATGCAACCTGCCTTGGACCTCCCGTTATGACACAAGATGTATAAATCGACAGAAAACAGTCAATAGTTTTTTAAAACTTTCATCAATACAGCCTACTTTTGTTATCCAAAAATGTAAGACTAGGCATAATAAGCTAATGTCCTGATAACCTCGACCTGAGTGTCCACAGTCATACAAAGGAATATTCGGAGAATCTCAACCATCCGTAAAAAATAATAATCTGGATGTGTGTACTCAATACAATTATTTCAATCCCTTTTATTCAATCCCTTTGTTACGGCAAGACTAAATATCTCCAGGAGTAAAAATGTGCTTAATAAGTTGCATGGATAATAATTCTGTTTAACATGATTTTGTAATGACTACTTCATCACTGTACCCCACACATACAATTATCTGTAAGGTTCCTAAGTCAAGCAGTGAATTTCAAACACAGATTCAATCACAAAGACTAGGGAGGTTTTCCAATGCCTACATGGGTAAAACATTTTTAAAAAGCAGACAGTGAATATCCATTTGAGCACAGTGAAGTTCTTAATTACACTTTGGATGGTGTATCGATGCACCCAGTCACTACAAATATACAGGCGTCCTTCCTAACTCAGTTGCCGGAGAGGAAGAAAACCACTCAGGGATTTCACCATGAGGCCAATGATGACTTTAAAGGTCTAAGCCGTTGGAGGGGTAAGGGGTTCTACTAAGCCAACATACTGAATTGTTTTAAGATGGTCATACCATGGATAATTTAGCTATTTGACTTTGAATTTTAGGAGCCCTTTATGTATTTATTTGATATATTTACAAATTATTTGATAAAATATTGAATTTGGCCTTTGCTAATATAGCCCATTGAAATGTGCTGAAGAATACATTCATCAATGGCATAACAGACAGGCAAAAATTAAGAAATAAGGTTTTGAAGTTTCTGTCCTACATCTTGGAGATATAAGAAAGCTCAGGCAATATATATTTTTTTATCCCTTATTTCTGTTGGAACAAAAAAATACCTCCATACTTCTATTAACACATACGTGTTACCGTCAGACAAGTCCCGTGAGAAGAATGATTTTTGGGATGTCTCATGGTCTAACAAACACAGCTGTACCTTGGAGATGCGGAGTACCTTGGAGATGCGGAAGGGCAACATAGGCAGATGCGGTGGTTCTCGCTCAGACTGGTCTGACTCCTCTCACGGAGGCTGGGGTGAGGCAAGTGCCTCCCGAGACACGTGCTCACCACCGCTGCAGACAAGGGCTACTACAAGTTCTGTGAGCTCCTCATCAACAGGTAATTACTGCTACAGTCTACTTACAGTATGAGAGTGAGAATGTCATTGCAGTCAGAATAACATTCCTCTCCAGTCTCATTGCCCAGACCAGCGACTACTCACTGAGTGAGTTATTAAAATGTTACAACCAGCAGTGTGTAGTTAGACAGTTGCTTCTAGCTAAAGTCCAAAATATTCACTTCGCTCTCTTTTAGTCCCGTCGATCTCAGAGCTGTGGCCAACCCTCATCTCCCAGGCCTAGTACAGCGACTCCTCTCTGAGTGAATATGTGTGCTGTTGTGGATGGGACTCTGCTCCCTACTCCCTACCCTGTGATTTGTTATATGAATTGTAATAAGATCTTTCCTATTTTCTCAAAAAATAAAATATGATTCTGAGCAATTAGTAAATGTCTATTAATTGTTTAAGTTGTTATTTACAGCTGTTTGTAGTTTGATATAGTATAATGCAACTGAATTGAAAACTATCAGGGGGGTGGCTAGGTAATATTAATTTGCATTGGGACACATCTGGGGAGATTCTGGGAAGACACCGGCAGTGTCGGCTTACTTCTGGCAGACGTGATGGGCCGATTCTGGGCAGTCATTCAATATGACATTGAATCGAGCCTGGCACCCGGATTTGGGTCGATTAAATCAGTTCCGGGCTGAGATTGGGCTGAGTCCTCATTGCTAGCTGAGGTGTAATTTACTGTAGATGAAACAGTCACATTAGCCTCTAGGGAACAAATAAATATTGGATGCAGATATGGTGGTACAAGTTAACTCATGTCTGACTACAACATTGTACGAACTAGCAGCAACAAACCCAAGCCAACCCAAGGCTATAGCAAAACATGTCACAGTTGGTTAGATTGTGTAACGGCTTCACCGGCCTGAACTCAATCTGGAACAAGTCAATCTACATCTGTAAAGCATAGAATTACCTTGCAAATTAGATTACGTTATTTCTCAAGCTATGTACACTAACAGAAAGAGGAGGAAGGGAAGCGCTACTAAGGTACACAACAGTAAATGTTGGTAGACAGAAGGTGCTCAATGGTAAAAGGGGTGAATTGGTCATCAAAAATAAAGGAGGACCAAGGCACTCTTCATATAATTAATTATAATGCCTATATTTGTATGGCATGTTCAATAGAAACAAGGTTTAAAGAATTTGACGAGTTTCGGCTGCATGGCCTTCGTCAGGCAGTACAAAGAAATAATACAATGTATACCTAGTAAGCAATACTATACACATTAAAAAGTGAAATACTGTAGCTATGTTATCATAAAAATACAACTCCAAGCTAGAAGTATCAGAAGTAGTAGTTCTAGAAGTAGTTCTAACCTTAAATATGACTGGGAGAAGTGTCAAGAATAAGAAAGCAATATATTCCATAGTACACTAGAACACAGTAAAACATGAACAACAACAGTCCAAACATAGCTGAGGGCAATTGAGCAAAATGTCCACTAGATGACAGCAAATGGACCTATCACAACCCTACAGGAAGGGTGAGAAATCCATATCTTCATTTCAACCAGGGTATTTAGTGGCCTGTAGTTTGTAAATCCCAAAACTTTCCCTTTGGTTTAACTGTTTAAGACGGTCCCCTTTTCTAATAGAGGCCGGAATATGATCAATACCCATAGCTTGTAGGGAGGCAGGGTTGCCATGGTGTAAGGACTTGTAGTGCCTTGCCATGGGGTAGTCTTCATTGCCTACCCGTATGGCATACTTGTGTTCCGCTAAGCGGTCTTGAAGGCGTCTCTTTGTCCGTCCAATGTAGAACACCTTGCACTGTGGACATTCCAATCTATAGATGACATGAGTGGTTTTGCAGTTAATGAAATGCTTGACATAATACTCCATTTTGGAAGCTGTGTCAACAAAATACTTTTTCTGTGCAATATTTCTGCATTGGTTACATTTAAAAGAGCCCTTGGGTTTGTGGTCAAGCCAAGTTTTTTGAGAGTCACCCGGAAGATAACTGTGGACTAATTTGTAATTTAGGGTAGGACATCTCTTAAAGCTTATGACTGGTGGCTCAGGAAATACTTGGTAGTGTATCACTTTGGATGATTCTTTTAATGTTCTCTGCTTCAGTGCTATATTTTGTAACAAAATACACGCTCTCTGATGTATCAAGAGGCACTCCCCTACGCAACAAGTTATCTCTGTCAAGTAATCCAGCCCTTATACCTGCATCTTTCAGGACCTGAACGCTGTAGCCTCGATTCAAGAATACCCTTACGCAATCATCAAAAAGGGGTTCTCAAGAAATATTGATCACAGCCTTGTTCTGGTCCTGCTCCGTGTGGATGGATAGTCTTGATTTCTTCCTCCCCGTCCGTGTTGGCCTCTTCCGCGTCCTCTCCCTCTCTTGTTGTGGTACCTGCGTGACACCTCTTCCTGATCTAAAAAATCTTGGGAGGAGCTGGCCTCTGAGTGTCTAGGGTGATCCCGTTCAAACGTTTGGGGTCACTTAGAAATGTCCTTGTTTTTGAAAGAAAAGCAAAAAAAAATTGTCCATTAAAATAACATCAAATTGATCAAAAATACAGTGTAGACATTGTTAATGTTGTAAGTTACTATTGTAACTGGAAACAGCAGACGTTTTATGGAATATCTGCTTAGGCGTACAAAGGCCCATTATCAGCAACCATCACTCCTGTGTTCCAATGGCATTTTGTGTTAGCTAATCCAAGATTTTAATTTATAAAGACTAACTGATCATTAGAAAACCATTTTGCAATTCTGTTAGCACAGCTGAAAACTGTTGTGGTGATTAAAGAAGAAATAATACTGGCTTTCTTTAGACTAGTTGAGTATCGCATTTGTGGGTTCGATTACAGGCTCAAAATGGCCAGAAACAAATAACTTTCTTCTGAAACTCGTTTTTGTTCTGAGAAATGAAGGCTAATCCATGCGAGAAATTGCTAAGAAACTGAAGATCTCGTACAACGCTGTGAACTATTCCCCTCACAGAACAGTGCAAAATGGCTCTAAACAGAATAAAAAGAGGAGTGAGAGGCCCCGGTGCAACTGAGCAGGAGGACAAGTACATTAGAATGTCTAGTTTGAGAAATAGATGCCTCAAGTCCTCAACCGGCAGCTTCATTAAATAGTACCCGCAAAACACCAGTCTCAATTTTAACAGTGAAAGAGGAGACTCCTGCGACTTCATTATGACAGAAGTGAGTGCTACAGGGTGATAGTCATTTAGTTCAGTTACCTTTGCCATCTTGGGTACAGGAACAATGGTGGCCATCTTGAAGCATGTGGGGACAGCAGACTGGGATAGGGAGGGATTGAATATGTCCGTAAACACACCAGCCAGCTGGTCTGCGCATGCTCTGAGGACGCGGCTAGGGATGCCGTCTGGGCCGGCAATCTTGCAAGGGTTAACATGTTTAAATGTCTTACTCACGTCGGCCATGGAGAAGGAGAGGGAGGGCCCACAGTCTTTGGTAGCGGGCCGCGTCGGGGGCACTGTACTATCGTCAAAGTGGGCAAAGAAGGTGTTTAGTTTGTCTGGAATCAAGAAGTCGGTGTCCATGACATGGCTGGTTTTCTTTTTGTAGTCCGTGATTGCCTGTAGACCCTGACACACATGTCTCGTATCTGAGCCGTTGAATTGCGACTCCACATTGTCCCTATACCGACATTTTGCTTGTTTGATTGTCTTGAGGAGGGAATAACTGCACTGTTTGTATTCGGCCATATTACCAGTCATCTTTCCATGGTTAAATGTGGTGGTTCACGCTTTCAGTTTAGCGCGAATGCCGCCACCTAATGCCACCACCTTCTGGTTAGGGTAGGTTTTAGTAGTCACAGTGGGTACAACATCTCCAATGCACTTCTTGTAAACTCACTCAACGAATCAGCGTATAAATTAATATTATTCTCTGAGGCTTTTCCCAGTCTGCGTGATCAAAACAATCTTGAAGTGTGGATTCCGATTGGTCAGACCAGCGTTAATTTATGTATGCTTCATCAACAAAGACAGGTAATGTGTGTTACAGTATGTGAAACGTTGTATAAAAAAATACCCAGCTTGATATACTAGTAGGCTAATTCCCCATCCAAGCAGATACAACTAGTAAAGTACTTTTGGTTGTGCAGTGCATTAGCAAAAAGATTTGTCATTTCTTTAGATTAAAATGCAAAATAAAAAAATTTAATACCACATTTACATAAGTATTCAGACCCTTTACTCAGTAATTTGTTGATGCACCTTTTGCAGCGATTACAGCCTTGACTATTCTTGGGTATAATGCTACAAGATTGGCACACCTGTATTTGGGGAGTTTCTTCCATTCTTCTCTGCAGATCCTCTCAAGCTCTGTCAGGTTGGATGGGGACCGTTGCTGCACAGCTATTTTCAGTTCTCTCCAGAGATGTTTGATCGGGTTCAAGTCCGGGCTCTGGCTGGGCCACTCAAGGACATTCAGAGACTTGTCCCGAAGCTACTCTTGCTTTGTCTTCGCTGTGTGCTTAGGGTCATTGTCCTGTCCTGTTCGAAGATGAACCTTTGCCCCAGTCTGAGGTCCTGAGTGCTCTGGAGCAGGTTTTCATCAAGGATCAATCTGTACTTTGCTCTGTTCATCTTTTCCTCAATGTTAACGAGTCACCCAATCCATGCTGCTGAAAAACATCCCCACAGCATGTGCCTTTTACTGAGGAGTGGATTCCGTCTGGCATCTCTACCATAAGGGCCTGATCAGTGGAGTGCTGCAGAGATGGTTGTCCTTCTGAAGGTTCTCCCATCTCCACAGAGGATCTCTGGCGCTCTGTCAGAATGACCATTGGGTTCTTGGTCACCTCCCTGACCAAGGCCCTTCTCCCCCAATTGCTCAGTTTGGACTGGCGACCAGCTCTAGGAAGAGCCTTGGTGGTTCCAAACTTCTTCCATTTAAGAATGATGGAGGCCACTGTGTTCTTGGGGACTTTCAATGCTGCACACATTCTTTTGGCACCCTTCCCCAGATTTGTGCCTCTACACAATCCTGTCTCGGAGCTCTACGGACAATTCCTTCGATCTCATGGCTTGGTTTTTGCTCTGATATGTACTTTCAACTGTGGGACCTTATAAGACAGGTGTGTGCCTTTTCAAATCATGTCCAATCAGTTGCATTTACCACAGGTGGACTCCAATCAAGTTGTAGAAACAGCTCAAGCATGATCAATTGAAAGAGGATGCACCTGAGATACATAGCAAAGGGTCTGAATACTTCCATAAATAAGTTCTTTCTGTTTTTTACTTTTAATACATTTGCTAACATTTCTAGATCTGTTTTCACTTTGTCATTATGGGGTATTGTGTGTAGATTGAGGATTTGTTTTTATTTAATTAATTTTAGAATTAGGCTGTAACTTGTGGAAAAATGCACTGTACATTTACATTTTAGTCATTTAGCAGACAGGAGCAATTAGGGGTAAGTGTCATGATCATGGGCACATCGACAGATTTTTCACCTTGTCGGCTTGGGTTACTGGCCAAACGCGACCAGTAAGGGTGCCCTTATCTACATCATGCAGACATGCCCTCGCTGTGAGCATTCCTATGAATGGAACAGTCAGCCACATGTTGGCAAGTTTCTGGCCTGCAACCTTCACCTGTCAGCGGCAACAGCTTTCGCAGGCACATCATTTCTACAAATACAGAAGGAAACCCACTTCATTACTTTGATACATAGATAACTGAAGTGAAATAGAACAGTGAACATAGTGATCAAGTTGGTTCCACCAGTCTAATCATAACCACCATTGATAATGTAATCAGTGGTGTGTGTGAGTGAGTGAGTGAGTGAGTGAGTGAGTGAGTGAGTGAGTGAGTGAGTGAGTGAGTGAGTGAGTGAGTGAGTGAGTGAGTGAGAGACACCGACCAGTATCTTTGATGAGGACCCAAGAGCTGATCAATTTAAATTTTTTATTTGACCTTTATTTAACTAGGCAAGTCAGTTAAGAACAAATTCTTATTTTCAATGACGTCCTAGGAACAGTGGGTTAACTGCCTGTTCAGGGGCAGAACGACAGATATGTACCTTGTCAGCTTGGGGATTCGATCTATACTGCTATGGGGCTCTGGCAAAGACCTCACCTCCAGCCTCACCTCTTTCCAGCTCACCAATGGTTTGTCGATGGGGAGAACAGAATTAGGTTGGTGACTTCTTCAAACTTCAACATAGTATCTATCACCTATTCAGACTGCCATTGGTAATAGAACAGTGGCTATGTGTACACAGTGCCTTCAGAAAGTATTCATACTCCTCGATTTACTCCACATTTTGTTATGTTACAGCCTGCATTTTTTTTAAATGAAATAGATTTGTATAAAAAATGAAATACAGACAAATAAATCTCATTTACATAAGTATTCACACCCCAGAGTCAATACTTTATGGAAACAACTTTGGCAGTGATTACAGCTGTGAGTCTTTCTGGGTAAGTCTCTAAGAGCTTTCCACACCTGGATTATGCAACCTTTGCCCATGGTTCTTTTCAAAATTCTTTCAACTCTGTCAAATTGGTTGTTGATCATTGCTAAACAACCATTTTCAGGTCTTGCCGTAGATTTAAGTCAAAACTGTAAATCGGCCACTCAGGAACATTCACTGACTTCTTGGTAAGCAACTCCAGTGTAGATTTGGCCATGTGTTTTAGGTTCTTGTCCTTGTACAAAACCACTCCCACTTCTAACCTACCTGGAGGGGAGCCATCCCCTCATTGGTCGCCACACACCTCCATCAAAGCTAGTTAGGAACAATCATGTCCATCTGAAAGAATAATGAATTCTGCTTCCCTCCAGGCCTGAGGGCACACACTTTCTAGTAGGCTAAATTGAATGCTCCAGCCCCTGGTCTACCCATACCAGCCTCCAGCCCCTGGTCCAGCCATACCACCCTCCAGCACAGACCCCCGCTCAGCCCTACCAGCCCCTGTTCCAGCCATGCCAGCGCTTAGCTCAGCAACCAGCTCATCCCCATCAGTCTTGGTCCGGCCATGCCAGCCTCTGGCCCAGCCATACCAGGTTCCAGCTCAGGCCCTAGCTCAGCAACCAGCTCATCCCCATCAGCCTCATCCCGGCCATGCCATGCCCTGGCCCAGTCCTACCAGGCCCCAGCTCAGCAACCACCTCATCCCCATTAGACTTGGCCATGTCATGCCAGGCTCCAGCTCAGCTCTACCAGCCCCTGGCCCAGCCATAACAGGCCTCAGCTCAGCCCTACCAGCCCCTGTTACAGCCATAACAGGCCCCAGGTCAGCCCTACCAGTCGCCGACCCTACAACACCCCAGCTCAGCTTCTACTCCAGCCCTACCAGGTCCCACCTCTGCTACCAGCTCAGCCCCACCATGCCCCGGCTCAGCTACCAGCCCAACTTTACCTAGAGAAAAGCCCAGTGGCTCCAGCTCAGCAATGAGTTCAGCCTTACCAGGCCCAAGTCCAGCAACCAGCTCAGCCTTACCAGGCTCCCTATGCCTACCCTGAGCAGCCAGGCAGCTACCCCCATCTCCAGTCAAGTTGGGATGGATACCAGACACCTAGTCACAAATCCAAAGTGCCACCCTTCCAGAGTGTTTCCCCTCCAGTGGCCAGTGCCAAGACCCCACCCTCCCTCCAATGGACCAAACCCCCAGAACGCTTCCCCTTCAGTGGGCCACCACCCCAGAGCACTCCCCCTAAAATAGGGGTGTCAAACTCATTCCAATATGTTTTACCTTCCATTTAAGACCTAGACAACCAAGTGAGGGCAGTTCCTTACTAATTAATGACCTTAATTCACCAATCAAGAACAAGGGTGGGGAAAACAGGCAGACACTCGGCTCTCCGTGGAATGAGTTCGACACATCTGCCCTACAATGACCAGTATGTCATGCTCCCCGAATGGGTGGCATTCCATGGGGTGGCCAAATTGAGCCATGCCACCACCTACACCCCACTATCAGGCGGCCATTGCCTCCTCTATCCGCTAAGACACACCACCATCTGCAGCCCACATTCACCACAGAATATTAAAATGTGCATGCACATTTTTGAAAGGCGGCTGTACAAAACCCCTCCTTACTCCCTTCCTACCTGGAAGGGAGCCCTCCCCTCATTGGTTGCCACACACCTCCATCAAAGCTCATTAAGAACAATCATGTCCACCTGAAAGAGGCGGGGCTACCCCTTTAAACCAAACCAGCAAGGACAACTGATGTGTTATTGACTGTGTATTGGATGAGGATGGGGTGTGGCGACCAAGGTATTTTTCCTTTGTTCAGCTTTATTAATTTATTTAATTCTTCAAAGCGCCACACTGGTGAATGTCACAAGACACTGTGGGTCATTTTGAATTCCAACTATTTTTAATGTGAACCTTTTCCACTGCTCCTCCTCAAGGGGGGGGGTCCCTCACTCGTTGAATAAAGGACGGTGAAAAGTGCAAACACAAGAGATAGAGTGAGCAGGAGAAAGATACAGACTAAGAACTGGGCATAACAGTGGGTTAAAAAGGCATCTCCAAAATGCAGGTTGTGGGGCAAGCCAGCAGAAAATAGGAGCATTGCGCCTGATTTGCTCAGTGTTCTGTCATTCATGAGGACAGGTCAAGTCCTTAGTAAGAGTAGACATCAAAAATGTCAGCCCTTTGGGTCCTGCCATAGAGTTATATAATAAGTGCCCTTCCAAGAAGGCTCAAGACCATTGGCCACAGATAGAATTATGTCAAATCACGTTATATGTACAGTAGCTTTGATTGATTGGACTGATCATGTCAACATCTTACCTTTAAAATCTTAGCTAGCTGTCATCATCATGAATCAAGTCGACAATCTACTGGCAAATCCTTTTTAATCCTTGTCATATGAAGATAAATAATGAAGAGAATGTGTAGATGAACGTCTCGGTGCTCATTGGCAATTGGACATACCCATTACAAAACAAGTTGGAAATCGCTAATTCAACAATGAGTGGTTTGGAAGTAATCAGTGGCTAACTGCAAGCATTGCAAAGCAACCACTAGCCACTAGCCTCCAATTCAGTGGAGTGGCTGTGTGTGTTTTTTTCCTGAGTTACCACCATAAATCCAGAGAATGCCAGACTTTGATGACAAAATTTGCCCACAAAGGACCGCCACACCACCTTCCTGTTTAAGTGAGCAAGTGAGTCCAAAAATGTATTGTATGCTGCTGCATAAATGATGTATTATGCCAGGGAGATATGTACAGTGCCTTGCGAAAGTATTCGGCCCCCTTGAACTTTGCGACCTTTTGCCACATTTCAGGCTTCAAACATAAAGATCTAAAACTGTATTTTTTTGTGAAGAATCAACAACAAACATGCAAAATTATTCAGCCCCCTTAAGTTAATACTTTGTAGCGCCACCTTTTGCTGCGATTACAGCTGTAAGTCTCTTGGGGTATGTCTCTATCAGTTTTGCACATCGAGAGACTGACATTTTTTCCCATTCCTCCTTGCAAAACAGCTCGAGCTCAGTGAGGTTGGATGGAGAGCATTTTTGAACAGCAGTTTTCAGTTCTTTCCACAGATTCTCGATTGGATTCAGGTCTGGACTTTGACTTGGCCATTCTAATACCTGGATATGTTTATTTTTGAACCATTCCATTGTAGATTTTGCTTTATGTTTTGGATCATTGTCTTGTTGGAAGACAAATCTCCGTCCCAGTCTCAGGTCTTTTGCAGACTCCATCAGGTTTTCTTCCAGAATGGTCCTGTATTTGGCTCCATCCATCGTCCCATCAATTTTAACCATCTTCCCTGTCACTGCTGAAGAAAAGCAGGCCCAAACCATGATGCTGCCACCACCATGTTTGACAGTGGGGATGGTATGTTCAGGGTGATGAGCTGTGTTGCTTTTACGCCAAACATAACATTTTGCATTGTTGCCAAAAAGTTCAATTTTGGTTTCATCTGACCAGAGCACCTTCTTCCACATGTTTGGTGTGTCTCCCAGGTGGCTTGTGGCAAACTTTAAACAACACTTTTTATGGATATCTTTAAGAAATGGCTTTCTTCTTGCCACTCTTCCATAAAGGCCAGATTTGTGCAATATACGACTGATTGTTGTCCTATGGACAGAGTCTCCCACCTCAGCTGTAGATCTCTGCAGTTCATCCAGAGTGATCATGGGCCTCTTGGCTGCATCTCTGATCAGTCTTCTCCTTGTATGAGCTGAAAGTTTAGAGGGACGGCCAGGTCTTGGTAGATTTGCAGTGGTCTGATACTCCTTCCATTTCAATATTATCGCTTGCACAGTGCTCCTTGGGATGTTTAAAGCTTGGGAAATCTTTTTGTATCCAAATCCGGCTTTAAACTTCTTCACAACAGTATCTCGGACCTGCCTGGTGTGTTCCTTGTTCTTCATGATGCTCTCTGCGCTTTTAACGGACCTCTGAGACTATCACAGTGCAGGTGCATTTATACGGAGACTTGATTACACACAGGTGGATTGTATTTATCATCATTAGTCATTTAGGTCAACATTGGATCATTCAGAGATCCTCACTGAACTTCTGGAGAGAGTTTGCTGCACTGAAAGTAAAGGCGCTGAATAATTTTGCACGCCCAATTTTTCAGTTTTTGATTTATTAAAAAAGTTTGAAATATCCAGTAAATGTCGTTCCACTTCATGATTGTGTCCCACTTGTTGTTGATTCTTCACCAAAAAATACAGTTTTATATCTTTATGTTTGAAGCCTGAAATGTGGCAAAAGGTCGCAAAGTTCAAGGGGGCCGAATACTTTCGCAAGGCACTGTATACTGTAGCTAAGAAAGTAATACTAAGTGTATGTTGTGTAGTAAGCCGGTAGTTGCCCATGAGCCTCACCCTAATCATTTGGTATATTTTCACCTCTTAATTTCGCCTACTGTTCTAACTTGGTGGTGCGAATGTAGCCTATAACTTGTTTAAGGCAAATATTGTAAGAGCTTTCATTGTCTGCTTATATGCCCTCTTTATTTATCCTACGGTTCTGACTTGGTGTGCAGGGAATACGCTGTAAAAACGGCCCATGTTCTAAATTCTGTTGCTGTCCATTTCAAAAGTGCTGAACAAATAGTTAGATTGACTATGTCCGTCGTTGCTCGCTCATTAATTTCTTAATCTAAATTACGGATGGCCTCTTATCGGCTTGTCGTCCTCTTATGCCATAGTTTGTATATCTCAATTGTCAGTAGAAAACATATTTGTGTAAGCAAGTCAGCCATATCAGCTATGTTTTTTTAAAGGCAGTAAATGATGCTGAATGAACTGTTTAGCTGCCATACAAGGCTCCGCTGATAGCCAGGTGTAGCAGTGGTAGTAAGGTGTTGGGACTCTAACAGTTTGTGGTCACCGTTTGTCACCGTTATAGTGCAATTCATGTAATGTATTGTTTAGTGTTGTGTTATGTAGTGACTTAGCTGGCAAGCATCCCACATTAGTATTTTTTACCCCACCAAGATTTATATGCTAAAATCGCAAATGATAGTGCTCATTTGTCAAGTGTCCAGTGCAAAATACCAGTATTGGGTGTAGTTTCCCTTAAGATCCATAGGAGGGCAGAAGAGAAAAGGATAATAATTACATAACAGCACACCTCATGGTATTTGGTTTGAGGAGGGAATGCTGTCCTTACTGCAAATCTAATCTCTGGACATAATGTTATTTCTCTAGTATGTGTGTGTGTATGTATGTGTGTGCATGTATGCGTAGCTAAGGAGATATGGACAGCTGGGAAGTATAGATCATAAAAGTTGCGAGAGAAATAACATAGTGACTGCTCTCTGTATTTTTAAGTTAAAACAAGAGTTTGTTTAAAATATCATAATTCCTTAAAGTGGAACGCAAGCCATGATTAAATGTGTCAGTCTGTGATTGGTACATACATTTTTGGAATTAATGATCTGTTCTAAATCCGCCCTATTTTAAAGATAATTTCCGATTTTAGCTGACAAATGCAGTATTTACCATGAATGCAGTGTCCATGAACAAAGCTTCAAAACAGGGTTAAAACGATCATTTTGATCTCATGGATGGTCAACCGTTGCATCCACATCTCCTAGAAACCTAGTCAGTTTCACAACTGAATCCATTCAATGTTTTGAACCCAACCGCTAGCCTACAATGGTACATTTTTCTCACTATAAAATAATTTCTAGGTCACAATTAAGTACCTTAATCAATCAATCAAATGTATTTATAAAGCCTTTTTACATCAGCCGATGTCACAAAGTGCTGTACAGAAACCCAGCCTAAAACCCCAAAATGCAAGCAATGCAGTTGTAGAAGCACTGTGGCTAGGAAACTCCCTAGAAAGGCCAGAACCTAAGAAGAAACCTAGAGAGGAACCAGGCTCTGAGAGGTGGCCAGGTCTCTTCTGGCTGTGGCGAGTATAAAAGAACATGGCCAAGATGTTCAAACGTTCATAGATGACCAGCAGGGTCAGATAATAATAATCACAGTGTCAGCACCTCAGGAGTAAACGTCAATTGGCTTTTCATAGCCAATCATTCAGAGTTAGAGACAGCAGGTGTGGTAGAGAGATAGTCCAAAACAGCAGGTCCAGGACAAGGTAGCACGTCCAGTGAACAGGTCAGGGTTCCATAGCCGCAGGCAGAACAGTTGAAACAGTATTTTTCGTAGCTGTCACATACCACCACAGACCGATGCTGGCACTAAAACTGCACTCAAAGAGCTGTACACCGCCATAAGCAAACAGGAAAACGCTCATCCAGAGGCAGCACTCCTAGTCGACGGGGACTGTAATGCAAGGAAACTTAAATCAGTTTTACCTAATTTCTATCAGCATGTTAAATGTGCAACCAGAGGGAAAAAAATTCAAGACCACCTTTCCTCCTCTCACAGAGATGCATACAAAGCTCTCCCTTGCCCTCCATTTGGCAAATCTGACCATAATTCTATCCTCCTGATTCCTGCTTACAAGCAAAAATGAAAGCAGGAAGCACCAGTGACTCTGTCAATAAAAAAGATGTCAGATGAAGCAGATTCTAAACTACAGGACTGTTTTGCTAGCACAGACTGGAATATGTTTTGGGATTGTTCCGATGGCATTGAGGAGTACACCACATCAGTCACTGGCTTTATAAATAAGTGCATCGAGGACATCATCCCCACAGTGACTGTACGTACATACCCCAACCAGAAGCCATGGATTACAGGCAACATTCGCACTAAGCTAAAGGATAGAGCTGTGGCTTTCAAGGAGAGGGACTCTAACTCGGAAGCTTCTAAGAAATCCTGCTATGTCCTCCGATGAACCATCAAACAGGCAAAGCTTCAATACAGGACTAAGATCTAATTGTACTACACCGGCTCCGACGCTCGTTGGATGTGGCAGGGCCTGCAAACTATTACAGACTACAAAGGGAAGCACAGCCGAGAGCTGCCCAATGACACGAGCCTACCAGATGAGCTAAATCACTTCTATGGGCGCTTCGAGGCAAGTAACACTGAAACATGCAAGAGAGCATCAGCTGTTCCGTACGACTGTGTGATCACACACTCTGCAGCCGATGTGAGTACGACCTTTAAACAGGTCAACATTCACTAGGTCACAGGGCCAGACGGAATACCAGGACGTGTACTCCGAGCATTTGCTGACCAACTGGCAAGTGTCTTCACTGACATGTTAAACCTCTCCCTGTCTGAGTCTGTAATACCAACATGTCTCAACCAGACCACCATAGTCCCTGTGCCAAAGAACACTAAGGTATCTGCCTAAATGACAACCGAACCGTAGCACTCACAACTGTAGCCATGAAATGCTTTGAAAGGCTGGTCATGGCTCACATCAACACCATTATCCCAGAAACCCTAGAGCCAGTCTAATTTTCATACCGCACCAACAGATGACGCAATCTCTATAGCACTCCACACTGTCCTTTCACACCTGGACAAAAGAAACCTATGTGAGAATGCTATTCATTGACTACAGTTCAGCGTTCAACACCCTAGTGCCCTCAAAGATCATCACTAAGCTAAGGACCCTGGGTCTAAACACCTCCCTCTGCAACTGGATCCTGGACTTCCTGATGGGCCGCACCTAGGTGGTAAGGGTAGGTAACAACACATCCGCCACGCTGATCCTCAACACGGGGGCCCCTCAGGTGTGCGTGCTTAGTCTCCTCATGTACTCCCTGTTCACTCATGACTGCACGGCCAAGCACGACTCCAACACCATTATTAAGTTTGCTGATGACACAATAGTAGTAGGCCTGATCACCGATAACGATGAGACAGCCTATAGGGAGGAGGTCAGAGACCTGACTGTGTGGTGCAAGGACAACAACCTCTCCCTCATCTGGATCATGTCAAAGGAGATGATTGTGGACTACAGGAAAAGGAGGACCGAGCACGCCCCCTTTCTCATCGGCAGGGCTGTAGTGGAGCAGGTTGAGAGCCAACAAACTAACATGGTCCAAGCACACCAAGACAGTCGTGAAGAGGGCAAGACAAAACCTTTTCCCTCTCAGAAGACTGAAAAGATTTGGCATGGGTCCTCAGATCCTCAAAACCTTTCACAGCGGCACCATCAAGAGCATCCTGACGGGTTGCATCACTGCCTGGAATGGCAACTGCCCGGCCTCTGACCTTTAGGCATGACAGAGGGTAGTCCGTATGACCCAGTACAACACCGGGGCCAAGCTGCCTGCCATCCAGACCTCTATACCGGGTGGTGTCAGAAGAAGGCCCTAAAAATTGTCAATGACTCCAGCCACCCTAGTCATAGAATGTTCTCTCTGCTACCGCACGTCAAGCGGTACCAGAGGACCAAGTTAAGGTCCAAGAGGCTCCTAAATAGCTTCTACCCCCAAGCCATAAGGCTCCTGAACAACTATTAAAATGCATTGCCCCCCCCCTACCGTGCTGTGAACCTAAGCACACAAAACATAGTTGAAGTCGGAGGTTTACATACACTTAGGTTGGAGTCATTAAAACTTCAAATACTACACAAATGTCTTGTTAACAAACTATAGTTTTGTCAAGTCGGTTAGGACATCTACTTTGTGCATGACACAAGTCCTTTTTCCAACAATTGTTTACAGACTGATTATTTCACATATAATTCATTGTGTCACAATTACAGTGGGTCAGAAGTTTACATACACTAAGTTGACTGTGCCTTTAAACAGCTTTGAAAATTCTAGAAATGATGTTATGGCTTTAGAAGCTTCTGATAGGCTAATTGACATTATTTGAGTCAATTGAAGGTGTACCTGTGGATGTATTTCAAGGACTACCTTCAAACTCAGTGCCTCTTTGCTCGACATCATGGGAAAATCAAAAGAAATCAGCCAAGACCTCCGAAAAAAAATTGGAGACCTCCACAAGTCTGGTCCATCCTTGGGAGCAATTTTTCTTAAACGCCTGAAGGTACCACGTTTATCTGTACAAACAACAGTACACAAGTATGTAGTATCTGGGATCTACATCTGTTTATATTAGTTACTGTGCAGTTACTAAGCAGTAATGCATTTCGTCAGTGTTACGTTACTACACCTAATAGGAAATGCACATGCGCACTGGAATGCCGCGAACTGTAGAGCACAAGGGGTTTTGACTAAACGAAAACTAACTGTACTCCCGTCTCCTGCCTGGTCATTTCTCCACAACACAAATATTACAAAGTATAAACACCATGGGACCACGCAGCAGTCATACTGCTCAGGAAGGAGACGCGTTCTGTCTCCTAGAGATGAACGTACTTTGGTGCGAAAAGTGCAAATCAATCCCTGAACAACAGCAAAGGACCTTGTGAAGATGCTGGAGGGAACAGGTACAAAAGTATCTATATCCACAGTAAAACGAGTCCTATATCGACATAACCTGAAAGGCCGCTCAACAAGGAAGAAGCCACTGCTCCAAAACCATTGCTCTAAAACATATGGACAAAGATTGTACTTTTTGGAGAAATGTCCTCTGGTCTGATGAAACAAAAATAGAACTGTTTGGCCATAATGACCATCATTATGTTTGGAGGAAAAAGGGGATGCTTGCAAGCCAAAGAACACCATCCCTCTGTGAAGCACGGGGGTGTCAGCATCATGTTGTGGGGGTGCTTTGCTGCAGGAGGGACTGGTGTACTTCACAAAATAGATGGCATCATGAGGCAGGAAAATGATGTGGATATATTGATGCAACATCTCAAGACATCCGTCAGGAAGTTAAAGCTTGGTCACAAATGGGTCTTCCAAATGGACAATGACCCCAAGAACTGAAAAAGTGTATGCGAGCAAGGAGGCCTACAAACCTGACTCAGTTACACCAGCTCTGTCAGGAGGAATGGGCCAAAATTCACCCAACTTATTGTAGGAAGCTTGTGGAAGGCTACCCGAAAAGTTTGACCCAAGTTAAACAATTTAAAGTCAATGCTACCAAATACTAATTTAGTGTTTTAAACTTCTGACCCACTGGGAATGTGATGAAAGAAATAAAAGCTGAAATAAATCATTCTCTCTACTATTATTCTGACATATCCCATTCTTAAAATAAAGTGGTGATCCTAACTGACCTAATAACAGGAATTGTGAAAAACTGAGTTTAAATGTATTTGGCTAAGGTGTATGTAAACTTCCGACTTCAACTGTACATATTACCTCAATTACCTCGACACCGGTGCCCCCTGTACTTAGCCCCAATATTTTAATGTACTGCTGCTGTTTATTATTTTATTTTTTTTACCTTTATTTAACAAGGGTGACCTGACAAGAAGGCAAAACAGGGAAATTCAGCATGTCCATAAAACATTACAGAACAATACAGAATAACCACAAAAGAAAAAGTGTTCTTATCTCACACTTTTTTATAGTTTTTTTCTCAAAACTGCATTGTTGGTTAATTAAGTGCTTGTAAGTAAGCATTTCACTGTAAGATCTACTCCTGTTGTATTCGGCGCATGTGACAAATACAATTTGATTTGATTTGGATATCTCGAGGCTACCCACATGTACAGTACATGACCAAAAGTATGTGGACTCCTGCTCGTCGAACATCTCATTCCAAAATCAGGGGCATTAATATGGAGTTGGTCCCCCCTTTGCTGCTTTAACAGCTCTTCTGGGAAGTCTTTCCACTAGATGTTGGAACATTGATGCAGGGACTTGCTTCCATTCAGCCACAAGAGCATTTGTGAGGTCGGCACTGATTAGGCCTGGCTCACAGTCAGCATTCCAATTCATCCCAAAGGTGTTCGTTGGGGTTGAGGTCAGGGTTCTGTGTAGGCTAGTCAAGTTCTTCCACACCAATCTCGACAAACCATTTTATTTTTATTCATTTTATTTTATTACCCCTTTTTCTCCCCAATTTTGTGGTATCCCATTGGTAGTTACAGTCTTGTCTCATCGCTGAAACTCCCATACGAACTCGGGAGATGCGAATATCGAGAGCCGTGCGTCCTCCGAAACACAACCCAACCAAGCCGCACTGCTTCTTGACACAAGGCCCACTTAACCCTGAAGCCAGCCGCACCAATGTGTCGGAGAAAACACCGTACACCTGGCGACAGTGTCAGGTTGCACAGCGCACAGCCCGACAAGGACATCCCTGCTGACCAAACCCTCTTTTGCATCAGACATTTGTAGTCCTGACTTGGAAACGGAAGGCAGTTTTCAATGGTTTTAGCAGAGCTGAGGGTCTCCCTACCCCCAGCAGCCAAATCGAACGCTCAGCATCTTATTGTGAAGTTTTATTGATAACAACCTATAGGTGCAACCAATGGGTTCTGAATACCAGTAACAAAAATGTATTCAAAGAACTAAATATTTGTGGAAATTATATCATCACCCAAAAGTGCACTTTGTAGACTGGAAGGGCAAATGGGCATGTGCTCTGCACAGGTAGAATCTTATCTGTGCATGTGCCTGATGTCATGGCCATACTTCGACCAATTCTATTACACTTTAAGCCTTTTACTTAATCTAATTGAATCCCCCTTCTTGGCAATAGAATAGCTTATACTCAACAAATATCTTATCTAAATAAATGGTGAAATCCATTGAATCAGACCTGGTTTTCCTGTCTTAATGACTATAACATATAATCTGAAGACTAATCAATGTAATGAACACGAGGGGAGACAGAGACCTGGTTTCAAGCACAGGGCGCAGCAGGTGTTTATTGCAAAGGACCACAGGGGCAGGCAGAAGGTCAAATATAGGGGTCCAAAAGGGTGACAGTAGAGGCAGGGAAAAGGCTAGTAACATAGTCCGGGAGATCAGGCAATAGGTAAATAACAGGAAATCCGATAGGCTAAAGTATAGGCAGGGAATAGGCAAAAGACATTGTTAGTGAGGCAGGCAAAAACTATCATTCACGGGAACACCAGCATTCCAAAAGACATGTGTCAGAAATCAAACAATACCTCACAGTGATGGGGTGCAAAGAACTGAACTAAATAGTGTGTGATAATGACATACAGGTGTGTGAACAGGTGATTAGAATTCAGGTGATTAGGATCTGGAGAGTGAGCTGCGTTCAGGGGAGCTACGTGTTTGAGGATGTGAGTTGGAAGCAGATGTTAAAATCTACATTACCATGACATTCATCTCAATCAAGACCGTTATGTCTAGAGCACAACTTATTTGTGCCATGATCACTACACAAAAAAAGTTGTTTTGTCGAGATCACAAGATAATCAAAATACCACTCATCACCTATTAATTTGTTCAGATGCACGATAACCGCCTCATCAAGGAGCTCGTTGACTGTGTTGATTGCAATGCACTCGATGGGGGCATTTAAGCCCTGAAAGCCTATAAACCAGCATCCTAATTTATCACTCTCTGGGCCTGCTATTGAATCTGATCAGCCTTCCAGGAATAGAGTGCACCCACTCTTGATCATATACATAATGCACTGACTGCTAATCTGCCTGCAAACAGCTTTACCTATGAAACAGCCTACAAGGCAAAATCCTGATTTATCACCCTCTGGGGCTGTTTTTGAATCTGATCAAGCTCTGAGGCTGGTCCAACTCAAGGTGTCATGGGAAAAAAAATTCGCCAACCTCAGAATTTATTTAAATTATGTTTACGACCACAACTGTAATGGCGCCATAGGAGATGGTCTCCGTTTTACGGGCTCGTGACCAATTGTGCAATTATTATTACGATATTGTCTCATTACTGCAACTCCCCAACGGGCTCAGGAGAGGGAAAGGTCAAGTCATGCGTCCTCCGAAACATGAACCGCCAAACCATGCTTCTTAACACCCGCTCGCTTAAAGCCAACTGCACCAGTAAAGCCCCCCCAATTGTGCGGCGCCCTATGGGTCTCCTGGCAATTGTGCTATTTTGTGTGGGGGGGGGGTTTGCACTGTTTTTAACTTTTTGGGCACAAAATGTTTGCGATTACTCACCTCGGACTGGACAAGGATTTTTTCTTTAATGAGTCGGACGTGAAGGATGTACTGCTCTTCCTGGACCAGGCCCATATCCCTGTCATTTCTATTAAGAGGAGACTCCGTTACATAGGTCGAAGAAACTGCGTTGGCGAGTGGATCATCCACCTTTACCATCCGTTCCACTGGCGAACTGGATGAGCTCTGTTCGAGATGGGACATGAAAAACTGTAATATATTTTATTTCACCAAGTCGTGGTTGAACAAGGACATGGATAATATACATTTTGCTGGTTTTCCGTGCATCGGCAAGACAGAACAGCAGCCTCTTTTAAGATCAGGTGGGGTGGTGTGTGACCCTTTGTCAACAGCTGGTGTGCAATCTCTAATATGAAGGAAGTCTCGAGTTAGAGTACCTCTTGATAAGTAATGTGGTCTACATCTTTTCATCTATATTCTTTGTTTATTTATTTTTTATTTTACCTTTATTTAACCAGGCAAGTCAGTTAAGAACAAATTCTTATTTTCAATGACGGCCTAGGAACAGTGGGTTAACTGCCTGTTCAGGGGCAGAACGACAGATTTGTACCTTGTCAGCTAGGGGGTTTGAACTCTCAACCTTCCGGTTACTAGTCCAACGCTCTAACCACTAGGCTACCCTGCCGCCCCAAGGGTGGCTTTGTAGCTGTCTGTTTACCACCACAAACCAATGCTGGCACTAACACCGCACTCAACAAGCTGTATAAGGCCGTAAGCAAACAAGAAAATGGTCATCCGGAAGCGGCGCTCCTAGTTGCCTGGGACTTTAATGCAGGGAAACTGAAATCACTTTTACCTCATTTTTACCAGCATGTCACATGTGCAACTCGAGGGGGAAAAAACTCTACATAACCTAAACTCCACACACAGAAATGTGTACAAAGCTCTCTCTCGCCCTCCATTTGGCAAATCTGACCGTAATCCTCCTGATTCCTGCTTGTCAAGCAAAAACTCAAACAGGAAGTACCAGTGATGCGCTCAATACGGAAGTGGTACGATGATGCGGATGCTAAGCTACAGACGGGAATATGTTACGGGATTCATTCGATGGCAATGAGGAGTATACCACGGCAGTCTCCTGCTTCATTAATAAGTGCATCAACGACCCAACACTGACCGTACGTACATATCATTCATTCTATCAATCAAATGTATTTATAAAGCCCTTCTTAATTCAGCTGATGTCACAAAGTGATGTACAGAAACCCAGTCAAAAACCCCAAACAGCAAGCACTGCAGGTGTAGAAGCACAGTGGCTAGGAAAAACTCCCTAGAAAGGCCAGAACATTGGAGCACCTTAATGGTGGTGGGATAGCGCTGCTTATCATTTGAAAAAACACATTTCATTCAATGCATGGCAGGAGCCCCAATGGACTCTCAGAGTGGGCAGACGACATGAGACCAAAGAGTGTCATGCCGGAATGTGCCTTCACCGTGTGAACAAGTAGGTTGTCTAGGTAGGCCAAAACCTATATTACCTGACGGCGCAACGGTTTATTTCTGCCTCCAAGCATTTGCTTGGAAGGCGAAACGCAGGAGCTTCCTGTGACGCAGACGCACCGGAACTTGGAAGTATGCATCCTTTAGGTCTATGCTTATACAGCTTTGTTCCGGACACAGTCCAGCAGACGCTTTGTCATAAGCATTCGAAAGGGCCGTTTGACTACGCTCTCGTTGAGAAATCTTCATCACCATCTCCGCCATGCCCAAAAACAGGGGAGGTGTTGGATGGCATAACCCTTGTCCAGCGTCCAGCTTGGCCAGGGGGAGAGGGTGCAGCTTTGCTACCACTCACAATAATGCTCTGAGAGCGGGAGAGTGCGAAGCTGTGGTGCAGACAGTAGGAAGAACCTGTATTCCTCTATGGCCCAAGCCGCTGTCCCCCAACATTGAAGTGGTGCGAGAGCCCAAGGTGAGCCCCCCTCAAAAAGGAGAGGAAAAATTGGGCGTTCTGTGAGAAACGGGGGCGACGACGCGTTGGTTATACTCGTTTAACCCTCGTGGTTCCAGCCCTTCGTGAACGTAGCACTGGTCTGAGCTGCACTGACTGAGGTGCCAGCCTGAGTCAGAGCGCCCTCCCCAAACAGCGATTGCGTTATCAGCTCCGAAGCGGGCTGTGCACACAGTCTGCTATGTACAACCTGAACCACATTACTCCTAGGATACTGTGGTGTGAGGTTTTTATAAGGTGTAGCTCGGGGGCTCATGTTCACCCTGCCACCTTATTTTTAACCTTACTCAAACCGGTCTATGTGTGTGCTCAGCTACACACGCAAGGTGGGCTGTGCTACACTCAGAGTGGTGAGAGTGAGAGAGAGAGAAAGGGAACCTGAACGGTCTCTGGTTTGTCATGGAAAAGAGGTTGTCTTGAGACAAAGTCAATTGGAATCCATTCTTTATTAGACAGACAACATGTTGGCTCAACCATGGAAATCAGAACGCAGAGAGGCCGTTGCGTAGGAGGGGGCTGCTGAAAACTCAGAGCTCGTCTCTTCTTCGCCGAAGGATGTGAAATTCCCCTCACTCTCCCTATGGAGGGAGGTCATTTCAGCCACGGTCGGTGGGGTGGGTTTTTCCAGAGAAAAACCCAGACACTTCCCAACATCCTCTTCTTCTCTGGAGGTGCCGTTGTCATATGACGCCTCAGAACATGTGGCTAACACAGACATGGCATCCTCTAGAGGGAGATCTACCCTAAAAAAAAATCCCACCTCTGCTTCCTCTCCTTTAAAGAAAGGAGGGCGCAGCTAGGGCATTCTGTGAGGCCGCCCCTACCGTGCTGTGAACCTAGGCACACGAAACATAAAGTTGCAGTCTGAAGTTTACATACACTTAGGTTGAGGTCATTAAAACTTCAAATACTCCACAAATGTCTTGTTAAGAAACTATAGTTTTGGCAAGTCAGTTAGGACATCTACTTTGTGCATGACACAAGTATTTTTTCCAACAATTATTAACAGACAGATTATTTAACTTATAATTCACTGTATAACAATTCCAGTGGGTCAGAAGTTTACATACACTAAGTTGACTGTGCCTTTCAACAGCCTGGAAATTTCCAGAAAATGATTGACATAATTCGAGTCAATTGGAGTTATACCTGTGGATGTATTTCAAGGCCTACCTTCAAACTCAGTGCCTCTTTGCTTGATGGGAAAATCAAAAGAAAGCAGCCAAGACCTCAGATTTTTTTTTTTTGTAGACGTCTACAAGTCTGGTTCATCCTAGGGAGAAATTTCCAAACGCCTGAAGGTACCACGTTCATCTGTAAAAACAATAGTACGCAAGTATAAACACCATGGGACCACACAGCATTCACTCCGCTCAGGAAGGAGACGCGTTCTGTCTCCTAGTGATGAACGTACTTTGGTGCGAAAAGTGCAAATCAATCCCTGAACAACAGAAAAGGACCTTGTGAAGATGCTGGAGGAAACAGGAACAAAAGTATCTGTATCCACAGTAAAACGAGTCCTATATCGACATAACCTGAAAGGCCGCTCAGCAAGGAAGAAGCCACTGCTCCAAAACACCCATAAAAAAGCCAGACTTCCATTTGCAACTGCACATGGAGACAAAATATCATACTTTTTGGAGAAGAATCCTCTGGTCTGATGAAACAAAAATAGAACTGTTTGGCCATAATGACCATCGTTATTTTTGGAGGAAAAAGGGGGAGGCTTGCAAGCCGAAGAACACCATCTCAACTGTGAAGCACGGGGGTGGCAGCATCATGTTGTGAGGCTACTTTGCTGCAGGAGGGACTGGTGCACTTCACAAAATAGATGGCATCACAAGGAAGAAAATGTGGATATATTGAAGCAACACTTCAAGATATTAGTCAGGAAGTTAAAGCTTTGTTGCAAATGGGTCTTCCAAATGGACAATGACCTGACCTCAATCCTGTAAAACATTTGTGGGCAGAACTGAAAAAGTGTGTGCGAGCAAGGATGCCTTCAAACCTGAATCAGTTACAGCAGCTCTGTCAGTAGGAATCGGCCAAAATTCACCCAACTTATTGTGGGAAGCTTGTGGACGTCTACCCAAAATGTTTGACCCAAATGAAACAAAGGCAATGCTAACAAGTACTAATTCCACACCCATGTAAACTTGTAAACTTCTGGCCCATTGGGAATGTGATGAAAGAAATAAAAGCTGAAATAAATAATTCTCTCTATTATTCTGACATTTCACATTCTTAAAATAAAGTGGTGATCCTAACTGACCTGAGACAGGTAATGTTTACTCTGATTTAATGTCAGGAATTGTGAAAAACTGAGTTTAAATGTATTTGGCTAAGGTTTATGTAAACTTCAGACTTCAACTGTAAGTCGTCCGTAGCCGCCATAGTGGAGCAGTGATACTGAGCTCTTAAAAGAGCTTTTGGGTGTGGAAAATGCGTGCTCATTGAAGGACTAAGTCGAGACCAGGATGCCGGGTTTCTCGCTTCTCTGGTTCTTCAGACCAGTCCTGCTGCTGAAGATAATGGGAGGCTGATTGAGAGGAAGCATTCTCTTATATAGGGACACCTGTACCCCTATTGGCTGCAGGTGTGTGCATAATTTTCTCTCAGGCTATTTGCTGCCTAGGCAGCTGGGTAAACCACTAGGAGGAGAGCTCCCATATGGGGCGGAGCTCCACGATATAGAAACCTTAGCTCACTATATTTCACTGATGAGTTGTAATTAGTGTGAAGAAAAGGTGGAGAGAAGACGCTTGTGGCGCCATCACAATAGGTACCCTCCTCTCTCAACCTGTCTTATCACAAGCTCCCAGACACCGCAGCCTTTTAAAGTCCTGAAACTAAAGCACTTAAGTCTAATTCTGCGGAACAGCAAATCGTTTTGGAATATCACCCAGATAGCAGGACTGAAGTATTTGACGGAGGCAAAACTCTTCCTATGGCAAATGACACAGAGAATGACCCATGCCACAGCAATCTGCACATTGACAAGGGGAACCCGCGCATCAGCGCGATCATGTTCTCCGCCGGAGTGATAGGGAACTTGGCCGCTTTGATCCTTTTGGAGATCCGCCGCAGGAAGTACCAGAGCCGGCAGCGACTGTCGCTCTTTCACGTTCTGGTCACCACGCTGGTCGTCACGGACCTGATGGGCACCTGTCTGGTCAGCCCTTTCGTCCTGGCTGCCTATTCCTTAAACACCACCATTATTGCTATGATTAACACTGAACCTCCTGCAATGTGTGAGTATTTTGGATTCTGCATGACTTTTTTCAGCTTGGCCACTTTATTTCTCCTCTTCGCCATGGCGCTCGAGCGATGCCTCTCAATTGGCTACCCCTACTTCTACGGGCGGCACATCACTAAACGTTGTGGATACATCACCATTCCTTTCATCTATTTAGTTTGCGCGGTGTTTTGCATCATGCCCTTTTTGGGTTTCGGGGACTACGTGCAGTATTGCCCGGGGACGTGGTGCTTCATTGACATGAATCCGTTAATGCCCGAAGACCGTGTTTACCCAGTCCTGTACGCAACTGTTATGCTCATTTTAGTCCTTTCTGTAGCGGCTTGTAACGCCTTTGTCGTTTATCACCTGGTTTTGATGTACCGGAGGCGCAAACTAAACGGGGGATCCGTGACAACTCGGAGTAAGAAGGACCGGAGAGTCCTCTCCATGTCCGAAGAGGTCGAGCATCTCATCGTACTGGTGTTCATGACGGTGATATTCATGATTTGCTCCCTTCCTCTGGTGGTAAGTTTTTTAAAACTGTTCTAAATGTTGTACTGTTCGCCTCCCAAGTGTCCCTTTGATAGTCTGACACATATTTTGCGCAATCGAGTCAAGCTATATTTCTCACTTGATAGGTAATAACAATGTACTTGTCTGCAGACAGCTCTAATGCTATATTACTTGTTATAACAGTGGTAGGCTACATGTGAGATTTATATGGTAGGCTATGTCTCTCTATGAAATCTTTAACGTACTCAAAATTACTGTTATTTAATCATGATCATTATTATGATAATAGTTAGACAAGCTAATAGCCCGTCTCGCCATGCATTATACCTTGGCATATTGTCTACTGAAAGTAAAAGGCAAAGCCAACATCCAAACAGTTTGACATCCAAAAATATTAGGATGCCTGTCTAATACAGTCAGCATAAAAATGTGCATGTATAAACAGTGTTTCTCAGAAAAAGAAAGACAAAAATGAGTAACACATGTTCTTATTCAGTACTGTTAGGCAATAAAGAGGGCATTGAATTTCAATAAAGACATTCACATATACCTTATATATCTCAAAGCATTTTTGCAACCGAAGATGAAGCATTAAAGGTTAACCACAACCAGCATGTCAAATCGTGCCCATATGTTGGAGCTATATTTCTCCTGCTCCTAAAAATCCGCCTGTCATTGACTGAGGTATTGCCTCAATGCCCTGTTCATGGCATATTCTGAGGATCAATGTACATTAACCTAAGATTTTAGATGGGATTTTGTGAATCCATGTGCAATGGTATGTCAGGGGTGGAGACTTGTCTCAGTCAGCTGTGATTTGTTGTGATTAGCAGATTGAGTCCTGTAAAGACACAGCAATCCCAGTGTCCCATATATCACCATTCATGGAGTTACATGGTCATTAGTCCTAATTGCCTCTGGTTCAATAAAGTGGTGATTGAATCCTCCTGGCTCTTGATATATGTCAGATTAGACTAGCGTTCCCTGGGGATAGTGTGCCAGTTATGCTATGATATAAACACATTATGTACTTCAACACTTACTACATGGAGTTTGTGTTATTATTACTATATTTTATGAAAGACACTCAGAAGCGAAAGGAAATAGACAACCATAGGAAACAGTGGTACCTATTTATAGATCACTGTATGTGTCATGTAGGCAGGAAACCAAATGCCAACCAACCAGTGACATTTCACACAGCAAAATTCCCCCACAAAACCAAAAGTGATCATTACAAAAGTCAACTTTGGTCATTTAACTCTGACAGGTATAATCATTTAGAGTGCATTGACATTTATGATGTCTCGTTATAAGGCTATAAGGGGGTCATATATTACGAAAAGTCAATGCATTATAACTGTATCATAATGCATTATCTGTCAGGTCAGCTTTCTCACAATTGGGTCGCACAGTGGCGGTCCAGGTCCCCAACAGTGGGACCAATTCAGTTTCCCTCTCAACCACCCCCGCTCCGTATGATGGATGAGATCCATTGATAGATTTAAGGTCACCAATAGGTAGATGGCATGAAACATGTGCTTGTTACAGAAGAATGATCTCCTGCTAAATTGACAAGGTGTCTGCCCCGATGGAGAAAAACAACAACGGTCCTACGCACAAACGCATGGATGTCCCATGATGCCGTCTGTAAATCAATCGTGAAAGCGGAACATCGGCCTTGCTTATCGTGCCAAACACAGGACCCCACATACTGTAAGAGTCTGGTTGTTAACCACATAACTTGTATGGGTTATAAATAACATAATTTGTTCAATTTCAAACATTCCATTGTGTTCGAAAACTCTGACTCTTAAAAGGTGATAAATGAGGATCCTATAGTTTTAAGCGTATTTCCCACGTCTTGGTTAATCGTTCTTATCTCTCAGAGGTAGTCTTATAGGCAGTATAGTGCACTAGACTCTATCTAAGGCAATGCAGACACAGTCAGACCCCCCTGTGGGATTCAAGCCTATACTCTAGGTCGGTCTGCTGTTAATGAAACCGCATCCTGCCTCTGTGCCCTCAGTCACAGATGATATGATGAATAATTAAACATAGTTTCACTGTTGCGATTGGACACCTACTGAGAATACAGCTATCTGCTTGTCTCATCAACATCCACCCAGAGTGCTCTCTAACTAAACAACAAGCAACCGCGTGAAACAATCCCCCCAGCGTTTTCTCAAGTTCCAGGGTACGTAGGGTTCAGACAGAGCATAATTAGTGGAGAATTTGAAGGAGCTCTCTGAAGTATTTGTGTTTAGTAGATTAAGCCCTGGGGATAAGGTGCTGTTCCCTGACCCCCTGACTCTTGGGAAACAAAATTGCACCTCGGTTGGAGGGAATACCAAAATTACATGTAGGCTATTTCTTCAGTCGTCTTTTGCTCGATTCCTCAAGTCCTATCTCATCGCTTCCTTCTCAAAAACGCATTGGAGGAGAAAGTCAGAAAGGAGGAACCATGCCTTCTCCAATACGTTCTGAGGAGCCATAGAGAAAGGACACAAGGAAAGAATAGTAGAGAATCAACATCTGGTGGTACTTATAAAGCCATTACTCTATTTGCCTAATGCTTACTGGAATACGAATGTATTGAGAGCACTAATCAACCCTCTCACACTTAGTAGTGTCAATAATTCATATGGATGAGCTTGGCCCCATTGCACTTTGTGAGTACCTAAGGTCCTGTGCACCGTGCAGACACAGAAGTAAGGCCAGGCTGCGGTGTGTTTTTCACTCTCCTCGAGGTTGTTCTCACTGCTAGTTCCACCCACAGGATATTGGAGTAATTATGGTTGTTTCAGGAAATTGGCCCACTTTTACTGGGGTCAGCACTTGTGTGTCACACTGGGAAAGCCAAATAGTGCACATAGCTTAGCCACATAGAGCAGGGGCTGTGTGTGTTTGTGTGTGTGTGTGTGTGTGCCCGGTCGAGGAATGTGTCTCACTAATACTGAGAGTAATAACCTGTGAGATGGTCACATTTTCCAATCATTATTGTGGAATTATTTGATAGGGATATTGATGGCATTTGTACTTTATTTGACTTTATTTCAGAAAATAGCATCTGTTCTAAAGGTATCTAGCGACAGACAGACTGTTGGAAATTTGTTCCAGACCAAATCTTGTTTCGCTCCTGCAAATACATCTTCGGCTCTGTGCCATTTAGCATGTGGAATAGATATTTAGATAGTGTCATTGTTGCTCTGGCCTCAGCCTACCCTCTCTCTTGTTTGATTAGCTTATCAATAAACTCTGTATGTTTTAAAGTTGCACTATGCAGAAATTGCTCCACCATTTCCTGGTTGCTAAAACTCTAATAGTTTGCCTAATTTCAGTTTATGTGGCAAAATAAGCGAGTATAGTGTTGAGAATCTTTGTACCATCTAGTGTATTTTCCATAACCAAAAATATTATTAGTTCAGCTGTGTCAGAGTCTAGATGATGTGGGTAAGGCGGAGTCAGGCGCAGGACACAGCGATGAGTAATAATAGTAACTTTACTTTACTTCCAACAAGGAGAACGAAAATCCAGAATCACATAAACGAGACAACTGACAACAATAAACACACACAAAACCATGATGGCTCCAGAGGGTTAAATAGGGAAATAATTCAAACGTAATGGGAACCAGGAGTGTACAATCAAGACAAAACGAATGGAAAAAGAAATGTTGATCGGTGGAGGCTAGAAAGCCGGTGACGTAGCCCGCCGAACGCCGCCCGAACAAGGAGAGGCACCAACTTTGGCGGAAGTCGTGACAAGCTGTTTGAAGCTGGTGTACAAAACCGACAGTAAAAGACACAAAAACAAAACTTAGAAATAGAAATAGTGCACATAAAACATATCTACCGCTTGTTATACTTAACATTTTTATTCGTTATTATTATTTTGTAGATTGTGGCTTCCATCAATGTAATTGTTTGCATCATTTCCAATCCCCCATATATTTATTTTGTATATTTCCTTTATTATTTTCCGCTAACCCTACCACACCTCTGCTATTTGGAGTAAAATAATGGACAACAACACTTAGGCTTCTACTTCCAGCTTATATATACATTTTCCAGACCCAGAATATTTTACAATAGTTACCTTTTTGTTTGTTTTTAGTCCCATCCTTCAGCTATCCTCAAATCAAATCAAAATCAAATCAATGTATTTATTTAGCCCTTCGTACATCAGCTGATATCTCAAAGTGCTGTACAGATACCCAGCCTAAAACACCAAACAGCACGCAATGCAGGGGTAGAAGCACCCCTTTCATATATCTCTGAACACCATCCAGTTTTGATTTATATTTGCCATATATTTGTCAACTGTGCTGTGATGCTTCACAAAAGTATTGAACCTTTCTATTCTCATAGATTCTACATATTGTAAATTAAAGAATAATTTTTCTAAGAATATTATCATATTATTGATTGATTGACTATGACTTTTTAAATCAGCCAGCAGTGCTATTTAGCTCCAGGTAAATGTTGCAATTCTTCAGCCATTCCTGAACCTACGACCAAAAACAAGCTACATATGGACAGTACCAAAACAAATGATCTAATGATTCAGTCACTTCGCAGCAAAATCTGCAGAGCTGGGATGGTTGTATCCCCCATATATATAATATTCTATTGGTTGCAAGAATTTTGTAGAATAATTTAAATTGAAAAACTCTTAAAACTCTTTGTTAATCGGTTGATAAACCGTGTGCCATGGAATTAGTACATCAAATCTCTGTGGTGTAGCTGTTAATTTTTTTGTCCATAAATTAAACTGGTATACTTTTTTTTTTTATTATCACAATTTTCTTTAACTAATTTTGGTCTTAAAGCAAGGCCAACAGACAAGTTCCTTATTTTCTCCCCCTTCCACTTGGCTCTTCCATTTTTGTGGCAATGCTGCAATTAGTTGGTTGTAATTTTGAGTAGAGCAGACATTTCCATATATTTTTGTGAGCTGCATGTGTGACTACTCCACCAGTCCTTTTTATGATAACATTTACAAAGATTATATATATATTTTTTAATTATGACATTGTTTTTTTTAATCAATTAGTATATTTGAGTTTAACCATAACATTTCTTGTAATATTTGTTCTGTCTTTTCTGGTGGATTAAACTGAAAATGCAACCAACTTTTTATGGCATGTTTTAATAGCGATATTTTGGATTTAAATTTTCAAATAACCGAAAGTGAGAGATTGTAATCTGATTAAAGGGAAAAGGGCCATTCTTGAATATGGGGTGAGACATTTTTACTCATCTGCTAGATAACCAGTTTGGGTTTAAGTATAACTTTTGTATGACTGAAGACCTTTGTGAGAGGTCTACTGCTTTAATATTGAATCATTTCTGCCCTCTGAATTCATATTTGTTATATAAATAGGCCCGTTTAATTTAGTCTGAAATGCCGTTCCAAATCAAATGGAATATTTTTGGCTCATAATTAAAAAAACAAGTCACTAGGTGTAGGCAAGACCATAAGCAAATAGGTATACTGGGAAATTACTAAAGAGTTAATCAGGGTGATTATTTTCATTTCCATGGTAGCAAGATCTTGATGGAAGCTTGGGAGGTGTGAGCATGGCCACTAAAGTGCTATGGATAGTTAAAGCCAGGACTAAGTTATTGGCTAGAAAGTCCAAGCTGCTTGATAAGGACTCCATGAGAGTGCTAGCCACTGCCCTCATTCAATGCAATTTTTACTACACTGGTACTTTCTGGTTTGGGGGCTTATCAAAGCTTCTGAAGGGGAGCATTTGGCTGTGCTGGTGTAGAGACCCATCCACTTGGCAATATGTGGCTGGGGGTTATAGCATTTCTTTCAAATCAAATCAAATCGTTTATTTGTCACGTGCGCCGAATACAACAGGTGTACAACCTTAAAGTGAAATGCTTACTTACAGGCTCTAACCAATAGTGCACAAAAAAGGTATTAGGTGAACAATAGGTAAGTATAGAAAAGAAACATTAAAAAGACAGTGAAAAATATCAGTAGCAAGGCTATATACAGTAGCTAGGCTATAAAAGTAGCAAGGCTACATACAGACACAGGTTAGTCGGGCTGATTGAGGTAGTATGTACACAAGACCTACTTCCAAGAAAACAACATCTTAAATGAAATGCAATCAGGTTTTAGGTCTGGACACAGCACTTTTTCAGCAACATTGAAGGTTTTAAATGACATCCACTGTGCTCTTGATAAGAAGTTACATTGTGTGTCTGTTGTTATTGATTTGTCAAAGGCTTTTGACACCGTGAACCATGCTGTGTTATTGCAAAGGTTAAAATGTTGTGGAATTACTGGTCATGCTCTAGATTGGTTTATAAATTACCTATCAAATCGTACACAATGTGTAATGGCGGATGGTTGTATCTGAGTCCATAGAGGTGTGCTCAGGTGTTCCGCAAGGTTCTATTTTGGGCCCACTGTTGTTCATTTTGTTTATCAACAACATTGGGGATCTTATTGAAACAGCGGATGTTCATTTTTATGCAGGTGATACGGTTCTTTATTCAAGTGGTAGTAGTTTATCTTTAGCTTTTGAAAATGCCAAAAGAGCATTTAACATCATTCAACAGAATCTGTATGATTTAAAGCTGATTCTAAATTCGGGTAAAACAAAATGCATGGTATTTTCAAATGCCAGGCATGTAATAAATCATGTCATTGCTACATTGGCTGGACATAATATAGAGCAAGTTAAAGTGTACAAATATTTGGGTTTGTGGGTTGATGATAAGCTGACCTTCACTGTGCATGTAGAAACTTGATAAGGAAGCTCCAGCTGAAAACAAGATTTTATTACCAGCATAAGGCTTGTTTTTCTTTTGAGGAAGGAGCTGGCACGATGTACATTACTGTCGGTTTTAGATTTTAGTGATATTATATATATGCAGGCCTCAGGCACTACCCTGAGAGCACCTGATTCAGTGTATCATGCAGCCCTCAGGTTCATTTCAAATCAGAAACGTCTAACACATCATTGTGATCTCTACAGCGCTGTTGACTGGTCGTCATTGACCTTACGTAGGCTTAAACACTGGTATACACTGATTTATAAGGCCATATTGGGTAAAATGCCATTTTATCTCTGTTCTTTTTTAGTCTGGTCAGTAAATAAATATCAATTTGGTCCCATTCTGATTTGCTTCTAACAGTACCAAAAATTAGAAGAGTCCTGGAATTATCTCCTGAACATTTTAAAATGTTCAGATCTAGTTTCGTTGGTGGAGTTTAAACACTTGATCTATGTATATATATATTACAAACAGTACAACGGAGCGGATCCTATGCAGCGACCCAAAAAAACGACTCCGAAAGAGAGGGAAACGAGGCGGTCTTCTGGTCAGACTCCGGAGACGGGCACACCGTGCACCACTCCCTAGCATTCTTCTTGCCAATGTCCAGTCTCTTGACAACAAGGTTGATGAAATCCGAGCAAGGGTAGCATTCCAGAGGGACATCAGAGACTGTAACGTTCTTTGCTTCACGGAAACGTGGCTCACCGGAGAGACGCTATCCGAAGTGGTGCAGCCAACGGGTTTCTCCACGCATCGCGCCGACAGAAACAAACATCTTTCTGGTAAGAAGAGGGGTGGGGGCGTATGCCTTATGGCCAACGTGACATGGTGTGATGAAAGAAACATACAGGAACTCAAATCCTTCTGTTCACCTGATTTAGAATTCCTCACAATCAAATGTAGACCGCATTATCTACCAAGAGAATTCTCTTCGATTATAATCACAGCCGTATATATCCCCCTACAAGCAGACACATCGATGGCTCTGAAAGAACTTTATTTAACTCTCTGCAAACTGGAAACAATTCATCCGGAGGCTGCATTCATTGTAGCTGGGGATTTTAACAAGGCTAATCTGAAAACAAGACTCCCTAAATTTTATCAGCATATCGATTGCACAACCAGGGGTGGAAAGACCTTGGATCATTGTTACTCTAACTTCCGCGACGCATATAAGGCCCTGCCCCGCCCCCCTTTCGGAAAAGCTGACCACGACTCCATTTTGTTGATCCCTGCCTACAGACAGAAACTAAAACAAGAGGCTCCCACGCTGAGAACTGTCCAACGCTGGTCCGACCAAGCTGACTCCACACTCCAAGACTGCTTCCATCACGTGGACTGGGAGATGTTTCGTATTGCGTCAGATAACAACATTGACGAATACGCTGATTCGGTGTGCGAGTTCATTAGAACGTGCGTTGAAGATGTCGTTCCCATAGCAACGATTAAAACATTCCCTAACCAGAAACCGTGGATTGATGGCAGCATTCGTGTGAAACTGAAAGCGCGAACCACTGCTTTTAATCAGGGCAAGGTGTCTGGTAACATGACCGAATACAAACAGTGCAGCTATTCCCTCCGCAAGGCTATCAAACAAGCTAAGCGCCAGTACAGAGACAAAGTAGAATCTCAATTCAACGGCTCAGACACAAGAGGCATGTGGCAGGGTCTACAGTCAATCACGGACTACAGGAAGAAATCCAGCCCAGTCACGGACCAGGATGTCTTGCTCCCAGGCAGACTAAATAACTTTTTTGCCCGCTTTGAGGACAATACTGTGCCACTGACACGGCCTGCAACGAAAACATGCGGTCTCTCCTTCACTGCAGCCGAGGTGAGTAAGACATTTAAACGTGTTAACCCTCGCAAGGCTGCAGGCCCAGACGGCATCCCCAGCCGCGCCCTCAGAGCATGCGCAGACCAGCTGGCCGGTGTGTTTACGGACATATTCAATCAATCCCTATACCAGTCTGCTGTTCCCACATGCTTCAAGAGGGCCACCATTGTTCCTGTTCCCAAGAAAGCTAAGGTAACTGAGCTAAACGACTACCGCCCCGTAGCACTCACATCCGTCATCATGAAGTGCTTTGAGAGACTAGTCAAGGACCATATCACCTCCACCCTACCTGACACCCTAGACCCACTCCAATTTGCTTACCGCCCAAATAGGTCCACAGACGATGCAATCTCAACCACACTGCACACTGCCCTAACCCATCTGGACAAGAGGAATACCTATGTGAGAATGCTGTTCATCGACTACAGCTCGGCATTCAACACCATAGTACCCTCCAAGCTCGTCATCAAGCTCGAGATCCTGGGTCTAGACCCCGCCCTGTGCAACTGGGTTCTGGACTTCCTGACGGGCCGCCCCCAGGTGGTGAGGGTAGGCAACAACATCTCCTCCCCGCTGATCCTTAACACTGGGGCCCCACAAGGGTGCGTTCTGAGCCCTCTCCTGTACTCCCTGTTTACCCACGACTGCGTGGCCACGCACGCCTCCAACCCAATCATCAAGTTTGCGGACGACACAACAGTGGTAGGCTTGATTACCAACAACGACGAGACGGCCTACAGGGAGGAGGTGAGGGCCCTCGGAGTGTGGTGTCAGGAAAATAACCTCACACTCAACGTCAACAAAACTAAGGAGATGATTGTGGACTTCAGGAAACAGCAGAGGGAACACCCCCCTATCCACATCGATGGAACAGTAGTGGAGAGGGTAGCAAGTTTTAAGTTCCTTGGCATACACATCACAGACAAACTGAATTGGTCCACTCACACAGACAGCATCGTGAAGAAGGCGCAGCAGCGCCTCTTCAACCTCAGGAGGCTGAAGAAATTCGGCTTGTCACCAAAAGCACTCACAAACTTCTACAGATGCACAATCGAGAGCATCCTGGCGGGCTGTATCACCGCCTGGTATGGCAACTGCACCGCCCTCAACCGTAAGGCTCTCCAGAGGGTAGTGAGGACTGCACAACGCATCACCGGGGGCAAACTACCTGACCTCCAGGACACCTACACCACCCGATGCTACAGGAAGGCCATAAAGATCATCAAGGACATCAACCACCCGAGCCACTGCCTGTTAACCCCGCTGTCATCCAGAAGGCGAGGTCAGTACAGGTGCATCAAAGCTGGGACCGAGAGACTGAAAAACAGCTTCTATCTCAAGGCCATCAGACTGTTAAACAGCCACCACTAACATTGAGTGGCTGCTGCCAACACACTGTCAATGACACTGACTCAAGTCCAGCCACTTTAATAATGGGAATTGATGGGAAATGATGTAAATATATCACTAGCCACTTTAAACAATGCTACCTTATATAATGTTACTTACCCTACATTATTAATCTCATATGCATACGTATATACTGTACTCTATATCATCGACTGCATCCTTATGTAATACATGTATCACTAGCCACTTTAACTATGCCACTTTGTTTACATACTCATCTCATATGTTATACTGTACTCGATATCATCTACTGTATCTTGCCTATGCTGCTCTGTACCATCACTCATTCATATATCCTTATGTACATATTCCTTATCCCCTTACACTGTGTATAAGACAGTAGTTTTTTTGGAATTGTTAGTTAGATTACTTGTTCGTTATTACTGCATTGTCGGAACTAGAAGCACAAGCATTTCGCTACACTCGCATTAACATCTGCTAACCATGTGTATGTGACAAATAAAATTTGATTTGATTTGATTTAGAAGAGTGTAATTGTTTTGAGGCCAGCTGTTTTTAGTCAAGATGTTTGTGTTTTTAATGTAAAATATTTGTGGTACTGTATGTGTGTTTATAGTTTTGTTTAATGTTGTATTAGTGTATGTAAGTTGTTTTGTCTGAAACGCTGTTCCCTTTGCTGCTTATTAACTGAATCAGCCCTGCCACAAAAGGACCAGCTGACATCATGTCAGTGATTCTCTCGTTAACACAGGTGTGAGTGTTGACGAGGACAAGACTGGAGATCACTCTGTCATGCTGATTGAGTTTGAATAACAGACTGGAAGCTTCAAAAGGAGGGTGGTGCTTGGAATCATTGTTATTTCTCTGTCAACCATGGTTACCTGCAAGGAAACACGTGCCGTCATCATTTCTTTGCACAAAAAGGGCTTCACAGACAAGGATATTGCTGTCAGTAAGATTGCACCCAAATCAACCATTTATCGGATCATCAAGAATTTAAAGGAGAGCGGTTCAATTGTTGTGAAGAAGGCTTCAGGGCGCCCAAGAAAGTCCAGCAAGCGCCAGGACCGTCTCCTAAAGTTGATTCAGCTGTGGGATCGGGGCACCACCAGTACAGAGCTTGCTCAGGAATGGCAGCAGGCAGGTGTGAGTGCATCTGCACGCACAGTGAGGCAAAGACTTTTGGAGAATGGCCTGGTGTCAAGAAGGGCAGCAAAGAAGCCACTTCTCTCCAGGAGAAACATCAGGAACAGACTGATATTCTGCAAAAGGTACAGGGTTTGGACTGCTGAGGACTGGGGTAAAGTAATTTTCTCTGATGAATCCCCTTTCTGATTGTTTGGGGCGTCCGGAAAAAAGCTTGTCCGAAGAAGACAAGGTGAGCACTACCATCAGTCCTGTAAAGCAAAAAGCCTCCTGAGACCATTCATGTGTGGGGTTGCTTCTCAGCCAATGAAGTGGGCTCACTCACAATGTTGCCTAAGAACACAGCCACGAATAAAGAATGATACCAACACATTCTCCAAGAGCAACTTCTCCCAACCATCCAGAAACAGTTTGGTGATGAACAATGCCTAAAAAGAAAAAAGAAAAACAATTAAAAAAAATAACTAAGTGGCTTGGGGAACAAAACATCGATATTTTGGATCCATGGCCAGGAAACTCCCCAGACCTTAATCCCATTGAGAATTTGTGGTCAATCCTCAAGAGGCGGGTGGACAAACAAAACCCCACAAATTCGGACAAACTCCAAGCATTGATTATGCAAGAATGGGCTGCCATCAGTCCGGATGTGGCCCAGAAGTTAATTGACAGCATGCCAGGGTGGATTGCAGAGGTCTTGAAAAAGAAGGTTCAACACTGCAAATATTGTCTCTTTGCATCAACTTCATGTAATTGTCAATAAAAGCCTTTGACACTTATGAAATGCTCGTAATTATACTTCAGTATTCCATAGTAACATCTGACAAAAATATTTAAAGACCCTGAAGTAGCAAACTTTGTAGCAAACTTTGTGAAAATGTATATTTGTGTCATTCTCAAAACTTTTGGCCACAACTGTAGATATGGTTAAAGTGACTATGCATATATGATGAACAGAGAGTAGCTGTAGCATAAAAGAGGGGTTGGCGGGTGGTGGGTGGCGGGACACAATTCAGATGGCCCGGTTACCCAATGAGCGGGAGCACTGGTTGGTCCGGGCAATTGAGGTAGTATGTACATGAATGTATAGTTCAAGTGACAATATGATCAACTGAGAGTAGCAGCAGCGTAAAAGAAGGGTTGGGGACACACACAGTGCAAATAGTCTGGGTAGCCATTTGATTACCTGCTCAGGAGTCTGATGGCTTGGGGGTAAAAGCTGTCGACCCATCAATTTAGACAAGTGTGTTTGGGTAAGTGTCATCTAATATTTATAAAATATTTTTTATCTGGACACTTCCTGTTTACATGGAATTTTTCCTTATTGTAGGCTACTACTTTTACCACATTTGGTCTTAATCTTTACTACACCACTCACTGTTTAGCACCTCATGCGAATCCTTAAAAAGATGGGTGGGGCTGGCTTAAGAGGGCGTGAACAATGCTGAATTGGGTGTAGACAAAGGAGAGTTCTCCAGTAGGTACCAAACATTCAAAGACTATTCTCTCAAAAGTTGGTATTTACAAGTCTGTCAACTTTCAAAGCAGAATTACTTTCCCATTGTTCCTCATATGCAGTGTATGATGTACCATTTTGTAGCTCTGAGTTTTAATAAATCTAAATTTCCTACATAAGACCGAGCCGGTCCCCCACATTTATGGTTCTGCATCCAGATATCTAACTGTTTACTTTCCCCATGTTAGGGATGCACACAACCACAGCAGCAGATCAAAGAAATGTTATTGGTCACATACACATGTTTAGCAGATGTTATTGCGTGTTTAGCAGAATGCTTGTCTTTGTAGCTCCAACAGCACAGTAATATATAACAATTCACAACAATACACACAAACTTCAAAGTAAGTTGTCGGAGTGGCATAGACTAAAATACAATAGAATAGAATACAGTATGAGATGAGATGAGTAAAGCAAAAATATGTAAACATTATTAAAGTGACTAGTGTCCCATTATTGAAGTGGCCAGTGATTTCAAGTTTATGTATATAGGGCAGCAGCTGCTCAGGTGCAGGGTTACGTAACCGGGTGGAAGCCACCTAGTGATGGCTATTTAACAGTCGGATGGCCTTGAAATAGAAGCTGTTTTTCAGTCTCTCTGTCCCAGCTTTGATGCACCTGTTCTGACCTCGCCTTCTGGATGATAGTGGGGTGAACAGGCAGTGGCTCGGGTGGTTGTTGTCCTTGATGATCTTTTTGGCCCTCATGTGACATCGGGTGCTGTAGGTGTACTGGATGGCAGGTAATTTGCCCCCGGTGATGCGTTGTGCAGTCCGCACCACCCCCTGGAGAGCCCTGCGGTTGCGGGCGGTGCAGTTGCCATACCAGGCGGTGATACAGCCTGACAAGATGCTCTCAATTGTGCATCTGTAAAAGTTTGTGAAAGTTTTAGGTGCCAAGCCAAATTTCTTCAGCCTCCTGAGGTTGAAGAGGCGCTGTTGCGCCTTCTTCACCACGCTGTCTGTGTTGGTGGACCAATTCAGTTTGACCGTGATGTGTACGCCAAGGAACTTAAAACTTACTACCCTCTCCACTACTGTCCCGTCGATGTGGATAGGGGGGTACTCCCTCTGCTGTTTCCTGAAGTCCACAATCATCTCCTTTGTTTTTTTGACGTTGAGTGTGAGGTTATTTTCCTGACACCACAATCCGAAGGCCCTCACCTCCTCCCTGTAGGCCGTCTCGTCGTTGTTGGTAATCAAGCCTACCACTGTAGTGTCGTCTGCAAACTTGATGATTGAGTTGGAGGCGTGCATGGCCACGCAGTCGTGGGTGAACAGGGAGTACAGGAGAGGGCTCAGAACGCACCATTGTGGGGCCCCAGTGTTGAGGATCAGCGGAGTGAAGATGTTGTTACCTACCCTCACCACCTGGGGGCGGCCTGTCAGGAAGTCCTGTACCCAGTTGCACAGGGCGGGGTTGAAACCCAGGGTCTCGAGCTTGATGACGAGTTTGGAGGGTGCTATGGTGTTGAATGCCGAGCTGTAGTCGATGAACAGCATTCTCACATAGGTATTCCTCTTGTCCAGATGGGTTAGGGCAGTGAGCAGTGTGGTTGCGAATGCGTCATCTGTGGACCTATTGGGGCAGTAACAAATTGGAGTGGGTCTAGGGTGTCAGGTAGGGTGGAGGTGATATGGTCCTTGACTAGTCTCTCAAAGCACTTCATGATGACGGAAGTGAGTTACCTTAGCTTTCTTGGGAACAGGAACAATGGTGGCCCTCTTGAAGCATGTGGGAACAGCAGACTGGGATAAGGATTGATTGAATATGTCACCACCAGCCAGCTGGTCTGTGCATGCTCTGAGGACGCGGCTGGGGATGCCATCTGGGCCTGCAGCCTTGCGAGGGTTAACACGTTTAAATGTTTTACTCACGTCGGCTGCAGTGAAGGAGAGTCTGCAGGTTTTGGAATCTGGCCGTGTCAGTGGCACTGTATTGTCCTCAAAGCGAGCAAAGAAATAGTTTAGTCTGTCTGGGAGCAAGATATCCTGGTCCGCGACGGAGCTGGTTTTCTTTTTGTAATCCATGATTGACTGTAGACCCTGCCACATACCTCTTGTGTCTGAGCCGTTGAATTGCGACTCTACTTTGTCTCTATACTGACGCTTAGCTTGTTTGATTGCCATGAGTGAATAGTGAATAGCTACACTGTTTGTATTCGGTCATGTTTCCGGTCACCTTGCCCTGGTTAAAAGCAGTGGTTCGCACTTTCAGTTTCGCTCGAATGCTGCCATCAATCCACGATTTCTGGTTGGGGAATGTTTTAATAGTTGCTGTGGGTACGACATCGGCAATACACTTGCTAATAAACTCGCTCACCGAATCAGCGTATTCGCCAATGTTGTTGTTTGATGCAATGCGGAACATAGCCCAATCCACGTGATCGAAGCAATCTTGAAGCGTGGAATCAGATTGGTCGGACCAGCGTTGAGCAGACCTGAGAGTGGGAGCTTCCTGTTTTTGTTTCTGTCTATAGGCTGGAAGCAACCAAATGGAGTCATGGTCAGCTTTTCCGAAAGGAGGACGGGGGAGGGCCTTATATACGTCGCAGAAGTTAAAATAACAATGATCCAGGGTTTTACCAGCCCTGGTAGCACAATCTATGTGCTGATAGAATTTAGGGAGTCTTGTTTTCAGATTAGCCTTGTCAAAATCGCCAGCTACAATGAATGCAGCCTCAGGATACGTGGTTTCCAGTTTACATAGAGTCAAATAAAGTTCGTTCAGGGCCATCGATGTGTCTGCTTGGGGGGGAATATATGCTGTGATTATAATCGAAGAGAATTCTCTTGGTAGATAATGCGGTCGACATTTGATTGTGAGGAATTTAAGTCAGGTGAACAGAAGGACTTGAGTTCCTGTGTTTTGTTATGATCACACCACGTCTCGTTAATCATAAGGCATACCCCCCGCCCCTCTTCTTACCAGAAAGATGCTTGTTTCTGTCTGCGCGATGCGTGAAGAAACCAGCTGGCTGTACCGACTCCATAGCGTGTCTCGAGTGAGCCATGTTTCCGTGAAGCAAAGAACGTTAGTCTCTTATGTCTCTCTGGAATGATACCCGTGCTTGGATTTCATCAACCTTGTTGTCAAGAGACTGGACATTTTGGCGAGTAGTATGCTTGGGAGTGGTGCACGATGTGACTGCTGTGGGATCCGCTTCGGGAAAGTCGTATTCCAAGTCGTAATGATGGTGAGATGACATTGCTCTTATATCCAGTAGTTCCTCCCGACTGTATGTAATAAAACCTACGATTACCTGGGTACCAATGTAATAAATAACATGTATAAAAAGGCGAGGCACCGGAAGTGTAAAAATATACCTTTGACCATATACCTTTGACTATTGGATGTTCTTATAGGCACTTTAGTATTGCCAGTGTAACCATATAGCTTCTGTCCCTCTCCTTGCGCCTACCTGGGCTCGAACCAGGAACACATTGACAACAACCACCCTCGATGCATCGTTATCCATCGCTCCACAAAAGCCGCAGCCCTTGCAGAGCAAGGGGAACAACTACTCCAAGTCTCAGAGCGAGTGATGTTTGATATGCTATTAGCACGCACCCCGCTAACTAGCTAGCCATTTCACATCGGTTACACCAGCCTAATCTCGGGAGTTGATAGGCTTGAAGTCATAAACAGCGTTGCGAAGAGCTGCTGGCAAACTCATTAAAGTGCAGTTTAATTGAATGCTTACGAGCCTGCTGCTGCTCAGTCAGACTGCTCTATCAAATCATAGACTTAATTATAACATAATAACACACAGAAATACGAGCCTTAGGTTATTAATATGATCAAATCCGTAAACAATCATTTCGAAAATAAAACGTTTATTCTTTCAGTGAAATACGGAACGATTTCGTATTTTGTCTAACGTATGGCATCCCTAAGTCTAAATATTGCTGTTACATTGTACAACCTTCAATGTTATGTCATAATTATGTTCAATTCTGGTAAATTAATTATGGCCTTTGTTAGGAATAAATGGACTTCACACAGTTCGCAATGAGTCAGGCGGCCCAAACTGCAGCATATACCATGACTGCTTGTGGAACGGTTGTTAAGACACTAACAGCTGACAGACAGGCAATTCATGTCACTGTTATGAAATCTTAGGAGGCCTTTCTACTGACTCTGAAAAACACCAAAAGAAAGATTCCCAAGGTCCCTGCTCCTCTGCGTGAACATGCCTTAGGCATGCTGCAAGGAGGCATGAGTACTGCAGATGTGGACAGGGAAATACATTGCAATGTCTGTGCTGTGAGATGCCTAAGACAGCACTGCAGGGAGACAGGACGGACAGCTGATCGTCCTCGCAATGGCAGAACAAGTGTAACAACACCTGCACAGGATGGGTACATCCGAACATCACACCTGCGGGACAGGTACAGGATGGCAACTGCCCAAGTTACACCAGGAACGCACAATCCCTCCATCAGTGATCAGACTGTCCACAATAGGCTGAGAGAGGCTGGACTGAGGGCTTGTAGGCTTGTTGTAATGCAGGTCCTCACCAGACATCACCGGCAACAACGTGGCCTATGGGCACAAACCCACCGTCGCTGGACCAGACAGGACTGGCAAAAAGTGCTCTTCACTGACGAGTCACGGTTTTGTCTCACCATGGGGTGATAGTCGGATTCACGTTTATCGTCGAAGGAATAAGCATTACACCCTGAGGCCTGTACTCTGGAGCGGGATCGATTTGGTGGTGGAGGGTCCGTCATCTGACGCTGTGTGTCACAGCATCATCGGACTGAGTTTGTTGTCACTGCAGGCAATCTCAACGCTGTGCGTTACAGGGAAAACATCCTCCTCCCTCATGTGGTACCCTTCCTTCAGGCTCATCCTGACATGACCCTCCAGCATGACAATGCCACCAGCCATACTGCTCGTTCTATGCGTGATTTCCTGCAAGACAGGAATGTCAGTGTTCTGCCCTGGCCAGTGAACAGCCCGGATCTCAATCCCATTGAGCACGTCTGGGACCTATTGGATCGGGGGGTGAGAGCTAGGGCCATTCCCCCCCTAGAAATCTCAGGGAACTTGCAGGTGCCTTGTTGGAAGAGTGGGGTAACATCTCACAGCAAGAACTGAAAAATCCATTGCAGTCCATGAGGAGGAGATGCACTGCAGTACTCAATGCAGCTGGTGGCCACACCAGATACTGACTATTACTTTTGATTTTGACCCCCCCTTTGTTCAGGGACACATTATTCCATTTCTGTTAGTCGCATGTCTGTGGAACTTGTTCAGTTTATGTCTCAGTTGTTGAATATTGATATGTTCATACAAATATTTACACATTTGCAGATTTTTACACAGTTTGCTGAAAATAAACGCAGTTGACAGTGAGAGGATGTTTATTTTTTTGCTGAGTTTATATTACACTTGATCTTACTTGAATAAGTTCCTTCATTTCTTTTTGTTTTTCCTCCAAAGTATTATGTGCCTCTATGGTACAGTTTTTATTGGTATCTATCTGTACTATTAGTTCCTCTATTTGGTATTGTGAATTCTCTTGACCTAAATTGATTTTGTTTTAAAGATGACCACTGAATTACATGGCCTCTAAAGGAACATTTTAAAAGTGTCCCATACAATAATGGAATCTGCTGTACCTACAGTTGAAGTAGGAAGTTTACATACACCTTAGCCAAATATATTTAAACTCAGTTTTTCAAAATTCCTGACATTTAATCCGAGTAAAATTGCCTTTTTTTGCAACTGCTCATGGGGACAAAGATCGTACTTTTTGGAGAAATGTCCTCAGTTCTGATGAAACAAAATGGTTCTTCCAAATAGACAGTGACCCCAAGCATACTTCCAAAGGTGTGGCAAAATGGCTTAAGGACAACAAAGTCAAGGTATTAGAGTGGCCATCGCAAAGCATTGACCTCAATCCCATAGAACATTTGTGGGCAGAACTGAAAATGCGTGTGCGAGCAAGGAGGCCTACAAACCTGAATCAGGTACAGCAGCTCTGTAAGGAGGAATGTCCAATATTCACCCAACTTATTGTGGGAAGCTCGTGGAAGACTACCCGAAACGTTTGACCCAAGTTAAACAATGTATAGGCAATGCTACCAAATACTAATTGAGTGTATGTAAACTTCTGAACCACTGGAAATGTGATGAAAGAAATAAAAGCTGAAATAAATCATTCTCTCTACTATTATTCTGACATTTCACGTTCTTAAAATAAAGTGATGATCCTAACTGACCTAAGACAGGGAAATTTTTCAAGGATTAAATATCAGAAGTTTTGAAAAACTGAGTTTAAATGTATTTGACTAAGGTGTATGTAAACGTCCAACTTCAACTGTCTATCTCACTAGGTCATGATATTTAAGCCTCCATATATCCACGATATTCGTGATTTCCTTTCCTTTCCTTTACGGTCTATTGATGTATTTAAAACCGTATTATAATCTCCCACCATAATAATAAAGTCTTGTGTTGCTTTTAGGCTTGATAAATGATTATATACTGAACAAAAATGTAAACGCAACATGTAAAGTTTTGTTCCCATGTTTCATGAGCTGAAATAAAAGATTCCAGAAATTTTCCATACGCACTAAAAGCTTATTTCTCAAACATTTTGTGCAGAAATGTGTTTAAATCCCTGTTAGTGAGCGTTTCTTCTTTGCCAAGATAATCCATCCACCTGACAGGTGTGGCAAATAAAGAAGCTGATTATCATAAACAGCATTATCATTACACAGGTGTACCTTGCATTGGGGACAATAAAAGGCCACTCTAAAATGTGTAGGTTTGTCACACAACACAACACAATGCCACAGATGTCCCAAGTTTTGAGGGAGGGTGCAATTGGTATGCTGACTGTAGGAATGTCCACCAGAGCTGCTGCCAGAGAATTTAATGTGCATTTCTCTAACGTAAGCCGCCTGTTTTAGAGAATTGGTAGTTTGTCCAACCAACCTTACGACCGCAGACCACATGTAACCACGCCAGCCCAGGACCTCCACATCTAGCTTCTTCACCTACGGGTTCATCTGAGACCAGCCACCCAGACAGCTGATGAAACTTAGGAGTATTTCTGTCTGTAATAAAGCCCTTTTGTGGGGAAAAATACATTCTGATTGGCTGGGCCTTGCTCCCCAGTGGGTGGACCTGGCTTCCAAATGGATGGGCCTGTGCCCTCCCAGGCCCACGTGTGACTGCACCCCTGCCCAATCATATGAAATCCATAGATTAGGGCCTAATGATTTTACTTAAATTCACTGATTTCCTTATATGAACTGAGTAAAATCACAGAAATGTTTGCATGTTGCATTTATATTGTTATTCAGTATTTACAGTATGTTTTCAAAGAAGCATGGATCATCATTATTCTTATACTCTGCTTTCAAGTAGAATGACGAATCTATAACTTACATTACTATGTGAATTTGGTCGAGTCGCCCAAAAAGTTACATATTGGCATTTTAATCAGGGCACAGTTACAGTAAAGATCCATATTATTATATTATTTGAATGTTCTCCATAGGTAGGATTGCATATTTCCATCTTCTTTGGTCCAATTAATATATAAAAATGTGAGGCTATTTTAGGAAAATAAACAATTTCTCAAGTTTAAGGCCATCTTAAATCATCTAAATTACAGTACTCTTGAGTATAGGGTTACATACCGCCTGTGCGTGGTCGTGTTGGTACGTTTTCTCACTCACAGTCAATCATTGCTGTGACCCTTGCAACGCCATGGGCCCAGTAGTGTGTTGTAGGGGATCACTTTTTATGAGCAAGTGAAGGGTGGTGTTCGAGAGGACACAACCAAGGTTCCCATGCTGCTATTCTCTGAGGTCCTGCCAAAATGTGTTTATATATTTATTTATTTATTACTTTACAGCCTTCCCTTTTTGTTTATTTGAGAGCATTACTCCATAATTAGCTTCCTCTTCTGAAGCTTTTGTTTCACTAAAGACGATCTGTTTCCGATAATCTGACATTGAAGCTGATCTCCTAAAATGAAGTTGGCCCTTGCCAACTTCACCCATTGCCGATCCTGTGTTTGAGGGTTTCAAAACAAACAGAGGATACAAAGAATGTGGTTTGGCTGGTTAGGTACCAGCAAGGAGTACATTCTGGTCTGCTTTACTTTTGGGAGAATGAGATAAACAGGATGTTTGCGAGAGCTTAAAAAATATGCTCTTTTAAGCCTTGCCAGTTATTGTTTGGTTTGGTTTGGTTTCTCAAATGATTGCCTCGCCTGGTTCACCAACTACTTCTCTGATAGAGTTCAGTGTGTCAAATCGGAGGGTCTGCTGTCCGGACCCCTGGCAGTCTCTATGGGGGTGCCACAGGGTTCAATTCTTGGACCGACTCTCTTCTCTGTATACATCAATGATGTCGCTCTTGCTGCTGGTGAGTCTCTGATCCACCTCTACGCAGACAACACCATTCTGTATACTGCTGGCCCTTCTTTGGACACTGTGTTAACAACCCTCCAGGCAAGCATCAATGCCATACAACTCTCCTTCCGTGGCCTCCAATTGCTCTTAAATACAAGTAAAACTAAATGCATGCTCTTCAACCGATCGCTGCCTGCACCTGCCTGCCTGTCCAACATCACTACTCTGGACGGCTCTGACTTAGAATACGTGGACAACTACAAATACCTAGGTGTCTGGTTAGACTGTAAACTCTCCTTCCAGACCCACATCAAACATCTCCAATCCAAAGTTAAATCTAGAATTGGCTTCCTATTTCGCAACAAAGCATCCTTCACCCATGCTGCCAAACATACACTTGTAAAACTGACCATCCTACCAATCCTCGACTTCAGCGATGTCATTTACAAAATAGCTTCCAATACCCTACTCAACAAATGGTTGCAGTCTATCACAGTGCCATCCGTTTTGTCACCAAAGCCCCATATACTACCCACCATTGCGACCTGTACACGCTCGTTGGCTGGCCCTCGCTTCATACTCGTCGCCAAACCCACTGGCTCCATGTCATCTACAAGACCCTGCTAGGTAAATTCCCCCCTTATCTCAGCTCGCTGGTCACCATAGCATCACCCACGTGTAGCACGCGCTCCAGCAGGTAAATCTCTCTGGTCACCCCCAAAACCAATTCTTTCTTTGGCCGCCTCTCCTTACAGTTCTCTGCTGCCAATGACTGGAACGAACTACAAAAATCTCTGAAACTGGAAACACTTATCTCCCTCACTACCTTTAAGCACCAGCTGTCATAGCAGCTCACAAATTACTGCACCTGTACATAGCCCACCTATAATTTAGCCCAAACAACTACCTCTTTCCCTACTTTATTTATTTGATTTATTTATTTGTTTTGCTCCTTTGCACCCCATTATTTTTATTTCTACTTTGCACATTCTTCCACTGCAAATCTACCATTCCAGTGTTTTACTTGCTATATTGTATTTACTTTGCCACCATGGCCTTTTTTTGCCTTTACCTCCCTTATCTCACCTCACTTGCTCACATCGTATATAGACTTGTTTCTTCTGTATTATTGACTGTATTCTTGTTTTACTCCATGTGTAACTCTGTGTCATTGTATGTGTCGAACTGCTTTGCTTTATCTTGGCCAGGTCGCAATTGTAAATGAGAACTTGTTCTCAACTTGCCTACCTGGTTAAATAAAGGTGAAATAAAATAAAAAATGTATGGTGACAGCGGTGACACTTTTTATGTTGGGGGTTTTTTCATTTTATTCAGAGAGGGATAGGAGGAAATGAGTGGGGAACAACAGAGAGGGGGAATGAAGAATAGTAGTGGGGCTGGGATTCGTACCCACGCTGGGGAGGGGTGGAGGAATACTGTATGTGCTGCAGATGTTGGCGTTACCCGTTAAACAAGCCTCAGGCACGGATACCGCACTTAGACATCCCGCGGTAAGACATTAGGACTTGCTATTCAGTGTCTTTTCTTCCTCTCTTGTCTCTTAGATCCGTGTGTACATAAACTCCGTGGGCCAGCGGAAAGAGAGCCACAAGACGGACCTCATCGCCCTCCTCTTTCTCTCCACCAACTCCATCGTGGACCCCTGGGTGTTCATCTTCCTCAGCCCGTCAGTGCTGCGCTTCTTCTGGGGAGCGTTGTGCAAGGTGCCCCTCCTGCGCTCCAGGTAGTCCTTCTTCAAGTCTTCCCTGGGGAAGGACACGCCCACCCAGCTGGAGCTGTGCCATCCCAGTGCTTCCTTCTGAGTTCACCCACCCCCCATGTCCACGCAGATGGTTTGACCCGCTGATGTATTGGACCTGATTGGGGCCTTGTAATTGCCTCCGAAGGGAGTAGCCACTCAGAATAGAGCTGCTGCCCACATGTCCCGGCCTGCCCAGTGGTCCGGTTCTATGGCGGTGGGAGAGGTGTTGAGCTACTTAGGGGCAACAGCTGGACAAGCGGAGCAGCAACCTACACATTCCTGCAAACGTAGGCTGCAGCGTTCTTGTTTTAGAACAAGCTCTGAGAGGCTCAAATTGGAACTCCGGAGGCCAGCAGCAGACGGACAGTTGGACTCGAACTCTAAGGAGAGTGGGGTTGCATTACGGGTCATGTTCTTAAAAGCACTACACGTTATATGTTCTTACAGCATGGACTCGCAAACCAGAGGCCACTACAAGGACAGCAACATAGGATTCACAACACTGAAGGGACTAAATCAGATAAGGACTGTATTTTATATGAGTTGATCATGTTCCAGAGGCTTGCTTTGTTGGCGCCATGCCCTTTTAGCATGCCCCGGGACTCCCAGGGAAGTTTCTTTGTATTGAGATGTTCCTTCCACTATCATATGACATCCTTGTGGTTTGGGGAATTGCGTATCATGAATTGAACATTCAGAGACTTCATCCATGTGATGCAAGCTGGATTCACACACACACTATCCCTGCTCCCTGCAGCTATGATCTGTTCACCTTTCCTCCCACTGGGTGCTCACCTCGAAAAGCCAAAGGGCAAGAGCTCGAGAATGACATTTATTTTTGACACACTGATTTTTTATCCTTCTTTTGTCACATGGTTGAGTGGCACTATGAACTTGGAACCAGGTGTTGGTTATTTGAAGTTGGGTAGCATGCAAAAATGTATGTGGTGATGGAATCGTAAGAAGATAAAGGAGGTGTCCTCTGTATTCTTGAGGTTTCTTTGTGATGAAATGACAGCCTGAGTATTTATCATGATGTGTGTTCAGATCTCATTGATGTATTAATGCACCCGAAGCTGACAAGGAGATTATGATGTTCAGTGTGCAGTTCTAAATCTGTCGTTCCCGTGTGCACGTGTGTGTGTCAGTGTCAAAGAGATGGCACCGAAAATACATGATGTTTACAGGGAATCCTACCATGTACCTATTATACCTATTGTTCATGTATTCGCGTTAATCAGTACTGCGGAAGATCCTGATTGAGACTGACAGACGTGTATTAATGTGCCAGCGCGTGTGTGTGCGCCAGTGGGTGTGTGTACGTTTGTGCATTTGTGTGTATGCGTGTGTTAACACTTCTGTAAATTTGCGCCTGACTCATCCATCCGTCAGCCTTTATCCGCCCAACCCTTTCTGGAACCCCACCTCCTGTCATAGGCCCACGTCAGGGATGGCATCCAGATGTGTGTTTTAACAAAGTTAGACTCTTAACCACCCCTTTAAAAAGTTATTACTCTTCCATAATCAAAACAAACTGAGGGATCTGACGAGCTCCACCAATAGAACTTGCACAAGCAAATCAGATGCTCATGTGGCCTTTGGGAGACAACATTAGATTAACAACATGCAGAGCCTTGAATTGGATCACTAGTCACGAATTACTAACGAAATAAACAGAATAATAACATCATAATTATATGGAGTTAATTACATTGCAGCTGGCTCCCCGGGAACAGGCATACGATTTTGATTACAAATGTGATTCATTCGGTTTATTCTCTGGATTGATTAATGATTGATTAATAAAGCCGATTAGTCATGTAATTTGCATGTCCTGGGTCATGTTCTTTAGGCACAGAACAAAATATAAATGGAGGAACTAGCTGAACTTTTCCAATAAGAAAAGCTCAATTTCTGTTTTAGCTGCCATAGCTAAGGTCTGTTATGGTAAGGCGGCCTAAGGTCCCCTGCCTCGTGGTGGGAGAATGTTGAATGGATTTATATTCTCAAGCTCCTGCAAAGGGGAATGGGAGACCAGAGGCACAAACCTCCTCTTCCAGAGTGCCTTCAGAAAGTACTCACACCCCTTAACTTTTTCTACATTTTGTTGTGTTACAAAGTGAGAATTATTTGTTTTCAATTGTCCTTTTTGGTCAACGATCTACACAAAATACTTTGCACACCTGGATTGTACAATATTTGCCCATTATTATTATTTTTTTTTCATTCAAGCTGTGTCTAATAGTTCGTTGATCATTGCTAGAAAGACATTTTCAAGTCTTGCCATAGATTTTCAAGCTGATTTATGTCAAAACTGTAACTAGGCCACTCAGGAACATTCAATGTTGTCTTGGTCTTGTGTTTTAGGTTATTGTCCTGCTGAAAGGTCAATTAGTCTCCCAGTGTCTGTTGAAAAGAAGACTGAATCAGGTTTTCCTCTAGAATTTAGCCTGTGCTTAGCTGTATTCCGTTTATTTGTATCCTAAAAAACTCCCTAGTCCTTTCTCCGTTGACAAGCATACCCATAACATGGTACTCAGTGATGTGTTGGATTTGCCCCAAACATAATGCCTTGTAATTCAGGATAAAAAAGTAAATTTCTTTGCCACATTTTTTTTATTACCTAAGTGCCTTGTTGCAAACATGACACATGTTTTGGAATATTTGTATTCTGTACAGGCTTAATTCTTTCCACTGTGTCATTTAGGTTAGTATTGTGGAGTAACTACAATGTTGTTGATCCATCCACATTTTTCTCATATCACAACGATTAAACTCTGTAATTGTTTTTAAAATACCCATCGGCCTCATGGTGAAATCCCTGAGCAGTTTATTTCCTCTCCGGCAACTGAGTTAGGAAGGACGCTTTGTAGGGACTGGGTGTATTGGTACACCCTTCAAAGCCTAATTAATAACTTCACCATGCTCAAAGGGATATTCAGCTTTTTTTTTATACACATTGACCAACTGTTGCCCTTCTTTGCAAGGCACTAAAAAACCTCCCTGGTCTTTGTGGTTGAATCTGTGCTTGAAATGCAGTACTCGATTCAAGGACCTTACAGATAATTGATTGTGTGGGGTGCAGAGAAGGGGTAAACATTCAAAAATCATGTTAAACACTATTGAACACATGTCATTTTTGTGATTTATTATGCCCATTTTTACTCCTGAGCTTAGGCTTGCCATAACAGAGGAGTTGAATACTTATTGACTCAAGACATTACAGCTTTACATTTTTTTTTTATTAATCTACAAAATGTTCTACAAACAATATTTCACTTAACTTTATGGGGTATTGTGTGTAGATCAGTGACACAAAATCTCAATTTAATCACAAAAAAAGGGGTGTGTATACTTTCTGAAGGCACTGTATGTAATCAATGGCTGAAGCCATGGCAACCCACCACTAGCCCTGCAGCAGATACACAATTCAGAAGTGCTTAACAAATGTGTGTCTTTGTGCTTCCTTTATCAGATAAGATGATTCACCTTGTCCGTTTTAAGAAAATGTGGTATTGATACAGTTGCTGTTCAAAGTCATTTCACATTTCAAAATGGTATTTATATATTTTAGAGAGAGCAGCATGCATCAATCTGCTGAACATATCTCTCTTTGGTTGCATCCCAAATAGCACCCTAATCTCTACATACTGCACTTTTATATATATATATATGGTAGGGTGCCATTTGGGACATAACACACTGGGCACAAACTTGTTTCAATGTAATTTGTCAACGTATTGTGATGTGGAATCTACATAGACAGAAAATCTCAAACTGTTGTTTTGAGGGTGAAATTTCAACCACAGGATTATGTTATCATAGTAAACAAATTTGAAAATAGACAAACATCTGTATCTTTTTAAAACAATTCAGTCACTCATCGGAGAGGGAAGGAAATGTGTTTATCACCAACTGCAATGTGGTGTCTGTCAATGTGGCACGCGTCGCCAAGAGCTGCCATCCTCCCAGACGTGATCATTTGATTCCCCTCGTTCAACCTGTCTGGTGTCATTTGGGTTCGGCTGACTCGTACGTTCTGCACATTTAGAATGTACACGTGGTTGCCTTGACGGAAACCCAACGTGACATATTCCAGGCCTTGTACCTACGTATCATTGCAGGCTATGATCATTTCAAGAAAGGCAGCTCAAAGTATGTCCTTTTTTGCCTTGTTGCTTGCAGCTAGTACGGTTTGTGTCTCAACGGCCGATTTTTGTTTTTTAAATGTGTCATTAAAATGATTGATGTTTTGGTTTTGTAACATGACATAATAAAGCTGGTACCACTACAGATGATTACTGTGCCATGTTCTTTTTCCCGGCTTTTGTCAGCTACCCTACCATTTCCTGTGAGACAGTTATCACCTAAACCGAGGGCCTAATCACGAGATCCAAAATGTCAGCACTGTTTCGTTCCTTCATCAAATTTTTTATTCAATCTCATATTATTAAAGATGTCCTTGTTAATATAATTATCTCTTGGCAGCCCTGGGTTTAATGGGCGCAGAGGGAGGAAGCATTCACAAAGTTGATATGTGTTTAATGCGTTCCTCGGGACAGGCAAAGGCAGGGCACTGGTAGATCTACAGAAGAGAGTCAGAAAAGGGCAGACAGGAAACAGCTGCTATGTGGCATGTTGATCGATAGGAGTGCGGCTGGTTAGACGCACGCACGCACACACACACACACACACACACACACACACACACACACACACACACACACACACAGAGAGAGTTCAAGTGAGATAGGGGAGACCTCATGGGTGGAGAGTGCTAAATGCCAATCGTAAAGGCCAAACATCAGCACTTGAAAGATTAACAATGCATACTCAGAGATAGATGGTACATGAATAAATATACATACCCTTCCGTTCAAAAGTTTGGGGTCACTTAGAAATGTTGTTGTTTTTGAAAGAAAAGCACATTTTTTGTCCATTAAAATAACATACAATTGATGGGAAATACAGTGTAGACATTGTTAATATTGTAAAGGACTATTGTAGCTGGAAATGGCAGATTTTTAATGGAATATCTACATAGGCGTATAGAGGCCCATTATCAGCAACCATCACGCCTGTGTTCCAATGGCAAGTTGTGTTAGCTAACCCAAGTTTATCCCTTTAAAAGGATAATTGATCATTAGAAAACCCTTTTGCAATTGTTAGCACAGCTGACACCTGTTCTGATTAAAGAAGCAATAAAACTGTCCTTCTTTAGACTAGTTGAGTATCTGGAGCATTAGCATTTGTTGGTTCGCTTACAGGCTCAAAACGGCTAGAAACAAAGAACATTCTTCTGACACTTGTCAGTCTATTCTTGTTCTGGAAAATGAAGGCTATTCCATACGAGAAATTGACAAGAAACTGAAGATCTCGTACAACGCTGTATACTACTCCCTTCAAAGAACAGCGCAAACTGGCTCTAACCAGGATAGAAAGAGGAGTGGGAGGCCCCGGTGCACAACTGAGCAAGAGGACAAGTACATTAATGTGTCTAATTTGAGAGACCGACGCCTCACAAGTACTTAACTGGCAGCTTCATTAAATAGTACCCGCAATACACCAGTCTCAACATCAACCGTGAAGAGGCGACGCCGGGATGCTGCCCTTCAAGACAGAGTTGCAAAGAAAAAGACACATCTCAGACTAGCCAATAAAAAATTAAGATGGGCAAAAGAAAACAGACACTGGATAGAGGAAGACTGGACGAATCTAAGTTTGAGGTGTTTGGATCACAAAAAATAACATTCGTGAGATGCAGAAAAAAATGTAAAAAGATGCTGAAGGAGTGCTTGACGCCATCTGCCAAACATGGTGGAGGCAATGTGATGGTCTGGGGGTGCTTTGGTGGTGGTAAAGTGGGAGATTTGTACAGGGTAAAAGGGGTCTTGAAGAAGGAAGGCTATCACTCCATTTTGCCATGCGATACCCTGTGGACGGCGCTTAATTGGAACCAATTTCCTCCTACAACAGGACAATGACCTAAATTACAGCTCCAAACTATGCAAGAACAATTTAGGGAAGAAGCAGTCAGCTGGTATTCTGTCTATAATGGTGTGGCCAGCAGTCAACGGATCTCAACCCTTTGAGCTGTTGTGGGAGCAGCTTGACCGTATGGGTACGTAAGAAGTGCCCATCAAGCCAATCCAACTTGTGGGAGGTGCTTCAGGAAGAATGGGGTGAAATCTCTTCCGATTACCTCAACAAACTGACAACTAGAATGCCAAAGGTCTGCAAGGCTGCAAATGGAGGATTCTTTGATGAAAGCAATGTTTGAAGGACACAATTATTATTTCTAACCTCGTCAACGTCTTGACTATATTTGTCACGACTTCCGCCGAAGTCGGTTCCTCTCCTTGTTCGGGCGTCGTTCGGCGGTCGTCGTCACCAGTCTTGTAGCCATCGCCGATCCACCTTTAATTTTCCATTTGTTTTGTCTTGTTTTCCCACACACCTGGTTTACATTCCCTCATTGCTTGTCATGTATTTAACCCTCTGTTCCATCCATGTCTGTGTGTGAAATTCTTTGTTGTAAAAGGGTTTGTGCACTCTGACTGGTTCGCAACGGGTTATTTTGTACCCATATGTTGTTGTTCTGGGTGCCGTTGGTTATGCATATTAAACTGCTCCGGTTATTACCCAGTTCTACTCTCCTGCGACTGACTTCCCTGCAGCCAGTCACGCACCTTACAATATTTCCTATTCATTTTGCAACTAATTTCATGTATGTTTTCATGGAAAACAAGGACATTTCTAAGTGACCCCAAACACACTGAAATATGGGTATTGGGTAAATAAAGTTATTCCATTGATTTTAATATTCACCACTGGTACATATGTCTACACACAAACACACAGATAAGCCACTGATCTAGCTTTTGATGGTGTTTGTGTGTAGGCGTATGCACCTCTGGTGTGCATGCACACACACCAATAAGCAACTGATCTGTCCATCTTTTGCTACTGTGTGTGCGGCAGCCATGGCTGCTTTAGTGATAAACCTCTTGCTGAGCAGAGGACTTGAGTGTTCCCTGGCGCCAGCTCCCTGCCTCGGGTTACAAAATGGATATTTGGCAGTTTGGCACTGTTCAAGCAGTGTGTGTGTGCATGCATGTGTGCAAGATGTGTGTGTCAGCATCATGACTTCCCTGGAAATTGCAACCCCTTAAACACAATTTCACAGCCCCCGAGAGTCAAGGTACTGTATGCACCAGGAATTACTGGAAAGTCTGTACCACAATGCGTCACTATCTTACAGTATATTACTCATCTAAGAGTAGTTTGATTGAACCCAATGAGTCCCACCATCGCGATTTAGGACTTCTAACCCCTTTTAAACATTGTGTGTTTGAACTACATACTTCTGGGTTGTACAATTAGATTTGTCTATTTCTTCTGTATCCGTTACCAACCGTTAGTCTCTGTGATTAAAAATGTTTTTAGAGTCAGGATGCTTTGGTCTACAAACTATTAAACGTTATCTATGAAAAGCTGAGACAAGTTTTGCTCTGATGCTCACAAACTACACAAGTCATTAGAAGGTAAGGGGTTCTTCCACGTAGACGATCATAGGAAATAGTGTATATAATGTAATAAGCTCACATAGTGGCTGTCAGAAACTCCAAACAGTTGTCACTCATATTTAAAATATCCAGTAATGCATTATTGTTCTCTTTTTTCCAGTTTAAATTTTTTAAAGTTTCACACCAAATTCAATTTTAATATCATAAAAGTACAAACATATAGACCAGTATGTTCACAATATAAAAGAATACATAACATCTGTCAATTAATATTCCTTTCACATACAATACATAGAAACTAGTAATTACCTTTCAGGCTGTTCTGTTACATATAACCGTATAAAGTTATTGTCAAAAGATCTACACAGATAAACTGTTTCATTACAAATAAATCAAACAATGAAAACCCTACGCCTGTTCTCTGACCAAAAGGTAATGCTAACTCTGAACAGTGCTATGGCATAGCAATGAAATGTACACTTTCTCTACAAATATTAACTTTTAAATCCCAAACACAGAGTAACCTTTAGGAAGTCAGTGCAACATATATACAGTGCCGTCAGCAAGCTTTATCACAACCATTGACATTTTCCAAATTTTTCTCTGTTACAGCCTGAATTTAAAATGTATTTAATTGAGATTTTGTGTCATTGGCATACACACAAAGTGGTATTTTGACATTTTTACAAATTAAATAAAAATGAAAAGCTGAAATGTTTGAGTCAATGACTATTCAATCCCTTTGTTATGGCTAGCCTAAAAAAGTTCAGGACAATACTATTAACAATACTGTAAGTTGCATGGACTCACTCTGTGTGCAATAATAGTGTTTAACATGATGAATTACCTAATTTCTGTACGCTCCACATACAATTATCTGTAAGGTCCCTCAGTCGAGCAGTGAATTTCAGACCCAGATTCTACCACAAAGACCAGGGAGGTTTTCCAATGCCTCGTAAAGAAGGACACCTATTGGTAGATGAGTAAAAAAGCAGACATTGGATATCCTTTTGAGCATGTTGAAGTTATTAATTACACTTTGGATGGTGTATCAATACACCCAGCCACTACAAAGATACAGGCGTCCTTCCTAACTCAGTTGCCGGAGAAGAAGGAAACCACTCAGTGATTTCACCATGAGGCAAATGGTTACTTTAAAACAGTTTAATGGCTGTGATAGGAGAAAACTGAGGATGGATCAAAAACATTGTAGTTACTCCACAATACTAACCTATATGACAGAATGGAAAGAAGGAAGCCTGTACAGAGTAAAAATATTCCAAAACATGCATCCTGTTTGCAATAAAGCACTAAAGTAAAACTGCAAAAAAATGTGGCAAAGAAATTAAATTCATGTCCTGAATACAAGTGTTATGTTTGGGCCAAATCCAACACAACACATCACTGAGTACAACTCTTCATATTTTCCAGCATGGTGTTGGCTGCATCATGTTATGGGTATGCTTTTCATCGGAAAGGACTAAGGAGTTTTTTTAGGATAAAAAGAAACGGAATACAGCTAAGCACAGGAAAAATCATTGAGGAAAACCTGGTTCAGTCTGCTTTCCAACATACCCTGGGAGACAAATTCACCTTTCAGCAGGACAATAACCTTAAACACAAGGCCAAATATACACTGGAGTTGCTTACCAAGACGACATTGAATGTTCCTGAGTGGCCTAGTTACAGGTTTGACTTACATCGGCTTGAAAATCTATGGCAAGACTTGAAAATGGCTGTCAAGCAATGATCAACAAACAATTTGACAGAGCTTGAAGAATATTTTTAAGAATATTGTTCAAATATTGTACAATCCAGGTGTGCAAAGCTCTTAGAGACTCACAGCTGGAATCACTGCCAAAGGTGATTCTAACACTCAGGGGTGTGAATATTTATGTAAATGAGATATTCCTGTATTTAATTTTCAAAACATTTAAAATAAAATCTAAAAACATGTTTTGAATTTGTCCTTATGGGGTATTGTGTGTAGATACTGTCACAACAAAATGTGGAATAGTTCAAGGGATATGAATACTTTCTGAAGACACTGTAGATCGAAAATATAACTTAATAAGATGTTATTAGTATGTTATTTAAATCAAAAGGCAAATTTACCGTAGCATATTTGACCATTCACATTCACCAGACATACAGTAGCTTAGCATAACAGAACATTAGCTTCCAATGGAGGAAATGCTAACATAGCTTAACTCGGTCAAAAATATATATATACTCAAATTAGACACCATAGTAAAGTTAGATGAACTTGATATCTCAATAATTGAAGTCATATTTCGTACATTACTAACCATTTCACACAGGGAGAAAGAAGACACAGGAGATACGTTTGTTTTTCATTCTGGCAGTTTTATCCTCTTTTTGGCTATAGAAGAACTTTATGTGTTCTATACCCTCACGCTCCTGCAGCGCCCCCTAGTGGTACACACTGGATAACATTGTTCCCATTGGAGGTTCATGAAAAACTGAAGAAGAAAAAAAACAACACAAAAAGTTTCTCAAAACAGTAAATTGTGACCAACATATGTTGTGTGTGACAAAAACAAGATAGCTCCTGACATTCCTACATATTTACAACTTGTTAACTTTCTTCCACACTTTAGGTCCTTTAGTACACATGGGTGGGGAATTGGTAAGGAGGTGGGAAGTGGCAAGTTGTTCCCCATACTTGCAAATAAGGTGCATTATAAGCCCCTATTGAGGTGACTGTAAGATGTGTAGTGAAGGCTGACCTAGGGTATGGTATGTGAACATCTGTCCCTACTGGATCGTCTGACTTGTTCAGTGTGTGAGGCATTTACTGGGGAATTTATAGATCTCTCTTCAGTAACTGGTTCTTCACACTGTTCGTGTGAAAAGTGCGTGTTTACTGTGAACACTGAAGATGTATCCGCTTTAAGTTACAGTTTCAGACAGTGGTAGAGTATATTTCGGCTATTTCGGCTATTTGATCGTAATGTAGGCCTATCAGATTGGCATACCATCAAAAAATGCATCCCATAACATTTTAACATGGAAATAGCTGTTATATCATACAGCCTTCAGTAGCAGCCAATGTGTGGTGTTCAGTGTAGGCCTACACTCCATGAGACAATTTTTTAAAAACATGCTGGGCTTGAAATGAACCTGTTTATACACTTGTCTTTCAGACAATGAGGTGACTGAAAATGTTGTTGTGTTTTTTTTTGCAAGAAACCACTTTTCAAAATAAAATGCATTATTATTCCCATAGCATTATTACAGTGAATCAGACAAATTATGCTACCCTCTGCCTATTGGCGATTTAGCTTCCGCAAGCCTGTTTTAAAATACAACACTGCCCCCTTTAAGACAAAGAAAAGCTCTTTACACGAAATGTACATGTTTTCTGCTCTTGTAGGACGCAATCAGTCCCCCATTGTAGACTATAAATTATCAATAACTGAGCCAATAACTCACTAACTAGCAAAGGATATGAACAAATGTGCACACGTGGCTACATGCAGCTCTCGCTTTGATCTCGAAACAAGCTCATCTATTCACGACCGATCATGCTATAAACACATTCCATTTCAAAGTGAATGGCACAGATCCATATACAGTTGAAGTCGGAAGTTTACATACACTTAGGTTGGAGTCATTAAAACTCATTTTTCAACCACTCAACAAATTTCTTGTTAACAAACTATAGTTTTGGCAAGACGGTTAGAACATCTACTTTGTGCATGACACAAGTCATTTTTCCAACAATTGTTTACAGACAGATTATTTCACTTATAATTCACTGTATCACAATTCCAGTGGGTCAGAAGTTTACATACACTAAGTTGACTGTGCCTTTAAACAGCTTGGTAAATTCCAGAAAATGATGTCATGGCTTTAGAAGCTTCTGATAGGCTAATTGACATCATTGGAGTCAATTGGAGGTGTACCTGTGGATGTATTTCAAGGCCTACCTTCAAACTCAGGGCCTCTTTGCTTGACATCATGGGAAAATCAAAAGAAATCAGCCAAGACCTCAGAAAAAAAACAGGTACAAAAGTATCTATATCCACAGTAAAACAAGTCCTATATCGACATAACCTGAAAGGCCCCTCCGCAAGGAAGAAGCCACTGCTCCAAAACCGCCATAAAAAAGCCAGACTACGGTTTGCAATTGCACATGGGGACAAAGATCATACTTTTTGGAGAACAGCTAGCTAATGTTGGCTGGCTGGCTCCCTAGCTGATATTATTATTAGTTTCCCAGAGCCGTTTGCTGTTCTAGTTAGAGCCTAATGTTAGCTTGCTAATACTGAACATGGTTGGTTAGCTCCCAGCACTGTGACATTGTTGGCATTGTTCAATGTAGTTTAACTAGCTAACATTACGTGACGTGTGTACAACATCCGTTGAATATGGTCGGTGTCAGTAAACGTCAGGCTGTTAGGCTGTTTTCATGTTATCCAGAGGTAAACAAATCATCGGTCAGAGCGCCAGGTGTGCGCTCTGAGAGCGAAACGAGATGGGTGGGGATAAATCTTAAGAGGGTGTGAACGATGCTGAATGGGTGTAGACAAAGAAAAGCACTTCACTAGATAGCAAAACATTCAAAGGTGATTTTCTCAAAAGCTAATTTACAAGTTGATCAACTTTCAAAGCAGAATTAGTGACATACCATTTCGTAGCTCTGAATCTCCACTTTTATCTAATGTAAAAACACAATTTCAAATTTTGCTACATAAGATCGAATCCAGGTGGAGAGTCACATGTGGCAATGGTCTATTTGCATATAGGCCTACTGCAGCTCTGATTGGTTACGCCACATCAGTGGCGGGCCTAAGTAGTGCCTGCCAATGCAAGAGAATCCTACTCCAATGTTTTCTGCCTACAACAAAATCTCTTGCATAGTTTTTATAGTTCAGTATGTTGCATTGAAATGGTCTAATATCGAGTTGATTTGATCACCATTCCCACAGTAAAGGGAAATGTTGATAGTGTTAACTAAGGGGGAAAACTCTAGAAAGTTAAGTGACGTTCAATCTCATGCTTCTCTGCATGGGCTGATATTTCTTCTGACAAGCAGTCCCGGGGGAGTTGCACACCGGCACGCAGCTTAGAGGGATCGTTGGGTACAACTGAATTCTCCATGAACTGGCATCAAGGTAGGTCTCTCACGGTAAGTGCTTTCTTCTCACTGCTCCTTTCTTCTCATAGGTATCATCAACCAGTAATGTACACCTGAACCTTCTACTTTTTCAGAATCCGTAGTGTCACTGTTCTGAGTAGTGTTTTTCTGTTCTTTCCCTTAGCAGGTTCTGTCCTCACTGGCTGTGGAGGTGAGTTACAGGTACGTTATTGACTTCAAGTAGCAGGTTCCGATGTAAAGTCTGTGTTCTGCCTTCACCTGTTTCGGGACATACCTTGTACACAGGATTGTCTCCAACTTGTTCCTTCTCAATGTAAGTTGTCTTCTCCCAGTATGACTGTAGTTTCCCAGGACCTCTTCGCTCACTGACATTCCGCACAAGCACACTGTCTCCTGGGTGAAGGGATACACCTCTCGTCTGTTTATCATAGTACCTCTTCTTTCTCACGCTGGATTGCTTACTGTTCCCCGATGTGATCTTGTATGCCTCAGACATTCTGTTGGCCTACAGGTCCACTGGCAGAGGTGGATAGCTGCCATATAGTAGGTAAAACTGAGAAAATCCAGTGGCTCCGTGTCTGGTAACACTGAATGCATGTATGATTTGTGTGAGATTGTCTTTCCACTTGCATTTCTCCATCTCTTCGAGTCTCCCACTTCTGAAAGCTGTTTTAGAGTCTTGAAGAGCTTGTTTTTGAACTTGTGGTCCTGATCAAACTTATACACTTGGAACTACGCTCACGGTAATCATAATACCCCGAACCACCACCCGCTGGGGGTAAGAAATAATGTATGTACGTGTTTGGATGTCTTCCTTTGTTGTTTATCTCTGTTGGACCCAGGCCTTCGTGGAAAGGGTTCCATTGGCCTTCTCCCGAGCTCTTAAGTTGAAGGCTCTGATTGTCCACAAGAGGTCACAATGTCCTTCTTCTTAGTTAACCGCGGCTTCAATGCCTTGTTCTGTAGTCTGAAGCAGACTAACGGAGTGGTGTTTACTTTTACTCCAAGAAAGAGGGGTCCTCTGAAGACAGCTCATCAGCCATGTTGATGATCCCCAGTGGGGTGATGAGAGCAGCGTAGTAGACGATGATTTGAAGAGAGTATTCACTTTCTTAGATATAGTACTTAGAACAGCTACTCAGACATAATATTGATTGTTAGAGAGGCTACTTTGTCGTCCTCACCTCGTGTTGATTTTCAGAGTCGTAACCAATGGAGACCTAATCTGCACCTTGGGTCCTTCTGGTCTGATATATTCATTCTCAACTCATCCTTTGTACGCTCTGGTAAAATGGGGGTGTTTCCATCATGCTGACACGCTCTCTGAGCTCCCTCGGGATTGGCTACTTACTGGGTCAAAGTATCTTCAAAACTACGATCTCGTTAGAAAACTAAAATCACATTCCTATCTAAACAAAAATATTAACATCATCTTTGTTATTTCCTACACAACGTAAAGGATGAAAACCTGACATACACAGTGTGTATACTGTTCAAGTTACAAATATTTATATATATACACAAATATTTATTAAAATTTTTATCACAAAATCGACATTAGTTTTCCATAAACCATCTCTGACATCACACTTGCTCAGATCCACATGTTCCCAACATATCCACATGCAATGCTGTTTCTAATGCCTGTGAGACTCAAAATTGTGTTATGGTGTAACCAGACAAACAATTACTTTTCCATCACTAGTTATGGCTAACACATAACTATTGAAGTCCACCTGATTTATTTGATGTCGTCGTCACAATGAGTCGATAATGAAGGGGCCTGTGCTTTTACTGGTTTACTCTCCTCTGGTTCCTTCTCACTCAAACACCCACAGCCACACACAGCCCCTGAGCGCCACCCCCTTCTATTACAATGGTTGGATTTTCAAATCCAAACAATGAGAGTTCTCAAAAAAACATTTGAGAGAACCATTCAAACCCTGTCGTACAATTTATTAGCAAATATTGCAATAACAAACAGCCTCCTTTCCAGCCCAGTGTGGTCACAGCTCTCCCTGCACTGTGAGTCACGTGGGTCGCTTCAGCCAGGCTAGTTAATCACAGCAACCAGAATTCAATTCAAACACATCCTCTCGTTTATAAAAAGGTGGCTTTTACAGAATACTCACTGCATTTAACTTCAGGCTATAGTCGAGTCCTCCAACAGCAAGACTGTTTCATGTTCCATCTCTTCCACTGCAAAAGAGAGGGTAAAAGGGTACCTAATCAATGCATTAAACTGAAAAATGAATGCATGTCTTCCACATTTAACCCAACCCCTCTGAATCAGAGAAGTGCGGGAGACTGCCTTAATCAAATCCACGGCTCCCGGGGAGCAGTTGTTGTTTGGGTTTAATTGCCAAAGCTCAAGGGCAGAACGGCAGATTTTTCAACTTGCTGGCCTGGGGATTCGAATCAATGATCTTAACCGCTAGGCTTAACCACTAGGGGGGAGATCTTAAGGGATAGTTTCACTCACATTTCCAAATGAAATACTTTGAGGGAAGGGTTGATAAGCTAGGTCAAATGGTTGCACAAAGGGGGTGGCAGTAGCTTTGAGATCAGAAAGGTAGGCCGATATTTTAACCCCAGAACTGCCTGCAGGGAAATCTGCAGGGAGTGCAGGAAATCTACAGGGAGTGATCTGTCAGCCAGTTTACCAGCTACAATATCTCTGTATACTTCTGCTGTTGTGCCCTTGAGTAAGGCACTTTACCCGTAAGAGTCCATGAGCTCCTCCCAGGCTGTGATGTGTGTGTTGTGTGTCAGGTTGGTCACTGTGACAGAACATCTGTGCAAATTACCAATAAAACAAGTATGGTAAAATGTAGGACAGACTATCTATGGTAGCTGTGCATGTAATGTATCTAGTCCCAAAGTGGCTGCATGGTTCTAAGAGTCTACAGTGAAGTTAAGTCTTTCAAGTATCCATTAAGGTTGCACTTTTGGTTATCAATGACAATGTGGAAGGATGTTTTACACAGGGTCAATGAAAATCTGTGTTTTTTCACCCCCAAAGCTCTGTCCCAACTCTCAAAATGAAATTTCTAAATTTTACTTACCATCAAACTTTGTAATGAAAGAGGCCAGGTTCCACTCATTCAGGGTATCTTTACAAAGCTGTCCATTCACTGGCCTGCATTTAAGAACAGAAATAAAGAAAGTTAGAAACATAGCTAGCTAGCTACACTAACTTGGCTACATTCAATTGAAGTTAAGCTAACGTTAGGTAGCTAACATTAGTTAACAGAAATTGTATCCATCCTCCTCAACTCCACAAGTCCTACTAAAGCCACTGTCAGAAACCATTGAAAAATAGTACAGTAACACTAGCTAACTCAATCACCATGCAAGCATGAGATAAGACTAGGTTGGACAATAGAACAAGTCCAAATTCATCCAAGGCTGAAAAATGTCAAAAGGACATTGGCTAAGCTAGCGCGAGCCCATAGCAAATTAATGGAAACAAACCTTCGCAGAGCCTTTTCTGACTGGAGTGATGCTTAGAATTCCATTTCCAGAATGTATATACAGTTGAAGTCAGACGTTTACATACACTTTACCCAAATACATTTAAACCCAGGTTTTCACAATTTTTGACAATTAATCAGAGTAAAAATTCCCTGTCTTAGGTCTGTTAGGATCACCACTTTATTTTAAGAATATGAAATGTCAGAATAATATTAGAGAGAATGATTTATTTCAGCTTTTATTTCTTTACTCACATTCCCAGTGGGTCAGAAGTTTATATAAACTCAATTAGATCACTTATGAACATTTGAACATCTTGGCCATGTTCTGTTATAATCTCCACCCGGCACAGCCAGAAGAGGACTGGCCACCCCACATATGCTCTCTCTAATTCTCTCTTTTTTTCTCTCTCTCTGAGGACCTGAGCCCTAGGACCATGCCCCAGGACTACCTGACATGATGACTCCTTGCTGTCCCCAGTCCATCTGACCGTGCTGCTGCTCCAGTTTCAACTGTTCTGCCTTATTATTATACGACCATGCTGGTCATTTATGAACATTTGAACATCTTGGCCATGTTCTGTTATAATCTCCACCCGGCACAGCCAGAAGAGGACTGGCCACCCCACATAGCCTGGTTCCTCTCTAGGTTTCTTCCTAGGTTTTGGCCTTTCTAGGGAGTTTTTCATAGCCACCGTGCTTCTACACCTGCATTGCTTGCTGTTTGGGGTTTTAGGCTGGGTTTCTGTACAGCACTTTGAGATATCAGCTGATGTACGAAGGGCTATATAAATAAATTTGATTTGATTTGAATTAGTATTTTGCAGCATTGCCTTTAAATTGTTTAACTTGGATCAAACGTTTTGGGTAGCCTTCCACAAGCTTCCCACAATAAATTGCACACATTTTTTCAGTTCTGCCCACAAAATGTATATGGAATTGTGGTCAGGGCTTTGTGATAGCCACTCCTTGGTCAGGTCAGGGCTTTGTTGTCCTTAAGCCATTTTGCCACAACTTTGGAAGTATGCTTGGGGTCATTGTCCATTTGGAAGACTGATGTCTTGAGATGTTGCTTCAATATATCCACATAATTACCCTACCTGATGACGCCATCTATTTTGTGAAGTGCACCAGTCCCTCCTTCAGCAAAGCACCCCCACAACATGACAACTGGAAAATGAAAAGTGGATTGGCGATGGCGTTCCGAATGCGGCGGTCAACATCACCGGCCTTCTAGCCGGTGACTATCCACTTTTCATTTTCGAGCCACTTTTCATTTTCCATTTGTTTTGTCTTTGTTTTACACACCTGATTTCAATTCCCCAATTACATGTTCATTATTTAACCCTCTGTTTTCCCCACGGTTTTTGTGCGTGATTGTTTTATGTATGTTCGGTCTGTTATTGTGGGCTCGATATTTCGAAATGTTATTGGAATATTTGAGTAAAGTTACTTGTGTTACTCATCTGCTGTCCTGCGCCTGACTCCTGTGCACCAGCTACATCTAGACCACTACAGAATCACGCACCCAAAAATTGGAGTCAGCAGGAGCAGACAACCCCTATTTGGCAATCGAGGAGCGCGTCCAGCAGCATGCGACCATGTTGCAACGTCTAGGCACCGCCATGGATCGCGTGCTGCAGACGATGGACCGATGGGAGGCAGGAGGAGTTCTTCCAGCGCCTCCACCGGCACCACTACAACAGACACCACTGTTCACCCCTCCTTCACCCGGTCCCAGTGGGATTCGGCTCGCTCTCCAGAGGGAGTATGTTGGGACGGCTGCCGGATGCCAGTGGTTCCTACTCCAGCTGGAACTCTACCTGGCGACCGTCACCCGGCTCCTTCGGGACGTGAAAGCGTGTCCGCCCTCGTCTCCTGTCTCTCAGGGAAAGCCCTGGAGTGGGCCAACGCTGTATTGGAGGAAGGAGAATCTGTGATGGACCATTACGTGGAGTTCACCCGCTGCTTTCGGGCAGTTTTCGACTGTTTTCGACAGTTTGACAGTTTTTTGGAAAGTCCAGACCAGGTCTCCACCGTGCGCATCCCCTCTGAATATGCCGATTTGGCTCAGGCCTTCTGTAAGAAGACAAGCGGCTATGGAAACATATGTCTCCGAATCCCTGGGGCAAGTGTACACCCTCCACTTCACCTGCCTCCTCAATGTTTTATTTTTGTGAAGAAGAAGGATGGATGAATATCGAGGTATCAACCAAATCATTGTGAGCTACAGCTAACCGCTGTCTCTCATAGCCAGTACGATAGAGTCAATGCACGGGGCGCGCTTCCTCACAAAATTGGATCTTAGTAGCGCTTACAACCTGGTGCTTATCCAGGAGGGGGACGAGTGGAAGACGGAATTTAGTACCACCTCAGGGCACTATGAGTACCTCGTCATGCCGTACGGGTTGATGAATGCTCCATCAGTCTTCCAGGCCTTTGTAGACAAGATTTTCCGGGACCTGCACGGGCAGGGTGTAGTGGTGTATATCGATGACATTCTGATATACTTCGCTACATGTGCCGAGCATGTGTCCCTTGTGCGCAGGGTGCTTGGTCGACTGTTGGAGCATGACCTGTACGTCAAGGCTGAGAAATGTTTGTTATTCCAACAGTCCGTCTCCTTCCTGGGGTACTGCATTTCCACTTCAGGGGTGGAGATGGAGAGTGACCGCATTTCAGCCATGCGTAATTGGCCGACTCCCACCACGGTAAAGGAAGTGCAGCGGTTTCTAGGCTTTGCCAACTACTACCGGAGATTTATCCGGGGCATTGGTCAGCGGGCGGCTCCCATTACCTCACTGCTGAAAGGGGGACCGGTGCGACTGCATTGGTCAGCTGAGGCAATGATGCTTTTGGTCACCTGAGGGCTCTGTTTACCTCGGCTCACGTGCTGGCTCACCCAGATCCCTCTTTAGCGTTCATAGTGGAGGTGAACACGTCCGAGGCTGGGATAGGAGCTGTGTTCTCTCAGCGCTCTAGTACACCGAGCGAAACTATGATGTGGGGGACTGGGAACTGTTGGCTGTTGTCAAGGCTCTGAAGTCGTGGAGACATTGGCTTGAGGGGGCTAAACACCCTTTTCTCATCTGGACTGACCACCGTAATCTGGAGTACATCTGGGCGGCGAGGAGACTGAACCCTCACCAAGCAAGGTGGGCCATGTTCTTTACCCGTTTTGTTTTCACCCTGTCCTACAGACCAGGTTCCCAGAATGCTAAGGCAGACACACTGTCCCGGATGTATAACACAGAGGAGAAGTCCATAGATCACACTCCCATACTTTCGGCCTCTTGCCTGGTGGCCCTGGTTGTGTGGGAGCTGGACGTGGACATCGAGCGGGCGTTACGTACAGAGCCCACTCCCCTCCAGTGTCCAGCTGGGCGTCTGTACATTCTATCTGCTGTCCGCAACCGTTTGATCTATTGGGCCCACAAGTCACCCTCCTCTAGTCATCCTGGCATCGGTCGGACAGTGTGCTGTCTTAATGGGAAGTACCCTCGCGGGACCCAGGGACCCTCGCCGCAAGCCCCGGACTGGGGACCCTCGCCCCAAGCCCGGACTCGGGACCCTTGCCGCAGGCCCCGGACTGGGGACCGTCGCCGGAGGCTCCAGACTGGTGACCGTCGCCGAAGGCTCTGACTCGTGGAGCAGGCACAGGATGAACCGGGCTGTGGGGGAGCACTGGAGATCTGGTGCTTCTCCTTGGCACCACTTTTCCAGGCTGAATGCCCACTTTGCCTGGCATCTCCAGAGCGCAGGCACAGGTCGATCCGGGCTGTGGGGGAGCACTGGAGATCTGGTGCTTAACACTTGCACCGCTCCTCATGGCTGAATGCCCACTTTAGCCCGCCATGTGCGGAGCACAGGCACAGGACACACTGAACTGTCACAGCGCACCGGAGACACAGTGCGCAGAGCCGGCGCAGGATACCAAGAGCGCTGAGCTGGCACAATCTGCCCTGGCTGGATGCCCACTCTAGTGTGGCACTTGCGGAGAGCTGGCTCCGACGCACCGTGCTGTGCACGCGCACTGGATACACCGTGCGCTTTACCACATAACATGGTGCCTGACCAGTACCACGCTCTTTGCCATGAGCACGGGGAGTTAGCTCCGCCAACTTCCCTGTGTTCCCCCCCCAAAAAAAGTTTTGAGTGGCATCTCGGGCTTCCATCGATGACTTGCCTCCTCACATATCGTCGCCGCTCCTCCTTCGCTGCCTTAATCTCCTCCTTTGGACGGCGATATTCTTCAGCCTGCCTCCAGGGTCCTTTACAGTCCAGGATCTCCTCCCATGTCCATGAGTCCCTTTCTCCACGCTGCTTGGTCCTTTGGTGGTGGGTAGTTCTGTCACTATCGTCATATGGAATGGACCAAGGTGCAGCGTTGTGAGCGTACTTTTTTCTTTATTTGCAAATGTTGCCAACAAAACAATAATACAAACAACTACCCACATCTACCAAAAGGAAAAAAGTCTGCCTAAGTATGATTCCCAATCAAAGACAACGATAGACAGCTGTCCCTGATTGAGAACCATCGCCGGCCAAAACATAGAAACAAACAACATAGAATGCCCACCCCAAATCACACCCTGACCTAACCAAAATTTAGAAATAAAACGGCTCTCTAAGGTCAGGGCGTGATTGTTTTATGTATGTTCGGTCCGTTATTGTGGGCTCGGTATTACGACATGTTATTGGAATATTTGAGTAAAGTTACTTGTGTTACTCATCTCTGCTGTCCTGCGCCTGACTCCTCTGCACCAACTACACCCATACCACTACAATCTCCAATGTATCGTCCATGTAAAAACCTGTCTGTTTAGGATGACTAATATGGAACAAAACCTTTTTAATTCTATGCACTAAGCATTTAGCTAGAATTTTTGCATCACAATACTGAAGTGTAAGAGGCCTCCAATTTTTTAAATGGACTGGATCTTTATATAAATACCACTTGGATCCTGTTTCAGTAATAATGAAATCAGACCTTCTTGTTGAGTGTCCGATAATCGACCATTTAAATAGGAATGGTGAAAACATGCTAATAATGGTACACTGAGTATCTCAAAACAAGTTCGGTATACCTTCATTGGTATGTCATCAAGCCCTGGAGTTTTCCCAGACTTAAAGGCTTTAATTGCATCAAGATGTTCCTCCTCTGTAATTTGGCCTTCACATGAGTCTTTCTGTACACATGTTAATTTTACATTATTAATAGGAAAAAAAATCCATACAGCTTCAGTTAGTGGAGATGGAGGAGACTGAAACGAAAACATATGTTTTAAGTACTTTACTTCCTCTTTCAAAATATTGTTCAGTAAATCACGAGTAACTCCATCATTTGTAACAAATTTCAGTAAAACAATGTTGGTAGCATTTCTATGTTGAAGATTGAAAAATTATTTGCATACATGCATTTACTTACCTTAACTTAGAAATTGAAGACGATACACTCATTCATCACTCAGAAAAAGTGTTATGTGTAAGTGCATCACAAACATATTTCCAGGGTGTTGATGGATCCTCCTCCCAATACATCCTCTTCCAACGCCACTGGTGGAGGAAGGGTATCCATCTGCAAAAGTTACGTTTTGCTTTAATGCTAACATGCCAACATGCTACTGAACTGTGATGCTAGCATATTGACAAGCATATTGAAGTGTTAAGACAAATCATTAGTTAGCTAGCTATCACATGAATTGTGAAAAAATATGATAGCTAACATTAGCTAGCTATGTGCTCGCCAATCAGTCAGTGGCGCTGACAGATTGAAACTAGAATCAACAAAATGTGTTTCACTCTATCCCATAAAACATGACATTGCTAATGAGGCATAATTTAGCTAATACAATTGTAAAGTTTATTAGGAAGTTAACAACTTTGGTAGGTACAGTAGCTAGCTAGATAGCTAGGTTTCCATTTTCCAGCAGATGTTTCTAATCTTCTTGATTGGTTACTGGTCTTGGAACTCGTCGTTCACCAGAAATGGCAAACTGTTTGCCACTAGTGTTCAATAAATGTTGCTGCCATAGGTTTGCCACAGATTCAAATAAAATCTTGAGAGTATTCTCTGCCAGAAAAAAAACTCTGGCGAACTGTTTGCCACTAGTGGCAATAAATATTATTGTTGCCAAAGGTTTACCGCAGATTCACCAATAGTGGCAAACATTTGCAAACTTCTCGCAACATTTTGTGGCACACTATTTAGTTTGCAGCAAATTTGCCACAAACTTGCGTGAAGTCTGCAGCAAGAAATTCATTTTTGTAAGGGCCCATTGGAGGTATATGAAAAAATAAAATAAAAACAAATACATAAATATAATAGCTTAGAAAAAATATCTTTCTCAAAACACCAAATTGTGACCAACATATTTGTGTATGTCACACAAACAATTTCTCTGGTGGACCTTGTTTTTAAATTTGCCAATAAAATGCATGAAGACAACTGTTTATGTCAAATTGCTTTGTATTCTTCTTGTAGCACTGGTTGTCCTGAAAAGAAAATGGTAAAACACTTCATTGTGAGGCTTAATATAAGGGCTGGACATGCAGAGAAATTCAAGTCAGATAAATGAAAAGCCGCTTTTTGCTGTGGTCTCAGGAATGATAGAGTTAATTAGGTGTGCTTTGCCAGATAAGATAGTGATGTTTTTATACCTGATCTTTCATGTTCTTATGTGAGATTTCTGATAAATAATGTGATGTGTTTGCTTTCAAGTGTGTTTCAGGTGCCTTTGAAAATTTTTCTTCATCCAGTACCAGTTGTTTTCTCTATCTCAGTGCATAGTTCTACCAAAACGGCTCAAGGTTTGAGAAATGCATTAGCACTCCCCTTGTGATGGCTCATAATATGTTCTACAAAATAAATGAATACACATACGTTTAACTGTGTTACAAGAATTCTTCATGTTGAAAAGATTTAAGCAAATGAGTAATCAAGTAACATGCACTTCTAACATACTCATAATTTCATTTAGAGAAAGTGTCCCATCTCTCACTTGCTTTGTTGCTTGTGAAGGAATGCAATCAATGTAGGCACAAAAATTCTGAAACAAATGCTGTGTTGGCACAAGCCAAGATACTGTACTTTCACAATCAAAAATCATCCCAACAAACTTTATTTTTGATTAGAATTTAGTTTAGTTTTTTTCTTAACAATGACCAAGTAACTGGTGAAATATTCTCGAAACATGATTAAAAGGTACTGAGGCCATATCTACTGTATGAGACTAAGCTTAGCTGGGGGGCTATATCACTTATTTACTACCATGGGAAACAATAAACCATGAAATCCAAATGATTTGGACAAGGCTCAATATTTTTTTAGCTCACGAGATGACCACAACTTCTGAGAGGTCCTTGCATATCTGCTCTCCTCGCACGCACAACCCCTCACATCCAAACATTCTCCCTTTTACTCCAACAGTTTGAGATCATGCCAGAGAAAACATGGGAAAGATAGATGGTTTGACTGGCTTTTATCAAGATTGAGGAATATCTTTTCATGAGACAGCTGCAAATGGTGAAACCACAACAAGTTCCAACCACTTCGGGGCCGGTATTCATAAAGCGTCTCAGAGTAGGAGTGAAGATCCAGGATCAGTTTGGACTTTGAGATCATAATGAACAATATTACATGGACATGGGAGGCCTGATCCTAGATCGGCACTCCTACTCTGAGACTTGATACTCATGTGAACAGAGGGATGAATTAAATACCATATGCGGATGGCTTTTGGAGAAAAAGATGTTTGACAAGATACAATGCTATTTCATAGTAAACAAATTAACAACAGACTTTCAGCTCGCTTAGAGGGAAGGACACTCAACATGTATGGCACTGACACAAATGACTGGTGATTGGCTGAAAGAAATTGATAATAAGATTGTGGGAGCTGTTTAGTGCAACTTTTGATATTATCAATTATAATCTGCTGCTGAAAAAATGTACATGTTATGGCTTTACATCCTCTGCCATATCATGGACTGAGACATACCTATCTAAAAGCTCAGACACACTGGTAGGATTGCCGAATGTTTTCCTGACAACAGTACTTACGCCTCGATCACACCTACAGCATCATTGCGCAAAATGGTACGCAGCATCATCTGGATATGTGTGCAACAAAAGTTTAACATTCACCTTCCGCTACCATTTCTGTCAAGCCGTCTGCACATACAGATTGATGCATACTTTCGATAAATCCAGCGTATGCACCACACAGAACGCACTGCAACTGCCTCTGCAACGCAATGCTGCAAGGCAGACACAGGGTTCCAATGGAAATGTACTTCTGGTGTATCAAAATGCAATGACGCTGTCGGTGTGATCGAGGCGTTAGCACCTACGTAAATCTCTTTCGTGTTCACACAGCAAAGTCCTTGGAAGTCATCAGCCACTCAACCTTGTTAAAATACTCCAAACCAGAGTGGCAGTAGCTTTGTTTGACAGTGCATATCCATGCGTATTGCTTATGGTCTAAATTCCAAGCTATCTGAGCTAATGTTGTTGTTTTGTAGAATACTAGTCAGATGGCCACAGCTAGATAACTACCTAGCAAGAGGACAAATAAACAATTGAATTTACTCTCCATAATCCCTTACGGCCAGTGCCAGCCCATAGCCAAATGTTTAGCTAGCTAATGTTAAAATATTTGTTAGCTACCACAACATAGTTCGCTAGCTAGCTAAGGACACTGTACTAACTCTGCAGCTCACACAGGCAGCTATTTCATGGAAACTAGCTATTCCATTGTGATTTAATTATAATATCAATACTAGGAATATTTAGTGTTGTGTGCATTGTGAACTTAGCTAGCTAGCACCCCATAGCCTACATTGCATACGAAGTGTGACTGGCTAATCTGTGGATGTACAGAGAAAATATCTTATTTTTCTTCTTTTTTTGGCTCATGCTCTTTTTTTGGTTCATGCTCTCTGATTGGCTCAAAGTCAAGTTGTTGGCCGCTTGACTGGCATTGCGATTCTACAAGTAGAATTGGTAGGTTTGTTGCTACCGATTCGGCATGCAGCAGGTATCGCTTTTGTTCTAGCAAGAGAAGGAACGCCCCCCCCACTGTGATAAGTATCTATTGGCAGTCTATCGGCAGTGAGATTCTCGATCTGCTTCATGCTTAATAGAACACTGAGGGTTTATTTAATGGAAGACTATCTAATGTAAACCAGGAAGTGTGTGATAATGGTATACCTCAAGGCAGCTGTCTTGGTTCTTTACTGTTTTGGGCTCCCGAGTGGCGCAGCGGTCTAAGGCACTGCATCTCAGTGTTAGAGGTGTCACTACAGACCCTGGTTAAATTCCAGGCTGTATCACAACTGGCCGTGATTGGGAGTCCCATAGGGCGGCTAACAATTGGCCCAGCGTCGTCCGGGTTAGGGTTTGAATTTGTTCTTTACTGACTTGCCTAGTTAAATAAAAACATATAAATAAAATTGTTTATTTTTTACTAATGACCTACCACTAGCCTTAAGTGAAGACTCTGTGTCTATGTACGCTGATGACTTAACATGATACACGTCAGCTACCACAAAGAGCTGCAGTCAGTTTTAGAATGGGTAGCTAGTAATAAGCTCGTCCTAAATATATTGAAAAAACTAAAAGCAATGTATTTGGGACAAATCACTCGCTAAACCCTTAACTGCAACTAAATCTTATAATGACTGGGGCTTTTGAGCAAATTGAGGAGACTAAACTTCTGGGTGTAACCCTAGATTGTAAACTGACATGGTCAAAACATATTGATGCAACGGTTGCTAAGATGGGGAGAGATCTGTCTATGGTAAAGCACTGCTCTGCATTCTTGACATCACAATCAACCAAACAAGTCCTACATGCCCTAGTTTTATCAAGCCTGGACTACTGCCTACCTGGACTACTGCCCAGTTATATGGTCAAGTGCTGCTAGGCAAATTACAGTTGGCCCAGAACAGAGCAGCAAGGCTGGCCCTTAAATGTAAATGGAGGGCTAATATCTCTCAAAGTAGAGGAGAGATTGACTGCATCACTACTTGTCTTTGTGAGAGACAGGTTGAAAACACCACATGTTCTGTTCAAACAGCTAACATACTGCTCAGACACCCATAAATACCCCACAAGACATGCCACCAGCGGTCTCTTTACAGTCCCAAGTCCAGAACAGAGGCTGGGAAATGTACAGTACTACATAGAGCCAAGAACTCTCTTCCACATATGGTAACTCAAACTAGCAGTAAAATCTGATAAAAATAAAACAGATAAAACAACACCCACACATTGTAATATTCTAATATTGTATTGTTGTAATATTGTACATTTAAATGTGTAATGGTGGAGCAGTGTACATGTTACAGTGCTCAATGTCTTGTGTAATGTATTGTTTTATTTATGATGTCGACTATTGCTTTGTTGTGTTGTTTTGTTCCTGTTTTGATCCCAGGAAGAGTAATGGCTGCCTTGGCAGCAGCTAATGGAGATCCTAATTCAATTCTAAATATGGCAGCTGTTTTCAGTTAGTTTGATCTGAGTAATACTAACCGAAGCTATAACAACATACCACCAACATAAAAGCTGATGGCGATTTACAGAAAGAGAAAACCCCAGGCTTCAATTGGATTCAGATGAGGCAGAGAAAAAGAGTGTTTGGATTCATGGTTGCCACAGTGCTGTAAGGCAACCTAAACAGAGAGCTCTGTAAATCTATTTGATGTTTTTCTGTGTTTTTTGATCGCTTTTTAATCAGCTTTTTAGTTTCTGATAAGTAATTGAGTTGTGGATGGGATATGTCTGGTTATTTTTACCCACAGACTTGCAGGACTGATGGAGGGTTGACGTGTCTAGTTTGTCTAGCTAGTTAATCAAATCAAATTTTATTTGTGACATACACATGGTTAGCAGATGTTATGCGAGTGTAGCGAAATGCTTGTGCTTCTAGTTCCGACAATGCAGTAATAACCAACGAGTAATCTAACCTAACAATTTAACCTAACAATCTAACCTAACAATGATCTTTATTGCCTTCCTGTGACATCGGGTGCTGTAGGTGTCCTGGAGGGCAGGTAGGTTGCCCCCCCATGATGCGTTGTGCAGACCTCACTGCCCTCTGGAGAGCCTTACGGTTGTGGGAGGAGCAGTTGCCGTACCAGGCGGTGATACAGCCCGACAGGATGCCCTCGAATGGGAATCTGTAAAAGTTTGTGAGTGCTTTTGGTGACAAGCCGAATTTCTTCAGCCTCCTGAGGTTGAAGAGGCGCTGCTGCACCTTCTTCACCACGCTGTCTGTGTGGGTGGACCAATTCAGTATGTCCGTGATGTGTATGCCGAGTAACTTCAAACTTTCTACCCTCTCCACTACTGTCCCGTTGATGTGGATAGGGGGGGTGCTCCTTCCACTGTTGCCTGAAGTCCACGATCATCTCCTTTGTTTTGTTGAGTGTGAGGTTATTTTCCTGACACCATGCTCCGAGGGCCCTCACCTCCTCCCTGTAGGCCGTCTCGTCATTGTTGGTAATCAAGCCTACCATTGTAGTGTCGTCTGCAAACTTGATGATTGAGTTGGAAGCGTGCATGGCCACGCAGTCCTGGGTGAACAGGAGAGGGCTCAGAACTCACCCTTGTGGGGCCCCAGTGTTGAGGATCAGCGGGGTGGAGATGGTGTTACCTACACTCACCACCTGGGGGCGGCCCGTCAGGAAGTCCAGTACCCAGTTGCACAGGGCGGGGTCGAGACCCAGGGTCTCGAGCTTAATGACGAGTTTGGAGGGTACTATGGAGTTAAATGCTGAGCTGTTGTCGATGAACAGCATTCTCATATAGGTATTCCTCTTGTCCGGATGGGTTAGGGCAGTGTGCAGTGTGGTTGCAATTGCGTCGTCTGTGGACCTATTGGGGCGGCAAGCAAATTGGACTGGGTCTAGGGTGTCAGGTAGGGTGGAGGTGATATGGTCCTTGACTAGTCTCTCAAAGCACCTCATGATGACGGAAGTGAGTGCTACGGGGCGGTAGTCGTTTAGCTCAGTTACCTTAGCTTTCTTGGGAACTGGAACAATGGTGGCCCTCTTGAAGCATGTGGGAACAACAGACTGGGATAAGGTTTGATTGAATATGTCCGTAAACACACCAGCCAGCTGGTCTGCGCATGCTCTGAGGACGCGGCTGGGGATGCCGTCTGGGCCTGCAGCCTTGCGTGGGTTAACACGTTTAAATGTTTTACTCACGTCGGCTGCAGTGAAGGAGATTCCACAGGTTTTGGTTGCGGGCCATGTCAGTCGCACTGTATTGCCCTCAAAGCAAACAAAGAAGTTGTTTAGTCTGTCTGGGAGCAAGACATCCTGGTCCGCGACGGAGCTGGTTTTCTTTTTGTAATCTGTGATTGACTGTAGACCTTGCCACATACCTCTTGTGTCTGAGCCGTTAAACTGCGACTCTACTTTGTCTCTATACTGACGCTTAGCTTGTTTGATTGCCTTGCGGAGGGAATAGCTACACTGTTTGTATTCGGTCATGTTTCTGGTCACCTTGCCCTGGTTGAAAGCAGTGGTTCGCGCTTTCAGTTTTGTGCGAATGCTGCCATCAATCCACGGTTTCTGGTGTGTCTGCTTGGGAGGAAATATATGCGGCTGTGATTATAATCGAAGAGAATTCTCTTGGTAGATAATGCGGTCGACATTTTATTGTGAGGAATTCTAAGTCAGGTGAACAGAAGGACTTGAGTTCCTGTGTGTTGTTATGATCACACCACGTCTCGTTAATCATAAGGCATAAACCCTGCCCCTCTTATTACCAGTAAGGTGCTTGTTTCTGTCGGTGCGATGTGTGAAGAAACCAGCTGGCTGTACCGGCTCCGATAGCGTGTCTCGAGTGAGCCATGTTTCCGTGAAGCAAAGAACGTTACAGTCTCTTATGTCTCTCTGGGATGCAACCCTTGCTCGGATTTCATCAACCTTGTTGTCAAGAGACTGGACATTGGCGAGTAGTATGCTCGGGAGCGGTGCGCGATGTGCCAGTCTCTGGGGCATGACCAGAAGACCGCTTCGTCTGCCCCTTTTACGGCGATGTTGTTTTGGTTCGCCGGCTGGGATCCGATCCATTGTCCTGAGGGGTGGGCAAAACAGAGGATCCGCTTCGGGGAAGTCGTATTCCTGGTCGTAATGATGGTGAGTTGAAGTTGCTCTTATATCCAGTAGTTCCTCCCGACTGTATGTAATAAAAGCTAAGATTACCTGGGGTACCAATGTAAGAAATAACATGTAAAAAAAACAAATACTGCATAGTTTCCTAGTTTCCTAGGAAAGCAAAGCGAAGCGGCCATCTCTGTGGCACTCTCTGCTTCTTGATCAATGAGACCTGACTGCATTATGTAAATGGCAGAGAGCTCATCGTGAGGATGTCTACTGCTCTGGACTGTGTGGTGGGCTTTTTTGCACTGGAACAGCAGCAGAAACGTCACCCAAGTGGGTGCTACATGTTTGTTGTAAGGGAGTACCAAGTCCAGGCTACAGAGAGGATGAGCTGATGACAACATCAGGACCAGCAAGCCAACTCCATCCCCATCACCATCACCTGGCATCACAGTCTACAGAGAAGCCCAGAATAACAACAGAGCCGGTTAGCCAACTGCATCAACATCGTCTGGTATTACCTGGCATCATTTTATTTTTTTTACTCCGGACGCTTTATCTTCTTGATGCACCCATCCCGTTACTGGGATAATTTTCGTCAACATCCGCTAAATTGCAGAGCGCCAAAGTCAAATTAAATTACTGAAAATATTTAATTTTCTTGAAATCACAAGTGCAATATAGCAAAACACAGCTTAGCTTGTTGTTAACCTTTTGCGTGTAGGGGGCAGTATTTTAGTTTTTGGCAAAAAAACGTACCCATTTGAAACTGCCTATTTCTCAGCCCCAGAAACTAGAATATGCATATATTTTCAGATTAGGATAGAAAACACTCTAAAGTTTCCAAAACTGTAAAAATATTGTCTGTGAGTATAACAGAACTGATATTGCTGGCGAAAGCCTGAGGAAAATCCAATCAGGAAGTGCCTCTTATTTTGAAACCTCTCTGTTCCTATGCATGCCTATCATCTATTTAAAGGGATATTAACTGGATTCCCTTTTCAATGGCTTCCCTAAGGTGTCAACAGTCTTTAGACATAGTTTCAGGCTTTTTCAAATTTCAGTTTACAAGCTTCTTGTCATGAAATCTATGCAGCCTCCTCAATCACTTTTTATAGCTACTGTTTACAGGCCTCCTGGGCCATATACAGTGTTCCTCACTGAGTTCCCAGAATTCCTATCGGACCTTGTAGTCATAGCAGCTAATATTCAAATTTTGGGTGATTTTAATATTCACATGGAAAAGTCCACAGACCCACTCCAAAAGGCATTCGGAGCCTCTCTGGACCTACTCACTGTCACAGTCATACTCTGGACCTAGTTTTGTCCCATGGAATAAATGTTGTGGATCTTAATGTTTTCCTCATAATCCTGGACTATCGGACCACCATTTTATTACGTTTGCAATTGCAACAAATAATCTGCTCAGACCTCAACCAAGGAGCATCAAAAGTCGTGCTACTAATTCCCAGACAACACATAGATTCATTGATGCCCTTCCAGACTCCCTCTGCCTACCCAAGGACATCAGAGGACAAAAAACAGTTAACCTGTCACGTTCTGACATTAGTTCCTTTGTTTTGTCTTTGTTTATTATGGTCAGGGCGTGAGTTGGGGTGGGCAGTCTGTTTGTTTTTCTATGTTGGTTTCTGTGTTCGGCCTAGTATGGTTCTCAATCAGAGGCAGATGTCGTTAGTTGTCTCTGATTGAGAATCATACTTAGGTAGCCTTTTATCCACCTGTGTTTCGTGGGTGTTTGTCTTCCGTGTCAGTGTTTTATTGCCACACGGGACTGTTTCGTTGATGCACGTTATTTTGTTTTGATCCAGTGTTCTGTTGTTTTTATTAAACATTATGGACACTTGCCACGCTGCGTTTTGGTCCTCCGATCCTTCTCAGAAGAGGAGGACGAGGTTCGTTACATAACCACCTAACTGAGGAACTCAATTTAACCTTGTGCAATACCCTAGATGCAGTTGCACCCCTAAAAAAACATTTGTCATAGGAAACTAGCTCCCTGGTATCCAGAAAATTCCCGAGCTCTGAAGCAAGCTTCCAGAAAATTGGAACGGAAATGGCGCCACACCAAACTGGAAGTCTTCCGACTAGCTTGGGAAGACAGTACCGTGCAGTATCAAAGAGCCCTCACTGCTGCTCGATCATCCTATTTTTCCAAATTAATTGAGGAAAATAAGAACAATCCCAAATGTCTTTTTGATTCTGTCGCAAAGCTAACTAAAAAGTAGCATTCCCCAAGTGAGGATGACTTTCACTTCAGCAGTAAGAAATTCATGAACTTCTTTGAGGAAAAGTTAATGATCATTAGAAAGCAAATTATGGACTCCTCTTTAAATCTGAGTATTCCTCCAAAGCTCAGTTGTCCTGAGTCTGCACAACTCTGCCAGGACCTAAGATCAATAGAGACACTTAAGTGTTTTAGTACTATATCTCTTGACACAATGATGAAAATAATCATGGCCTCTATTCCTTCAAGCTGCATACTGGACCCTATTCCAGCTAAACTACTGAAAGACCTGCTTCATGTGCTTGGCCCTTGTATGTTGAACATAATAGACGGCTCTCTATCCACCGGATGTGTACCAAACTAACTAAAAGTGGCAGTAATAAAGCCTCTCTTGAAAAAGCCAAACCTTGACCCAGAAAATATTTTTTTTTTACCTATCAGCCTATATCGAATCTTCCATTCCTCTCAAATTGTTTTAGAAAAAGCTGTTTTAGCAACTCACTGCCTTCCTGAAGACAAACGATGTATAAGAAATGTTTCAGTCTGGTTTTAGACCCCATCATAGCACTGAGACTGCACTTGTGAAGGTGGTAAATGACCTTTTAATGGCATCAGACCGAGGCTCTGCATGTCCTCGTGCTCCTAGACCTTAGTGCTGCTTTTGATACCATTTATTACCACATTCTTTTGGAGAGATTGGAAACCCAAATTGGTCTACACGGACAAGTTCTGGCCTGGTTTAGGTCTTATCTGTCGGAAAGATATCAGTTTGTCTCTGTGAATGGTTTGTCCTCTGACAAATCAACTGTAAATTTCGGTATTCCTCAAGGTTCCATTTTAGGACCACTATTGTTTTCACTATATATTTTACCTCTTGGGGATGTCATTCGAAAACATGTTAACTTTCACTGCTATGCAGATGACACATTTCAATGAAACATGGTGAAGCCCCAAAAATGCCCTCGCAAGAAGCCTGTGTATTTCAGACATAAGGAAGTGGATGGCTGCAAACGTTCCACTTTTAAACTCAGACAAAACAGAGATGCTTGTTCTAGGTCCCAAGAAACAAAGAGATCTTCTGTTGAATTTGACAATTAGTCTTGATGGTTGTACAGTCATCTCAAATAAAACTGTGAAGGACCTCGGCGTTACTCTGGACCCTGATCTCTCTTTTGACAAACATATCAAGACTGTTTCAAGGACAGCAATTTTCCATCTACGTAACATTGCAAAAATCAGAAACTTTCTGTCCAAAAATGATGCAGAAAAATGTATCCATGCTTTTGTTACTTCTAGGTTAGACTACTGCAATGCTCTACTTTCCGGCTACCCAGATACAGCACTGAATAAACTTCAGTTAGTGCTAAATATGGCTGCTAGAATCCTGACTAGAACAAATAAATTTGATCATATTACTCCAGTGCTAGACTCCCCGCACTGGCTTCCTGTTAAGGCAAGGGCTGATTTCAAGGTTTTACTGCTAACCTTCAAAGCATTGCATGGGCTTGCTCCTACCTATTTTTCCAATTTGGTCCTGACGTACATACCTACACGTACGCTACGTTCACAAGACGCAGGCCTCCTAATTGTCCCTAGAATTTCAAAGCAAACAGCTGGAGGCAGGGCTTTCTCCTATAGAGCTCCATTCTCTCAACTGGGATTCTCTGCCTCTCACCCTATTACAGGGGATGAGTCACTGGCTTCCTGGTGCTCTTCCATGACATGCCTAGGAGGGGTGCGTCACTTGAGTGGGTTGAGTCACTGACGTGATCTTCCTGTCTGGGTTGGCGCCCCTCCTTGGGTTGTGCCGTGGCGGACATCTTTGTGGGCTATACTCTGCATTGTCTCAGGATGTTAAGTTGGTGGTTGAAGATATCCCTTCTAGTGGTGTGTGGGCTGTGCTTTTGCAAAGTCGGTGTGGTTATATCCTGCCTGTTTGGCCCTGTCCGGGGGTATCATCGGAGGGGCCAAAGTGTCTCCTGACCCCTCCTGTCTCAGCCTCCAGTATTTATGCTGCAGTAGTTTGTGTCGGGGGGCTAGGGTCAGTCTGTTATATCTGGAGTACTTCTCCTGTCTTATCCCGGTGTTCTGTGTGAATTGAAGTATGTTCTCTCTAATTCTCTCTTTCTCTCTTTCTCTCTCTCGGAGGACCTGAGCCTCAGGACTACCTGGCATGATGACTCCTTGCTGTCCCCAATCCACCTGGCCATGCTGCTGCTCCAGTTTCAACTGTTCTGCCTGCGGCTATGGAACCCTGACCTGTTCACCGGACGTGCTACCTGTCCCAGACCTGCTGTTTTCTCTCTAGAGACAGCAGGAACGGTAGAGATATTCTTAATGATCGGCTATGAAAAGCCAACTGACGTATACTCCTGAGGTGCTGACTTGTTGCACCCTCGACAACTACTGTGATTATTATTATTTGACCATGCTGGTCATTTATGAACATTTGAACATTTTGGTCATGTTCTGTTATAATCTCCACCCGGCACAGCCAGAAGAGGACTGGCCACCCCTTATAGCCTGGTTCCTCTCTAGGTTTCTTCCTAGGTTTTGGCCTTTCTAGGGAGTTTTACCTAGCCACCGTGCTTCTACACCTGCATTGCTTGCTGTTTGGGGTTTTAGGCTGGGTTTCTGTACAGCACTTTGAGATATCAGCTGATGTAAGAAGGACTATATAAATAAATGTGGATTTGAAATTTGATTTGATCATCATCATTAAACTATCATCTAACTCAGTCTAGATCTACTGCTCTATGGCTATGACAATGTCGTCGTGTCCTTTGTTTCATCATGTGTAATCCAAGTATACCTTGTAGCCTAGGCCTACGATGTTTACAGCAGTAGTGGAAAAAGTACCCAATTGTCATACTTGAGTGATAGTACAGATACTTCAAAGAAAATAACTCAAAGTTAAAGTCACCCAGTAAAATACTACTTGAGTAAAAGTCTAAAAGTATTTGGTTTTAATGTACTTAAGTATCAAAAGTAAATGTTATCGCTAAAATATACTTTAGAAAGGTAAAAGTATAAATCATTCCAAAGTCCTTTAAGCAAACCATACAGCATTATTTTCTTGATTTTTTTACATTTACGGATAGCTCACTTCAACACTCAGACATAATTTACAAACGAAGCATTTGTGTTTCGTGAGTCTGTCAGATCAGAGGCAGCAGGGATGACGGGGGATTTTCTCTTGATAAGTGTGTGAATTAGATCATTTTCCTGTCCTGCCTAGCATTCAAAATGTAACTAGTACTTTTGGGTGTCAGGGAAAATGTAAGGAGAGGATTGTATTGGAGTGAAAGTAAAAGTTGTAAAAATATAAAAATCATTTTTTTTAAATGTAACCATTATTTAACTAGGCAAGTCAGTTAAGAACAAATTCTTATTGACAATGACGGCCTACCGGGGAACACTGGGCTAACTGCCTTGTTCAGGGGAAGAACGACATATTTTTACTTAAGTACTTTACACCACTGATTTACAGTGTGTTTGGTCATTTTTTTACCATTTATTTAAGAGGACTAGAGGACAAAAAAATATATTTTGTGTCATCCTCAATGATTTTAAATGATCAAATCCATCTATTTATTTGTGGTACAAATATTAAACTGTAATATGACCATTTATTAGACTGTGTCTAAAGCAGCTTACAGTGGCACATGAGGGATTGGAACTTTCAACTACCATAATCACATTCTCGCAACCACCTGATCTACAACTTTCTGAGGATGCTTGAACCAACCTACTCCTTTCACCATATTCTTCACCAAACCAATTCCTTTGACAAAACCACTCCTGCTTACTCAACTGCTCAAGAGCACCGCACTACTCCATATTTTGTTCGCTGAGAAAGGGAGTTCGCCTTCTGGTTTAAAAAAAGAACAGACGTTGCCCAATTCACAAATACCCAACATTACAGCACTGTCTGACCTCATGAGGCTGAGACTAGCTTTGTGCTCATCTCCATGGGACCATCCGAGCAGGGAGATCCCCATCCCACTTCTGACAGCAATGTAGCCAATTCTAACAAATAGTGGACAATGTGGCCACTCCCTCTTATGAAGTAGGAGACGGAGACATTCACAAATAAATATAATGAGGTGCAGACTAAAGACCATAAACTATGAAAAATAAAGAAAGTCACTCTCTGTATTACTCCTAATTATGTATTATTACATGACTGAACCAACACTTTGTTGAGTCAGTGCCCGGGGTCGTAACTTCCTCTATTTTTTTCTAAGCTCCTTCAGATCAACCACAAAATTGGTCTGAGAAAAACCCCTCTTCAAAGACTACTGGGACCATTACAGACCATTACAACCCAGTGAGTCAGCTGATTGTCTGCAGTGACATTTCTAATGATGAAAAAACAAGGTAACACTTTATTTGGATAGTCCATTTGTAGATGCTCTACAGATTATCAGTAACATTTCAACTAACTGCTAACCCTACCCTTAACCCTTACCCTAACCTCAGCCCTAGCAGTAACCTTAACCCTTTTTCTAAAGTATGACTATCTGAACTATCTGGACTATCCGAATAATGTGTACCCACCAACAAGAACAGAAATGGAAGGAATGTTCCAAAAATGTGAGATTTGGTATCATTTCTATATCGTATTTTTCTGTTTCTGCGTCTCATGAGGAATGAATAAGACTGACTAGGTGAATAACACATTTTGGCTACGTTGTGCAGCACATGTACAGTATTATTAGAAAGATATATGAATGCCATGAGTAACGTTGAATTCATAGATGTGTTGGCAGTGCCAGTCTAGTCATGATCCTTTTGTTTTTTTGGGGGGGGGAAATCCAAGTCAGCTCAGTGGCAGAGCAATTAAAATTCTTTGAGCATATGTGATTCCTTACTCACCTAGTCTTTTTATAGGAGTATCATTAGAGACTTGTCTCAACACATTCTGAGCAACACTCTATTCACAGTTTCTCTCTGATCAGATTATTGGATCCTTGCATAGGCCTACCTCTCCTTCCCTTCTGCTTCACAAATGTTTGTCATAATGAAGTAATGGTACTTGAGGTGGGGGTGAATCAACCGCAACCTCAATCCATTTCAAGTAAGATCTTTATTTATTTATTTAACCTTTATTTAACTAGGCAAGTCAATTTGGAACAAATTCTTATTTACAATGATGGCCTACCAAGAGACAAAAGGAATCCTGTGGGGACTAAGGCCTCTTTGTTAGACAGAGAAGTGTCATGGAAGGGAGCCATGAGAAATTCTTGTGGTATTTCTTATCAAACAGGAAGTGCAAGTCAGTGGAGCGTATCGACAGTTATGGACAAGGAATTGGGGGTTTGTCTCTTGGGACCAAAACGTATCAGGGGACCGATATTGATGCAACACCCCCGGGTGCAGTTTATAGAGAAGCTGGTGGGGATTCAAGCTTTTAAACGACCACCCATGCTACTGGAAATTTCCTACGGCATATTTACCTCAGCAAATTGCTTGTTCCAATGGAGTTTATGTTCAATTATTGGGAGTAATTACCATAAAATGGCATACAATTAAAATCTAAAGAAGCACTTCCACAGACTTTATATATATTTTATGTGAATTCCCCGAATGGTTTTTAATTTAGCCTAGTAAGTTAAATATTTATGTAATCAAAAATGCCAAATTGCTTTCCTAGTAAAAGAGGAAAACGGCTCAAAATGGGAATGGTTCTCGGATTCCCACGCTCCATGGTTAAGGATTTCGTAGGAGGGTCTTCTTGGCACTAAGATAGCACTTGGTGCCTGGGTAACACTTTATAATAAAGTAATATTTTAATAATCATCTCCCACATTCACACATATATAAACAACTTTTAGATTATGTATTAACGATTGATAAGATCATTCATAAGATGCTTAATAAATCCTTAGTAAAATATTTTTGCTGTCCCTAATTTAAAGTGAGGGCTATTTATACTGACATCACATGGCATTGGTAGATGATCCAGCAGTAGCCTGATTCTCCTTACGGTCTCAAAATAATCTAGAACATATCAATGGTAAAATAATATGCACAGAACACATGATGTTTAAGAATATGCACACAATACAGGATGTTACCAGTGCCTGAATTGATATGTTTGAGGTGGACTAAATAGGTGGCGGTAGTCATTTTGGTTTCCAATACTTCCAATATCTTTAGGTGCCTGCTGTACTCATACTTTTTTAAAGCCAATATTCTAGAAGAGGTGCCAGTAATCAGGAAGTATAACATTTGAGGTGTGTTCTTGTCCAATTCTAGCACTGGTTGTACCTAACAAGATGGAGAAGAGAGAATATACCTTATGGTCAACCACCAGACAGGGTGAGGAATAAAGAAGAATTGCAAACTGGCATCCGAATTCCATCTATCATTGTCCTTGTCTGTCTTTTTCTCTCTTCTTTTCTCTCTCAAAGGATAAGAAAAAGAATCTCTCACTCTCTCTCTCTGTGTCTCTCTCTCTCTCTCTGTGTCTCTCTCTCTCTCTCTGTGTCTCTCTCTCTCTCTCTCTGTGTCTCTCTCTCTCTCTCTCTCTCTCTCTGTGTCTCTCTCTCTCTCTCTCTCTCTCTCTCTCTCTCTCTCTCTCTCTCTCTCTCTCTCTCTCTCTCTCTCTCTCTCTCTCTCTCTCTCTCTCTCTCTCTCTCTCTCTCTCTCTCTCTCTCTCTCTCTCTCTCTCTCTCTCTCTCTCTCTCTCTCTCTCTCTCTCTCTCTCTCTCTCTCTCTCTCTCTCTCTCTCTCTCTCTCTCTCTCTCTCTCTCTCTCTCTCTCTCTCTCTCTCTCTCTGCGTCTCTCTCTCTATCTCTCTCTCTGCGTCTCTCTCTCTCTCTGTGTCTCTCTCTCTCTCTCTCTCTCTCTCTCTCTCCTCTCTCTCCCCTCTCTGCGTCTCTCTCTCTCTCTCTCTGCGTCTCTCTTTCTCTCTCTGCGTCTCTCTCTCTCTCTCTCTCATCCCTATCAATCTCACGCCTTCCCCCATATTTCTTGTGATTACAAATGACTGTTTAATAGCTCCCACATGCACTCATGCATATCACTTGAGTGGAGAGTTAAGAGAGGATCTGCCAAGGCTACCATGTGTCCTGTGTAGGATAGCAGGCCTCATCAACAAAACCTCACAACACGCACACACTGTTGTAGACACACACATGCACAAGCACACGCCAAACCACCCACCCAAACAACCACCCACACACGTTTGTTTTACTATCCTTGTGGAGACCAAACAATGTATTCCATTCAAAATCCAATTTTCCCTAACCCCAACCCTAACCCATTAAACTAACCCTAACATTAACCCTAAACCCTAACCTTAACCCTAAACCCCTAACCCTAATTATAATCATAACCGTAAACCTTACCCCTAAGCCTAAAACAGTATTTTTCCTTGTGGCGACTGGCGAATTGTCCCAACTTGTCCGAATGTTCCTTGTTTTAATATCCTGGTGAGGATAGTAAAACCAAAAACACACACACACGCACTCACGTGCGCACACACACACACACACACATTCTCTCACACAGGGACATTTACCTCTGGCCTGCTAATGATGGCTGTAATCACTGACACTCAGTTAAAAGCCTGGCCTTGCCATCTGCTCAATCGACAACAACTATTCCGGTCAAGGACTTTAGCAGAACCTTTGGTGAAATTTCAACGAAATGACGGCTAGACTGTCTTTGACAGGAACAACAAGGCAGCATTAAGCAGCCACATGTCTGGTTTTGATATCAGTCCCCTGGTGTTATTTCTAACAGATTTTGACCTTTCTACAGTGGGAGGCGAAACTTGACAGAGGGTTAGGAAACTGCTATGAAAGAGCTGGCACATGGCTACGGTTAGGGTTCAGTTCAGCCATGTCTGTTAGCCACTGGCCAAATGGCACACTATTCCCTATGTAGTGCACTACTTTTGACCAGGACCTATAGGATGTAAATTGATCAGTTTGGTGCTTGAGGTAGTCGACCCTATGTTCCCTCAGCCCTATGAGCCCTCACCCATCTACACACAATACCCATAATGACAAAGTTAAAACATGTTTTTAGAAATTATTGCACATGTATTGAAAATGAAATACCTAATTTGCATAAGTATTCACACCTCCTAAAGCAATACTTTGTAGAAGCACCTTTGGTAGCGATTACAGCTGTGAGTCTTTCTGGGTAAGTCTCTAAGAGCTTAACACACCTGAATTGTGCAACATTTGCCCATTATTCTTTCAAATGTTCTTCAAGCTCTGTCAAATTGGTTGTTGATAATTGCTAAACAACCATTAAATCAGGTCTTGCTATAGATTTTCAAGTTGATTTAAGTCAAAACTGTAACTCGGCCACTCAGGAACATACACTGTCTTCAGCGTAGATTTGGCCTTGTGTTTTAGGTTACTGTCCTGCTGAAAATGGAATTCATTCATCTTCCAGTGTCTGGTGGAAAGCAGACCAGATTTTCCTTTAGAATGTTGCCTGTGCTTAGCTCCATCCAAATATAGCACTTTGTATGCAGTATTTTTGCAAACAGGATAAATGTTTTGGAATATTTTTTTCTGTACAGGCTTCCTTCTTTTCACTCTGTCAATTAAATCAAATCAAATCAAATTGTATTTGTCACATACACATGGTTAGCAGATGTTAATGCGAGTGTAGCGAAATGCTTGTGCTTCTAGTTCCGACAATGCAGTAATAACGAACAAGTAATCTAACTAACAATTCCAAAAAAACTACTGTCTTATACACAGTGTAAGGGGATAAAGAATATGTACATAAGGATATATGAATGAGTGATGGTACAGAGCAGCATAGGCAAGATACAGTAGATGATATCGAGTACAGTATAACATATGAGATGAGTATGTAAACAAAGTGGCATAGTTAAAGTGGCTAGTGATACATGTATTACATAAGGATGCAGTCGATGATATAGAGTACAGTATATACGTATGCATATGAGATGAATAATGTAGGGTAAGTAACATTATATAAGGTAGCATTGTTTAAAGTGGCTAGTGATATATTTACATCATTTCCCATCAATTCCCATTATTAAAGTGGCTGGACTTGAGTCAGTGTCATTGACAGTGTGTTGGCAGCAGCCACTCAATGTTAGTGGTGGCTGTTTAACAGTCTGATGGCCTTGAGATAGAAGCTGTTTTTCAGTCTCTCGGTCCCAGCTTTGATGCACCTGTACTGACCTCGCCTTCTGGATGACAGCAGGGTGAACAGGCAGTGGCTCGGGTGGTTGATGTCCTTGATGATCTTTATGGCCTTCCTGTAGCATCGGGTGGTGTAGGTGTCCTGGAGGTCAGGTAGTTTGCCCCCGGTGATGCGTTGTGCAGTCCTCACTACCCTCTGGAGAGCCTTACGGTTGAGGGCGGTGCAGTTGCCATACCAGGCGGTGATACAGCCCGCCAGGATGCTCTCGATTGTGCATCTGTAGAAGTTTGTGAGTGCTTTTGGTGACAAGCCGAATTTCTTCAGCCTCCTGAGGTTGAAGAGGCGCTGCTGCGCCTTCTTCACGATGCTGTCTGTGTGAGTGGACCAATTCAGTTTGTCTGTGATGTGTATGCCAAGGAACTTAAAACTTGCTACCCTCTCCACTACTGTTCCATCGATGTGGATAGGGGGGTGTTCCCTCTGCTGTTTCCTGAAGTCCACAATCATCTCCTTAGTTTTGTTGACGTTGAGTGTGAGGTTATTTTCCTGACACCACACTCCGAGGGCCCTCACCTCCTCCCTGTAGGCCGTCTCGTCGTTGTTGGTAATCAAGCCTACCACTGTTGTGTCGTCCGCAAACTTGATGATTGGGTTGGAGGCGTGCGTGGCCACGCAGTCGTGGGTAAACAGGGAGTACAGGAGAGGGCTCAGAATGCACCCCTGTGGGGCCCCAGTGTTGAGGATCAGAGGGGTGGAGATGTTGTTGCCTACCCTCACCACCTGGGGGCGGCCCGTCAGGAAGTCCAGTACCCAGTTGCACAGGGCGGGGTCGAGACCCAGGGTCTCGAGCTTGATGACGAGCTTGGAGGGTACTATGGTGTTGAATGCCGAGCTGTAGTCGATGAACAGCATTCTCACATGGGTATTCCTCTTGTCCAGATGGGTTAGGGCAGTGTGCAGTGTGGTTGAGATTGCATCGTCTGTGGACCTATTTGGGCGGTAAGCAAATTGGAGTGGGTCTAGGGTGTCAGGTAGGGTGGAGGTGATATGGTCCTTGACTAGTCTCTCAAAGCACTTCATGATGACGGATGTGAGTGCTACGGGGCGGTAGTCGTTTAGCTCAGTTACCTTAGCTTTCTTGGGAACAGGAACAATGGTGGCCCTCTTGAAGCATGTGGGAACAGCAGACTGGTATAGGGATTGATTGAATATGTCCGTAAACACACCGGCCAGCTGGTCTGCGCATGCTCTGAGGGCGCGGCTGGGGATGCCGTCTGGGCCTGCAGCCTTGCGAGGGTTAACACGTTTAAATGTCTTACTCACCTCGGCTGCAGTGAAGGAGAGACCGCATGTTTTCGTTGCAGGCCGTGTCAGTGGCACAGTATTGTCCTCAAAGCGGGCAAAAAAGTTATTTAGTCTGCCTGGGAGCAAGACATCCTGGTCCGTGACTGGGCTGGATTTCTTCCTGTAGTCCGTGATTGACTGTAGACCCTGCCACATGCCTCTTGTGTCTGAGCCGTTGAATTGAGATTCTACTTTGTCTCTGTACTGGCGCTTAGCTTGTTTGATAGCCTTGCGGAGGGAATAGCTGCACTGTTTGTATTCAGTCATGTTACCAGACACCTTGCCCTGATTAAAAGCAGTGGTTCACGCTTTCAGTTTCACACGAATGCTGCCATCAATCCACGGTTTCTGGTTAGGGAATGTTTTAATCGTTGCTATGGGAACGACATCTTCAACGCACGTTCTAATGAACTCGCACACCGAATCAGCGTATTCGTCAATGTTGTTATCTGACGCAATACGAAACATCTCCCAGTCCACGTGATGGAAGCAGTCTTGGAGTGTGGAGTCAGCTTGGTCGGACCAGCGTTGGACAGACCTCAGCGTGGGAGCCTCTTGTTTTAGTTTCTGTCTGTAGGCAGGGATCAACAAAATTGAGTCGTGGTCAGCTTTTCCGAAAGGGGGGCAGTATTGTAGAGTAACTACAATGTTGTTGATTCATCTTCAGCTTTTCATCCTCACTTCTATCACAGACATTCAACTTTGTAAACTCTGATTTCACCATGGCCTCATGGTGAAATCCCTGAGCGGTTTCCATCCTCTCTTGCAACTGAGTTAGGAAGGACACCTGTATCTTCGTAGTGACTGGGTGTATTGATACACCATCCAAAGTGTAAATAATAACTTCACCATACTCAAATTGATATTCTATTATATTTTTACCCATCTGTCAATAGGTACCCTTCTTTGTGAGACAGTGGAAAACCTCCCTGGTCTTTGTGGTTGAATCTGTGTTTGAAATGTACTGCTCGACTGAGCAGTTACTTATATGTGTGGGGTACAGAGATCAGGTAGTCATTCAAAAATCATGTTAAACACTATTATTGCACACAGAGTGAGTCCATGCAAATTATTATGTGACTTGTTAAGCAAATGTTTACTCCTGAACTTATTTAGGCTTGCCATAACAAAAGGGTAGAATTCGTAATGACTCAAATGTAACTGCGTTCTTCGTTTGTCGAAAGAGAGTCGGACCGAAATGCAGCGTGGTGGTTACTCATGATCTTTAATGAAGAAAAAAGTGACGATACATGAAATAACTAATAAATACAAAACAACAAACGGAACGTGAAACCTAATACAGCCTATCTGGTGAACACTACACAGAGACAGGAACAATCACCCACGAAAGACAAAGCGAACTCAGGCTACCTAAATACGGTTCCCAATCAGAGGCAACGAGAAGCACCTGACTGCTGATTGAGAACCGCCTCAAGCAGCCAAGCCTATACAACACCCCTAATCAGCCACGATCCCAAATACTACAAACCCCAATACGAAACACAACACACGAACCCATGTCACACCCTGGCCTGAACAAATAATTAAAGAAAACACAAAATACTAAGACCAAGGCGTGCCAGAACCCCCAACCCCCCCCCCCCCCCCCCAAGGTGCGGACTCCCGGACGCACCTCAAAACCATAGGGAGGGTCCAGGTGGGCGTCTGTCCATGGTGGCGGCTCCGGCTCGGGACGTGGACCCCACTCCATAAATGTCATAGTTCCTCCCCTTCGCGTCCTGGGATAATCCACCCTCGCCGCCGACCATGGCCTTATAGTCCTCACCCAGAACCCCACAGAACTGAGGAGCAGCTCGTGACTGAGGGGCATCTCGGGACTGAGGGACAGCTCGGGACTGAGGGACAGCTCGGGACTGAGGGGCAGCTCGGGACTGAGGGGCAGCTCGGGACTGAGGGGCAGCTCGGGACTGAGAGGCAGCTCGGGACTGAGGGGCAGCTCGGGACTGAGGGGCAGCCCGGAACTGAGGGGCAGCTCGGGACTGAGGGGCAGCTCGGGACTGAGGGGCAGCTCGGGACTGAGGGGCAGCTCGGGACTGAGGGGCAGCCCGGAACTGAGGGGCAGCCCGGAACTGAGGGGAAGCCCAGTACTGAGAGGAAGCCCAGTACTGAGATGAAGCTCAGGTAGGTAGTAGGCTCCGGTAGATCCTGGCTGGCTGGCGGATCTGGAAGATTCAGGTTGACTAGCAGATCTGGAAGATTCTGGTTGACTAGCAGATCTGGAAGATTCTGGTTGACTGGCGGATCTAGCTGCTCTATGCAGACTGACAGCTCTGACTGCTCCATGCAGGCTGACAGCTCCTTGCAGACTGGCAGCTCTTTGCAGACTGACAGCTCTGACTGCTCCATTCAGGCTGACAGCTCCTTGCAGACTGACAGCTCCTTGCAGACTGACAGCTTCCTGCAGACTGGCAGCTCCTTGCAGACTGACAGCTCTGACTGCTCCATGCAGGCTGACAGCTCCTTGCAGACTGGCAGCTCCTTGCAGACTGGCAGCTCCTTGCAGACTGGCAGCTCCTTGCAGACTGACAGCTCTGGCTGCTTCATGCAGACTGACAGCTCCTTGCAGACTGGCAGCTCCTTGCAGACTGACAGCTCCTTGCAGACTGGCAGCTCCTTGCAGACTGGCAGCTCCTTGCAGACTGGCAGCTCCTTGCAGACTGGCTGCTCCTTGCAGACTGACAGCTCCTTGCAGACTGACAGCCCCTTGCAGACTGGCAGTTCTGGCTGCTTCATGCAGACTGACAGCACCCTGCAGACTGGAAGCTCCTTGCAGACTGGCAGCTCCTTGCAGACTGACAGCTCCTTGCAGACTGGCAGCTCCTTGCAGACTGACAGCTCCATGCAGACTGACAGCTCCCTGCAGACTGGCAGCTCTTTGCAGACTGACAGCTCTGGCTGCTTCATGCAGACTGACAGCTCTGACTGCTCCATGCAGGCTGACAGCTCCTTGCAGACTGACAGCTCCTTGCAGACTGGCAGCTCCTTGCAGACTGGCAGCTCCTTGCAGACTGGCAGCTCCTTGCAGACTGGCAGCTCCTTGCAGACTGGCAGCTCCTTGCAGACTGGCAGCTCCTTGCATACTGGCAGCTCCTTGCAGACTGACAGCTCTGGCTGCTTCATGCAGACTGACAGCTCTGACTGCTCCATGCAGGCTGACAGCACCCTGCGGACTGGCAGCTCTTTGCAGACTGGCAGCTCCCTGCAGACTGGCAGCTCCTTGCAGACTGACAGCACCCTGCAGACTGGCAGCTCAGGCTGCTTCAAACAGGCAGGAGGCTCCGGCAACGCAGGAGAGGAGGAAGGCTCTGGCTGCGCTAAACAGGCGGGAGACTCCGACAGCGCAGGAGGGAAGGAAGGCTCTGGCTGTGCTGAACGGGCGGGAGACTCCGACAGCGCAGGAGGGAAGGAAGGCTCTGGCTGTGCTGAACAGGCGGGAGACTCCGACAGCGCAGGAGAGGCGAGGCGCACTGTAGGCCTGATGCGTGGTGCGGGCACTGGTGATACTGGAGCGAGGACACGCACAGGAAGCCTGGTGCGGGGAGCTGCTACCGGAGGACTGGTGTGTGGAGGTGGCACAGGATGTGCAAGGCTAGGGATGTGCACAGGAGGCCTGGTGCGTGAGGCTGGCACCAACTTCACCAGCCGACTAACACGCACCTCAGGACGAGTATGGAGCGCTAACTCAGGTGCCATCAAATCCACGACACGATCCGTCGGACGAATATGATATCTATAGCACCAAGCTAGCAACTCCCTCATTACTCTCCACTCCACTTTCCCCTTTAACTCCTTCACAGTCTCATCTTCGCTCACCTCTAACACCGGCTCTGGTTCTGGTCTCCTCCTTGGCTCCTCACGATAAACAAGGAGAGTTGGCTCAGGTCCATCTCCTGACTCAGCCACTCTCCCTCTGAGCCCCCCCCCCAATACATTTTTTGGGGTGACTCTCGGGTTTCGCTCTGCGCCGCCGTGTCTGTTTCTCCAACTCCATTCGCCTATAGCCTTCTTCGCACTGCTTTAGCGAATCCCATGCAGGCTCCTGCACTCTCTCTGGGTCGGCCGCCCACCTGTCGATTTCTTCCCACGTCGTATACTCCATGCCATTGCTGTCCATAACGTCCTCCTTTCGCTTTTCCTGCGGTCGCTGCCTGTAACCACGCCGCTCGGTCCGTATGTGGTGGGTGATTCTGTAACGGCGTTCTTCGTTTGTTGAGAGAGAGTCGGACCGAAATGCAGCGTGGTGGTTACTCATGTCTTTAATGAAGAAAAAGGTGACGATACATGAAATAACTAAATAAATACGAAAACAACAAACGGAACATGAAACCTAATACAGCCTATCTGGTGAACACTACACAGAGACAGGAACAATCACCCACGAAAGACAAAGCGAACTCAGGCTACCTAAATACGGTTCCCAATCAGAGGCAACGAGAAGCACCTGACTGCTGATTGAGAACCGCCTCAAGCAGCCAAGCCTATACAACACCCCTAATCAGCCACGATCCCAAATACTACAAACCCCAATACGAAACACAACACACGAACCCATGTCACACCCTGGCCTGAACAAATAATTAAAGAAAACACAAAATACTAAGACCAAGGCGTGCCAGAACCCCCAACCCCCCCCCCCCCCCCCAAGGTGCGGACTCCCGGACGCACCTCAAAACCATAGGGAGGGTCCAGGTGGGCGTCTGTCCATGGTGGCGGCTCCGGCTCGGGACGTGGACCCCACTCCATAAATGTCATAGTTCCTCCCCTTCGCGTCCTGGGATAATCCACCCTCGCCGCCGACCATGGCCTTATAGTCCTCACCCAGAACCCCACAGAACTGAGGAGCAGCTCGTGACTGAGGGGCATCTCGGGACTGAGGGACAGCTCGGGACTGAGGGACAGCTCAGGACTGAGGGGCAGCTCGGGACTGAGGGGCAGCTCGGGACTGAGGGGCAGCTCGGGACTGAGGGGCAGCTCGGGACTGAGGGGCAGCTCGGGACTGAGGGGCAGCCCGGAACTGAGGGGCAGCTCGGGACTGAGGGGCAGCTCGGGACTGAGGGGCAGCTCGGGACTGAGGGGCAGCTCGGGACTGAGGGGCAGCCCGGAACTGAGGGGCAGCCCGGAACTGAGGGGAAGCCCAGTACTGAGAGGAAGCCCAGTACTGAGATGAAGCTCAGGTAGGTAGTAGGCTCCGGTAGATCCTGGCTGGCTGGCGGATCTGGAAGATTCAGGTTGACTAGCAGATCTGGAAGATTCTGGTTGACTAGCAGATCTGGAAGATTCTGGTTGACTGGCGGATCTAGCTGCTCTATGCAGACTGACAGCTCTGACTGCTCCATGCAGGCTGACAGCTCCTTGCAGACTGGCAGCTCTTTGCAGACTGACAGCTCTGACTGCTCCATTCAGGCTGACAGCTCCTTGCAGACTGACAGCTCCTTGCAGACTGACAGCTTCCTGCAGACTGGCAGCTCCTTGCAGACTGACAGCTCTGACTGCTCCATGCAGGCTGACAGCTCCTTGCAGACTGGCAGCTCCTTGCAGACTGGCAGCTCCTTGCAGACTGGCAGCTCCTTGCAGACTGACAGCTCTGGCTGCTCCTTGCAGACTGGCAGCTCCTTGCAGACTGGCAGCTCCTTGCAGACTGGCTGCTCCTTGCAGACTGACAGCTCCTTGCAGACTGACAGCCCCTTGCAGACTGGCAGTTCTGGCTGCTTCATGCAGACTGACAGCACCCTGCAGACTGGAAGCTCCTTGCAGACTGGCAGCTCCTTGCAGACTGACAGCTCCATGCAGACTGACAGCTCCCTGCAGACTGGCAGCTCTTTGCAGACTGACAGCTCTGGCTGCTTCATGCAGACTGACAGCTCTGACTGCTCCATGCAGGCTGACAGCTCCTTGCAGACTGACAGCTCCTTGCAGACTGGCAGCTCCTTGCAGACTGGCAGCTCCTTGCAGACTGGCAGCTCCTTGCAGACTGGCAGCTCCTTGCAGACTGGCAGCTCCTTGCAGACTGGCAGCTCCTTGCATACTGGCAGCTCCTTGCAGACTGACAGCTCTGGCTGCTTCATGCAGACTGACAGCTCTGACTGCTCCATGCAGGCTGACAGCACCCTGCAGACTGGCAGCTCTTTGCAGACTGGCAGCTCCCTGCAGACTGGCAGCTCCTTGCAGACTGACAGCACCCTGCAGACTGGCAGCTCAGGCTGCTTCAAACAGGCAGGAGGCTCCGGCAACGCAGGAGAGGAGGAAGGCTCTGGCTGCGCTAAACAGGCGGGAGACTCCGACAGCGCAGGAGGGAAGGAAGGCTCTGGCTGTGCTGAACGGGCGGGAGACTCCGACAGCGCAGGAGGGAAGGAAGGCTCTGGCTGTGCTGAACAGGCGGGAGACTCCGACAGCGCAGGAGAGGCGAGGCGCACTGTAGGCCTGATGCGTGGTGCGGGCACTGGTGATACTGGAGCGAGGACACGCACAGGAAGCCTGGTGCGGGGAGCTGCTACCGGAGGACTGGTGTGTGGAGGTGGCACAGGATGTGCAAGGCTAGGGATGTGCACAGGAGGCCTGGTGCGTGAGGCTGGCACCAACTTCACCAGCCGACTAACACGCACCTCAGGACGAGTATGGAGCGCTAACTCAGGTGCCATCAAATCCACGACACGATCCGTCGGACGAATATGATATCTATAGCACCAAGCTAGCAACTCCCTCATTACTCTCCACTCCACTTTCCCCTTTAACTCCTTCACAGTCTCATCTTCGCTCACCTCTAACACCGGCTCTGGTTCTGGTCTCCTCCTTGGCTCCTCACGATAAACAAGGAGAGTTGGCTCAGGTCCATCTCCTGACTCAGCCACTCTCCCTCTGAGCCCCCCCCCCAATACATTTTTTGGGGTGACTCTCGGGTTTCGCTCTGCGCCGCCGTGTCTGTTTCTCCAACTCCATTCGCCTATAGCCTTCTTCGCACTGCTTTAGCGAATCCCATGCAGGCTCCTGCACTCTCTCTGGGTCGGCCGCCCACCTGTCGATTTCTTCCCACGTCGTATACTCCATGCCATTGCTGTCCATAACGTCCTCCTTTCGCTTTTCCTGCGGTCGCTGCCTGTAACCACGCCGCTCGGTCCGTATGTGGTGGGTGATTCTGTAACGGCGTTCTTCGTTTGTTGAGAGAGAGTCGGACCGAAATGCAGCGTGGTGGTTACTCATGTCTTTAATGAAGAAAAAGGTGACGATACATGAAATAACTAAATAAATACGAAAACAACAAACGGAACATGAAACCTAATACAGCCTATCTGGTGAACACTACACAGAGACAGGAACAATCACCCACGAAAGACAAAGCGAACTCAGGCTACCTAAATACGGTTCCCAATCAGAGGCAACGAGAAGCACCTGACTGCTGATTGAGAACCGCCTCAGGCAGCCAAGCCTATACAACACCCCTAATCAGCCACGATCCCAAATACTACAAACCCCAATACGAAACACAACACACAAACCCATGTCACACCCTGGCCTGAACAAATAATTAAAGAAAACACAAAATACTAAGACCAAGGCGTGACATCAAGACATTCCAGCTTTTAGTTTTCAATTAATTTGGACAAATTTCCAAAAACAGAATTCAACTTTGACATGAGGTATTGTGTCTAGGCCAGTGACAAAAAAAAATCTCAATTTAATCCATTTAAAATTCAGGCTGTAACATAACAAAATGTTGAAAATGTCAAGCGGTGTGTATACTTTCTGAAAGCACTGTATATGTATACAATGGTGTGTATAGACAGTATAGACAGTATATGAATAGAAAAGCAGTAGTTATATAGGATGAGCCTTGACTAAAATACAGTACATATTGTACATATGAAGTGAGAAAAACAGCATGTAAACATGATTAAAGTGACCATTGTTCAATGACTATGTAAATAGGGCAGCAATCTCTAAGGTGCAGGGTAGAGTACCGGATGATAGCCAGCTAGTAACACTGACTAAGTTTCAGGGCAGGGTTCTGGGCGGAAGCCAGCTTGTGGTGACTATTTAACAGTCTATTGGCCTGCAGATCGAAGCAGTTTTTCAGTCTCTCGGTCCCAGGTTTGATGCACCTGTACTGTCTCTGCCTTCTAGATGGTAGCGGGGTGAACAGGCCGTGGCTCGGGTGACTGAGGTCCTTGATGATGTTTTTGGTCTTCCCGTGACACCGGGTGCTGTAGATGTCCTGAAGGGCAGGCAGTGTGCCCCCTAGTGATGTGTTGGGCTGATCGCACCAGCCTCTGGAGAGCCCTGTGGTTGCGGATGATGTAATTACCCTACAGACGGTGATACAGTCCGAGAGGATGCTCTCAATGGTGCATCTGTGGAAGTTGTGTGGAAGGGTCTTAGGGGCTTCAGCCTTCTGAGGTTAAAAAGGCACTGTTGCGCCTTCACCACACTGTCTGTGTGAATGGTCCATTTCAGGTTGTCAGTGCACACTGAGGAACTTTAAGCTTTTCAGCAACTCCACTGCGGCCCCATGGACATCTTGAAGCAAGTGGGGACAACAGACTGGGAGAACGATTGAATATGTCCGTAAACACTCCAGCCTGCTGGTCTGCACATGCTCTGAGGTAGAGTATGGTATGCCGCCTGGGCATCGCAAGCCGTGTTCCCTCAGCCCTACAGTGCATTCGGAAAGTATTCAGACCCCTTGACTTTTTCCACATTTTGTTACATTACAGCCTTATTCTATTTACTTGATTTGAACTTTTTCTCCCCAATTTCGTGATATCCAATTGGTAGTTACAGTCTTGTCCCATCACTGCAACTTCTGTTCGGAATTAAGAGAGGCGAAGGTCGAGAGCCATGCATCCTCCAAAACACGACCCTGCCAAGCCGCACTGCTTCTTGACACACTGCATGCTTAACCCGGAAGCCAGCCACACCAATGTGTTAGCAGAAACACCATATGGGACAAGGACATCCCAGCCGGCCAAACCCTCCCCTAACCCGGACGACGCTGAACCAATTGTGCGCCACCTCATGGGTCTCCAGGTTGAGGCCGGCTGCGACACAGCCCAGGATCAAACCCGGGTCTGTATTGGCGCCTCAAGCACTGCGATGCAGTGCCTTAGACCACTGCGCCAATCGGGACGCCCCCTACAGCCTTCTTCTTAAATAAAACAATACCCCATAATGACCACGTGAAAACAGGTTTTTCGAAACATTTTGCACATTTATTCAAACATAAAAACAGAAATACCTTCTTTACATAAGTATTCAGCCTCAAATGAGCTCAGGTGAATCGTGTTTCCATTGATCATCCTTGAGATATTTCTATAACTTAATTGGAGTCCACCTGTGGAAATTCAATTGATTGGGCATGATTTGGAAAGGCACACACCTGTCTATATAAGGTCCCACAGTTGACAGTGCATGTCATAGCAAAAACCAAGCCATGAGGTCGAAGGAATTGTCTGTAGAGCTCCTAGACAGGATTGCGTCGAGGCACGGATCTGGGGAAGGGTAGCAAAATATTGCTGCAGCATTCTTAAATGGAAGAAGTTTGGAACTACCAAGACTCTTCCTAGAGCTGGCAGCCCGGCCAAACTGAGCAATCAGAGGAGAAGGGCCTTGGTCAGGGAGGAGACCAAGAACCCGATCGTTACTCTGACAGAGCTCCAGAGCTCTGTGGAGACTGGAGAATCTTCAGAGAAGGACAACCATCTCTGCAGCACTCCACCAATCAGGGCTTTATGGTAGAGTGGCCAGACAGAAGCCACTCCTCCATAAAAGGCACATGACAGCCCACTTGGAGTTTTCCAAAATACACTTAAAGACTCTCAAACCATGAGAAACAAGACACTCTGGTCTGATGAAACCAAGATTGAACTATTTGGCCTGAATGCCGTGAAGAAAAACTCCCCAAATACAGGTGTGCCAAGCTTGTAGGGTCATACTCAAGAAGACTCGAGGCTGTGATCGCTGCCAAAGGTGCTTCAAAAAGGTACTGAGTAAAGGGTCTGGATACTTATGTAAATTAGATATTTTAGTTTGCTGTTTTAATACAATTTGCAAAAATATCTAATAGCCTGTTTTTGCTTTGTCATTATCAACTATCAGTGTGTAGATTGATGACGGGAAGAAAACTATTTAATCCATTTTAGAATAAGGCTATAACGTAACAAAATGTGGAAAAAGTCAAGGGGTTTGAATAGTTTCAGAAGGCAGTGTATTTTCTCTCAACCTATGTTCCCCGGGCCCTATGTATTCCCCAGGCCCTATGTTCCCTCAACCCCATGTTCCCTCAACCCCATGTTCCTTCAACCCCATGTTCCCTCAACCCCATGTTCCCTCAACCCCATGTTCCCTCAACCCCATGTTCCCTCAGTACCCAATGAACCAATTTCACAAATGCTTATTGTCCAAATTTGGAAGGAGATAATGAGAATAATAGCCAGTGTGATTTGCAAGTATTCATTTTTACATAACATTTTGGTAATTTAGCAGGCACTTTTATCACATCATAGTGCCATCACACTTCTGACACCAATGCAGTACATTTGGGGTGACAGGTGGCCATTGTAGTTCAGGCAAGTGAATTACAAATGACAAAATACTCAAAAGTAATTGAAATACATATTTCAAAAACATGTAACAGAAATACTGTGTGTTTCTCAGTATGCATACTACCGTGCTACACTCTCTAATTCTCAGAGTGCATTCGCCGACCACATTCTCTTCAGTACGTTCTTGTGAGGACGAGAGTGTGGAGAATGCATAAAACAATACATTTGAGAACCACTCGCACTCCCCCTACTGTATTACCTCACGCTTCACCTCCCCATTCACTGAACCTTCTTCCAGCCAGGACAATGGCAACAATAGATGAAACAAGATATACATAAAGCAAAGGTTTTACTTCATAATTATCAGCTTGATATGTGAATTGTAACAATATAGCCAGCCAGCTAGTTAAACAGACATAAATTGCCTAAGCAGTTATGCAAGGTATGGTAGATATAAATTTTTCGAGGGTAGCTACACATTCTTTGTGGCTAGCTAGCTAGCCAGTTAACCCTATTGACATGTCTTATCCATTCACTGAACCGTCTTCCAGCCAAGACAACAATGGCAATAGAGACTAAATAAGATATACACAAAGCAAACATTTTACTTCATAACTATCAGCTAGCTATATGTGAAATGCAATAATGTAACTAACCAGGTAGTTTACCAGGCATAAATGACCTAAAACTAATATTATGCAAGATATATGTCAATTATTTGTGGCTATCTGGCTAGCTAACAGTACTAGTAGCTAGCCAGTTAGCCCTATTGACTTATTATGGACTTGCGATATATGGTACGTAGGCAGGTAAACATGCCAAAATTCAAGTGGTTAGAGCATTGGACTAGTAACTGAAAGGTTGCTAGATCAAATCCCTAAGCTGACAAGGTAAACAAAAATCTGTCGTTCTGCCCCTGAACAAGGCAGTTAACCCACTGTTCGTAGGCTGTCATTGAAAATAAGAATGTGTTCTTTAACTGACTTGCCTAGTTAAATAAAGGTAAAATAAAAAAATATATAAAAAAGATGTGAATAGGCAATGTTTCATTGCTGAAGTTGGAGAATATTTTCTCTCACTTCAGCTGAAATAATGAGGGACTGAGGAAACTAAGGGCTGAGGGAACAGAGCTGAGGGAACTGAGGGAACATAGGGCCCAGGAAACATAGGGCTGAGGGAACATAGGGCTGAGGGAACATAGGGCCCAGGGAACATAGGCCTCAGGGAACATAGGGCTGAGTGAATTGAGGTAACATGGGGCCCAGATAACGTAGGGCAGAGGGAACATACACATGGTCCCAAATATTTGTTAACACTCCCTTCCCCCTTCCATAACCACTGGCTCTCTAGAAGAGGTGGGAGTTAGAAGTCAATGACCACCATGTTAAATCTTAAATCCATTTTTGAAAACCAGTAAGGCAAGAGAGAAAGGAATGCTTTTCCACTCATGGAGTTCACAAAGAGTAATTCCAGCAACTAAGCAAGTACATGCTTAGAGGGCCTGTCACATATCCAGTAATGATGACATATTGTATTTATTACATATGGAATTTACACACAATAGTGATGTATCACATGTCCTTCCCATGTAAAATATACCCCAGATGCATAAAACATGGAGGTGAATTTCAATACTTATACCGCAATACCTCCTCATTGAGTCTGAGATAAGATTAGACTAATTTCAGTACAGAACTCCCCTCTCTCTCCCAGACATCTATCTCTCTGATAGCATCAGGTCTATGTGAAAATCATATCCCCTCACATTCCAAATATCCCTCCCTCAGGACCTTAGTCCCATTTAACGCAAGCACTCTCTCTTTTCTTAGACCAAAAAGGGTGCGGCACGGGAACTAATGTGGGTTAGAGGGGGTAGATGTTGTTGTATTAATTTGGGAATTGCCCGAATTGTAACCTCTCCTCCCCTTTCCCTCTCCTCCTTTCCTCCAGAGAGGATGTCACTCTTCACCCACTGGTCCAGCTGCCTTATTAATGGCTAAAGTAAAAACAGATAACAATATGATTTAACGTGCTGTTCATGCATTCATTCATGAATAAGAGATTGTCATGATGAATAATGCATGATGATTAAATCATTTTTCAACAGCACCAACTCATGTTAATGAACCCGATTGATGAACCCTTATTACAGAGTAACAGTACCGCTTCCTCTTGTTCAGGAGGTTATCACTCTTCCCCCGAGTGCTCCAGCTGTATTTTCTTGGGACGTGACACAATGTTTGTTTATCTGTCCAGATAGACCTCTCACCTGTATCCTTTAGGACAGAGTTTAACCTCCCCTCAAGAGACAGTACCAATTTAGAATCGTATACATCCCAAGACACAACATAGTCTTGAATATTGCCTCTAATTTATGATGAGAGGAACAAGTAGCTCATTTTTCTTTAACAAACAAACCCTCAGGATAACATTCCACCAAGTACAAAATCATTTCTGGACTCGTTAAGTAACATAAGTAACACCCCTGATTCAATACATGTTAGAATCACCTTTGGCAGTGATTACAGATGTGAGTCTTTCTAAGAGTCTCTAAGAGCTTTGCACACCGCATGTACCCTATGCCCTTGTCCAAAGATTTGGATAATAGGAAACATAGGGGAGAGAAGAGAGAGAGAGAGCCTGCAAACCATGCCAACATAGAAAAGCGCACTGTAGTCAGGGAGATTGTACCCTCCATGCCCTTGTCTGAGGATTAACAAGTGTATGAAATTACTCAGTTTTGCATTCTGCGTGTAATGGATAAAAGCCTGTTTGCCCCTGCTAAGACGGAGGAGCATAACATGCAGCGATGCTATCAGGGAGCTACTGTAACATGATTTATACTCTACCAGATTTACCAGGATAGGATGACTTTTCTCAAGGACACAGTAACACAGATGCACGTATGTAATATAATATCTCAATCGATAGTCCATCCAAATGTTCAGAGTATATGTATTGTGCAAAACGTGAGCGGAGCAGGTGATCAGCCTTGTCTCGCACTACTTTCTTACAAAACATTAGCGACCATTGCACCCCATTACCATCAAAACATGTTGCGATTCTGGGATTTTATTGCCGGAAAAAAAGTGGTTTAGAAAGGAGTGGATGAACTTCAAAGGGCTGTAGTGACTCGACTACAGATGTGACTCGGCTTTGACATCGAAAGTTGATCCCAGTTTTTCCGTCTATAGTGGTGACTCATATCAAATTGTCACATGCGCCGAATACAACAGGTGTAGATCTTACAGTAAAATGCTTACTTACAAGCCCTTAACCAACAATGCCGTTTTAAGAAAATACAAAAAAATGAAGAAATAAAAAGGAACAAATAATTAAAGAGCAACAGTACAATAACAATAGCGAGACTATATACAGAGGCTTACCGGTACAGAGTCAATGTGTGGGGGCACTGGTTAATTGAGGTAATATGTACATGTAGGTAGAGTTATTAAAGTGACTATGCATAGATAATAACAGAGAGTAGCAGCAGCGTTGAAGAGGGGTAGGGGGGGGGGACAATGCAAATAGTATGGGTAGCCATTTGATTAGATGTTCAGGAGTCTTATGGCTTGGGGGTAGAAGGGGGGTATGGGTGGCTGGAGTCTTGGTGGTCCTGAATGGCAAGGAAGCTTGGCAACCATGATGTAATAGGCCTTACACTCTACCCTCTGTTCTTTGCGGTCGGAGGCCGAGCAGTTGCCATTACAGGCAGTGATGCAACTTCAGGATGCTCTCGATGGTGCAGCTGTAGAACCTTTTGATGATTTGAGGACGCACGCCAAATATTGTCATGCCCTCTTGGTGTGAATGGACCATGTTAGTTTGTTGGTGATGTGGACGCTAAGGAACTTGAAGCTCTCAACCTGCTCCACTGCAGCCCCGCCGATGAGAATGGGGGCGTGCTCGGTCCTCTTTTTCCTGTAGTCCATAATTAATCTCTTTTGTCTTGATCACATTGAGAGGTTGTTGTCCTTGCACCACACGGTCAGGTCTCTGACCTCCTCCCTATAGGCTGTCTCGTCGTTGTCGGTGATCAGGCCTACCACTGTTGTGTCATCAGCAAACTTAATGATGGTGTTGGAGTCGTGCCTGGCTGGGCAGTCATGAATGAACATTCGAGCCCGTCAGGAAGTCCAGGATCCAGTTGCAGGGAGTTGTTTAGTCCCAGGGTCCTTGGCTTACTAATGAGCTTTGAAGGCACTATGGTGTTGAACGCTGAGCTGTAGTCAATGAATAGCATTCTCGCATAGGTGTTCCTTTTGTCCAGGTGTGAAAGGGCAGTGTAGAGTGAAATAGAGACTGCATCACCTGTGGATGTGTTGGGGAGGTATGCAAATTGGAGTGGGTCTAGGGTTTCTGGGATAATGGTGTTGATGTGAGCCATGACCAGCCTTTCAAAGCACTTCATGACTGCAGATGTGAGCGCTACGGGTCGGTAGTCATTTAGGCAGGTTACCTTAGTGTTCTTGGGCACATGGACTATGGTGGTCTGCTTGAAACATGTTGGTATTACAGACTCAGACAGGGAGAGGTTGAAAATGTCAGTGAAGACACTTGCCAGTTGGTCAGCGCATGCTCAGAGTACACATCCTGGTAATCAATCTGGCCCTGCGGCCTTGTGAATGTTGACCTGTTTAAAGGTCTTCCTCACATCGGCTGCGGAGAGCGTGATCACACAGTCGTCCGGAACAGCTGTTGCTCTCATGCATGTTTCAGTGTTACTTGCCTCGAAGCGAGCATACACGTTATTTAGCTCATCTGGTAGGCTCGTGTCACTGGGCAGCACTCGGCTGTGCTTCCCTTTGTAGTCTGTAATAGTTTGCAAGCCCTGCCACATCCGATGAGCGTCGGAGCCTGTGTAGTACGATTCAATCTGAGTCCTGTATTGACTCTTTGCCTGTTTGAAGGTTCATCGGAGGGCATAGCAGGATTTCTCATAAGCTTCTGAGTTGGAGTCCCGCTCATTGAAAGTGGCAGCTTTACCCTTTAGCTTGGTTCGGATCTTGCCTGTAATCCATTGCTTCTGGTTGGGGTATGTACAGTAGACTGCTACGAAAAATACAGATGAAAACTCTAAATAGATAGTGCGGTCTACAGCTTATCATGAGATACTCTACCTCAGATGAGCAACACCTTATAACTTCCTTAGATATCGTGCACCAGCTGTCATTTACAAATATACATAGACCGCCACCCCTTGTCTTAGCAGAGGCTGTTGTACTATCCTGCCAATAGAGTGTATAACCCACCAGCTTTATATTCTTAATGTTGTTGTTCAGCCACAACTCGTTGAAACTGAATCTATTACAGTTTTTAATGTCCCGTTGGTAGGATACACATGCTTTTAGTTCGTCCCATTTATTTTCCAGCGATTCTACATTGGCTAACAGTATGGATGGCGAAGGCAGATTAGCCACTTGTCACCTGATCCTCACAATGTACCCCAATCTCCTTCCATCTCTTTTTCCTGCAAATGACTGGGATGAGGACCTGTTAGGGTGTCTGAAGTAAATCCCTCCTGTCCGACTCATTAAAGAAAAACTCTTCATCCAATTCAAGGTGAGTAATCGCTGTTCTGGTGTCCAGAAGCTCTTTTCGGCCATACGAGAAAGTAGCAGCAAAATTCTGTACGAAATAAGTTACAAACAATGCAAAAAAAAAAATTTAAATAGCATGGTTTGTTTAGAGGCAATATAACGTCAGCCATCCTTTCCGGCTGCATTATATTAACTAGGCAATATCCTAGACAGTGTCAAACATGTGTCCTAAATGGCATCCTATTCCCTATATAGTGCACTACTTTTGACAAGAGCCTTATGGGCCCTCGTCAAAAATAGTACACTTTATAGGGAATACAAAATATATATTTTATTCATAAATCTTATTGGCATGAATTTGTTATCATATTATTTACTTAATTTTTTATATCTTCTAATTTTTAAAGGTAAGAGTTCTTTGCAGAGTCGTTCTCTATTTTGGCAAATCACTGATTGTTTGAAGATGCAGCAAAACTAACATTGGTCTTCATTCTGTTATGTTATTATGTAAGTTATTGTGTTACGTTATGACTTTCCTCAGTTTGGGCAAAACCCTCATGCTTAGACCACCCACAGCGAACCTGGGCAGTGTTCTATCAACACAATGTAGAATGACATCAGAGTTGGCCAATCTACATTGTCTCTCTGACATACCTCTCATCACAACCACAGCATGAATCCATGCGATGTACTGTAAAATGTCATAGATAGGAGTATGTTTTTACTGTGCGGCATGCTTATCCTTTTCACTCCAAGTTCCACTCATCAAAGGGGCCTCAAATCTATCCCCTGGGAAACAGTACCTACTGTATGCAGACAATGATTCCCCTTTTTTTAGTTCCCCTTGTTTTTTGTCAGACAGTAGTTTCTGAACAGTAAAAATGTGTACCGTGGCCAAAGTCGACAGCAAGGTACAGCACCAGATCAGAAAATAACATTTTCTGGACATGACTGAAGTTTGCTCAATTTCTCCATTTCTTACTGGCCGTCAGACTAGGGATATATTGACCATACATGTGCGTGTCTGTGGTCGGCAACTACTTACTGCATACTGAGTGGCACCAGTGAAAATCGCCAAATCAATGATGGACAGTGAGGAAAATGAAATAGTTGTTTTGCGGCATGACTCAGCAGAAAATGCACAGCACTTATCTTTGAGATAACAGCATTTTTTATTTTAGTTGTTGAATTGCATTATGCAAGTAAAGTGAAAACACTCATGTGCAATGCCCTTTCAAAATTCAAACTGCTTCTTATGTTCAGAAAATATATTTGTATACATAAATTCTATATATTTTTTAAACCTTTTCAGTGGAGACCTGAATGAATTTGAAATCATATACAGGTGCATTGCTTTTTGTTTCTACAAATTAAAAATCCATCCAAACATGCTATTTTGTATTATATTCTATATTCTATAAAATATTTATTATATATTTGTATTGTATATTATTTTATGTAAGATTTTTGTTGTTGTTTTTTGTCTTTGATATTCCTGAAAATTCTAGACAAATGTTTTGATTGCACAGAATATGGCAGCACAGTAGCACAGCATTTATGGTCACTTCATTAGAAGCTAATTACTCATAACCATAACCATAACCATAACTCATTGAGTTCCTCGTGGTAATGCATGCTTTCTCTGATTCTTAATTTTGCAATCTCCTCCTCCCTGCTTGTGCAATGACCTCAAGCCTCCGCTTGACATTTCCACTTCAAAAGTGAGGGGAGGATCGGGCACTTCAAACCGCTTAATGTGCCTGATGGCTAAGTCTTTGAAAGTAAGATGTTGACATGATCAGTCCAATCAAAGCTACTGTACATATAACGTGATGACATTTTATCGGTGGCCAATGACCTTGAGCCTTCTTGGAAGGGCACTTGTGATATAACTCTATGGCAGGACCCAAAGGGCTGAACTTTTGCATGTCTACCCTTACTAAGGACTTAAACTTGGCGATGACGTAGTGTCCCCATTAGTGACAGAACACTGAGCCAATCACAGCGCAATACTATTTTCTGCTGGCTCGCCCCACCACCACAGAAAGCACTGAAACAGCTGCATTTTGGAGCTGCCTTACTCAACAAAACAAAAAAGAGACCATGTTTGTATGCGGCTTTACTAACTCAATTATATATATTTTTGTTTACATTGTTTGCAAACTGATATGTGACATGTATTAATGCCAAAATAACATGCAAAACAGGCAGGCCAAAAAAATATATATATATATATTTACATTTTTTTTTTAAATACAAATGTGGGCAGGTGGGTCGCCACTGCTAATATACAGTATATGTGATCTGTGACAATAAATTAGGGTTGGGAAAAGATTTCTCAACACATTTTGTATTAATTTCCATTGAGGTCAGGCTTCCTATAAAGATCTGCATCCTACACTCTATCAGAAGATCTTCATGTTGCACACCATCATGATTCCTTAGGGGAAAAAACAGGAAAGCAGGTTACCTAATCAACCATAGTTTTTTTCTAAATATATGTGCACATACAGTGCATATGGAAACTATTCAGATCGCTTGACTTTTTCCACATTAAATCTTTTTTTTCTCCTCATCAATTGACACACAATACCCCATAATGGCTTAGCAAAAACCGTTTTGGGGATTTTTTTGAAAATGTCCATAAAAAAACTGAAATATCACTTTTACATTAGATTCTTCAAAGTAGCCACCCTTTGATTTGATGACCGCTTAGCACACCCTTGGCATTCACTCAACCAGCTTCACCTGGAATGCTTTTCCAACAGTCTTGAAGGTGTTCCCACATATACTGAGCACTTGTTGGCTGCTTTTCCTTTACTCTGCTGTCCAACTCATCGCAAACAATCTCAATTAGGTTGAGGTCGGGTGATTGTGGAGGCCAGATCATCTGATGATCATCACTCTCCTTCTTGGTCCATGCATCACGGTGGGAACCACACATGTAGAGATCATCCGTTCACCTACTCGTGAGTCTCACAAAGAGAATTTGGATATATCAGACCAAAAGGACAGATTTCCACCGATCTAATGTCCATTGTTCATGTTTCTTGGCCCAAGCAAGTCTCTTCTTCTTATTGGTGTCTTTTAGTAGTTGTTTCTTTGCAGCAATTCGACCATGAAGGCCTAATTCACGCAGTCTCCTCTGAACAGTTGATGTTGAGATGTGTCTGTTACTTGATCTCTGTGAAGCATTTATTTGGGCTGCAATTTCTGAGGCAGGGTAACTCTAATGAACTTATCCTCAACAGCAGAGGTAACACTGGGTCTTCCTTTCCTGTGGCGGTCCTCATTAGATCCAGTTTCATCATAGCGCTTGATGGTTTTTGTGACTGCACTTGAAGAAACTTTCAAAGTTCTTGAAATTTTCCAGATTGTCTTAAAGTAATAATGTGCTGTCGTATCTCTTTGCTTATCTGAGCTGTTCTTGCCATAATATGGACTTGGTCTTTCACCAAATAGGTCTATCTTCTGTATACCACCCCTACCTTGTCACAACACAACTGATTGGCTCAATCACGTTAAGAAGAAAAGATATTCCACAAATGAACGTTTAACAAGGCACACCTGTTAATTGAATTGCATTCCAGGTGACAACCCCAGTTAGCTGATTTAGACAATGCTAAGAATGTGCAAAGAAGTCATCAAGGCAACGGGTGGCTACTTTGAAGAATCTCAAATATAAAATATATTTTGATTTATTTAACACTTTTTTTGGTTACTGTATGATTCCATAAGTATTATTTCATAATTTTGATGTCTTCACTATTATTCTACAATGTAGAAAATAGTAAAAAATATAGAAAAACCTTGTAATGAGTACATTAGGTGTCTCCAAACTTTTGACTGGTACTGTATATGCAAAAATATGTGGACACCCCTCCAAATGAGTGGATTCGGCTATTTCAGCCACACCCATTGCTGACAGGTGTATAAAATTGAGCACACAGCCATGCAATCTACATAGACAAACATTGACATCAGAATGACCTTACTGAAGAGCCCAGTGATGACGATGCCACTATTCCAACAAGTCCGTTGTCAAATTTCTGACATGCTAGAGCTGCCCCTGTCAACTGTACGTGCTGTTACTGTGAAGTGGAAACGTCTACTACCAACAACAAGTCAGCCGTGAAGTGGTAGGCCACACAAGCCCACAGAACGAGACCGCCGAGTGCTGAAGTGCGTAGTGTGTAATAATTCGCTGTCCTCAGTTGCAACACTCACTACCGAGTTCCAAACTGTCTCTGGAAGCAACATCACATCAGCACAAGAACTGATTGTCGGGAGCTTCATGAAATGGGTTTCCATGGCTGAGCAGCCGCACTCAAGCCTAAGATTCCCATGCACAATGACAAGGGTCGGCTGGAGTGGTGTAAAGCTCGCCCACATTGGACTCTGGAGCAGTGGAAACGTGTTCTCTGGAGTGATGAATCACACTTCACCATCTGACAGTCCGACGGACGAATCTGGGTTTTCTAGATGCCAGGAGAACGCTACCTGCCCCAATGCAGAGTGGAGGAATAATAGAACTGGGGCTGTTTTTTATGGTTCGGGCTAGGCCCCTTAGTTCCAGTGAAGGGAAACTTTAACGCTATAACATACAATGACATTCTAGACGATTCTGTACTTCCAACTTTGTGGCAACAGTTTGGGGAAGGCCCTTTCCTGTTACAGCATAACAATGCCCCCGTGCAGAAAGTGAGGTCCATACAGAAATAGTTTGTCGAGATCGGTGTGGAAGAACTTGACTGGCCTGTACAGAGCCGTGCCCTCCACCCCATCGAACACCTTTGGGATAAATTGGAACGCCGACTGCGAGCCAGGCCTAAATCGGCCAACATTAGTGCCGACCTCACTCATGCTCGTGGCTAAATGGAAGCAAGTCCCCGCAGCAATGTTCCAAAATCTACTGGAAAGCCTTCCCAGAAGAGTGGACGCTGTTAAAAAGCAGCAAAGTGGGGACCAACTCCATATTAATTCCCATGATTTTGGAAAGAGATGTTTGACGAGCAGATGTCCACATACTTTTGGTCATGTATTGCATCTGTTGCAATGTCCACACACACAGAAATACTATTGCTCTCCTTGGACCATTGCACATTTCTCTAGACACCACCCAATGATATTTCTCAACATGTTTCAAGAAAATCAAGTCAACATTGACCCAAAGACCAGCACGTAGTGTAAAATGTAGTTTAAATTACTGTAGTGTGGAATTCATGTGTATGTGACCAATAAAATTAGATTAAAATTGTATTTCTTTGAAGTAAGCACAAGAGAGTATCGTCACCATACCATGTCCCAGCATATACCAGGACCTGAAAAAGAAGGACTGTCAAATGAAGTGTTACCAAACAATGTTCCCCCGAACAACTCCAGTAAAGATTACCTTCCTATACCCCCTCTCTCCAGTCTCAGTCATTCTATAAAATAGGGAGGACTTAGTCTCAGGGTACTTACATGACAATGACTAATAACGGCTGGCTATAAGGTGTTGAGCAAGGAATTCATTAACTGTCAGGGTAAGAGGTTTCATTTTATGTAATTACTCCATCTAAGCAACCTTTCTCTCGGTTTGTACTATTTCAAAGGCCAGGGAGGACTAGAAAAATGGTAACACTAAACTCCCACTGAAACCCTTCTGCTGGTTAGAGACAACCTAAACATGCAACAGCCGTGCTGCTGGCTTGGCTGCTGCTTTTGTCCACAGCGTACCCAAGCCTTTCTGAGGCTATCGCATCTGATTGCTTTGTTCTTGGCACAGAGAGCAAATCCCAGAGCATTAGACTAGAAGCTAGAAACATAGCCAGAAGAGACAACACTCTGGGAATGTAAATGTTTCATATTCTCCTGCTGTCTCTTCAAAAGAAAGCATGCCTTTTCTTTTTCTAAGGGAGGATTTATTTTTCTATGAGCTATTTGTGACCTACAGTATTTGCTCAACAAGCCCAGATGTCTCTTTTACGCAAAATGCTTTCACTGGTCAGTGATCAAGATGGTGTTGACTCACCCTTGTCATAATACCTCATGACTAATGGCTTATTCACACAATTACCTACACTACAGAAACGTAAACACTTCGTAATTAAAGACCATCCTCACACACAGGACTCCCCTGATCAGCTCCCTTGGTGAATCAGCTAACATATTGCGCTTTGACCTCTACAAAATGACTCCTTGCTGACTCCCCAGTCTATTGAGACCGCCAAGTCCACTGGCTATGACCAAACGGCAGACAGTGCGGCAATGGGACACCAACATATTGCCAACTTCCTGTCCCTCTAAAGCGGCGCCAGATTCTCCCTGGAGGTTAACCCAATTCCTCTTTGTTTACCTCACAAAAAAGCCTGTGAAACGTCTAACAGGTCCTAAAATAACAGGGCTTGGGACAATTAAAGGAAGAGGAGAGTCGGGAAAATAGCTTTCTGTACACCTATATTACTACCAAAGCCAAAGTGTAAATTATGACTAGTCATTGACTAATCTTTGGGGATTTATCAAAGCATCTGAACAGTCTCCAGATACTGCTTTGGCCACTAAATGCCTACCCCAGTAGAAATTCACTTTTTCGAGCTGAAAGACAATAGAGCTTACTCACTATGTTACACAATGATTTAAGTCAATAATTAATTGTTTTAGTCAAAGTATTTGTTCATTTGTTTACCTCGATCCCCATTAGCTTTTGCAGAAGCAGTAGCTACTCTTCCAGGGGTCCACAAAAAAACATGACAAGTAACAAAACACTGATACACTGATAGACAAGGAAAGTCATACAAATTTAAAATACAACGATGTACAAACAATGCAACAAAAAAATTACGCAAACAATACAACAAAAAATATATGTGTTAGAGTGTGTGTGTGTGTGTGTGTGTGTGTGTGTATATCCCATCACAGACCCTGCCATTCCATTCGTTTTTTTTAAATCCATTTTTGAAAGGTAATTTTGTTGTTTGTTTGAGCAATTGGAGATGGAAGGGAGTTCCATGCGATCATGGCTCTGTATAAAAACTGTGTGTTGCTGTTAATTCATTTTGGATTTGGGGACTGTGAAGAGTCCCCTGGTGGCATCTTGTGGGGTATGTATGGGTGTCTGAGCTGAATGTTATTTGGTTATGCAAACAATCTGGAATTTCTGTCACAGTAATATTTCTCATAAAAACTAGAAGAGAAGCAGTTAAACTCTCGTCAACCCACAACCAGCAAAGACTGGCATGCATGTTGTTGATGTTAGTTATGTACTTTATGTGCAGTTAAGGGAAAGGTGTGCTACTCTGTTTTTAGCCAGCTGCAGACCATATTACAGGACAGTAATCAAGATGGGACAAGACCATAGCCTAAACAACTTATACAGTTGATTTGTGTAACAAAAACGCAGAACATCTTTTGATAACAAACATACCCTTCCCCAACTTCACAACAACTTTGTCAATATAACTTCCCCATGATAATGATAATTGCCCATCCATTTTTATATCTAGGAGTTTAACTTCCTCAACTTGTTCAATGGTCACACTCTTTGTGTACAACTCCAGTTGAGATTTAGGTCTTAGATAATGTTTTGAACCAAATACAGTACAATGCTTTAAGTTTTAGATGTACTTAAAACCAGTTTATTATTAATCACGCATTCTGATACTGCCTGTAACTCCTTATTTAGAATTTCAGTGAGCTCACTGGCTTTGGGTGCTGACATGTAGATTGTGGAATCATCCGCAGACATAGTCATTCAAGCTTTGTGTAAGACCCGTGGCAAATAGAGAAGAGTAACGGTCCAAGGTAACTGCCCTGATGGACACCGTACTATACATATCGGATGTTAGAGAACATTCCATTGAAGAACACTCTCTGGGTTCTGTTGGATAAATAACTCTCCAACCATGTGATGGCAGGTGATGTAAAGCAATTTCAAGTGAGTTTTTTTAATAACAATATATGATCAATAATGTAGTATCCTTAAAGGCTTCTTAGAGTTACGACCCATGAGAATTAAGTACAGTTTAGTATTTAATTGTAACTTAGAATTACATTCTCCAATGTACCTGGCTTAAGCTACCTGAAGCTTTCTTAATCATGGTTATATAGGCAGACATAGGAAATAGCTATGGAAAGCGGGAAGCAAACCCCCGTCTTGAGTCAATACGGCCATCTATTGGTAAAAATAAATATACCAGGTTACTGCAAATAATATCAAAGGCTGCACTGAATTCTAACAATACAGCTCCAACTATCATCTTATTATCCATTTATGTTAAACAATCGTCAGTCATCTGAGTCAGTGCAGTACAAGTTGTGTGCCCTTCTCTATATGCCTCCTGAAAGTCAGTAGTTAACTTGTTCTCTGAAAAATAGCATTGTATTTGGTCAAACACAATCCAGTTTACTAATGTTGGTTCCGTTTTCTCCGTTTTAATTTACTTAACAAATAAGGAACACTCAAAATGTGCACTTATAAATCATAACAATTTTTATCAAAATACAGCTGTAGACAGAAGTCAAAGATCAAACATCACATATACAACTGATGTCTCTCATGAGTTCTTCCCCATAGGAAAAGTCAAAGTTGCTTTTATCATGCTTGTAGTCAACCCCCCTGTGATGTCACTGCATACATCATTATCTGCTACTCTTCAGTCCAAGCCCATGCATACACAGCTATACAAACTTGCAAGACATACAATAGTTCCAGTGTTTTCTAAGGCCTCAGCAGTAAATGTCCACTCCCCCAAGTTGATTTATAGAGGTATGTCTGACTAGCCTCTTATCTCTTCTACTCCCCTGCAGGGCTCTTTGTTTGTCTTTGAAATGCTTTCTCACAGACCCCCCCCCCCCCTCCCCCATTTCTTTATAAGATGCAGAGACTTAGAAAAGACTGTGTAACAATTCTAAAACCTTACAATTAATAGATATATATTGTTAATCTGTAGTCTAGGACCCTATAAATGTAGGGGTCTTAGGGCCCCTCCCCTTCTATTAATACAACGTAAGGATAATCAATTACTATATTACATCAAACATTTGGTGCAGCCCCTATCATGACCCCAATTTGACCCATCACTAAGAACAAGCGGCAAACTGATTGAGCAGCTGTTAGAGCCAGCAAAGGTTGCTTTACTCTAATATTTTTAGGCAGTGAAATTACTTAAGCTTCCTTCCACGCTTGTGGACACACCCACTCCTTTAGGCTTTGGATAAAGATATGTTAAATAGGGGTGCCTCTCACGCCCTGATCTGTTTCACCTGTTCCTGTGATTGTCTCCACCCCCTCCAGGTGTCGCTTATTTTCCCCAGTGCATTTATCCCTGTGTCTCCTGTCTCTCTGTGCCAGTTCCAGACTTTGGTCAATGATGTGCTTCGGGTCATGCTAAACCGGTTTGTGGACTTTGACGACGTCCTGTTTTTTCCCCCCGATCTGCACAAGAACATGTTCTTCATGTCAGACAGATCCTTCAGTGACTCCTGGAGAACCAACTGTTCGTGAAAGCTGAGAAGTGTGAGTTCCACCGCTCTTCAATCACCTTTCTGGGATACAGTATGTCATTGCTGAGGGCAATGTTCAGATGGATCCTGGAAAGGTGAAAGCAGTGGTGGTGTCACGTCCTGACCTTAGTTCCTTTTTTATGTCTTTCTTTTGGTTGGGGTGGGCATTCTGTTTTGTTCTGTGTGTTGTATTTCTATGTGTTTGGCCTGGTATGGTTCCCAATCAGAGGCAGCTGTCAATCGTTGTCTCTGATTGAGAACCATACTTAGGTAGCCTGTTCCCACCTGTGTTTGTGGGTAGTTGCTTTCTGTTGTGTTTTTCACCTTACAGGACTGTTTCGTGTTGTTCACTCTCCTTTTTTGTCATTCAGTTCAGTTTATTTAATAAAATTTACTATGAACACTTAGCACGCTGCATTTTGGTCCGATGATTCCTATTCCTCATCATCAGACGAAGAGGAGAGCTGTTACAGGTGGATTGGCCTCAACCAATGTCCAGGGTGCAGTTGCAACGGTTTCTTGAGTTTGCAAACTTCTACCGCCGTTTCATTCGGGACAAAAGCACCCTGGTGGCCTCCCTCTCGGCACTCACATCTCCCAAGGTACCGTTCAAATGGTCTCCAGCTGTTGAAAAAGCCTTTGTGGCCATCCTGTTCCAGCGATCTGCCCAGGACCAGAAGCTTCATCCCCGTGCCTTCCTGTCCCATCTCAGTCCTGCAGAGAGGAACTACGATGTTGGCAACCGAGAACTGGTGTTGAAGATGGCGTTGGAAGAGTGGAGGCACTGGCTGGAAGGAGCAGAACAGCCATTCCTGGTCTGGACCAACCATGATTTGGAATATCTCCGTTCAGCCAAGCGTCTCAACTCAAGGCAGGCCCGGTGGGCCCTCCTGTTTACCAGATTCAACTTTACCATCTCCTACCGCCCAGGGTCAAAGTGAAGCCTGATGCTCTCTCCCACCTATAAAGTTCCTCTGCCACACCCTCGACTTCCAAAACCATTCTCCCTACCTCATGTCTTGCTCCCACTGTGGATTGAGTTATTGAGAACATGGTTCGCAAGGCGCAACACTCCCAGCCTGGACCTGAATGGGGCCTGGTTAACTGGCCGTTTGTCCCTAACCCAGTCCGGTCCCGAGTCCTGGAATGGGCTCATTCCTCCAGGGTGACCTGTCATCCAGGATCCCGTCCTACGCTAGCCTTCCTTCGACAACGTTTCTGGTGGCCCACAATGGTCTCTTCCCTTCGGTACCTTTTGGACTGAACTGGTTTTGACCCTTTTGCCTGTCCACGACCATTCTCTTGCCTTCCCCTATTGGATTAATAAATATGGTAAGACTCCAACCATCTGCCTCCTGTGTCCGCATCTGGGTCTCGCCTTGTCATGATAGTGCCAATACAGTCTGCTATCATTTTCAACAGTTTCCCATCTAGGTTGTCTATACCTGGTGGCTTATCATTGATGCATAACAATAGTTTTTCCACCTCTCCCACACTAACTTGTCCAAATTCAAAACAGAAATCCTTCTCTTTCATTCTTAGATCTCTAATACAAAAATGATGGTTCATCCATGGGGTTTCTGCCCATGATTTCATTTAAGGTACTCAAGTCTTTTTAAATTGGGATTTCTTTGTTTGGTAATATTATTTGCTTATTTTTAAGTTTAGTCACAACATTTATCAATTTACAGAATGTCAGCTGAGCAGCCTGACTTGTTTGCCACCTCTTGCATCATTTCTTTGAACCATACACATTATCAATTCATTAAAGTATGAAATATTTGAACTTGAAGTGACATCCGAGCTGCCCACTTTGTGAATGCGGTGTCTTTTCCGATATGTTATTTTCAGCCTACTTTTCATTTCAGGGCTGTTATTACTCTTCGCGGCTGAGAAGAGCCAAACAGCCTTGTGGCCGCCTGAGCAATGGAGCAACTTAAAATAGGGGGTACAACCAACAGAAAATTCTTAATTTTTGGGATAATTTTAGAATGTACATATATCTGACCATTTTATAAATGGTATAATTGCCTGATATGATAGCATGTTACTATCCCGCTCCATTTGTCGCCCCAAGATTAATGGCTTTGTCCACAAGTCTTTATTCACGACACGTGTGCTTCACTCCACTGCTTTGACTGGTCTAACGTTAGAAACCATAAGTGTCTATCCAGATGAAAAGTCACCCGCGAAAGAAAATTCAAGGAACTTATTGTTCTATTTGCGGAGTGCATGATCATGAGTAAAATCATTGTACATCCCCTGTGAGAACATTGAGCATGGGTTGACCTGACTTGGCTTTGCTGTACTGCAGCCTGCCAGCAGCCTGCCAGGCCAAATGTTGCACCGTGTCCATTACAATGTATAAAAATGCATATCAGTGATCTTTATCCATATTACCGGAGAGTCATCTTATTCTTTCTAACTATTTCTATGGCAGATTAGCAGGCGCAATTTATGGAAGATACTAACATTTTGGACATATCAACAAATGGAAAAGTCAAAGATAGGCCAATGGTTTCCATCTGTGGCAAAGTATTCCCTACATCAGTACGCATGATAAATCCAGCTCCAGAACCGGCCATAGAGCCAGCTGGCTAATCTTTTGAAGTAAAAAAAACTCCAGCAACAACAGATAACATTAAGTAGCTAGATAAGGTTAGCATGGAAGCTAGCTACACAGACAGATACATATATGTGCCCTATTTGTTGATGTTTAGGAACTCCATGGAGAAATTCCCACACCCAATTCCTGATTATGTATAAGCCTTCAGAAAGTATTCATACCCCTAAACTTATTCCACATTTTGTTGTGTTAAAGCCAGGAGGAAAACCTTCCTGGTCTTTGTGGTTAAATCTGTGTTTGAAATTCACTGCGTGATCATGTTAAAGTATTGCAAAGCAATTTTCTACTCCTGAACTTATTTAGGCTTGCCAAAACAAAGGGGTTGAATACTAATTGACACAAGAAAATTCAGCTTTTCATTTTTTATTAATTTGTAAAAATGTCTGGAGACCAAACCCATGTTTTTCCAGACTTACGTGAGGTTGGACACAGGAAGAATAACAGCAAGGCACAGCAGAAGACTCACATCTGATTCTGGAAGTGACAGGGATTCTTCAGTTCAGATGTTCATCACCACAGTGATTCTAGAGGGAGACCATGGCTGCATCCAAATAATCTCTCCTTTCTCCCAAAATATGCACTTGTCCTCTTTCCTTCTTCGATTTGAAAGGAAATAACTTATGGAAACTCCCTCTAGCCCAATCCAACACCAATCCAATGCTTTTACATTTGTGGGGAGGAGTGAACTAGTGCACACTTCAGGAAGAAGCAAAAATTAAAGAACACAAGCCTGTGTCAAATCCTTGCTTTCTCTGTCCATCATTCCTCAATTACTCTCAAAGCTACAGTGGCTTGCGAAATAATTCACCCCGCTTGGCATTTTTCCTATTTTGTTGCCTTACAACCCCCCCCCAGTCCCCCAGTCCCTGCAGATGAAAAACATCCCCACAGCATGATGCTGCCACCACCATGCTCCACTGTTGGGATGGTATTCTCGGGGTGATGCAAGGTTTTGAGTTTGCGCCAGACATGGCGTTTTCCTAAATGGCTAAAAATCTAAATTTTAGTCTCATCTGACCAGAGTACCTTCTTCCACATGTTTGGGGAGTCTCTCACATGCCTTTTGGCGAACACCAAAAGTGTTTGCTCATTTTTTTCTTCAAGCAATGGCTTTTTTTCCATAAAGCCCAGATCTGTGGAGTGTACAGCTTAAAGTGGTCCTATGGACAGATACTCCAATCTCCGCTGTAGAGCTTTGCAATTCCTTCAGGGTTATCTTTGGTCTCTTTGCTGCCTCTCTGATTAATGCCTTCCTTGCCTGGTCCGTGAGTTTTGGGGGTGGCCCTCTCTTGGCAGATTTGTTGTGGTGCCATATTCTTTCAATTTTTTAAGAATAGATTGAATGGTGCTCTGTGGGATGTAAAAGGTTTCGGATATTTCTTTATAACCCAACCCTGATCTGTACTTCTACACAACATTGTCCCTGACCTGTTTGGAGAGCTCCTTGGTCTTCATGGTGCCGCTTGCTTGGTGGTGCCCCTTGCTTAGTGGTGTTGCTGACTCTGAGGCCTTTCAGAACAGATGTATATGTACAGAGATCATGTGACACTTAAATTAAATCCACCTGCGTGGAATCTAACTAATTATGTGACTTCTGACTTCTGACTTCCCCTTATTTAGGGGCTTCATAGCAAAGGGGGTGAATACATATGCATGCATCACTTTTCCTTTAAAACATGGTTTTTTTCATTTCACTTCACCAAGTTGGACTATTTTGTGTATGTCCATTACATGAAATCCAAATAAAAATCAATTTAAATTACAAGTTGTAATGGAACAAAATAGGAAAAACGCCAAGGGGGATGAATACTTTTGCAAGGCACTGTAATTGGAGGACATAATCCAAGTTCCTACTCGCGGACCTCCTCCAACAATGAGCTTTGAGAGGAATTCAAGAAACAAGGAAGAACAAAACAAGGATATGACAGCTAGTTTTCAGCCACAGCTCAAATCCCCTGTGATTAAACCACAATAACCGAGTACAGGAAATTACATCACATTTTCACCTGTTGTCCCCTATGTTAAATATATCTCTTCAAATGTCATACAAATCCTAATGATTGAGCTTTGGGGGAAGCCTGTGATCTCACTGAAATAATGGTCAGATTTTCCGTACAACCACACAGCCACTAAGTCTCGGAGGAAAGCATCTCTCTAGGTAACCACCTCTACATCCCTAGATATTTTGTTCCTTTCCCAGAATTGTGTGTTAGCAACCTAATAATATATGGGCTCTCAGACACACACACACACACACACACACACACACACACACACACACACACACACACACACACACACACACACACACACACACACACACACACACACACACACACCAGCTAGAATTTCCTCTCAATTCTCATTCCTGAGTTTGAACCTCAGACCTATAAAAAAGCCCTATGATCTCCCAGGTGACAGAGTAGGACAGCCTGACACATAACAAAGAAACTGAGGATTGACTAATAGTTTGACTAATACTTCTTTACATGACCTCACTGTCCTCACAAACCACAATGGGCCATAAAATGCACATTACGCCACTGAACTGATTCATCAGGAAATCTAATATCTTTTCTTAGAAAACATTAAAGACTATCTTTATGGTTTATGAGGACATGAATATGGTATTTCAGTACATTATTCCCCGTATGATCTCTTCCAGATACAGGAAATGAAATGATTCGTGTGTAGAGGTCATCTTGCCTATTCAGAGTTGGGTATACATTGGAAGTGACCTTATAATGCATGTTGAATGAATAGAACATGGCTAGGTCCGGTGTCACGCTCCACAGTGTGTTCAGAAAGTATTCAGACCCCTTGACTTTACAGCTTTGCTCTAAAATTGATCCCCAAAAAACAATCTGCACATCTGCTCCATAACAAATAAATGAAATTTCACATTTCCATAAGTATTCAAATATTTACTCAGTACTTTGTTGAAGCACCTTTGGCAGCAATTACAGCCTCGAGTCTTCTTGGGTATGACGCTACAAGCTGGGCACAGCTGTATTTGGAGAGTTTCTCCCATTCTTCTCTGCAGATTGTCTCAAGCTCTGTCAGGTTAAATCTAGAGCGTCGCTGCACAGCTATTTTCAGGTCTCTCCAGAGATGTTCGATCAGGTTCACGTCCAGGCTCTGGCTAGGCAATTCAAGGACATTCAGAGACTTGTCGCGAAAGTCACTCTTGTGTTGTCTTGGCTGTGTCATTATCCTATTGGAAGGTGAACCAGTCTGAGGTCCTGGAGAAGTTTTTATCACGTATCTCTCTGTACTTTGCTTCGTTCATCATTCCCTCGATCCTGATTAGCCTCCCAGTCCATGCCTCTGAGAAACATCCCCACAACGTGATGCTGCCACCACCATGCTTCACCGTAGGGATGGTGCCAGGTTTCCTCCAGACGTGAAGCTTGGCATTCAGGCCATGTTTCCCATGGTCTGACACGTTTAGGTGTCTTTTGGCAATCTCCAAACAGGCTGTCATGTGCCTTTTCCTCAGGCTTCTGTCTGGACATAAAGGCCTGATTGGCGGAGAGCTGCAGAGATGGTTGACCTTCTGGAAGGTTATCCCATCTCCACAGAGGAACTCTGGAGCTCTATCAGTGATATTTCGGGTTCTTGGTCACCTCCCTGACCAAGGCCCTTCTCCCTAAATTGCTCAGTTTGACTGAGAGGCCAGCTCTAGGAAGAGTCTTGGTGGTTCCAAACTTATGGAGGACACTGTGTTATTTGGGACCTTCAATGCAGCAGAAATGTTCTGGTGCCCTTCCCCAGATCTGTGCCAAGACACAATCCTGTCTCAGAGCTCCGCAGACAATTCCTTCAACCTCATGGCTTGGTTTTTGCTCTAACATGCACTGTCAACTGTCAGACCTTACATCAACAGGTGTGTGCGTTCCCAAATCATGTCCAATCAATTGAATATTCACAGGTGAACAAGTTGAAGAAACATCTCAAGGATGATCAATGGAAGCAGGATGCACCTGAGCTCACTGTTAAATTTTTTTTTTTAATACATTTGCAAACATTTCTAAAAACCTGTTTTCACTTTGTCATTATGGGGTATTGTGTGTATATTGATGAGGATTTAATTTGTATTTTTATCTGTTTTAGAATAAGGCTGTTACGTAACTAAATGTGGATTAAGTCAAGGGGTCTGAATACTTTCCAAATGTACTGTGTATCGTCCCTAAATGACATCGCCCTCGATTTTACTATCAAGATAGGTTCATGTATGCATTGATTTTCTGGCAAATGCACAGATCTTCCAACATTCCCACAATCCTTTTCTGTTTCAAAAGGATTCTTTATGAAGTAATAGGGTTCTACCAAGAACCGTTTTAATCTTAAGAACCCTTTTTGGTTATTTTTAAGGCAAAGACTTGTGCCTAGAACTGTTTTTGGAAGAAAGGGTTCTTTGATAATTGTTTGGAAGGGAAGAAGGATTGTTTGGAAGACAAGAAGGGTTCTACATAGACCCTTCTGAATCTGAAAGAGCTTTTACTATTATTATTATTATTATTATTATTTACAGTATCAGTCAAGTTGGGACACACCTACTCATTCAAGGGTTTTTCTTATTTTATCTTTTTTCTACATTGTAGAATAATAGTGAAGACATCAAAACTATGAAACAACACATATGGACTCATGTAGTAACCAAAAAAGGGTTAAACAAAAAACCAAACCAATACTGCTTGATAACCAACAGCACTCCTCTGGACCTTACCCCTCCCAGTCCACCAGGTACTGGACCCGACCCCCACGACATCGGGAGTCCAGGAGGGACATGACGACATCGATGGGACCCCTGCTTATGCCGAGGGGAGGCGGAGGCGAGGGGGACTGCACCAGCCAGGGGAGAGGAATCAACCAGGCTGAGGGAAACATGAAAAGATCCGGTATGTTATGGGGGGTTGTAATCGATATGTTACCTCATTGACCTTCCAAAGGACTGAAAGGCCCCACAAACCGGGGGCTCAGCTTCTGGCAGGGCAGGCGGAGCAGGAGGTTCCTGATGAACAGTCAGACACAATCACCAGATTGAAAGATGGGAGCCTCACTGTGGTGGCAGTTCGCCTGGCGTGTTGGAGCCTCACGTGGGCAGCGTTCCAAACCTCGTCTGCGCACCAGAACCACTCATCCACTGCAGGGGATTCGGCTCAGGGTCCAGGGGGCCAGGGCTAGCTGATAATCCAGGATGCACTGGAAGGGAGTCAACCCGGTGGAGGAGTGACAAAATGAGTTCTGGGCATACTCTCCCCAGAGAAGTAACTGGGCCCACTCTCTCCAGGGAAGTAACTTGGCCCACTCTCCCCAGGGAAGGACCCGGGCCCACTCTCCCCAGGGAAGGACCCAGGCCCACTCCCCCTGCCGGCCCTGACAGTGACTTTTATGGAACCTCCCCAGCTCCTGGTTATTCATCTCCACCTGCCCGTTGGACTGAGGCCGGTACCCAGATGTGAGGCTGGCCGTGGCCCGCAGCTTCTCCTAAAAGGCTCTCCATACCTACAATGTCCTCCGGATGGCCATTGTGCCGGAAGACCTGCTGGAACAGTGCATCAGCAACCTGGAGAGTGGTGGGGAGACCAGAGAGAGATATAAGACAGCAGTATTTGGAGAATCTGTCCCCAACAACCATAACAGTGCTGAAAGCATCAGACGGGGGAAGATCAGTAACAACATCTATGGACAGATGGGACCATGGCCGCTGAGGCACGGGAAGGGGAAGAGGTGTCCCTGCTGGAGCGTGCCATGGAGATTTGGTTTGGGCACATACGTAGCAGGAGTTGATGTAGAGGGCGACATCTTGCACCAAGGTGGGCCACCAGTACTTAGGGGATCTCTCCCCTCTGTTGTGGAAATTCTTACACAGGGACACTCAAAGTCAATCTTAAATGAATCATTGTTTATTATCAGCGCGCTGGAGAAGTTCCAACAAACTTGATGCACCACAGTGAACATCTGTCAGGAGCTCTCAGGGGGCAATCCCATTAGTTCTCTTAAATACTGCAGACAAGTCATATTTGCATGATTTAGCTTATTCAGAATTAATGAATCATTAATGTCGCTTCATTCATGTGACCGACTAATATTGGGTTATGCATGGGACCGACCAATACCACACAAGGATTATTCTCTAAACTGAGACTTTGAAACAGATATCTTTCATTCTCAAAGCAAGGGTCTGGGCGTACTGCCAAATTGCAGATACTGATAGTGAGAGTTTGTTCAATCAGTCACTTGCAAGAACACAGAATATGGTTATTAAAAAAGCACAAACATACAATTTTCCATCACATCTCTGTGGGAATGTACACTACCGGTCAAAAGTTTTAGAACACCTACTCATTCAAGGGTTTTTCTTTATTTATACTATTTTCTACATTGTAGAATCATAATTGCGATTCAATTATGATCTTCTCTCATCACTGCAATTCCCCAACGGTCTCAGGAGAGGCGAAAGTTGAGCCAAGCGTAATCCGAAACATGACCCGCCAAACCACGCTTCCTAACACCTGCCCGCGTAACCTGGAAGCCAGCTGCACCAATAAGCCGGAGGAAACACTGTTCAACTGCCAATGAAGTCAGCCTGCATGTCATAGTCACGATGGGTGTGTGCACAGTAGTTTAGGCTGATTGGTGGTGCTCATGCTTTCTACAGAGATGCTAGCAAGCAACAAGATATGCCAAATAACCGTCTAAAAACCACTTGAGGTCAAATAAATCAGATTTGTATCAGATTTTAAACCACCTACAAAGGCCGCTAATGGGAACTTTGACCTGCCAATCACACTGACCCTGGCCTGAGATCATAACTTTAGGCCTGGTCTGATATATTATATGTCAGCCCGCCCAGGCCGGGGTCAGATGTCATTCTCACTTTCCAGAGAAAGGATTATCAACATAAAGCTGGATTTTTTTCCATGGGCAACAACTGGATTATAAACTCTGAACCATCCCTGGTGTGGTTTGAATGTGTCAATGATGAGTAAGTGAACTCTTCATTCCCCCGGGAATGCTGCTGCTTCTCGCTGTTTCTCATCTTTGCATAGTCACTTTACCCCTACCTACATGTACAAATTACCTCGACTAACCTGTGCTCCAGCACATTGAATTGGCACCGGTGCCCCCTGTATATAGAGCCTCATTATTGTTCTTTTATTGTGTTCTTTTTTTTAAACTTTAGTTTATTTGGTAAATATTTTCTTAACTCTATTTTCTTAACTGCATTGTTGGTTAAGGGCTTGTAAGTAAGAATTTCGATACAATTTGATTTGATAAAGGCATGTCTAGAAGAATTAGGTACCAGAACATTTCTCTAATAATATGATGGATGCTTTTACAGCAGTCACTTTATTTGTGGCAATTTCCATCTTACAATTCCACCTTTCCATGCTTAGGCTATAGATAATGACTAAGACTTTGTGGCAGTTTCCTCTGAAGCAGTCTCAAGGAAATGGACAATAAAGTAATCACCATCCTCTTCATTGAGTGGTGAGTTGAATGCATTAGCCTTTAATCCCTTGAGGGTAGAAACATGAGCCAATGTCCCACTTGACTGTCAAACCAGGTTTTAGTGGTGGGATTAAGCTGGTCTTTGAAAGTAACTGTAAAAGATACTCCGACCATGAGACAATGCTTGAATAACATGATAGAATCATGATGCAGGTTGTGTGCACTGTCGCCTGGTTGACAATGACAGGAGTCATTTGGCATCTTGCCAATGGATGTCGATCCTAGAGCAGGGGTGGGCAATGTACGGACCTACACCACCGTTCCAAAGTTTGGGGTCACTTAGAAATGTCCTTGTTTATGAAAGAAAAAACATATTTTTGTCCATTAATATAGCATCAAATTGATCAGAAATACAGTGTAGACATTGCTAATGTTATGACTATTGTAGCTGGAAACGGCAGATTTTTTATGGAATATATAGCATAGGTATACAACATAGGTGTACAGAGGCCCATTATCAGCAACCTTCACTCCTGTGTTCCAATGGCACGTTGTGTTAGCTAATCAAAGTTTAATCTTAAAAGGCTAATTGATCATTAAAAAACCTTTTGCAATTATGTTAGCACAGCTGAAAACTGTTGTTCTGATTTAAAGAAGCAATAAAACTGGCATTCTTTAGACTAGTTGAGTATCTGGAGCATCAGCATTTGTGGGTTCGATTACAGGCTCAAAATGGCTAGAAACAAAGACCTTTCTTCTGAAACTTGTTGTAGCGGTTTTCGTCCCCCTCTTCTGAAGAGGAGTAGGAAGGATCAGACTAATACGCAGCGTGGTAAGTGTTCGTCATATTTTTTATCAAAACTGAACACTACACAAACTGAAAACGAAACAGTTCTGTGGAAAACACAGACACAGAAAACAATCACCCACAACCAAAATGGGGAAAACAGGCTACCTAAGTATGATTCTCAATCAGAGACAACGATCGACAGCTGCCTCTGAGAACCATACCAGGCCAAACACAGAAATACAACATAGAAAAAAGAACATAGACTACCCACCCCAACTCACGCCCTGATCAAACTGACACACAGACATAATAAAGGAATTAAGGTCAGAACGTGACACTTGTCAGTCTATTCTTGTTCTGAGAAATGAAGGCTATTCAATGTGAGAAATTTCCAAGGAGCTCTCCAAACAGGCCAGGGAGCTCCAAAATTGCCAAGGAGCTCTCCAAACAGGTCAGGGACAAAGTAATTGAGTAGTAAAGATCAGGTTTGGGTTATAAAAAATATCAGAAACTTTGAACATCCCACAGAGCACCATTAAATCCATTATTAAAAAATGGAAAGAATATGGCACCACAACAAACCTGCCAAGAGAAGGCCGCCCACCAAAACTCACAGACCAGGCAAGGAAGGCATTAATCAGAGAGGCAACAAAGAGACCAAATATAACCCCGAAGGAGCTGCAAAACTCAACAGCGGAGATATCTATCTATCTAGATACCTATGGAGTATCTATCCATAGGACCACTTTAAGCCGTTCACTCCACAAGCTGGGCTTTACGGAAGAGTGGCCAGAAAAAAAGCCATTGCTTAAAGAGAAAATAAGCAAACAAGTTTGGTGTTCGCCAAAAGGAATGTGGGAGACTCCCCAAACATATGGAAGCAGGTACTCTGGTCAGACTTAGCTTTTTGACCATCAAGGAAAACGCTATGGCAGCATCATGCTGTGGGGATGTTTTTCATCAGCAGGGACTGGGAAACTGGTCAGATTTGAAGGAATGATGGATGGAGCTAAATACAGGGGAATAGTTTAGGGGAAACCTGTTTCAGTCTTCTAGAGATTTGAGACCGGGACGGAAGTTCACCTTCCAGCAGGACAATGACCCTAAGCATACTGTTAAAGCAACACTCAAGTGGTTTAAAGGGAAATGTTTCAATGTCTTGGAATGGCATAGTCAAAGCCCAGACCTCAATCCAAATGGTATGACTTAAAGAGTGCTGTACACCAGCGGAACCCATCCAACTTGAAGAAGCTGGAGCAGTTTTGCCTTGAAGAATGGGCAAAAATCCCAGTGGCTAGATGTGCCAAGCTTATAGAGACATACACCAGGAGACTTGCAGCTGTAATTGCTGCAAAAGGTGGCTCTACAAAGTATTGACTTTGGGGGGTGAATAGTTATGCACACAAGTTTTGTTTTTGTCTTATTTCTTGTTTGTTTCACAAAAATGTTGTGTAAATCAAATGAAACAAACCCCCCCCCGAAAAAAAATGTTTTTAATTTTATCTGGCTTAATTCCAGGTTGTAAGGCAACAAAATAGGAAAAATGCCAAGCGGCGTGAATACTTTCGCAAGCCACTGTATATCCCATGCATGGTTCATGTTATCAGGTATTCTATTTGCAATAAGCATCATCACCTGTAGCCCAATTGATGCAGCATAGTGGCATTTTGTTGTGTTTGTTGTTGTGTTTGTTTGTTGTGGTGCCATATTCTTTCCATTTTTTTATAATGGATTTACAGTTGAAATCAGAAGTTTACATACACTAAGATTGGAGTCATTAAAACTCGTTTTCAACCACTCCACAAATGTCTTGTTAACAAACTATATTTTTGGCAAGTAGGTTAGGACATCTTATTATTTCACTTATAATTCACTGTATCACATTTCCAGTGGGTCAGAAGTTTACATACACTAAGTTGACTGTGCCTTTAAACAGCTTGGAAAATTCCAGAAAATGATGTCATGGCCTTAGAAGCTTCTGATTGACACCATTTGAGTCAATTGAATGTGTACCTGCAGATGTATTTCAAGGCCTACCTTCAAACTCAGTGCCTCTTTGCTTGACATCATGGGAAAATCAAAAGAAATCAGCCAAGACGTTAAAAAAATAAAATAATTGTAGACCTTCATAAGTCTGGTTCATCCTTGGGAGCAATTTCCAAACACCTGAAGGTACCACGTTCATCTGTACAAACAATAATACGCAAGTATATACACCATGGGACCACACAGCCGTCATATCGCTCAGGAAGGAGATGCGTTCTGTCTCCTAGACATGAATGTACTTTGGTGCGAAAAGTACAAATCAATCCCAGAACAACAGCAAAGGACCTTGTGAAGATACTGGAGGAAACAGGTACAAAAGTATCTATATCCACAGTAAAACGAGTCCTATATCGACAACCTGAAAGGCCGCTCAGCAAGGAAGAAGCCACTGCTCCAAAACCGCCATAAAAAGGCCAGACTACGGTTTGCAACTGCACATATGGACAAACATCATACCTTTTGGTCCTCTGGTCTGATGAAACAAATAATGACCATCATTATGTTTGGAAGAAAAAGGGGGAAGCTTGCAAGCCGAAGAACATCAATCCCAACCATGACGCACGGGGGTGGCAGCATCATGTTGTGGGGGTGCTTTGCTGCAGGAGGGACTGGTGCACTTCACAAAATAGATGGCATCATGAGGATGGGAAATTATGTGGATATATTTAAGCAACATCTCAAGACATCAGTCAGGAAGTTAAAGCTTGGTCGCAAATGGGTCTTCCAAATGGACAATGACCCCAAGCATACTTCCAAAGCTGTGGCAAAATGGCTTAAGAACAACAAAATTCATGGTATTGGAGTGGCCATCACAAAGCCCTGACCTAAATCCTATGTAACATTTGTGGGCAGAACTGAAAAAGCGTGTGTGAGCAAGGAGGCCTACAAACCTGACTCAGTTGTACCAGCTCTGTCAGGAGGAATGGGCCAAAATTCACCCAACTTATTGTGGGAAGCTTGTGGAAGGCTACCCGAAATGTTTGACCCAAGTTAAACAATTTAAAGGCAATGCTACCAAATACTAATTCAGTGTATGTGAACTTCTGACCCACTGGGAATGTGACGACAGAAATAAAAGCTGAAGTAAATAATTCTCTCTACAATTATTCTGACATTTCACATTCTTAAAATAAAGTGGTAATCCTAACTGACCTAAGACAGGGAACGTTTACTAGGATTAAATGTCTGGAATTGTGAAAAACTGAGTTTAAATGTATTTGGCTAAGTATGTAAACTTCAGACTTCAACTGTAATGGTGCTCCGTGGGATGTTCAAAGCTGCTGATATTTTTTATAACCCCATGCAGATAGCATGGGGTTGCCTGTCTCCATTTCCCTATTGGGGTAATCATTAGCTTGATCCCGAATGTCATCTTTTAACTCATATTGATTAATTATATGTCCCAATAAATTCAATAAACACAGTGAATATAATGTAAGCCTACCTGTTATGGTAACTTGGTGTAACCCGCCACCCGGGATACTTCTCACAGAAACCACTTCATTTCAATTTCCCACCAAAGCACTTTCCCTGGTTGCCACTACACTTGCTCAACTAAACATGTAATTTGTCTCAACACAATTTAAGTCACTCCCCCCCCAAAAATGTTTGAGGTAAGTTGCCGTTTTACCACAAGTTACCCTACAATTGACCTGTGTTACATTTAGCCCCACTCTCTGCTATGCAGTCACAAATTGCTGAGTAGTAACCTGCTTAAACAGGCAAACTCCAGGTTTAAAAATGGTGCAGTTTGCATATATTTAGGAGTTGAGAAAAAAATTCAGTAGAAATGGAAAGCAGGGCTCCCCTTTGTTTTAACAAAGGCCATTTAAACTGCTGTTTTCGCGATTGCAAGAATTGTTGTGCAATGACTGCTTGTCAGAATGCATGTTTCCCTCCTTATGGCACTCGCAAGCAGTGGTGGAAAAAGTGCCCAATTGTCCTACTTGAGTAAAAGTAAAGATACCTTCATAGAAAATGACCCAAGTAAAAGTGTAAGTCACCCAGTAAAATATTACTTGTGTAAAAGTCTAAAAGTATTTGGTTTTAAATGTACTTAAGTATCAAAAGTAAAAGTATTAATCATTTCAAATTCCTTGTTGTAAGTCAACCAGACTGCACGATTGTCTTGATTTTTTACATTTGCGGATAGCCAGGGGCACACTTCAACACTCAGACATAATTTCCAAACAACTCATGCGGTTAGTGAGCCTGCCAGATCAGAGGCAGAAGGGATGACGGGGGATTTTCTCTTGATAAGTGCATTAATTTTTACTTAAGTACTTTATACCACTGACCGAGAGGAATATTTGTCTTGCGTAGAACACACAACAACAAGCCGAGTAGGTAAATAGAACACGATTCTACTACGGGGTTGTCTGATTTTTCTGTTCATGGCTCGTTTAGTTTGCAAAGGAAGAGTCAATGGGGACTGTTCTAGCATCTTCAAAGTGAGCATCTTAATCCATGTGAGTCAATCAAATGTAAGATACGGAAAGCTTGTTGTAGACACAAGTATCACAATATGTCCGTTCAGTCAACGGAACGTTCTGTCAAGGTTTTTTGAACAACCTCAACATTTTACTGAACCTCTGTAATTGATGTCAAGGAGTTTTTGATTGTGATGGATGAATCAGTTTCCCCCCCCAAAAAACCTAAGCTTAAACATCAACACTTCTCATATTTCGCCAATCATAAATCATCTTAACCCAGGCTGACGAATGACATGCTTCTCCAGACATTGAGAGAGAAAAAGCAGGGTGGTGTTCATTAGTGCACCCAATAGAAAACGTTGTAAAACATTCAGCAATGGAACGCAAAGCGGTTACTATTGGACAACTCCAGGTTAGCCCTCCCTGTTTCAGTTTGTTTTCTTATGCTTGACGGCTAATGAACACAGCCCAGATAGAGAGGACATTAGCAGGAAAATAACCTCATGAACCTCAATCTATGGGAAGTGAGGTATGATGATTCAGGAAAATAACTGGCAACCATCAGACACAATTAAGGGATACAGTTCCCCCCAGAGACAGAGGAAGTGGATGGGAAGCTGCTACTGCTGTTGCTGAGAAGAGAGGAGGGAGTGGAGAAAACTACACAGAATGCCCTCATTCATTGGCAAACACCATCCTTCTTCCTCCCTCTCTCCCTGTGCCTCTAGAAGTGGAATAATTGGAATAAAAATCTGACCGCCTAGTCTTTGGAGGTTTGTCCATGAGTGTGCGTTTTGGAGAGAAACCAGCGAGGCATCAACACACAGTCTGTGTCACACACATACACTTACTAATCCGCCGACAAAACAATACCGATTGTATTCGTTTAAAAGGCACTGGAGAAAGAGGGATGAATGAATGAATAGAAGTGGTGGTGATCTCATGCATGGAGGTGACAGGCGGACCTGTGCGGTACAATATTCACAGACAGGCCGAAAGGTCACAGTCACCTCAGATGTTTGAGTCTTGGCAAGATCTCAATGGCACACATATTCACAAGATTGAATGACTCAGAGCCATATATTTATAGAATTGGGCCAAGTCTTATCATTTTTAATATTGTTATAATTCTAGACTTTCAGTTACATTGCTTAGTTTAAATATTCCCCAGAAAATGGCCCTGGCTGCGAAAAAGAAGCCTTCGTCCCTGTCCGCCCCTTCAGAAACCTCTTTCTTAAAGCTAAGGATCCGGATCACGTTCTGCTCATTCATTATTTTACACGCAATACGTAGTAGCTGCTGATCACAATAATTCTAGACCTTAAGTTACAATAGCTTTGTTTAAACATTCGCCGTATAATGGCTATGGCTGCGAATAAGGAGTTTTCGCTCCGCCCTCTCCTGCCCTTCCGGAAACCTTTCTCAAAGCTAATAATCTGGATCACATTCTGTGCATGTGTTATGTCTCGCACAATACGTAGCTGCTGCTCACACTCCCCCTCCCTTTCCGTTTCTCTTTACTCACCATTTTCATGGTGATGTAGACAGTGCCTTCAAAAGTATAAACACCCCTTGACTTTATCAAAATGTTGTGTTACAGCCTGAATTTAAAATAGATAAAATTGAGATTGTGTCACTGGCCAACACACAATACCCCATAACGTCAAAGTGGAATTATGTTTAGACATTTTTACAAATTAATGAAAAGTTAAAAGCTGAAATGTCTTGGGTTGAATACTTATTGACTCCTTTGAATGCCTTTGTCTCATGCTTATGTTAGCGATACTGTTACAGACAACAAAGTGTAACGGCTGTTGGTGGAAGAAGGTGAGGACCAAAGCGCAGCGTGGTACGCGTTCATGTTATTTATTCAACTGAACACTAAATACAACAAGTAACAAAAGAACAACCGAAACAGCTCAGTCAGGTGCAAAACACACTAAACAGAAAATACCTACCCACACAGGTGGGAGAAGGCTACCTAAGTATGGTTCTCAAGCAGAGACAACAATAGCATTCTTAAAGCTGCCTCTGATTGAGAACCACACCCGGCCAAACACAGAAATCCAAAACATAGAAAAGGAACATAGAATGCCCACCCTGGCCTAACCAAAATAAAGAATAAAAACCTCTATGGCCAGGGCATGACAGTAACCCCCCCCCCACCCCCCCCAGGGTCCGGGTGGACCTTCTTTACGGCGGCGGCTCTGGTGCGGAACATGGACCCCGCTCCACCTTAGGCTTGGCCCACTTGGGTGGCGACTCTGGCGGCGCGGGGAGACTCTGGCGGCGCGGGGAGACTCTGGCGGCGCGGGGAGACTCTGGCGGCGCGGGGAGACTCTGGCCATGACTCTTCCTTGGCCGAGGCACCGGATACACAGGGCCGTGGAGGCGCACTGGCGGTCTCCACCGCATAGCTGCTGCCCCCCCGTTCTGGCTGGATGCCAGCTTCCACCAGGCAAATGCGGGACACTGGCACCGAGCACACCGGCCTGTGAATACTTGGCCGAGACACAGTGCGCATCACCCCATAGCACGGGGCCTGACCTGTCACCTGCTCGCCCCAGTAAGCACGGGGAGTGGACTCAGGTCTCCAACCTGACTCCGCCACACTCCCCGTGTTCCCCCCCCAAAAAATTGCCAGCCGTGTTCCCTCGTACCGCTGGTTCCCTTCTCCTGCTACCTCTGCTCTCCTGGCTGCCTTCACCTGTTCCCATGGGAGGCGATCCCTTCCAGCCAGGATCTCCTCCCATGTGTAGGATCCCTTCCCATCCGGATGTCCTCCCATGTCCATTCCTCCTTTTTACCACGCTGCTTGGTCCGTCGGTGGTGGGTAGTTCTGTAACGGCTGTTGGTGGAAGAAGGACCAAAGCGCAGCATAGTACGTGTTTATGTTATTTATTCAACTGAACACTAAATACAACAAGTAACAAACGAACAACCGAAACAGCTCAGGCAGGTGCAAAACACACTAAACAGAAAATACCTACCCACACAGGTGGGAAAAGGCTACCTAAGTATGGTTCTCAATCAGAGACAACGATAGACAGCTGCCTCTGATTGAGAACCACACCAGGCCAAACACAGAAATCCAAAACAAAGAAAATGAACATAGAATGCCCACCCTAGTCACACCCTGGCCTAACCAAAATAGTGAATAAAAACCTCTCTATGTCCAGGGCGTGACAGAAAGTTCATACAAACATGTCGATCATGATCGCTGCATGTACTGTAGCCCAACACCCCTCCTGAAAAAATAACAGGAAATCACGTTTGAGGTATGGGATGCATAGTTCGAACGTGTTGACCATATCTTTAATGTACAACATGACATTTCCCCCTCCATGTCAAGGAGGGGGAAGCGGCAGTGGAGCAGTGGGAGCACTGAGCAGAATCTACATAGGCATCCACATTAAAAAGAATCCTGCACATGCACAGAAATCTCTGTATCAATAGCCACAGCAATTGGGGTTGCAGAAAATCTGGAATCGCAACCACTCTATTAAAGCTGCAATATGTAACTCTTTGGGCGACCCAACCAAATTCATAGAAATGTGAGTTATAGATCTGTCATTCTCGTTGAATGCAAGTCTAAGAAGCGGTAGATATGTTCTATGTGAGCTATTTCTATACTTCCCATTCTTAATTTTCCTTTTTGCGTCTTTAGGTTTTGTACCCCAGCTTCAAACAGCTGAAAATACAATATTTTTGGTTAATGAAAATATATTTCACAGAGGTTTAGATGGTACAATGATTCTCTAAACTGCACTTGTTTTGTCTCAAACTGAAATTAGGCTAACTATTTGACTTTTAGCAAACAGGAAATAGCGGAGCAGGTAGCCTAGTGGTTAGAGCGTTGGGCCAGTCACTGAAAGGTTGCTGGATCAAATCCCCAAGCTGACCAGGTAAAAATCTGTCATAGTGCCCCTGAACAAGGCAGTTAACCCACTGTTCCCCGGTAGGCCATCTTTGTAAATATGAATTTGTTCTAAACTGACTTGACTGGTTAAATAAAAAGTAATTTAAATATTGCACCTTTAATGTCAGCAGGCTCTACACTGGCATATTTAACAAGGAGCACATGTGCACCTAAGTTGAAAGATGTCAATGCACAATGGGAGAGAATGGGAGAAACTCCCCAAGTACAGGTGTTCCAAGCTTTTAGCGTCATACCCAAGAAGACTCGAGGCCGTAATCGCTGCCAAAGGTGTTTCAACAAAGTACTGAATAAGGGGTCTGAATACTTATGTAAACGTGATATCAGATTTGTATTTTTAATACATTTGCAAATATTTCTTAAAACCTGTTTTTTCTTTGTCATTATGGGGTTTTGTGTGTAGATCAGATACATTTCTGAAATTTCCATCCCTAACTATAACATTTTCCGCCAAGATAGAACTGCCAAAGGGGACGGTGTTGCAATCTACTGCAGAGATAGCCTGCAGAGTTCTGTCATCCTATCCAGGTACAAACACCGCAGACAGCCATTATTGAATGGAGCACTCACAAGGTTTCAGTGGATCAGCTTCGATTCCCAGTATGCGGCCTATGCCTATAGAGCCAATCTGCTCCAATAGAAGAATATAGCTTTTCTGAAGGAGAATGTCCTGCCAGAAAAGGATGTTTAACAGCCATCTCCACTGCCAAGAGAGTTATGGCTACTATTGGTCAAGGATGTGCTACATAAGGTTTTCCGTGACACGTGGCGGTTTTCTCACATGAAGAATGAGCTGACAACGCTGAACAAAGATATGATTGCGCATGTGTGCATCTTAGTCCAACAAGACACCGGGCAATACCTAGAGAGCCGAATATTCCTAAACTGCCTGACCCAGCTTGAGGACCAAGAGAAGCGCAACAAATTCACCAGCGAGGTGGCTCTGTTCATAGAGAGAGAGTGTGCAAAAAAGCCCTTCTCAAACCCACTGAGGCAAGGCTGTCTCATCAACGACCTGAGGACTTGTCTGGAAATCTGCGGCCTCGCTAAAGAGCTGCTAGAGCCTCTTATACCTCCAGACTGCAAGAGAAAGGAAAGCCCCTTTGACAGCAATGACAACCTAGTCTGTAGATAAGGCAGCTCCAGCCAATGGCCAAAGACTAGATTGGAGAGAGTTGAGGAAGTGGGTTAATTGTTAGTGTGTCATCTTTGGTATGAAAGGAATGTAGGGTGGCCACCCACTATGCTCAGTCTATCATAGTGAGTGAAAACACTCTTTGGTGATGAAATTTCCCTTCCTTATGTTATAAAATAAATTGTACCAAGGAAAATACGATTATTCACATTCTGAATTATTCAGTGGGGTCTTTCTCTAACATATTACTAATATTATATCTAAAAAGTCAGATTTCATAACCTTCATAACCTAGAGGTGCAGGTTTCATGTATCAACTTTTGAGTATTTTACATTTTGTGGTCGTGTTCAAAGTTGTTTCCGTGTCACAAGCTGAATGAAATGGCATAAGCTCAGTGCTCCGTTGACAGTGAGAAGTCTTTGAAAAAGAACAGGAATTTCAAATATGAAAAGCGTCTAATAAAATGTGAAAATACTTTGTCATGTCTCTAAATCAATATCCATCATACCTCTATATTGTTTTATGTCCTGCAGATTCAAGAAGAAATATGACTAGTTCAATGGGAAAGTGAGCCTGTCAGGTAGCCAGTAGCTTTAATTCTTCCACAGAATCCAGTTTAGCTCAGGTCATGACATTTTCCTGATTTTTGACCACTTTTTTTCTCTGGCCTCCATTTATTTAGTCACCCTAATTCTGACAATTCTACTGTAATGAATACTCAGGGAGAAAAAGGTGGAGATTCACACGCAGAGCGTGGCAGACGTTTATTAAGCCTTCGCAGAAGGCATGAATCGAGGTCACAGGCAGGCAATGGTCAAACATAGGCAGGCAGTCAAAAGCAAACAGTACCTCACAACCATACAAACAGAAAGAACTGAACTAAATAGGGAACTGATGAGACCAGGTGAGAAACACAGGTGAAATCAATGAACAAAAAGAAAGACAGGACTACGTTCCAGAACAAAAAGAAACAGGGCTATGTTCAAGAACACAAAGAAAAAGAACACAAGGTTGACTAAGAAAAGCAGAACCTTACACCTGCAAGGGTAAAGACTCCAATAACACGTTAACAGATTATGATAGAGAAATTAACATATTATTTTACCCATTGGTTAAAAGATGTGTTTTTGACTGGACATCATAACGATGCGGACATTGTCACAAATCAAAATACATCCACCAAATGTTAATATGGATCTTGAAGGAGAAAAAGCAGCAACGGAGAGTGGAGAGCGAAGAAATGCAAGTCTCCAAAGCCCTGAAATGCCTACTGCTGACCAAACTTGTTTCCATCTCCTTCACCCTAACCTACTTTCTTTATTATTTTTTCAAACTCTTTCTAATAGAGGACAAACACATCAAACTGTGCGTAAAGATTTTTTGAAAATATGATGTTACTGCAGTGTAGTTATTGGAGTATCAGAGGACACTGCAAATGTTGAACATATTCCAAAGGTGCACATATTCAACTCCAGTACATACCATAAGGAAAATACATGAAAAAAACTGTACCTGTACCTTCTTTCAGCCTGTCTGTCAGCAAACAGTCAGAACATTGTCTCTCCTCCGAGTGCTTTCGCTGCATCCTTAAACACTGACACACCTGAGGGAGAGGGACAGACACACACAAACACAGTATGAAAGGAGAGAGAATTATAAGATCATTTCAATTAATGAATACTGTAAAACTCCCATTAAACATAAACCCTCCAACAAATGGCTGGTAGCCTAGTGGTTAGAGCGTTGGACTAGTAACCGGAAGGTTGCAAGTTCAAATCCCCGAGCTGACAAGGTACAAATCTGTCGTTCTGCCCCTGAACAGGCAGTTAACCCACTGTTCCTAGGCCGTCATTGAAAATAAGAATTTGTTCATAACTTACTTGCCTAGTTAAATAAATAAAATAAAAATAATAGCTGTGTATTCACATGCAGGTCTCTATTAGACACTGGGAATTTCACAGCATCTCTAACAAAGACAGTTCATATACACTATATCACCAAAAGTATGTGGACACCCCTTCAAAGTAGTGGATTTGGCAGGTGTATAAAATCAAGCACACAGCCATGCAATCTCCATATACAAACATTGGCAGTAGAATGGCCTTATTGAAGAGCTCAGTGACTTTCAACATGGTACCGTCATAGGATGTCACCTTTCCAACAGGTCAGTTTGTAAAACTTCTGAGCTGCCCAGGTGCAACAGTAAGTGCTGTTATTGTGAAGTGGAAACATCTAGATGCAACAATGGCTCAGCCGTGAAGTGGTAGGCCACACAAGCTCACAGAACGGGACCGGTGAAGCGTGTAACTCGTAAAAATAGTCTGCCTTCGGTTGCAACACTCACTACAGAGTTCCAAACTGCCTCTGGAAGCAATATCAGCACAAGAACTGATCGTCAAGAGCTTCATGAAATGGGTTTCCAAGGCCAAGCAGCCGCACTCTAAGATCACCATGAGCAATGCCAAGCATCGGCTGGTGTGGTGTGAAGCTCGCCGCCATTGGACTGGAACGGTGGAAACGGGTTCTCTGGATTGATGAATCAAGTCTCGCCATCTGGCAGTCCGACGGAGGAATCGGGGTTTGGCGGGTGCCAGGAGATCAATACCTGCTACAATGCATAGTGCCAACTGTAAAGTTTGGTGGCTGAGTAATAATGATCTAGGGATGTTTTTCATTGTCCAGTCTAGGCCCCATAGTTCCGTTAAAGGCAAATCTTAATGCTACAGCATACAATGACATTCTAGACGATTCTGTGCTTCCAACTTTGTGGCAACAGTTTAAGGAAGGCCCTTTCCTGTTTCAGTATGACAATGCCCCCGAGCACAAAGAGAGGTCCATACAGAAATAGTTTGTTGAGATGGGTGTGGACGAACTTGACTGGCCCAACCTCACTAATGCTCTTGTGGCTGAATGGAAGCAAGTCCCCACAGAAAAGTTCCAACTAGTGGAAAACCTTCCCACTAGAGTGGAGGCTGTTATAGCAGCAAAGGGGGGACCAACTGCATATTAATGCCCATGATTTTGGAATGAGATGTTCGACGAGCAGGTGTACATACTCTTGGTCATGTACAGTAGTGTAAGTTTTTCCATCCTCTTTGTCTCTACCTTGCGCTGGATGATTGATCACTACCTATCAAAACACAAGTCTGTCGATGTAGCCAGCAAGAAAAGTTGACCACTTAGCCCTCTTTGTAGCCTAACATTTGTTGTGCGTTCTAAATGCAATCAATGTTTAATTATCAGACAGGACTATCTGTGATAGCAGTTATTAATGACAGTCGCTGTTTTCTTCAACTTGTACAGCTAGAAAACCAAATTATAAAAGGGTGAGCTGGGCTTTCCACACCTCGAATTGTATTAAACACCGGTCCCCAATAAGCAGGGCATCTCAGCATTTACAGCAAATAAACGCCCAGACGTTTAAAGTTTTACGGTAATGATACATTCATCAATGACTCACACACACACCCACAGTACACGCACACACACACACACACACCCACAGTACACGCACGCACTCACACACACACACACACACACACACACACACACACGTTACCTGCGTCTGCTGTGGAGCTGAACAGGCTCAGTACTGTGACAGAGGTGATAGCTGCATGATTCTGGCACAGGTCCCCCTCCAAGAATTATGCCACCTCCTCAAGAGGACAGGAGAACGGGGGACACTAGACGACTCCTGGGACACACTGAGAAAAAAACTGATATGGGCTGAGTCCCAATTCTCCACCCTTCTCGTAAAGTGTGTACTTGCACACTTCCTGTCATGAATCTAACAATGGTGGAAACTTCCTCCAGCCAATGATTATAATTCAATGCTTTTAAATTCATGATGGGGAGTGTGCAAGTACACACTTTGGGAAAAAGGTAGAGAGTCGGGATGGTTACAACAGGACATGTATAAAAGTGCAAAAAAGGGTGAAGGCCCTTTATCTACTTCCCCAGAGTCAGATGAACTTGTGGATACCATTTGTATGTCTCTGTGCCCTGGATGAAGGACGTTTTACAAGCCAATTGTAACTAGCGTTAGAGCAATGACTGGAAGTCTATGGGTATCTACTAGTATGCTCATCAACAGACATATTGATCTATTGATCTAAAAGACCAGGTAAAAATAGCTCTATTGGCTGAGCCTAAATTGTCTTCTTGACCACACGGTCTCCAAACGGTAAAAGTTGGACTCGTCTTATTGACAGTCAAAAAAAGTCATATTGATTATTGCCAGGTAATCGAGGAACATTTTGCTCCAAGACATGTTAAGTGATTTACAAGAAACTAATAGAACATTGAAAGGAGAACTGCTGAATCAATCATTCAAATGTCAAAGGCTGTGTTCACACAGGCAGCCCAATTCTGATATTTTTTCACTAATTGGTCAGATCAGCTCTGAGAAAGATCTGATGTGAAAAGATCTGATATGATTGGTCAGAAGAGTGGAAAAATATCAGACATGTCCTGCCTGTGTAGACACAGCTGTCTAGGGATTCTGCCACCTCCATGTAGGACTGCATGAAGGCCATGGACACACTGTCCCCTGGTGGACAAAAACAGAACCACTTACATTTCAGTATAGAATATCAGGAGTTGACATGATAGCACAAGCAGATCTGGGACCAGGCTACTTTTGCTGGTGACACTGTCTGTGATTTATTTACAACTCAAGGCACACTTGAAAAGGCATGGCTACCAGAGCATTCTACAGTGATGAAAAGTGTTCCATTATTAAAGTGGCCAGTGATTTCAAGTCTATGTATATAGGGCAGCAGCCTCTAAGGTGCAGGGTTACGTAACTGGGTGGAAGCCGCCTAGTGATGTCTATTTAACAATCTGATGGCATTGAGATAGATGCAGTTTTTCAGTCTCTCGTCCCAGCTTTGATTCACCTGTACTGACCTCACCTTCTGGATCATAGCGGAGTGAACTGGCAGTGGCTCGGGTGGTTGTTGTCCTTGATGATCTTTTTGGCCTTCCTGTGACATTGGCTGCTGTAGGTGTCCTGGAGGGCAGGTAGTTTGCCCCCGGTGATGCTTTGGGCAGACCGCACCACCTTCTGGAGAGCCCTGCGGTTGCGGGTGGTGCAGTTGCCATACCAGGCGGTGATACAGCCCGACAGGATGCTCTCAATTGTGCATCTGTAAAAGTTTGATGTTTTTTTGTTTTTTTTTATGTATTACCTCTTGGGAGGTAATACAGTGAGCATTTGATTGTGAGGTATTCTAGGTCGGGTAAACAAAAGGACTTCATCAGGGTAAAAAAATTTACCTTGAGCAAACTTACCTGTCCTGGTCTTCAAGGTTCGGGTTATGCTGGAGAACATTAAATCCTGTGTTGGGTGGAGTTAAAAGGGGTTTACACTAAGCTGTTGTCTGTGTGTTGTGAAAGACACATTCTTTGCCAAGGCAATTCTAAACCATATAAAATACATTTGAACATGATGATAATCAAAAAGACAATGGAGATAAGTTTTGAAATGTATTGTATCCACAGTTGTGGTTGAATTGTGTTTTTAAATTGTCAAATAAAATCAGTCAACACAGGTAATCTGGTAGAATGTTAAATGTTGAATGTTTGGTTGCAACAGTTTAGACCCATTCTAATTACATTTTCTGGCACCAGCTACAAAGGTTATTTTAAAATCAATCTGATTTCACATTTACTTATGATCACTTTCTTTCTACTGCTCCTCAGCAAGGTTACATTTTACAGGAGAGTGAGGAGGGAATACTACGAGGATGCAGCTTTACAAGAGATGGAGAGATGGAGAAACTGGAAGTCTATCCAGGGTTGTTGGAGTTGGCTGCTAAGAAGGCTTTCTGTGAATCTCTGATTGTTTTTGTAAAAGTAGTAGCAAAATAAGATAGGATTGGTCGGTATAGTAAGTTTGATTGCAAGTTGATTTTTTACAACAATACAAATTAATCCTATTTTAACTATCAGAATTGTTTAGTCTTTTCTTAGGTGTATGCGTGTTTTCGTGTGCATGTTTTCATGACTGCATCTTTAAACCTCATGCAGAATGATATAAAAGCAAGTTGCTCACATTTTACGTAAAACAGCACCACTGCGAGGTCTCTCCCTGCCATTGCGCTGTGGAAGGTGTCAGCGGTGAGTTCTGAGACGGTCTCCATGTAGAAATGCCCACCCCAACTCACACCCTGACCAAACCAAAATAGAGACATAAAAAGGATCTCCAAGGTCAGGGCGTGACAAATATCTACTGTAAATTGGACAGTGCAGTTAGATTAACAAGAATTTAAGCTTTCTGCCCCTATCAAATATGTCTATGTCGGGGATTTTGTTTTGTTACCAACAACCTCATGCTAATCACATCTGCCTACGTTAGCTCAACCGTCCCGAGGGAAGACACCGATCCCGTAGAGGTTATATAAGTATTCACTCCGAGTCAATACATGATAGAAACAACTTTGACAGTGATTACAGCTGTCCGTCTTCCTGGATTAGTCACTAAGAGTTTTGCACACCTGGATTTTGCAATATTTGCCCATTGTTCTTTTAATAAGTCTTCAAGCTCTGTTGAGGGTACACAGCAATTTTCAAGTCTTGCCATTGATTTTCAAGCAGATTTAAGTCAGAACTGTAACTTGGCCACTCAGGAACATTCACTGTCTTCTTGGTAAGCAACTCCAGTGTAGATTTGGCTTTGTGTTTTAGGTTATTGTCCTTCTGAAAGGTGAATTTGTCTCCCAGTGACTGGTGGAACGCAGACTGAAGTAAGTTTTCCACTAGGATTTTGCCTGTGCTTAGCTTCATCCCGTTTCCTTTCTTGAAAATAAGGAGGCAGTTATTCAGTGATGTGTTGTGTTGGATTTGCCCCAAACATAAGGCTTTGCATTGAGGCAAAAAAAGTATATTCCTTTGCAGTGTTTTCTTGCATTATAACTTTAGTGCCTTGTTCAATACAGGAAGCATGTTTTGGAATAATATTTACATTCTTCTTTTCACTCATTTAGGTCATTATAGTAGACTAACTACAATATTGTTGATCCATCCTCAGTTTTCTCCCATCAAAGCCATTGAACTCTGTAATTGTATTAAAATCACCAATGGCCTCATCCCTGAGCAGTTTCCTTCCTGTCCTGCAGCTCAGTTCAGAAGGACGACTGTTTAGTTGTTGTGTCAGGGTGGTTTAATACATAGCATAATTATTAACTTGAACATGCTTATAGAGATATCCAATGTCTGATTTGCTATTGTTACCCATGTACCAATCACTGCTCTTCTTTATGAGGCTTTGAAAAGCTCCCTGGTCTTTGTAGTTCAATCTGTGCTTGAAATTCAGTAGAGGAAGGCATAGTCATTCAGAAATCATGTCAATCCGTATCATTTCACACAGAGTGAGTCCATGTAACTTGTGATTTGTAAAAATAAAATAAAACGTATAGTCTTTATTTTGACAGGGAAGTTATACTGATACTATATCCTATTTTAAAGAGAATCCCTGCATAAATGCATCAAACATATAGTTGTTAGCAATTTATGTTATTCTTCAATAACAAACTCCAAAGCAAATCAGGGGGAGGAAAATAGGTTTATTCGAAGAGGACAAATCATACAGGGAGGTAGATGGTCATTATTCCTGTCCTCAATGATGCTCTCCGGTGGTTCTCTCCAGTGATTCTCTCTCCACAGAACAAAGGAACAGCATGTAGTTTTATAACCCAGCCCTAGCCTGTGGTTGACCAATTATAATTCCTTGCAATAAAACTAGCCAATGGCAAAATAACAAGTATCCTACTTCAGAAGACATATTCCTCCCATGTCTCTGAACCATTGGTCAATAATTCCCCATTACAGAAAAAACACTTTCCATTGAGCGTTAGTTCGATTCTCGTACTCTGTCTCTGCGTTGTGTATTTGTCATCATCATATTCTTACACAGTATACAAAATTACTAAAAATATTAAGAAACAGACCTATTTAACAGAGGTGCAGTCAAATTAGATTTATATATATTTCCACACTATGAGGTTGGAATAATAACGTGGAAATTGTGATAATGACCTTTTAGTGTAAGAGATGTTTGAAAAGATTGCCTGAAATTTCAGCCTGTTTTGGTGGGATGGAGTTTTGGCCTGCCTGGTGACATCACCAGTTTCTGAATTAGTTAATATACCAATAAGAAAGAGCGCTCCAGACCCCTCTGTCAATGACAGCTAGATTTCAGTATATCCCTCCCCACTCAGACCACTCCCAGACAGTCCGAGCAAAATTTGTGCTTTAGAAATAGCTTTGATAAGAACCTATTTAGTTTCTTTTGGGCCATTTCAATTGAAAACAATCACAGTAAGGTACTTAATTGTTACCCAGAAATGACCGGATATTGAAATAAAAATGTTTGCATTGGACCTTTAATGACAAATTTTATTCCTGAACTAATGTAGGCTTGTCTAAACAAAGGGGGTGAATACTTATGCAATAACTATAGTTATTTAATTTGTAATCATTTGTAAACATTTGTTTTATATAAATATATATATATATAGTTGAAGTCGGAAGTTTACATAAACTGAGTTTAAATGTATTTCGCTAAGGTGTTTCATAATTCCTGATATTTAATCCTTGCAAATATTCCCTGTCTTAGGTCAGTTAGGATCACCACTTTAGTTTAAGAATCTGAAATGTCAGAATAATAGTGGAGAGAATTATTTATTTCAGCTTTTATTTCTTTCATTACATTCCCAGTGGGTCAGAAGTTTACATACACTCAATTAGTATTTGGTAGCATTGCCTTTAAATTGTTTAACTTGGGTCAAACGTTTTGGATAGCCTTCCACAAGCTTCCCACAATAAATTGGATGGATTTTGGCCCATTCCTCCTGTCAGAGCTGGTGTAACTGAGTCAGGTTTGTAGACCTCCTTGCTCGCACACACTTTTTCAGTTCTGCCCACAAATTTTCTATGGGATTGTGGTCAGGGCTTTGTGATGGCCACTCCAATACCTTGACTGTTATGGCCAAAGTTCTATTGTTGTTTCATCAGACAAGAGGATATTTCTCCAAAAGTACAATCTTTGTCCCCATGTGCAGTTGCACACCATAGTCTGGCTTTTTTATGGCGGTTTTGGAGCAGTGGCTTCTTCCTTGCTTTCAGGTTATGTCGATATAGGACTTGTTTTGCTGTTTCCTCCAGCATCTTCACAAGGTCCTTTGCTGTTATTCTGGGATTGGATTTGCACTATTCGCACCAAAGTACGTTCATCTCTAGGAGACAAAACCCGTCTCCTTCAAGAGCGGTTTGACAGCTGCTGGGTCCCATAGTGTTTATACTTGAGTACTATTGTTTGTACGGATGAACGTGGTACCTTCAGGCATTTAGAAATTGCTCCCAAGGATGAACCAGACTTGTGGAGGTCTACAATTTTTCTGAGGTCTTGGTTAATTTCTTTTGATTTTCCCATGATGTCAAGCAAAGAGGGACTGAGTTTCAAGGTAGGCCTTGAAATACATCCACGGGTACAGTGGGGCAAAAAAGTATTTAGTCAGCCACCAATTGTGCAAGTTCTCCCACTTAAAAAGATGAGAGAGGCCTGTAATTTTCATCATAGGTACACTTCAACTATGACAGACAAAATGAGAAAAAAAATCCAGAAAATCACATTGTAGGATTTTTAATGAATTTGCAAATTATGGTGGAAAATAAGTATTTGGTCAATAACAAAAGTTTCTCAATACTTTGTTATATACCATTTGTTGGCAATGACAGAGGTCAAACGTTTTCTGTAAGTCTTCACAAGGTTTTCACACACTATTGCTGGTATTTTGGCCCATTCCTCCATGCAGATCACCTCTAGAGCAGTGATGTTTTGGGGCTGCTGCTGGGCAACACTGACTTTCAACTCCCACCAAAGATGTTCTATAAGGTTGAAATCTGGAGACTGGCTAGGCCACTCCAGGACCTTGAAATGCTTCTTACGAAGCCACTCCTTCGTAGCTTCGGGTGGTGTGTTTGGAATCATTGTCATGCTGGAAGACCCAGCCACATTTCATCTTCAATGCCCTTGCTGATGGAAGGAGGTTTTCACTCAAAATCTCACAATACATGGCCCCATTCATTCTTTCCTTTACACGGATCAGTCGTCCTGGTCCCTTTGCAGAAAAACAGCCCCAAAACATGATGTTTCCACCCCCATGCTTCACAGTAGGTAAGGTGTTCTTTGGATGCAACTCAGCATTCTTTGTCCTCCAAACGCGACAAGTTCAGTTTGAACCAAAAAGTTAGATTTTGGTTTCATCTGACCATATGACATTCTCCCAATCTTCTTCTGGATCATCCAAATGCTCTCTAACAAACTTCAGACGGGCCTGGACATGTACTGAATAAAGCAGGGGGACACGTCTGGCAGTGTCCCCCTGTCACGTCACGTAGTGTGTTACTGATGGTAGGCTTTGTTACTTTGGTCCCAGCTCTCTGCAGGTCATTCACAAAGCCCCCCCGTGTGGTTCTGGGATTTTTGCCGTTCTTGTGATCATTTTGACCCCACGGGGTGAGATCTTGCGTGGAACCCCAGATCGAGGGAGATTATCAGTGGTCTTGTTTGTCTTCCATTTCCTAATAATTGCTCCCACAGTTGATTTCTTCAAAACAAGCTGCTTACCGATTCAGTCTTCCCAGCCTGGTGCAGGTCTACCATATGTACACCTCCAATTGACTCAAATTATGTCAATTAGCCTATCAGAAGCCATGACATCATTTTCTGGAATGTTCCAAGCTGTTTAAAGGCACAGTCAACTTAGTGTATGTCAACTTCTGGCCCACTGGAAATGTGATACAGTGAATTATAAGTGAAATAATCTGTCTGTAAACAATTGTTGGAATAAATGACTTGTGTAATGGACAAAGATCCTAACCGACTTGCCACAACTGTCGTTTGTTAACAAGAAATCTGCGGATTGGTTGAAAAACAAGTTTTGATGACTCCAACCTAAGTGTATGTAAACTTCCGACTTCAACTGTGCACACACACACACACAAACCGACTCATTCAAGGGTTTTTCTTTCTTTCTTTTATTTCTACATTGTAGAATAATAGTGAAGACATCAAAACTATGAAATAACACATATGGAATCATGTTACCAAAAAAGTGTTTAACAAATCAAAATATATTTTACATTTGAGATTTTTCAAAATAGCCACCCTTTGCCTTGATGACAGCTTTGCACACTCTTGGCATTCTCTCAAACAGCTTCATGAGGTAGTCACCTGGAATGCATTTCAATTAACAGGTGTGCCTTGTCAAATATTAATTTGTGGAATTTCTATCCTTCTTATGGTGTTGTGACAAGGGATGGGTATTACACAGAAGATAGGGCTATTTGGTAAAAGACCAAGTCCATATTATGGCAAGAACAGCTCAAATGAGCAAAGAGAAACAGGAGACAAAGGGCTGTGAGACAGGGGTTTACTTCTAGATACATGGAAAGTAGGATGTACTGTATATGGAGGGTGCGAGGCAACATAAGGTGAACAGCAGAGGGGCTAAGGACCTTAGAGATGGAGAAAGGGACGATAAAATGGGGGGAATGTTTGCGGGACTCCATCCGGAGGGGCAGAGCCCAAGTGGAAGCCATGCCATCTATCCAAGACTGTAGCGGGGAGCAATACCTGGAGGTGGTCTTGAGTAGAGAGTAGAGCGGCCCGGGCTCTCTTCCAGGTACGGCGACAGGAACAGACGAACATCTGGGCAGAAGGTATGCTGACCTCTTCCTCTTGCTCTGGGAAGAGCAGGGACTGGTATCCCAAGGACCACTCAAAAGGCAAAAGACCAGTAGCAGAACAGGGAAGGGTGTTGCAGGCATATTCCACCCACACAAGTTGTTGGCTCCAGGTGGTGGGATTGGTGGAGACGAGGCAACGAAGAGTCGTCTCCAGGTCCTGATTGGCTCGCTCCGACTGGCCGTTAGACTGGGGATGAAAACCAGAGGACAAGCTGGCCAATGGCCCAATGAGGGTGCAGAAAGCATTCCAGACCCGGGATATGAACTGAGGACCACGATCGGAGACCATGTCGACCGGAAGTCCATGGATCCGGAAGACTTGCTGCACCATGAGCTGGGCCGTCTCCTTAAAAGAGGACAACTTATGAAGGGGGATAAAATGGGCGGCTTTGGAAAACCTATCCACCATCGCAAGGATGGTGGTGTTGCCATCTGACGGAGGGAGACATGTGACGATAGGAACAAGGGCAGTGAGGAACAGGGAGTGGTAGGAGGAGGCCTGCTGGAGCTTGCCGCTGAGTTGTTCTGCGCGCACACAGTGCAGGCAGCAACGAACGTGGAGACGTCAGGAACCATGGTGGGCCACCAAAAACATTGTCGGGCCAAAGCCAAGGTCCAACAGGAGCAACGATGACAGGTGAGTCTCGAGGAATGTGCACATTCCAGGACTGGAGCACAGGCAGAGTCCGGGGCATCCGGTGAGCTGTGCATTGTGGACCAGACTCTCTGTTCCTCAGATGATAGCGGGCTGTAGGAGATGGTGAAATGGAAATGAGTGAATAACAGGGCCCATCTCGCCTGCCTGGAGTTTAGGCGCTTGGCGGTGCGGAGATATTTCAGGTTCTTATGGTCCATGCACATCAATAATGGATGTTCCGCCCCTTCTAACCAGTGCCTCCACTTCTCCATTGCCATTTAACTGCGAATAATTATTTCCCACATCATAGTTCCTCTCAGCTGGGTTAAGATGATGGGAAAGGAAGGAGCAGGGATGTAGCTTCTGGTCCTGGGCATAAGGCTGGAACAGGACAGCCCCAACTCCGACGTCCGAGGCGTCGACCTCCACCATAAACTGACGGGACCGGAAGGATTAAGATGGAAGCGGTTAGTGAATCCCTGCTTGAGGTCTGAGAACGCCCGGTCAACTGCTGGAGACCATATGAATGGAACCTTGGGAGAGGTGACTGCAGAGAGGAGGGAAGCAAGGGTGCTGTAACGGATGAAACAACACTAGAAATGAAAAAATCCAAGGAAACGTTGCAGCTGCACTCTGGATGTGGGTTGAGGCCAATCCACCACCGCTCTCACCTTGTCAGGGTCCATCTGAATATTCCCTGCAACGATGACGTATCCTAGGAAGGAGATGGTTGGAGCGATGGAACTCGCATTTCTCCACCTTCACGAAAAGCTGGTTTTCCAGGAGGCTCTGAAGGACCTGTCAGACATGTAGGAGGTGCTCTTGAGCTGACCAGGAATAAATTAGGACGTTGTCGAGGTAGTAAAACACAAATTGGTTCAACATGTCACGGAGCACGTCATTGACTAGGGCCTGGAACACTGCAGGAGCATCGGTCAGTCCGAACGGCATCACCAGGTACTCGTAGTGCCCACTAGCCATGTTAAAGGCTGTCTTGCACTCGTCTCCATCCTGTATCCAAACCAGATGGTAGGCGTTCCATTGGTCCAACTTGGAGAAAATGATTGCCCCCTGGAGAGGATCGAAAGCCAGGGGGAGATGAGTGGCAGTTGGTAATGTTTTTTAACTGTAATGTCATTAAGGCCCCGGTAGTCGATACACGGATGCAGGATCTTGTCCTTCTCCACAAAGAAGAACCTTGCACCGGCAGGGGAGGCAGATGGACGCATTATCCCAGCCGAGAGAGAGTCCTCAATGTACCCCTCCATCGCTTTGGTCTCCGGACCCGACAGGGAATAAAGTAATCCCGAGGCGGTACGGTGCCCGGGAGAAGGTCGATTGCACTGTCATAAGGCCGATGTAGAGGAAGAGATGTGGTGTGGGCAGAGTTTAAAACCTCCCGTAAGGCCAGGTACTCCGTGGGAAAAGCGGAGAGATCGAAGGCTTTACCCAAGCCCGCCGGGAGACGTCCTGGGGCAGGCTACTCTGACTTCAGACAATATGCACGGCAAAATGGACTCCAACCCATGATGGAACCCGTAGCCCATTCGATTAGGGGATTGTGCCTCTAGAGCCATGAAAACCCCAAAACCATGGGTACATGAGGAGACTCCAGGAGCAGAAACTGCATAGTCTCACTGTGGTTGCCTGACACTCGCAGGATGATAGGACCCGTATTATGGGTCTCTGCCAATAGAGCACCCATCCAGCGCTCTGATGTCCATCGGGATGGAAAGGGGTTGAGTGGAGATACCCAGCTGCGTAACCAAGGTAGTGCCCATAAAGCTCTCGTCGGCCCCAGAGTCAATGATCATGGATTTCGACTGGTCTCCCAACAACAGGGCAGCATATAAGGGGTTACGAGCAGTGAGAGATTGGAAACTCCCCATACGGCTCACAAGTGTACTCGTACCTACTGATGAGCCTGATCTTTTAATGGGCAGGTAGATAAGAAATGTCCCGTAGCTCCACAATAAAAACAGCTCCTGGTGTTCAGTCTGCGTAAGCACTCAGCAGGAGACAATCTAGCCCTGCCCAGATGCATTGGCTCCGGAGGAGGTGAGTCGACAGCCCTCTGATTTGAGGGGGCTCGGGTGACACGGGATTCTTTCAGGATATGTAGACTTTAGGAATTTCCGGAATTCCTCGGAGGCGAGGTGGAATTCGAGGACGTGCGAGGGAGATAGGGAACAGACCCCCTCTCCCTCCTACGTTCCTGTAGCCACCCATCGACCTGGATGGTCAAGGCTATGAGGAAATTGAGGTCCATGGGCTGCGAGCTCTACTTTAAATCACCTCCGACAATCCGTGAAGGAACGGGTCGAACAAGGCTTCCGGGTACCAGGCACTCTCAGCCGTCAACGTGTGAAAATCCACCGCATATTGTGCCACACTACGGGAGTCTTGATGTAGTTGGAGCAGCTTACGAGCAGCCACTTTCCCGGACAACAGAGAATCAAACACTTTTCATACCTCCGCCAAAAACTCCCCTTGACTGAGGCAAATGGTGGACTGTTGCTCCCACACCGCCGTAGCCCAGACGAGGACCCTCCCAGACATCAGCGTTATCAAGTACGCTATCTTTGAGCGGTCCGAGGAGAAAGAAGGCTGCAGCTCTAAAATGAGGGAGCACTGGTAGAGAAACCACAGGCAGGTTCCAGAATCTCTAGCGTAACACTCAGGAGGAGTTAAAACCCCTTGGGAATAGGGCTGATTGCTGCCCCCTTGGGGTGATTGCGTGCCCATAGTAAACAGAAAAAAAATCTGTCAAAAATTGCTAATATATGCAATTAAAAATTATTATTGAATAGAAAACACTCTAAAGCTTCTAAAACCGTTTAAATTATGTCTAAGTAAAGCAGAACTCTCAGGGCACTCATTCTCCCAAACTCTCTCGTCATCATAAAAGTTGGCCCAACTTTGACGTCATCGCCCCCACCCTTCCCAAGCACCTACAGTCCTGGGAACAGTTTCTATGCCTTCAGTGCGGTGTCCGCTTTCAATGGGGCTTCTCATTGTGTGAATCGCGAGCTCACGAGAGTTTTGGCGGGCCGAAACCTTTCGGTCACGCGAGAAAACAGGTTACTCTCATGCGCTTTCTGCTCCGGTGATGTCTTTCTTCCAAGATTGATTAAACGATGCGTGTGTTTCTCTTCGTCCTGAGAATTGCTGTGAAGCTATATAACATGCTAACGCTGTGTTCTGAACATAGTTTGACAAGTTTAGTCGACATATAATATGTAATTTCGACGTTTTGGTGCGCACCCACTTTACTTTTTGGCTGCATTTCAACCGAAATATGTCGTGTTTGATAACCGAAAGACACAGACTTCAAAACTAAAGCTGTTTTTGGTAAGTATAAACCCTTCCAGGTCTTCTGATGGAAGAACAGCAAAGGTAAGGGAATATTTATGTGTTAAATTTGGGTTTCTGTGGACTCCGAGATAGAGGAGCCAAAATGCTAATTCCGGAGCGCCGACTCATATTATAGCTTAGTGAACGAAATCTGTAACGTTAAAAATAAATGTAACACAGCGATTGCATTTAGAAGAAGTGTATCTTTCTATATATATGTAGAACATGCATATTTAGTCCACGTTTATGTTGTGTATTCCATGTTAGCTGACGGCATCTGCCGACGCAATCGTAATTTCTCCGGACATTTGAGTAGCATTTTTTTAACATGGCGTCATTGTAAACAGAGATTTATGGATATTTATAGCATATTATTGAAAAAAACATAAATGTACTGTGTAACATGTTATATTACTGTCATCTGATGAAGATTTCAAAAGGTTAGTGAAATTATTTTTCTTTTAATCCTGCGTTTGGTGATTGCATATTTTGTTCAATTTGGCTATGGAAATTAGCTGTGTCTTCGGTGGTGGTTTGACATAAATATGTGCTATGTTTTCGCCGTAAAACATTTTAGAAATCTGACTTGCTGGCTAGATAAACAAGTTGTTTATCTTTCATTTGAGCTATTGGACTTGTTAATGTGTGGAGGTTAAATATTTCTAAGAATATATTTTTGCATTCCATGCGCCACCGTTCCAGCTGACGGTGGGAGGGCTGATCCCCAATTGGGAACCAACATCTTTGTCAGGTTCTCGGGACACAGGGGTAGGCTGGGAAGAAGTGCCGCTGGTGTCGGGGTTGCTGAGAGTCAGCGGGATTACTGTTGTGGCTTACTGCCTAGTAGGGAATCCGCAGAATTGCCCCAGCAATGTATTGAACAGATGTTCATGGAATTCTGCCAGGGTATGGAGTCCCTCCATAAGGCTTTGCAGTAACTCATAGTGGCTTCCAATGGTGGCTCCTTGGGAGGAGACATCGTTGCGGAGCTGGTCACGGCTCAGGCTAAGACACAGATGCAGACACAGGAGGTGGATAGTACGAGTCTCAGAGTTTATTACAGAACAAGGGGCAGGCAATCGGTAGGTCAAGGCAGGCAAAGACTCGTAATCAAAATCAGAGTCAGACAGGTACAGGACGGCAGGCATGATCAGTACAGGCATAAAGGTCAGAACTGGGAAGACTAGAAAAAGCAAAAACCAGAGCACAGGAAACACGCTGGTAGGACTTGAAGGGACAAGACGAACTAGCAACAGACAAATCGAAAACTTGGGTATAAATACACAAAGTAATGGGAGACACCTGGTGGGGGTTGGAGACAACCACAAGACAGGTGACACAAATCAGGGTGTAACAGTGTGATGGTGTGGGGGTGCTTTGCTGGTGACACTGCCTGGGATTTATTTACAATTCAAGGCAGCATGGCTACCACAGCATTCTGCAGCGATACGCCATCTGGTTTACGCTTAGCGGGACTATCATTTGTTTTTCAACAGGACAATGACCCAACACACCTCCAAGCTGTGTAAGTGCTATTTGACCAAGAAGGAGAGTGATGGAGTGCTGCATCACATGACCTGGCCTTCACAAACACCTGACCTCAAACCAATAGAGATGTTTTGGGATGAGTTGGACCGCAGAAGGAAAAGCAGCCAACAAGTGCTCAGCATATATGGGAACTCCTTCAAGGTGAAGCTTGTTGAGAGAATGCCAAGAGTGTGCAAAGCTGTCATCAATGCAAAGTGTGGCTCCTTTGAAAAATATATTTAGATTGAACTTTTTTGGTTACTACATGATTCCATATGTATTATTTCACAGTTTTAATGTCTTCACTATTATTCTACAATGTAGAAAATAATAAAAAAGAAAAGAAAAACCCTTGAATGAGTAGGTGTGTCCAAACTTTTGACTGGTACTGTATATACCCAGTAAAATAAAAGTCTACAAGTTTTTGGTTTTCAATATACTTAAGTATCAAAAGTAAATGGAATTGGTCAAATGTTATTAAGAACGAATTGTAAAAGCATAAATCATTTCAAATTCCTTATATTAAACAAACCAGATGGCACAATGTTATTTTTAATTACGGATAGCCAGAGGCACACTCCAACACATAATTGACAAACAAAGCATTTGTGTTTTAATGAGTCTGCCAGATCAGAGGCAGTAGGGATGACCAGGGATGTTCTCTTGATCAGTGTGTGAATTGGACCATTTTCCTGTCAAAATGTAACAAGTTACTTTGGGTGTCAAGGAAAATGTATGGTGTAAAAAGTACATTATTTTCTTTAGGAATGTAGTGAAGAAAAAGTAAAAGTTGGCAAAAATATAAATAGGAAAGTAAAGTATAGATACCCCAAAAAACAACTTAAGTAGAACTTTAAATTAGTTTTACTTAAGTACTTTACACCACTGCTGTACACAAATGACCGACATGTGAAATGCATTCGTACTTGTTCATGTTCCGTTGTGCAAAGATTTATTCAACCCTATAGGGTCGTTCTACCTCAAAAAGCACAAGAAGGAGGATTTCAACACTCATCCCAGATTGTTCTGAAATAGATTCTCTAGTCAGAAACAGTTAAGATTAGCTTTCCTGCAACATTATTTTGTTGAAATATAATGATGATCTCTGAGAAATTAAGCTAATGGATTGCACATACATTGGCCAGTTTAGATTCATATAAATGTTGAATAAATATAGTACTTAACATCCAATTTGGACCCCAAAAAATTCTAACACTGAGAAAGACATGAGGATGATTCCAAAGAAATAGTCAAAAGCCACCCACGGACTCCCACACCCCAGGCCATTCCCAACCCAACAACCAGTATCAATTCTCTATGTTTGACAAGTAGTGTGGAGCTGCAGCTCGGAGTATTGTTCAGTGAATTTTCTCAGTTAAAAAAAAAAGGTCATTGAAGTTGTTAGGTTTATGTTCCATTATACATCCTGATATTATCAGGTTCTGACCACTAGATAGCAGCCCGTGCTTTAGTTGTTTACCTGGACACTGTTTCAAGCGCAAACTTTTCAGGATTTGTTGCACAAATCTGGTACCGATAAAAGCATTTCCATGCTTCATATCCAAATCACGTCAAGTCACACAATACATTTTTTGAAACTTTACGGTGATTTCCACATGAAGCGTAAAAATGCAAATATAGATACCTAATAGCAGGAACAGCAGCATTTAGTGGTCAGAACCTAGTAATATCAGGATGTAGGATGGGACATTAACCTAACAACTTCAATAACATTTTTCTGAACAAGAAAAAAAAAGCATCACCAAATTCACTGAATGCATTACATAAGATGAAAAAACAATAATCAGAGCTGCAGCTCCATACTACTTGTCAGACATAGAGAACTGATACTGTATACTCATTGTTGGGTTGGGATTTCTTTCTCATTGTTCAAATTTTTGGGGTCCAAATCGGATGTTATGGACTATATTTTTTGAATATTATACACTGAGTGTACAAAGCATTATGCTGTTTCCATGACAGACTGACCAGGGGAATCCAGGTGAAAGCTATAATCCCTTATTGATGTCACTTTAAAATCCACTTCAAATCAGTGGAGATGAAGGGGAGGACAATTGAGACGTTGATTGTGTATGTGTGCCATTCAGAGGGTAAATGCGCACCACAAAATATTTAAATGCCTTTGAAGGGGCTATGGTAGTAGGTGCCAGGCACATTGGTTTGTGTCAAGAACCGCAACGCTGCTGGGTTTTTAACCCTAAAATGTTTCCCGTGTGTATCAACAATGGTCCACCACCCAAAGGACATCCAGCCAACTTGACACATCAGTGGGAAGCATTGGAGTTAACATGGGCCAACATACCTGTCGAACGCTTTCGACACTTTGTAGAGTCCCATGCTCCAAACAAATTACATTTGAGTCATTTAGTGATTTACAGGAGCAATTAGGGTTAAGTTCTTTAAGGGGGGAGGGGTCAAGTTGTATTGCAACAAAATTATGTTGCATGAATGCTAATCTTATCCGTTTCTAACAACAACAAAATTATTTCAGAACGATTTGAGATGGTGGGTGTCATGGTTGTTTGTAGGTGGGCTACATGCAACACAATAGTTCAAATTAATAGATAGATTCTTAAAGGGGATAAATGTGAAGGGACAGAGAGTGTAATACTTACTATCGTCTCTAACATGTCGGCTCAGGATTCCCAAGCAGTCCTATTACAAATCAGAATGTTCAACAAACTTCACTTCAATTTATTTTACCTGTTGTCTGCTAGTTTTTATTTTCAACACTGAATCACAGACCGAACGTTGTTCCACGCAATCAGCTGGTAAATTTTACAAACACTTCCAGCTAATTGCAAGGAAACATGCTTTTATCAACCACGTTCGGTTACATTCAGCTGTTGTTTACATATTGTGCAGCACATGAAATGCATCAGGAGATTGAAAATACAAAACAGCAGAACCTACAGTACTGGTTCTGCAAAAAGTCAGGTAAACAACACTTTCCTGTAGATGCGCTATCTCCACCTCCTACTGTCAAAAGGACCAACAGCATGTACAACCAGTAAAGTAAGTGTAAATATCAGCTCACTCAACATTCTGGCTTGTAGAGACTCTTGAGCCTTTTTTATGATCATTCATTTCAGACTGAATATCCATGGGGTAACCATTGTAATAGTCTGATGTTTTGGCAACTTCACACTGTGCTTACAAAGGGTATAATTTGACTGTGCGTCACACAATAGCACAATCAAAACGAGAGACTTTGCAAGCGTACTGTGCAGGAGTTATTTTCCATTATGAACACACAAATAAAAAACACTATGGTTATGTCAGTGTGTTGTATATCGGACAAGTGAGCAGACATTCCAGGATACACAAACCTCCACAGCTATGTCAAAGCTCCTTCCTAACAGAGAGGCTAAGAAGCTTCCGCTGAAGCGAGGAGCAGCCTACCACTAAAGCCATGCTCACAGTATTGATTAGCTTAAGTGACACATCAATCCATCAGTTGCCGCCATTATATGTTACCTGGAGAATGGAGACACACCCTACACAAAGACATTGACTCTGCAGGCACTGACTGAAAAATAGAGTTATCAGAGTTCTTAAGGTGAGAGTTGAATGGAGGAACCTTGAAGGAAGTTGACCCGAACCAGGCCCTGTAGCCCCCAGTCCCACTCCTATTCCCCAGGCGCTATCATTTGATGACTTCTGTAACTGTAAAAGCCTTGGTTTCATGCATGTTAACATCAGAAGCCTCCTTCCTAAGTTTGTTTTTTTCACTGCTTTAGCACACTCCGCCAACCCTGATGTCCTTGCTGTGTCTGAATCCTGGTTTAGGAAGGCCACCAAAAATTCTGAAATTTCCATCCCCAATTATAACATTAGCCATACTTTACAGCTGGCTACCCCTACACCGGTCAACAGCTCTGCACCCCCCGCAGCAACTTGTCCAAGCCTCCCCCATTTCTCCTTCACCCAAATCCAGATAGCGGATGTTCTGAAAGAGCTGCAAAATCTGGAACCCTACAAATCAGCTGGACTAGACAATCTGGATCCTCTCTTTCTAAAGTTATCCGCCGCAATTGTTGCAAACCCTATTACTAGCCTGTTCAACCTCTCTTTCATATCGTCTGAGATGCCAAAGATTGGAAAGCTGCAGCGGTCATCCCCCTCTTCAAAGGGGGAGACACTCTGGATCCAAACTGTTACAGACCGATATCTATCCTACCCTGCCTTTTTAAGGTCTTCAAGAGCCAAGTTAACAAACAGATCACCGACCATTTCGAATCCCACCGTACCTTCTCCGCTATGCAAGCTGATTTCAGAGCTGGTCATGGGTGCACCACAGCCACGCTCAAGGTCCTAAATGATATCATAACCACCATCGACAAAAGACAATACTGTGCAGCTGTATTCATCGACCTGGCCAAGGCTTTCGACTCTTGTCAATCACCGCATTCTTATCAGCAGACTCAACAGCCTTGGTTTCTCAAATGACTGCCTAGCCTGGTTCACCAACTACCTCTGGCAGTCTATGGGGGTGCCACAGGGTTCAATTATTAGGCCGACTCTTTTCTCTGTATACATCAATGATGTCGCTCTTGCTGCTGGTGAGTCTCTGATCCACCTCTACGCAGACGACACCATTCTGTATACTTCTAGCACTACTTTGGACACTGTGTTAGCTTCAATGCCATACAACTCTCCTTCCGTGGCCTCCAACTGCTCTTAAACACACATAAAACTAAATGCATGCTCTTCAACAGATCTCTGCCTGCACCTGCCCGCCCGCCTAGCATCACTACTCTGGACGGTTCTGACTTAGAATACGTGGACAACTCCAAATACCTAGGTGTCTGGTTAGACTGTAAACTCTCCTTCTAGACTCATATTAAGCATCTCCAATCCAAAATTCAACCTAGAATTGGCATCTTATATCTCAACAAAGCATCCTTCACTCATGCTGCCAAACATACCCTCGTAAAACTGACTATCCTACAGCTCCTTGACTTCGGCGATGTCTATTACAAAATAGCTTCCAACACTATTTGGATTCAGCTATTCAGCTCACTGGTCACCATAGCAGCACCCACCCATAGCACGCACTCCAGCAGGTATATTTCACTGGTCACCCTCAAAGCCAATTCCTCCTTTCCTTGCTGTTCTCTGCTGCCAATGACAGGAACGAATTGCAAAAATCACTGAAGTTAGAGACTCATATCTCCCTCACTAACTTCAAGCATCAGCTATCAGAGCAGCTTACAGATCATTGCACCTGTACATAGCTCATCTGTAAATACCCCATCCAACTACCTCATCCCCATATTGTTTTTTTTGTTTTTTCTCCTTTGCACCCCAGTATCTCTACTTGCATGTTCATCTTCTGCACATCTATCATTCCAGTGTTTATTTGCTCAATTGTAATTATTTCGCCACTATGGCCTATTTATTGCCTTACCTCACCTCCCTAATCTTGCTACATTTGCACACACTGCATATAGACTTTTCTATTGTGTACGTTTGTTTACTCCATGTGTAACTGTTGTTTGTGTTGCACTGCTTTGCTTCATCTTGGTCAGGTCGCAGTTGTAAATGAGAACCTGTTCTCAACTGGCCTACCTGGTTAAATAAAAATAAACCACATATCTAGGATCAGATTTCCCTACCCTTAATTCTAACCTTAACCACTATAGGAGGTTATAAAATATTTGACCCTATATCAGGGTTTAGGTGGCCTGGTCCCAGATTGGTTTGTGCTTTTGCCTACTCCATTGTCATTGTCAAGCCAAACATATTTTTCAGGACAATTCAATGAGGAATTGGCAAGACAGCAGAAGCAGACTGGCACCCAAGCGAGTGCAACATAGCTTCTGCGTGTAAATCAGCTAGAAAGATGTGTCGGCATCGAGTAATTGTCTCTGGCCCCCTCCCAGTTAGGGGGAGTGATGAGCTCTACAGAGTCTCAACTCAATCGCTGGTTGAAAACTGTTTTCTGCCCCTCCCAAAAGATAGAATTTGTAGATAATTGGCCCTCTTTCTGGGACTCACCCACAAACAGGACCAAGCCTGTTCTAGGTCCCAAGAAACAAAGAGATCTTCTGTTGAATCTGACAATTCATCTTAATGGTTGTACAGTCGTCTCAAATAAAACTGTGAAGGACCTCGGCGTTACTCTGGACCCTGATCTCTCTTTTGAAGAACATATCAAGACCATATCAAGGACAGCTTTTTTCCATCTACGTAACATTGCAAAAATCTGAAACTTTCTGTCCAAAAATGATGCAGAAAAATGTATCCATGCTTTTGTCACTTCTAGGTTAGACTACTGCAATGATCTACTTTCCGGCTACCCGGATAAAAGCACTAAATAAACTTCAGTTAGTGCTAAATACGGCTGCTAGAATCCTGACTAGAACCAAAAAATTTGATCATATTACTCCAGTGCTAGCCTCTCTACACTGGCTTCCTGTCAAAGCAAGGGCTGATTTCAAGGTTTTACTGCTAACCTACAAAGCATAACATGGGCTTGCTCCTACCCATCTCTCTGATTTGGTCCTGCCGTACATACCTACACGTACGCTACGGTGACAAGACGCAGGCCTCCTAATTGTCCCTAGAATTTCTTAGCAAACAGCTGGAGGCAGGGCTTTCTCCTATAGAGCTCCATTTTTATGGAACGGTCTGCCTACCCATCTCAGGATGGTAATTTGGGGTTTGAAGATATCCCTCTAGTGGTGTGGGGGCTGTGCTTTGGCAAAGTGGGTGGGGTTATATCCTTCCTGTTTGGCCCTGTCCGGGGGTGTCCTCGGATGGTGCCAATGTGTCTCCTGACCCCTCCTGTCTCAGCCTCCAGTATTTATGCTGCAGTAGTTTGTGTCGGGGGGCTAGGGTCAGTTTGTTATATCTGGAGTACTTCTCCTGTCCTATTCGGTGTCCTGTGTGCGTTCTCTAATTCTCTCTTTCTTTCTCTCTCTCTCGGAGGACCTGAGCCCTAGGACCATGCCCCAGGACTACCTGACATGAAGACTCCTTGCTGTCCCCAGTCCACCTGGCCGTGCTGCTGCTCCAGTTTCAACTGTCCTGCCTTATTATTATTCGACCATGCTGGTCATTTATGAACATTTGAACATCTTGGCCATGTTCTGTTATAATCTCCACCCGGCACAGCCAGAAGAGGACTGGCCAGCCCACATAGCCTGGTTCCTCTCTAGGTTTTGGCCTTTCTAGGGAGTTTTTCCTAGCCACCGTGCTTCTACACCTGCATTGCTTGCTGTTTTAGGCTGGGTTTCTGTACAGCACTTTGAGATATCAGCTGATGTACGAAGAGCCATATAAATAAATGCATTTGATTTGATTTGACTTGAACAAATAAGCTTTCTTCATGAGCTTCTCTCCAGTGTAGTACTTTTCTACATGTTCATTAGTACAAGTCGCCTGCAAACATGCATCGACATCGAAAAACAATAAATGTCACAGAGGTTTGTTTACTTTGCTCTCCACATACTATAAGTGTACATGTAGTGCAAAACAAATCAAAGTGATCAAATAAAATACCTGGAGTCTGAGTCTCTCTAACAGCAGCCTTTTGGCAGCCAAATTACAGCCGACAACAAGCCTCTGCAGTCCATCCCAAAACTCATACCATTTCTTATAATAACAGTCTGTCAGTGACAATTTGTCTGATTTGTTACTATTGTGGAGTGAACAACGAAAGTGGGTCAAATGTTTAAGTAGAATCAACAATGTGCTATCCACAAAGAAAATGCAGTGTTATGTTTCACTATATTGGATCATTCCAATATAATGGTATCACTCCGGATGAGGGATGGTGGCTCTTGCTGCCACAAACTGTAATTTACCTTACACAACTTGCCGAATAGCTTGATCTACAGTTGAAGTCGGAAGTATACATTCACTTAGATTGGAGTCATTGAAACTCGTTTTTCAACCTCTCCACAAATTTATTAACAGTTTTGGTAAGTCGGTTAGGACATCTACTTTGTGCATGACACAAGTAATTTTTCCAACAATTGTTTACAGACAGATTATTTCACTGTATCACTATTCCAGTGGGTCAGAAGTTTACATACACTAAGTTGACTGTGCCTTTAAAAAGCTTGGAAAATTCCAGAAAATGATGTCATGGCTCTAGAAGCTTCTGATAGGCTAATTGACAATTTGAGTCAATTGGAGGTGTACCTGTGGATGCACTTCAGGGCCTACCTTCAAACTCAGTGCCTTTTTGTTTGACATCATGGGAAAATCAAAAGAAATCAGACAAGACCTCAGAAAAAACATTGTAGAACTCCACAAGTCTGGTTCATACTTGGGAGCAATTTCCAAACGCCTGAAGGTACCATATTCATCTGTACAAAATAGTATGCAAGTATAAACACCATGGGACCACGCAGCCGTCATTCCGCTCAGGAAGGAGACGCGTTCTGTCTTCCAGAGATGAACTTACTCTGGTGCGAAAAAGTGCAAATCAACCCCAGAATAACAAAGGACCTTGTGAAGATGCTGGTGGAAACAGGTACAAAAGTATCTACATCCACAGTAAAACGAGTCCTATATCAACATAACCTGAAAGGCCACTCAGCAAGGAAGAATCCACTGCTCCAAAACCACCATAAAAAAGCCAGACTATGGTTTGCAACTGCACATGGGGACAAAGATCGTACTTTTTGGAGACAGGTCCTCTGGTCTGATGAAACAAAAATAGAACTGTTTGGCCATAATGACCGTTGTTATGTTTGGAGGAAAAAGGGGGCGCTTGAAAGCCGAAGAACCCCATCCCAACCGTGAAGCACGGGGGTGGCAGCATCATGTTGTGAGGGTGCTTTGCTACAGGAGGGTGTGGTGCACTTCACAAAATAGATGGCATCATGAGGGTAGGAAATTATGAGGATATATTGAAGCAACATCTCAAGACATCAGTCAGGAAGTTAAAGTTTGGTTGCAAATGGGCCTTCCAAATGGACAATGACCCCAAGAATACTTCCAAAGTTGTGGCAAAATGGCTTAAGGACAACAAAGTCAATGTATTGGAGTGGCCATCACAAAGCCCTGACCTCAATCCCATAGAAAAGTTGTGGGCAGAACTGAAAAAGCATGTGTGAGCAAGGAGGCCTACAAACCTGACTCAGTTACACCAGCTCTGTCAGGGGAAATGGGCCAAAATTCACCCAAATTATTGTGGGAAGCTTGTGGAAGGCTACCTGAAACGTTTCACCCAAATTAAACCATTTGAAGGCAGTGCTGCCAAATACTAATTGAGTGTATGTAAACTTCTTACCCACTGGGAATGTGATGAAAGAACTCAAATTTTAAAAAATGAATACAGCTGAAATAAATCACTACTATTATTCTGACGTTTCACATTCTTAAAATAAAGTGGTGATCCTAATGGACCTAAGAGAGGGAATTTTTACTGGGATTAAATGTCAGGAATTGTGAAAAACTGAGTTTAAATGTATTTGGCTAAGGTGTATGTAAACTTCCGACTTCAACTGTATGTGTTTCTGCTGTGATTTGCTTTAAACATGCTGTTCTCTGCTAATTACCCTGCTGTTTTTTTTATTGTTCTTTCCCCTCAAGAGTGTAAGAGTATCGTGATGGGCTTTCCATTACATTGAGACATTAACATTGGAGTTCCTTAAAACTTCTTAAGGCTAGTTGGCACTATTTTCACGTCCGGATGAAAAGCGTGCCCAGAGTAAACTACCTGCTACTCAGGCCCAGAAGATAGGCTATGCATATTATTAGTAGATTTGGGTAGAAAGCACTGTGAAGTTTCTAAAACTGTTTGAATGATGTCTGAGTATAACAGAACTTATTTAGCAGGCGAAACTCCGAGGACAAACCATCCAGGAAAAATAAAATTGAGGTCACTCTTTTCAATTGTTTTTCTACAGGGATCTAGATTTCTCAGGCAGTTGCTTGCGGTTCCTATCGCTTCCACTGGATGTCACCAGCCTTTAGAAATTGGTTGATGTTTTTCCTTTGAGAAATGAAGTAGGGCAGTTCAGAACGAGGGTTGAGTGAAGCGCATCTAACAAACAGTACACATGACCTGAAAGCTCGACTCCACATTGTTTTTAATCCGCTATTGAACGCAGTTTATCCCATCTTAAATTGTATCGATTATTTACGTAAAAAAATACCTAAAGTTGTTTGAAATGTCTGGATCAAGTTTACAGGTAACTTACTTTGTAGTCATGTTGCACGAGTTGGAACCGGTGTATTTTCAGAATCAAATAATGACAGAATCAATCGAGCAAAAGGACCATTTGTGATGTTTAATGGACTTTTTGGAGTGCCAACAGCAGAAGATCTTCAAAAGGTAAGGCATGAATTATATGTTATTTCTGACTTTTGTGTTGTGCCTGGCAGGTTGAATTATGATTTTCATGTCTATGTTTGATGGGGTGCTGTCCTCAGATAATAGCATGGTTTGCTTTAGCCGTAAATACTTTTTTGAAAATCTGACACTGTGGCTAGATTAACAAGAAGTTCATCTTTAAACCGGTGCATAACACTTGTATGATTTATGAATTATTATGAGTATTTCTGTTTTTGAATTTTGCACACTGCCATTTCACTTGGTGTTGTCCAAATAACGCGTGAAGGGATCACTAAGAAGTTAACGGAGTTACTCCATCATATGGTGCTGTTTTTACTGCTTGGATATAAAACCGGCTAGGTAATATTGCAATTGGCGTAACACAAAAACAAAAAACGAATAAATCAAATCCATTACCTGGTTGCTGTTTTTTTGTCTGCCTGCTTTTCCCTCACGGATTTTCCCCGTTTTTTTTTCAGAGGTACAGGGTAATTTATCCCTCACCGGATTCCTATTCCTCCAAGCGGGTCACAAAATAAGCTCTCCCAGGGCGACGGACACCTGCTTCGTGGCCTTGTTGGCTTTGCTGGGCTTATGGCTTCCCTTTGTGACAGGTGAGATGGTGGCATCCCCCCTGGGGATCCCCATACCTCATGTATGCACTGCCTGGGTTTTAGAAACGCGGAGTGGGCAGTGGAGCACCGTACTGGGTGCCTGTTTTGTGTGGTGTTCTCAGAACGCCTGCGTCTGTCGTGATTGGAGGCCATGCGCGAGTTGGTCGGCCAGGCTCGGGCTCATGCTGGGGACGAGCTCCCTCCCCCAGGAGTGGTGCGCCAGCGAGCTGTTAGTCCCTCTACTGGCCCCAGTACCCCTCCCAGGAAGTGTGGCCGGAGCCACCGCAAGAAGAGCCCATCTTCTGCCAGTCCTGGATGGGGGCAGGAGTCGGACCGCTGGGACCACCTTGAAAGGAGTGCGCATGCCCTGCGTCAGGAGGTTGATAGCTTCAATGGCAACAGCTGTTCCATGTTGGCCAGTGATCGGCTGTTCCTGGGGGGCGATGCTGGCACTGTTCACCACCGTGAGCGGGGCCACCAAGCTGACAGGCCATCAGAAGCCGGCAGCAGGGCACTATCGCCCCTAGCGGCTCGAGAGGCTATGAGGAGCCTACTCACTCGGGTATCGACTACACTGGACATAAAACTTGATGACTCTCCATCTGTCCCCATCTCTGCTGAGTTCTGCGATGCCTTGCAGGAAAGCTGGGCCTCTGCCAGGGGGTGCTTCTGACTCACAGCAGAGACTGGAGTTGTGTTGCGGGCGCAGAGTCACTTGGCCTCTGGGAGTACCCGACAATGGACACCATGATAGTTGCCATGTTCCTCCAGAACCGGGAGATTATAGGGCACAAACTGCGACTGAAGCCGGGACCCCCAGAGTCTTTGATGGAGACTTGAAAGCCACATATGGGTCCCTCTGCTCTCTGCTGCAGGCCTACCTGCAGACTCTGTTGCCCCGGCTGCAGGAGGGCACAGAGGATCTCCTCCGGGAAGCGATGGAGGGGTCTCGCCTGCTTTCCCTGCTCCAGATGGATGTGGCCCGCGCCAATGGACGGGCCATGGTTACCGCCCAGCACCATCTCTGGTTGGCCCAGTCCCATGCTCTCCAAAGCACATGTATCCCCCACCATCACCCCAGGGCTGACGTTTGGCCAAGGGGTTGATGACATTCTGGAGCGGACCGATAAGATTTGTAAAGACCGGGAGACCCTGAGACGGTTCATGCCGCCTCCTCATGCCGCCTTCTCAGGCCCCAGGTACCTCCTATTCACTTTCGAAGGGACGGCTTACAAATTCATGTTTCTTCCCTTCGGCCTCTCCTTGGCACCTCACACTTTCACAAAGTGCATGGATGCTGTCCTGGCACCTCTCACGTCCCGAAGATTGTTGATCCTCAATTACCTGAATGATTGTCTGATTTGTGTCCCGACCACGACCCAGGTCCTGTCAGACAGAGACATGCTCCTGACCCACGTCGGCAGGCTGGGCATTACTGTAAACATCAAGAAGAGTCGTCTGATGCCCACTGGTGGGAGGAGCATGCCTTCCCACCAGAAGGGTTCAGGCGATCTTATCTTGCCTCGTCCACTTTCGGCAGGGGCTGGTGGTATCCGCCCTGACCTGCCAACGAATGTTGGGCTTGCTGACGGCGGCCTCGTTGCTGAATCCCCTGGGCCTGCTCCATCTCCGGCCTCTTCAACAGTGGTTCAAATCCCACTGGCTGCACCCGAAGCGCCACCATGACAGCCAGCTACAGGTGACGGCACAGTGCCTCAGGGCATTATTGAGGTGGCGCTGATGCTCCTTTCTTGCAGGTGGGGTGGAGATGCGGCACATCCTCAGCAGGTAGCTGGTCAGCACAGATGCTTCCCAGATCGGCTGGGGGGGGGGGTGTGGCCAAAGGCACATCGGCCAGCGGCTGTTGGCTACCCCCTTGGAGCGGCAGACACATCAATGCACTTGGCCAGCAGTACAGCTCGGAGCTCCTGCTGTCTTTCCTTCCACATCTGAAGGGAAGACATGTCCTGGTGAGAACGTACAACACCACAGTGGTGGCTTACATCATCCATCAGGGTGGACTGAGGTCCCACCGTCTCCATATTATGGCACAGGAGCTCCTTCTCTAGGTTCAGAGATGTCTAGCGTCTCTACACACAGTGCAGTGCACGTACCTGGCATCCTGAATGTGACAGCGGATAGATATGCTCTCGAGGGAGGGCCCGCCATTTAGGTCAACATTGGATCATTCAGAGATCCTCACTGAACTTCTGGAGAGAGTTTGCTGCACTGAAAGTAAAGGGGCTGAATAATTTTGCACGCCCAAGTTTTCAGTTTTTGATTTGTTAAAAAAGTTTGAAATATCCAATAAATGTCGTTCCACTTCATGATTGTGTCCCACTTGTTGTTGATTCTTCACAAATAAAAATACAGTTTTATATCTTTATGTTTGAAGCCTGAAATGTGGCAAAAGGTCGCAAAGTTCAAGGGGGCCGAATACTTTCGCAAGGCACTGTATCTGTCTGCCATGTGGGGTGGATGGACAGGCCAGTGGGGTGCCATCCCTTGGTCTCCAGGTTTATGAAGGGGGTTCATCGCCTGCGTCCAGCTAGGACTTGCTCAATGGCGAGCTGGGGTCTGGATGTGGTCTTGGCAGCTTTGGCAAAGCCGCCTTTCGAACCGTTGGAGTCTGCCTCCCTGAAACATCTCTCTAGGAAGGTGGCTTTCTTGGTAGCGATAACTTCCATGAAGAGAGTGGGTGAGCTCCATGCTCTTTCGGTAAGTTCTGACTGCTACCGGATGGACCCCGGTGGGGCCAAGCTCATTACGATCTCAGAGTGAACCACTGCTCCCTATTGGACTGGGAGACCAAGGTTTGAGACACGCAAAGGGTGTTGCAAGGCATATCAAACCCCCCACATGTATACGCCTCTCCGAGGGCCTCAAGGGTGCCATACGACTCCTGACACCAATGTAACAAAAGGTGCCAGTGCAATGCCCCTTGCAGGTATTAAAACCTCCCAGACACTTTGGGGAGATTGTAACGTGCCTACCTGGGCAAGGGTGTTTATCTGTATATTATTGTCATTGTCACAAAACTTCAATTGTTTTTCAGTGTAATATGTCCACTGGCAAGTCTACAAGGCATCTTGGGGACTCGTATTTCTCTCACCTTCTAATGTCACTTACCTTGGTTTCCAAAGTATACAAAAAACATCTTTCCAGATTTCATGTTCTCATAAAAAATAAAACAATTCACACCAAATACAAACATATCCATACGCACAACAACTTGCATACCCACTTAAAAAACGAGTCTGGCCAGACCCGCATGCTTAAACCTCCATCCCTAGTGCCTGCATTATTGTATGCCACGTGGTCTTAAATTGAACCATGCTATTTCAATTTTTTTATAATAAAAATCACTTGATTTTTCCATTGTGTTAATTCTTTGATTTCCAAGTTTTTAGTGTACACTTTTTCAAGAAGAGTGATGAGAAGAGAATCGTCCAGCTCGTTAGGAATCTCACTACACCCCCATATGCCATGTTTTGAAATATGCAGACAGACGGATTAAAAATACATTTACATTACAATACTTCTGACAGCCAACTTTCTACCTCCGCCTATAACTTTTGGACTTCATAGCATTCCCAGAAAGCATGGATTATTGAATCATTGTTACTTTTACAATTTAGACATGAATCTACCATTGTGCTGAAGAATGTGAATTTTGTCTATTGTATAACCAATTCTACAGTTTATACTGGATTAAGTTTACATTTTCGTAACTGTAACTTCATTAATTATGATCCAACTTTCCATCCATCTTGTGCTTAAGTCTTGGTTCCAATAGTTTACAATTTTTTTCTAAGAGATTTTCAGTTGGAAATGCTCTCTGCAAGGTTTTGTATATCTTACCTATCATATAAACCTCCTTTTCTGACTCAAATAAGATTCACTCAAGGTTGCTCTGATATCCAAAATATTTTAAATAAAAAAGTTGCGATATGTAACTTTTAAGTTAAGAAACCATCTAAATGTTTCAGTCCAAAATGACCTTTTAATTCTGTCAAGGAAATACATGTATTGTCATGCCCTAGCCATAGAGAGGCTTTTATTGCCATGGTGTGACTAGGGTGGGCATTCTATGTTCATTTTCTATGTTTTGGATTTCTGTGTTGTTTGGCCGGGTGTGGTTCTCAATCAGAGGCAGCTGTCTATCGTTGTCTCGGATTGAGAACCATACTTAGGTAGCCTTTTCCCACCTGTGTGGTGTGGGTCGCAATTGTCTGTTTAGTGTGGGTCGCACCTGACAGAGCGGTTTCGGTTGGTCCTGTGTTTTGGTTATTCAGTGTTAAGTTAAATAAAAATTATGAACACGTACCATGCTGCACCTTGGTCCTCACCTTCTTCCACCAACGGCCGTGACATGCATTTCCTGTTAACAAGTCATTTACTGTTTCTATTACTTTAGTTTTCCCATGTGGAAAAATTCAGTGAATTCTGAAAAGCTATCCAAGGATTGTTGTATAAGGTTGTGTTTTTAGGGAGTGATAATGATTCTTGATGAATTTTCTTAAATATTGTTATAGTGTTCTTAACTATGAAGTTAATGTTCTTAGCTTTATCCTTTGAAAATAGACACAAAAAGATTATAGGGATGAGCATGCGCATCTTCAAGTTCATCCTCTTTAATTCATTTAACTGTATGTCGCAAGTAAAAGCCTTGGGTAGTGAATTGATTCCATTCCAAGTGTAGAAGGTTAAAACCACTCTCAGACTTGTCTTCAATGGGGTAATTGGTATTATTTAAAATTAATACAGACATTTGGGGAACCATGCCATTCTAAAAGAGGTTTATTCTGCCTGCAAGATTTATGGGAAGATTATTCCATTTAATTAGACCTGCTTTCATATTGTTGAGTAATGGAACAAAGTTATCTTTATATATTTGTTTGTTTTCACTTATTAAGCATCTTAAGTATTTAATATTTTTTGTGGTCCACTTAAAGAATTGCTGTAGAGCGTGAGCTATTCTTTTTCTTATTGCCATTATTTCCTTTTTTCCACATAAGTTTTATATCCTGAGATTTTTGAGCATTCTGAAAATATTTTTTAGAAAAGGGGGCATTGAGTTTTCAATATTGGTCAGGTATATCAGGAGATCTGGAAATAAATTTAGTTTATATTCATGTTTACCAATACCTGTTATGTTTGGGTCCTGTCTAATTATTTCTGCAAGCGGTTCAATTGCCAATGCAAAGGAGAGGAGGAGACATCCCTGTCTTTTCCCCCTTTCTAAAACAATTTCATCAGACAATGTATTATTTGTGTATATTTTTGCTTTAAGACATTTCTAAAATATAGTTTATTTCAGCTGGAAAGTTAAAAGCTTCCAAAGTTTTGAATAGAAAAGGCCATTGAAGATGGTCGAAAGCCTTTTCAGCATCAACAGCCATTATTGATGAATCTATATCTTGTTTTTGTGCATATTGTATTAAACTGAAACATGTTCTTGTATTGGTTTGTAATTGTCTATTTCTGAAGTGGTGCATTGCTCAACTTTTTGTGCACAGCAAACATATAAAGACACATGAACCATGCCATGGTGGATGAGGGGCCCACCATATGTCCCCTCAGTACCCACTGAACCGGTTTCAATCAAAATTGGCACAAATGCTTATTGTCCAAATCATTTGTATTTTAATCAAAGTTGGCCTTGTTTGGGGATGATGATCATTAGAATAATACCCAATGTGCTTTGCAAATCATTTTTACATTACATTGTTCATTTAGCAGATGCTTTTATCACACCCTAGTGCCATCACACTTCTGATTCCCATGTAGTAAATAGAGATGCAGGGTTGGAGAGTAACGGATTAGATGTAATTTGCTACATGTAACTAATTACAAAACAATTAACTGTCATCTATTGTTACCAGCAAAAATATTGTAATCAGATTAAAAGACACTTTTGAAAACTAGATAATGAACCATAGGATTACTTTTAATGTCAGAAAGGAGGTTCTCTCAACAACATTAAAATCAGCATTGAAAACAGCCCATGTTTAAGTTTGTTCTGCCTGAGCGAGTCTGACCACAAGTCAGAGACCACTATGACACACAAAATGCATTTGATGGATCGCGGGAAAAAAAGCAGGAATAGGCTTTTGTAGGCTACAGCCCAAGCTATGTCTTCCAATGGTGCAACTGTCAGCATCCAAAGATTATACATTCAACTTGAATAAACGCTTGGAGGTAAGAATGACAGCAGTGGTGTAGCCGATAAGAATTTAATTTATTGTGAATATCTACGTAGCGCAATGATGTGATTCACACTGCTGCTCTCTCGTTTGGCGTTACAGATTGTGGTTGTTGTGGATGGATGTTCACAAATGTATAGGTCTATTCGTGCTGATTAAAAAAAATATGTTCATAGGCCTAATGGACACATGCTCAAACTTGCACATGTTTTATAGACTTAAACAGCTGCAAATTAAGTGTCATCAACAAAAATGTAAACAATAGTAGGCCTATAGCAAATTCAGCATATGGCATTCATTTTTCCCCTAAAAATAGTACTTTTAGGGCTCAAAGGCATTCCATGAGACCAGCATTTATTTTTCAACTCGAAGCAATGAGCTCAATCAGTCCTCCATGACAACAAAATCATAAACAACAGAGTAGACTAATAAGTCTTTAGTTTTTGGGTTATGCTCAGGTAAAACAATATGGCTAATCTATATTCCCAGATAGTGGCAGGTAGCCTAGCAGTTGGAGCGTTGGGCCAGTAACAAAAAGGTCGCTAGCTTGAATACCCAAGAATAATATTGTGCCCTTGAGAAAGGCACTATTTTATTTTTATTTAACTACACAAGGCAGTTAAGAACAAATTCTTATTTACAGTGACTGCCTACCCCGGCCAAACCCTAACCCGGACGACGCTGGGCCAATTGAATGCCACCCTATGGGGCTCCCAATCACGGATGCCGCCCTATGGGGCTCCCAATCACGGCCGGTTGTGATACAGCCCAGGATCAAACCAGGGTCTGTAGTGACGCCTCTAGCACTGAGATGCAGTGCCTTAGACCGCTGTGCCACTTGGGAGCACTTAATGGCAGACCATGGTCGTGATCCCACTCTCCAAGGGTGTCTCAATTAATACGCACTTGTACATAAGACAAATATAAGCACCCACCTAATTATTTTATTTATTATTATATTTCCAAGTCCTATTCTTGAAGATCAAGGTATTAAATGAATTGGAATGGCTGGAAATCTGACGTACTTTTGTTTTTAATGTAAAGATACAGCCTAATAGTATTATTATCTGTATTAAAGGAAAAGGTATGGGTATGAAGAAGCCTATAACCCATAAAGTAAAATGCAATATTAATTTATGGCCATCTATGTAAAAAAAACTATTTATCCTGTCTTCTTTTGATGCCTCTTAGGGGGGGGAAATAATCTAAAAGTAACTGAAAGTAATCAGATTACATTACTGAGTTTGGGTAATCCAAAAGTTACGTTACTGATTACAGGTAACTAGTAACTGCAATGGATTATGTTTAGGAAGTAACCTACCCAACCCTGATAGGAGGCCACAAAATTGTGAGCTGCTATTTTTTATTTATTTAAATGGTATAGGCACGTATTTTGTATTTATTACAAAATACATTGCATGGTAGTTCAGGCCAGTGAAATACAAATGACAAAATACTCTAAAGTAATTGAAATACGTATTTCAAAAACTAAGGGAACATAGGGTTTAGGGAACATAGGTTGAGGGAATATAGGTCCCAGGCAGCATAGGTCCAAGGCAACATAGGGCTGAGGAAACAGACATAAGCTGCATTCCAAACATGTAAGACAAACACTCACCCCCAGCCCTCAAATTAAGTGGACACTTTTGATGACATATGATGAATTGACACTTGCAGGGCAAGGGGGGAGGGAAGAATGAATACATTTTAACTGACCTTGCCTGGAAATTCATCACTCATTCATCCTATGGTTGTGTTTCCAGTCATCATGGAACCACCGGTAGTTGTTGTGTGTGCATTAAATGCACTAGAGTCAATTATGAATGCCTTTCACATCTTGGCTAGAAGACAACACATGGGCAGACATCGAATACTAGCCATCCGACGATATCACAGTGTAAATAGAAAATTACAATGTGTAAGTGGAAAGTTATATGTTAGCTAACGCTTCCAAAAGCTAACCAAACAAAAACATAATTACTTTTACGTTACATGTTTGTGCATTAGCACAATTTCTAAATTATTGACATTAGTCTTTACTTACACTTTTTTATTTATTTATTTAACTAGGCAAGTCAGTTAAGAACAAATTCTTATTTTCAATGACCGCCTAGGAACAGTGGGTTAACTGCCTTGTTCAGGGGCAGAACAACAGATTTGTACCTTGTCAGCTCGGGGATTCAAACTTGCAACCTTTCGGTTACTAGCCCAACGCTCTAACCACTAGGCTACCCTGCCACCCCACTTACATGTTGACGTCTCCATATTGATGTTGGTTTTAAGTTTTCACTGACTTTTCTCTGCAAGTGTATTGAATTATGGGATGTTTCAGGCCCCGGAGTGAACAGAATTGTACACAAATGAGAATTGATAAAATAATTAGGCCTGATGGGCTTACACAGAACCCAAACCGGCTGCGTGCATGCACCATCGTGCATACATTTATTTTGTCCCCCTACACCAAACGCAGTCCCGCCATGCAATATCAAAACAAACTCTGAACCAATGACATTAATTTGGGGACACGTTGAAAAGCATTAAATAGCAAATTTGTCCTATTTAGCTAGCTTGCAGTTGCTAGCTAATTTGTCCTGGGATATAAACATTGAGGTGTTATTTTACCTGAAATGCACAAGGTCCTCTACTCTACGACAATTAATCCACACATAAAACTGTCAACCGAATTGTTTCTAGTCATCTCTCCTCTTTCCAAGCTTTTTCATCTTTGAACTTATATGGTGATTGGCATCTACACTTTCATAGTATTAACACAATGACCAGCAACACAGTCCGTTTTTCAATCACCCATGTGGGTATAACCAATGAGGAGATGGCACGTGGGTACCTGCTTCAATAAACCAATGAGGAGATGGGTGCGGCAGGACTTGCATATAGCTCAAGCAACTGACACAATCTAGTAGCAATAACTTGAATATTTTTGACATAATTCAAAGTAATTTGTTATTGCTAACATTGCTAACTAACCAGGCAAGGGACATTTAAATGCAATGCCTTGATAAGGGCACTCTAGTAAATTGCAGAAAGATGAAATATAACCAACTATTCGACAACTTACACTACCTGGTAACAAGCTGTATTTTTAATTGCTTTTGGTGATTATGTAGATAAACTACCCACATGAGAGAGGGATGCAATTTGTGTTGCTGTTTATCTTCATGAGTCCCAATGAACTATTCAATCAGAGTGATGGATTTTGAAATTGAAAAATAAGTGGGCTGCACCTTTAGAACTGACATCTTTACAAACCAATTAAAAAAGAAAGATTCTGGAGGCTGGGCACCACACTGACCAATGATGAAGTAGTGGGTGGAGAGAGAATTATAGAAGGGGTTCTCGGCTAAAATTGGACACCATTTTGGTTTTAGGTGAAGCATTTCAACGCAGAATGTGATCAAAAGGGAGCCAAGATGGCGTTGGAAGGGAGCCAGTGCACGGTTATTGGTCAAGAGGCGGCCCCTAAACTGCAACGTCGCTTGGTCGTCACTAGTTACCACAGCCACCAAGTTTTAAACCCCGCCCATTTATATAATTTATCTTCCTAACATTTTATTTTAAACCTGACCTTAAACATAACCTTAACGACATTGCTAACACTATGCCTAAACCTAACCTTGTCAGTTTTGTTTTAATGAATTCTGACGATATTGCCAATTTTGACTTTGTGGGTGGGGTAACTAGTGACAACCGCTACTCTCTCAGCTGCTCGCTCCCTGCATCACGCCCCCTTTTTTCCCTCTTAGTTAGTTTTTTTTGCACGGGGGAGCTGCTGTGCGGAGATTGGGGGTGTCCCCTGGAGTGTTTTCTTGTTTGTCTTCTGTTTTATACCTAGCTGTAAAGTCATCCATGGTAGAAAGTCACACACATGCTATCGCTAACCATTCGTTTTAGTTAGGACAGTTGATTTTATGCGCTCGAGCTATTGTTTTTCAGTGGACGTTTTTGTTGGTTTTTTTTACATCAAAAGTTTGACCTTTTTATTATTTTAGAATTAAACATTAGATATGCTTATTTAAGTCGTCGATGTTAGATTTATCCGTTCGCTATGTTGTTGACAGATAACCAGGTCTGCCTCAGTGATTTCACGTCTGTAACGGACTCAAGTGATGAACCGATTCGAGCTGCGGTTCCTCCGTCTGTGGAGCTCGGACTCACCATTGTGTATACCATCCTATATTCCCTGCTTTTTGTGTTTGTTTACTTGCAACTTTGGCTCATTTTGCGTTATGGACACAAGCGCTTCAGCTACCAGAGTGTCTTTCTTTTTCTCTGTTTGCTGTGGTCAGCGCTAAGGACTACATTATTTTCATTCTACTTCAAGAACGTTGTCCAAGCGAACCAGTTGCAGCATTTCCCTTACTGGCTTTTGTACTGTTTTCCAGTATGCCTCCAATTTTTCACTCTGTGTCTGCTCAATCTCTATTTTGCACAGGTAAGTAAGTGCATGTTCTATAATGTGATTTCAGATGTTGCGAAGACATGATTTTCATGTTGCCTGTCACACAATGACACGTCTGTCAAAAGTAATCAAAAGTAAATCAACTAAACGTGATTATCATTTTTTTTTTGGACATGTCGTTTCATGCTTTATTTATGAGTGAAGATGATGTCTGTTGACAGTATGCATATAATGGCAATTAATCCATTAGCCTTGAATGGTGCAGACATGTCTTGTTGTGCCTTAACTCTTAAAGAGACCTATATTGACATATTGATTCGGTGATCTAGAAATGCTCAGATTAATAGCTTTGACAAACAACTCCTTCTATTGTCCTGATAATGTCACTTTATCACGAATCCCGTCCTGGCTGCTTTCTTATATTTCTGCAAAAGTGAACAACAATATCTTCCAGCCCAGTCAGTGCTGTTGTTGACAACAGCAAATGCCCATCTTCTCTTGAGACGGTCATATATGTTTCTGGGGCAAGAACAGAAGCTCACAGCTGGGGGTGACAGTCACTAGCACCCCCAAGACCCACTGTGCTCTCAGCCTCTCACAACCTGATTAGCTCTCCTGGGACCCCATTAGGTACATTATTGCCTCACACTTCTTCACCTTCTCTGGGACACTTGCCAGAATCAGAAACACATTTTATATAGTGAGGCAGATTTGGAAGGAATTGTGCATTTGGTAATAAAAACACCAGATTTCATACATAGTATAATTATAATAATAATATATAATAATTTACAGAGATTTCACAATGTCACGTGAGTCTTAAGTGAAAAGTGTGTGTTAATCTGGTAGATGTTTGCTTTATCCAAATGAAGTCTTCATCAGATTTCAAATCTAGACCAGGTAGGCTAGCCCAGGGTTTTCCCAAACGTTTTCATTCGGGGCCCCCCTTTGCGAGCTTACGCCACATCTATTTCTATGAGCACAAGCACTGTTCATGAAGCAAACTGTTTGCTGTTAACTGTAATTTTGTAGCAGTTTTAAAGCAAACTTTCTTGTGGTGCTATACATTTTGCAATGTCTAGTGTATATTCATGTGATATTTGAGTGACAAAAGTTGAAACAATATCTATGGGCTAAAAAAACTAAATAAAAAAACGTTAGCTGACATGGGCTAGTTCATCTGGACATTTCTGAAAAGTTTTCAATATCTGTATGCAATGACTAACATCACAAGAGCAACTGATGATGTACTTCCCAATTTCAAAATTGCACTTGTGCATTCTACTATTAGAACTTTCAAGAGTAAGTTTAAAGCCGGACTGAGTATGTAGTATGCATACCACATACTTAAACTACATACTAGTTACTCATCGTCGCATACTGATTAGAAGGTACTGTTTCGTAAAAGGTATGCCACGGTCGCAACGCAGTAGCTGAGTATGTGGGGCGGGGCCGAGTGCGGGTGGACTTTTCTAAATTCAACAGACATGCATTGCATTAACCAGCCTGATAATAGCTCATTTCCAATATGATGAATTTCTCTAAACTGAATAGAATAGGAATAGAGTTGTAGGCCGACTCAGGCTGCCTTTAACCTCTAGGGTATGTGGGACACTACCTGGACAACATTTAGTGAGATTGCAGGGCGCCAAATTCAAATACAGAATTACTCATTATAAAAATTCTGAAAAGATGCAACTAATTTACATAAGTTTAAAGATTAACTTGTGAATCCAACCACGGGTGTCAGATTTCAAAAATGCTTTAGCGCGAAAGCATACCTTACGATTATTTGAGAACATAGCCCAGCAGACAAATCATTACAAACAGTAACCAGCCAAGACGAAGCGTTACACAAATCAGAAATAGAGATCAAATTAATCACTTACCTTTGATGATCTTCATATGTTTGCACTCAGAAGACGTTCAATAAATGTTCCTTTTGTTCGATAAAGTCTCTTTATATCCGAAAACCTCAGTTTTGTTCACGCGTTTCTTCAGTAATCCACAGGCTCAAACGCAGTCACATCAAGCAGACAAAAAAAAATCCAAATTGTATCCGTAAAGTTCATAGAAACATGTCAAACAATGTTTATATTCAATCCTCAGTTTGTTTTTAGCCTAAATAACCGGACAATAACGTTGTCAATATAAAAGAAAGGCACTCTCTCGGTCACTCGCATGAAAAGCTCTGTGACACGGCAGGGCCCACTCATTCAGACTGCTCTTACTCCTTCATTTTTCAGAACACAAGCCTGAAACAATGTCTAAAGACTGTTGTTAACATCTAGTGGAAGGCATAGGAACTGCAATTTGAGTCCTAAGTCAATGGATACTGTAATGGCAATGAATAGAAAAAATTAATAAATGAAAATCCTACTTCCTGAATGGATTTGTCTCAGGTTTTCACCTGCCAAATCAGTTCTGTTATACTCACCGACATTATTTTAATAGTCTTAGGAACTTTATAGTGTTTTCTATCCAAATATACTTAATCGTGCATAATTATATGCATATCCTATCTTCTGGGCCTGAGTAGAAGGCAGTTTAATTTGGGCATGCTTTTCATTCAAAATTCCAAATGCTGCCCCCTACCCTAGAGAAGTTAAAAGCTGCCTATAACCAGCCTATCACATTCGAACTATACCGTAGTAGACTATATTTATGTGATAATGCCTGAGATGCCAGTTTTAGTCGATATATTAGCATAGGTCTTGTTATGCACAATGGCTGACAAACCGTACCAATATATCTTCCATACACCGGCTTCGAGGGTGTTATCACTTTTATACAACGGGTTACCAACATATTCAAATAATGATTAGCATATTTTAATTAAAAACATTATTTAGATTAATTTATTCACACTATTTCATCCTTCCACAAGATACGGTTCCGGCACAAATCTAGGGTTGCTACCCAAGCCGGCTGGTCGTTCTATCGGTTCGATTGCCAGAGACGCGACCCAGTCGTTCAGTTTTTTTGTTCTCCATCTTTGGACGCGACCCAGTCGTTCGTTCTCAATGTTCCATTGCCATACTGGCTGGCAACGTTCTTATCCCTTGCGTGCTAGTTAGTCAACTACGTCTAACTTTCAGTCACGTCAAACAGTGCAGCCAGAATAACAACAGTAGTTGCATTTACATTTGTTCAAGCTGTTTTCTAGTCACAATCATTTGGATACATCCATAACAATGAGCTAATGATGCGCGATTTCACCTGGCATAGAAAATGTGTTCTCTTGTCAGGACATGGTTGTTCAGAGGAGCTAGCCAACAACACAGCTAACACAATCACTTCAAACTGAAGCTGGAAAGACTGCAAACTAGCTGCAATTTGTTTAGTTTGACCTTTTTTCAATTGGCATTTATTTGTATATATCCATAAAAATGATGCCAGGTGATTCATGATTTCTACTGGCTGAGAAACTTTGCCTGCCTGTCTGTCACGTCCTGACACGTTCATTACTATTGGACGGCTGGAGATCGAATTTGAATATTGAAACAATGTTGCAAATGTCGGAGAGACAGACAGCCAGGTTTATACAAATCTCCACTGTTGAAAACTAAATGTTAGTCTAAAAGAAATGTGTGATAATATCTAGATGCTTTTGATAGTGGAGATCAAGTTTATAAATTGCCTGGCTGGGCTGATGAGATTGCGCAGTCAGATGGAACAGAGTAAATAGGAATTTTAACGTCATAGATTTAGCCGGTGGTAACTTGTGGAATAGACACTGGCTGGAATGCAGTTTTAACCAATCAACATTCAGGATTAGAACCACCTGTTGTGTAAAGCCCATCTATCCTATTTAAATAAGACTGAAGACATAAACAGATAATTTGGTCCCGTTTCATCATATGTATTAGTGAAAGCAAAGTGCTGTTAGATAGATTAAATCAATCTAATAGCCTAGTACACAGACCAAAACTTTTCAAATGTTCAAATCAAAAGGCTATTGCACAGAAAAACATGGACGGTCAGGTGCATCGCAAATTTAGAACCGCTGGACAGCAACATAATAAAATAAAGCACTGATCATTGTGAACGAGATCAGAATGCTAAGGCTTGATCCATAAGTTCAATAATTAAGTAGGTAGTCTAGCCTACAAAACTAAAACAATCCAATAGTTCAAATTAAAAGGACTGATTAACATGACATCAGTAACCCAGCCACATCCGGAGTCCCTGGTGCGACACATTCAGAAATCAAAAGGTGGTTTAGTATTTTTTTTTTTAAAGCTCTGACGAAGACCAAGAGAAAAATAAACACTTTTCAGTGAGAAAACAGAAATCCACTTTGAGTAAAAATAAATACAGCATTTTACTTATTTTTTCAAAGATGTAGTCTATGATGTAATACTTGTGAATGTTTTTAAGGAGAACAAAAACTACTTAGCCTACAATAGAACACCACCGCAGAAGCTTCGGGCATCTTCCCAATTAAGTAGCCTAGTTCTGTTGTTGGCTACTTGAGGAGAACCAGGGCCTATCACTCGCAGCCCACCTCTTCCAATGCATTGTGTAAAAGTGTGCATCGAATTCTACTAGATCAAGAGCCAAAATAAGTATAACATCCTGCCATTTAAACCATACTAGATTTCTGAAATATCGCATACTATTAAACATTCTATTTACACATGCTGAGAATGCTTCATGCGCAATTGCGTTGTTTCCCGCTATTCATTGATTTCGGTAGCGCATCCCCATATCTAATTGACCAGCTCCTGTCAAAGCTGAAATTAGTATGACATCTAAAGGATACCCAATTTTCTAAATGTCGCAGACTAATAAACTTTTTTTTTTCATTCTCAAACGGCCTACTATTTAGAACGAAAATATGGATATTCCGACACGGCCAGGGTGTTGCACTCTAATCATAATAATAAAAAATAAATAATTGAATAGCACTTTTCAATACAAGTAACAAAGTTCTTCACATCATAAAATAAAAGTACTACTGTCCAATCAGTGTAAAATATTATTTATTTTTGTCAATACATTTTTGGGGCTGCTAAAATGCTTTGTGTTAACTTAAATGACTAAAACACAATATAAAGTACGTAGAAACGATAATGAATAAAAATGTGTAATACTCTTTGAGGACTAACAATCACCAAAATTAAAGCTAGACCTGGAGAATTGAAAACAATGAATTTAGCAGTATTCATTTTGTTATGTTTTTGTAAAAAAACATAGCATTAGCTACGGTAAAATGCAAAGAATAGTAGAAACTAACTTTAAATATGTCAATGTTCTTGAATTTTACAAAATTTGTGACCGAGCGGCTCAAATCGGTCTTATGTAGCAAAATTTTTTTATTTTTTATTTTTACATTGGATAAAAGTAGAGCCTCAATGGTATATCATACTCTACAGTTGAGGAACAATGGGAAAGTAATTTTGCTTTGAAAGTTGATAAACATGTAAGAGAAAATGCACATTGAATGTTTTGGTACTACTACTGGAGAGCCCCTTTACACCCATTCAGTATCGTTCACACACTTAAGCTTTAGCCCCACCCATCTCTTTAAGGGTTGATCCGAGCGTTTTGTACTAAAAGCAGTCAAGCACCCCTGTAAAGACCTTTATTATACACAGATTCAAAATAGCTATCGATAACATATGTGTCTTTTGTGGTTGTGACCCAGAGACTCTTGACCATTTATTTTGGGACTGTTCTTATGTCAGAAGATTTGAGTGAATTAGAAGATTTTATTTTAAAATAAACTACAATTAATGTTAATTTGAATGACAGATATTATGTTTTATTTTGATCCAAATTTTATGGACACTGATTTAACTTTCATTGTTAATTTGTTTATTTTTAATGGCAGATTCTTTATCCATAAAATGAAGTGGGCGGAGAACAAACTCCTATTCACATTGTTTGTTTAGGGTCATTTCAAAATCATATTTCAATTCTATCAGTAATGTAAAAACAAAAAAACTATGCTTTCCATACTTTTTCTATTTGTCAAAAAGTTATCGCTATGAAATACCCCCACTGTTAGGTTTATGTACTCTTGTTTGTATATTTCAGTTTTTAAATTTTTGTTCATAATAATACAAAATAAAAAAAATACAGTCAAGCACCCAAGCTAACTTTCTAGCTACTTCCAGACACAATTGAGAGAACAGCTCACTGAACATTACTCACCCTAGCAGAGCTGGTTAAGCTGTTATGTTATCCAGAGCTTTGGTGACTGCAACTGTGCTGATCGTAAATTCAGAGCATTTCGCTCTCAGAGCGTTCAGAGAGCACACTGGATGCTCTGGCCGAGGAGTAGGGTTGATCCGAACGTTCTGACCTCATAACTGCAGTCAAGCACCCAAGCTAACTTTGGCTAGCTTGCAAGCTACTTCCAGACACATAATAAGTATTGTGTGTTGAGCATTCATAAATTAATCAGTTATTCTGCGCTCTGGCACACTCAGACGAGTGTCTTTTGTTAAGACCGGTAGCTAGCTAGCTAACAGTACACTTTAAATGAAAATGAAAAGACTATGTCAACATTAGAAACGTGTAATGTCTGAAAATGTATCTAGCTGGACTATCTTACCCGTGGTCTGAAATCGGAGTACATAGCCAGAGTGAATTTACCAGCTAGTACGTCTATCAAGTTATTGCAGTGACATTCTATTGAAATGGATACTTGCATAGTGGAGTCTTTTGTTAAGACATGTAGCTAGCTTAACAATGAACCATAATCCCAACTCAACACGTTAATACCCTGCATGAATCTGCAGGTAGCTAACCAACCAGGTTAAATGTTAGCTAGCTAACATTAGGCTATAACTAGTCAAGCAAATGGCTCTGAGAAATGAATAATACGATCATACACGTAACATTAGCTAGCGAGTCAGTTAGCTAACTTTACACTTGAAATAAAACCACTTTCTGAGAAATGAGAAATGTCTAATATCTGAAGGTCTAGCTAGACTATCTTACACGTATACATCATGGATGGACGCACCTCCTGTCGGATCCATGGTTGCCCTTAGCTTGAAGATGTTATCCGTAGACAGGTGTTTTCTCCATCTCCTTAGCTATCATACTCGAATTCCACTGATTTCAAAACTCTGTCCTCCAGGAAGTGGAGAGCATACATGTAACGTTAGCTAGCAAGCCATCCAGCTAATGTTAGCTAGCTAACAGTACACTTTATCTTGACATTAGGCTTATGCAGTTTTACTACAGAATACATTTTTTTAAAGCCGCGTTAGACAGGATTACCTAGACATACTGACCATCTTAAATAGACAGAAGCGTGCTGTATGGCAGACCAATCCAAACTCATCTCTCGGCATGTCCAGCCCACCCATTATCTCAGCCAATCCTGGCTGGCGGGAAGGTTGCTGACTTTTTCTCTGGCTAAACCAACTAGGCTCGTAATTTAACAATTTACAGATGGCATACAAGTTTGTTATTAAGGCACATGACAATTCCCATGTTTGAAAAGGCATTTCTGCCAACAAACACATTTTGATGAAATTGGCTTAAAAATGCTAACATTTCTTTACACGCCTCCAATTTGGCTTATTAGTGCTTAGTGCTTATTGCCACTCCCCCAGCCACACCCACCACCTAAGCCCTTTTTTTCATTAGAAAAAACCCTGGTACTAACAGAAAAAAACAATATAATTTTTTTTATATTAAATTAAACATAAAAAATGTACCTTTACAGCATCGTAATATAAAAGTCTGTCTTCAAAAAGGATATAAAAAGAGGGACTGAATCTGCAAGCCTGCACTCCTCTGGTCATCAGTGCCCTGACAAAGGATCGCAGGCTGCGTCCTTTTTAAAAAGATCTGAGATATAGGAAGGGGCTAAACTGAGCCTAGCCTTAAACATGATTAATACAAATATAACATCTATTCTAAAGATGACTAGTAGCCAGTGTAGAGAAGCTAAAATCATGTAATGTACACTGAGTGGACAAAGCATTAAGAACACAATCCTAATATTCAGTTGCACCACCTCTTTTGCTCTCAGAACAGCCTCAATAAATTCGGGGCATTTACTCTACAGGGTGTCGAAAGCGTTCCACAAGGATACTGGCCCATGTTGACCCCAATGCTTCCCACAGTTGAAAAGTTGGCTGGATGTCCATTGGGTGGGGGACCATTCTTGATACACACGGGAAAATGCTGAGTGTGGAAAAACCCAGCAGCTTTGCAGTTCTTAACACAAACCGGTGTGCCTGGCACATACTACCATAGCCCGTTCAAAGGCACTTAAATCTTTGTCTTGTCTATTCACCCTCTGAATGACACACATACACAATACATGTCTCAATTGTCTCAAGGCTTAACATTTATTCTTTAACCAGTCTCCTCCCCTTCATCTACAATGATTGAAGTGGATTCAACTAGTGACATCAATAAGGACCTGGATTCCCCTGGTCAGTCTACGTCATGGAAAGAGTAGGTGTTCTTAATGTTTTGTATACTCAGTGTATAGTCTATAATTATGTATAGGCAAATCCCATTGAAAATAGTAGATTGCAGGGTTGGCTTTAGATTCTGCAATCACAATCTCCTCACAATCATGACTATTCCCCTGGTTCCCACAGCCAAAACCTAGGTTGTCTAAAGCGACTCTCTCACAACTGAAAATACTTTGATGCTCGGTTCCCATTACATTTTCTTCTCAATGTAGGCCACAGCAGTCCCTCTCACACTCCCTCTCGCTCGTCTTTGTTCCACTGTGCACTAGCTCACTGCGCACAGCAACAACAGCATCCCTCAAAACATTAGGACAATCCCTACTGTGTCCCAGAGCTGGCAGTACTGGCAGCCTCTGTGTGGCATAGGCCAAAGTCCATTGCAGCTGTCCTGTCCAGGCTGACTTTGTCAGTGTTTATTTGTTTCGCTAGGAGAGGAGCAAAGAGAGGGGTGTGTGAGTCTCAGCAAAGCGAAGTGGAACTTGCACACTGATACTGCCAGGGCTGTGCCGAGGTGACATTTAAACGCGGTAGCCAATCAGACGGAGCTGCAGGAGCATTACATCACCCTTTCTCAGTCCTTTACTAGGCCTATTCCAGGCACAACCAAAGGGGATTGCAGTATAAGAGAGAAGTAAAGCGCTCTCACCCTCTGCCTCACATATATAGCGTGAATCATCTGAAGTTTCTCAAATGTATTGGCAAAATACAGAGCCTTTGTTGTAAAGATGGATAAGGATGTTCATAGTGGATTGGGTGGTTGTTGTGTGAGGGAGGCGTTAGTTCTCACTTGGAAGCTTTGCGTTGCAATTGGCAATGACCTCATAGAGGGATGCGCCAATTATTCATGATCTGTTCAAAGGATGTTCATTGTGAGTTGGTACCTGTTGTTGCACTTTGCAGGTCACACATGCCCAACTTAGTCAATGATTTGTGTTTGTCCATATGATGACAGTTCTTCCTATTGAAATATGTAACATGATAATATACATAATAATTGTGGTAATCCAGCCCAGTTGATGATTGGCTAATTTCTGTTATTTTTTATAACATTACATTCCATCAATAGCAAACTAGGGCTGGAGTCCCTTCCATAAGGTGTGTGTGTGTGTGTGTGTGTGTGGCATTGCGTTCATACTCGTGCGTGTACGTGCACAGCCCCCACACTTCCACAGAAAGTCAGGTGTCAAGGCCTACCTGTCCTCTTTTCTAACAACACAGCCATGCATGAGGTGTCATGTGCTTTTATGTTCCCCTTGTAAAAGTCTGTAACTCCCTCTCTCCTCCACCCCTACCTAATCCCAGGAGATAGGGGGCAAAGTGATGACCAATATATTTTTCAAATTACATTTTCAGCAGCTCTCATGGCTGTGTGGCGGAAATGCATTATCGCTCACTGTGCCTTAAAACCTCTTGGTGTTAGGGGGCAGTATTTTCATTTTTGGAGAATAAAAAACGTTCCCGTTTTGAACGGGATATTTTGTCAAGAAAAGATGCTAGAATATGCATATAATTACAGTTTTGGAAACATTAGTGTGTTTTCTATCCAAAACTGTCAAAGATATTCCCTGTGAGTATAACAGAACCGAAGTTGCAGGCGAAAGCCTGAGAAAAATCCAATCCGGAAGTGCCCCAGGTTTTGAAAGCGCTGCGTTCCAATGACTCCTTATTCAGCTGTGAATGTACCATCAACGAGCTTACGCTTTCTACGCATTCCCCAAGGTGTCTACAGCATTGTGACGTAGTTTTACGCATTTCTGTTGAAGAATAGCCGTAGGTGGCCACATTGCGTAAATGGTCACATGGTGGCTCCGAGAGAGATTCTCGAGTAAAATACAGAGGTACCCATTACTCCAATCGGTCCTAGTTAAAAATGAATTGTCCCGACGGATATATTATCGAATAGATATTAGAAAAACACCTCGAGGATGGATTCTAAACAACGTTTGCCATGTTTCTGTCGATATTATGGAGCTAATTTGGAATATTTTTCGGCATTGTGGTGACCGCAATTTCCGGGTGATTTCTCAGCCAAACGTGAAGAACAAACGGAGCTATTTCGCCTACAAAAATAATATTTTGGGAAAAAATGAACTTTGGCTGTTTACCTGGGAGTCTCGTGAGTGAAAACATCCGAAGTTCAAAGGTAAATGATTTAATTTGATTGCTTTTCTGATTTCCGTGACAAGGTTGCCTGCTGCTAGCAAGGCATAATGCTATGCTAGGCTATGATAAATTTACACAAATGCTTGTCTAGCGTTGGCTGTAAAGCAGATTTTGAAAATCTGAGATGACAGGGTGATTAACAAAAGGCTAAGCTGTGTTCCAATATATTTCACTTGTGATTTTCATGAATAGGAAGATTTTCTAGGAAGATTTAGGTCCGTTGCGTTATGCTAATTAGTGTCAGATGATGACAACGGTCCCGTTCACGGGATGGGGTGTCACTACAGGTTAAATAACAACTGTTTGCATTTAACAGCCATTCCACAATGCATGTGATCTGTGCAAGTTGTCGTCAGGCCTGATGCATGCATTACCGGAGCCCTGTTGGCTGCTCTGTGCTATTACAGTTCAGCTGACATGTGGCTTACGAAACGGTGAAGAGGAGCATAGAGAAAGAGGGAGAGAAAGCTAAATTTCTCCCTCTCTTTCAATGATAAAGAAAGAAAGAGGGGGAGAGAGAGAGCTAAATGGTGCCTGCTTGACGACAGACTCATTGTCATCAAAATGCATGTCATTCTCAACCCGAATGATGAAATATTGATTCAGATGCTAAAAAGCAGCCTTACAACTCTCAGGGGATTCACTTTTCTTCAAACACCTGAGAATAAACAAGTGTCAACAAGTTAGCTGATGTCTCCTTGCAAGAAATGAGTTCCGACTGTGGATATCCAAGATCTGAGATTTTGGGATTTCAGGAAAGACTGAGATGTAATATGTTGACTCCGTCTGCTCAGGCAGATTCGGCATGCAATTCCTGACCATATTGATGATCTGAGAGCAGAAGATTGAAGAACTTCAAGATTCAAGGAGAATACCCAAACTCCAAAACAAACCAGTGGTGTCATGAAGATTTTGTTTCACCACCGTTGTTTACTCTGGATTGGTGTTGAAAGTGGTTTTGTGAAATAATGTGTAACCAACTAGGCCAGAGTTGGCACTGTATTAGCAGCCATAGCCCTCTGACTAATACAGATGTGGCTGTGGGATATGCTCTGGGGTGAAGGTTCCCCTAGGTCTAGGATCAATGATCAGCTTCTCCAACCTTAAGCTTAACTGGGGAAAACACAAAACTGACCTAAGATGAGTGTCTTGGGGAAACTTCACTCTACATACACAGTGGAAGTGGGTAGCCAGGCCAGTCCAACAGAGCTCTGATACACCAATATTGTTTGTTTCATTCAGAACACAAGGATTCAAGAATGTTGTTTGTTTCTCCTCCTGGAATTGCTGGATGTGGTCATCAATGAAATGTTATGTCACATGCTTTGTAAACAACAGGTGAAATGCTACTTACGAGCCCTTCCCAACAATGCAGAGAGAAAAAAAATAGAGAAATAATAAAAAAGTAAAACATGTAATAATAATGTGTAGGGGTACGAGGTAATTGAGGTTGATATGTACGGTGCATTCGGAAAGTATTCAGACCCCTTTTTCCACATTTTGTTATGTTACAGCCTTATTTTAAAATGGATTTAATTTTAAAAAAAATCCTCAATCTACACACACTACCCCTAATGACACAGCGAAAACAGGGTTTTAGAGATTTTCGCAAATTGATATTAAATAAAAAAATTTTTTATTTTATTTACATAAGTATTCAGACCCTTTGCTATGAGACTCGAAATTGAGCTCGGGTGCATCCTGTTTCCATTCATCATCCTTGATACGTTTCTACAACTTGATTGGAGTCCACCTGTGGTAAATTCAATTGGCTGAACTTGACTTGGAAAGGCACACACCTGAGCAAAAACCAAGCCATTAGGTCGAAGGAATTGTCTGTAGAGCTCTGAGACAGGATTGTGTCGAGGCACAGATCTGGGGAAAGGTATCAACAATTTCTGCAGCATTGAAGGTCCCCAAGAACTCAGTGGCATTAATCATTCTTAAATGGAAGAAGTTTACAACCACCAAGACTCTTCCTAGAGCTGGCCGGCCTGCCAGACTGAGCAATCGGGGCAGAAGGGCCTTGGGTCTGGGAGGTGACCTAGAACCCTATGGTCACTCTGACAGAGCTCCAGAGATCCTCTGTGGAGATGGGAGAACCTTCCAGAAGGACAACAATCTCTGCAGCACACCACCAATCAGCCAAGACAGATGACTCTCCTCAGTAAAAGCCACATGACAGCCCGCTTGGAGTTTGCCAAAAGTCACCTGAAGGACTCTCAGACCTTGAGAAACAAGACTATCTTGACAACCCTGGCACCATCCCTACGGTGAAACATGGTGGTGGCAGCATCATGATGCTGTGGGTATGTTTTTCAGCAGCAGGGACTGGGAGACTATTCAGGATTGAGGAAAAGATGAACGGAGCAAAGTACAGAGAGATACTCTGTACAGAGCTTGAGAGGATCTGCAGAGAAGAATGGGAGAAACTCCCCAAATACAGATGTGCCAAGCTTGTATTGTCACACGCAATAAGACTCAAGGCAGTAATCGCTGCCAAAGGTGCTTCAACAAGTCTACTGAGTAAATGTTCTGAATACTTATTTGATGTTTCAGGTTTTTTATTTTTATACATTTGCAAAAATGTTTAAACCAGTTTTTGCTTTTTCATTATGGGGTATTGTGTGTAGATTGATGCAGAACAAAACACAATTTAATAAATTTTAGAATAAGGCTGTAACAACAAAATGTGGGGTCAAGGGGTCTGAATACTCTGAATGCACTGTACATATACTGTACCTAGGAATAAGATTTAAAAAAGTGACAGATAATAAACAGTAGCAGTGTTGAATCAAAAAAGTTAGTGCAAAAAGGGTCAACACAGTCTGGGTAGCTATATTAACATTAAGACATTCTTATGACTTTTGGTTCCAGACTTGGTGCATCGGTACCGCTTGCCGTGCGGGAGCAGAGAGAACAGTCCATGACTTGAATGGCTGGAGTCTTTGACACTTTTATTTAGGGCCTTCCTCTGACACCGCCTGGTTTGGATGTTCTGGGTGGCAGGGAGCTCGGCCCCAGTGATGTACTGTGCCGTATGCACTATACTCTGTAACGCCTTGAGGTTGAATGCCAAGCAGGTGCCATACCAAGCGGTAATGCAGCCAATCATCTCAATAGTGCAGCTGTAAAACCTCTGGAGGATCTGAGGGCCAAATCCCTTCGGTCTCCTGAGTGGGAAGAGGCATTGTCGTGCCCTCTTCACGACTGTGTTGGTGTGTGGACCATGATTGAGGAATTTGAAGCTCTTGACTTGCTCTCCTACAGCCGCGTTGATGTGAAAGTAGGTGTGGCTCGGCCCTTTGTTTCCTGTAGTCAATGATCAGCTCCTTTGTCTTGCTTACGTTGAGGGAGAGGTTGTTCTCCTGGCACCACACTGCCAGGTCTCTGACCTCCCTATATGCTGTCTCATTGTCATTGGTAATCAGGCATACCAACATTGTCATCTGCAAACCTGGTGTTGGGAGTCATCCGGCCACGCAATCATGGGTGAACAGGGAGTTCAGGAGATGACTAAACACGCACCCCTGAGGAGGCCTCCGTGTTAAGGGTCAGTGTGGCGGATTTGTTGTTGCCTACCTTCATCACCTGGGGGCGGCCCGTCAGAAAGTTCTGGATCCAGTTGCATAGGGAGGTTTTCAGTCCCAGGGTCCTTAGCTTAGGGATGAGCTTGGAGAGTACTAGGGTTTTGAACGCTGAGCTGTAGTCCATGAACAGCATTCTCAACCACTCCACACATTTCTTGTGAACAAACTATAGTTTTGGCAAGTCGGTTAGGACATCTACTTTGTGCATGACACAAGTCATTTTTCCAATAATTGTTTACAGATTGTTTACAGATTATTTCACTTATTCACCGTGTCACAATTCCAATGGGTCAGAAGTTTACATACACTAAGTTGACTGTGCCTTTAAACAGCTTGGAAAATTACAAAAAATGTCATGGCTTTAGTAGCTTCTGATAGGCTAATTGACATAATTTGAGTAAATTGGAGATGTTCCTGTGGATGTATTTCAAGGCCTACCTTCAAATTTAGCTTGACATGGGAAAATCAAAAGAAATCAGCCAAGACCTCAAGAAAAAAATTGTAGACCTCCAAGTCTGGTTCATCCTTGGGAGCCATTTCCAAACGCTTGAAGGTACCACATTCATCTGTACAAACAATAGTACGCAAGTATAAACACCATGGGACCACGCAGCCATCATACTGCTCAGGAAGGAGATGGGTAAGAATTTTTTTTTTGAATCAATTTTGAATTCAGGCTGTAACACAGTGGAGTACAAGAAGAAGCGAAAACCCCGCGGACAGTCGGCCCTCCGTGAGTTTGACACCTGTGCTGTAACGTAACAAAATGTGGAATAAGTCAACGGGTATAAATTCTTTCAGAAGGCACTGTATATAGTAGAAAAATATACTGCTAACGCCTATAATAAATATGACAGTTATACAAAGCAAATTTGCATATGGTGTGGGGAGGTGTTTTGGAATCACTTTTATACAAGTGGCGATTTATGGGACCTTTCATTGCTCAAATGGCCCCAACAATGCAGGCAATGAGATTTGGTGTCCTCTGCCTAGCTTTTCCCCACGTAGAACAAACTCCCAAGAAGAATCTGTAGGCCACCAAGCGGAGAATGTTTGAGAGAATGAAAAAAATGCAATTAGACTTTCATGGGCAATCATTGTGTGCTGTCTGAATTCCTATTGTAGCAGCACGATGCAGAATGAGACGTCTCACAGACATACGTTAGCTAGCTGGTTACAACACACAGGTATAGTTACTCAGGCTAATATTCCTTCACTATTTGTCATCACCTTCAAAAATGTATCCAGTTTTGCTCCTAATGAGATGCACTGAGGCTAGCTAGCCATGACATTAGGCTACAATACATTTTAGGTATAGCAAACAAAGCTGGCTAGCTTGGCTTGTAGTTGTACTAGCAAGCTCCGTTATGGCTGGATCGATCATGAAATTGTACTGTACTGAACAACACTGCCTCATGTAAAAAAGAGTACTTATATTGCTAGATGTCTACCGACAGCAAAAAAAAAATGGACACGTTTGTCATTTGTCCTCCTGGTCCAGCTGGTTCTAGGCTGCTGCCGCCAGTTGATCTTGGAGGTTCTGAAGAAGTCTCCAGTACCCCTCTATCCATATGTGCATCGGAACTTCGATGGTCTGTCACACATGATCCATGGGGTCTGCAGTGACCCTCAGTAAGAACTGTCCCCGATCAAATGTGTCGCAGCACAGACATTCCTCTTCTGTTGGCATGGCTAGACAGCACCCGCATAGACACCACCAGTCAGTGTCTGACTGTGGCTCTCCAGGATCAGGAACCGCTGCTTGCTGGTCTCGCAATTCTTGTTCTCACCGTCTCAATTCCTCTTCAGTGTAATTTGATTTGCTTGCACCAAATAAAACAAGTGATAGACAACAATACAGATACAAGCCCATGCACACCGTTTTTAGTTTTTATGAAAACCACACCACACTCACCGGCCAATTCATTTGGTACACCACCTCCTTCACGAAAATGGATCGCTCCTACAGACGGTGAATCACGTGGCCGTGGCTTGCTATATAAAGCAGGCAGACACTGTTCTATTGAAATTTAGAATTGGGCAATATGATTGACCTAAGCGACTTTGAGCGTGGTATGATCGTCAGTGCCAGGCAAGCTGTATCTCAGAATCGGTCGCCCTCCTGGGCTTTTTAATTATTTTTTATTGTGATTTTACCCCCCTTTTCTCCCCAATTTTGTGATATCCAATTGTGATCTTGTCTCATCACTGCAACTCTCCAATGAGCTCGGGAGAGGCACAGGTCAAGTCATGGGTCCTCTGAAACATGACCGCCAAACCTCGCTTAACAACTACCTGCTTAACCTGGAAGCCAGCTGCACCAATGTGTCGGAGGAAACACCGTTCAACTGACAACCGAAGTCAAGCCTGCAGGCACCCAGCCCACCACAAAAAGTTGCTAGATTGCAATGAGCCAAGTAAAGCCCCCTGGCCAAACCCTCCCCTAACCTGGACGATGCTGGGCCAATTGTAAGTAGCCCAATGGGACTACCAGTCACAGACAGTTGTAACACAGCTTGGGATTGAACCCTAGGCTTAGTGACGCCGCAACACTGCGATCCAGTGCCTTAGACCACTGCGCCACTCAGGAGGCCTGACCTCCTGGGCTTTTCACATGACAGTGTCTAGTGTTTACTGAGAATGGTGTGACAAACAAAAAAACATCCAGTCAGCGGCAGTCCTGTGGGCGAAAACAGCTCGTTGATTAGAGAGGTCGAAGGAGATTGGCAATAATTGTGTAAGCAGACAGGCGGGCTATTGGCGGTGGTCCCTTGATACCAATTGAGCAATGAACACCTTGTAGAATGCCCTGAAGACTTCAGGCTTTTCAGGAGGCAAATGGGGGTCCAGTCTGGTACTAGATAGGTGTACCTTATAAACTGTCCTGTGAGTGTATGTCTATGTAAAAGATTCCTCTTTCCAGCTTTTCTTGTAAAAAGTAATCAGCAGAAGCGACCATTGTAATTATTGAGAAATCTTGGGTAATCATTGTACAGTAACAGCTCCTGTCAACCTGTAGAAACCTAGTACAGCCCCTGTTTTGAAAACCCCGCCTTCGGGGGTGGGAAGACAATTGTACAAGGAAGTAGGGCTCCTGTAAGGCTGTAGTCTTCACAAAGCCATGGAATTGAGTCAACCTAGATATCCTGCAATATCCTGGCAGATTGAATGGCTCAGTTGAACAAAGACAACCATATCTAATCTCTGCTAGCGTCATCATGCAGTCAGCGAAACACAAAGACCACAATAATTACAACAAAACACGACTCCATTAATTTATATTTCAGACAGCAGGCTCATTCAACCGTTGACATCATACAAATAAAAAATGGTATTGTGCATAATCATAAAGTCTGGAAAAAAAACACCCCAAATAGTGTATGGTGGGGAATTTTCCCTTTTTAAGAATAACTTAAGAGAAAAAGATATGAGGAGAGAGGGGCATCCAAAACGTTATTATGCTTGAGTTCTCAAGTGCTTTGCTTGACACCTAACAGTGAAAATGTCTGTATGGACATTGCTTAAGCTTCATTATATTCACTGCTGACATTCAGATGTAGTAAACAACAAACACACACACCCTCCTCACTCACTCACACTCACTGACCTGCTTATGGGAGTCATGTGTTTACATTTTGTGTGCACAAACACACTCCTGTCTGTCACTCCCCAGATATATACACACACACACACAAACAGGCTGCAGCTTGTTTATTTTCTCTCTTCAAATGTAGGTAACAGGTTAATGCTTTTGGCCACGCTCTCTATTCTCTCAGTACTAGCACAAAAGCAGTGTGTGTGTGTGAGACTCTATCCATGCTCATGGGTCAATGACCTGTCTGATTTTACATGGGAGAGTCAAGTTCAGAATTGAGATGTAAGAGAAATCTGTCCTGTTTCCATAGGGGTGTTTAGGCTACAGGATAGTGGGGGTAGGTTGAGTAGTCCGCTTTGAGTTCTCAGTGTGTCCTGTACAGGGGATAGATAGCTGGAGGCAGGGGCAGCATGGAACACATATACATGTACACACACAAATGCACAAACTGGTACACATCTTCAGATTGTTTTTCAATATATTATTACACTTGCACACACACACACGCTCACACACCCACCCTCCAGCCAAACAAGAGCTCAGTTTGTCTTCCTCCACATTAATTCTTCATTTCCCAGGAGAGGGGCTGTGTGTTTCACTGCTGTCAGATTGGATCCAGTCATAGTGATATCAACAGCTAGACTTAGATAACTGGGCTCTCTACTGAACTGTTGTTGTTCGGGTATTGCTTAGTTGCAGGCATAGAATTAGGAATTAGAATTATTGAATAGGATCTCTATGGTTGCAGCATGACACACACAATCTCTTTTTAGACTGTCAGTCCCCATAGTCTAGCGTCCAGGGAAGTTCATAAACATGTCAACCTTGATCCAGTGAGGTGGGCAGTCCACTGGTCCTCTAGCAGTAGAACACATTCCTGAATCCTGACATCTCTCTAACGTCTCTCTCCCTGATCTCTGTTTAATATAGTTTTTTCTCTGTTTTTCTGAGTTAGCCCAGTTGAGATAAAACATGCTAGTCCTGACCGCAATGCCCACCCAGTCCTTTTATGACCCCATTTAAGTTATATTTCTCACTACCATTCTAGTAGCTTAGCGATGATCTATTTGCAGCATGTTTCAGTTCTGATTGTAAAAAAGCCGACCACCTATGCTAGAAATCAGGTTACTGCTGAATGTATTGACACCTCAATGAATGTAGTGTTAGACAGACAATGTCTACTGCAACAAACAATACCCAGTTGTGTAGATGAGTAGTCCTAGCCTAAGAGTCTTAGAATTTAGTATCAGTCTGGCTCTTCCCTAAAATACAAACAAATTATTGCTCTGTTTTTGCAATTTTCATTCTCAAAATTGAATAATTAACCATTTTCAGTGAGCATTCCGAGCTAGCTGGCATCCAGGCTTATATAAACATGAGAAAAGCAATAATTATTAATCCTCCTGTCTCAGCTCTGTCGCCTGGCCTGCCTCCTCTACTTTAGCCCTCTCTCTGTCTGGCACAGTCCAGTCTTAGTCTGCAATCAGATTAGCAACTAGGCTTTCTGCATGGTTGGCTCTGGCTGGCTGGAGAGGCTGGGAAACCAAGAGATTTTCTGACATTCATTCCACTACACGGGTGTTAATCCTTCCCCCAACCCCCTCAACACATTGACACTAACTGACACACACTCTAAGAGGAACGTTCAGATGCACGCATAGACACACATAAACTGGTACATATTCTCTGAACCGTTCAACGTTGCAGAAACACACACACACACACACACACTGCATGCTCATTAAACTCTGAACCTGGTCGTTTCCAAAGTATGTCTATCAGACCACATTTAGACTCAGTCGCATAAACATCTAACTATGCCCTCCAGTAAACAACTGTCAGCATCAGGTGATGTTTAGATTTCAGTGCCGGGTAAATCCATTTGAATTCAATCACTTTTTGTCAGCACCCCTTTTGATTTGAACGAAACATTCCCTACATATTTGCCCATTGTAGAAGTTATTTTTGGACCTGATTGCCAAAACATTAAAGTTGAACACGTTTGCATACCATGAGACATCCATGTCTTCATCACAGGAAAATATATAAACAGTTTAGTTTGATATCAAACTACTTCACAATTTCTTGAAAAAATGTTTAATACAAATTGTATTTTTTCCCACCTTGAACGACGATCTAAAAATGCATGAACATTTGCATTATGGTGTAGTTTAGACCCTATTTTACATAAAATATTTCATTTGAAAATTGTGATTTCTACCACAAAGATGGCCGCCAGGCCACCAAACGTTGAATGTCAACTTAAATGGTCATTCTATTATCTATTCTATTATCTTTATGTACACTATATGATTTCAATAGGTTTCCTGTGGAGGATTGACTATAGTTTCAAACAGCAGATATTCCCATTCATGTCAACACGCTCCGATGTCTGTACCTTAAACCATCTTTGTGGTACCATTTTGACATGCGCAGAATACAACAGGTGTAGTCCTTACAGTGAAATGCTTACTTTACAAGCCCTTAACCAACAATGCTTTAAGATGTTTTAAGAAAAAATAAATGTTAAGTAAACAATATAAAAACAAAGTAACAAATATTTCAACAGCAGCAGTAAAATAACAATAGTGAGGCTATATACAGTGAGTACCAGTCAATGTGCGGGGTCACCAGTTAGTCGGGGCAATTGAGGTAATATGTAAGTAGAGTTAAAGTGTCTGCAGAGGGATCTGAGTAACCCTTTGATTAGCTGTTCAGGAGTCTTATGGCTTGGGGGTGAGAAGCCGTTAAGAAGCCTTTTGGACCTAGACTTGCCGTTCCGGTACTGCTTGCTGTACGATAGCAGAGAGAACAGTCTTTGACTAGAGTGGCTGGAGTCTTTTACCATTTTTAGGGCCTTCCTCTGACACGGCCTGGTATAGAGTTCTGTACAGCCCTGTCAATGAGAATGGGGGTGTGCTCGGTCCTCCTTTTCCTGTAGTCCACAATCATTTCCTTTGTCTTGATCACATTGAGGGAGAGGTTGTTGTCCTGGCACCACACGACCAGGTCTCTGACCTCCCTATAGGCTGTCTCATCGTTGTCGGTGATTAGGCCTACCAATGTTGTGTCATCAGCAAAGTTGATGATGGTGTTGGAGTCGTTCCTGGCCATGCAGTCATGAGTGAACAGGGAGTACAGGACGGGACTGAGCACACACCCGTGAGGGGCCCCTGTGTTGAGGATCAGCATGGCGGATGTGTTGTTACCGACCCTTACCACTTGGGGGCGGCCGTCAGGAAGTCCAGGATCCAGTTGCAGAGGGAGGTGTTTAGTCCCAGGGTCCTTAGCTTAGTGAGGGCACTATGGTGTTGAGTTGTAGTCAATTAACAGGATTCTCACATAGGTGTTCCTTTTGTCCAGGTGGGAAAGGGCAGTGTGGAATGCAATAGAGAGCATCATCTGTGGATCTGTTGGGGTGGTATGCAAATTGGATTGGGTCTAAGGTTTCTAGGATAATGGTGTTGATGTGCGCCCTGGCCAGCCTTTTAAAGCACTTCATGGCTACAGACGTGAGTGCTACGGGTTGGTAGTCATTTAGGCAGGTTACATTAGTGTTCTTGACTGTACGTGCAGTCACTGTGGGGATGATGTCATCGATGCACTTACTGATGAAGCCAGTGACTGATGTGGTGTACTCCTCAATGCCATCGGGAGAATCTCGGAACATATTCCTGTCTGTGCTAGCAAAACAGTCCTGTAGCTTAGCATCTGCTTCATCTGACCACTTTCTTAGTGACTGAGGCACTGGTGCACATGTTGCACATTTAACTTCTTGCGTCGAGCCATCCCGGATCCGGGATCGTGAATACAGCCTCAAGCTCATTACCATAACGCTAGCTCTCAAGCTTAGCCTTTTGTTAACAACACTGTCATCTCAGATTTTCAAAATATGCTTCTCAACCATAGCAAAACAAGCATTTGTGTAACAGTATTGATAGCTAGCATAGCATTTAGCGTTAGCATCAGCAGGCAACATTTTCACAAAAAACATAAAATCATTTACCTTTGAAGAACTTCAGGTGTTTTCAATGAGGAGACTCAGTTAGATAGCAAATGCTCAGTTTTTCCTGAAAGATTATTTGTTTAGGAGAAATCGCTCCGTTTGGTGCGTCACGTTTGGCTACCAAAAAAAAACGAAAAATCTGTCATCAAAACGCAGAACTTTTTTCCAAATGAACTCCATAATATCGACTGAAACATGGTAAACATGGTTTAGAATCAATCCTCAAGGTGTTTTTTACATATCTCTTCATGATATATCGTTCGTTGAAAGCCTCCTCTCTCCTCTCAATCACTGGATGACTGCGTGCAGCTTGTAGATTACGCACCAATTTAGACAAAGGACACCGGGCGGACCCCTGGTAAATGTAGTCTCTTATGGCCAATCTTCCAATGATATGCCTACAAATACGTCACAATGCTGCAGACACCTTGGAGAAACGATAGAAAGGGCAGGCTCATTCCCGGCGCATTCACAGCCATATGAGGAGACAATGGAAAACAGAGCCTCAACAATTCTGCCCATTTCCTGGTTGAAGTTTCATCTTGGTTTCGCCTGTAGCATGAGTTCTGTGGCACTCACAGATAATATCTTTGCAGTTTTGGAAACGTTAGTGTTTTCTTTCCAAAGCTGCCAATTATATGCATAGTCGAGCATCTTTTCGTGACAAAATATTGCGCTTAAAACGGGCATGTTTTTTTATCCATAAATTAAAAGAGCGCCCCCTATATCCAAGAAGTTAATATGCTGGTAAAACTGGTTTAAGTTTCCCTGCATTAATGTCCCCGGCCACTAGGAGCGCCACCTCTGGATGAGCGTTTTCCTGTTTGCTTCTGCACACAATGACTCGTTAAATAAAAAGTATTCCTCCGGTACGGGGTGAGTAATCGCTGTCCTGATATCTAGAAGCTCTTCTCTGTCATGGCAGAGAACATTCTCTCTTCTCTGTCATGGTGGCAGTAACATTATGTACAAAATAAGTTACAAATAATGTGAAAAAACACACAATGTTTTTGATTCAGATTCTCATGTCCTGCATGGTTCCAGCAACTATGGTGGATGTGTGAAAGTCAGTGCAGTATAATTTGGCTCGGCTTAGTAGTGTAAAAAGAGTATAGAGGTTCCTTTTGGAGGAGTTCAGCTTCTCTGGTTGCTGGGCATTTCCATAACAAATCAGTACAGTAATGGGGACACTGGACACCCCTATAAGTGTTATAATACACTGCTCAAAAAAATAAAGGGAACACTAAAATAACACACCCTAGATCTGAATGAATGAAATATTCTTATTAAATACTTTTTTCTTTACATAGTTGAATGTGCTGACAACAAAATCACACAAAAATGATCAATGGAAATCAAATTTATCAACCCATGGAGGTCTGGATTTGGAGTCACACTCAAAATTAAAGTGGAAAACCACACTACAGGCTGATCCAACTTTGATGTAATGTCCTTAAAACAAGTCAAAATGAGGCTCAGTAGTGTGTGTGGCCTCCACGTGCCTGTATGACCTCGCTACGACGCCTGGGCATGCTCCTGATGAGGTGGCGGATGGTCTCCTGATAGATCTCCTCCCAGACCTGGACTAAAGCATCCGCCAACTCCTGGACAGTCTGTGGTGCAACGTTGGTGGATGGAGCGAGACATGATGTCCCAGATGTGCTCAATTGGATTCAGGTCTGGGGAACGGGCGGGCCAGTCCATAGCATCAATGCCTTCCTCTTGCAGGAACTGCTGACACACTCCAGCCACATGAGGTCTAGCATTGTCTTGCATTAGGAGGAACCCAGGGCCAGCATATGGTCTCACAAGGGGTCTGAGGATCTCATCTCGGTACCTAATGGCAGTTAGGCTACCTCTGACGAGCACATGGAGGCCTGTGCGGCCCCCCAAAGAAATGCCACCCCACACCATGACTGACCCACCGCCAAACCGGTCATGCTGGAGGATGTTGCAGGCAGCAGAACGTTCTCCACGGCGTCTCCAGACTGTCACGTCTGTCACATGTGCTCAGTGTGAACCTGCTTTCATCTTTGAAGAGCACAGGGCGCCAGTGGCGAATTTGCCACTCTTGGTGTTCTCTGGCAAATGAAAAACGTCCTGGACGGTGTTGGGCGTCCTGGACGTCAGGCCCTCATGGAGTCTGTTTCTGACCATTTGAGCAGACACATGCACATTTGGAGGTCATTTTGCAGGGCTCTGGCAGTGCTCCTCCTGCTCCTCCTTGCACAAAGGCGGAGGTAGCGGTCCTGCTGCTGGATTGTTGCCCTCCTACGGCCTCCTCCACGTCTCCTCAAATCAAATCAAATCAAATTTATTTATATAGCCCTTCGTACATCAGCTGATATCTCAAAGTGCTGTACAGAAACCCAGCCTAAAACCCCAAACAGCAAGCAATGCAGGTGTAGAAGCACGGTGGCTAGGAAAAACTCCCTAGAAAGGCCAATACCTAGGAAGAAACCTAGAGAGGAACCAGGCTATGTGGGGTGGCCAGTCCTCTTCTGGCTGTGCCGGGTAGAGATTATAACAGAACATGGCCAAGATGTTCAAATGTTCATAAATGACCAGCATGGTCGAATAATAATAAGGCAGAAGTTGAAACTGGAGCAGCAGCATGGCCAGGTGGACTGGGGACAGCAAGGAGTCATCATGTCAGGTAGTCCTGGGGCATGGTCCTAGGGCTCAGGTCAGTTGAAACTGGAACAGCAGCATGGCCAGGTGGACTGGGGACAGCAAGGAGTCATCATGTCAGGTAGTCCTGGGGCATGGTCCTAGGGCTCAGGTCCTCCGAGAGAGAGAAAGAAAGAGAGAAGGAGAGAATTAGAGAACGCACACTTAGATTCACACAGGACACCGAATAGGACAGGAGAAGTACTCCAGATATAACAAACTGACCCCAGCCCCCCGACACACAAACTACTGCAGCATAAATACTGGAGGCTGAGACAGGAGGGGTCAGGAGACACTGTGGCCCCATCCGAGGACACCCCCGGACAGGGCCAAACAGTCTCCTGATGTACTGGCCTGTCTCCTGATAGCGCCTCCATGCTCTGGACACTACGCTGACAGACACAGCAAACCTTTTTGCCACAGCTCGCATTGATGTGCCATCCTGGATGAGCTGCACTACCTGAGCCACTTGTGTGGGTTGTAGACTCCGTCTCATTCTACCACTAGAGTGAAAGCACCGCCAGCATTCAAAAGTGACCAAAACATCAGCCAGGAAGGAAGTGGTCTGTGGTCACCACCTGCAGAACCACTCCTTTATTGGGGGTGTCTTGCTAATTGCCTATAATTTCCACCTGTTGTCTATTCCATTTGCACAACAGCATGTGAAATTTATTGTCAATCAGTGTTGCTTCCTAAGTGGACAGTTTGATTTCACAGAAGTGTGATTGACTTGGAGTTACATTGTATTGTTCCCTTTATTTTTTGAGCAGTCTATAAATGTGTGTCCAACCCACATTTTAAGAGTCAATTTGTAGATTCTAATTCAAATCATTGTCCCTTGCATGGAGCTGACTATCAAGAGAAACACAAACGAAAACACAATAACAAGAGCTGAGTGCTTGTGAAGCTGTCAACAAGTAATGCGGGGAATAGCAATCAGATGCAAATGGAGTGTTGTTAAGGGAGAGCCTGTATGTGCCTTTTGTTTGTTTTTACACTTCCAGTGTGGTGGATACAGAAGCTCACACAGAGCAGGTGGTGTGTGTATATATTTGTGTGGTGTGTATGTGTGAATATTGAAGCCCTGTGTGTGTTGCCTGCTATGATTCTAGATGAGAGATGGCTGTTGATTCACTCAAGGGACCAGCACAATGTGTCAAACATATATTAAGGCATTCACTCAGCTGTCCACAGCCTCAATGACAAGGATGACCCACATGGCACATGTTATCTATCAATCAATCACATTTGTTAATAAAGCCCTTTTTACATCAGCCGATGTCACAAAGTGCTATACAGAAACCCAGCCTAAAAATCCAAACAGCAAGCAATGCAGATGTAGAAGCAAGTGTGGTAGAGCGAGTCGAAAACAGCAGGTCCGGGACAAGGTAGCACGTCCGGTGAACAGGTCAGGGTTCCATAGGACACAGGCAGAACAGTAGAAACTGGAGCAGCAGCACAACCAGGTGGACTGGGGACAGCAAGGAGTCATCGGGCCAGATAGTCCTGAGGCATGGTCCTAGGGCTCAGGTCCTCTGAGAGAAGAGAGAAAGAGAGAATTAGAGGGAGCATACTTAAATTTACATAGGACACCGGATAAGATATAACAGACTGATCCTAGCCCACCGACACACAAACTGTTGCAGCATAAATATTGGAGGCTGAGATGGGAGGGGTCGGGAGACACTGTGGCCCCGTCCGACGATACCCCCGGACAGGGCCAACCAGGCAGGATATAACCCCACCCGCTTTGCCAATTCACAGCCCCCACATCAGCCCTAACGATCTCAGACGCATAGAGTTGAAGTCGGAAGTTTACATACACCTTAGCCAAATACATTTAAACTCAGTTTTTCTCAATTCCTGACATTTGAAGAATTGCCAAAATCGCTGAATTTGGGAGACTTATCTCCCTCACCAACTTCAAACATCTGCTATCTGAGCAGCTAACCGATCGCTGCAGCTGTACATAGTCCATCGGGAAATAGCCCACCCAATTTACCTAACCCCATCCCCATACTGTTTATATATATTTAATTTTCTGCTCTTTTGCACACCAATATCTCTACCTGTACATGACCATCTGATCATTTATCACTCCAGTGTTAATCTGCAAAATTGTAATTATTCGCCTACCTCATGCCTTTTGCACACAATGTATATAGACTTTTTTTCTACTGTGTTATTGACTTGTTAATTGTTTACTCCATGTGTAACTCTGTGTTGTCTGTTTACACTGCTATGCTTTATCTTGGCCAGGTCGCAGTTGCAAATGAGAACTTGTTCTCAACTAGCCTACCTGGTTAAATAAAGGTGAAATAAGAAATGTAATCCTAGTAAAAAATTCCCTGTCCTTAGGTCTGTTAGGATCACCACTTCATTTTAAGAATGTGAAATGTCAGAATAATAGTAGAGTGATTTATTTCAGCTTTTATTTATTTAATTACATTCCCAGTGGGTCAGAAGTTTACATACACTCAATTAGTATTTGGTAGCTTTTCCTTCAAATTGTTAAACTTGGGTCAAACGTTTTGGGTAGCCTTCCACAAGCTTCCCACAATAAGTTGGAATTTTTGTAAGAATTTAAGTAAGAGTTTTTGCCTATTCCTCCTGACTGAGCTGGTGTAACTGAGTCAGGTTTGTAAGGCCTCCATGCTCGCACACGCTTTTTCAGTTATGCCCACTAATTTTCTATAGGATTGAGGTCAGGGCTTTGTGATGGCCACTCCAATACGTTGACTTTGTTGTCCTTAAGCCACTTTGCCACAACTTTGGAAGTATGCTTGGGGTCATTGTCCATTTGGAAGACCCATTTGCAACCAAGCTTTAACTTCCTGACTGATGTCTTGAGGTGTTGCTTCAATATATCCACATAATTTTCCTACCTCATGATGCCATCTATTTTGTGAAGTGCACCAGTCTCTCTTGCAGCAAAGCAGCCTCACAACATGATGCTGCCCACCCCTGTGCTACATGGTTGGGATGGTAATCAATGGGTACCCGGACTATTTGCATTGTGTGCCCCCCCCTCTCTGTTCATCATATATGCATAGTCACTTTAACCATATCTACATGTACATACTACCTCAATCAGCCTGACTAACCGGTGTCTGTATGTAGGCCTCGCTACTGTATTTAGCCTGTCTTTTTACTGTTGTTTTATTTACTTCTCTCTCTCTCTTTCTCTCGCTCTCTCTCTCTCTCTCTCTCTTTCTCTCTTCTCTTCTCTCTCTTTC